>NC_044036.1:216922192-218326997 GCF_901765095.1 Microcaecilia unicolor
TGTGGTATAGAGCCATCCTTTCTCGGTTAACATAGAGCTCCCTCAAAGGATTCACAGAGCCCTTTTTAAACAGTTCAACAAGTGTTCTTTTTTCCCCAACAACTCGATATCCGGGCTTCCTCTTTAACATACATTTGTCTGTGCTCCGCTGGGGCAAATTTACACATAGTTCTTGCCATTTTCAGACGTTTTCCTAGCTCCACTACTTCTTTTTCCACCAGCTTAATTCATCTTACAATATTTACCACACTACTTGCTGGATCATCAGGGTCATAGCTCACTTCAAGGAACTCCTCATCTGACGATCCACTCTCCTCACTCTCACTCATCTGCCTCCAGCAAAGGCTTCTGGCAAACTTCCATCGCCTCTCTTCTCCCTTCCTTGGAAGCGCCCTTCTGGGCCTGTACTATTTCCTCCCCCCTCCACTGTCTTCTCGCTTACCTTCCGCAAGCTGGGCCATGGAGGGGAAATGCTCTGTGGCCTCCACTGGGCTGCTTCTCCCTTCAGTCCACTGGACTCCTTTCCCTTCTCCCGGTAGTCAAACCAGGAGGAGAGGCCACTCCTTTCGGCCTTCTGTCCCGGGCCCCAGGATGCCCACAGCCTGGGACTTTCCTGAGGCCTTCTCCCCAGGGACCCTCCTCATCTTTGGGAGGGAGCTAGGTCTCACTCCCTTTCCACTGGAAGTCAGCAGAGCTCTCTAAAACACCTCCTTCCTCCTCAGCAGAGGATGGACCTTGCAGGTCTTTTTCTGCTGGTCATCTACTATGTTTACTATCCTGCTTATTTTCGAAAGAGAAAAACACCTATAGTGCGACCTAAATCGGGAGATAGACGTTTATCTCACAAAAACAATTAAATCATAATGGAAACAAAACTTTAAGTGCGTCCGTTTCGCTCGTACGCTCAGATACAAACGCCCAAATAAGGGGCGTGTCGGGGGGAGTGTTAAGGGCGGTGTTACGAGGTGGACATCTACAACGTACAGTATAATGGATCGCGAAATGACTTAGGGTGGGCGTGAACTGGGCGTTCATGCTTAGACCCGAACCACTAAAAGCGACCAGAGCACAGGGGGAAATCGTCTTTAGACCCAATAGCGATTGGTGCAGTTGGAGAGTGGCGCAAATCGTGTTGGGAGAGCTGAATTGGTGGTTGCAGAGAAAGCTGAGTGTGTGGAGTACCTGTAACGTTTGTCTTTCTGCCCTAGTCGGAACGTTGTCACCCTCACCTGCCTCTTTTGTGTCTTACCGTTTGACCTTTCCCTACTCCTCCTCCTTGCTCTATCAGTCCCTTCCCCCTATCCCTCTCCATTCACTGTTCCCATGTGTATATTGTATTGCCTGACTTCCCTTTGTCTCTGTGTTCCCTGTACTGTTTGGGGAGTGACTGGCCAGAGGGTGTGTTCGGATGTGAGATTCTGTGTGCTGCTGGTGTTTCAGTACTACTACTAATACTTGCACTGGTGAGGAAATGGATGCACTAAATTCACTGTGGCTTCCATGTTAGAGGAACAGGCCACACACTGCAGGAGCATTTCACGGCCCCGAGTGTTTAGGCCCGCACCACCTTCCTATAACTCACTGACCAGCAGGTGTCTGACAAGGTTCAGGTTTGATAAGGCCACCATTGTGCAGCTTTGTGAGCAGCTGAAACCCCTCCTTCAGCCCCCAGACCCATAGGAATAACCCCATCCCTGTCACCTCAAAGTCACTGCCTCTCTCTCTGTCCTGGCCACTGGAGTTTCCAATCCGTATTAGCTGCTAACACAGGGCTCACCAAGGCTTCTATTTCACACTGTCTCACCCCAGTTCCTGGATGCCTTTCTAACTCACCCTCTCACATACATCACTTTCCCACCACCCCCCAGCCCTGCACAACAACATGGACCGCCTTCTATGCTGTTGCTAGAATCCTCGGTCATAGGTGTGATTGACTGCACACACGTCCCACTCAGGCCCCCCGGCCACACGAAGCCACCTACAGAAACAGGAAGGCATTTCATTCCCATGAACATGCAATGTTGTGTGTGATGCCAGGGGGAATATTAGACGTGTGTGCCAGGTACCCCGGTTCCACCCACGATGCCTAAATCCTACAGCACTCGGGCATCTTCTGCAGGTTTGAGCGAGGGGAGTTTACCGGTGGATGGCTTACTAGGTAAGTTGCAACATGGATGTACCATACTATATCTCCTCCACTGGCCAACCCTCCGCCCTGCCTTCCTCACCTCACTCCACAACCCACTATCCTAATCCCCCCCCCCCCCCCGGTACCTGCTCCAGCAATACACACTCATCTATTTCATTCTGCTTCTCTCCAAAGGTGACCGAGGCTACCCGCGGAGGACATGGCTCATGACCCCCGTGGTGCATCCACAACCAGGGGCAGAAGAAACCTACAACAGGCGGCATTGCAGCACCCGGGGGATTACTGAGCGGACCTTTGGCTTCTTGAAAAACCGGTTCCGCTGTCTGGACCGGTCTGGAGGAGAGCTGCTCTACAGTCCAGAAAAGGTGGCCCAAGATCTTTGTGGCATGCTGCATGCTGCACAATTTGGCCCAGCGCAGAGGACAGGCCCTCCCAGAGGAGCACACGCCACCAGAGGAGCGCCCAGATGAGCAGGAAGAGGAGCCCCCTCCACCCCAGTCCACAGAGCAGAGCTCACTGCTTACCAGCTTGGCGTCAGAGCCAGACAAAGACTCATTGAAACAAGTTTTGTGTGAAAGTAAGTGCACATTATTTGTAATACATAAGTTGTTACCATCACATCACATCACACCCACCACCACCACCCCTCACCCTCCAGCATGTGCCATCACTGTCCCCGGCCCCTCCCTGTCCCCTCTTACCCTCCCACAGACTTCCTTTACAGCTGCTGCTCAGGGAGGAAGTCTGTTCAGCTCCGATTGGCTACTCCCACTGTCCTCCTCCGTATCCACACAGCAGCCTGCGGCTTCGGCTGCGCTGTGGAAATCCGGCCACCTTGTTGCTTTAGCCTGGCCACAGGACCCAGACTGGGAGCTGGTTTGGTGTGTGCTGCACTAGTGGCTGCGGAGGGCGCCCGATCTCAGGGCCCACCTCTAGCTGGTGGTGGTTGCTGCCCAACTGGAGGAGGAAGTGGAGGGCAGGTCTTGCTGCACCACCACCGTTGGAGTAGGTGCTGTGACCTTAGGGCGCAGGCCTTCAATGCTGTGCTGCAGCTGTTCCAGTTGCTGGAGCACCTCATGATGGGCTTGGCGCTACGGCCTGGAGCAGTTCCTGGTGGGCTTGCGCTGCGCCTGCAGGCTTCCTGCTGCAGCTCTAATTTTTGTTGCCGGGTACTCCTCCAAGCCCACATTGTGCCGCAGCAAATCAGTGGCCCAGCCACAGGAGTTGCCTCCGTTTGGCTGGAGGGCCTCTGGCGAGGAGGCTGGCCCCCTATAGGCAATCCTCCGCATCAGAAAACTCAACCGTGGTGGAGGTGCCGCCTCTGCCGGTGGTGCTGGTGGAGGTTGGGCCTCTAGTGCTGGTTCTGCTGCTGCAGCTGGTGGAGGTAGAGGCTGCACTGGTGCAGGTGGTGGTGTTAGAGGCTGTACTGCTGCTTGCAGGTGGTGGCGGTAGAGGGTGCTCTGGTGCAGGTGGTGGAGGTAGAGGCTGCAATTGGTGCAGTGGTGGTGGTGGTAGACTGGACTGCTGCTGCAGGCGGTGGAGGTTGAGGCTGTCCTGCTGGTGTAGGCCTTTGTTGTGATTGGAGGCCACTAGGGCCAGCCTCATCAGAGTCATCACCTGTATAGCACAAGGGTGAGGAAGTGTGTTGGTGAAAATAACCCACTTTTTGTCTTTCAGCATTCATCTACATAGCCCCACACTTGATGACACTGCAAAGAGATGGTGAGGAGGATTGGGTTTGAGACCCATGTGAACGACAGCCCCACAGGCAGCTGGGTACAGCTGGGTGGACGGACAGCCAAGACAAGGACACTGCTCATAACTTTGTGGACCTGGACAAGCTGTTTGTTGTATATTAGTTAAAGTGAAGGTCATTTGAGTGTGTCTTGTGTTACTACTGACTTAGTACACTGCCTAAAAACTGCTTTAATGACCCCGATTACAGGCTCCTTAAGTTGCACGCATGTGGCCCACACTAACTAGAGCACAAAGGTGACAGAAGGAAATAGGCACAGTTTGGTGATGATGGGAAAATAGGAGGGAGTAGGGAAGGAAGAGACCCAAAGTTGTGCCACAGAGTAGAGTAGTAACCTACACACACCCATAGGATAGGAGCCAAGTGTAAAGTATTATTGGGGGCGCTAAGGCCATGCAAATAAGCCCTCCTGGACACCTACATGATATTTCCTTAATATTGGGGGTGCTCAAACACCCACTGAGTCTGCTCTTATGACACACATTAATACTACTACTACTTAGCATTTCTATAGCGCTGCCAGGGTTACGCAGCACTGTACAAGTTTAAACATGGGGAAGGACAGTCCCTGCTCAAGAGAGCTTACAATCTAAAGGTTACAAACTATGTAGTCAGTGTAGGTATCATGAATGGGGAAGATGGTTAGCGCCAAAAGCAATGGAGAAGAGATGGGCTTTGAGTAAGGACTTGAAATGGGCAGGGAGGGCGCATGGCGTATGGGCTTGGGAAGTCTATTCCAGGCATAAGGTGATGCGAGGCAGAAGGGGCGGAGTCTGGAGTTAGCGGTGGTGGAGAAGGGTACAGATAGGAGTGATTTGTCCTGAGAGCGGAGGTTATGGGTGGGAACATACGGGGAGAGGAGGGTAGAGGGGAGCTGCAGATTGAGTGCACTTGAAGGTCAATAGGAAAGCTGAACTGTATACTACCACTACTCAGACACCTTACACTGTAATGAAGCTGCACACAAAGGCAAGTAAGAGGGAAGCCAATGACTACGGTAGGAATAGAGAGTAAGGGTACAGAGCAAGTGAGTAGGGGGTAGGAGGTGAGACACCATCATAAAGGTGGGCGTTTATTCCACATACTCCTCCCCACCTCCCTCCTCCCCCTGGCCCCAACTTGTATAACACAGTGTAGTACAGCACAACAGATATCCCAACATCATAATGGACAACCTACCTGAGGCCTCAGGCTGGGCCGAGGTGTCAAGGGACCCGATCCCGTGGATGCCCTCCTGGGGTAGCAAGGCGTGGACCATCAGCTCCATGGGGGGTGAGGTGGCTGTGTCATGTGCTGCGGGATTGGCCCCAGCCTTCCTCCTCACATCCCTCCTCAGCTTGCGCCACTTGCACTTACAGTCCTCCACGTCCCTTGCACAGTGGAAGACAGTAGTAGTAGTAGTATTCACCCTGTCACGGACCGCCTCCCATTCCCGCTGCTTGGTGGTCGCAGCCAGTCTCTGCCCTGTGGGAGCAAACAGGTTGGTGTGCCGTTGCTGTATCTCCTGCACTAGGAGCTCCACCTCGGCATCTGAGAAATTACCCTTCCGGGTTGGGGGCTGGCGTGGCGGCATTGTACCAATGGGGTTTCAAAAATACGGAGTGGGCGTTTATATCGTTGCCAGGAACGCCCATTTTGGACGGGGATAGGCGTGTCTGATATGGACGCTGTAATTTCGATTATACACATAATTTCTAAACGTGCCCAGCTGAGATAGCGATTGGAGCTCCTGATTTCGATTATGGGTAGATAACTATGGGCGTTTTCACCTGCCTTCCCCTTCTTGATTGCCATTTAAAGCGCCATTTTATGCGCTGGCAGTTCTGATTCACGTGAATTCTCACCTGTTACCCACATTTATATTAAGGTTTGTGTTTGGCAAGGTATGCTTCGGGACACCTGTGTATTTGGGTTTTTTTTATTGTGGTTGCCCTCAGCTCACAACGCTTCGTATCCATCCTTGGCCCTCTTCCTGTCTCCCATTCTCTGTGCCTGGTTGTAGCAGGCAGTCTGTGGGAGCGAAGAAATTGCTACAATCACTCCAAATCAGGCACCCCTCCCTCGGTAAGGGTCATTTCACTGAGGCAGATGTCCAGCTAATGTTCCAGAAGATAGAAACAGACGTTCATGGTAAGCTCTTATTTCTCTGCCAGCTCTTCTCTTTCTGCTCATTATCAAGGAGTGTGCATTCACTGTATGTAGTCTGCAGTCATGTCTTAGCTTTCTTTTCTGCAGGTTCCTGTGCACTGGTTGGAGGCCATCAGCCCCCCTACTGTGTGGTACTGCCAGGTCCTCAATGCTGTGGGCCAGCTGGTGCAGCTGCTGTATTGGTTCCCGGTAGGTTCAATCCTTTGTTTGTGTGCTGAACCCCAGTCCCCATTTATGAAATGGCCACCCATTCTCACTTTTGATAGGAGAGGGAGGGGGAACTATATAGGCAAATCAGGTTTTTAGCACAGTATTGAACACAGTCCTACAAACCTCCATAGTTCTAGAACAACAACATTTCTAACATATAGGCTGTAAACTAGTTTCAAGGTGGCCACAGGTAGTGCCTACTGAGCCCTTAAGACATGGTGAGGGAGAGAGTTTGTGGTAACAGGTCCAAACTCAAATTACCTGCAGGTAGCTACAATCTGATGGCTGCCGTGGCCTAGTGGTTAGATCACCAGCCTTGTAATCACAAGGTTGACTGTTCAATTCCCACTCCTGCTCCTTGTGATCTAGAGCGAGACACTTAATCCTCCATTGGCTCAGGTACAAACTTACAGTCCTCCTGGGACAGGGAAAGACCTGGAATGTAGGTCACCTTGACCTCCTACTTAAAAAAGGTGTGAACAAACACCAAATAATGAACACCATATTTATTTGTGCCCTTCTGTAACTCTTGTATTATATTGCAACTGTGATGCAGTAAGCCTCCATCTAATGGTTTTCCCATTGTTTTCCCTTTTCTCCTCAGCACTATATACCATTGCAGATGCATAGAATGTGAAAAGATGAGGCAGCTGTTGTAGGTCCTTGGTGCCCCCCCCCCCCCCACCACCACCACCACCAATTTGGTATGCTTGTGGGTAAGGGTGTCTGGTGATCTCACTGAGGACACATCATGTATGTGCTACCTAGGGTTATGTGCAAGAGTGTACTTGGCAGATCACAAGTGCTAGACAACAAATCTATTATTAATGTCACTCTGTGCTGTGGGGCTGTATGGTAAGGGGGAGAGAGAGAGGCTGGATGGCTATTTGTGTCCCTCAACAGTAAATAGCCATCCAGCCTCCGCGGCCCACCCCCCTGCACATAAGGCCATGGAGGTTGGAATGAACAGGTGGCCTTCTGTATGGGCACCATTATCATAGACATGCATCAGCTTTCTCATTCACACTTCACATTTCATGCAATGCATATTGCTGCCTCCTCTCACATCAACAGCACCATCAAACATATAAACGGCAAGTGACCGGCTCACCTGCAAATGTGAAGTAGAGACTTCCCTCTCTCTCCTGCCCTCGCGTCAAGACGTGATGATGTCAGAGGGCGGAACAGAGAGGGAAACGGAATCGGAGTCACTGTCGGACGCTGCCACCTGGAAACGAACATCACGCACACCAACCTCCACCCTCCCCCCATCCCCGCCGCTGCTCCCACCCTCCTCCGTATCGGGCCCCCTGCACTGACCTGACAGCACCTCTCACCTCCATGTGGAAGCGCGATCTGCTGCTGCCTGCAGCACTTTCACACGGAGGTGAGAGTCGCTGTCAGGTCAGTGCAGGGGGCCCGGCATGGAGGGGGGAGGGAGCGGTGGCGAGGAGGGTAGCTGGAAATCTCACCCGTTTTAACGGGCTTAATGGCTAGTGTGGTTATATGTAATGCACAACGCACACACTGTTAGTTAAAATGTGAAAAATAATCTTTATGTACAGACCCCAACATATTCCCCCCACACCCACCCCTACAAATCCCTCCCCCCCCACAAAAATCCCCCAAAACCCCCACAAAAATTCCCCAACACCCCTACATATCCCCCCCAACCCCCCTCCAACATTTCCTCCCCCAACATACAAACACCCCACCCACCCACCCAACACCCCCCCAAAATACACACTGTCACCCCCCTCCCTCCCTCCCCCTCCCCCCCCCCATCTGGGACGGGTGGCCACGGCCTCTACTCAAGGCCCTCTGTAGCAGGGTAATGAGCAGCAGCACCACCACCCTGAGTGGGCCCTGCAGCTGCTCATTACCCTGCCGTATGAGTCGTAGCTCCTGCAGCACCTGGTTCTGGCCATCTACCAGATGCTGCAGCACCTGGTTCTGGCCATCTACCAGCTGCTGCAGGAGCCGCACAACAGTCGCAGGGCCAGGGCTGGAGGTTGCCCAGGCGATGGAGGTGCCTCAGGGGATGGAGATGGCCGAGGGGAGGGAGATGCCTCAGACGGAGCTGCAGGTGGGGAGGGGTCCTCCTGAATGTCCTCATCAATGATGAGGACCCCCCTCCTCCGAGTCCGAGCCTGGTGGGCCGCCTCCTGGCCTGGCTGCTCCTCCTCCTCCTCCTCCTCCAGGTGCCCCTCCTGGCCTGCCTCCTCCTCCTCCTCCTCCTGGCCTGGCTCCTCCTCCTGCAGGTGGCCCTCCTCGTCAGCCTGCTCCTCCTGCTGGTGATGGAGCCCTGTGTATGTAAACAGAGTATGGATGAGATGAGCACATGCAACATGGCTTGCATAGTGCTGTAGCTGGGTGACCTGAGCCAGGGGATGGGGGAAGGTGTGAGGAGGCGTGGCCTATACCCATGGGGGACTGAGATGCATCAGATGACATGACAGGGAACCCTGGAAGCTGCACTGACAAAAAACACACAGGACATGTTGGCAGATCACACTCATTGGGGACCAGCATGTTTGCACTGTGAGATGCAACGAGGGTTTGGTGACATGTTTTTGTTGTTTTTAAGGGGGGGTGGGGCGGTGGGAAGGGTGTTTAGCACATTACTTTTATGTGAGGGAGGCCATGACATCCAGTAAAAGTAGGGCCTCAGGCAGGTCTACCAGGACACACTATCCACCTACCCCAGAAAGGGGGAGACTAAAGTGAGGCATGTCATCTCATTCATCTGGGGGGGGGGGGGGGGGGGGGGGGGGGGATGGCGTTGGAAGTTGCAGCCACAGTCATGGGAGGGCACCTGCAACCTGCATCCTTGATCTGGGACCAATAAAGCGAATGCTACATACCTGTAGAAGGTATTCTCCGAGGACAGCAGGCTGATTGTTCTCACTGATGGGTGACGTCCACGGCACCCCCCCCAATCGAAATCTTCACTAGCAAAGACGTTTGCTAGCCCTCGCGCGCCGATGCGCACCGCGCATGCGCAGTCGTCTTCCCGCCCAAACCGGCTCGTGTTCGTCAGTCCCGTATATAGCAAGACAAAGACAAGGGAAGACACAACTCCAAAGGGGAGGCGGGCGGGTTTGTGAGAACAATCAGCCTGCTGTCCTCGGAGAATACCTTCTACAGGTATGTAGCATTCGCTTTCCTCCGAGGACAGCAGGCTGGTTGTTCTCACTGATGGGGTATCCCTAGCCCCCAGGCTCACTCAAATCAACAAACATGGTCAATTGGGCCTCGCAACGGCGAGGACATAACTGAGATTGACCTAACATTTATTCAACTAACTGAGAGTGTAGCCTGGAACAGAATAAAAAATGGGCCTAGGGGGGTGGAGTTGGATTCAAACCCCAAACAGATTCTGAAGCACTGACTGCCCGAACCGACTGTCGCGTCGGGTATCCTGCTGCAGGCAGTAATGAGATGTGAATGTGTGGACAGATGACCACGTCGCAGCTTTGCAGATCTCTTCAATAGTGGCAGACTTCAAGTGGGCCAATGAGCTGAAGTTACTGCCACCAAGAAAATGACCTTCCAGGTCAAGTACTTCAGATGGCATGAATTCAGTGGCTCAAAAGGAGGTTTCATCAGCTGGGTGAGAACGACATTGAGATCCCATGACACTGTGGGAGGTTTGATGGGGGGCTTTGACAGAAGCAAACTTCTCATAAAGCGAACAACTAAAGGCTGTCCCGAGATCGGCTTACCTTCCACACGGTAATGGTATGCACTGATTGCGCTAAGGTGAACCCTTACAGAGTTGGTCTTGAGACCAGACTCAGACAAGTGTAGAAGGTAGTCAAGCAGGGTCTGTGTAGGACAAGAGCGAGGATCTAAGGCCTTGCTGTCACACCAGATGGCAAACCTCCTCCATAAAAAGAAGTAACTCCTCTTAGTGGAATCTTTCCAGGAAGCAAGCAAGACACGGGAGACACCGTCTGACAGACCTAAAGAGGCAAAATCTATGCTCTCAACATCTAGGCCGTGAGAGCCAGAGACTGAAGGTTGGGATTCAGAAGCGCCCCTTCGTTCTGGGTGATGAGGGTCGGAAAACACTCCAATCTCCACGGTTCTTCGGAGGACAACTCCAGAAGAAGAGAGAACCAGATCTGACGCGGCCAAAAAGGAGCAATCAGAATCATGGTGCCTCGGTCTTGCTTGAGTTTCAACAAAGTCTTCCCCACCAGAGGTATGGGAGGATAAGTATACAGCAGGCCTTCCCCCCAATCCAGGAAGAAGGCATCCGATGCCAGTCGGCCGTGGGCCTGAAGTCTGGAACAGAACTGAGGGACCTTGTGGTTGGCTCGAGATGCGAAGAGATCTACCAAGGGGGTGCCCCACACTTGAAGATCCGGCGCACTACTCTGGAGTTGAGCGACCACTCGTGAGGTTGCATAATCCTGCTCAACCTGTCGGCCAGACTGTTGTTTACGCCTGCCAGATATGTGGCTTGGAGAAACATGCCATAATGGCGAGCCCAGAGCCACATGCTGACGGCTTCCTGACACAGGGGGCGAGATCCGGTGCCCCCCTGCTTGTTGATGTAATACATGGCAACCTGATTGTCTGTCTAAATTTGGATAATTTGGTGGGACAGCCGATCTTTGAAAGCCTTCAGAGCATTCCAGACCGCTCGTAACTCCAGGAGATTGATCTGTAGACCTTGTTCCTGGAGGGACCAGCTTCCCTGGGTGTGAAGCCCATCGACATGAGCTCCCCACCCTAGAAGAGACGCATCTGTAGTCAGCACTTTTTGCGGCTGAGGAATTTGGAAAGGGCGTCCCAGAGTCAAATTGGACCAAATCGTCCACCAGTGCAGGGATTCGAGAAAACCCGTGGACAGGTGGATCACGTCCTCTAGATCCCCAGCAGCCTGAAACCACTGGGAAGCTAGGGTCCATTGAGCAGATCGCATGCGAAGACGAGCCATGGGAGTCACATGTACTGTGGAGGCCATGGGGCCAAGCAATCTCAACATCTGCCGAGCTGTGATCTGCTGGGATGCTCGCACCCTGGAGACGAGGGACAACAGATTGTTGGCCCTTGTCTCTGGGAGATAGGCACGAGCCGTCCGAGAATCCAGCAGAGCTCCTATGAATTCGAGTCTCTGTACTGGGAGAAGATGGGACTTTGGATAACTTATCACAAACCCCAGTAGCTCCAGGAGTCGAATAGTCATCTGCATGGACTGTAGAGCTCCTGCCTCGGATGTGTTCTTCACCATTCAATCGTCGAGATAAGGAAACACGTGCACTCCCAGTCTGTGAAGTGCTGCTGCTACCACCGCCAGGCACTTCGTGAACACCCTGGGCGCAGAGGCGAGCCCAAAGGGTAGCACACAGTACTGGAAGTGACACGTTCCCAGACGGAATAAGAGATACTGTCTGTGAGCTGGCAGTATCGGGATATGCATGTAAGCATCCTTTAAGTCCAGAGAGCATAACCAATCTTTTTCCTGAATCATGGGAAGAAGGGTGCCCAGGGAAAGCATCCTGAACTTCTCTTTGACCAGATATTTGTTCAGGGCCCTTAGGTCTAGGATGGGACGCATCCCCCCTGTTTTCTTTTCCACAAGGAAGTACCTGGAATAGAATCCCAGCCCTTCTTGCCCGGGTGGCACGGGCTCGACCGCATTGGCGCTGAGAAGGGCGGAGAGTTCCTCTGCAAGTACCTGCTTGTGCTGGAAGCTGAAAGACTGAGCTCTCGGTGGGGAATTTGGAGGCATGGAGGCCAAATTGAGGGCGTATCCTTGCTGGACTATTTGGAGAACCCACTGGTCGGAGGTTATAAGAGGCCACCTTTGATGAAAAGCTTTCAACCTCCCCCCGACAGGCAGATCGTCCGGCACGGACACTTTGATCTTGGCTATGCTCTGCTGGAGCCAGTCAAAAGCTCGCCCCCTGCTTTTGCTGGGGAGCTGTGGGGCCTTGCTGAGGCGCACGCTGCTGACGAGAGCGAGTGCGCTGGGGCTTAGCCTGGGCCGCAGGCTGTCGAGAGGGAGGATTGTACCTAAGCTTACCAGAAGAGTAGGGAACAGCTCTCCTTCCCCCATAAAAATGTCTACCTGAAGAGGTAGATGCTGAAGGCTGCCGGTGGGAGAATTTGTCGAAAGCGTTATCCCGATGGTGGAGCTGTTCTATCACCTGTTTGACTTTTTCTCCAAAAATGTTATCCGCACGGCAAGGGGAGTCCGCAATCCGCTGCTGGATCCTATTCTCCAGGTCGGAGGCACGAAGCCATGAGAGTCTGCGCATCACCACACCTTGAGCAGCGGCCCTGGACGCAACATCAAAGGTATCAAATACCCCTCTGGCCAGGAATTTCCTACATGCCTTCAGCTGCCTGACCACCTCCTGAAATGGCTTGGCTTGCTCAGAAGGGAGCTGGTCCACCAAGTCCGCCAGCTTCCATACATTATTCCGTATATGGATGCTTGTGTAGAGCTGGTAAGATTGAATCTTGGCCACGAGCATGGAAGAATGGTAGGCCTTCCTCCCAAAGGAGTCTAAGGTTCTAGAGTCTTTGCCCGGAGGCGCTGAAGCATGCTCCCTAGAACTCTTAGCCTTCTTAAGGGCCAGATCCACCACACCAGAGTTGTGAGGCAACTGAGTGCGCATCAGCTCTGGGTCCCCATGGATCCGATATTGGGATTCTATCTTTTGGGGAATGTGGGGATTAGTTAGTGGCTTGGTCCAGTTCGCCAGCAATGTCTTTTTCAGGACATGATGCATGGGTACTGTGGACGCTTCCTTAGGTGGAGAAGGATAGTCCAAGAGCTCAAACATTTCAGCACTTGGCTCATCCTCCACAACCACCGGGAAGGGGATGGCCGTAGACATCTCCCGGACAAAGGCCGCAAAAGACAGACTCTCGGGAGGAGAAAGCTGCCTTTCAGGGGAGGGAGTGGGGTCAGAAGGAAGACCATCAGACTCCTCGTCAGAGAAATATCTGATGTCCTCCTCTGCCTCCCACAAGGCCTCATCATTGGTATCAGACACAAGTTCACGGACCTGTCTGAAGCCGTGTCCGTTTCGACTCCATGGAACCACGGCCACGGTGGGAGCGTCAAGAGGTGGACTCCTTGGCCGGCAGCGGCGAAGCTCCCTCCCCCGACGTTGTCAGGGAGTCCACCTGGGAGGCAGCCGAAACCGGTACTGCAAGCGGCACTGGTACCGGGGACCTCACCCCGGGCAAAGGGCCAGCTGTCGCCTCACTTGACGGCACCGGTGGCGCAAGCACCCCCGGTACCGGAGGAGAAGGATGCAATAGCTCTTCCAGAATGCCAGGAAGAATGGCCCGGAGACTCTTGTGCAGAGCGGCTGTAGAAAAAGACTGAGAAGCCGGTGCAGGCGTCGAGGTCAGAATCTGTTCCGGGCATGGAGGCAGTACCGGGCTGTCCGGGGTAGAGCGCACCGACACCTCCTGGATGGAGGGTGAGCGGTCCTCCCGGTGCCGATACCTGCTGGGTGCCGACTCCCTCGGCGACCCAGAGCTCCCGGTACCAAGTCGGGAAGGTGACCGGTGACGATGCTTCTTCGACTTCTTCGAACGAAGCATGTCACCGGAGCTCCCCGGTACCGATGAGGAGGACGTTGAATCCAGACGTCGCTTCCTCGGGGCCGGGGCCGAAGAAGGTTGATCCCGGGGGGGCTGTACCGCAGGAGCCCTCAGGGCAGGAGGAGACTTACCCGAAGGCTCACCGCCACCAGCAGGGGAATGGACAGCCCTCACCTGAACTCCAGACGAAGCACCACCGTCCGACGACATCAGCACCAGAGGGGGTCCCGGTACTACCGATGCCGACGCACTCTTTCGAAGCCTCGGTACCGACGATGCAGGAGGAAGACGTCTCGATGCAGTGACATCGATGCGGTCCCCGAAGACTTCGGTGCTGCCGACGTCGATGCACCCGACGAATCTCTAGATGCCGAAGCCATCGAAGCGCCGGAGAACAGAACGTTCCACTGTGCTAATCTCGCTACCCGAGTCCTCTTTTGCAAAAGAGAACAAAGACTACAGGCCTGCAGGTGGTGCCCAGCCCCCAGACACTAAAGACACGAGGCGTGCCTATCAGTGAGCGAGATTATCCGGGCGCACTGGGTGCACTTCTTGAAGCCGCTGGAAGGCTTCAATGTCATGGGCGGAAAAATTGCGCCGGCGAAATCAAAATTCGCGATGATGACAAGAGGCACCGAAACAAAAAGGGGAAAAAACCCGTGTGGGCGGCCAACGAGGCCGCTCCCAAAAGCGAAAGAAAACTTACGCTGGGAAAAAACTAGAAATACGGGAAAAAAAGGGGTTTTTTTTGTTTTTGTTTTTTAAATGAAAACACGAAAGACGCGCGAGGGTCCTCAGAGCGGCATGAAACGGCGGCAAAACACGACCGTAACGAGCGCGGACAAAAGAAGACTGATGAACACGAGCCGGTTCGGGCGGGAAGACGACTGCGCATGCTCGGTGCGCATAGGCGCGCGAGGGCTAGCAAACGTCTTTGCTAATAAAGATTCCGATTGGAGGGGTGCCGTGGACGTCACCCATCAGTGAGAACAAGCAGCCTGCTTGTCCTCGGAGAAATATGTTATTACTTATTAGTTGGCTATTAGCCACATATTGTACAGGACATTTGCATTAATCAATAAATATATTTACAAATCAGTACAGGTGTCCTGTTTTTGAATACTTACGGCGAGCCCTGAGGTGCCGTCGCACTGCCCGGATGAGCTCGGGCCTCTCCCGCCTCACACGGCGGAACCTCCTCCGTAGGGACTCCAGGTCCCAGTGAACACCGAAGCGTCTGTAAGATATAAGTTTGTAGAGCAGGAGTGAGGGGATGGTCCTTCTTGCCCTCTGCACACACATTCATTTGTTATTCAAATAGCAGAGAGAAGGTCAACACTGTTGGGGGGGGGGGGGGATCACCTCCATTGGTCCAGATTCATAGAAGCCACCTTTGTACAATTTTTGGGGGTGCTACCCCCAGTGGAGATCACCCCTCCCTGGATCCATACAAGGCATTTTATTCTATATTGGGGGTGCTCAAGCACCCACAGCAGCCACCAAGTTGGCTCCTATGCAGGTGATGCCATAGAGGTGGCCATGAGGCCAGAAAGTACCGTTTGTATGCATTATAATTTATGCTTGTAAAACTACTTTATATGTGTTAGCATTACCCTGTTATCAAATATAGTATACGTTTAATTGGTATAATGTTTCCACTATTCCAATGTGTTGTAAGCCACATCGAGCCTGCAAAGAGGGGTGGGAAAATGTGGGGTTTAGAGGCAAGAAATAATTAAATAAGGAAATACATTATTGTAGGGATATGGGAATGGTCGTCCTTTCAAGAACATACATTTTATTAGTGATTGTGTATGTACCCATAGTACTCATTATCCTTGCATGCACACTCCAGTTACTGGCTACATTGATGAGGGAGGGAGCTGTTATATGTGTAAGTACAGGAAGAGGGGGGGGGGAGGCAAACACTTACCTCTCCAGCCTCTCCCTGATGCGGGACCAGGCTCTCATGGCCTGGAGCCTGGGGGGCAGGTGGTGGTGGGTGATGAAGAGCCTGTGCCGGTGCCTAAGCCATAGCTGCACCAGCAGCAGGCTCTCCTCCTCAGTGAAATTTGGCTCCCTCCTTAAATGCGCCATTTTTTCACTGAGAATAGGTGTGGGAAAACAAGTGCCTTATATGGACGTCCTTGCGTGACGGACATCGTTTCGTGCACAGCTCCATATATGGATGACCATCCCATATATGGCCCTATCAGCACGTGGACGCCGTCGAAAGCATAGATGTCTTTGACGTGCATGCCTGGTTGTTATGCGTGCGGAACTTGCCTTATATAGGTGAGTATGAAGCACCCGACCCTTTTCACATATACACAATATGCATATAGCTGCATGCAGTTCCGGACATCCAGAAAGGGCACATATGAGGAGTATTCGGTGGAGCAGCATGATCTTTCTGTAGTTGGCGCGTATAAACGTTCCTCATATTTTCCCGTACCTGGATGTCCAGAACAGCATGTACTGTACTTGCGGGACACCTATGTACATTCTTTTACACACTTTCTGGTTTGGGCATTTGCACCTGCGATAATCAAACGTGTTAGGGCGCCCAATTTAGTCACGCTTATGCGCTCCTCATTTGGTGGTTTTGCTACAGGGATAATCAATTATCGAAAAACGCCCATACTATTTTCCGATTATACATGCCTGATTTTTGACGTTTTCGTAAGGACGTCCTATTGCGTACTTTGACGCCCTTTCGATTATGCCCCTCCACGTTTTACATGTTGATCTTTGTGATATATCTTGTCGAAGAGATAGGTTTTCAATAGTTTGCGGAAATTGGTCAATTCATAGACCGTTTTCAGGTTACGTGGCAGCGCGTTCCAGAGTTGCGTGCTCGTATAGGAAAAGGTAGATGCATGCATTGATTTGTATTTCAGACCCTTGCACTTGGGAGGATGGAGATTAAGGAATGTGCGAGAGGATCTTTTTGCATTCCTGGGTGGTAGATCTATCAGGTCTGACATATAGGCTTGGGCGTTACCATGGATGATTTTGTGGACTAGGGTGCAAAGTTTGAACGTGATGCGTTCCTTTAGTGGGAGCCAGTGTAGTTTTTCCCGCAGGGGTTTCGCGCTTTCGTATTTTGGTGTGCCGAATATTAGTCTGGCTGCTGTATTCTGGGCTGTCTGGAGTTTTTTTTAAGTATTTGCTCTTTACAGCCAGCGTAGAGTGAGTTACAATAGTCCAGATGACTGAGTACCAATGATTGTACCAGATTGCGGAAGACAGTTCTTGGAAAAAATGGTCTAACTCTTTTTAGTTTCCACATTGAATGAAACATCTTTTTAGTTGTGTTATTTGCATGGTTCTCAAGTGTTAGGTGTCGATCAATGGTGACACTAAAGATTTTTAGGGAGTCCGAGACTGGTAGATTTAGTTTAGGTGTGTTGATGGTGGTAAATTTATTCTTGTTGTATTGCGAGGTTAGTACCAAACATTGGGTTTTCTCTGCATTGAGTTTCAACTGAAATGCATCTGCCCAGGAATTCATAGTATGTAGGCTTTGCTTGATTTCATTGGAGATTTCCCTTAGATCTTGTTTGAATGGGATGAAGATCATTACATCATCAACGTATATGTATGGGTTTAGGTTCTGATTCGATAGTAGTTTGGCCAAGGGTGTCATCATTAGGTTGAATATGGTCAGTGAGAGGGGGGATCCCTGTGGAACTCCGCATTCAGGTATCCATGTAGCTGATGTAGTCGAATTTGATGTCACTTGGTATGAGCGTGTAGTGAGGAACCCTTTGAGAACGTTGCCTCCGATTCCGAAGTATTCGAGGATGTGTAGTAAAATTCCATGGTCAACCATGTCAAATGCACTTGACATGTCAAATTGTAACAATAGAATGTTGTTGCCGTTTGCTATTAGTTGTTTGAGTTTGGTCATGAGCGTGACTAGTACGGTTTCAGTGCTGTAATTAAAGCGAAATCCTGACTGAGATATATATAATAGATATATGGTCTTGTGGAATGGCTGATGGTCGCTTGTTTTAAAAAGACACCAACCATTTCTGTCTATATTATGTAGGACTCCTATGCTTACACCCAGATGTTGTTCAAAAACTACTACATCACTCAACATAACTTTTTTGTTTTCTGATCATCCTAACACTCAGTATGGTCTCTGAGCAGGTGTCATGGTGTACCCACTTTCTCCCTCTTTCCTTGGGAGGGCGACTCAGATGTTTTCCTCTTTTTTTCTTGGTTGTGCACCTTTTCCAGATGTTTGGATTTGTCTCTAGGTGTGATGTAGTGATTTGGCTGTGCCACTTGCCTGTGTTTGGACTGAGCGAGATGCCCACTGACGATGTTTCACTAGCCATCTCTTTTTCTTGATCTGTGGGATAAAAAAGTAGAACATCATGAAACTAACAAACACACTCCCTTTGGTTCACAGGTACCTCTCACCCTTTGGTTTTGTCAAGATGGCTGTCAACACTGTAACATGCGGATGCCACGTGGGATGCAGATACAAGCACCATCTTGTAAGACTATCAAGAACCGTGAGAAAAGATGCAGCATCTCTAGGTAAGGAACCTCAAATTAGGATGCAAAAAAGCTGTTCTTTTAAAAACATAAGCATTTACTTTTATGGTGTGCTGAATCGCCGCTCTGGTTGTGAAGTCCCTTTGAATAGTAGAGGTGACCAACGCTGTTTATGTTCTATCCTCTTTTCTCAACCTTAGGTTGGATTTGTGTCTATTTATTTATTTATTGTTTGCATTTGTATCCCACATTTTCCCACCTCTTTGCGGGCTCAGTGTGGCTTACAATAAGATAAGAATAATGAAAATACATTTGTTACAACTTGGTTATGGGTTATATTGTACAAGTTATGCGAGATAATCGAATTATCATTAGGAATATCACAATGGGACGTCAACATGAAGCTTAAGGGCAGTGTTAAGACACAAAGGCATATTGTGTACATATTTCTGTTAGTAAGTGTATGAGTAGTGTTGAATTATGGGGGATGGGAGATCATAAGTGGATGTATGATGCATTGATGAACAGTGAGTGTGGACTCTATGTGTTTTGGTTCTTTCCGTAAATTGTTTCAAATAGATGGGTCTTCAGTAATCTGCGGAAGGATGCTTGTTTGTGGATCGCTCTTAAGTTGCGCGGCAGTGTGTTCCAAAGCTGCGTGCTCGTGTGAGAAAAGGTTGACGCGTGTAGCGTCTTGTATTTCACGCCCTTGCAAGTAGGGAAATGGAGGTTGAGGTATGTTCGGGAAGATCTCCTAGCATTTCTGGGTGGTAAGTCAATCAACTCGGACATGTAGGCTGGGGCTTCGCCGTGAATGATCTTGTGGACTAGTGTGAATACCTTAAAAGTGATGCGTTCCTTAAGTGGAAGCCAGTGTAGTTTTTCTCGTAGTGGTGTTGCCCTTTCATACTTTGGTTTTCCGAAGATGAGTCTGGCTGCTGTGTTCTGGGCTGTTTGAAGTTTCCTCAGTGTTTGCTCTTTGCAGCCTGCATATAATGAGTTGCAGTAATCCAGATGGCTGAGGACGAGGGATTGCACTAGGTTACGAAAGACGAATCTTGGGAAGAATGGTCTTATCCTTTTCAGTTTCCACATGCAGTAGAACATCTTCTTAGTTGTGTTGTTTGCATGGGTTTCAAGTGTTATGTGGCGGTCGATAGTGACTCCAAGGATTTTTAGCGTTTTTGAGATTGGAAGGTTTAGGTTTGGTGTATTTATCACTTTGAATTCGTTAGTGTTGTATTGGGAGGTGAGTACCAGGCATTGAGTTTTTTCAGTATTTAATTTCAGACGGAATGTGTCTGCCCATGTGTTCATGATGTGTAGACTTTGATTGATTTTGTTGAAGATTTCTTTGATGTCTTGTTTGAAAGGGATGTATATTGTCACATCATCGGCGTATATATATGGGTTGAGGTTATGGTTTGATAGGAATTTTGCTAAAGGGATCATCATTAGGTTGAAAATAGTTGGTGAGAGAGGTGATCCTTGTGGAACTCCACATTCAGGTGTCCATGCCTTGGACGTGGTTGAGTGTGATGTAACTTGATACGAGCGCAGGGTTAGGAACCCCTTGAACCAGTTCAGGACATTTCCTCCAATGCCGAAGTATTCAAGTATGTGTAGTAGGATTTCGTGGTCGACCATGTCGAAGGCGCTTGACATGTCAAATTGTAGGAGGAGTATATTGTTCCCGGTTGCTATTATTTGTTTAAATTTGGTCATAAGGGTGACTAGTACTGTTTCTGTGCTATGGTTTGACCGGAATCCGGATTGGGCATCATGCAGTATTGAGTGTTTGTTTAGATAGTTTGTGAGTTGTTTGGTTACCATTCCTTCGGTTATCTTGGTTATTAGTGGTATGGATGCTACTGGCCTGTAGTTGGTAATTTCGCTCAAGTTTTTCTTTGTGTCTTTAGGAATTGTGGTGAGTAAGATTTTTCCTTTTTCTTTTGGGAAGAGTCCATTTTGTAGCATTTAATTTACATGGTTCGTTAGGTCAATTATGAATTGTTGAGGGGCTGATTTCATGAGGCTGTTTGGGCATGCGTCTAGTTTGCAGTTGGATTTGGCATATCTTTTGAGAGTTTTAGAGATGAGGTCTTCTGATAGTGGTTCGAACTCGGTCCAGGTTCTGTCTGCTGGGTGTGTTCCTTCTTCTGGGTCTAGACAGTCTAGAAGAGTGGCGTATTCTATGGGGCTGGCGGGTATTTTGTGTCGTAATAGTATAATTTTCTCCTTGAAGTACTTCACAAGGCTGTCGACGTCTGGTATGTTTTTACCGTTGTTTGTGACTGGTGTGGTATCTAGCAGTTTGTTCACGAGGTTGAAGAGTTTATGTGTGTCTTTGTAATTTGGTCCTATTATTGTTTTGTAATGTTGTCTTTTTGTCTGTTTTATGGTGTATTTGTATTTTCTCCGAAGTAATTTCCAGTCGTTTAGTGTTTGTTCGTCTTTCTTTTTGTTCCAAGCTCGTTCTAGTTTCCTGACTTGTGTTTTAAGTTTTTTCAGCTCGTCGGTGAACCATGGGTTTGCTTTTTTCCTCTGTGATGTTCTGGTTTGGATTGGGGCGATTTTGTCTAATGTTGTTGTACATAGGTCATCCCATTCTTGGAGGAATTGGATGGTGTCAGCGTTTGTTGTCCATTCGTACTGGTAGATCTGTTGCCAGAATGTTGTGGAGTCTATTTTTCCTCTCGTTGTGTATGTTGTTCGCTCGGGTTTGTTGGTCGTGTTTAAGTGTGTAGCAATTTAGCTGTGCCACTTGCCTGTGATTGGACTGCGCTAGATGCCCAGCTGACAATGTTTCACTAGCCGTCTCTTTTTCATGATCTGGTGATACAAAAGTATTTAAAAAATCATGAAACTAATAAGCAAGGGCTCTTTTCCTCACAGGTTCCTGTTGCCCAAGACTTTCAAGATGGCCATAAACATAGTAGCTTGCGGACGCCACATAGACATATCTACAATCGCTATTTTGTAAGATTAGGGGACACCACGTGGCAGCAGTTACAAGTGCCATTTTGTAAGACTATCAAGCACTGAGAAAATAGACTGTGCATGTATAGGCATGTAACTTCAAATTATAATCAAGCATAATTCAAAAAGTTGTTCTTTTCAAAACAAAAATGCTTACTTTGCTGTAGTGAACCTCCGTGTTACATAAGAAATTTCTTTGAGCAGGAGTGATCGAGTGTAACAGCACTGTTCATATTCTG
This sequence comes from Microcaecilia unicolor, assembly GCF_901765095.1. NCBI lineage: Eukaryota > Metazoa > Chordata > Amphibia > Gymnophiona > Siphonopidae > Microcaecilia > Microcaecilia unicolor. Next base: position 216,943,761 of record NC_044036.1, read on the forward strand.
CACTGTCAAAATACACAGTAGACCAAAAACATTAATCACATACCTGACTACTTTGTTTGCTTTAATACAACAGTTTGAGGACCTGCAAACACATAGCCATTTTGTAGTGACTGAATCTTTTCTTCTGCTATGTGCGCTAGTGCTTTTCAGTTGATTTTTCCCTTCTTATCCCCTGATACACAGAGTGACTGTGTTCTTCCTGCATAGAACATGTATGCCTTTTGTAAGTTAAGGATCATATTAGCTTGTGTGAAGAGGCAATGTCATGTTTTTTAAAATCTTAGCCTACTCAGTTTAGGGTGTTTCTGGATAAATATGCCTATAAGGAATATGATTGGACAAATGAGGAAAAGCCCCCTCCTCTGTGACACTCTCCCATACCCCCAACCAACACTACACCTATTTTAGGACCACTGTCCAAAAGTTCAATTGTGACTAGATGTCCTGATATGTAGAAAAAAAACAAATGGTCTTTCTGGAACCTTTTACATAGTTTCATAAGAACACACATGATACTTCAATAGTTTATGATTTTTTATTATTATGATATATGGTACATCGGTTACTACTACCTTATCATGCATTTTATTCAATGACCGTAGCCTACGCAGGCCGTGATCTACACTTCTACGCGTTGTCTCTATTCAATATGTCCCAAAGTCTGAAACAGATATAAATATATTGAGAACTACAGTCTTCTGTAAAAGGAATCAAGTTTTCTTTCTAGTATAATACAATGGATATAATTTATATAATCTTGCTCCTTCAATCTGCTTGCCATACTATCTAGCTTTTCAAAAGGATTAGGTGCTGATTTTACACTTTTACGAGGTCCATGATGGTGTTAATAGTTTCATTAAAAACCATCAGTATTTCCATTTTATACCCAGCTTTCAGAATAATGCCTAGAATATGCTCCAAGTACACTCTCACAAAGCGCTTGTAGTTTCTGCACTCTTTCATTAGGGTACCATCTCAGGCATACATGCTGGCTTAGCCCCCACCTATCCAGTGCACAGCTGTGACAGCCTTTAGTCACAGCCAGGGACCAGCAGTGCTGTACAATGCAGTAAACCACTATTTGTATGAGCGAGTTGAAGATGCTTTTCCAGTAAAGAGCATGAATCCTTGGTTGCTTAATAAAACTAATATAGTACCATTATCTCATGTCTCGGACATCCTCAGGTCTAGAGGCCAATTTTCAAAGTCTATGTATAACTTGGTCATTCTCAGGCATGTACTAACAAGCAGCATACACATGTAGCATTGAACAACTCTGGATCCGCAGTGTCTCTATACTCTTAATCTTTCATAAGTACATAAGTAATGCCACACTGGGAAAAGACCAAGGGTCCATCGAGCCCAGCATCCTGTCCATGACAGTGGCCAATCCAGGCCAAGGTCACCTGGCAAGCTTCCCAAACGTACAAACATTCTATACATGTTATTCCTGGAATTGTGGATTTTTCCCAAGTCCGTTTAGTAGTGGTTTATGGACTTGTCCTTTAGGAAACCGTCTACAACAGAATATTGACAGTCTGCTAAAGGCGGTTAAAGAAAAAACAACTACAAAATATACTTCCCAGAACATATCTTGTTCGAATGAAAACAAAACTACATCCATGCCTGTGAAACTGTGGGAGACAACTCCTCCATCTGGTTTAGAATATCCATGACTTCAGTATCCTCAACCATTTTATACATTTCTATGTCATGAATAGCATCTCCGAAAGTGTCTTCTATCAAATCCATGGCATTATTGGTAATAGGTATATTCTGTGCGTTATCTAGGTCTTCTGCTAGAGAGATGTTGACTTTTTGAGAGTTAAACAGGTTTTGCCCACAAGGCAGTTCATCCAGCAAGGACTTTGTCACTTCCTGGGGCACCAACAGGTCATCTGGTACCGTTTCAGCCATACACTGGACGTTCTGGTCCCTAACGGTGTTTTGTGATTCTGTCAGATCGATTACCGGTAGCTAGCCCTCAGCCTCTGCATTGAGACCTTTAAGAAAAAGAATGAGCCATTGCCCTCTCTTTAACAACATGGGCTGTTTACCCCTTCGGGCCCTCTGTATGTTATGGATTTCATAGGTCTCCATGTTTAGCTGTTGCATCTTTCTGATTCCCCGATAGATGGAAATTGTCTGGGTGGTGTATTTAGAATGGTAGTAATGCTTTTGACTCTTTATATCTCTTTGTCACGTGTTTTGTTCTTTTATGCCCCTTATGGTCTTTGTTCCAGGCTTGTCCAAACATGCCTGGACAATACAATTCGTTTTCTCTCCGCATGCTTATTCTGAATGGGCCCACTAAAAGAAGGAAAAAGGGAGGGGCTACAGTAGAAAGGAAGAGGGAGGTGTGTGAGGGGGATTAGGGAGGGGCGGTTGTGCGCACTGTGATAGGGAGGGTTGAGGGGGATAGTAGGTTTGTTTTTAAAATTCAACATGGATTTTTGTAAATACACACTTTAGGGGCTTAATGTCTTAAAAATCAAACAGCTCTTCAGGCACAAACTCACAAGACAGGGAAAGTGTAAGCATGTCTTGAAAACAGGAGGGCTGTGAGAAGACAGGGGAGTGCAGGGGATTCCATACTGGTGAAATCACTAGTACACGGCTATCTGCTGCTGATCCACATTGTGAGGCTCTGATCTCTACAAACAGCTGTCTGCAGAAGAGGGAGGGGGAGCACTTGAGGGAGGTAGAGAGAGAGGGTGCAGAATGATTGATCTTACATATGGAACAGTTTAAAACAGTATGCTTGTTGATCTCTGTGTTGAAAGCAGGGGCGTAGCCAGACACCCAATTTTGGGTGGGCCTAGGCCCAAGATGAGTGGGCAGAAGAACCTCGCCCCGTCCCACAGGTGATTTGGTCTCTCCTCTCGCCTGCATGCCATACGGTCTCTCAAACATCCCCCCTCTCCCGTATACCTTTTATGGTTCAACAATTTTTATTGATGATATTATACGGATAACAGTACCCAGAAAAACATAATGTAGACTCTGATACTGAACACATTCACAGCTCAAGAAAAAACCTCACATAGAGCATTATCATCAATGTTTTGGTATAGAACCCCCCTCTCCCCCTGCCAGCACTCTAAAACAGTCTACTTTGAACTCATATGTTCCCCCAACCCATATCAAACTTCCACCACTCTTGAAATTTAGTAAGGAACAAAAATGTTATCAAAAATTAAAACAGTAAAACAAACAGTAAAATCCTTCCCTCCCCCCCCCCACCTACCCCCCTCCCCTTGCTGAGAGATATCCAGACTTCCAACTTCTTACCACAAAGGATGGCCCCACCTCAATATGTATCTAAAGCGAGTTCACCACTAAACTCCGCCCTTTAGGAGACAGGCTGTGAATATATGGCCCCCAAATATCTAGAAACCGCCTCCGCCGCCCAGGGGAGCTGCCCACATCAGTGCCAGTGCCAGAAATCCGGAGGGGTCTCCGCCACCCACTGGCTCAGTATTAGCCTCTTACCAATCAAAAAGGCCTTCCGAACCAACTGACGGGCCGAGCCCCCCTGTAAAAGGAAAGCTTCATATTTGTCTAACAAAATTCCCATCGGAGAGCATATGATTCTCGAGTCCAAAAGATCCGTCAGATATTGAGCAATGGAGTCCCAAAAATGTCTCACTTTATAGCAGCTCCACAGACAATGAAAAAGAGATCCCGGAGCCCTCCCACATTTCCCACATAAGGGCGTAGAAATTCCCCCCATCTTGAATATCTGAGCCTTCGTTAAATAGGCCCTATAGAGAATACGATATTGGCACTCTCTAAGCCCTGCACTACCCGCCAAACTCCGTATCCTGGCCGTCAAAACATCAAAGTCTAAAGTGATATGTGGTCTCTCCAAATCCCCTGCCCACCTCTGTCGAATATGCTCCCGATCCTTGGGCGCCAGAAACTTCCCTAACACTTTGTGCAACCCAGAAATAGAAAGACGTTCACTCTGTACCGAATGGAAAAACTGCCTCAAAAGACGACAGTGCCCAGAGCCCAGGGCCTCTGTCTCCAATGAATCCACATAGTGTTTTAACTGGGCATGGGCAAAAGCACCTCCCATATCATATCCTAACCCCAGTGCCCCCAGATTCAACATTAAACCTTGCCTGTTCAACACATGTTCCAACCGAGTTATCCCATGTCGCGCCCATATCCGAAAAACCGCATTCTCCAAACCCGGCCGAAACAGCAAGTTACCTTGAATAGGAAGAAGATCTGAGGTGCACCGACTCAGGCCAAACATCCGCATCATATCTCTCCAAAGAGTCCGTAGAGGGAGCACTAGTATACTGGAACGCAAATCAGGAGGAAGTGACTTGCTGGGAGCCTGCAAAAGAAAATGAAAATGACACGGCGCATAGTATTGGCTTTCCAACCGTCTCCATGTATAATCATCTCGCGCCAAAAACCAGTCGCCAAGGTAACGCAGGAGACAAGCCCAATTATACCTCCTCAAATCCGGGAGCCCCAGGCCACCTTCTCTCCATGTCCCTTGTAACATGTGCAATGGTAATTTTGCCTTCCTACCTCCCCAACAGAAACGCCTAATCACCTTTGTCAACAGAGTCAGATCCCTTGTATTCAAATAAAGGGGCAGCATTTGTAATAGGTATAATCACCTAGGGAACTCCACCATTCTGAATAGCTGAATCCGCCCAGTAAGAGATAGTGGCAAAGACTGCCAAGCACGCAGTCTCTCCGTTGTGGCTCTCAACAATCTAGAGACATTCAGGCTATGCAATTCTGAGACTTTCATCGATATATGCAGGCCCAGGTATTTAAAAGATCCCGGCGCCCATTGAAGAGGAAATTCCTCGCCCCAAGCCTGCCTTAGGTCCTCCATCGAGGACAATGCCAGTGATTTACTGTAATTGAGACGGAACCCCGCAAAATCTCCAAATTCAGTAAATAGTTCCAAGAGAGCCGGTAGAGAAGAGCGCGGCTCTGTGAGATGTACAAGCAAGTCGTCTGCGAAAGCAGAGAGCAAGAACTCGGAATCTCCTATCTGTACACCCTTAATCTCTGGGTGCTGTATTATTTCACGGAGAAGAGGATCCAAGGATAAGATGAACAAAAGAGGAGACAAGGGACACCCCTGCCTCGTCCCTCTATAAATCCGGAAGGATCTCGAACGTTCTCCATTTACCCACACATAGGCCCTCGGCTCCGAGTATAAGACCTTGATAGCCTCTAGAAAAAAAAACCCAAAACCATAAGAGCGTAAGACAGCGAACAAATACGACCAACTGACCCGGTCAAACGCCTTTTCCGCGTCAAAGCTAACTAAAAGCGATGGTGGGTGTTTCCGGGCTACAACTTCCAGAGAAGTCAATAGAGATCGAACATTTTTCACTGCCGTCCTCCCCCTCACAAAACCCACCTGGGACTCCTCAACCAGGAGCGGTAGGACTATGGCTAATCTATTGGCTAAGATTTTAGCGTATAGTTTCGCGTCCACGTTTCCCGTATACCTTTTAAATAGCAGATTTTCATCAGCAGCGAGCAGCAACTAATACACACTGCTCATGTTGGCCCCACACCCTTCCCTCTGATGCAGCTTCCTGTTTCTGCCTAGGCAGAAATACATCAGAGGGAAAGCTGTGGGGCCAGTGCGAGCAGTATGTATGTCACTGCTCACTGCAGGCGAAGATCTGCTACTTACAAGGTATGCAGGAGGGACACTTGTTGGGAGTTTTCAGCTGGTGGGGCTTGGGGATCTCTGCCAGCCACATCATAGGTATGCTGCTACTGGGTGGGCCTGAACCCAAAGTGGGTGGGCCTGGGCCCACCCAAGCCCACCCTTGGCTACGCCACTGGTTGAAAGCTGAGAGGGGAGAGGACAGGGGATCGATTGTTAAACCATTAGTTTTGTTTTAAAGCCTAAAATGTAATTTTTTTTTTTTTTTGGTCAAACCTCTCTTGAGAGATGATAGCTGTTAAGAGGTGGTGTGGATTGGGAAGGGGAGGGGGCTGCATGTTCTCAAATGACTGTCATTCAGCAAAGAGCCTGCCATTCTTAAAAGCAGGTGGACCTAACTCAATCCAGCTTAAAATAAACATACTTTAGTTCTTAAAATCATTAGAGCTGTGGGTTAAAGAAAAACAAAAAAGAAACAGTTAATCTGAACGCTAAAAATGCCTATTTTCTTCCTTGCGAGAAAAAAAGGATAAGCTGCACTCATTCCTCCAAGGCTATAGAGGGCGGTGTCGGGGGCTTTTGATGGCACTTCCCATCATGTGACCCTATGTAAGATGGTGGCAAGTAGTGTAAAAGAGGAAGTGATGTGGTATGTCCAGTGCTCAATGCCATCTTAGAAAATGAGGTGTGGCTATGATGTCACTTTCTATAATATCACTGAAAGGGGTGGGGTTCAGGGCACAGCTGTATAGATAAGTCAGGGCTAGGGGCATGGTTATGCAAAAGAGGCAGGATGTGGGCAGGGTTATGATGTTGATCTGTGTTATGATTAGTAGCTTGTAATAAAACACTTTGGCTATTATATTTAGCTCATAGATAATAATAATATTGGTATTGGCTTTATAACATATGACCATATCTTGCAACATCACCCAAGCTCAGTCACTAGGACTGGTCATGTCATTTCTTGAAAAATACATTAGTATACCTCACCAGCTTTCGTCAAAACTAATTTGCATATATTGACAGTAGCCATGCCCACTACTGGTTGTGCCAGTCAATCAGGACATGCCCAAGTCATGTATACTCCCTGCCCCACCCTGCCGCCTTTTGATGACATCACCAGATATGATATCATAGACCTACACACATCCTACCTCTTTTGCATTAACCATGCCCCTAGCCCTGCTTTATTTGTAAAGCCCTGTCCAAACCCTACCCCTTTTCGTATAACTCTACCCTAACCCCCACCCCTTTCTGTGATATCATAGGAGGTAATATCATAGCCACACCCCCTTTTCCAAGATGGCGTTGAGCACTGGACATACCACATCATTTCCTGCTTCACACTACTCACCACCATCTTACATGGGGTCACGTGATGGGAAGTAACATCAAAAGCCCCCAACACTGCCCTCTACAGCCTTGGAGGAATACCTAATGGTATATTTAAGTAGTTATTCTCTCTCAATATAGGACTCTTCAATAATATTGGCATTAAAGATAGGGTTTGAGTCTATAATTCCATCTATCAAGATTGTTTCATATGTTATAAAATACATACACATTTATACAAACAAGCATATATAAATTTCTGCACCTACTTTCTAGGTGTCACGTTTTCTAAAAGCAGGAACTAGGATCGTGAGCCCTTGGGCCACTGCAGAGGAGTGGCAGTGGCAGGCAAAACCACCCCACACAGTGATAAGACAGAACTCTGACAGGGACGGCTAGACTTCACCTGCATCTGGCCACCCTTCCCCATGAGTTGAGCCCCTGGGTGCAGGTGGCCGGCAGGACTTGCCGGACAGGGCCGGAACTGGATACCAGCAGGATACACACAGGGTCTAGAACACACAGGGGGCTAGGCAGAATACTAGACTAAGACTCTCAGACAGACAAGGGACAGAAGTGAAAGCTGCAAGCAGCCACTGAAACAGGGAGCAAACACTGATAGACAAGAGACTGAACTGAAAGCTGCAAGCAGCCACGGAAACAGGGAACAAACCCTGATAGACAAGAGACAGAACTGAAAGCTGCCAGGCAGCCACTGAACAAGAAACACAGACAACCTAAAAACTACACACCGAACTACAAACAAGAAACAAAACTGGGAAACAAGCAATACAGAACACAAAGCTACCCAAAGACTAAACTAGAATCAGGCAAGAATTACAGGCTATAAACTGGACTAAGCAGAAGTGCACCAGCACCCCAACATACCAGGGACCTTAGATAATGCAAAGGCAAAGCAGAGAGTCTCCAAATGGCTAATAAGCCCAGCAGCAGCTGAGATTCAGCTGCAGCAATCACCAGGCAGCTACGGGTGCTGTGCAGGCTCAAACAAGACAAGTAAGTCTAGCAGGCCGGAAGATCCGGACTGGACTGGGCTGAAGTCTGGAACGGGAAACTGCACACAGACAATCCAATGTAGCTACCAGGTCTGGCCACCAGAGGGCAAGAGGAACACAAACCAAAACACAGGCAGCAGGCATACTGAAGCACAGAGAGGCTTAACACACACAGGTGCAGTATAGTGGAGTAATCAGAGCCATGCTGGAAGCAGCCAGCACACAGAGACAGAGACAGAACTAACTCAGGAAGAACAGACAGAAGCCAGCTCAGAAGCTGACCGCCAGAAATAAGGTGCGTCTGAGAGGGGTCACAACCACAGACGTGACACTAGGGGGCTATTTTATAAATGCACATAAGCATTTATGTTCCCCCAATATTCAACCATGGTGGTTATTATTTTTTGACAGCACTAACTGCTGTGGGCAAAATTGAGTACCAGCACATATCTGGTTACCAGTACTGAATTTTCAGGTGTTTGGCACTGCCTGGAAGTTATCCAGGTACAACCAACATTCAGTGCTGTGCCCAGATAGTTAACTGGGCATAGTTAGGACTCCATTATATAAGTCCAAATGCCCAGTTAGCTATCTGGGAACCAAAACTGAATATCTGTGGGGATCGGATAACTTTCAGACCACCCCAACTCTAGTGCCAGACCTTACTAGCTGGATAGTGCCGCGGTGGTCACTGCTTATAATAATCAATGACATTGTTGGGTTAAGTGCCACTAAACATTAGCAGTTGGGCTGGTCAGCGCAATTTAAATCAGGTAGGGCCTCTCCTGCCTGGTTAAACATTTTGAATATTGGGCCCATTACCCCTATTATAGGCACAGCATATCTACTTATGTTTCTTCACAGTTTAGGTTCCCTTGTTATAAAATTACCTCTTCAGGTCTTTATTTGCCACATTTCTCATAATTTGTATTTAAAAGACCAATACATTTAAATCAAGTTTGCTTACCAGAAATATGATGCGGACTCATACTTTTACAGTATTTATATTAAGGTATAACTTACCCTTTCAGATGCAGAGAAATACCAAAGGGAACCAGCAGGAAGAGGGCAAGTTCTGTTTTTCTGGATTTTAAAGAGTAGCTGAGGGGACACATCATTTTGGAAGAAGTGATATTGCTACGAACCCAGACACTAAGGGTTAACTTGGTCAGATAATTAGGTATTGCATTTTCTAGTCTTACATGGTTCTGCTGTTCAGTGGCACAACAAGGAAACTGCAGGTCAAAGGAATGTGTGTACTCTAAAAGAAGAAGGAGAGACCAATGTCAAGGCATAAATGATAAAGTATTTAAAAATATAAAACCAAGATATTTACCTGTAGCAACTTGTGTTCTCTGAGCATGAGTAATGTTACTGATAGAGCCTGTGTAGAAAGCTTCTCCACCTTGGAATACATTTGAAGCTTTTGAGTCACTCCAGCTAAGTATATATGCTTAGCTTGAGTGGTATATAACTCCATGGGGAGGTGGGTGGGAAGTGAGAATCTGTATCCTGCTGTCCAAGGAGAACACCTGCTACAGGTAAGTAACTTAGAAGGTTGATATTCAAAAGGGTTTAACCGAGCAGAACAGCCTCCTGCTTGTTAAACCCTGCTGGCCTGGCCAGCTACCAATATTCAGCAGCACTTAACCAGGTAGTCCAACTGACTATCTCCGCTAACTGGCCATTCACTAACTGGCTAGGTTAGGGGCAGTCTGAGAGTGAAGCTTGGGAGAAACTAGCAGTTAGATAGTTTAGTTACTGGCAATATTCAATTCACTAACTGGCTAACCCCCCCCCCCCCCCCCCCCCTTTTACAAAGCCACACAAGCAGCTGCTGCTGGGTAATGCCGACACAGCCCATTCAAAGTGAATGGGCTGTGTCGGCACCACACTGGCAGCCGCTAGTGCAACTTTGTAAAAATGGGGAGGCTAGTAAGCACATAAAGTTAGGACAGGTAACTTCTGAATCAGCGCATGTACCCAGATATTCAGTGCTGGGAGCTGCACATGCCCTGGAATTGAATATGCAGAGTTAGTTCAGCCCATGGCTGGAAGTTGCTTACAAGCCACTTACCATCAGGGGATGAATATTACCCACTTGTTTTTTTCTGAGGACAAACAGGATAGTAAGTTCTCATAGCATAGAATCCCAAGCTACAGGCTGCCTTCAACAGAAAAAAAAAGGGAAAAATAACAACAAGATGCTGCAACAGGCAACAACAACATATTTTTAGTGCCAACTAGTTTTTTGAATATTTACTTCTGCTGCTTCTTCTTTTAATTTTTAATATTATTTATTTATTTTTAATTTTAGAAGGCAGCCTGAACACAAAAGAAATGAGTCTAGGAGGAAAGAGCTGAACTGTAATATCCAAACAGATTTGGAGGATTGACTAGCCAAACCTATTCTCATGTCAGGAGTCCTTTCCAACTCTGAAAAAAACAAAAAATCCCTAATTTCACTGGTAACAATCCTAACTGGAACAAATCAGAATCAGGAAAATGTACTAATACAATCAGAAATTTTAATATGTTAAGAGGAGCACCCTCAGAGATTTAAACACCCACGTGGTAGTCCATCAAGACCATTATCAGGTGAAACATAGCACTTCATTCATTGGGTCACTCACTCTTGTTGTGATATAGGGCAATAATATGCTATTTTGTGCTTAGTGTGATTATGCGATTAGACGCTCTGAACACTCATTGAACAAATGCACTACAATATAAACCATATTAGCCAGCTTTCAGAACAAAAGAGATATAGTTCAAAAAACTTTAAGAACTTGTCACTTATCTTATGAGCCCTACGTCGGTGCGACCTGATGCCAAGGGCTCCGTAGGTGGAATCACTCCATAATATTGAAGAAAGACTGCTCTCCCCTGAAACATAACTATACGCCCGACACTGTGGGTTTCAGACCAACTTTCCTCAGGGACTTGGGTTACGGTTGTCTCTCCTCTAAATCTGCCACCAGCCCTAAACTCCAATTAATTCCAATTGTGGTGAAGGGCTTGGTTTGGGACGTCAGGTAGTTTACAATGAAACCTATTAACTCCAGCATCCAGATAGTTGTGCACACTGATCTTCTGCCTCTTCTTGAGATGTATTCTTTACCAACCAATTGTTCAAATAAAGAAACATATGCATTTCCAATCTGCATAGATATGCTGCTACAATCACAAGGCATTTTGCGAATACCCGAGGAGCTGATGTGAACCCAAATGGCAGTATATGATACTGGTAGTGATGTTTCCCAATGATGAATCTAAGATATAGAAATATATTTCCCAGTCTCAAAAAGTAAGTCTGTCCTTTAAGAGAATATAACCAGTCTCTCCTTTGGAGAAAGAGAATTAGAGTGCCTAGGGCAGTGATGGCGAACCTTTCAGAGACCGAGTGCCCAAACAGCAACCCAAAATCTAATTACTCATCGTGAAGTGCCGGTACTCATTATGGGCGGGGTCACCACATATGACTCCACCCCTATGATAGCCACACCCCTTACACCAGCCATGGCGCATATAAACAGACATCATTGAAAATATTATACTAGTATAGGAGAAAAAAATAACATGATTTTCTTTCATTATAAATCATTTCTGTAAGTTATTACAGCTCCAGTATACCCAGTGCAAAATAAGACAGCAGATGTAAATTCTCAAATTGGACATATTCCAAACACTAAAATGAAAATAAAATGATTTTTTCTACCTTTGTTGTCTGGTGATTTTGTTTTTCTATCCATACTGGTCCTAGTCGCTGATTCTGCTGCTCTCTATCTGTTCTCTTAACTCCGTTTCCAGGGCTTCCTTTCCATTTATTTCTTTACTTTCCTCCTTTCTTCTTCATTTCTTGCCCTCCACCCATGTCCAGCCACCCTCCTCTCTCCCCTGCCCTCCCCTCCAGCCACCCTCCTCTCCCCCTGCCCTCCCCTCCAGCCACCCTCCTCTCCCCCCCTGCCCTCCCAGCGGCAGGCCTCCCTCCCACCCAGCACCAAGTCTCTCTCCCTCCCACCCACCACCAGGCCACCCACCCAGCACCAGGCCTCCCTCCCACCCAAGCATCAGGCCATGCACCCATCCAGCACTCCCACCCAAGCACCAGGCCTCCCACCCAAGCACCCAGGCCTCTCTCCCTCCCACCCAGCACCAAGCCACCCACCCAGCACCAGACCTGCCACCCAGCACCAGGCCTCCCTCCCTCCCACCCAAGCACCAGGCCATGCACCCACCCAGCACTCCCACCCAAGCACCAGGCCTCCCACCCAAGCACCCAAGCCTCCCTCCCTCCCACCCAGTACTCCCACCCAAGCACCAGGACACCCACCCAAGCACCAGGCAGCCCTCTGCCCTCCCTCCCTCCCACCCAAGCACCCAGCACTCCCACCCAAGCACCAGGCCACACTCCCTCCCTCCCATCCGGTGTGCACCAGGCCACCCTCCCTCCCTCCCTCCCTCCCACCCAAGCACCAGGCCATGCACCCACCCAGCACTCCCACCCAAGCACCAGGCCACCCAAGCACCCAAGTCTCCCTCCCTCCCACCCAGCACCAGGCCACCCACCCACCCAGCACTCCCACCCAAGCACCAGGACACCCACCCAAGCAACAGGCAGGACACCCACTCAAGCAACAGGCAGCCCTCCACCCTCCCTCCCTCCCTCCTACCCAAGCACCAGGCAGGCCTCCCTCCCACCCAAGCACCCAGCACTCCCACCCAAGCACCAGGCCGCACTCCCTCCCTCCCACCCGGCGTCAAGCATTCCTCCCTCCCTCCCTCCCACCCGGCACCAGCCCGCCATCCCTCCCTCCCTCCGAACCCGAAGAAATTTAAAAGTCTTCCCTTGTCCGAATAGGCGGCGTCAGCATCAGCAGTAGCAGCGAAAAGCGTGCTGCTGTTTGGTGCGTTTTCAGCCTTCCGTCTCTCAAGCTCTCTGGTCCCGCCCTAACAGGAAATGAGGGCGGGACCAGAGAGCGTGAGAGACGGAAGGCTGAAGACGCGCCGAACCAGCAGCACGCTTTTTGCTGCTACTGCTGATGCTGACGCCGCCTACTCAGACAAGGGAAGACTTTTAAATTTCTTCCGGTTTGGAGGGAGGGATGGAGGCCGGGCGGGCTGGTGCTGGGTGGGAGGGAGGAAGGAATGATTGACGCCGGGTTGGTGGGAGGCCTGAAAGTCTCGGGTGAGGCGACCGGCGGCGCGCGTGCCAGCAGAGAGGGCTCTGCGTGCCCTCTCTGGCACGCGTGCCATAGGTTCGCCATCACTGGCCTAGGGAAACTTGCTCAGGGCTCCTAGGTCTAGGATGGCATAGAATTCCCCTATCCTTTTCACTATGATAAAATGACAGTTTACAACCTGACCACAGATAAAGGGACTTCTCTCTCTTACAAACACCGAAGATGAAGGGTGATAGCTGTCGAATGCTGTCTTTCTAGATGGTGATGACAGAATGTGCAGACAGAGTAGGCAGGCAGGGCCGTCGAGTGCTGTCTCTCTCTGGATGATGATGATAGGAGATGTGCTGGTGTCTTGGAGGACTTGCAGCCCATCTGCATATCCTCATAGCCTTCTCTGGGGTGACTCCTAGGTTCCTCCCTGAACCACGCAGGGCCTTCGCTCAAGGTGTCTAGCGCTTCCATCAACTGCCGTCCAGGTGCTGTGGAGGGCTTGCAGCCCATCTGCAAATCCTCACAGCCCCTCCGGACTGACTCCCTTCATTCCAGGTGCCTAGCGCTTCCACCAGCTGTTGTGGAGGATTTGCAGCCCATCTGCAAATCCTCACAGCCTTCTCTGGGGTGACTCCCAGGTCCACCCAGATCCACTCAGGGCCTTCGCTCCAGGTGCCTAGCATTTCTACCTTACAGGTTCTGTGGAGGACTTGCATTCCATCTGCATATCCTCACAGCCTTCTCCGGGGGTGACTCCCTTCGCTCCAGGTGCCTAGTGCTTCCACCAGCTGCCTTCCAGGTGTTGTGCATGACTTGCAGCCCATCTTCATATCCTCATAGCTTTCTCTGGTGTGACTCCCAGGTCCACCCTGATCCACTCAGAGACTTTGCTCCAGGTGCATAACGCTTCCACCAACTGCCTTCCAGGTGCTTTGAGGAATTACAGCCCATATGCATATCCTCATAGCCTTCTACTGGGTGACTCTCTTCGCTCCAGGTTGTATTGCTCTAAAAGTACAGCCTGCTTACTTTATCACTACAGACTGCTCAGAGAATAAATTACTGCAGATTCTTTTGGATTCGTATTGGGTAAATGAGACTTTTTATTAGAGATGGATTCACCTCAAAGTGGAGAGTGTATAAGTCATTATTGTCTGAGATACACAATGATTAAGATATACACACAATGATTAAGCCCACAATGATTAAGCTATATACACAATGATTAAGCTATATAACTGAAGAGAACTGAAAAGAAACAATAATACCTATCTATAGTTGAAAAGAAACAATCATTACATCACTGATCATGAATTAACACATTCAGGGTCTTGTCATCAACTGGGAAGCCCTGAAATTCAGTGAAAACCTGAAGTCTCGTGGAGGAACTGATGTCAGGAGGAAGTGATGTCACGGTGCTGAATGGTCACTTGAACTGAGAGCTCCCGCACCTTCCTACCTTTAAAGGCTTGCTTTGCCCTCATTAGCACATTGTTTGGCTCCCTTTTCGATTTGTGGCGATAGTAAGCAGAACCGGAGCCCACTATGAGTAAAAACTCGACACAACTCTGTAAGGAATCTGAGCGCCAAGCTTCTAGGCAACCTAGTAGAGGCCTGCGGCGCCACGTGTCTCCGGCTCCTCTCTTGCAATCTGACTCTGACTCGGCAGTGTCTCATTTGGAGGCGTGCCCCGCTGCATTATCATGGGAGATGCCGAAAGAGCTGGTAGAGTCCCTGCAGGCGATAAGAGAGGAGACCATTATTAAATGGACTTGGGGAAAATTCACTATTTCTGGGATAAGCAGTATAAAATGTTTTGTACTTTTTGGGGATCTTGCCAGGTATTTGTGACCTGGATTGGCCACTGTTGGAAACAGGATGCTGGGCTTGATGGACCTTTGGTCTTTCCCAGTATGGCAATACTTATGTACTTATGAGATTAAATCTTCAAAGGACAAAATTCTTGAACGTATGGAGATATTAAGCATGGATCTGCATGAGCTAGGTGGTCACGTGGAGGACTTGGAAAGTCAAGTGGAGGAGCAGGCTGAGCAATTTACGGAATGGTCTCTAAGATAGAGCAGGTTTCTTGTCTTTGTTCTGACCTCCAGTTTAAAGTAGATGATTTGGAGAATCAGAGGAGACGGAGCAACCTCCGCTTTCGTGGCGTTCCTGAAAGTGGTGATGTGGAGGATGTTACAACAGTTGTCCGGGTCATCTGTGAAATGTTACTGGGTATAGAATCTTCTACAGAGCCAATTGAGATTGAAATGGCCCACAGAGCTTTTGGGAAGCCACTGGACAATAGACCGCAAGATATTATAGCAAAGTTTGCTTCCTCTGTTGTCAGGGAGCGCTTGTTGAAAAGTGCCCGTCAGACACCATTTGTTGACTATACTGAAGCTAGAGTCCAGATTTACCAGGACCTTTCTGCATTTACACTGTCCCAGCGGCGTCTTATGAAGCCAGCTTTGGAAGTCCCAGCCAGGGGGAAAATCTCCAATCGGTGGGCCTTTCCTTTTGCTCTGCATTTCACCCTAAATGGGAAATTGCATCATGCTCGCCATCTTAATGAAGCGTGGAAGATTTTACATGAGGCGGGGATGTCTTCGACAGCGGTCCCACCAATGGAGATAGCTTCCTCTACAAAAGATCGTCTGCAAAAATGGAAGCGGATTGCACCTAAATCGAGGAACACTTCTCGCAATGTTTGACTTTTCTTTTGGACTGAGAGTGGTTTTGAGTGCTTTGCTAAAAAGGGGGGCTTTGTAACTATCTTTAGTTGATTATAGATGCATGCATGGGGGTTATATATATATATTAAATAGGGGTAGGATGTTTGGAGTGGGTGGGGGTGGGTTTGGGCTGGTCTGTTGGATGCTGTGGTATCTTTTCTCCTCTTTATCCATTCAGGTCTCTTCGGAGTCCATTGTCTGGTGTGGGATAGGGGAGGGGTTGGGCGGAGGGAGAGGGTGAGGGGGGAATTGGTGGTGAGTGAGTGTGGGGGAGGGGTTGTCTGTGGTGGGGGGAGTGTCTGTTGTGTGGTGATGGGCGATGTATCTTGTGGGGGGAGTTGGGGTTTGTTTGTTTTTTTGTTCTTCCAATCTGTTCAGGAATGTTTGGTTTCCAAGACATGCTGAGAGTTACAATGGAGATGTGAGCTGAACTTTCACTGAGTGTTGATTTAAAGTTTTTGACGTACGATGTCAAGGGCATGAACTCACCCCAAAAGCGTCAAAAGCTATTCAAGGAAAGCGAAGTTTCTTACCTGAAGCAGGTATTCTCCGAGGACAGCAGGCTGGATATTCTCAAATGTGGGTGACATCACATCGGCCCCGGAGGATTTTCAGTAAAAAATCTACAAAAGTCTCTTCTGGAGCGTTCCACCGCGCGTGGCGCTCAAACTGCGCATGCACGCATGTAGTTTCCCGCCCGTCGCGTGGTCACGCTCCTCAGTTGAATCCAATAGTTAAACAGAAAAACAACTCCAAAGGGGAGGTGGGAGGGTTTGTGAGAATATCCAGCCTGCTGTCACTTTCTCCGAGGACAAGCAGGCTGATATTCTCACATGTGGGGTATCCCTAGCTCCCAGGCTCACTCAACACAATGAACATTGGTCAATTGGGCCTCGCAACGGCGAGGACATAACTGAGATTGACCTAAACTTATCCAACTAACTGAGAGTGCAGCCTGGAACAGAATAAAAATGGGCCCAGGAGGGTTGGAGTTGGATTCTAAACCCCAAACAGATTCTGCAGCACCGACTGCCCAAACTGACTGTCACGTCGGCTATCCTGCTGAAGGCAGTAGTGAGATGTGAATGTGTGGACTGATGACCACGTCGCAGCCTTGCAGATCTCTTCAATAGTGGCTGACCTGAGATGAGCCACTGACGCAGCCATGGCTCTAACATTATGAGCCGTGACATGGCTCTCTAAAGTCAGCCCAGCTTGGGCGTAAGTGAAGGAAATGCAATCTGCTAGCCAATTAGATATGGTGCGTTTCCCGACAGCAACTCCCCTCTTGTTGGGATTAAAAGAAATAAACAACTGGGCGGAGTGTCTGTGGGGGCTTGTCCGCTCCACGTAAAAGGCCAATGCTCTTTTGCAGTCCAAAGTGTGCAGCTTGCTTTCGCCAGGACTTGTATGAGGACAGGGAAAAAATGTTGGCAAGACAATTGACTGGTTCAGATGGAACTCCGACACCACCTTTGGCAAGAACTTAGGGTGCGTGCGGAGGATTACTCTGTTATGATGAAATTTAAGGTAAGGAGCATGAACTACTAGGGCCTGAAGCTCACTGACCCTACGAGCTGAAGTAACAGCCACCAAGAAAATGACCTTCCAGGTCAAATACTTCAGATGGCAGGAATTCAGTGGCTTGAAGTGGGTTTCATCAGCTGGGTGAGAACGACATTGAGATCCCATGACACTGGAGGAGGTTTGAAGGGGGCTTTGACAAAAGCAAACCTCTCATGAAGTGAACAACTAAAGGCTGTCCAGAGATAGGCTGACCTTCTACACGTTGATGGTAAGCACTAATCACACTAAGGTGAACTCTTACGGAGTTGGTCTTGAGACCAGACTCTGATAAATGTAGAAGGTGCTCAAGCAAGGTCTGTGTAGGACATGAAAAGGGATCTAGGGCCCTGCTGTCACACCAGACGGCAAACCTCTTCCATTTAAAAAAAGTAACATCTGGGGTCACGTGATGCCTGCAACCTAACTGGCAGCAGGAAGAAGGAGCTCCGCTGAAACTCAGCTAAAAAACAGCTAAAACTCCAGCATATTACCACCCTATATCACCAAGGGAACCCCGCTGAGTCAGGGTAGCTGACGGGAATTGGCAGAGTAAAAAGAAAAGCGGTGGGACAGAGGGTATGCCCACAAAGAGCCAGAGAAGCCTGAAAGGTAAAAAAGCGAAGTCCCACATGACACTCAAAATGGCGGAGGAGCGGGAATCCCAGCCGCCGACAGAAACGGCAGCAGGGAAATGGGGCAGAGAAATCTCCAGAACAGTAGCGACCGCGTTGGAAGACCGATTGAATAAAATACAATCGGTGGTTGACGAGATAAATGAAAAATTCGACGCACAGACGAGGCGCTTAGACGAAGTGGAACAGAGAGTGTCCACACAAGAGGACGCTGCACAGGACATGGCAAATCACATTGTGGCCTTGCAGAAAGAAGCGGCGGCATTAAGAAAGAGAGTAGACGAACAGGAAAACAGAAATCGCCGCAATAATTTGCGGGTGATTGGACTTCCTGAGACAGTCCATGAGCAACAGCTGTATCAATTCTTCAATACCTGGCTTCTGCAGCGTCTGGGCACGGAGGGGAGAGCAGATGCATGGCAGTATGATAGGGCACACAGGATCGGAGTGAGGAGAGAAGGAGAGGCAAGGCCGCGCACAGCTATAGCGCATTATGCCAACTGGCTGGGAAAGGAATCGCTGTTGAAGGCCTTTAGAGCAAGAAGGAGGCACTGGAATACAAGGGACAGAAGATCTTACTCTTTAACGACTATTCATCGGCTGTAGCACAACAATGTAGAGCAATGGCCCCAGCGTGCACATCCCTGTATAAAAAAGGCATCAGATTTTCGCTATCCTTTCCCGCCAAATTGAAAGTCTGGCACGAAGGGAAAAACTTGACATTTTCGGAGGTGGCAGAGGCTCAGGCGTTTCTGGATAAGATCAATTGCGAGGAGCCGAGGAAGTGAGCGGCTTGAAGGCAGGTGTCTGATCTCGCTTTTATGTAAGTGATATGCCACATTTAGGAATGTTGGAATCGTTGGGACTGCATGCACAATCACCAAAGAAGACTAAACACCTCGAAGAACTTGAGGGTGAGAATGAACAGAGCATGGACGGGAGAGATGAAAGGAACTGTAAAGATAATATGAGTTGGACATTACTTTGCCTTAGATAAGTGGGACTAATCGGGGGGGGGGGGGGAAAGCTGGTGGTATGGGGGGGTTTACAAAGCTGAGAGGGAGCGGGGTGGGTAATGTTATCTGTTTGTTTTGTGAGTTGGGGTGGTGGAGGATGGAAGAGGAGAGAAAATCCAAGGGGAAGGAGTACAATAGGGGGGAAGGGGGAGGAGGCAAAGGGGAAGGTTTGAGAATGTGTGTGGGTAAGCAAGAAGTGAGTGTGTGGGTGTGTGAAGAGTGGGAGGGAGCAGAAGGGGGGGTCTATGATAAAAGATGTAAGGGGGGAGCAACTATGAAGAGATTCGGGGAGTGTGCGACAGTGATATGGGGCAATGAGTGGAGTGAGCAAGAGCGCGGTGGGCTCAGCTGGGAGGCCCATGGAGCTCAACATAAGAATGATCTGCATGCGCCGGCATGTGCACTAGGTTATGGTTAATTTAAAACTTATCTCTATCAATGTGGATGGCGTTCATTCCCAGATCAAAAGAACTAAAATATTATCATGGCTAAAAAAACAGAGGGTGGATATAGCTTATTTGCAAGAAACCCACTTGTCCAATATAGAACATGCAAAGCTGAAGAGGGACTGGGTAGGCGAAGTAGTGAGTTCTGCCTTTAATAGTAGGCAGAGAGGAGTAGCTATTTTAATACACAAGCAGGTCCCTTTCCATATACACAAAATCATAACGGATAAAGAAGGTAGATATATTATAGTACTGGGAGAGTTGTGGGGTAGAAATCTAGGTCTCTGCAATGTGTATGGCCCCAATATATACTCCCACAAATTCTTTACAGATATAGTAGCTAAGTTGAGTGTACAGTCAGAATATCAACTAGTGATAGGAGGGGATTTTAATATGCATGCGGATCCTATCATTGATTGTAAACCTGCCAAACCAAAAAGCAGAGGCTGGGAAAACAAGGGGGTCAATTTTGTACTGAATCAACTGGGAACAGTGGATGTGTGGCGTTTGCTAAACCCCCATGATGCTGATTATACTTTTTACTCTAACCCACATAATACATATTCCAGGTTGGACTACTTTCTTATATCGCAATCCCTATTTCCAACAGCAAAAGAGGTGCTCATACTAGATAATATATTATCAGACCATTCTGCAATCTCTCTGTCTCTAATGTACACGGCTGAAGGAACAGAGAGGGTGTGGAAGTTCTCTCCAGCACTTTACAATGATACAACTTCTCGTACATATGTAAGAGAAAAGTGGCTGGAATATCAGACCAATAATGAAACACCTGATGTGGATGCAGTCACTCTATGGGAAGCGTCCAAGACAGTGTTGAGAGGGCACATATTAGCATACACAGCAACAAAGAAGAAAAGAATAGAGGCTGATTTACTTAAATTATCACAGGAATATCAGATACTCAGGCGACAACGTGTGGTACACAGAGATAAGTCATTACGGGAAAGGCTAGGGAGGCTGCGAACACAAATTGATCACCTGCTTACAAGTAGAGCTGAACGGGACATTTACTATCAAAGATTTAAACTGTTTAAGTGGGGTAGTAAAGCTGGGAAGATAATGGCAAATCTGGTGAGACCATATAAAAAAAGGCAGGTTATTACATCTATCAAGGATAGTGTGGGGCGTAAATACAACCAGGAGCAGCAAATACAACAGCAATTTGTCCAATACTATCGAACATTATATGGGGAACGAGAATTAGACCCGGAGCACAGGGATGCCTTTTTTGGAGATATGACACTTCCTAAATTTACTCAGGATCAGGTGACTAGTATGAGCAAGCCTATTGACGCGCAAGAAGTAAGACAGGGAATAAAGAGGCTTAAATTGACAAAAGCCCCGGGCCCGGATGAGTTTGGGCCGGAGTATTATAAAATATTGTCAGATATAGTCGCCACGCCATTGACCAATATGTTTAACAGTTTGGCCCAGAAGGGGAAGGGGCTGCATCACAATTTAGCGCATATCATATTGTTACCCAAACCTGGGAAAGACCCAGAGCAGGTGGGGTCGTATTGCCCTATATCCTTACTTAACCAGGATGTAAAGTTACTAGCAAACATTCTAGCTAAGAGAATGAATGCTTTTTTACCGAGTGTGATCCACGAGGATCAAGTGGGCTTCATACCAGGCAGGTATGCCTCGATGAACTTCACACGAGCCTTGGCTACAATTCATGCTTATGGTTGGGGGGGAGGGGGGGGAAGAAGCTATTGCAGGATTAGAAATGGAGAAAGCATTCGACAGTATATCATGGCAATACCTGTTTTGGGTCATGGAACAGTATGGATTACAGGGTAGATTTCTAGAGTGGATACGGGTAATGTATACAGATCCGCAGGCACGCCTTTTGGTGAACAACAATCTGACAGAGAGCTTTGCTCTCCAGAGGGGTACCAGACGAGGGTGCCCTATGTCACCCTTGCTATTCCTATTAGCCATAGAACCGCTGGCGATAAAGATACGCCATAGTAACCAGATCAAGGGGCTACAGATATGGGGAAAAGAGGTACGCATCAATTTGTTTGCAGATGATATTTTGTTATATATGGCAAATGCACCAGCACACTTAGAACACGCATTACATATAGTTACAGAGTTTGGAGCTATATCTGGATTAAAAGTCAACTGCACAAAATCAGAGTTTCTTCCACTCTCTCACACAAAAGTTAGATCAGAATTTGCAACACTGCCCATACCACCGGTCAAACACCCAACGAGGTATCTGGGGATCTATTTAAGCACGAACAAGGAGGAGATGTATAAAAGGAATATACTAGACCAAATAGATAAAATTAAGCAGATTTGTTTAAGATGGAAGGACCTACCTGTATCTCTTTTGGGCAGGGTGGCTTTGGCCAAAATGATATTGCTTCCGAAACTACTTTATCCATTACAAACAATGCCTATATGGATAAAGCGAAAGGATGAGAGGTTATTTAAATCTATGCTGTGCTCATTTATATGGCGTCAAAAAAGATCCCGCATAGCTTATAACACATTGATTCGCAGTAAGGATCAAGGGGGACTCAACATGCCGGACTTAAGATTGTATAATGGAGCAGCACTAATGCGAATAATACATGAAGGGATAATAGGTCAGTCAAAGTTTACACCATCAGACTGGTGGGAGGGGTGGTGTTCCCCATACACATTTATAAATCTGTTGCACATGGTGCCTGGCTTCGGGACAAAGCTCAATTGGCAATTCACATTTCTTAGGCCATTACGCACAGCATGGTGTTGGTGGCGGACCAAAAAGGCGCGTAGCCCACATGCATCCCCTTTTATGAAAATGGTCGGTTTGATGGATTTTCCGGCGGGTATGGGACCATCAATCTTTCAGCAATGGGCAAAGAAAGGATGTAGCACCATAGGCCATATGCTCTTTGAGGGGGAAGACACGTTCATGTCGTTCACCCAAGTACGGGAGAACTGGCAGATTCCCAACAATCAACTGCTAAACTACTTACAGATTAGACATTATTGGCAACAAAAAAGGGTGCAATACAGGGAGACATGGACATACGGGGGTTTGGATGATAAGGTGTTGGGGATGCCAATGGGGGGGAATAGGCTATCAGATTGGTATAAAGTGGTACAAAAAACAATACCTGAGAAAGAAAATGGAATACAGAATTGGGCACACATTACTCTCAAACACAATTTGACCTCCTCTATGTCACACTTTATGATATGGTTAAATCAGCAGACTAGTAAGAATCTCAGTATAAATTACTCCACAGAGCGTACATTACACGCGTAAAAGGGAAAGAGATGAAATTGTGGGACTCAGATGAGTGTCGGAGATGTCACTCGGGGAGGGGCACTATTGTGCACTCATTTATAGAATGTCCAAAATTGACACTGTGGAACAGGGTATTTGAGATACTCAACAAAGTGCTGCAAAAAACCGTAGAGTGGTCATACCCGGCACTGTTACTGGGAGATCAGTCAGATTTGACCATACAGGGGTTGACGCTTCCACAGAGGAGATTTCTGTATATGTCGGCGCTGGCGGTTAAAAAGACAGTACTACCATTTTGGATTTCAGGAGAGGATGTCCCATTCTCAGGATGGGTAGCATGTATTTCAGAAATTGCCCAATACGAGTATTCAAGTTATAATCGTTCTTCAAAGCTATTAAATAGAGAATATGCATCCCACTGGCGCAGGCTCCTTGAGGAGCTAAAAAAGAATAACGACCCCAATCAGTAGAAGTAAGGGGGGGGAGGGGGAGGGGGTTTCAAGAGAGTAGTAAATGAGAGTATGAGAGTGAGTGTGCATGGAAGAGTTGAGAGAAGGGGAATAAGTGTGCAGGGTTATAGTGGAGATACAAGAGTTCATAAATGTTATGAGAGTTGTGTGGGGATTGTTGTATACAGAAAAATTCGGTTCGAGATGATGCTGTATTCATGTACAAGGGGATAGTGCTGTCGTGTATAATGTGTACCTGTATACGATGCGAAGTAGCAGGTACTGTCTGGATGTGTATAGCATTGCCTCATAATGATGTTAATAAAGACAAAAAAAAAAAAAAAAGTAACATCTTTTAGTGGAATCTTTCCTGGAAGCAAGCAAGACTCGGGAGACACCCTTAGAAAGACCCAAGGAGGCAAATTCTAAGCTCTCAACATCCAGGCCGTGAGAGCCAGAGACTGGAGGTTGGGATGTAGAAGCGCCCCCTCGTTCTGAGTGATGAGGGTTGGAAAACACTCCAGTCTCCACGGTTCTTCGGAGGATAACTCCAGAAGAAAAGGGAACCAGATCTGACGCGGCCAGAAGGGCACAATCAGAATCATGGTTCCGCGGTCTTGCTTGAGTTTCAGGAAAGTCTTCCCCACCAGAGGTATGGGAGGATACGCATACAGAAGGCCTGTCCCCCAATGAAGGAGAAAGGCATCTGATGCTAATCTGCCGTGGCCCTGAAGTCTGGAACCGAACTGAAGGACCTTGTGATTGAATTGAGGGGCAAAAAGACCACCAAAGGGGTGCCCCATGCTCGGAAGATCTTCCTGGTGACAGCCATGTTGAGTGACCACTCAAGAGTTGCATTATCCTGCTCAATCTGTCGGCCAGACTGTTGTTTACGCCGGCCAGATAAACGGCTTG
The DNA here is from genome assembly GCF_901765095.1 of Microcaecilia unicolor. Classification (NCBI taxonomy): domain Eukaryota; kingdom Metazoa; phylum Chordata; class Amphibia; order Gymnophiona; family Siphonopidae; genus Microcaecilia; species Microcaecilia unicolor. The sequence continues at coordinate 216,967,978 of NC_044036.1, forward strand.
GAGAAACATGCCGTGTTGACGAGCCCAAAGCCACATCTGCACGGCCTCCTGATACAAAGGGCGAGATCCAGTGCCCCTTGCTTGTTTGTGTAGTACACTGCAAACTGATTGTCTGTTTGAATCAGAATTATTTGGTTGGATAATCGATCACTGAAAGCCTTTAGAGCGTTCCAGATCGCTCGCAACTCCAGGAGGTTGATCTGAAGATGCTTTTCCTGAAGGGACCAAGCTCCTTGAGTGTGAAGCCCGTCTACATGCGCTCCCCACCCGAGGAGGGATGAATCCTTTGTCAGCACTTTTTGTGGCTGAGGAATTTGGAATGGGCGCCCCAAAACCAGATTGGATCAAATTGTCCACCACTGAAGTGAATTCCGAAAGTCGATGGACAGCTGGATCACATCTTCTAGATTCCCTGCAGCTTGAAACCACTGGGAAGCTAGGGTCCACTGAGCCGATCTCATGTGAAGACGTGCCATGGGAGTTACATGAACTGTGAAAGCCATGTGCCCCAGAAGTCTCAACATCTGCCGAGCCGTGATCTGCTGAGACGCTTGAACCCTGGAGACTAGAGACAGAAGGTTGTCCACTCTGGGCTCGGGAAGGTAGGCACAAGCTGTCTTCGTACACAACAGAGCCCCAATGAATTGCAATTTTTGAAATGGGTTGAGATTGGACTTTGGGTAATTGACAACAAACCCAAGAAGCTACAGAACTTGAATAGTCATCTGCATGGACTGTAAAGCTCCTGCCTGGGAGGTGCTCTTCACTAGCCAATCGTCCAGATAAGGGAACACATGCACTCCCAGTCTGCGTAAAGACGCTGCAACGACTGCCAGGCACTTGGTAAATATCCTGGGCGCAGACACCAAGCCAAAGGGCAGCACACAGTACTGAAAGTGCTGCATTCCCAGCCGAAACCGCAGATACTTCCTGCGAGCTGGAAGTATCGAGATGTGAGTATAAGCATCCTTTAAGTCCAGAGAGCATAGCCAATCGTTTTCCTGAATCATGGGGAGAAGGGTGCCCAGGGAAAGCATCCTGAACTTTTCTCGAACCAGATATTTGTTCAGGCCCCTTAGGTCTAGGATGGGACGCATCCCCTCTGTTTTCTTTTCCACAAGGAAGTACCTGGAATAGAATCCCAGCCCTTCTTGCCCCGGTGGAATGGGCTTGACCGCATTGGCGCTGAGAAGGGCGGAGAGTTCCTCTGCAAGTACCTGCTTGTGTTGGGAGCTGAAGGACTGAACTTCCGGTGGGCAATTTGGAGGTTTGGTTTCTAGATTGAGGGTGTATCGTAACCGGACTATTTGAAGAACCCACCAATCGGAGTTTATCAGAGGCCACCTTTGGTGAAAAAATTTTAACCTCCCCCCGACAGGCAGATCGTCCAGCATGGACACATTTATGGTGGCTATGCTCAACTGGAGCCAGTCAAAAACCCGTCCCTGGTTTTTGCTGGGGAGCTGCAGGGGCCTGTTTAGGCGCACACTGTTGACGAGAACGAGCATGCTGTGGCAGAGCCTGAACAGGCTGTCGAGAAGTAGGAGTGTACGTACGGCCCCAAGAGGCGTGAGGCGCACTTCTCTTCCCTTTAAAAAACTTCCTGGATGAGGAAGCGGATGCAGAAGGCGCCAGGCGGGAGAGAGAGTCCATAGCGTTATCATGCTGATAGAGATGATCAATCAACTCTTCAACCTTCTCACCGAAAAGATGATCCCCCCGGTTAGGGATATCTGCAATTTTCTGCTGAGTTCTCTCCTCCAGGTTAGAGGTACGCAGCCATGAGAGTCTGCGCATCACTATACCCATAGCAGAAAATCTGGATGTCACATTGCAAGTGTCGTAAATGCCCCTGGACGGGAACTTGCGACACGCCTTCTGCTGCCTGACCACTTGGCGAAAAGGCTCGGCCTGCTCCGGTGGGAGTGCATCAACCAAACTCTCAAGCTGCCGCACTGAGTTCCGCAAATGAATGCTCGTAAAGAGCTGGTAGGACTGAATTTTGGAAGCGAGCATACCAGCCTGATACACCTTCCTCCCAAAAGAATCTAAGGTTCTATGTTCTCGCCCTGGGGGCGCCGAGGCAAAGTTCCTAGAACTCTTAGCTCTTCTGAGAGCGGAATCCACCACCGCAGAGTCATGAGGCAACTGAGGCCAGACGAAACTGGGTTCCCCATGGATCCAATACTGGGATTCAGCCTTTTTGGGGATAGTTGGACAAGAAAGAGGCTTCTCCCAGTTCCTCATCAGCACTTCCCTGAGTGTATCGTGAAAAGGAGCTGTGGTAGAAGACTTAGGTGGAGATGGATAATCCAGGACCTCGAGCATCTTGGCCCTGGGCTCATCCACAATCTCCACAGGGAAGGGAATGGCATCAGACATTTCCCGCACAAAAGATGAAAAAGACAAGCTCTCCGGAGGGGAAAGCAGTCTCTGAGGCGAGGGGGTCGAATCAGACGGAAGACCTAGAGAATCCTCGGCAGAGAAAACTCCATGACCCCCATCTTCATCAGATGAGCCATCATCGGATGGGGCTAGCAACTCAGAAAGAGCAGCCCGGATCCGAACCCGTCTCGACATGGAGGTGCGGTGACCTCGATGACGGTGTCGAGAAGTCGACTCCCCAGGAGACTCCAGTGAAGCTTCCTCCACCGAAGGCAATGGAGAGTCGACCCGGGAGGCAGCCGGATCCGATACCGGAAGCGGTACCGGAGAAGGCGACCTCACCACCGGCAAGAGGCACGGTGCCGCAGGAGCATCCAGCACCGTCGGTACCGGTACCTCCGGCGCCGGGCGCAAATGTTGCAGCACTGCTTCCATGAAATCTGGAAAAATAGCCTTGATGCGCTCATCTACAGAAGCTGTCGGGGAAGGCTGTGGTGCCGGTGTAGGCATCAGAGGTAGAACTACTACTACTACTACTACTACTATTTAGCATTTCTATAGCGCTACAAGGCATACGCAGCGCTGCACAAACATAGAAGAAAGACAGTCCCTGCTCAAAGAGCTTACAATCTAATAGACAAAAAATAAAAATAAGTAAGCAAATCAAATCAATTAATGTGAACGGGAAGGAAGAGAGGAGGGTAGGTGGAGGCGAGTGGTTACAAGTGGTTACGAGTCAAAAGCAATGTTAAAGAGGTGGGCTTTCAGTCTAGATTTAAAAGTGGCCAAGGATGGGGCAAGACGTAGGGGCTCAGGAAGTTTATTCCAGGCGTAGGGTGCAGCGAGACAGAACCTGCAGAGGCTGGGGAGCCGGTACCGGGCTGCCAGATGACCTGCGCGTCGATACCTCCATAACAGAGGGCGAGCAATCCTCTCGGCACCGACGCTTCTCAGGTACCGAATGCCTCGATGACCCGGAGCTCGCGGTACCATGTCGAGAAGGAGAACGATGACGGTGCTTCTTGGCCTTCACTCGACGCCCATCATCGAGACTCCTCGGTACCGGTGAGGAAGACGTGGAATCCACACGCTTCCTCGGGGCCAAATCCGATAGAGGTCGGTCCCGGGGGGCCTGCAAAGCAGGAGGCGCCGAGGCGGGTGGAGACCCGCTCGATGCATCACTGCTCCCAGCGTGCATCGGTCTCTTGGCAGCCTGTACCCGGTCTCCCGATGCCAACGCTGCCCTCGACGTTGATGGTACCGATGTCGACGCTGACGTCGAGGTACCAGACCCAAAAAGCTTTTCTCTTTGGGCCTCTCGAGAAAGTTGAGTACGCTTTTTCATTTTCAGGCACAACTTACAACTTTCCTGAAGATGATCGGGCCCAAGGCACTGAAGGTACCATTAGTGCGGATCAGTGCCAGAGATGGTCCAGTTGCAGCGGGCACATGGCTTGAAGCTGCTGGGCGTCTTCGATGACATCGCAGGAAAAATCGCCTCCGCAAAATCAAAGGACGCGATTGTGTCAGAAAAAGAGACACACAGAAAAGGGGAAAAATACCCGGTCGAGCGACCTAAGAACGGTCGCACGAAAAAAGAAAGGAAACTTAGAAAAATAAAAACAACTACGAGGGTAAAAGTTTTTTAATTTTTTTAATCAACACCCGAAAGGTAAAACGAACTCATGAAGAGAACTTCCACTCAGAAGGCCTGGGAAAAACACGAAGCACTTGACAGAACTCCGTGTCTCCTCAGACGCGGAAAAGAAAGAACTGAGGAGCGTGACCGCGTGACGGGCGGGAAACTACGTGCGCGCATGCGCAGTTTGAGTGCCACACGTAGTGGAACACTCCAGAAGAGACTTCTGTAGATTTTTTTACTGAAAATCCTCCTGAACCGACGTGACGTCACCCACATGTGAGAATATCAGCCTGCTTGTCCTCGGAGAATTGTTGTTTCACAAACCTCAAGTGGTATTTCTACAGGAAACCCATTTAAAAAGGTAGCAAGAGAAATTTCTGTCTCATCTTCATTACCTATATGTTTACTGTGCTTCCACTGCTGATACATCTAAAAAATGTGGGGTTGCAATTTTGCTTCATTCTTCCTTGCAGGTTCAGGTATTGAAAACCAGGTGTGATCCTGCTGGAAGATTTTTTCTTTTGTATTCATTACTAGATAATCAGGCTTTTTCTTTGGCCTCTGTTTATGCTCCTAATAAATCACAGGACACATTTTTTGACAGGCTTGGCAAGGTTGTTCTTTCAGATCCCTATGGAAAGATGATAGTGGGAGGTGACTTTAACGCATTCTTTAATCCAACACTGGATAGATCTGGCACGGTGACGGGTATGGACATCATGAACTCGAAAGCGCTGATTGGACTTGCATGAGCCTTAGGTACGTGCGATGTGTGGCATTTATATCATCCAACAGAATGGGACTATTCCTTTTATTCTCATTCTCACAATTCTTATTCCCCTTATTGACTATTTATCAATTGATATTTCTAAGGCACAGGGGGAAGGTCTCTCGGGCATTGGACCTATTACCATATCGGATCATGCTCCAGCCTGGGTTCAACTTTTGTCTCTTTGTGAGGAAGACAAGGATAGGAAGTGGACCTTAAATACAACTTTGCTGAGGGATGATAAGATCTTAGCTGGCTATAGAACACTCTTGCGGGAATATCTTGATATTAACTTGAATTCGGGCCCTTCTTTGGGGATCGTTTGGGACGATTTAAAGGCAATAACTAGAGGATTTTTCTTACAACAGGCAAGTTCACAGGCTCAAGCTAGACTTATGGAAGTAGCGAATTGTATTTCCTAGCTGACTCATTTGGAGAAACTTCATAAATCTTCCCACTTGGTTTCTATCTTGAGGGAGATTCAAGCCCTACGCTTAAGATTAGATAATATTTATTCTGATCAGTTGCAATTTCTCAGGGGTCAACAACAACAAACTCACTATGTTAACCATAATAAGCCAGGTCGCTCTTTGGCCCTTAAACTAAGGCAGCAAAGATTTGATCGTACTATCCTTGATTGGAGATGGTAAGAATAACGTTTTGACTAAGTCCTCTTTTATTCATCAGCGTTTTCAGACCTTACTACCACTACTACTACTATTTGGCATTTCTATAGCGCTACAAGGCATAAGCAGCGCTGCACAAACATAGAAGAAAGACAGTTCCTGCTCAAAGAGCTTACTTCCTTCTATCAGTCTTTATACTCGGCTGATTCCACGATTCATCCAGACACAATTTAGGCTTTCTTATCATCCCAGGCACTTCCTTCCTTAACTGAAGCGCAATGCTGTGTTTTGGAATGCCCGGTTCATGTGGATGAAGTCACTAAAATTATTAAGAATCTGCTCACTGGGAAAGCCCCAGGACTAGATGGCCTAACGGATGATTTTTATAAGATGTTTCGGGGGAAGTTTGCTCCTATACTAGTTGAGATTCTTAATGAAGTTCGGAGCGGGGAGGATTTACCTCCCTCAATGATGGAAGCTTGGATTGCAGTGATCCCAAAACCAGGTAAAGACAGGACGGAGTGTTCTTCTTATCGCCCCATTTCCATTCTTAATTCTGATGTTAAAATAATAGCCTAGGTCCTAGCTAATCGACTAGCAAAAGTTCTACCTGACTTAATCCATCCAGATCAGGTTGGTTTTGTTCCTCAAAAACAGGCCAAAGATAATGTTTGTCGTATGGTTAATTTGCTACATGTAGCTAGAAAGCTCGAGATTCCCATGTGTCTTCGTGGATTAGATGCTGAGAAGGCATTTCATCGCGTTCATTGGCCTTTCATGCTTAGTGTCATCGAGCGATTTGGTCTTGGGCCTGGATTCTGGTGCTGGACTCAAGCATTCTACAAATCTCCTCGAGCCTGTGTGTGTGTTAATGGTGGAAACTCTCCTAGTTTTCTTTTATCTAGGGGTACACGTCAAGGATGCCCTCTCTCGCCTATGTTATTTGCTTTGGTTATGAAACCTCTTGCTATTGCTATGCTATTGCTATACATTCTAATCCTAATGTCTCGGGTATTATGGTGGGTGGCCATGAATATAAACTGGCAATGTTTGCTGATGATATCCTTCTCTCTCTAACCAAACCACTACTTTCCTTGCCTAATCTAGTAAAGCTTTTAGCCGAATATTCCTCCATTTCGGGTTTTAAACTCAATATGACTAAATTGGAAGCCATGGCTCTTGGGATCTCTTGTCCGGTTTTACAATCTCTACAACAAGCCTTTTCCTTTCGCTGGGTGACCAGAAGCATTAAGTACTTGGGGATTCATCTCACGAAGAACTTTTCTGATTTATTTTTGGCTAATTATCCTCCCCTTTTGCGGGAATTATATAAAGACCTGGAGGCCTTGGGCTCCTTTGAATTATCGTGGTTTGGCAAGATAGCCACTCTGAAAATGAATGTGTTGCCACGTTTGATGTATCTTTTCCAGGTTCTTCCTCTTCGTTTATCTTGTAATTTTCTCTCGGGATGTCTCCATTTTATATGGTCTAACAAACGGCCTCGACTCCCTAGATCATTACTTTATTGGGATCAAAAAAATGGTGGCCTGGGCATTCCCAATGTTTACTGGTACTATAAGGCTGCTCAGGCTTGGGCTGCTCTTGAATGGTTCCATGCTAGTCCTCAAAAGCCGTGGATAGGTTTGGAACAGGCCTCGGTTGGTTCTTGCCCTTTGCGTTCATTAATGTGGCTTCCTCGTAGATAACGTTCACTGAGCAAAGATGTGTGTCCCTCGATTTGGACAACCTTTTACTACTGGGATGGTTTATTTGCCAAGCCTGACTCGGTTTTATCTAAATTTACACCAATAACACATAATTCTCTCTTTCCACCTGGCCTAGAACCACGGCCTTTTTTCCATTGGTTCTCTCAGGGCCTTGAGACCTGGGGTCAACTTTTTGAGGATGAGACCTTCATTCCATTTGACACCTTGGCTGAAACCTATGCAATTTCTCAGAATGAGATTTTTGCTTATATTCAATTGAAACACTTCCTATCTGCCGCTGAAATAAAGGCCAAGGTAATTTGAGAGGATTCTTTTCTTGAAGATTTGTGTGGAGATTCTAAGGGGACAAGGGGTCTTTGTACACTTACCAACATAAGCAAATGCAGCCCCAAGTGCAGCATCGATTGTGCTGGCATCAGGAATTGGGTGTGACGCTGGGTGATGAGGATTGGACTTTGCTTGAAAATGCCTTACAAAGGATCTCTATTTCTGTTCCTTTTAAAGAAAATGCTGTAAAAGTTTTATATAGGTGGTATCTTACTACAGCCCGTCTTCATCACATGTTCCCTACGGTATCACCATTGTGCTTGCGGGAATGTGGGCAGAAGGGTACCATGGGCCATCTTTGGTGGTCCTGTGTGAAGGCTTGGGCTCTCTGGAAGGCAATTCAATATAGACTTCAGTGCTGGCTCTCTAAGCCCATAAAGTGGTCACCCGAATATTTTCTTTTCCCTAAGAAACCTCCAGGCCTTACTAAATCACAGGCCTTATTGATTTGTCATGCTATGTCGGCTGCTAGGGTTACTCTGGCTGCTGTGATGGAAAATATTAAAAATTGCTTTTCAGTCTTGCTTTAATCGATAATACATTTTTAAAATCCCCTGTCTTTGACCCAAAAGTGACTTTCCTGGTATATCTTAAGAACAATGTATGTCCCTGAAGCTAGCTTGTGCAGAAGGGAGGTGTAGGAAACAAGGCACCTCTCAAGAACAATGTATGTCTCTGAGGCCAGCTTGTGCAGAAGGGGGGTGGGTACTCTTGAGGTTCAGTAAATAAGTCACCTGGCCAGTGGTTTGTGGTTTGTTTTCTTGAACCGAGAGAGTGTGACAGCATCCCCATGCACATTTCTGGATAAGTTTTAGCTTAAAAAGGGGCTTGTTGCGGCGGAACTCTGGGGCTCATTCTATGGATGGACGCATCGTGCAGAAAAGACTTGTTCCTGGTCTGGACGCTTCAGGCTTTCGCTGCAATAGGCCCCCCAGCTGATGAGATAACGGCCTGAATGATGTAACTCCTGGCCAGTGATGATGTATGTATAAATATATATATCTTTATAATTTTACTTTTCTATAGCCTTCCTTTGTACTCGATTAGTGTGTTTATGTCTTAATCATTGTGATGCAGTATGACTTATACACTCCCCAATTAAAGTGCAAATAAAGAGTTTCATTTACCCAATAGGAATCTAAAAGAATCTGTAGTATTTTAGTCTTTGAGCAGTCTGTGGTGATCAAGTGAGCAGGATGCAATACTGAAGCAATACATTAGTTGGCGCTTGTGAGCAGGATTCGTAGAGGGGAATGGAATTTTTTAAGCAAAAAATTGGAAAGAATAAAGCGGAGAGTGTTATTGAGATCCCAGGATGGGATGTAGTACCATATGATATAATAGCCACTGAGTGGTCAAAATGTGCAGGTTTGTTTGAGGAATGGGACTCCTGGGGTCGGAACCCTTAGATGTAGTTAGGTGTATGCAAAAAATTAAGACAGAACGGGGGAAGGAACAATATTCTGTTGGAAGGCATGGATGGATTCTGTTAACAACTTATCAGAAAATCCATCAGAACCGTGATGAACAGCATAGGAAAACTGCAGAATTAGAGTGACAAATGTGTGACTTGCGTAGTCAAAATGTAATGCTTAATTGTCAAGATGATAAGCTGGATACATATCAGACCATTGCAGAGTGTGCCACAGTAACGGTGGCACAATATAAATGCAAAAAGCGGAAAGGGAAAGTTAAAAAGCAGGGATTAAATGGGGGCAAGGTAGTACGCAATCAGCGAGCTCAGGTAAATATTGACAGATTTTTTATTAATTTTTTAATTTTATTGCATTTGTATCCCACATTTTCCCACCTATTTGCGGGCTCCGCGTGTTTCCCTACTCCTCCCCTTCCAACAAATCACAGCCGCCGAGGACGTGCCCATCACCCCGCCCCTTTCACCCCATCACCCCGCCCCTTTAAAGGTACCGCCCCGCCCCCCCGTCGCCCCCTCTTCCCCTCATCACCTTCCCTCCCCCTTGTCACCTCCCCTCCCCTTACGCCACTATCCCTGGTGGTCTAGCGGTACCTGTTCGCTCGGGCAAGAACGAAAGAGCCCCCGTTTTCCTGCCCGGAGCGCTGCTGCTAGCTGCCAGGCTGCATCGTGTGTGAGTCTGGCTCTCGGAGTTTCAAAATGGCTGCCGAGAGTTCAAGCTGCCTCGCGAGACTTCAACTCTCGGCGGCCATTTTGAAACGCCGAGAGCCGGACTCCCACACGATGCAGCAGGGCAGCTAGCAGCACCGCTACGGACAGGAAAAAGGGGGCTCTTTCTTTCCTGCCCCGACCAAACAGGTACCTCTAGACCACCAGGGAGACTAGCGTAAGGGGAGGGGAAGGGAGTCCCGTGCCCGCTAGCGCCCGTTTCATCAGAGGCAGAAATGGGCCTTTTTTACTAGTATAATATAATGCAAAAGAGAAACCATAGCTAATATATCATTATTACAAAACATTAGCATAATAGAAGTTTAAGGCAAAAGACACCCACCTACACAACAATCCTTTTACTGTCAAGTGTAATGAATATATATTGAGTGTGCTGAAGTAAACTAAAAAAGAAAAAACATACATAAAATATGTATATATCATCATATATGACTGAAAAATAAGCCATGAAAAATAAAAATAAAGTGAAAAAGATGAAAGTGAATTACATGTAAAAAAGATCACCTTGATTTGAAAAAAACAGCGCAGTCAGAGATGTCAAAAAAACAGAATACTGACCTAAATATAAATATTATTAAAAATAGAAAAATATGAATTGAAACAAGTGTATTAGGCTAGTAGCATCATATGTATCTCTGTACATTTTTTTAATGCTGTACATGTACTGTAAAAGATAAACAGTCAAAGGCATGAATTAAGATAAAATAAAATAACCGCCTTCGGGTATTAAAACAACAGCCTTCACTAGGCTAGAAAGAAAAAAAACCAAACAAACAGCATTCACTAAGCTAGAAAGAAAAAAAATACTTACATGGAGTCAAACTGACAATCTCATATCTCTGAAAGTGCTAAAAAAGTTTAATGACTAGCACAGGAAGCTATATAGAGGAACTACAGGTCAAGGGTCAAAGTGCATCAGTCATGCTGGCTCATTTAGTTATTCTGGATGCTAGGCAGAGAATCAATAGCATGAAAATGCAAGCAAGGAATAAAAATTGTGGTGAAATAATACAAATACTAATTAGTCACCCCCCAAAAAATATATAGATGAAAAATAAAATAATGTGTGCAATACATCTAAAAATGTATATAACTAATATATATGTGCTAGCTCATAAAATACACTAATGTATTCAGAAAACTATTAAAGGAATAAAACAATGTATATATAAAACAAAACAAGGAACAAGTTAAGTAGTTCTGGATGCCAAACAGTGACATCAATAGTCTAAAGATGCTACTAGGAATAAATAATGTGACAAAATAATACAAAATGACAATTAATGACACAAAAATAAAAAATAATATAGGCAATATATAAATAATATATATGTGCTCTGAAAACTATTAAAAATACAAAATATATATATATGCAGTAGAAAAAATAAAATTAGGATATCAAAACAAAAAATATATTGTCCTAATTGAAAATGAATCACAAAATAGAAAATGAAAAAATGAAAAATAACAGATGAAAAAAATAATAAATTGAAAATAATAAGATTGGTGTGGCGGATGTCTTAGATACCTATATAAAATCAATAATGACAAATATTATGTGACATATTATAGCATATTGTAACATAATGGTCAAAGAAAAACAGAGAGGTCTGTTTCAGCGTTCAGACCATGTGGATGGATGGTATTTAGATCATAAATAAATTCTTGCACTTTACGTAGCAAATGAATGTCTATCGGCCCTCCTCGCCACCTATTCCTGTATACATAAATCGCACAGAACTTATAGTCTTCAAACTTATGTCCTAAACTTAATGAGTGTTGTACTAATGGTTTTTTTAATGATTTTCTTTTCTATGTTCTATAATCCTAGTATTCAGTTTTCTTTTTGTTTTACCTATATAGGCTAATTTACAAGGACATATGGCAATATATACCACTTTACTAGTCTGGCAGTTGGAAAATTGTTGCTGAAGTGCGTTTCTGGGTATAATTGTAATTCCAGTTCTGTATTTGTATGGTCCTGTGTTCTGCAAAACCAGTCAGTGATGTGGCGCATGCCACTAGCTATTGTTAGATATTTCACGTTCAGTAGTCCCAAACCCCCATATTCTACCGGTATACTCAGTGTTGGAATGAAAAGGCGGGGTTTCTTCCCACTCCACAAAAAATTTTGCTTTAACCTCATTAATTTCTTTTCCTCCCCCCTCTTTAAGTAAAGCGGGAGAGTTTTAAAAACGTAGAGCCACTTTGTAACTACAATCATGTTGTACAATGCAATACGCCCCAGGAGAGAGAGTGGAAGGGATCCCCATGCCTGCAATTGTTTTTCAGTATCTTTTAATAAGCGTTGTATATTTAGCTCATATAACTGGGACAAATCAGCTGGAATACATACTCGTAAATACTTAATCATGCCCTGCGCCCACTGTAAGGGAAACTGTCCAGGCCAAGATGTTTTGACGTCCGGTAGAATGGGAAATGCAATGGACTTGTGTAAATTTAATTTAAAGCCAGAAAATTTCCCAAATTGTTCAATTATCTGCAGCAGCCTGCTTAAGCTCTGGGTAGGGTTTTTCAATAGTACCAGCAGATCATCTGCGTAGGCCAACGCCCTGATGTCATGACCTGCCAAGGTGACCCCCTCAAGGTCCTGGGTAGATGCAATGATCCTCAGCAGTGGCTCCAAGGACAAAACAAAAAGTAGCGGGGAGAGTGGACACCCCTGTCTCGTTCCACGACATATTTGGAACTCTGACTCTCTTGTGCCATTTACAAGAACCCTCGCCATGGGCTGGCAATATAGAGTACGAACAGCCCACAGGAACCACCCCGCTATACCCATGCTTTCTAAGGTCTGAAACAAGAAGTCCCACCCGACCCGGTCAAAAGCCTTCTCCGCGTCTAAACTTACTACTAAGGAGGGCCCTCCATCTTGTTTACATGCTGCAATTGCCAGCAAGAGTTTCCTGACATTGTGTACCGAATGCCTGCCTCTCACAAACCCTACCTGTTCTGCATTGATCAACTGCGGTAAGAACTGCGCCAATCTCTCCGCCAACATTTTAGCTATTATTTTAATGTCTACATTGAGGAGAGAGATTGGCCTATAAGACTCAGATCTGTCATGGGGTTTACCCGGCTTAGGTATTAACGATATGAGAGCCGTGTTAGCATATCTTGGAAATTGTCCTGTTTCTATAACCTCATTGTAATATTCTAATAGAGCTGCCAGGGCTTCCCCAGGTAGACTTTTGTAATATTCTCCTGTTAAACCATCAGGGCAGCGCAGCTTTAGGGACTTAATCACCTGTTGTAGTTCTCCCAGCCCTAAGGGCATATTCAAGGCCTCTAACTCTTCTGCTGTGATTTTGGAGAGCCCCGCATGGTGTAGGTACTCTTGCATGGCCTGCTCTGGGGGGGGGGCGCCTCTGCCATATATAGGGTAGCAAAATACTCTGTAAATACCTGACCTATCTGCTCTTTCTCCATTGTGGGCCTACCTTTTAAGTCTTTTAACATTGTAACCGTACGGGGACCCCCCCCCCCAATTCTTAATTAAACAGCTCAGCATTCTACCAGCCTTATTACCGAATCTCTGTAGTTTATATTTGTAATAGAGGGCTGACCTGGTCTCTTTCTCATGTAACAAACTATTCAGTGCTACCTGTGTGGATTTTAAGTTTTCAAAGGTAGCTTTAGATGGGTGGTGTATGTAGATTCTTTTAGCACTACTCAGTTGTCGCTCAAACTGTAGTATCCCCGCCGCCCTCTTCTTATTCTTGAGGCTGCAGTAAGCTATAATGGCGCCCCTTAAAACCGCTTTAGATGCAGACCAAAACAGTTCGGGTTGGCTTACGGCATGCTCCCCATTGAAGCGTACGTGGTCTGCCCAGCTCTTGTGGATATGGCTCTTTAAATGTGGGTCTGAGTGTAAGTAAGCCGGGTATCTCCATCCATTCGCACCCCCTTTGCCAGCTGTAACATTCAACTCCACCCATATTAGAGCATGGTCCAAGATTTCTTCTGGCCCTATAGTGGCAGTATTGACTAGGTGAAATATGGATCGGTCTAATAATATATAACCTATCCTGGTGCATGATCCATGTGCCCTCGATCTATGTGTGTAGTCCCTTTCTCCATAGTGTAGGATTTGCCAGGGGTCCACCAAATTGAGCATCTTGTTAAATGCTTGGAACTCTTTGGCGCGTGCCCCTCTATATTGTGATTCCCTCGGGTTGGAACAATCCTGACGGGGGTCCATTACCGCATTGAAATCTCCTGTCACTATCAATCTAGCATTATGGTGTTGTAAACAAGTTCCAGCCAAGGACTTAAAGAAAGTTGGATCATAATTGTTAGGGCCTTATAGTACTAGCAACAAAAAAAAACATCCCTTGCAGCCACACTCTAAGTAATATGTAGTCTCCTTTACTCCCTTTACCCATTAAGGTTACCTTGAGGCTTATTTTCAAAGCACTTAGAGGGGCATAATCGAACGAAAACGTCTATCTCCATGGGCGTTTATCTCCGAGTTCGGGTCCGTGAAGGGGCGGACTGAACCGTATTTTCGCAAAAAAATAGACGTCCATGTTTTATTCGACAATGTGTGAGCTGGGCGTTTTTGTTTTTCAGCGATAATGGAAAATGAAAGCGCCCAGCTCAAAAATGAATAAATCCAAGGCATTTGTTCGTGGGAGGGGCCAAGATTCGTAGTGCACTGGTCCCCCTCACATGCCAGGACACCAACCAGACACCCTAGGGGGCACTTTTACAAAAACAAAAAAAAAGGTAAAAGAGCTCCCAAGTGCATAGTACCCTTCCCTTGTGTGTTGAGCCCTCCAAATCCCCCTCAAAACCCACTGCCCACAAGTCTACACCATTACTATAGCCCTAAGGGGTGAAGGGGGGCACCTACATGTGGGTACAGTGGGTTTGGGGGGGTTGGACGACTAAGCATTAAGCAGCACAATTGTAACAGGTAGGGGGGGATGGGCCTGGGTCCACCTGCCTGACGTCCACTGCACCCCCTAACAACTGCTCCAGGGACCTGCATACTGCTGCCTGGGAGGAGGGTATGACATTTGAGGGTGAAAATAAAAAGTTGTGAAACATAATTTTTTTGTGGTGGGAGGGGGTTAGTGACCACTGGGGGAGTCAGGGGAGGTCATCCCCGACTCCCTCTGGTGGTAATCTGGTCATTTAGGGCACTTTTTGGGGCCTTATTCGTGAAAAAACAGGGTCCAGGAAAAGTGCCCTAAATTCTACCTACAAACGCATACTTATTTTCCATTATCGGCGAAAGGCGCCCATCTCTGTTCGGGTGATAACCACGCCCCAGTTCCGCCTTCACCACGCCTCCGACAAGCCCCCGTCAACTTTGTCCGCATCCGCGACGGAGTGCAGTTGAAAACGTCCAAGTTCGGCTTTCGATTATACCGCTTTATTCGTTTTTGTGAGATAAACGTCCATCTCCCGATTTAGGTCGGAACTTGGGCATTTTTCTCGTTCGATTATAAGCAGGATAGCCTCCCAAAGTTCCATAGAAACATATGGAACTTAGCCTCCCAAAGTGCTTTGAAAATATGTCTCCTTGTATGGGAGTCCCTTCCGAAACAACACTGCCACCCCTCCTTTCCTCCCTTGAGATGAGGCCGCGTACACCTCACTCACCCATAATTTCTGTAATTTAGCATGTTCTAGATCGGTAAGGCACATTTCCTGGAGACACGCAATATCCACTTTATGCCTTTTCAGTGCTGCTAAGATTTTAGATCTCTTTATCATAAGTACATAAGTACATAAGTAGTGCCATACTGGGAAAGACCAAAGGTCCATCTAGCCCAGCATCCTGTCACCGACAGTGGCCAATCCAGGTCAAGGGCACCTGGCACGCTCCCCAAACGTAAAAACATTCCAGACAAGTTATACCTAAAAATGCGGAATTTTTCCAAGTCCATTTAATAGCGGTCTATGGACTTGTCCTTTAGGAATCTATCTAACCCCTTTTTAAACTCCGTCAAGCTAACCGCCCGTACCACGTTCTCCGGCAACGAATTCCAGAGTCTAATTACACGTTGGGTGAAGAAAAATTTTCTCCGATTCGTTTTAAATTTACCACACTGTAGCTTCAACTCATGCCCTCTAGTCCTAGTATTTTTGGATAGCGTGAACAGTCGCTTCACATCCACCCGATCCATTCCACTCATTATTTTATACACTTCTATCATATCTCCCCTCAGCCGTCTCTTCTCCAAGCTGAAAGCCCTAGCCTTCTCAGCCTCTCTTCATAGGAAAGTCGTCCCATCCCCACTATCATTTTCGTCGCCCTTCGCTGTACCTTTTCCAATTCTACTATATCTTTTTTGAGATACGGAGACCAGTACTGAACACAATACTCCAGGTGCGGTCGCACCATGGAGCGATACAACGGCATTATAACATCCGCACACCTGGACTCCATACCCTTCCTAATAACACCCAACATTCTATTCGCTTTCCTAGCCGCAGCAGCACACTGAGCAGAAGGTTTCAGCGTATCATCGACGACGACACCCAGATCCCTTTCTTGATCCGTAACTCCTAACGCGGAACCTTGCAAGACGTAGCTATAATTCGGGTTCCTCTTACCCACATGCATCACTTTGCACTTGTCAACATTGAACTTCATCTGCCACTTGCACGCCCATTCTCCCAGTCTCGCAAGGTCCTCCTGTAATCGTTCACATTCCTCCTGCGACTTGACGACCCTGAATAATTTTGTGTCATCGGCGAATTTAATTACCTCACTAGTTATTCCCATCTCTAGGTCATTTATAAATACATTAAAAAGCAACGGACCCAGCACAGACCCCTGCGGGACCCCACTAACTACCCTCCTCCACTGAGAATACTGGCCACGCAATCCTACTCTCTGCTTCCTATCTTTCAACCAGTTCTTAATCCATAATAATACCCTACCTCCGATTCCATGACTCTGCAATTTCTTCAGGAGTCTTTCGTGCGGCACTTTGTCAAACGCCTTCTGAAAATCCAGATATACAATATCAACCGGCTCCCCATTGTCCACATGTTTGCTTACCCCCTCAAAAAAATGCATTAGATTGGTGAGGCAAGACTTCCCTTCACTAAATCCGTGCTGACTTTGTCTCATCAGTCCATGTTTTTGTATATGCTCTGCAATTTTATTCTTAATAATAGCCTCCACCATCTTGCCCGGCACCGACGTCAGACTCACCGGTCTATAATTTCCCGGATCTCCTCTGGAACCCTTCTTAAAAATCGGAGTAACATTGGCTACCCTCCAGTCTTCCGGTACTACACTCGATTTTAGGGACAGATTGCATATTTCTAACAGTAGCTCCGCAAGTTCATTTTTTAGTTCTATTAATACTCTGGGATGAATACCATCAGGTCCCGGTGATTTACTACTCTTCAGCTTGCTGAACTGACCCATTACATCCTCCAAGGTTACAGAGAATTTGTTTAGTTTCTCCGACTCCCCCGCTTCAAATATTCTTTCCGGCACCGGTGTCCCCCCCAAATCCTCCTCGGTGAAGACCGAAGCAAAGAATTCATTTAATTTCTCCGCTACGGCTTTGTCCTCCTTGATCGCCCCTTTAACACCATTTTCGTCCAGCGGCCCAACCGACTCTTTGGCCGGTTTCCTGCTTTTAATGTATCTAAAAAAATTTTTACTATGTATTTTTGCTTCCAACGCTAATTTCTTCTCAAAGGCCTTTTTTGCCCTCCTTATCTCCGCTTTGCATTTGGCTTGGCATTCCTTATCGGGGAGGTAATGCCACCCACATTCCATGAAATTATTCTAGCAGACATATGTTATACGCAACTCATTTACTAGTGTTTGTTGACTTCTTATAGTATCTGGCTTCTTGCCAGCACATGTTGACATAGCATCTTTACCATTCCAGCTCTGTTCTCCCTCTTGCCCTTTCCAACCCGTCCAAGCAAATTGAGTAAGCCTAACACCCTGCCACATGCCAAATCCCACCCCCAACTTCCATATCAAACCAATAACAAAACCCAAACCCAAATCCCCTCCCCTCCCAATCCCCAAACACACATTCAGACCCCCAACCATCTCCAGGCCTCGGCAATGCACGGAGTCACCTGGCTTGCAGAAAGCCCTCGCCCTGGACTCTGATTTGTTCACCTCTCACTATAGTTACTTGTGCAAACCTCGTATGCCCAACAGCACTTACTAAACACATCAGTCTCCTTCAATAATGTTGTGTTCTTGCAGCGCTGTTTTAGCATCTGCAACTGATTTGTAAATTCGCCACTGCCCTTGGATATGGATTTTCAAGTGTGCTGGGTATTGAAGTGTGAATCTTATTTGTTTCTGCGCCAGCTTAGCGCATATGGGATGAAATTTTCTCCGTTGCTCTTGTACTCCCACAGAGTAATCTTGAAACATCAAAACATGCTGTCCCTCATAGGTTAAGTCCGCTCAACGTATTTTGAATCCATTTAGAATTTCAACTTGGTGTTGGTAATTAAGCAGCTTTGCTACTATCACTCTCGGCCTATTTTGCATGTCTGATTTGCGGCCTACTCTGTGCGCTCTCTCTATCACCACAGGTCCCAAGGAATCAGAAAGCGCCAGTTCCTTAGCCAGCCAATCCGTCAGCCATGGCACCAAGTTTCATTCAGGTATGCTTTCTGCTAGGCCCACTATTCGGATGTTATTCTGCTGAGAGCGATTTTCTAAGTCTTCTAATTTTTCTGCTTGCTCCTGCAATTGCTGTTTGATCACAAGCAAGTCTGTGCTGTAACCCTGGGAATCATCCTCTAGGGCCGAGACTCTTGTTTCAAGGTCCTCTGTTCTAGTCTCTAGTCCCTTTAATTTTGTGTGAAACAGATCCAATTGTTGGTCGAAAGCTTCCCATTTATGTTTCCAAGCCTTTTCAACTGCTTCCGTTAGCTGCACAAGTTGTAACTCAGAGAAGGACTGCTCCATCGCCATCTTGGCTTCCAGGGTGATGAGCTTGCTTTTATCTTTCTCCTTTTTTGCAGCTCTAAGTGTCATCCCAGCTGGAGTTTTATTGAGGTATTTGTCCATAGAAGTTAATTAGGGTTAACAGCCTCAGTAATTAAAGTTAATGGAGTGGTTTCCAGTTTTAACAGGGCGAGGGCTCTCGAGCTCCAGCTAGACACAGCTGCTCAGCTCATTGCACCACGTGACTCCGTATATACATATTTTATGTATGTTTTTTCTTTTTTAGTTTACTTCAGCACACTCAATATATATTCATTACACTTGACAGTAAAAGGATTGTTGTGTAGGTGGGTGTCTTTTGCCTTAAACTTCTATTATGCTAATGTTTTGTAATAATGATATATTAGCTAAAGTTCTCTTTTGCATTATATTATATTTTATATGCTTTCTATATGTTTTCAGTCCAGTACAGATGTCTATTATTTTATCTTAATATAGCTTTTTGTTTAGGATATTGGTGTTATATTACAATATATTTTATCTCTCATGGATTTTATATTAATGTTATTTCATATTTTATGTTGAAATCTCTGCATATGTATACATACATGTTTATATGTGATTGTTTGATATATTATTTTAAATCAGATGCATATGTATAAGACAAACAATATATATGTCTATTTTATTTACATTATTTTATTATCTCTTTTGTAGCCCCTGAAGCAGCCCTGTTGGGAGAAACACAGCCTGTGTCGGGCTGTTTATGTATATATATATATTTTTTTTTGAATTGGTTCTTAACAATAAATTACGTTTGTCTTTTAACGATCTGCTCTGTTCATTTTCCAAACTATAAAAGAGTTAATAAAGAAGGGGGTTATTAAAACTACCACAGGGCTGGATTCAGAGCCCGACTATCTGTCACCGGACAGTGGCAGATCATTTAGATGAGTTTCCTCTAGCTGCTCATACGCAAATTGTGCATTATTTAGATTGTAAGCTCATCGAGCAGGGACCATCTTTTCATGTATGGTGTACAGCGCTGCGTATGCCTTGTAGCGCTTTAGAAGTGTTAAGTAGTAGTATATTGATGATATTATTATTCAAGGGAAAACACAGGAAGATGTTCATACTCAGTTGGAGTTGTTAATTTTACATTTAAAGGACAAAGGATGGGAAATAAATTCTGAAAAGATACAAGGACCATCCCAAACAGTGACATTTCTAGGCATTCAGTGGCATAATAGTCTGAAGGAAATTTTGCCAAAAGCTAAACAGAAAATTTTGGAATTTGTTCCTCCTTGTAATAAAAAGGAGGCACGTTTTATTGGATTATTTGGCTTTTGGAGACAACACATACCCCACCTGGGGCAAATTTTAGCGCCATTATATAGAGTGACTAGGGAAAAATATGATTTTGAGTGGAGAGAAAAAGAACAACAGGCTTTTGAAGCAGCACAGCAGGCAATACACAAACTGCCTTAGATTTGTAGCCAGTGCAGCCAGGAGAGGTTGAGCTAAGTGTTTCAGTAAATGAAGATTATGCTAATTGGAGCCTTTGGCAGAAACAAAAGACTGAGGTGCCATTACAACTGGAAAATTAATACCAAAGATTTATGGGGTACAGAATTGTGGCAAGACATTTGGAATTATGTACAGACTACTAACGTTACTGTTTTTCAATTAGATGCTCATTGCAAGGGTGATACTCTAGAACGCCTTTACAACGCAGTGGCTGATGAACAAAGCAAAATTTCACCTCTCAAGGTGGAAACTTTGGAAGAACCAGATAATTGCTCAGGTTTGGCGACATGGGTGCACCAGAAATGTGGACATTTGGGAGAAAAAGCCACTTACAAGTGGGCAACAGATCGTGGTATTAGTTTAATGTAATATATGGTAACATATATTAATTTTTTTTTTCCTGGGGCTCTGGGGGGGCTGTTCCAGGGTTTTGGTGGATGCTGCTGGCTGGAAAAGGTTTAAAGTTAGTTTGGGAATTATTAATAGAGTTAGGTGAAGAAAGTGTGAGATGTTTCTTAAATATGGTTTTATTTTTCAAAGAATAAACCATGATTAGGTGGGGATTGTACTATAAAATGTTCCTTGCTGTTTCAGGTTAAACTTTGACCTGGAAATTCTCTATATAGGAAGTTTTGCAGTAATTTCTATGGGGGAGGGAGATTCTAAAACAGATCAGAGAAAAAAAAAAACAGTCTTTAGCTGACAAGCTGATTGGTTGAGTGTGGTCAGATGTCCCTTCCTCTAGGGGGATGGGAGTTGCCAGGCAGAGAGAGCAAGGGAAGGCTGGGAAAGGAAAAATCTTATGGTGTGTGTCTGTGTGAAATGTAAGAAATAAAAGTATATTTTATGAGTTTAAAGTGAAATGTGACATTGAAAAGGGGTACTTTGATATTGAAAGTGAGTGAAGGTGAGCCTTTGTACTGAGAAGATGATTTGAGCATAGAATGAGGTTTAGGGAGAAGAGATCGGTGAATTATCCCCTGAAGTGTTCCGGCTGAGCTCCAACGCAAGAAAGACCTCACCTAAATAAATTCCACCACAGCTAAGTGACATTTGCAAAGGGTGTTGAAGGACATATCATTTTTTTTTGTTTACAACGTTTTAAGGGAAAACTAAAGAACAGAACAACATCAAATATAAAAAATCCATGTTTTCCTGACTTGCCTAAGTGTTCTGGGTTCAAGTGAGATCCTTGCACAAACATCCATAATACCCATAAAGACTCAACTTCTGACATCAATAGCAAGGAAAGAGTATTAAAACCAATATCTGATTTTGATAAAAAGACAATTCAAATATTTATCTGAAAAGGTCCTTTTCTGCCTTTTTAGGTTGAAAGAAACAGAAAAAGTTAAGGGTGTACATGTAGTTCTACATTTGAATGTTGAATATGTTATTGCAGTTCTATTAAGCCACACACTAATTGTGAATTTGAGTTTATTTGAATGAAAATTTGTTTGCATTTGTATTCAATAAAGAAAAAGATAATTTGCAAATCTGAGGGTGCGGTTCTTCCAGTTCAGGAACAAATCCTAAATTTAGCTTCTTTTCCTCCTTTATTCTTTGAGAGTAAAGGACGAGATTAGTTTATTTGTTCCACTCCCTCGGCTGTGAGTGTGTGTTCCCTGGATATTCGCCACGACTACAAACATCAGGTATCTGGGAGCACAACACTACAGTCCAGCCGAGAGGGGTGGCAACATTAACTATGGATGTTATTAAAACTGTCATTGCAAAATGTCCAGTCTGTCAACATCAGACTAGGTGATCTGTGCCCCACGTGACTAAGGGGCAATTACAAAGGGGAAAGTTACCTGGACAGATTTGGCAAATGGATTATATAGGAGCTTTACCCAATTCACAGGGATGTCAATATGTATGCACAGCAGTAGATAATTATTCTGGATATTTAATTGCATATCCTTGCAGACAAGCTACCCAGATTAATACCATCAAAACTTTAGAACTGATATCACTTTACTGTGGTATTCCCCTCCAAATTCAGACAGATAATGGTTCCCATTTTAGGGGTCAAGTAGTACAACAATAAGCTTCAGGCCATAATATATATTGGATTTTTCATATCCCCTAATTTGTCTGCAGGTGCAAAGGTGTGGGTTACCCAATAAAATGGGCCCCCACAGACTGCTGAAACTATTGCCCAAGGGGCAGATAATACTGTCTTGATCCTTAAATCTGGGCTAGAAAAATGGATTTATGTTCCAGCAAATAAATGTGATCATGTTAACATGTTTCATTCATAGATCCTTGTAAGAGTCAGTATGATCCTCCTTCTTATGGT
Organism: Microcaecilia unicolor; assembly: GCF_901765095.1. Lineage (NCBI taxonomy): Eukaryota > Metazoa > Chordata > Amphibia > Gymnophiona > Siphonopidae > Microcaecilia > Microcaecilia unicolor. The sequence goes on from NC_044036.1 coordinate 216,990,361, forward strand.
GTCTTTGGGTATTGCCATTACCCCGGATGGACGACTACATGTTACCACCGAAAGACAAGGCAAGTTGATTTGGTAATAGAAGAATCAGAGTGAAATCCGAAAACAAGACAATTACACATGCACAGCTTATTGAGCATGCTCTGTGGTAACTATGGTTTTCACAGGAACAAAGATACATACATAGTTACATAGTAGATGACGGCAGAGAAAGATCTGTAAGGTCCATCCATACGATTATGGAAAGGAGTTCAGCTATATGAACGAGCTTATGTTCAAGCGCAAGATAAACAATTACTTTCTGCTCGGGTTACTAATAACACCCGGATCCGGTGTTGTTGATTTAATATGACTTGCACAGCTAAGTTTCGCTCAAACCAGAGACAGACAATACAAAAATGCTGTCCTAAAACTGCAAGCATTGTGGACATTTATACTACTAATGTATCTTTAACAAATGTCTATACGCTTTTTTGTATAAATGCTTGTCACATCCGTCGCTCCCTCCGGCTGCTCCTCCGCTGGAAGTAGGAGTCAGTGTCCATCGCGGTGAGGGCTGGCCTTCTTGAGGCCGCGGCGGAGAGCCGGGGCTCGCCGCAGCGATAGCCGCCCAGTCCGGGACCGAGGCGGTGGGCCGGCGATCGCGGCTGCCGGGCTCTCGATCGCCGGCTATGGGGTCCGTACTCGCGCCAGTGTGGAGAATGGCGCCAAGACGCAATGGCCGGCGTCTCCTTCACTTTCGGGTGCGGGAACCCGAAGCTCCGCCTCAGAGGAGTTAAGATTGGGAGGCCGGTGCTGTAGTCCCGCCTGGGAGGTCGGACAGAGCCAATCAGAAGGATTCTGTCAGTAACCGGGTTCTGATTGGCCGGCCATGTCAGCTGGGGCTGGGTGGTTGAATGTGGACAGTATTTAAGGAGCAGGCCTGAGATAGGACATTGCTTCAGGTTCTGTTTCCCGAGGCCAGTCTCCGTGTGTTCCAGTTTTCAGTTCGTTTTCCTTGCTCTCCTGGTTTTGACCTTTGCATTGTTTTTGGACTTCTCTGCTAGCTGCCTGCCTTGACCTATTGCCTGTTTCAACTATGCTGTGAGCTGCCTGCCCTGACCTGTTGCCTGTTTTGGACTCCTTTGTTTTCCTCCTGCCCTCCTGGCTCCTGGTTCCAGTATTGGGTCAGTTCGTCAACCCCGCGGTTCCGGAAGTCCCGTTGGCCGCCTGCAGCTGGGGGCTCAACCCTCGGTGAACAGCGATCGCCGTGGGTGAAGACTTGGGGTTGCACGGCTGTCCTCTGAGGTCTCACCTTCTCTTCAGACAAGACAGGAACCTGAAGCCATGAGCTCGCCTATGCAACCCGATCTACGGGACCTGGCTAAAATTCTCCAGCAGCAGCAGGAGCAGTTGAACACCCTGTCGGGGGCCCTGCAGAATGTCTGCTCTCAGTTAAACACGGTCCAGGTTCAGAACCAGGCCGCTGCGGCACACCAGGCCGCTGCAGAGACGTCCATCCAGGGGACAGTGTTACCCCAGCCTGAGGGGCACTTTGAATACCGGGTGATGCCCTTCGGCCTGTGCAATGCTCCAGCGGTGTTCCAGAGGTTCATGAACTTCGACCTTGAAGACCTGCTTTATTCTATAAGTACATAAGTACATAAGTAGTGCCATACTGGGAAAGACCAAAGGTCCATCTAGCCCAGCATCCTGTCACCGACAGTGGCCAATCCAGGTCAAGGGCACCTGGCACGCTCCCCAAACGTAAAAACATTCCAGACAAGTTATACCTAAAAATTTTTCCAGTCCATTTAATAGCGGTCTATGGACTTGTCCTTTAGGAATCTATCTAACCCCTTTTTAAACTCCGTCAAGCTAACCGCCCGTACCACGTTCTCCGGCAATGAATTCCAGAGTCTAATTACACGTTGGGTGAAGAAAAATTTTCTCCGATTCGTTTTAAATTTACCACACTGTAGCTTCAACTCATGCCCTCTAGTCCTAGTATTTTTGGATAGCGTGAACAGTCGCTTCACATCCACCCGATCCATTCCACTCATTATTTTATACCTAGATGACATCCTGATTTTTTCCAAAGATCCCCAGGAGTATGTGGCCCACGTTCGGACCGTCCTCCGGCGCTTGCGGCAGTATCGCTTGTTTGCCAAACTCAGCAAATGCTCCTTTCACCAGCAGACTCTGCCTTTTTTGGGACATATTCTATTACCTGGGGGTCTGCGAATGGATCCAGACAAACTCCGCGCTATCCGGGAGTGGCCGCAACCCCAAGGCCTGAAGGCGCTGCAACGGTTCCTGGGGTTTGCTAATTACTATCGTCAATTTATTCCCCATTATTCTCAATTGACAGCTCCGCTGACAGCGCTGACTAAGAAGCATGCGGATGTTAGGAACTGGCCGGCCGAGGCGCTAACGGCATTCAGTCAGTTGAAGAAAGCATTTGAATCCGTTCCCATCCTTCAGGCCCCAGATCCGGACAAACCTTTTGTGGTAGAGGTGGATGCCTCTGCTTTGGGCGCCGGGGCAGTCCTCTCTCAAGTTAACGCCAAGGGCCGGCGTCAACCTTGTTTCTTCTTCTCCCGAAAGTTTTCTCCAGCGGAACGCAATTATACTGTAGGAGATAGAGAACTGCTAGCTTTGAAGTTAGCCCTGCAAGAGTGGAGACATCTGCTGGAAGGGGCAGAGCATCGATTTACAGTGATTACGGATCACAAGAATCTCTTGTATCTGCAGGAGGCCCAAAGGCTGAATCCGCGGCAAGCCCGCTGGTCGTTGTTCTTCGCCAGGTTCCGGTTTCAACTTGTGTTCCGGTCGGCTGCGCAGAATACCCCTGCAGACTCCCTCTCCAGAGCCTTCAAAGTTCCAGAGGATATTGAGGAACCTCATCCTATGTTGGATCCGGTCTGCCTCTGTGCGGCCCCGGGTGGGGTCACCCCGACACGGGAATTCGTGCCTCCGCAGAACCGGGAAAAAGTAATGCATTGGGGACATTCATCTGTATGGGCCGGACACTTTGGGTTTCAGAAAACCCTCCGTCTGATTTCTCGACAGTACCGATGGCCTCGTATGAATCAAAATATCCTTCAGTTTGTCATGACCTGCCCCACCTGTGCCCGGACTAAGTCTGTGGTGGGGCGCCCCTGGGGGGATCTGCAGCCCTTGCCCATTCCTGCAGCCCCCTGGGAGGAATTGTCTATGGATTTCATTACGGATCTTCCCCACTCCCAGGGGCACACTGTGATTTGGGTGGTGGTAGACCGGTTCTCTCGTATGGCACACTTCGTTCCCCTGCCAGGGCTTCCGTTGGCAGCACTGTTAGCCCAGCAGTTCATCCAGCACATTTTCCGGCTCGATGGGCTACCAGTCAGGATCATCAGTGACCGAGGAGCCCAGTTCACTTCACGATTCTGGAGAGCCCTGTGTTCCGCCCTGGGGTTTGCTACCCATTTCTCCTCTGCCTACCATCCTCAGACCAACGGGATGGTTGAGAGGATTAACCAGACGTTGAAGGGGTTCTTGCGGGCTTTTGTCAACAGGCGGCAAGATAACTGGGCATCCCTTCTCCCGTGGGCCGAGTTCGCCTATAACCACAGTGAACACTGCCTCTGGGCAATCTCCATTCTTCATGGTATATGGACAGCATCCGCGGCTGCCTCCGCCCATTCCCTCTGACTCCTCTACGCCCATGGTTACTCAAACCCTTGCTGACTTGCGGGAAGTCTGGAATATGGCCCGAGAGCAACTACAAAAAGCAGCTGCCAGGTATAAGTCATTTGCAGACCGGCACTGGCGCCCCGCCCTGGTTTTGCAGCCGGGGCAAAAGGTATGGCTGAGTACCAAATACCTGAGGCTCCGGGTGCCCTCTCGGAGGCTGGGGCCACGGTACATCGGGCCCTTTGTGATCCAGTCTCAGATCGGAGAAGTGACATACCGCCTGTGGCTACCTAGAACTCTACGGATCCATAACGCCTTCCATGTTTCTCTGCTGAAGGTCTTTCTGGGGTCTAAGTGGCATCCACAGAGTAAGGAGTCAGTTGTTCCAGAGGCTGACCCCGATCCCGAGTACGAAGTTGAAGAAATCATAGACTCCAAGAGGCGCCGGGGGAAGCTGCTCTACCTGTTATCATGGAAGCATTTCGGTCCCGAGGATAACTCCTGGGAGCCGGCTACCAATGTACATGCCCCGGAGTTGGTACGGGCCTTCCATGATCGCTATCCTCAAAAACCAGGACCCAGGAGGAAGGGGGCATCCGGGGGGATACTGTCACATCTGTCGCTCCCTCCGGCTGCTCCTCCACTGGAAGTAGGAGCCGGTGTCCATCGCGGCGAGGGCCGGCCTTCTTGAGGCTGCGGCGGAGAGCCGGGGCTCGCCGCGGCGATAGCCGCCCAGTCCAGGGCCGAGGCCATAGGCCAGCGATCGCGGCTGCCGGGCTCTTGATCGCCGGCTATGGGGTCCGTACTCGCGCCAGTGGGGAGAATGGCGCCGAGACGCGATGGCCGGCGTCTCCTTCACTTTCAGGTGCGGGAACCCGAAGCTCCGCCTCAGAGGAGTTAGATTAGGAGGCCGGTGCTGTAATCCCGCCTGGGAGGTCGGACAGAGCCAATCAGAAGGATTCTGTCAGTAACTGGGTTCTGATTGGCCAGCCATGTCGGCTGGGGCTGGGTGGTTGAATGCGGACAGTATTTAAGGAGCAGGCCTGAGATAGGACATTGCTTCAGGTTCTGTTTCCCGAGGCCAGTCTCCGTGTGTTCCAGTTTTCAGTTCGTTTTCCTTGCTCTCCTGGTTTTGACCTTTGCATTGTTTTTGGACTTCTCTGCTAGCTGCCTGCCTTGACCTATTGCCTGTTTCGACTACGCTGTGAGCTGCCTGCCCTGACCTATTGCCTGTTTCTACGCTGTGAGCTGCCTGCCCTGACCTGTTGCATGTTTTGGACTCCTTTGTTTTCCTCCTGCCGTCCTGGCTCCTGGTTCCAGTATTGGGTCAGTTCGTCAACCCCGCAGTTCCGGAAGTCCCGTTGGCCACCTGCAGCTGGGGGCTCAACCCTCGGTGAACGGCGGTCGCCGCGGGTGAAGACTTGGGGTTGCATGGCTGTCCTCTGAGGTCCTTCGGGGCCTTGCAGGACCTAAGGGCTCACCTTCTCTTCAGACAAGACAATGCTACACCTATCAAGAACCGTACTTGGTGGGTTGATTATGTTACTATACTTGATTCAAATCTAGGGGTACACACTAACAACCTAGTTTGTGTACCTTCTACCTGTATAAATATCGCTATAAATCATCAGAAGAATGTTATTCATTTCAATATTACTTTTCCTCAACTGCCCAAATGTAGAGTCAAACGAGCTTGGTATGACACCTTATTGGGAGCTTTTGGTGCAAGTGCAGGAGTAATAAATGCTACTGATTCTGACACTTTAGTTTATAAAGCTAAGCGTATTGGAACTGATATTAATCAGCTTATTACTTTGCAAGCTCAGTGGATGCCAACGATGTTTGAACCACAACTGATTACTTTACAATATGATAAACGTTTTCTAAGCCTTTTCAATTATACTCAGATAGCCCAATTACAAATAGATGTCAATATAACATATTTTATGAATTGGACTACATGCACGTTGCAGCATTTATTTGCCCTCATACAAAAGAACAAGGATGATTTAATGACTAATTCTGAATATTTGTGGAGGCAAATCTTTCACCAGTGGATTCCTTCTGCAAATTGGATTTTAATAACTCCAAATACTTTAATATGTACTGACCTCTTTTGTTCTGGGCAAATTGTGCATTTTAATGTAACCAAGCAACATGTTTTGTGTAAATTTATAATTTTGCCCATTGTTTTTGCTAATGAATTTTGGTTACCACATTTTTCTGGAAATTATATTGGGACAGATAATATTACATATAATTTAGAATTTTGCCAACATACCATTAATGGGGCTATTTGTGGACAACATTCTCCTTTATATGAACCGTGTTTATTACAGCATTCTACTAATGTTTGCCTTTGGACTATACTCCCTGCTAATTTTAGTATGTTCATCTACCCAGCAGACAGAACATGGACCAATTTCGAGACACTATCAGAGGACATCATCTCCCAAACGCTCAAAAGATTTGCCAAATCTCATTGCAAACTAGACATATGCCCAAACAACCTTATGACATCTGCTCCTCAACAATTTATAACAGACATTACGAAACACTTGAATTATATGCTACAAAATGGACTCTTCCCGAAGGAGAAAGGAAACATTTTACTCACCCCAATACCCAAAGATGCAAAGAAAAGCACCAGTGAACTAACCAACTACAGGCCAGTAGCATCCATTCCCTTAATAACCAAACTAACGGAAGGGTTAGTGACCAAACAACTTACAAACTACCTATATAAATTCTCAATACTCCACGATTCCCAGTCGGGATTTCGGTCTAACCATAGTACTGAAACAGTACTAGTTACTCTCATGACTAAATTTAAACAAATGATTGAACCAGAGAGAATATATTACTTCTACAGTTTGACATGTCAAGCGCTTTTTACATGGTTGATCATGGAATACTTCTTCATATCCTCGAGTACTTCGGAATAGGAGGCAATGTTCTCAATTGGCTCAAGGGATTCCTAACCACATGATCATACCAAGTGACATCCAACTCGTCAACTTCAGCCACATGGATACCTGAATGCGGAGTCCCACAGGGATCCCCCCTCTCGCCGACCTTATTCAACTTAATGATGACACCCTTAGCTAAACTATTATCAAACCAAAACCTCAACCCATACATATACGCAGACGACGTAACGATCTACATCCCATTCCAACAAGATCTAAAGGAAATCTCCAATGACATCAACCAAAGTCTCCAGATCATGCACTCATGGGCGGATGCATTTCGGCTGAAACTGAATGCAGATAAAACCCAATGCCTAATACTCACCTCTCAACATAATAAGAACAAATTCACCACCATAAACACACCAAATTTGAACCTTCCAATCTCGGACACCCTAAAAATTCTTGGAGTCTCCATTGATCGACACCTAACACTCGAGAACCACGCGAAAAACACAACCAAGATGATGTTCCACTCTATGTGGAAATTAAAAAGAGTAAGACCTTTCTTCCCAAGCTCAGTTTTCCGCAAACTGATACAATCTATGGTGCTCAGTCATCTAGACTATTGTTACGCACTCTACGCCGGCTGTAAAGAGCAAATAATCAAGAAACTTCAGACAGCCCAAAACACTGCAGCCAGACTCATATTTGGTAAGACAAAATATGAAAGTGCTAAACCCTTACAAGAGAAATTACACTGGCTCCCATTTAAAGAACATATCATGTTCAAAATATGCTCTCTAGTCCATAAAATCTTTAATGGAGATGCACCAGCCTACATGTCAGACCTGATAGACCTACCACCCAGGAATGCCAAAAGTTCATCCCGCACATTCCTCAACTTACACTTCCCTAACTGCAAAGGTCTAAAATACAAACTAATGCACGTGTCAAACTTTACCTACTTGAGCACACAGTTATGGAACGCATTGCCGCGTAAATTAAAAATGATCTACGGACTTCTGCAAACTATTGAAGACCCATCTCTTTAACATGGCATACAACAAAAATCAACCAATGTGAATATACACAACTCCCCCACATATATTCAGAACTGTCTTATAATAACTGCTTGTTATACTACTAACATGTTCTATCATTATCATGTTACCCAAAATCCTGCTGTAACACTAGATGTCTATTTTCTGATATATCTCCATTACTCATGATGTATTGTAAGCTACATTGAGCCTGCAAAGAGGTGGGAAAATATGGGATACAAATGCAATAAATAAATAAATAAAGTATTTATTTATTGCATTTGTATCCCACCTTTTCCCACCTATTTGTAGGCTCAAAGTGGCTTCCAGAGTGTGGTTATGACATAATCATTTCATTTTAACAGGTACATTTCTTATAGTTTGATTGTTGGTAGAAGATAGTGCTCAATACATTTGTTTAGCCTCTTATGATGTCAATGTAACCCATTTATATATCTATCTTATCCTTTTTCTGGTTGTTTTACCACCGTCACTCATTTATGGTGGCATGGACAATTATATACCTTTGTACCGGATATGAAGCAACAATTGACCCTATATTGGTATCCACAAGTACTGAATATAGCTGACATTTCATTAAGTTTACAGCCTTTGAGAGATGCTATACAAAAAACTGAACTTTTACAACAATATTTGCAGAAGCACAATAAAACTTTGATTCAACACCAGATTGATACAACTCTCACCGGAGATACACTTGTGGATATTTCTTCATGCTTGCAAAAAGCTACAGCCCATAACTGGTGGGATATTTTCTTTGGACATTCACCTTCAGCTACCAAAGCATTAAATTTGCTATTTCATCCTATCTTAATCATACTTCGCATAATCATTATTTTGACTATATGGAATTGTTATCTTACTCATTATATGTGAAAAATATCTCATAGTAACATAGTAGATGACGGCAGAAAAAGACCTGCACGGTCCATCCAGTCTGCCCAACAAGATAAACTCATATGTGCTACTTTTTGTGTATACCCCACCTTGATTTGTACCTGTCCTCTTCAGGGCACAGACCGTGTAAGTCTGCCCAGCACTATCCCCGCCTCCCAACCACCAGCCCCGCCTCCCACCACCGGCTCTGGCACAGACCATATAAGTCTGCCCAGCACTATCCCCGCCTCCCAACCACCAGTCCCGCTTCCCACCACTGGCTCTGGCACAGACCGTGTAAGTCTGCCCAGCACTATCCCCGTCTCCCAACCACCAGTCCCGCCTACCACCACCGGCTCTGGCACAGACCGTATAAGTCTGCCCAGCACTATCCCCGCCTCCCACCACCAGGCCCGCCTCCCACCACTGGCTCTGGCATAGACCGTATAAGTCTGCCCAGCACTATCCCCACCTCCCACCACCGGCCCCACCACCCAATCTCGGCTAAGCTCCTGAGGATCCATCTCATAGTTATTCTATTATACCATTATCGTATAAGCAAAATTGAAAAGCAAAGAACCGAATGTGATGGAAAATATTAAAAATTGCTTTTCAGTCTTGCTTTAATCGATAATACATTTTTTAAATCCCTTTCTTTAGACCTGGAGCAGATTTTGGAATACACTGCAGCCGTTAGCAAAGAGACAAATTCTCAAAACTTAGTTCCTGCTTCCTTGTGAACTTTAATAAGCTGTACTGGGTGGGTTGGGGGGGAAGGGGAGGGGGAACTAGAGGGAGGGAGGAGATGGGGAGAATACCAAAATGTTGTGACAGCACTGAGTTGTGGAATAAGCTTTTTGTATGTAAAGTTTATTTACATTTGTTGTCAATAAAAATCATTGAAACATAAAATCCCCTGTCTTTGACCCAAAAGTGACTTTCCTGGTATATCTTAAGAACAATGTATGTCCCTGAAGCTAGCTTGTGCAGAAGGGAGGTGTAGGAGATAAGGCACCTCTCAAGAACAATGTATGTCCCTGAAGCTAGCTTGTGCAGAAGGGAGGTGTATGAGATAAGGCACCTCTCAAAAACAATGTATGTCCCTGAAGCTAGCTTGTGCAGAAGGGAGGTGTACGAGATAAGGCACCTCTCAAGAACAATGTATGTCCCTGAGGCCAGCTTGTGCAGAAGGGGGGCGGCTACTCTTGAGGTTCAGTAAATAAGTCACCTGGCCAGTGGTTTGTTTTCTTGAACCGAGAGAGTGTGATGGCATCCCCATGCACATTTCTGGATAAGTTTTAGCTTAAAAAGGGGGCTTGTTGTGGTGGAACTCTGGGGCTCATTCTTTGGATGGATGCATCGTGCAGAAAAGACTTGTTCCTGGTCTGGACGCTTCAGGCTTTCGCTGCAATGGGCCGCCCAGCTGATAAGATAAGGGCCTGAATGATGTAATTCCTGACCAGTGATGATGTATGTATAAATATATATATCTTTCTAATTTTACTTTTCTATAGCCTTCCTTTAGTAATGTACTCGATTAGTGTGTTTGTGTCTTAATCATTGTGATGCAGTATGACTTATACACTCTCCAATTAAAGTGCAAATAAAGAGTTTCATTTACCCAATACGAATCTAATAGAATCTGTAGTATTTTAGTCTTTGAGCAGTCTGTGGTGAACAAGTGAGCAGGCTGCAATACTGAAGCAATACAGCTGCTCAATGGAAATCTCCTTCTGTTCCTTCTTTGGTTAAATGATTAAATAAGCTGTGGTACATATGTGAAATGCAGAGGCTTTGGGCCCTTTGGAGTGGAGGAGTAGCCTGGTTGTTAGTGCAGTGAACTTTGATCCTAGGGAACCGAGTTCAATTCCCACTGCAGCTCCTTGTGACTCTGGGCAAGTCACTTAACCCTCCATTGCCCCTGGTACAAAATAAGTATCTGAATATATGTACACCGCTTTGAATGTAGTTGCAAAAACCTCAGAAAGGCAGTATATCAAGTCCCATTTCCCTTCCCTTCCCCATTCGTTGCCATACTCTGTCCAAGTGGAAAGCTATCTGGAATCCTTTCCTGAAACACTGTTTGTGTTGAAAGCTTGAGGTTGGAAGGGGAGGGGGTGTGTAGTGGGTTTTTTTTTTTTTTTGGGGGGGGGGGGGGTAGTTAGTTATAAAATCCTGTTAGAAATTTTAGAAGTACATATACATTTGTTACTCTAGGGTTGAGAGTTGAATGCATATTGTTCATGTTCTCTCTGGCTATTGGAGGTTGTGTCATCCAGTATTGTAATGTATTTGATTAAGTAGCCAGATGTGGCTTGTTTGCCTTTGTTACGTCTCTCAATACTTAATAAAGACTTCTATAATTTTTTTTTAAACCCTGAAGTCTCGTGATCAGGAACGATCCTTTCTATGTGATACGTCTATCCATAGATGAGCTTCTGGCTTCACTGTTCAAAACTCCCCAATTTTATTAGTTTTTTTCAGAGCCAAGGAAAATTACAAAGATGTGCAAGAGAATGTAGTCACATGCTCTTGGTTTCAAGTAAACAAGCCACTGGCCAGATGGCCTATCTCTTGACCCTTAAACATGCTCCACTTCCCTTTTGCACCAAATAAATCAGAGACATGACTTCATCTTGTTTTGCAAGAAAAAATGAGTTTTGGTCAGAAAACAAAACTTTAAAGTAGATTGTCGGTTTAGAGCAGAGTTGAAAAACCATCTTTAAAATCTTTAAAATATTCCATTACACAGGTGCCTAGCACTTCCACCAGCTGCATTCCAGGTACTGTGGAGGACTTTCAGCCAGTGGTGTGCTCTCTCCCCGGTTCACCTCGGCGCCCCCCCCCCCCACCACTGCGCCCCCCCCCAAAATTGCAGAGCTGGCTATAGCCGGGGGGGGGGGGGGGGGGGCAATGCATTACTCTCTCCAGGAAAAAAAAATTAAATGATCCCAGGTTCCAATCTAACTCATGTTTAATATGGGATAAAATGCCATAAATAAGTAAATAAATAAATATAAACTTTTAACGTTCAGTACCTGATTCTCAAAGTGGACATATTCCAAACACTATAATGAAAATAAAATTATTTTTTTCTACCTTTGTTGTCTGGTGACTTTGTTTCCCTGATCATGCTGGCCCAGTATCTGATTCTGCTGCTCTCTATCTGTTCCCTTGACTCCATTTCCAGGGCTTCCTTTCCACTTATTTATTTTCTTTCCTCCTTTCTTCTTCATTTCTGGTCCTCCGCAGACTTGACTGTACAGTGGATCCAGCTTCTGCCTATTTTCTCCATCCATGTGCAGTTTCTCTCCTCACTTCCTTTTCCCTCATCTAATCTCCTTCCTCTATCTTCCCTCCATGTCCAGCATTTCTTCTCTCTCCCTTGTCCCTTCCCTCCCCTCCATCCATGTCCAGAATTTCTCTTGTCCTCCCCTCCATCCATGTCCTGAAACTCTCCTTTCTCCCCTGCCCCCCTCTATCCATTCATGCCCAGCAATTGTCTTCTCTCCCCTGCCCTCCATGCCGAGCAATTAGCTTCTCTCCCTTGCCCCCTCTACCCATCCCTGCCCAGCAATTGGCTTCTCTCCCCTGCCCCCTCTACCCATCCATGCCCAGCAATTGGCTTCTCTCCCCTGCCCCCCTCTACCCATCCATCATCCATGCCCAGCAATTCTCCTCCCGCTCCCAAACATGTCCAGCGATTCTCCTCCCTCCCCTGCCCTCCCCTCCCGCTCCCAAACATGTCTAGCGATTGTCCTTCACCCCCACCGTCCCCTCCCGCTCCCATCCATCTTGTTTGTTACCTCTCCGTTGAAGCGCCACATTATTTAAGCCCTGCTGCCCATCTCCAGCCTTCCCTGCTTGCTTCGATGAGTTCGTTCGTGCCCTTAGTCCCGCCTCCCAGAGGTATGGGAGGATATGCATACAGGAGACCCTTGCCCCAATGCAGGAGAAAGGCATCTGACGCTAGCCTGCCATGGGCCTGAAGTCTGGAACAGAACTGAGGGACCTTGTGATTGGTCTGAGTGGCAAAAAGATCCACCGAGGGGGTGCCCCACGCTTGGAAGATCTTGCGTACCATGCCTGAGCTGAGCGACCACTCGTGAGGTTGCATTATCCTGCTCAATCTGTCAGCCAGACTGTTGTTTACGCCTACCAGATAGGTGGCTTGGAGAAACATGCCATGCCAGCGAGCCCAAAGCCACATCAGGACGGCTTCCTGACACGGGGCGAGATCCAGTGCCCCCCTGCTTGTTGATGTAGTACATGGCAACCTGATTGTCTGTCTGAATTTGAATGATTTGATTGGATAGCCGATCTCTGAAAGCCTTTAGCATGTTCCAGACCGCTCTCAACTCCAGGAGGTTGATCTGAAGACCGGTTTCCTGGCGAGACCAAACTCCTTGAGTGTGGAGCCCATCAACATGACCTCCCCACCCCAGAAGAGACGCATCCGTCATCAGCACCTTTTGTGGCTGAGGAATTTGAAAGGGACGTCCCACGGTCAAATTGGATCGAATTGTCCACCAATAGAGGGAATTGAGAAACTCTGTGGACAGCTGGATAACATCCTCTAGATCCCCTGCAGCCTGATACCACTGGGAAGCTAGGGTCCATTGAGCTGATCTCAAGTGAAGGCGGGCCATGGGAGTCACATGAACTGTGGAGGCCATATGGCCCAACAATCTGCCGAGCTGTGATCTGCTGAGACCAGTGGCGTAGTCACAGGTGGGCCTGGGTGGGCCGGGGCCCACCCACTTAGGGCTCAGGTCCGTCTAACAGTAGCACACATTTAGCGGTAGCTGGTGAGGATCCCAAGCTCAGCCAGCTCAAGATTTCCCCCTGATGGTAACGAAAACGCTACTCTCCACAATAACGGCACCTGCGCATGCTCAGTTTTCAGTGCATGCCTGCTGCAGACTGCCAAGATGGAAAGAAGCGTTTTCTCACCAGCTGAGATATTTTTTGGGTGGTGGTTGGGGGGGGGACACTTGGTGCCCACCCACTTCTTGCCTAGGCTCACCCAAAATCTGTTGTCTGGCTACGCCCCTGGCTGAGACGCTCTGACCCAAGAAACAAGGGACAGAAGATTGCCTGCCCTTGCTTTGGGGAGGTAGGCGTGAGCCGTCTTGGAGTCCAGAAGAGCTCCTATGAATTCTAGTTGTTGGACTGGAAGAAGATGAGACTTTGGATAATTAATAACAAACCCGAGTAGCTCCAGGAGTTTGAGAGTCATCTGCATGGACTGCTGAGCTCCTGCCTCGGAAATGCTCTTCACCAGCCAATCGTCGAGATAAGGGAAGACATGCACTCCCAACTTGCGTAGAGACGCTGCCACTACCACCAGGCATTTGGTGAACACCCGGGGCATGGAGGTGAGACCAAAGGGCAGTACAGAATACTGAAAGTGCTGTGTTCCCAGATGGAATCGAAGATACTGCCTGTGAGCTGGCAGTATCGGAATATGTGTATAAGCATCCTTCAAGTCCAGAGAGCGTAGCCAATCGTTTTCCTGAATCATGGGAAGAAGGGTGCCCAGGGAAAGCATCCTGAACTTTTATTGAATCAGATATTTGTTCAGGGCCCTTAGGTCTAGGATGGGACGCATCCCCCCTTTTTTCTTTTGCACAAGGAAGTACCTGGAATAGAATCCCAGCCCTTCTTGTCCCGGTGGAACGGGCTCGACCACATTGGCGCTGAGAAGGGCGGAGAGTTCCTCTGCAAGTACCTGCTTGTGCTGGAAGCTGAAGGACTAAGCTCCCGGTAGGCAATTTGGAGGTTTGGACATCAAATTGAGGGAGTATCCTAGCCGAACTATTTGGAGAACCCACTGATTGGAGGTTACAAGAGGCCACCTCTGGTGAAAAAATTTTAACCTCCTTCCGACCGGTAGATCATCCAGCACAGACACTTTTAAGTCGGCTATGCTCACCTGGAGCCAGTCAAAAGCCCGTCCCTTGCTTTTGCTGGGGAGCTGCAGGGGCCTGTTGAGGCGCATGCTGTTGACGTGAACAAGTGCATTGGGGCTTAGCCTGAGCAGGCTGGCGGGAAGGAGGATTGTACCTGCGCTTATTGTAAACGCAGGGAGCATTCCTCTGACCCCCATAAAAACGTCTACCTGAAGAGGTAGATGCTGAAGGCGTCCGGTGGGAGAGCTTATCGAATGCGGTTTCCCGCTGATGGAGCTGTTCTACCACCTGTTCGACCTTCTCGCCAAAAATATTATCCCCCCGGCAAGGAGCGTCTGCAATCCGCTGCTGGACTCAATTGTCCAGGTCAGAGGCACGCAGCCATGAGAGTCTGCGCATCACTATACCTTGAGCAGCGGCCCTAGACGCAACATCAAAAGTGTCATAAGCACCCCTGGACAGGAATTTACAACACGCCTTCATCTGCCTGACCACCTTCTGAAAAGGCTTGGCCTGCTCTGAAGGGAGCTTATCGACCATGTCCGCCAGTTGCTTCACATTATTCCGCATATGGATGCTCGTGTAGAGCTGGTAGGACTGGATCTTGGCCACGAGCATAGAGGAATGATAGGCCTTCCTCCCAAAATAGTCCAGAGTTCTAGACTCCCGCCCCGGGGGCACCGAGGTGTAATTCCTAGAACTCCTGGCTCTCTTGAGAGCGGAATCCACAACTCCAGAGTCATGAGGCAACTGGGTCTTCATCAACTCCGGGTCCCCGTGAATCCAGTACTGGGACTCAACATTTTTAGGGATGGTGGGATTAGTTAGTGATTTCATCCAGTTCGCCATCAATGTCTGCTTAAGGACATTATGTAGGGGAACAGTGGATGACTCCTTAGGTGGTGAAGGATAGTCCAGGACCTCGAACATCTCAGCCCTGGGCTCATCCTCAGTGACCACTGGGAAGGGAATGGCCGTAGACATTTCCCAGACAAAAGACGAGAAAGACAAACTCTCGGGGGGGGGGGGGGGGGGGGGGGGGAGAAATCTTTCTTTCTGGTGAAGGAGTAGAATTAGAAGGAAGACCACAAGACTCCTCATCCGAGAAATATCTTGGGTCCTTCTCTGCCTCCCACAAGGCCTCTCCCTTGGTATCAGACATGATCTCTCTGACCGCAGTCTGAAGCCGGGCCCGTCTCGACGCCGAGGAGTGATGTCCTCGATGACGGTGTCGAGAAGTAGACTCTCTTGCCGACAGCGATGAAGCTCCCTCCACTGACGTCAACGGGGAAACCACTTGGGTGGCAGCCGACGCCGGCACCGCAAACAGCACCGATGCCGAAGGCCACACCACAGACGGGGAGCCATCCGCATCTATCGACGGTACCGTAGGTGCCAGCACCTCTGGTACCGGAACAGACGATCGCAGCAGCCTTTCCAGGATCCCTGGAAGAATGGCTTCGAGGTGCTCATGAAGAGTGGCTGTGGAGAAAGGCTGGGGAGTCGGTGCAGGAGTCGAAGCCCGAATCTGCTGAGGAGGCGGAGGCGGTACCGGGCTGTCCGGAGAAGTGCGCATCGACACCTCCTGAATGGAGGGTGAGCGGTCCTCCCAGCGTCGGCGCTTCACGGGTGCCGAATCCTTCGGCGTCCTGGAGCTCTCGGTACCATGACAGGACCGATGACAGTGCTTGTGTGGATCAGTGACTGAGATTGCCCGGCTGCACCGAGTGCACTTCTTGAAGCTGCTGGTCATCTTCGATGACATCGACAGAAAAATCGCGGCGGTGAAATCACAAGACGCAATGGCACCAAAAAAGGGGAAAAAACAAAACCCCATAATGGGCGGCTAAAAGGGCCACACACGAAACGAAAACAAAAAAACTTCCGACAAACTAGAAAAGGAAGGGAAGTCGTCTAACTTTTTTTTTAAAGAACAAGCGAGCGTACTCGCAAAACACAAGAGAAAAATTGGCGAAAAATCGCAAGGGACTCTCTCCTGAGGCGCACAGCGACCGTAAAACAGCCGCCCTGTTCGTGGAAAAAAAAGAGACTGAGGGGCACGTTTGCACGACAGGCAGGAAGATGGCCACACATGCGCGTAGCAAACTTTGTTGCTAGGAAGAATTCCAGACCTGGGGCTGCCGCCAGACGTCAACCCATCAGTGAGAACAAGCAGCCTGCTTGTCCTCGGAGAAACCTGTCTTACACAACCTTGCACAGGGTCTCTCCACCACAGTTTTAACTGTAAAACTTTTAAACAGCACACAAACAAAAAAAAATAGTTTAGTTCTTTCTTTCTTTCTCTTGTTCAAATCCATTCCCTTTCACCTTCAGCAACCTTCACCTGCATCCAGTGTTTCAGCACTAAACACTGGCAGAGAAATTCCCTTTCAGATACTTAAACAGTACACAATAAAAAAAAAACAGCAGTTTTAGAACTTTCTTTCTCTGCTCAAATCCAACACTTTTCACCTTCAACTCTCTTCACCTGTATTCAGGAATTTAAAGCTCACAGAAAAACTTACTTTCACACACTTTTCTGCCTAGAAATCCTGTAATGCACTCAGAGCTCTCCCAAATACATTTTTCCTCTTCAGTGTCTTCAGCCCCTCCTCCTCTTCCTGGCAAGTTGTTGCCAAGGGACACTGGGTCTCTGAATCACCAGCTGACCTCTGCTGGCCAATATGGTGTCAGAACACAGGGTGTTTGCCTCATGGACACTAATTAACATTTTTTCACAATCTCCATTTTTGAAAATAACTTTTCATAGGAAATAATAGAAAAGCTATACTTTTAGACAAAACCCCATAAAATTTTTATACAATCAGATCAAAATATCTTACAATCATTGGTGCCATCAAACTATACATACAGTGTATTTTTCACATGTTTAAACACACATCTAAATACATTTACAGACTTTTATCCAACACTCAGAGCATTGGGGCAAGCCGCAGACAGCGCAGCTCCATGCAGGAAGTCCAGAACTGCTTCTGGAGTCACAGCACTGACCACCAACAATCTCTGGGAACCCAGGTAAAAATAAAAAAAATAAATATAACCCACCAGGTTACATTATGTACTTATGTACTTTCTCTGATAGGACAGCTCTCTGTTTTCTGTCAAGACTTGAGCTTCTGTAAGCTTATCAAATAGTGCTTCTCCTCCACCACCATTATGTTTTCTTTGAGTTGGTTCTCCAGTGTATGGGTCTATTTCTCCAAGGTGAATCTTGCATGCAACTCCTTGAGCTGGGTAACCAAATCTTCCAGCTTCTTTAAAGTCTCACTCTTAGTTATCTGAGCCTGTTTCTTTGCCAGCTGGTTTTGCAGTATCCATATACTAATCTTCAGCACTGCCACTTCCTATTGGTGCTTTTGCACCCTGACATACTCCATGATGACCTTCTTTTGCAACTCTGCTTTCTGCTGGGTTGACAGCCCTTTCATCTCTGCCAGCCTGATACATTTTTTCTGGACTTCTCTTTCTCTCTCATGTGCCTCCTCCTCCCAGAGGCTTAGTTCCTGCATTTCAATTTGAAGCATGGTCTTCAGGTCCTGCAATGTTTGTGCCTTCACTCGCAGGTCCTCGTGACCATGCCAGAATTCATTTAGTTATCATGGCAGCTCAATATACTTCCACCATGGCTCTGTAGCTGCTTTACTCCAACTTCTGCAGCCTTTGCTTGGGCATGACATTATTGGAACTGGCCTGTCAACAAGTAAACACAATCTATAAGCTCTTTGACCTCATGCTGCTGCTGTGCCAACTTTCCATCTACTGCCAACTGCTTAACTTTTCTCTATTACTTCGTTGGTCAGCAACCTCTTCATCTCCTCAATATGGTCAGCTGGAATACTCTTCTCCAACTGTCCTAGCAGTTCTTGCAACCAACATGTTACTTTCACCTTCTCATTTTTACAGTGAATCTTTTCTCAAGATTAGTGCTTAGCAACATTTTCTGAGCTGTCCCTCCTCCACACACAGCTCTTCCATGAGGAGGTTCTGCTGCTCAAGTTGAGTATGTAATTGGCTTACTTCCTCTAAGACTCTATCGTGTTGCTCAGGGGCGTAGCCAGACAACAGATTTTGGGTGGGCCAGGGCAAGAAGTGGCTGGGCACCAAGTGTTCCCCCCCACCACAACCACCACCGAAAAAATTTCTCAGCTGCTGGGAAAACACTTCTTTCCACCTTGGCAGTCTGCAGCAGGCATGCACTGAAAACTGAGCATGCGCAGGTGCCAGTATCATGGGGAGTAGCGTTTTCATTATCATCAGGGGGAAGTCTTCAGCTGCGGAGCTTGGGATCCCCCACCAGCTACCGCTAAACATGTGCTACTTTTGGGGGGGGGGCCTGAGCCCTAAGTGGGTGGGCCCTGGCCCACCCAGGCCCACCTGTGGCTATGTATAGAGAAAAAATATCCGCCAGAAGGCGGCGAACTCTAGACGCCCCACGGACAACAACAAGAAATGAAATAAAAGTGGGAGGGCGACCAAGGATTCCAAAGACTTAATGCCGAATGCTTTTGAGAACTATTTGATGAAGACAAATCCTCAACAAAGGGAGGTCTTTAGAAAGACCGTTGTGAAGGTGAGCGTGCTTCGTTGTCTCCTCTGACACAACACTTGTATAGAATGCTTTAGAAAGACCGTTGTGAAGGTGAGCGTGCTTCGTTGTCTCCTCTGACAAAACACTTGTATAGAATGCAGCATTCTATACAAGTGTTGTGTCAGAGGAGACAACGAAGCACGCTCACCTTCACAACGGTCTTTCTAAAGCATTGTATACAAGTGTTGTGTCAGAGGAGACAACGAAGCACGCTCACCTTCACAACGGTCTTTCTAAAGACCTCCCTTTGTTGAGGATTTGCCTTCATCAAATAGTTCTCAAAAGCATTCGGCATTAAGTCTTTGGAATCCTTGGTCGCCCTCCCACTTTTATTTCATTCCACCTGTGGCTATGCCACTGGTGTTGCTCCTCAACAGCCTGGGAGAGCTGTTTTGCCTTCTTCAGTTTATTAAACAGCTCATCTGCCTGCTTCTGCAGAGTCTCAATGCAGGACTTCATAAGGGTTACCTGCTCCTGCAGCTGGGTACCCTCCTCTGTTTTGTCCTCCAGACTGCACTTAATGTTTGACCTCCAGTTCTCTTTCACTGTTTAGAGACAGAAGTTCCTGGGTATTAGCCTTAAGTTGGGCATGGAGCCAGGCATTGTGGCTCTGCAAACACACTCTCTCTCTTTATCCAGTTTCTCCTTTTGGAAGCTTAGTGAGATTTCCAAAGATTAGAGCTACTCCAGTCTTAGTTGCAATGCTGCAGGGTCCCTTCCTAGGAACTTGAACCTCAATTGTTTTATCTCTTCAGTCTGCTATTCAGTGGTTCTCATTAGCTCTGTTTTCTCTCTTTCCATGCACTGCATCATAGAAACATAGAAACATGACGGCAGATAAAGGCCAAATGGCCCATCCAGCCTTCCCATCCTTTATAACCCATAACTCTTCTTTTTCCTAAGGGATCCCACATGCTTATCCCAAGCTTTCTTAAATTCTGAAATAGTCCTCGACTCCACGACCTCCACTGGAAGGCCATTCCATGCTTCCACCACCTTTTCTATGAAATAATACTTTCTTAGATTCTTCCTAAGCCTATACCCTCTTAACTTCATCGTTTGCCTCCTTGTTCCAGATTTTTCCTTCAATTGAAAAAGGCTCACTTCCTATACATTAATGCCCATGAGATATTTAAACGTCTCATCTCCTCTCTCCCAGCGTATACATGTTGAGGTTCATAAGACTGTCCCTATATTTCTTGTGTTCAAGACCGCTTACCAATTTTTTTAGCCGCCCTCTATACCGACTCCATCCTATTTATATCTTTCCATAGGTGTGGTCTCCAGAACTGCACACAGTACTCTAAATGGGGCCTCACCAGAGACTTGTACAAGGGCACTATCACCTCTTTTTTCCTGCTGGTCTTCCCTCTCTTTATGCACCCAAGCATCCTTCTGGCTTTGACTGTCGCTTTTTCTACCTGTTTGGAAGTTTTAAGGTCATCAGACACAATCACCCCCCTCTTCCTTCGTACACAGAAGCACTTCACCCCCTATATTGTACCGTTCCCTCAGATTCTTGTGACCCAAGTGCATGACCCTGCATTTTTTAGCATTAAATCTTAGTTGCCAAATATCAGACCATTCCTACAGTTTCACTAGGTCCTTCCTTATGTCATTCACACCCTCCAGGGTGTCCACCCGGTTGCAAAGTTTGGTATCATCCACAAAGAGATAAACCTTACCAGACAGCCCTTCCGCAATATCGCTCACAAAGATGTTAAAAAGAGCTGGCCCGAGGTCTGATCCCTGCGGTACTCCACTGATAATATCCCTTTCTTCAGAGCAAGCTCCATTTACCACTACCCTCTGTCTTCTTCCATTCAATCAATTTTTAACCAGATCAGTTACTCTAGGTCCCATACCAAGTGCACTCAATTTATTTATCAGTCGCCTGTGCGGAACCGTGTCAAAGGCTTTGCTGAAATCTAAGTATACCACATCTAGTGCCCCTCCCACATCCAAATGTTTGGTCACTCAGTCGAAGAAATCAATCAGATTTGTCTGACATGACCTGCCTCTAGTGAAACCATGCTGCCTCGGGTCCTGCATTCCATTCAGGTTAAGAAACCTCACAATCCTCTGCTTTAGAAGCATTTCCATTAGTTTAGTCACCACCGAGGTCAGACTGACAGGTCTGTAATCAGTGGTGTGCTGGTAAATTTTTAACAACAGGCTCTCTCCCCGGTCCACCTCGGCGCCCCCCGTCCACCACTGCGCCCCCCCCCCATCCACCACTGCGCCCCCCCCCATCCACCTCTGTGCCCCCCCCCCAAATTGCAGAGCTGGCTATAGCCGGGGGGGGGGGGGGGGGCAATGCATTACTCTCTCCAGGAAAAAAAAATTAAATGATCCCAGGTTCCAATCTAATTCATGTTTAATATGGGATAAAATGCCATAAATAAGTAAATAAATATAAACTTTTAACGTTCAGCACCTGATTCTCAAAGTGGACATATTCCAAACACTATAATGAAAATAAAATTATTTTTTTCTACCTTTGTTGTCTGGTGACTTTGTTTCTCTGATCATGCTGGCCCAGTATCTGATTCTGCTGCTCTCTATCTGTTCCCTTGACTCCGTTTCCAGGGCTTCCATTCCATTTATTTCTTTTCTTTCCTCCTTTCTTCTTCATTTCTGGTCCTCCACAGACTTGACTGTACAGTGGATCCAGCTTCTGCCTATTTTCTCCATCCATGTGCAGTTTCTCTCCTCACTTCCTTTTCCCTCATCTAATCTCCTTCCTCTATCTTCCCTCCATGTCCAGCATTTCTTCTCTCTCCCTTCCCTCCCCTCCATCCATGTCCTGAAACTCTCCTCTCTCCCCTGTCCTCCTCTATCCATCCATACCCAGCAATTCTCTTCTCTCCCCTGCCCCCCTACCCATCCATGCCCAGCAATTGTTTTCTCTCCCCTGCCCTCCCCTCCCGCTCCCATCTCATGCCCAGCGATTCTCCTCCCTCCCCTGCCCTTCCCTCCCACTCCCATCCATGTCCAATGATTCTCCTCCCTCCCCTGCCCTGCCCTCCCCTCCCGCTCCCATCTCATGCCCAGCGATTCTCCTCCCTCCCCTGCCCTTCCCTCCAGCTCTCATCCATGTCCAGCGATTCTCCTCCCTCCCCTGCCCTCCCCTCCCAAACATGCCCAGCGATTGCCCTTTGCCCCCACCTTCCCCTCCCGCTCCCATCCATCTTTTTAAAATACCTCCTCGCCGTTGAAGCGCCGCGTTAAAGCCCTGCTGCTCAAGCTTTTCCTCCCTGTTTGCTGCAGTTCGTGTAAACTTCGTGCCCTTAGTCCCGCCTTCTGATTACTAAATTTTGTCTTGTAAGTTTGGGAAACAGAAAAGGACTTACATGGCAATCCAGATTTAAGCAAATTTGCTTAGCAGCAGCAAAATATGAAATAGTGGCTAACAGACTCATTTTCGAAAGAGAAGGACATCCATCTTTTGACATAAATCAGAAGATGGACGTCCTTCTCTCAGAGACGTCCAAATCAGTATAATTGGAACCCGATTTTGGATGTCTCTAACTGCAGTCCGTCGCAAGGATGTCCAAATTTCAAGGGGGCGTGTCGGAGGCATAGTGAAGGCGTGACTTGGGCGTACCTAACACTTGGACATCTTTGACCCGGATGCATTTTTTTTACGAATAAGGCACAAAAAGGTGCCTGAAATGACCAGATGACCACTGGAGGGAATCAGGGATGACCTCCCGTTTCTCCCCCAGTGGTCACTAACTCCCTCCCACCCTCAAAAAACATCTCTAAAAATATTTCATGCCAGCCTCAGATGTCATACTCAGGTCCATGACAGTGCGTGCAGGTCCCTGGAGCAGTTTTAGTGGGTGCTGCAGTACAATTCAGACAGGTGGACCCAGGCCCATACCCACCCTACCTGTTATATTTTTGGAGGGAACAGTGAGCTCTCCAAAACCCACCACAAACCCACTGTACCCATATATAGGTGCCCCCCTTCACCCGTAAGAGCTATGGTAGTGGTGTACAGTTGTGGGTAGTGGGTTTTAGGGGGCTCAGCATACAAAGTAGGGGAGCTATGTTCCTGGGAGCATTTTAAGAATTCCACTGCAGTGCCCCCTACGGTGCCCGGTTGGTGTCCTAGCATGTCAGGGGGACCAGTGCAGGGGGAGAAATGCTGGCTCCTCCCACATCCAAATGGCTTGCATTTGGACATTTTTGACATGGGCGTCTTTGGTTTCGAAAATCGCCAAAAGTCAAAGACGTCCATGTCTAGGGACATCCAAATTTAAGGACATCCTTGGATTTGGACGTCTCTGACGATATTTTCAAAACGAAAGATGGACGTCCATCTTGTTTCGAAAATATGGTTTTCCACGCCCCCAGATTTGGACGTTTTTCAAAGACATCCAAATCACAACTTGGACGTTTCTTTCGAAAATGCCTCCCTATTGTCGCGTCCCACGCTCCTACCTGCTCCTCCGCCGCGGGGGGCGGGAGCCAGCATCCTCCGCAGCGAGGGATAGCGGTCCGGAGGCCTCGGCGGGGAGCCAGGGGCCGCTGCAGTGATGGCCGTGCCGGCCGGGACCGAGACCGGAGGCCGGCGACTGCAGCCGCCGGTCTCTCGGTCGCCGGCTGTGGGGGCTATGTTCGCGCTGCCGAAGGAGGCAGCGCTGAGGCGCAATGGTGGGCGTCTTCTTCCCTCCCGGGCGGGAGGGCCCAGAGCTCCGCCTCTGAGGTGCTGGATTGGGAGGCCAAGTTGGTGGTCCCGCCTGGGAAATCGGACAGAGCCAATCAGAGGGGCTCTGCCGACACCCAGGGCCGGTTTGGTCGGCTACACCTACGGGGGCGGGGCGGCTGATGTTGTACTGTATTTAAGGAAGGGAACTGAGCTAGCACTTTGCTTCAGGTTCTGTTCCCGAGGCCATTCTCCGTGGTTCCTGTGTTTCGTCGTTTCCCTGGTGTTGCTGTTTCTGGATTTTGGACTGTTTCCTGGTTATCCCTGCCTAGCTGCCTGCCTAGACCTCTAGCCTGACTCTGACCCCTCTACTAGCCGCCTGCCTTGACCTCTTGCCTGACTCCGACTTCGCAGTTGCTGTCTGCCCTGATCTGCTGCCAGTTTGTGGACATTTCTTGCCACCTGCCCGCTTCTCTCCCGGTTCCAGCCAGGTCAGTCCGTCAACCCCGCGGTTCCTGAAGTCCCGTTGACCGCCTGCAGCTGGGGGCTCAACCCTTGGTGGACGGCGGTCGCCACGGGTGAAGACTTGGGGTTGCACGGCTGTCCTTTGAGGTCCTTCTGGGCCTTGCGGGACCTAAGGGCTCACCCTCCTTGTGGATAAGACACCTATATAGAAGCAATCAACTTGTCCTACATTGCAAGACTGGCTCATTCGATGTGGGGGATCTAGAAAAAATAACTGATAGGCATCAAGGACACTATGACCCTATGCATGAAGAATGGGCTCATTTATGGGACATTATAACAGCAGGGGCAGGGATGAGATGAGAGGGCATGGGGAAGGGGATTCTGTTCAGACTGGAGCTCACTGAAGGAACAACGGTGGGCTCCAAAATGTTGTTTGAATTTAGTTGGGTGGGGGGGGGGGGGTATGAGGACTCTTAGGGGTTGTTGTTAATATTAGAAACAGTACTAATTCATAAGTACATAAGCATCGCCATGCCGGGACAGACCAAGGGTCTATCGGGCCCAGCACCCTGTCTCCGACAGCGACCAAAAGAACAAACAATTTGTACCACCCATCCCAGAAATAGTGAATTATTCCCACTTCCATTCAATAACATTCTATGGCCTTTTCCTCCAGAAAGCCATCTAACCCTTTTTTAAAGTCCACTAAATAGGAACCGCCTGAACCACTTTTTCCAGCAACGAAATCCAGAGTCTAACTACGCGTTGAGTGAAGAAAAAGTTCATCTGATTTGTTTTAAATTTACTACACTGTAGCTTCATTGCATGCCCCCTTGTCCTAGTGTTTTTGGAAAGTGTAAACAGACGCTCCACATCGACCCGTTCCATTCCACTCATTATCTTATAGACCTCTATCATATCTCCCCTCAGCCACCTTTTCTCCAAGCTGAACAGCCCCAGCCTTTTCAGCCTTTCCTCATAGGGAAGTCGTCCCATCCCCTGTATCATCTTTGTTGCCCTTCTCTGCACCTTTTCTAATTGCACTGTATCTTTTTTGAGGTGCGGCGACCAGAATTGAACACAATACTCGAGGTGCGGTCGCACCATGGAGCGATACAATGGCAAAATAATATCCTCATTTTTGTTCTCCATCCCTTTCCTAATGATACCCAACATTCTATTTGATTTCCTAGCCGCAGCAGCACATTGAGCAGAAGGTTTCAACGAATCATCAACGATGACACCTAGATCCCTTTCTTGGTCCGTGAATCCTAATGCTGAACCCTGCATGACGTAGTTATAGTTTGGGTTCCTCTTTCCCACATGCATCACTTTGTACTTGTTCACATTAAATGTCATCTGCCATTTAGACGCCCAGTCTCCCAGTCTCGTAAGGTCCTCTTGTAATTTTTCACAATCTTCCCGCGATTTGACGACTTTGAATAACTTTATGTCATCAGCAAATTTGATTATCTCACTAGTTACCCCCATCTCTAGGTCATTTATGAATATGTTAGAAAGCAGAGGTCCCAGCACAGATCCCTGAGGGACCCCACTAACTACCCTTCTCCATTGCGAATATTGACCTTTTTTTTTTTTAAACTCTTTTTATTAATAGGCAGATTAATTTTACAAATTTGAAAAACATATTTAACAGTTGGTCTCTTCTCAGAATAAACAAACATGAATGTTACTATATTTTCTCCCTCCCTCTTCCCCCCTCCCCCCAGGAAGTTTACTATTTCTGCTAGTGCATATCTATCTCTTAATGTTCAGTCCAATTTATAAATTCAATATCTTGCTTCGTGCTGATGGTGTCAATGTGTCCCAAAAAGGTGCCCAAGTTGAACAAAATACATCCCCTTTTTTTGAGGCTAAGTCCGATATTCCTGAGCGTTCCAAGGTACAAAATTGAATCATTGACGAGCGCCAATGTGCAATCGTGGGGCCAGCCGGATCCAACCACAGCTGCAATATCACCTTCCTTGCCATCAACATAGCTTTTTTTAGAAAGATTTTCATGCCTCGCGGTATAGGGTTCTGTATGTGGAAGATGTCAAATAATTGATCTGGTGATGGGCGCCAAACAGTTTCCCAAAAGGTAGAAACATGCCTGGTCAGGGCTATCCAAAATTGTTTGATTCTCCTGCAGGTCCAAAACATATGACCCAAATGGGCCTGCTCCTCTGAACATCTTGGGCATTTACTATTTTCTCGCAGAGTAGCCCGATAGGCTCTGTGAGGAGATATGTGTAATCGTAGTATAAATTTATAATGTAACTCCCACCAGCTGGCATTGTCTGTTAAATGGTAAACTGACATTAGACATGATTCTAACTGGTCCGGTCTCATATTTAAGACTAATTCTTGGCTTCATTTTTGTGCTTCTTTAGAGAGCTCATATTTTCCAATTCTATCTCTCAACATGCCATGAAAGTATTTTAGTGGGGTACGGAGTTGGGCTTCTAAATCCAACATATCATTCAGTCTCTCCCACACTTCTGAGGTGAGCAACCTACTATCCAAGGACTGTACATAGTGGCGTATTTGGTAGTATGCAAATATGTCGCCCCAGCCAGACCAAATTCCTCACATAGACTCTGGAATGATTTAATAGTCCCCTGTTCCATTATCACATGGAAGAGATATCGTATCCCTTTAGTGGCCCAAACTCGGAATACCCTCAACGTATCTCCCGCAGGGAAATCTAGATTCCCTTGAATTGGTAGTAGCGGGGACACCTCAGGGTTTATAGCACACATTCTACACATCAGCCTCCACGCCCTACGCAGAGGTTGAAAAATTAAATTTAAGTGTCCCCTTTCCCGGGGAGTGGAGCCAATGGGCAAAATGCTGTGGCTTTAGAAGGGATATCTCTGATCTGGTACAGGTGAAAAATTGAGTTGATCTGAACCAGTCGGAGAGGTGACGAGCACTACTAGCTACTGAGAAGAGGCGTAAGTTCAACAACCCCAGTCCCCCTTTGACACGTGGTAACATGGCTCTCGAGAGTGAGATACGTGCTCTTTTCCCTTGCCAAAGAAATTTAGTTAACTGTCTGCCCAACCATCTCTCATCTCTGTAACTCAACATGAGCGGCAGTGTTTGAAACATATAAATCCATTTTGGAAATAAAATCATATTGTACAATGCCACTCGTCCCAACAGTGATATAGGTAATCCGTGCCAGTCCCGCATTACTTCTTCAATTTTGGTTTTTTGGGCCTCTATATTTATATGATATAGCTGTGATAAATCCGAGGGGATATATATCCCTAGATATTTAACTACTGTAGATTCCCACTTCAACGGAAAGGGACCGACCCAGCTATCTTTTATTTCAGACTGAATTGGTAAGACCACTGACTTTTGATAATTTAGGGAAAATCCTGAGTAAAAGGTAAATTCATCTAATGTTGACAGTAATCGTGGTATAGAACTATTTGGTCGGGTGAGAGTGAGAAAAATATCATCTGCAAACGCTAATACCTTCACTGGTTGTTCCGGCAACTCAACCCCTGAAATGTCTAAATCTTCTTGTATAGTGCGCAATAAGGGCTCTAGATAAAGCAAAAACAATAGTGGGGAAAGTGGACATCCTTGCCTCGTTCCCTGGGAGACTGCAAAAGAATTTGATTTATGTCCATTTACCAGAATACTGGCAGTTGGATTGTAATATAACGATTGGATAGCCTGTAAAAACCAACCTCCTATACCTATATGTGTAAGGACCTGAAATAAATAATCCCATTGAACCTTATCAAACGCTTTCTCCGCATCTAGACTGACCAATGCTAATTGTTGCTTGTTAGATTGGCAATGGGCTATAGATAAAAGTACTTTCCTCACATTTAGGACGGAATGACGTCCTCGTACGAATCCTACTTGATGTTCTCCCACTATCCGAGGCATGTGAATAGCTAGTCGATCAGCTAGAATCCTGGCCAAGATTTTCAAGTCGACATTTAATAAGGATATGGGCCTATAGGATTCAACCCTATCACGAGGTTTACCTGGCTTTGGAACTAGGGTAATCAGCGCTTCATTTTCCCGAGAAGAAAAAAAAACCCCTATCCACCACTGCATCATAATAATCTAGTAATGGGCCACACAATTGTAACTCCAACATTTTATAATATTCATGAGAAAAGCCGTCCAAACCTGGAGAGGATCCCCCTGGTAAGGATTTAATTACTTTTTGAATTTCCACGGCTTGGATAGGCTGTGACAATTGGAGCTGGGCTGTTGGAGATAGCAACGGCAGACCTGCATCTTCTAGATAATCAGTTAGCACCGGGCCTTGTTCACTTTGTGGCTTCGTGTATACATTTTTGAAATATGAATGGAAAATATGAACTATTTCTGCAGGAGTAGAGGCAGCGCGTCCACTTTCTGTGCATATCATGGGTATAAATTTCTGTTGGGCTTCCGAGCGAGCCAGATGTGCTAGTAATTTCCCGGACTTATTTCCAAAACGTTGGTAGTTATGTTTCCTAGTTAATAGTCTGGATTTAGTTTTTTCGTGGATGTACAAATTTAAAGTGGCTAAAGCAGCACTCATATGCTCTCTATTTAAGGACGTTGGTTTTGCTATAAATGTCTGTTTTGCTTTTCGGTAATCCTTTTCTAAATTAATAATAGCAGCCGCTAAACGTTTAGCTCTAGCACTCATAAATGCTATCACTTCACCTCGCATCACTGCTTTGGAAGCTTCCCAAAAGAGTGTTGGAGAGGGGCAGGAGCTTAAATTAGTTTCCTCATAGTTCTTCCAACTCGATTGTAAGTGCTCTAAAATTTTTTTATCTTGTTTTAAATAAGAGGGGAATCTCCATATATAAGACTCCCTAGTTCTCTCCTCCATTGTCAAATCTATCCATATTGGAGTATGGTCTGAAACAGCTAAAGGGCCAATGATAGCTTGGTGTATTTTATGAAACCAAGTGGTAGATATCAAGATATAATCTATGCGTGACCAAGTCTGGTGGGCCTTGGATTGGTGGGTGTAATCTCTGGTGGTGGGGTTCAGGAGACGCCATGGGTCCACCACTTGTAAGATGGAACAGAAATGAGCAAGTCCTCCCTTCCTCCCAGACACCGGGCTAGGGTTTGGTGATGATCGGTCCAATTGAGGGTCTAAAACTTGATTGAAATCACCTGCCCAAACCCAAGGGGCATCTAGATATTTATGACCCAAAGTTATGAGTGTTTGAAAGAAGGACGGTGAATACCCATTAGGCCCATAGAGTGCACATAAGTAAAATTGCTGGCCCTGATAGTTAACCTTCAAAAGTACTATTCTACCTTCATTGTCTTTATACAGTAGCTTTGTTTGACATTGTAGTCTTTTTTTAATCAAAATGGCTACCCCGCTACGTTTTTTGTCCGCGGATGAGTAATAACAGTGTTCTACCCATTGCTGCTGCAATTTTTGGTGTTCCGTGTCTGATAGTTTAGTTTCTTGTAAGCATGCAATGTCTGCGTTCTGACGTTTTAATTGGGTCAATATTTTAGAACGTTTTACCGGGGATGAGATGCCGGCTACATTCCACGAAACTATCCTAAGTTTTACGTCACCTCTCGGAGTTGCCAGTCACCACATCTCAAAAAATTAGTTTTCTGATGTAAAGCCCCCGGACGCCCAGCCTCCTCCGGGAATCACTCTCTCTGGGACACAAACCTACTGACCAATCTCTCAGATTGGGGTGAACTGCCATAGACTTTAGCACGGCAACCCACTGAGAAATTAGACTGTAAGGATTCATAAGTACTAGCTATTACCTCATTCACTTTTATCAACTTTTGCATGCACTTAGCAGTATGTAGTCCTTCCTTACCCACATTCCCAACCCCCTCCCGTCCCCCCTCTCTCTCTAAACCCCAAACTCCCACTATTTTGCCCCGAACCTTTTACTTCAGGTGCGGGACAAGAGTCAGGATGATGCCCTAGGGGATCCCCCATCCTTCATTTACAATATATAACACTTTGTTCTCTATTACACCATATCTTTGGAACTTACTACAGTACAGTATACCATTAGTGTTTCTGTTATAGCTATAAAGTTCGATAAAAGTCAATCAAACCCATCAGGATTCTATTTCTAGAGACTCCAGCCAGCTTTTTGCCTCTTCAGGTGAGTGGAATGAGTGCCAGCGATTCCCTTGTAAAACTTTCAATATGGCTGGATATTGTAAGGAGAAGCGCAGGTGCTTTGCTACTAGGAGCGCGCAAACTGGAGAGTATGCTCGCCGCTTCGTGGAGAGGGCCCCCGAGTAATCCTGAAAGAGTCGTATCATCTGACCATCAAATTTTACATCCTCCGGATGGCTTTTATACTGTCTTAGGATCTGCGCTTTTTGTGAGTATCGATGAAACTTCGCGATTATGATCCTGGGCCTATTGTCCGTCGTACGGACTGGTCCCACTCGATGAGCACGCTCTAGGGTGATGGAATGTGTTTCCCCCGCCGACGGAAATTGTGCTGTGAGCCAGGTTTGTAGAGTGGTTAGCAAAGATTTTTCTGGCAGCGATTCGGGAAAGCCAATAAACTGCAAATTCTCTCGCCGAGATCTATTTTCTAGATCCTCGATCTTCTCTTGTTGAGATTTAGTTAAGGCTTCCAACTGCTTTATCGCTGAGGAGTGCGATTCCAGTACGCCTTCGACGTCCGATACTCGACACTCCAACTCCCCGGTTCGCCGAGTAAGCTCTGCGGTAGACTGAGCAATCCCCACTATTTGCTCCGATAGTTTTAAGAACCTGGAATCCAAAGCTTTAACCACCGCTTCTGTTATCTCAGGAATCAGCGTGGATGGCTGTGGCGTTTGCGAGGGGGATGATGGAGTCGACGCCATCTTGTCTTCCCCTAGACGAGTGCGGTCTTGCATTCTTCGAGAAGGTTTTGAAGACATTGGAGTTGAAGTTCTGTTTAGAAATTTGTCCATGCGATCTTCTCCAGGTATTGAGATGAATTCTGCTCCAATTAACCACTCACTGTTAGGAAAGGATTCGAAGGATGAGGTTCCCCGAGCGGGCGAAGCAAAGCACGTCTGCTTCCCCTCACAGCATCACGTGACCTCACGAATATTGACCTTTTAACCCTACTCTCTGTTTCCTATCTTTCTTTTTTTTTTAATTTGCATGAAGTCTTTTGCCGCACCCCCTCCAGCACAAGCCTGAGGAGGCTGGATGTATACGCTAGAGGCGTTCAGGTGTAAGATACCATCTAAGCAGCACTTTCACAGCATTCTCTTTAAAGGGTACATGGAGTGACACCTTCGCCGCTTCCCTTTTTATCCTCTCCCATTCAGCCTCCCCCAGGACCAAACCAAGCTCCCTCTGCCATCCCTTCCTATGAAGGGTATAAAGTGGGATCT
The DNA here is from genome assembly GCF_901765095.1 of Microcaecilia unicolor. Taxonomy (NCBI): domain Eukaryota; kingdom Metazoa; phylum Chordata; class Amphibia; order Gymnophiona; family Siphonopidae; genus Microcaecilia; species Microcaecilia unicolor. Next base: position 217,021,878 of record NC_044036.1, read on the forward strand.
GTGCACTGAAACATTTATATAAGTGACTAATCAAGCCACTAGAGGAAGAGAACTTCTCACACATCTCCTCCAGACATGACGTTTCCCGCTGTATTACCAATCGTACTGCTGCTGTCTTAAGGAAATGAGACAACAGGCAATACATGAATTAATCCTTCCCCACCAAAGGGTACCTCTCTGTCAAAGCAGAAAAGGACAGCAACAACTCCACTTCGAACACTTGGCTCCACGTTCTCAAACCCTCCTCATACCATCATGTAAATACCCCCCTCGTGCTTCCAGGCAAAAACAAAGGGTTAAACGCTATTGGCGACAGACAAAATAGGACACATCGTCTATTTGGAAAAAGGCTATCCCAGTAATGAAGAGTAACATGAATAGATGGTCACAGTCCCTCCCCCAGCGATCTATGTGCCCTTGGAAGCCATATAATTGCGCCCAGCGGCCTCAGACCCAGCGAATACTGTTCCAGAAGCACCCATTGTCTATCCAGATAGTCCTGATACCATTCAACTGCTGCCTTCCCTTGAGCTGCTCTGTAATACCAGACTAGATTAGGGACTCCCATCCCTCCCCTCCTCCTCTCTTGGTAATGTAGGGAATGCGACAGCCGCTGGTGCTTACCAGCCCAGATGAAGTGCACAATACGGTCCTGAAGAACTGCAAGAAATTGCCTAGGCATCATCACAGGTAAGACCTGAAACAGATATAACATTCATCTTGACAATGGCTATCCTTCCAAACCATGAAACAGCCAGGTCCCCCCACCTATCCAAGTCTGACGCAATAACTCTAGCCAAACCCTTGTAATTAGCTGAGAAAAGCTCGGAGGGGTTAGAAGTCAAAGTTACACCCAGGTAACGTATTCTCTTGGTAGCCCAGCGAAAAGAGAAGGAGGACTTCAAGGACTCCACTAACTCTGCAGGGAGAGTCACATTCAAAGCCTCCGACTTTGTAATATTTACTTTGAACCCGGACACTGCTGAGTACTCTTCAATGATACTTAAAAGATTAGGAAACGTAGTCAAGGGACGAGTCACAAACAACAGAACATCATCCGCAAAAAGAGCCATTTTGTGTGTCCTGCCCACTATACTAATTCCCGAGATGTCCGGATTCATTTGCAACCTTGAAGCGAATGGCTCCATAACCATAACGAATAATAAGGGAGACAGGGGACAGCCCTGACGAGTTCCTCTATACAAGGTAAACATCTCCGAGTTGCTCCAGTTGACCCTCGCACATGCTCTAGGAGAATCATAGAATGCCTGTATCCATCCCCGAAACTGTGCCCCAAACCCAAAGGCCTCCAAAACCTTGGGCATAAAGGGCCAATCAATCCTATCAAAGGCTTTTTCCGCGTCCAGACTAAGAAGACACAGAGGCCAATGGTCTCTCCTAGCTAGATACATTAAGTCTACTACCCACCTTATATTGTCCATTGCCTTTCTATGTGACACAAAGCCCACTTGATCAGGGTGTACAATCACCGGAAGCAACGGGGTCAAGCAGCTCGCCAGAACTTTTGCTAATATTTTAACGTTTGTATTCAAGACCGAAATAGGCCGATATGAGCCACATTCAGTATGATCTTTATTTGGTTTTGGCAACACCGCTATCCAAGCTTCCCTCATGGATAAAGGCAAAGATTTCCCAGCACCCACCTGGTTAAACAAATCCGCAAAGAGTGGAGCCAGCTCGTGGGCAAATTTCTTGTAAAACTCATTAGGAAACCTATCCAGCCCCGGAGACTTATAGGAAGGTAGACTGCGAATGGCCTCTTGTATCTCAAGTGGGGTAACCGGTTTGTCCAGCATAGCCTGTTGCTGTAAAGTCAGGGAGGAGAGGTCACTATCTGCCAAATACTCCTCAATGGTCTCCAAAATAGGGTTGATCTCCTGCGCATATAAAGCTTGAAAAACGTCCCCAAAACGCATGCGTATAAGCTCCGAAGTACACAGCACACCACCCCCGCCATCGCGCAACTGAATGACCGTGCGATCTACTTTTTGCCTCCGTAACCGCATGGCAAGAAGGCACCCCGCCTTATTAGCAAACTCGTAAGAACCAACCTTATTTCTCGCTTGCATCAAGCTAAGCTGCTCCAAGTAAATGGACTCAAGCTGAAGTCTCTGCTCGCGCAGTTCTTGCAAAATCTGGGGAGAACCTTTAACCTTATGTTGCTATTCCAAGTAGCGAATTCTCTCCAAGCAGCTCGCTTTCTGAGCTTTACGAGCACGTGCGCGTTTACTAGCTATTTGCAAAAAGTAACCCCTAGAGACCGCTTTCATGGCATCTCAAACCGTCTTAAGCGATGGGCCCGAATCAATATTAAACTCCAGATATTCCTTTAACACTTTCCTATAGCTCTCTATCACCTCCCCTTCCTGCAGCACACTTGTATTTAGCATCCAACTCCTGTCCTTTGTTTCCGCACGTATAAATGGCAATGAGACCCAAACTGGCGCATGATCTGATATTGTCATACTTCCCACTCCCCCCTCTGGCCCCCGCTCTACCAGTGCAGTGTCAAGAAAAATATAATCGATGCGAGAATCGGAATCATGTACTGGAGAGTAATATGTGTAATCTCTGTCTCTCACATGTGTCAGTCTCCACAGGTCCACAGTGCCCAACGTATAGGCTAATGACCCCAACACTAGCGACTCTTTATTGCCCACTGTAGTAACGACCCCTGTTCGATCTAGAGCCGGATTCACCACAGCGTTGAAGTCACCCCCCAGAATCAATGAACCTTGGGCAAATGCGGCAGGAGAACTCCACTTGGCCACTATTTGGGGCTTATATAGACGCCAACGTTAAATCCACTTGGTCAATAATAATATGTAGAAACCTAAAACGCCCTCCTGGGTCCCTCTTAACACTCACTACTTGGGCGGACACCGAGGAATGAATCAATATCGCCACCCCACACTTCTTTGAACCCTCAGCAGAGGAAGCAAAATAGGCCAACGGATAACTAGAATGAGAGAGAAGTTTTTCATGCATACAGCGAAGGTGTGTCTCCTGCAAGAGAACCATATGCGGGCTTAACTGCTTTAGTTCCTTAAAAAATTTCTGTCACTTTTGAGACATATTTAAGCCCTTAACATTGTAAGATATTATCTTTAAATCTGTGCTCATCTCTTAGTAATTAGACCAGTCCTTCCATCCCAGCAGTGAGAACCCCCCTTCCCAGGTGCCAAACCATACCCAAACCGCCCCCCCCCCCGCCACCCCCTGCCCAAGCCCAACCCTCCCCCATTGACCCTCCCATCCCCTGCCACATGCACCAATCAGAGGACTGTTTGGAATGCCCTCCCGCGGGAGGTGGTGGAGATGAAAACGGTAACGGAATTCAAACATGCGTGGGATATGCATAAAGGAATCCTGTGCAGCAGGAATGGATCCTCAGAAGCTTAGCTGAAATTGGGTGGCGGAGCAGGTGGGGGGAAGAGGGGTTGGTGGTTGGGAGGCTAGGATAGGGGAGGGCAGACTTATACGGTCTGTACCAGAGCTGGTGATGGGAGACGGGACTGGTGGTTGGGAGGCGGGAAATACTGCTGGGCAGACTTATATGGTCTGTGCCCTGAAAAAGACAGGTACAAATTCAAGATATGAGTTTATCTTGGGCAGACTAGATGGACCATGCAGGTCTTTTTCTGCCGTCATCTACTATGTTACTATGTATGTGACACAAAGCCCACTTGATCAGGATGTATAATCACCGGAAGCAACGGGGTCAAGCGGCTCGCCAGAACTTTTGCTAATATTTTAACGTTTGTATTCAAGACCGAAATAGGCCGATATGAGCCACATTCAGTATGATCTTTATTTGGTTTTGGCAACACCGCTATCCAAGCTTCCCTCATGGATAAAGGCAAAGATTTCCCAGCACCCACCTGGTTAAACAAATTGCTCGTGGCAAATTTCTTGTAAAACTCATTAGGAAACCTGTCCAGCCCCGAAGACTTATAGGAAGGTAGACTGCGAATGGCCTCTTGTATCTCAAGTGGGGTAACCGGTATGTCCAGCATAGCCTGTTGCTGTAAAGTCAGGGAGGAGAGGTCACTATCTGCCAAATACTCCTCAATGGTCTCCAAAATAGGATTGATCTCCTACGCATATAAAGCTTGAAAAACGTCCCCAAAACGCCTGCGTATAAGCTCCAAAGTACACAGCACACCACCCCCGCCATCGCGCAACTGAATGACCGTGCGATCTACTTTTTGCCTCCGTAACCGCATGGCAAGAAGGCACCCCGCCTTATTAGCAAACTCGTAAGAACCAACCTTATTTCTCGCTTGCATCAAGCTAAGCTGCTCCGAGTAAATGGAATCAAGCTGAAGTCTCTGCTCACGCAGTTCTTGCAAAATCTGGGGAGAACCTTTAACCTTATGTTGCTATTCCAAGTAGCGAATTCTCTCCAAGCAGCTCGCTTTCTGAGCTTTACGAGCACGTGCACGTTTACTAGCTATTTGCAAAAAGTAACCCCTAGAGACCGCTTTCATGGCATCTCAAACCGTCTTAAGCGATGGGCCCGAATCAATATTAAACTCCAGAGTAACCTGTTCCGGGGCAGAGGGAGCATGAAAACGAAGAGCCGACAGGCACGCGGCACCCCCCCAGCGGCGTGCACCCGGGGCGGACCGCCCCCACCCCTTGGTACGCCACTGAGAAAAGGTTAAGAGAAGGGTGACGAAAATGATAAAGGGGATGGGATGACTTCCCTATGAGGAAAGGGTAAAGCTACAAAGTAGTAAATTTAAAATGAATCGCAGAAAATATTTCTTCACTTAACATGTAATTAAACTCTGGAATTCGTTACCAGAGAATGTGGTAAAGGCGGTTAGCTTAGCGGGGTTTAAAAAAAATATTGATGGCTTCCTAAAGGAAAAGTCCATAGACTATTTTTAAAATGGACTTGGGGAAAATCCACTGCTTATTTCTGGGATAAGCAGCATAAAATCTTTTGTACTTTTTTGGGATCTTGTCAGGTATTTGAAACCTGGATTGGCCACTGTTGGAAACAGGATGCTGGACTTGATAGACCTTTGCAGGCTCATTTTCGAAAGAGAAGGACGTCCATCTTTCAACATAAATCGGAAGATGGACGTCCTTCTCTCAGAAACTTCCAAATCAGTATAATCAAAACCCGATTTTGGACGTCTCTAACTGCAGTCTGTCGCAAGGACGTCCAAATTTCAAGCGGGCGTGTTGACCCATAATTGAGAAAAGCAAGGACGTCCCTGATGAACACTTGGACGTTTTCACCCGGACGTGTTTTTTTTTACAAATATGGTACAAAAGGTGCCCGAAATGACCACATGACCACCGGAGGGAATCAGAGATGACCTCCCGTTACTCCCCCAGTGGTCACTAACCCCCTCCCACCCGCAAAAAACATCTTAAAAAATATTTTGTGCCAGCCCCTATGTCAGCCTTAGATGTCATACTCAGATCCATGACAGCGCATGCAAGTCCCTGGAGCAGTTTTAGTGGGTACTGCAGTGCACTTCAGAAAGGCGGACCCAAGTCCATACCCCCCCCCCCTACCTGTTATGTTTGTGGAGGAAACAGTGAGCTCTCCAAAACCCACCACAAACCCACTGTACCCATATATAGGTGCCCCCCTTCACCCGTAAGGGCTATGGTAGTGGTGTACAGTTGTGGGTAGTGGGTTTTGGGGGGGGGTTGGGGGCTTAGCACACAAGGTAAGGAAGCTATGTTCCTGGGAGCATTTTATGAAGTCCACTGCAGTGCCCCCTAGGGTGCCCGGTTTGTGTATTGGCATGTCAAGGGGACCAGTACACTAGAAATGCTGGCCCTCCCCCCCCCCCCCCCCCCCCCCCCCCACGTCCAAAATGGCTTGCATTTGAATGTTTCTGACATGGACGTCTTTGGTTTCGAAAATCGCCGAAAGTCAAAGACGTCCATGTCTAGGGACGTCCAAATTTAAGGATGTCCTTGGATTTCGACATCTCTGACGGTATTTTCGAAACAAAAGATGGACATTCATCTTGCTTCAAAAATACAGTTTTCCACGCCTCCGGATTTGGGCGTTTTTCAAAGACGTCCAAATCGCAACTTGGATGTTTCTTTCGAAAATGCCCCTCTTGGTCTGTTCCAGTATTGCAATATTTATGTACAGGATGCTGGGCTCGATGGACCTTTGGACCTTTGGTCTTTCCCAGTATGGCAATACTAATGTACTTATAATATACCGCCTTAATTGTAATATAAGTCAAAGTGGTTTACAGTTAAAATTATTAAAATGAATAAAAGAAAAGAACTCCAATAAACAATATGAAACATAAAATCATACAAGAAGAAAATACACATCAAGGACACAGTTCTTAGACAAGAATAAACTTAATCCAGCACAGCTAAAAAGGTGTTCAACAACTTGTTTAGACTGACAAAATGTTCTTCAAATCAGGACAGACTGCATTATTACTGATGTCTTCTGACAGGATCTGCAGGCATTGATCAAGGGAATTTCTGAAACATTTGACTTCTGTATAGCAAAGAATGCTTTATCATTACTATTTAGTTGGTCTACCAAATCAGCAAAGGTATCTCTATATGTAAATGATCATCAACCCAGCTGTTAATATCTTAATCTATTTGTAACATCACTTAAGTCCAAACATCTTTTTGTATTCCAACCATCTTGAAACTTTATTCTTGGAAAATATTTTTCATCTTGTATAACAATTCTTTAAAACGCATTGCAACTTCATAATTTGTATCACTTGCATATCTTCCATACAAGGTTACATAAAGTGCAGTAGATGGACGCCTCCATCCACATGCGGCATGTTTCGCAAATTGCTGCCTCAGGGTGTGGTCCGATCAGCTAAAGAATAAAACATTCAGTCAGACTATTTTGTATCATATTAGTGGTCAGAAAACATTTCAAAAAAACATCACATACCTAAAGTACAAGAGAATCTTTCCACATTGTATCAGTGCCTGCCATCTTTGTGCTTGTTCCAGCCATGCACAGTGTTCTGTTTATATAACGCTTAAAGGCTCAGGGCGTCAATAACTCATAACCACACCCCCTGATGTCATCACGTCTAATTACATTGCATCTGCCCAATCAATTTCTAAATTTAAGCCCCCAGGGGTCATTGGTCCTAGCGTATAAATCTTGTGGATCTTGGGGTGATAGTATCTGAGGATCTGAAGGCGACAAAACATTGTGACAAGGCGGTGGCCATAGCGAGAAAGTTGCTAGGTTGTATAGAGAGAGGTGTGACCAGCAGGAGGTGTTGATGCCCCTATATAAGTCGTTGGTGAGGCCCCACCTGGAGTACTGTGTTCAGTTTTGGAGGCCGTATCCTGCTAAGGATGTAAAAAGAATTGAAGCGGTGCAAAGAAAAGCTACGAGAATGGTATGGGATTTGCGTTACAAGATGTATGAGAGACTTGCTGACCTGAACATGTATACCCTGGAGGAAAGGAGAAACAGGGGTGATATGATACAGACGTTCAAATATTTGAAAGGTATTAATCCGCAAACGAACCTTTTCCTGAGATGGGAAGGCGGTAGAACTAGAGGACATGAAATGAGATCGAAGGGGGGCAGACTCAAGAAAAATGTCAGGAAGTATTTTTTCACGGAGAGAGCGGTGGATGCTTGGAATGCCCTCCCGTGGCAGGTGGTGGAGATGAAAACGGTAACGGAATTCAAACATGCGTGGGATAAACATAAAGGAATCCTGTTCGGAAGGAAGGGATCCTCAGAAGCTTAGCTGAGATTGGGTGGCGGAGCCGGTGGTGGGAGGTGGGGCTAGTGCTGGGCAGACTTCTATGGTCTGTGCCCTGAAAATGACAAATACAAATCAAGGTAAGGTATACACAAAAAGTAGCACATATGAGTTTATCTTGTTGGGCAGACTGGATGGACCGTGCAGGTCTTTTTCTGCCGTCATCTACTATGTTACTATCAAGCTTATTTTCGAAAGTGATCGCTGGCCATAAATCGGGAGATGGCCGGCGATCTCTCAAAAGCGGCCAAATCAGTATAACCGAAAGCGGCTTTTTTGAGAGCATCGCCGCTTTCCCGTCCCCTCGCCGGCGAAAGTTCAAGGGGGCGTGTCGGTGACGTAGCGAAGGCAGGACATGGGCGGGCATGGGCGTGGCTACCAGATGGTCGGCTCTCACGGATAATGGGAAAAAAAAGCAGCGTTCAGCAGTATTTCGCTGGATTTACTTGGTCCTTTAATTTTCACGTCCAAGCCTCAAAAAGGTGCCCCAACTCACCAGATGACCACCGGAAGGAATCGGGGATGACCTCCTCGTACTCCCCCAGTGGTCACCAACCCCCTCCCACACTAAAATAATAAAACTAAAAACCTTTTTTGCCAGCCTGTATGCCAGCCTCAAATGCCATACCCACCTCCATGACAGCAAAATGTGTTCTATCCTCTGACAGCCTTTCTCTGGTTGTGATGTGGCTCTCGGGTGAGTGTGACACCTTTTCTGTTAGGTGCACTGCAGAGTCACATTAGCAATGCATTGTGGTGGGTGTAGGGTAGTGGGCTCTACTCCCATGGTGCTTTTCCCCCTGCTAACTGGGTCAGAGTGTGTCCAGTTTTGTTTCCGGTAGTCCATGAGGTAGTGGCCATTTTTGTCAGCCAGTTTTAGATCCCTTTCATGTGTCACCCACGTTAGAGAACTTAGTTATTACCTTGAATGTTGCTGAAAGAGGGCATTGTACACTATTCTGCCAGCTCTGACCTACTGCTAATCTCAGTACCAGGGAGACTCTTTGCCAGTGGGGCACAACATCTGATTTGCAGTTAACTGTGAGTAAACGTGCTTATTCAAATAAAGAACTTTTTCAAAGAGATTAGTCTTCAGGTCTCAACTGGTGTGCCAAGGTTATACAGCAGCAACAAGTCCTAGAGGCCTGCGTGTATGCAGGTTCCTGGAGCACTTTTAGTGGGTACAGCAGTGCACTTAAGGCAGGCGGACCCAGACCCATCCCCCCCCCCTAATTGTAACACTTGTGCTGGTAAATGGGAGCCCTCCAAAACCCACTGTACCCACATGTAGTTGCCCCCTTCAACCCTAAGAGCTACGGTAGTGTTGTACATTTGTGGGTAGTGGGGTTTGGGGGGGGGGGTTGGGGGGCTCAGCACCCAAAGTAAGGGAGCTATGCATGTGGGAGCTTTTTCTGAAGTTCACCGCACTGACCCCTAGGGTGCCCAGTTGGTGTCCTGGCATGTCAGGGGGGCCAGTGCACTACAAATGTTGGCTCCTCCCATGACCAAATGCCTTGGATGTCGCCGGGTTTGAGATGGCTGGCAGTTTTTTCCATTATCGCTGAAAAACAAAACCGGCGATCTCAACCCCGGCGAACTCTGGCATTTGGCCAGGCTAAATTGTATTATAGAAAAAAAAAGATGGCCAGCCATCTTTTTCGATAATATGGTTCCGGCCAGCTGTTGCGCCGCCACCAAAATAGATCGCCGGTGATCTATTTCGCCGGCGACGTTCGATTATGCCCCTCTATGTTACTATATAGCTGAGAAGGCTGTCAACATCAACCCCCCTCCCTCCCAAGTTGGATCTGGTCAATAACACACCACTTAATATCTAACCAATCATGCTGTTTGACCAACTAGTGGTTTACAATGGGAGCTGCTAGGGTGGCAGTGTAAATCCTTGATTTATGTTTGTTTAGCCTATATTTCACTGGTCTCCTTGATTTACTCACATATATTAGTTGACAGGGACAATGTATCATATAAATTACGTTGCTGCTGTTATAACTGATATTATGTCATGCTGTAAAGCTTTGTGTATTCCCAGTCACCTGCCAATCAATCCCTTGAATAGTTAATACTCACCACTGACACTTTCCACATTGAGCATGGCCAACGAGATCATCCTGATTATGTAAATACTCTGTTCATTTATAGGAAAGCATTTCGCCAATAGTTCTACCCCTACGTTAAGCGATTAACGGTCTCTCCTGCAATGAAGGGTGAACCTGTAAACCAGTCCAATATTTATGAATCAAAGATGTAACTCTAGAACTCCCTGCCATATGCGGGAGCACTGCTACTATTCTGTTCTCTGCCTCCTTATTAGAATATTGCAATAATAGCTCTCTTTGGGCATACTTCACCCTCAGATACACTTTCTTAATTGCTTTAAAGGGATAACCTCTACACAAAAATCTTTCCCATAATTTTCTGGCTTGTTCCTCAAAATTTTGATCTCTTGAACAAATCCATCTGATTCTTAGAAACTGGCTTATGGGAAGACTCATTTTTAATCTATATGGGTGAAAACTTTGAAAATGTAACAAACTATTTCTAGCTATTCCTTTGCGAAACACTGTGGTGATTAATTCACCATGGTCAATGATTACTTTGGTGTCCAAGAATTCAATTTCTTTTATATTCCATGACATGGTGAACTGTAATGCTGTAGAATTTGCATTGAGCCATCTAAAAAAAGCTTGTAGCTGATCAACCGTGCCCTCCCATAGAAAGAAAATATCATCTAGGAATCTCTTCCATAATGAAATGTGGGTAAACCATGGGGAGGAAAGACAACCCTCTGTTCAAATTCAGCCACAAATAGCGTTGCCACTGAAGGGGCTAATGAAGTCCACATGGCAACCCCCTGTTATAAGTACATAAGTATTGCCATACTGGGAAAGACCAAAGGTCCATCGAGCCCAGCATCCTGTTTCCAACAGTGGCCAATCCAGGTCACAGATACCCGGCAAGATACCAAAAATGTACAAAACATTTTATACTTGCATACTTGCATATGACATTTTATACTTGATTAAACTTGAATTCACAACCAGCTCTCCTCCACCCCTTCTTCCCTTAGTCCACTCTCTCAACCCTCCTACCCCTGCCTCCTTTTCTTCCTTTTCCGAAATCACTGAAGAAGAAACTTTACTTCTTCTTTCATCCTCAAAACTAACCACCTTCTCCACTATTCCCACTCATCTACTCAACACTATCTCTCCTGCTGTCATCCCTTTCATCTGTCATATCCTCAATCAGTCACTTTCCACTGCGACTGTCCCTAATGCTTTCAAACATGCCGTGGTCACCCCACTCCTCAAAAAACCTTCTCTGGATCCTACCTCTCCTTCCAACTATCACCCCATCTCCCTCCTCCCCTTCTTATCCAAGATACTAGAACGTGCTGTCCACCGTCGCTGCTTCGACTTTCTTTCTTCTCAACCTATTCTTGATCCACTCCAATCTGGCTTCCGTCCCCTTCATTCAACTGAAACAGCTCTTACTAAAGTCTCCAATGATCTATTCCTGGCTAAATCCAAAAGGCTCTATTCTATCCTCCTCCTTCTCGATCTTTCTGCTGCTTTTGATACTGTTGATCACAGCCTACTCCTTGACACGCTGTCCTCACTTGGATTTCAGAATTCTGCTCTTTCCTGGTTTTCTTCTTATCTCTCACAGCGTACCTTTAGTGTATATTCCGGTAGATCCTCCTCTTCCTCTATCCCGCTGTCAGTGGGTGTACCTCAAGGATCCGTCCTAGGACCTCTCCTTTTCTCCATCTATACTTCCTCCCTTGGTGCTCTGATCTCTTCACACGGTTTTCAGTATCACCTTTACGCTGATGACTCCCAGATCTACTTCTCCACACCAGAAATCTCGGCAGAAATCCAGGTCAAGGTATCTGCCTGCCTCTCTGACATTGCTGCCTGGATGTCTCACCGCCACCTAAAGCTCAATATGTCCAAAACTGAGCTCCTTATCTTCCCACCTAAACCAACCTCTCCCCTTCCCCCATTCTCTATTTCTGTGGACAACACGCTTATTCTTCCTGTCTCATCTGCTCGTAACCTTGGGGTCATCTTCGACTCCTCCCTCTCCTTCTCTGCACATATTCAATAGATTGCAAAAACCTGTCGTTTCTTCCTTTATAATATCGCCAAAATTCACCCTTTCCTTTCAGAGCACGTTATCAGAACCCTCATCCACACTCTCATCACCTCTCGCTTAGACTACTGCAACTTGCTTCTCACAGGTCTTCCACGCAGCCATCTCTCTCCTCTTCAATCTGTTCAAAATTCTGCTGCACGACTAGTATTTCACCAAAGTCGTTATGCCCATATCAGCCCTCTCCTGAAGTCACTTCACTGGCTCCCTATCCGTTTCCGTATAAAATTCAAGCTCCTCTTATTGACTTATAAGTGCATTCACTCTGCAGCCCCTCATTACCTCTCCACCCTCATCTCTCCCTACACTCCTTCCCAGAAACTCCCGTTCACTAGGCAAAGCTCTCCTAATTGCACCCTTCTCCTCCATCGCCAACTCCAGACTCTGTTCCTTTTATCTCGCCACACCTTATGCCTGGAATAGGCTTCCTGAGCCGTTACGTCAACCTCCATCCCTGGCCGCCTTCAAATCCGGGCTAAAGGCCTACCTGTTTGATGCTGCTTTTGACTCCTAACTTGTCACTTGCTCATAACCTTTATCTTGCCTTCCTTTCTTCAATAATCCCTTTCCCTATGTGTCCTTTCTGTCTGTCTTGCCCTTATTCCTTATTTGTCCTGTCTGTCTGTCCTGATTTAGATTGTAAGCTCTTTTGAGCAGGGACTGTCTTTTCTTCATGTCTAATTGTGAAGCGCTGCGTACGACTGGTAGCGCTATAGAAATTGTTTATAGTAGTAGTAGTATACTGCTTATCCCAGAAATAGTGGATTTTCCCCAAGTCCATTTAATAACGGTCTGTTGGGGAATTTGTGTATATAGCGCTACCACATCCATAGTTACTAGAATCGTACTGGTTGTTATCTTAGCAGTTTGTAAGCAACGTTAAAAATGGGTGCAAGTGATACAAATTATGAAGTTGCAATGCGTTTTAAAGAATTGTTATACAAGATGAAAAACATTTTCCAAGAATAAAGTTTCAAGATGATTGGATTACAAAAAGAAGTTTGGACTTAAGTGATGTTACAAATAGATTAAGATATTAACAGCTGGGTTGATAATCATTATCATTACTATTGCCATTATCATCTGTATTAGAAGTAGTGGTGTCTAATTCATCACTTGTAACTTCATCTTTATTATAATTGTCCTGCTGTCCAATTACAGAGAAGGCTTGCACAAAGTTGGAATCACTATCTGTTGTTGTTCAAACAATTTTTTATCTGATGACAAATTAAATATCTTTGAGAACTGATGCAAGAATGTCAAATCGTAGGGAACCCTTCAGTCTTAAGGCCAAACAAGCAGACTTCCTCTCTAAAGACTATCAATCCAGTGGACAATCGCCCCAATGTAAAATTTTCTATGAGGTGACCAGCAGACTGTTGTGATATTAATGGAAGAAGTAACTAAGTTATTAGTCTCACTCACACACAAAAGGAGTGACACATGCTGCACATACTGAAGTAGGACATGTTTATCCACTCCTACCCTAGCTGAGATAATATTTCCTCATGTGTACCTTTATTTAAATTAGTCACCTTATTTTCTAACTCCTCTTGCTCTCTTACCTATCTATATGTTCCATCTTTGCTTATACCCTTCACTGTCAATTAAAATGTTCTACTACATATTGTGTTGACAGTGTAAGTAGTCTACTATGCCATACTTTATATTGTTATTTGAATATTTTTACTACACTAATTGTCAATTGCTCATGTTTGATTTATTCTTATTGTACACCACGTTCAAAAAGGCAGTAAATAAATAAATCAAAATAAATAAATATGTCTCTTCACCAAGCATTGCAACAAATTTCAGCTTCATTTATACTTCAAAGTGACTGTTCAGTTTGACTGGAGATCAGTAGCCATTTCAACAAACATTTACGCTACATTTACTGAACAGCAAAATTTAAGATTAGATAATCCACTATTTGTGTGACAAGGTTTGCAATAGCAAAACCTTGTTCCAAGTTGTGCTGTTTCATTTGGTCTATTAAGGAATCATCATTTACATCTCGCTTTTACTTTTCACTTTTAACTGGAAGTATCAGATGTAACTGAGTAAACGCAGAAAAAAAAAATTGGTGAAATTATTACTTCAGTAAAAGTAACAAATATTTCCTGTACTTCTTTACAAGTAAAAGTGACAAAACTTTTACTTAAGTACAGAAACTAGGTACACTTACTTAGTTACTATACAGCACTGCTCGCTGACATATTAAATGACAGAAAAAGACCATCTGGTCCAGTTTGGCCGTTATCCTTTCTATACAACTAAAGATACATCGAACCCTGCCAGTCACAGAGCATGACCACTTGTAAGATCCTTCTTTACACAGAACAGTCTTTTTTAATCATTCTTCTTAGTATTTCACCACAAGTTAGAAGAATTTACAAGATCACAATATGATTTCCTCCCACCCAATCTTTCCCGTGCCAATGCACATACGGGGCTGGTGCTAGATATTCAGGGGCCCAGGGCAGAAACTGGGGAGGGTGCCTCAAAGCTGGCCTTTGGCTTATGCCTTTTTCAGCATGAGGCAAGCTTGGGAGCCCTTTGTAGAATGCAGTTGCCCTGTTTACCCTCCCCCCCCCCCCCCACACACACACACAATGCCAGCCCTGTGCACAAGACTCTGTAGATGAAACAAAAAAGTGAGGAGAATGGATGAGGATACCAACTGTTTTATATTTATTCACTTAAAAAATTACATGTGCATAACAGCGACCCGACACGGCCGTGTTTCGGCACAATGGCCTGCTTCAGGGGTCTTTATAACCTTGAATGATGTAGTTTAGAATATTTGTTCCAAGGGAAATAACAGGAAACAAATCTCTCTGGTCTCCTCTCTTCAAAATAATATATATGAGATATATATATTTTTTAAAAAACGAGCATCTAAATACTCCTCTCCTAAGAGCTATCGGCAAATTAGGAGAGGAGACCAGAGAGATTTGTTTCCTGTTATTTCCCTTGGAACAAATATTCTAAACTACATCACTTTTTTGTTTCATCTTCACGGTGTCGTGAGGATTTTTTACCTCCTTTTTTGCCTTCACAAGACTCTGTAACAATCTAAATACCCAGCGATACTAATACTTTGTGACTATACAGTTTTGCATAAATTGATGTGACTTTACTTTATAGTACTAATAATTATTTACAGGTATACTATTGTTGCATATAGAACTGATATATTATAAGGCATGTTCCTGCCATAAAGAAGATGAAATCCAATTGTTAGCATACAGAGCTTGAGTGTTAGTGTGAGTATCTGCAGTGAGCTGAAACCTATTGTAGACCTAGATTCCGCCTCTTCTCTCATTCAGATTCATAATAATAAAGAATGAATAAATAGAAAATCAGATTAAAGTAAATGAGTACCTAAAGAAGCACTAATCACAGGAGCTCCTTTCAGCTGCAAGACATCCACCTTTGTGAAGGAAACATCTCGTTCACCTATGTCTTGGAAATGTTCTTCATAATTGATAAAAGCTATCAGTCCTCTTGGGAAGGTTATAAATCCCCAAGTATTCTCTTCTTTAATATAATGCACTGCAGTCAGTGAAGTCTCTACAGGGCTTCCAAAAAGGGAAGAAGTTGCGGTGCCATAGATATGTGTTACATTGGTGTGCAGGACAACGTGTAGGATAACCTTGACATCCGGGAAGGTTTCCTGCAATAGGATGCTGCAACTTGCATTGTTAGACAAGGACAACACAATGTCTTCAGTGTAGTAAGAGTTCATTCCATCTTGTAATACAAACTTCACATCATGGGATGGCCTGCACAAGCCTGAAGAGAACACACTACAGGTTACTAAGAGCTGCCCAAATTCTGATGGTCACCTCCAAACACTGACTGGCAAGGCCTACAGTCTGAGGGTTTCTCTCAGATACACAAACAGATAGGAGACAGAAATGCGCATCTGAACCTTATTGATACAAATGACATTGATCTGTTTTATTCACAGTGTTATACATGTGAATTGGAGCATTTTACCAGATTATTGGACTCTTGATGCAGGCACTATATGCCATAATACAGCCCATGTTGAGTCCTTTTGTACTGCATTGCCACACTGAATAAAAATTCTTATTGAAAACCAGGTCTCATTGGTCTTTTATTGGTCATCCCTACTGCATTTCTGTCTTCTATATTTCTATGGAGAACCTATTCTTCTCCACAGAGATATACAGCCATGTAAACAGAAAGAGTCACAGAGCTGCCAAGAACCTATTATCTAGAGAGAGGATGTAAGCTAGTCCTAACTTTTTGCACCACTCAAATGATGATAGAAACAGATTTATTGGCCCATCCATTTTACTCAGTTAATACACTCCCAAAGCATTTTGGTTCCTATATTGCTGATTTTCAATGGAAGAAGCAGAAAAAAATAACACAATGAATTGTTAAAAATATTTCTTTAAAAACTAGATCACTTGACAGCTCCAAGTCTTCTGCTCCGGTCATTCTCAGATACTCACCTCCAAAGAAGCTGTACTGTACTTATAAATGGTTGGTAGACAAAACAGCACCCAGGGCAAAGGTTGATTTTGGCACCCTCTTCCCTTTTAGTCTGCTGTGTTCATAGTCTCATAAAGCACAGTGTGGCAAATCCTCAAGTTTGATACCCAGGGCTTACCTACTCCTTGTCACAGCCCTCATGCTATACTACATGAATTTTCATTACAGTATTACAATATACTTATTTACAAATCGTCTTAGATTTCATACTCGTACAGGCTTACTCCTACATATTGCTTATGTTATATTGTACTTTGCCTAATGTATTCTTGAGTATATAGATGGACATGTGTCAAACATGATAAAATAAATACTGTCTTTCACTTTATGAATCATGCATTGAAAAACCAGACCAGAGATAGTACTCTTTAAAAATGTAAAGCAATTTTTTTTTAAGATTTCAGCTTTCCATTTTACTTTCATGTCAGGCATAAATAGAAGTTGCTTACCTGTAACTGTAGGTCTCCTTGGACAGTTGATCATCTAGCCACACAGCTGAAGTGACGTCAGGGTGATGTTACCGACCAGGGCTTCCAATAGCACAGAAAACTCTAAAGAGCTCTCTGCACATGTGTCAATATTCCCGCCCCTGGCAACAGTATAATTAGTGAACACACCCCCTGTCAAATCAGTTGATACTCAAGCTAGCAACAACTCAGGGCAGGAGGGTGGGTCTGTGTGGCTAGATGATCAACTGTCCAAGGAGAACTACTGTTACAGGTAAGCAACTTCTATTTCTCCCTGGGCAGTGTGATCATCTAGCCACACAACTGAAGACTCCCAAGCTAACACTAAAAATCATAGTAACAGTTAAATACATAAGTAAAATGTAAAGTATGAAAACTGTTACCTGAGTAAGTGGAGGAGGTGAGTTGGTGCCTCACAAGGACGAGAATAGAACCAGTCTTCCAAACAGTGCATCAGCTGCCAATGCATTATCAATACAATAGTGCTTTGTAAACGTGTGCATGGTTGTCCAAGTTGCAGTTCGGCAGATATCCATTGGAGAAACACGCTGAAGAAGTTTCCACAGCTCATAATTGGTGTGCAGTGACTTGGGGGATGTCACCACTTGGTGACTGAAAAGTCTGCTTATAGCAAAAAGAAATGCAGTCAGCTATCCAATGAGATAAAGTGGATTTTTTTACTGGTTTTGGTTGTTGAACTGACTGGATTGAGAGAAATAACTGCAAAGGACGATTCAAAAAACTTGTCCTCTGCAAATATATTGTGATAGCTTGAGCACAATTGATAGTATATAATAACTTGTCCTGATCCGATGTGTGAGGAGGAGGATGAAATGCAGGTAGTACAATTGTCTGATTAATGTGGAAGAGCGACACTACCTTAGGTAAAAACAGGGTGTGTTCTTAACCTTATGATGCAGGACTTGTAGGTATGGAGAATAATGCACCAATGCCTCTATCTCCCCTATCCTACGAACAGAGGTTATGGCAACCAGAAATAGAGTTTACCATGAAAGATATTTAAAATCAGCTGTCTGCAATGGCTCAAATGGAGGATTCATGAGATTATGTAAAACAAGATTGAGATCCCATACAGTTAATGGAGGCTTCATTGGTGGTCTGGAATGTAGCAAGCCCTTCTTAAATCTCTTGGTTACTGGATGACGAATAAGAGTGGTATCATCCACTGGATCGTGTAACACAGATAAAACTGCCAGATGCACCTTGACTGATGTAAATGATAAACCTGTATCCGAAAGATGCAATAAATATTCAAGAATAGTAGAAATGGAACAGTTATATGGATGGTGTAAATTCTTTCTGCACCATAGCTCATAGAAGCATACGAACATCTGGTAGAATGCTGCCTGAATGATTTGCAGGACTTGTGAAGAAAATAGGTTAGAGTTGGTTACATTTTTTGAATGAGCCATGCTGTGAGTTTCAGGGAATGGAGGTTTGGATGATGAAGGGTGCCCTTGTTCTGAGTAATTAGATCTGGCACTATGGGTAAACTGATTGGTGTAATCCTGTAACAGAGGCAGAAGTATTGGAAACCACAACTGTCTTGGTCAGTGAGGAACAATCAGGATCATGCGAGCTGAGTCTGTGATCACTTTTTGTAACGTTTTTGCTATGAGAGGAATGGGAGAGTAAGCATATAGTAGGCCCTGGTCCCATTTAAAGAGGAAAGCATCAGATGCTATTCTGGTGCGACTGGGCCACTTTGAACAATATCTGTGGCACTTCCTGTTCAAAGGGGACACAAACAGGTCTATTACAGGCCACCCCCCACTTTTGGAATAGTTCTTGAGTAATTATTATTATTATTTATTATTTATTGCATTTGTATCCCACATTATCCCACCTAGTTGCAGGCTCAATGTGGCTTACATAGTTTTGTTAACATTGTCATTTCAGGATATCAGATACAGTTAGTAATGTGTGGCGATTAAGGAAGGGAATAAAGAAGGAGGAAGGGAGTGATTAGGGTAGTTATAGAAGGTGGGCTTTCATAATTGAGTGGGTTGGTGAGGTGGCTTAGTGAGGCTATAGGTTCTCATTGTAGGCCTTGTTGAAGAAGAATGTCTTCAGAGATTTTCAAAAGATAGTTGTTTCTTTGATTGCTTTCAAGGCTGTAGGTAATGCATTCCATAACTGCGTGCTCATGTAAGAGAAGGTAGTGGCATGCATCAGCTTGTATTTAAGACCTTTGCAGCTGGGGTAGTGCAGGTTGAGAAATTTGCGGGATGATCTTGTGGTGTTTCTGGGAGGTAGGTCCACGAGGTTTAGCATGTAGATTGGGGCGTCTGCGTGAATGATTTTGTGTACAATCGTGCAGATCTTGAACGCAATGCGTTCCTTAAGTGGGAGCCAGTGAAGTTTCTCTCTTAGGAGTTTTGCACTTTCATATTTAGTTTTTCCAAATATGAGTCTGGCGGCCGTATTCTGGGCAGTTTGGAGTTTTTTGACAGTCTGTTCTTTGCATCCAGCGAACAGTGCATTGCAGTAGTCCAGATGACATATTACCATTGACTGTACCAGGGTACGGAAGATGTATCGCGGGAAGAAAGGTTTTACTCTTTTGAGTTTTCACATGGTGTAGAACATCTTTTTCGTCGTGTTTTTTACGTGGGTATCAAGAGTGAGGTTTCGATCAATGGTGACTTCCAGAATTTTCAAGTTTTGTGAGACAGGAAGGGAACAGTATGGTGTGATTATGGTTGAGAAGTTTTTTTGTGTTATGTTGTAAGGTGAGTACAAGACATTGTGTTTTTTCTGCGTTAAGTTTTAGTTGGAATGCATCTGCCCAGTTGTGCATTATTTGGAGGTTTTGGTTGATCTCATTGGTGATTTCATTTAGATCGTGTTTGAACGGGATGTAAATTGTGACGTCATCTGCATTTATGTAGGGGTTGAGGTTTTAATTGGCTAGTAGTTTGGCTAGAGGTATCATCATTAGGTTGAATAATGTTGGTAAGAGCGGGGATCCCTGGGGGACTCCACATTCAGATATACAAGGGGGTGATCTGTCCACATTCGTTGTTACTTGGTATGATCTTGTGGTCAAGAATCCTTTGAACCATTTGAGAACTGTGCCTCCTACTCCAAAGTATTCTAGTATATGTATTAGTATATCATGATTAACCATGTCAAAGGCACTGGAAATGTCGAATTGTAAGAGGAGGATGTTGTTACCAGTTGCAATTGCCTGTTTGAATGAGTGCATTGCGGACACTAGTACAGTTTCGGTGCTGTGATTCGATCGAAATCCTGATTGAGATTCGTGTTGAATTGAGTGTTTATTTAAGTATTCAGTAAGTTGTTTCATCACTATGCTTTCCATGAGTATGGTCATGAGTGGAATAGATGCTACTGGTCGATAGTTGGTTAGGTCCATTGTGCTTTTTTTAGCATCTTTCGGTAGCAGAGTGAGTAGGATGTTTCCTTTATCCGTGGGAAAGAGTCCATTTTGAAGCCTGTGATTTACATGGTTTGTGAGGTCTATTTTGAATTGTTTGGGTGCGGATCTTATTAGACTGTTAGGGCAGATGTCTAATTTGCATTGTGATTTGGCGTATTTTCCGAGCCAATATGAGATTTCAGTTGATGAGAGCGTGTCAAAGTCGGTCCATGATCGATCTGCTGGGCATTCTCCGGGTTTTGGGTCTAGACATTCAAGGATATTTGTGTAGTCCGATGTGCTGGTGGGTATCATGAGTCGGAGCTTTATGATTTTTTTCATTGAAGTAGTTTGCAAGGTTGGTTGCTGATGGGGTATCTGAGTTGTTGGAGGTGACCTTGGTAGTATTTAGAAGATTGTTTTCGAGTGAGAAGAGTTTGTGTGTATCCTTGTAGTTTGGTCCTATTTTGGTTTTGTAGTAGGTCCATTTAGTTTGTCTGATAGTGTATTTGTATTTTCTTTGTAGTTGTTTCCAGTCTTTGTGTGTTTTTTCATCTTTTTTTCTTGCTCTATGCTCTTTCTAATCTTCTGACCTGTGTTTTTAGTTCTTTTAATTCTTCGTTAAACCATGGTATTGCGTTTTTCCTGTGTGAGGTTCTGGTTTGAAGTGGTGCTATATTGTCTAGTATTGTTCTGCATCTGTTATTGTTACGTCCCTCACCTGGTGCCAGGCCTGCGCGGCCGATTCGCCGGCGAGTTGTGGCCCGGCGAAGATAGCCGGCCATCTTGGTGTTGGTTAGCTTCAGGAAGGAAGGAGGGTCAGTTTCTGTTTCCTATTTCTGGCAACCGTCATCTGGGTTGGATCAATGGCCGCAGCCATCTTGGATAGATCAGGTCCTGGGAAGCCATCTTGGAGTAACGAGGTCAGGAAGGAAGCCCATATTTGGACGTAGGCACCTCTGCTGATGGGGGCAGCCATCTTGAATGAGCTGCACATTCTTGAGCCTAATTCCTCCACTACTTAAGGCCCTGCCTTCAGTCCTTCGTTGCTTCGGCCTCAATTGTCTCAGAGGTCCACGCCGGAGTTCTGTTCACCGGCTTTCCTCAGTTCCTGTATTCCTGTGTACCAGACCTCGGCTTGTTTTCCTGACCACGATTGTTTGCTTCCTGCCTAGACCTTGACTGGTTTGACTATTCTTTGCCCTACGGATTACTTGGCTATTGAACTGTGTCTGCATGCCCGTCAGCCTGGTCAGCAGCTGTGTAACTAGGGTTACCATATGGCTCCAGAAAAAGGAGGACGGATTGAGCCAGCCTTTCCACAGGTCCAAGTGGCATCCTGAACCCAAGAAGGTGGTTGTGCCTGACAGTGATCCAGATCCCGAGTACAAGGTGGATCGCATCCTGGACTTGAAGCTGTGTGGAGGAAGGCTGTTCTACCTGCTGTCCTGGAAACATTTTGGCCCAGAAGACAACTCCTGGGAGCCAGCAACCAACGTCCATGCTCCAGACCTGGTCCGTGAGTTCCATTCTCTTCATCCTACTCGACCCGGGCCAGGGAGAAGGGGGAGGCGTCAGGGGGTGATACTGTTACGTCCCTCACCTGGTGCCAGGCCTGTGCGGCCGATTCGCCGGTGGGTTGTGGCCTGGCGAAGATAGCCGGCCATCTTGGTGTTGGTTAACTTCAGGAAAGAAGGAGGGTCGGTTTCTGTTTCCTATTTCTGGCAACCGTCATCTGGGTTGGATCAATGGCCGCAGCCATCTTGGATAGATCAGGTCCTGGGAAGCCATCTTGGAGTAACGAGGTCAGGAAGGAAGCCCATATTTGGATGTAGGCACCTCTGCTGATGGGGGCAGCCATCTTGAATCAGCTGCACATGCTTGAGTCTAATTCCTCCACTACTTAAGGCCCTTTGGGGTAACCACTCTTTTCTCATCAGCGTACCACCCTCAGACTAATGGAATGGTGGAGCGGGTCAACCAGACGGTGAAGGCATTCTTCCGGGTCTACTCCAATCAGCGCCAGGATGACTGGTCCACTCTACTATCCTGGGCTGAGTTCACCTATAACAACAGCCTGCATTCAGCCTCCCGGACTACACCATTCAGCACCATCTATGGATGCCATCCACGTCTACCTCCACCTATTTCCCCCGCGGAGGTCCCGCCGCAGGTACAGCCCACGGTCCGTTTGCTTCAGGAGGCCTGGAAGAAGGTGCAGGAGCAGTTGCGCCGGGCAGCGGTCAAGGCCAAGGAGACTTACGATCGCAGGAGACAAGCGGCGCCCACGTTCCTGCCGGGAGAGAAGGTGTGGCTAAGCACCCGATACCTGAGACTGCGGCTCCCATCGCTCAAGTTTGCTCCACGATTCATTGGCCCTTTTGTGGTACGCTCCAGGATAGGAGCAGTCACTTACCGGTTGCACCTACCCAGTCAACTCCGGGTGCACAGTGCTTTCCATGTGTCTCTCTTGATTACTTGGCTATTGGACTGTGTCTGCTTGCCCATCAGCCTGGTCAGCAGCTGTGTAACTCCGCCGGTTCCAGAAGTCCTGGTGGCCACCTGCAGCTGGGAGCTCAACTCTTGGTGAACAATGGTCGCTTCCCAGGTGAAGCTAGGGGTTGTCTGGCTGCCTGACCGAGTGCGGCTCAGTCGGGGCACAGGGGCTCACTACTACTGGGTCATAACAGTTATCCCATTCTTGAAGAAATTGGGGTGAGTCTGTAGGTATTGTCCATTCATCAGTGTAGAATTGTTCCCAGAATGTTAGTGGGTCTATTTTGCCTCTCGTAGTATATGTTTGTTGGTTTTGTTTTTGTTGTGTCTTTTTTGTTCTCCAGTGGAGGGAAAGGTTTGCACTGTAGTGGTCGGACCATGGCCTGGCTGTCCATTTTGTGTCTATTAGTGTGAGATTTGGTTCTGATGAGAATTTGTGAGTGATGATGTCTAGTGTATGTCCTTTGTTATGGGTAGGTTGTATATTTGGCCAGTGGAGCTCCCATAGTTGCAAGAAGTCTTTGCATTCACGTACATTGTTTGAGTTAGTATCTTCAAGGTGAAGATTGATGTCTCCTGCAATGAGAGGGTTCTGAGTGGAAACACAAGTGTTCGATATAAAGTCCAGAAAGTGCGTTTGTGAGTCTTGCCAATTGCCCGGGGGTCTGTAGAATAAGATTAGGTTTAGGTGATCACGTAGGTTGGAGTGGTTGATTCTGACTGAGGCTATTTCGAGTTGGGGAAGTATAGATTCTGCTGTTGTTGTGACTGTGAATTGAGATTTATAGATTATTGCTATTCCTCCTCCTCTTTTTCCTTCTCTTGTCCAGTGGGTAATTTTGTATCCTGGAGGACAGAGTTCTAGTATTATTGGATCTTTGGGGTCATGGATCCAAGTTTCGCTGATAAGTAGGAGGTCGAGATGGTCAGTTGTGATCCAGTCGGTTAGTATAGTAACATAGTAACATAGTAGATGATGGCAGAAAAAGAACTGCACGGTCCATCCAGTCTGCCCAAGAAGATAAATTCATATGTGCTACTTTTTTTATTTGTACTGTCCTCTTCAGTGCACAGACCGTATAAGTCTGGCCAGCCCTATCCCCGCCTCCCAACCACCAACCCCGCCTCCCAACCACCAGCTCTGGCACAGACCGTATAAGTCTGCCCAGCACTATCCCTGCCACCCACCACCGGCTCTGGCACAGACCGTATAAGTCTGCCCAGCACTATCCCCGCCTCCCAACCACCAGCTCTGGCACAGACCGTATAAGTCTGCCCAGCACTATCCCTGCCACCCACCACCGGCTCTGGCACAGACCATATAAGTCTGCCCAGCACTATCCCCGCCGCCCAACCACCAGCCCCGGCACAGACCGTATAAGTCTGCCTAGCACTAGTCCCCCCTCCCAACCACCAGCCCCAGCACAGACCGTATATGTCTGCCCACACTAGCCCCGCCTCCCAACCACCAGCTCTGCCACCCATTCTAGGCTAAGCTCCTGAGGATCCCTTTCTTCTGCACAGGATTCCTTTATGTTTATCCCACGCATGTTTGAATTCCGTTACCGTTTTCATCTCCACCACCTCCCGCAGGAGGACATTCCAAGCATCCACCACCCTCTCCGTGAAAAAATACTTCCTGACATTCTTCTTGAGTCTGCCCCCCTTCAATCTCATTTCATGCCCTCTCGTTCTACCGCCTTCCCATCTCCGGAAAAGGTTGTGGTTTTGACTGCCGATCTGGCATTGATGTATCCTATTTGTATTTGTTGGTGGTGGTGTTCAGTTGAGTTTGTGGTGGTGTTAATTTTTATCAGCTGTCTGTCTTCCTGATGTTTAAGTTTGTTATGTCCTTTCGTTCCTTTCCGTTGACAATGAACGTGGCTAGTAGTTTTTTCGTGCCGTTGATTGATTTCTTGGATGGGCATGTTATGCATAGGTTGTGAGGGTGGTTTGTGAGTTGTGGGTGTAGTGTTGTCTATATTAAGGGTTGTAGGTACGTGGTGGGTTAGGGAGAGACAGTATGTGATTAGGAATAATAATTTACTGGTGTTCAAATCAGTGATAGTTATTTAGGAAGCGTTTAGCAAATTACAGTTCAAGATGCAGTATAGAGCTACAGTATGAGATGCCTAGTAAGCATTTAGAAGGTATTTAACAGGTTATAGGTCATGCTTCAGTATGGTGCTATGAGATGTGTACCAAACATTTGATCGATATTTCAATTACAGCTTTGGATGCAATATTATGTGATGAGGTGCCTAATAAGCAGTTAAACAGCATTACCAATCTTGCTTCAGTATAATGCTAGCAGACATTTAAAAGGCATTTTAAATTACAGTTTTAGATGCAGTATTATGTTATGAGGTTCTTAATCAGCAGTTAAAAGCATTACAGTTCTTGCTTCAGTTTAATGCTATGGGAAACCTAGAAAACATTTAAAAAGGCATTTAAATTACAGCTGTATACTAATTATTAAAAGCATTACAGATCTTGTTTCTATGCGGTGCTATGAGATGTAAAGTAAGCAGTTAAGAGGCATTTAGATAACAGTTCTAGATGTAGTGTGATACCTCCCGCATGAGTTCTATCAGCATCATTCCAAGAGACCTGTAGGCATTTCAGGTCAGCAGCGGTTGGAAGGGCAAGTCCAGACTCCAAGCTTCAACTATTGTTCCTTCCCCAGTTTTGAGAGCGTGGATAGCAGCTCGGATCCTGCAGCTTGCCTTTCTAGATGGTCTAGGGCTCCTCCAGCAACCGTGGCTGTGTCTTGGTGCCAGCACTCACATGCAGCAGCGCTCTCCAGCCGGGCTCGTCACCGGATGATCGCCGGCGCGGTGCTCAATCCCCGTTCTACACCGGTCTCTGCTCCGGCTGTGGACCACTTTTATTGATAAGCCTGGTACAATTTTTGCACTTCAGGAAAACGTTTAGTACAGGAGGATACCAAAAGCATGAAAAATAGTCCCAGATGATCTTTGTTTGTGTGCTATTTTGTACAATTGTGTGGTCAGGGGAATATCCGCTCCGGTTGTGCAGCCTCCAGCTGTTCCCTTCTGCTCCCCGCCTGCGCCATGGTGCCTGGGCCTCTCTTCTGGTAGCTCTTGTCACGTCTGTGGCCGTGACCACCCTCATACTTACCCTGTTTCTGGGAGTCAGTGGCTGTGCTGGCTTCTGCTTGTCTCTGTGTCTGTCTCTGTCTTAGTTTCTCTCTGGCTCTGTGTGCTGATTGCCTTACTGGACCTCACCTGTGTGGGCTATGCCTCTTCCAAGATGGCTGCCGCCTCCTCTGTGCCAGCTTCCAAGATGGCTCCTGCTTGTCTTTCCTGTGGGCTCACTTCCTATGTGTGTCAAGCCTCTCTTTGGGGTCAGTGTACTTCCTGTTTCTGTCCTACTGCTGGTGACTCATCAGTGAGAGCCTTCATAAGGAAGTGCTGGGCTGGCAGTCAGTGCCTTTGCATGAAGTGTTATGCTCTTAGGCCAGGTCAGGTTAGTAGGTGTCTGCTGCAATACTGCTTAGCCTCTCTCTGGGTTCCAGCCCAGCTTCTTTCAGTGTCTGTGTCAGTTGTCTTCCCGTGGGGGGTCTTCCCTGCCTCTGTTCCTGGCTTACTCTGTGTATGGGGTGAAGCCTCTGTTCCTGGCTTATCCTGTCTTTGGGGTGAAGCCTCTGTTCCTGGCTTACTCTGTGTTTGGGGTGAAGCCTCTGTTCTTGGCTTACTCTGTGTTTGGGGTGAAGCCTCTGTTCCTGGCTTACTCTGTGTTTGGGGGTGAAGCCTCTGTCCGTGTTTGTTCTCTGTCTGCATGTGAAGCCTCAGCCTTTGTGAGTTCCCACTAGGTGTGTGGAGCAGCTGTGGCTTCAGACCCTTGGCTTGATATTCCTGGTTTACTCTGTTTGCTCTGCTGCCGGCCCAAGACCCTTGGCCTGTTCTTCCTGGTTTACTCTGTTCGCCAAGCGCAGGTGAAGCGGATCCTGTCCTGCCAGTTCCAGTTGCCTACTTCCGATCCCGAGTTCCAGTCCTGTTCTTCCGTATGTCCGGTTCCAAGATGCTCTTGCCTGCCTCTGCCGCTCCTCGGCAGGGGCCCAAGGGCTCACGGTTCCCAGTGCGGCCCCGAGGACCTGACAGCATACCAAGGGCCTCGAGAACGCGACAGCTCTCTCCAGTCGCGTAGTTGGTCTCGTGCTCCCGACTGGTTACTGATAGCGCCGTTCCCACTTCTGTCGCTTTCCCTGGGTGGCCACCTGTGCCCGATCTTCGCTGTCTGGGGCAGGATCGCGCCCCCGCTACGAGGTGGACTTGGTTCGGCGGGGCTCCATCGCGCAGGTAGACTCAGTTTGGCAGAGCTCTAGCGTGTAGGTCAGATCGTCGGGCCAGACCGCCGATACCTGGGTCCTACCTGATTCTAAGCTGCTCGCGGTTGTTCCCACCGTTGACCGCAGTTGGTTTTAGTGTAGACCTTTCCGGTGGGTTCGGCTGAAGGTCCCGTTCAATTCTGGCTTAGGTTAGACCTCAGTTCACAAAGGTCAGTGCTTCGTGACCATTCCAATGGCGACCCTCGCGTGGTCGGGTCTGCCGCTGGTCGCGTGTCCACACCTGGTCGATGATGTTGCTGTGTTCGGGAGTTGCTGGGTGGCTGCCCAAAAATTATGGTCTTTAAAGACCATTCGTGTGGCTGTAACTTGCGGCTGAGCGAATCTGCTAGGCAACTTAAATATCCTGGGAGATAAGTGGCTGTTATAGATGATCCCATGTTTAGAACCAAATGCCAAAGTTGGATCACTTCCTGACACAAGGTACGGGACCCTATGCCCCCCTGCTTGTTGACAAAATACATTGCCACTTGATTGTCTGAATCTAAATATTTTGTCTGTAAAGAAGGTGAGCGAATGCTATCACAATCTATTTTAGGATATGGAGTCCACCAGCTGCCACACCAGTCTGTGTTAGTGAAATCAGTGATGAGAAAACATAAGACAGGGAAAGAGAGCACATCTCATCCACCAAATAAAGATCTAAAGTATATGGATCTTCTGGGAAAGAAATCCTATCAGAATACAATGCTGCAGGCTAGAATAGTAGTTCATTCCTTACATTATGTTCAATACTTATACACTGTGATGGATAAAATTGCCAAATTACAGGACATGACAGATCCAGCTGCTCTTAACTTACTACAGACTATAATGCTAGAGCTTTGCTCCCAGTTTATGATACGGGCAACATTTGACAATTACGAAACAGCTGGATTGCTCTGAGCTCCAGAAGATTGATGCTGTATGTCTTTTCTTCCTGAGACCATAGCTCTTGGGTTGATTGATTCTGACAATGTGCACCCCAACCCTTCTTGGAGGCATCTGTTGTCACTACTACTGTCGATTTTGGAGTCTGAAAAGGTGCTCCGTCAGGTGAGGAAGATGCGTTCACCATGTTAATTGCAGCTTGATGTAATGCTCCACTGGTATCTTCGTGGATAGCGGCTGGTAATATTGGGACCAATAATCTCTCAAAAACTACTGAAGGGGACGCATTCTTAATCGTGCTTGAGGTATAACATGTCACGCCTAGTAACCCTCAGAAAGTGAGCCCCTGTGCCGAACAGAGTTAGGCAGCCGAACAATCCTGATCTTACCTGAAGAGTGGAGCAGCAACTCCTCAGGAGGTCAGGGGTGTGAAGACACAGGTGAGACTTCCAGGGCAGATGGAAAGCAGGAGCAAAGTCCAAGATCAGACAAGTCTCAGAGCAGGTGACGAACAAGAGCACAGTCCAGGTCCAGGCAAGTTTCAGGGCAGGCGGCAAACAAAAGCAGAGTCCAGGTCCAGGCAAGTTTCAAGGCAGGTGGCAAACAAAAGCAGAGTCCAGGTCCAGGCAAGATTCAGGGCAGGCGGCAAACAAAAGCAGAGTCCAGGTCCAGGCAAGTTTCAGGGCAGGAGGAGTCCGAGAAAAACCCAACGCCACAGAATCCACAAAAGTAGAAGCCGAAGCAATGAGAGTTCTACCTTGCTGCTCCTAAATAGCCCTCCCCATCAGGAGGACCGGTAACAGCTGAAAGGAGGCGGAGCTACCCACAACCGTGACTCAACAGCCCCGGATTGGCCAGCCAGAAGCAAGAGGCGGAGTCAGCCGCGATTGGCCAATCCGGACGTTGTGGGGAGTGACATCATTCCTCTGAGGCTCCGCGCCTGCAAGGGATCCCTTTCTCGGGGAACGCCGGCCCTGTCCACCTGGCCGGCGTCTCCCCGCCGCCACCGAAGCGGACCGGAGGGCCGGAGCAGCCCAGACCGCAGACAGGACTCCAGCGGTGCGACGAAGGGGCCTGGCGCCCGACCGCCTCTCCTGGCCAACACTCCCTGCGGCACCCCGACAGCGCGGCACGACCGATGGAGGAGCGGCACAGGTGAGGGACGCGACAGTACCTCCCCCGAAAGCTCCCCTCCTCCGTCTCGGCCCAGGTCTAGAAGGATAACGAGAGTGAAACTCTCGAACCAAGTCGGGTGCATGGACATTCTTTGCTGGTTCCCAAGAATTATCTTCAGGACCAAAATTCTTCCAAGAAATCAAATAAAAGTCTTCCCCTTTGGAGCTTGGAATCCAGAATTTCCTGTACCTCAAACTCAGGATCCGGCTCAGAATCAGGAACAGTAATCCACTTAGGTTCAGGATGCCACTGTGAGGCCCGGAAAGGTTTGAGTAACGAGACGTGGAAAGCATTGTGGACATGCAGGTTACTAGGTAAGTGAAGACGATAGACTACCGTCCCCACTCTGGTTTGAACAGCAAATGGACCAATAAATCGGGGAGCAAACTTCAAGGACGGAAGACGAAGCTTCAGATATTTGGTGCTGAGCCACACCCGTTGCCCAGGCTGGAAAACAGGAGCGGCCCGACGATGGCGATCAGCAAACCGTTTATACCGGACCGCCGCCCGCTGCAAGTGGCGCTGTACTGTTCTCCATGTGTCCTGGATAGTGGAGAGGGTCGGCTGAACTAGTGGAGGAGCGTGATCCAAAGGAAGCGGAGGAGGAAGACAAGGATGACGTCCAAAAACAGCAAAAAAGGGTGAAGTCTGGGAGGCGGAGTGCACACTATTATTGTAGGCGAACTCAGTCCAAGGCAAAAGATCAGTCCAATTATCCTGACGGGTGTTAGTAAAAGCCTGGAGGAAAGCCTTAAGCGTCTGATTAGTCCGTTCAGCCATGCCATTCGTCTGCGGATGATAGGCTGAAGAAAAAAGTGTGGCGACACCAAAAGCTGAGCACAAGGACCTCCAGAATCGAGACGTGAATTGAGAACCTCTATCACTGATGATACGCTGAGGAAATCCATGTAATCGAAAAACATGCTGGACAAAATGGGAGGCCAAAACAGCAGCAGACGGTAGGGTTCGCATAGGAACAAAATGTGCCATGCGGGAAAAATGATCCACCACCACCCAGATGACAGTGTTACCCTTGGAGGGAGGAAGATCCGTAATAAAGTCCATAGAAATGTCCTGCCACCGATGCTGAGGTATGGGCAAGGGTTGCAGAGGTCCCCAGGACTTGCCCGGAGGAGACTTGGTGCGAGCACAGGTAGAAACAAACTGTAGAATGTCCTGAGCCATACGAGGCCACCAAAAATAACGGGAGATGAGATGATAAGTCTTCTGGAACCCAAAATGTCCAGAAAAAGCAGAAGAATGACCCCACTGTAACACCTTGCATCTGTAGCGGAGAGGAACCGGGGTCCGCAGAGAAGCAGAAGCCACCACCGACGCAGGAAGACAAGCCGGATCTAGCATAGGAGAAACCTCATCAGGTTCTTCGGGCACCTCAAAGGCTCGGGAGAGCGCATCAGCTTGGACGTTCTTTTCAGTAGGTCGGAAGATCAAGTGAAAGTCAAAACGGGCAAAAAAAAGAGACCATCTGGCTTGCCGTGGATTGAGACGCTTGGCATCCTGTAAATAAAGAAGATTCTTATGATCAGTGATCACAGTAAAGGGATGTGCGGCCCCCTCAAGAAGATAACGCCATTCCTGAAAGGCAAGCTTCATGGCTAGCAATTCTCTGTCCCCCACCGTATAATTACGCTCCGCTGGGGAAAACTTCTTAGAAAAGAAAAAACAAGGATGCCGTTTACCAGAAGAAGCCACCTGTGATAAGACAGCTCCAGCTCCAAGAGCAGATGCATCCACTTCAACAACAAAAGGCTTCGCAATATCCGGAGTACGGAGTACTGGAGCAGACACAAAAGCAGTCTTTAAAGTAGAGAAAGCCTCCAGAGCTGTGGGGGACCAATTCCGCACATCAGCCCCTTTTCTGGTCAAAGCTGTCAAAGGAGCCGTAATCAAAGAGTAATGTGGAATAAACTGTCTGTAGTAATTGGCGAAACCAAGGAACCTCTGCAAGGCCCGGAGTCCTTGAGGCAGGGGCCAATCTTGGATAGCCTGAAGATTAGCAGGGTCCATCTGAAGGCCATCGGCGGAGATAATATGTCCCAGAAAAGGAATAGTAGACTGGTGAAATGCACATTTCTCCAACTTGGCAAACAGTCAATGAGCCCGAAGGCGTTGGAGCACCGTGCGCACGTGCCCTTGATGGTCCTGAGGAGAAGCAGAGAAGATAAGGATATCATCCAAATAGACAATGACTGATGAATACAGTAAATCCCGGAAAATGAAATTAATAAAGTCCTGAAAAACAGCTGGCGCATTACACAGGCCGAAAGGCATGACCCGGTATTCAAAGTGGCCTTCGTGAGTATTAAACGCTGTCTTCCACTCATCCCCCTCACGAATGCGGATCAAATTGTAAGCACCTCGGAGATCCAACTTGGTGAAGATAACCACTCCCTGAAGACGATCAAATAACTCAGGGATCAGAGGAAGAGGATAGCGGTTCTTAATCGTGATAGTATTCAGTCCTCGATAGTCAATACAAGGTCTCAGCGACCCGTCCTTTTTGGACACAAAAAAAAACCCAGCACCAGCCGGGGAGGAGGAGGGTCGAATAAATCCCTTGGTAAGATTCTCATGAATGTATTTCCGCATAGCAGCCGACTCAGCTCTGGACAGAGTATATAATCGTCCCCTAGGAGGCATCTTGCCCGGCAGTAAATCAATAGAACAGTCAAAGGGGCGATGGGGAGGGAGGGAGTCTGCCTCCCGTGCATCAAAAACATCTCAAAAATCACTATATTCCTCAGGAAGACAAGCTTCACAAGGTCGAAGAATCCCAGGTAAGGCGGCAATGCTTCTAGGAGGAGGTTCCACAGGAGTCAGGCAGACCTCAAAACATCGTTTACTCCATTGACTGATCTCCCCAGCCGGCCAGTTGATGCAGGGTGCGTGAAGACGTAACCAGGGTAAACCTAGGATAACAGGATGGATAGCATGGGGCAAAATAAAAAATTGGATCTCTTCATGATGCAAGAGGCCCACTTGCATCTTCAGTGGTGGAGTGAGCTGAGTAACAAGATGAGGAAGAGCCGAGCCATGAATGGACGTTACCTGCAGCGCGGGCCTACAAGGAACTGAAGGTTCTCCCAGCCTCTTAAGAAGAGATGCATCAATAAAATTACCTCCCGCCCCAGAGTCCAACAGAGCTAAAGTGTTCACCCTGAACTCACGCCAAAGGAGAATTATAGGCACAGAAATCAAGTTATCTGGAAGGGAATTCGAGTGACCCAACGCCACCCCTTCCTCAGGGCTTGGGTCTAGGCATTTCCCGGCTTATTGGGACACTCCTTCACAAAGTGACCGGGTTTACCACAATAAAGGCAAAGTCTATTGTTTCGTCTATGGGCCCTCTCAACAGCTGAAAGACGATGTCTGCCAATCACCATAGGTTCTTCAGACCCCTCTGCGGTCGGTCCTGCAGCACCCTGAGGAGACATGGGCCGTCGCCTAGGAGGAGAGGTTCTCCGAGGTGGACGTGAAGTACCCTGTTCTCGTGCTCGCTCCTGGAATCGAACATCAATCCGGACACAGAGGGAAATAAGTGCATCCAACGTACTAGGAACCTCCCGGCCAGCCAACTCATCCTTGATACGCCCGTTCAGGCCTTGCCAAAAGATCGCTGTGAGGGCCTCTTGATTCCACTTCAGCTCTGCCGCTAGAGTACGGAATTGGATAGCATAGGCTCCGACTGAACTGTTCCCTTGCTGAATACGCAGCAATTCACTAGCTGCGGAAGAGGGGCGTCCCGGGACGTCAAACACCATACGAAACCTTCGCAGGAACTCTCCCAGATCAGAAAGAAGAGGGTCTTGTTGTTCCCACAAGGGTGAAGCCCATGCCAAGGCTGACCCGGACAGTAGCGAGATGATATACGTAATCTTGGATCTGTCTGTAGGGAATGAAGCAGGTTGCATGTCAAAGAGCATTTGACATTGGTTCAAAAACCCGCGGCAGGCGGCAGGTGTACCGTCAAACCGGGGAGGCTCAGGTAAGCGGAAGGCAAGCTGGGGTGGAGTCGTCCGGCTGGCACCAGTAGTCGGACTTCGCTGGGCCGACATCTGTGAACATACATCTTGAAGGACTCCCGAAAGTCTATTAAGCTGGGCCTGCTGTTGTTGAAGAGCTTGGGCCAGGTCGGTCAAATCAGGCTTATCCGGCGAGCTCATGGCTTCGGCTTACTGTCACGCCTAGTAACCCTCAGAAAGTGAGCCCCTGTGCCGAACAGAGTTAGGCAGCCGGACAATCCTGATCTTACCTGAAGAGTGGAGCAGCAACTCCTCAGGAGGTCAGGGGTGTGAAGACACAGGTGAGACTTCCAGGGCGGATGGAAAGCAGGAGCAAAGTCCAAGATCAGACAAGTCTCAGAGCAGGTGACGAACAAGAGCACAGTCCAGGTCCAGGCAAGTTTCAGGGCAGGCGGCAAACAAAAGCAGAGTCCAGGTCCAGGCAAGTTTCAGGGCAGGCGGCAAACAAAAGCAGAGTCCAGGTCCAGGCAAGTTTCAAGGCAGGCGGCAAACAAAAGCAGAGTCCAGGTCCAGGCAAGATTCAGGGCAGGCGGCAAACAAAAGCAGAGTCCAGGTCCAGGCAAGTTTCAAGGCAGGCGGCAAACAAAAGCAGAGTCCAGGTCCAGGCAAGTTTCAAGGCAGGAGGCAAACAAAAGCAGAGTCCAGGTCCAGGCAAGATTCAGGGCAGGCGGCAAACAAAAGCAGAGTCCAGGTCCAGGCAAGTTTCAAGGCAGGCGGCAAACAAAAGCAGAGTCCAGGTCCAGGCAAGTTTCAAGGCAGGCGGCAAACAAAAGCAGAGTCCAGGTCCAGGCAAGATTCAGGGCAGGCGGCAAACAAAAGCAGAGTCCAGGTCCAGGCAAGTTTCAGGGCAGGAGCAGTCCGAGAAAAACCCAACGCCACAGAATCCACAAAAGTAGAAGCCGAAGCAATGAGAGTTCTACCTTGCTGCTCCTAAATAGCCCTCCCCATCAGGAGGACCGGTAACAGCTGAAAGGAGGCGGAGCTACCCACAACCGTGACTCAACAGCCCTGGATTGGCCGGCCAGAAGCAGGAGGCGGAGTCAGCCGCGATCGGCCAATCCGGACGTTGTGGGGAGTGACATCATTCCTCTGAGGCTCCGCGCCTGCAAGGGATCCCTTTCTCGGGGAACGCCGGCCCTGTCCACCTGGCCGGCGTCTCCCCGCCGCCACCGAAGCGGACCGGAGGGCCGGAGCAGCCCAGACCACAGACAGGACTCCAGTGGTGCGACGAAGGGGCCTGGCGCCCGACCGCCTCTCCTGGCCAACACTCCCTGCGGCACCCCGACAGCGCGGCACGACCGACGGAGGAGCGGCACAGGTGAGGGACGCGACATAACATGAACTGTCGCAGTCATGTAACCCAACAATACTAAGAGATTTCTGGCTGTCATTACTCGAGTGCTTAACAAGGTCTGTACCAGTCGAATAAGAGCGTGTACTCTGGGTAAAGGTAGGTGTGCCAAGGCAATGGGTATAATCAGACATGCTCATATGAATTCCAATTTCTATGTTGGTTGCAAAAGTGACTTTTCATAATTTATGAGAAAACCTAAGGAAGTTAGGAGGGTAATTGTCTTCTCCAGTGTCTGCAGAATGATTTGCTGAGTGGGCCTACAATGAGCCAATCACCTAGGTAAGGAAAAATAATGCTACCCTGTTAACGAAGATAGGCTATGACCACAATCACACACTTGGTGAAAACTCTGGGTGCCAATGTGAGGCCAAACGGGAGAACCCTGTATTGGTAATGAATCTCTTGCAGTGTGAACTGAAGGTAGCGGCGTGAGCTTGGGTGTATTGGGATGTGGAGATATGCATCTCTGAGGTCCAATTATGCTAACTATCCTCTTTGCTGTAGAAATGGTAGAATGTTTGCTAGAGTACACATGCGGAATCTTTCCTTTTTGATAAATTTGTTGAGGAGCCTTAGATCTAGGATGGCTCGAAATCCTCCTAGTTTCTTTGGTATGAGGAAATACTTGGAATAAAATCCGCTCCCCATCTGATGTTATGGTACTAGCTCTATCCCTTGAGCCCGAAGCAATCTGTGAACCTCTGCTTATAGGAGAAGAGTATGGGAATCTAATGCTTCACATTGCATCGGAGGATTGAATGGCGGATAATGGTGAAAATTGATTCGATACCCATTTTGCATCACCTGCAGCACCCTTGAGTGTGTTGTTACAGTTTTTCAAGCATTGCTGAAAAAGGACAAGCACCCTTCTACTGGAAGGCTTGGGTGGTCCTGTTTGTCAAAAACTAGGATTTGTCTTCTGTTGTTGGATAGTGCTACCATGCACCTGTTTCTTCTCATGAGGAAATTTAGGTGGGATATGTTGCATCTGTCTATGGTTTTTATTAAAGTAGGCAGGTTTCAGAGATGAGTAAGATTTCCTACTATGAAATCATGATTTAGATTGATAATATGGAAGATGCTTATATACAGCCCTCGAGCTTTTTGACTGATCATCTTCCAAAGCATCCAGTGTCATGCACTCATTTTTTACTGTGGTAATCATCTTTGCCACCTTGGGACCAAACACACTGTCTCCTAAGAAAGGGAGGTCTGCTACTTTCTCAAATAAATCCTCAGCTAGAGCTGAAGATCGCAGCCAAGCCATGCTTCTTATAGAGATGGCAATTGCTGAACCACGTACAGCTGTTTCGTAATTGTCAAATGTTGCCCGTATCATAAACTGGGAGCAAAGCTCTAGCATTATAGTCTGTAGTAAGTTAAGAGCAGCTGGATCTGTCATGTCCTGTAATTTGGCAATTTTATCCATCACAGTGTATAAGTATTGAACATAATGTAAGGAATGAACTACTATTCTAGCCTGCAGCATTGTATTCTGATAGGATTTCTTTCCCAGAAGATCCATATACTTTAGATCTTTATTTGGTGGATGAGATGTGCTCTCTTTCCCCGTCTTATGTTTTCTCATCGCTGATTTCACTAACACAGACTGGTGTGGCAGCTGGTGGACTCCATATCCTAAAATAGATTGTTATCTAACAGCCGATTCATAGAGCGAACAGTAAATGGGTTAGACCAAATCTGTTTATGATGCTCCTGCAATAAGTTGTCAATTGAGAGAACTACTGTCTCCTTGTTATTAGATAGATATTTTAATACTGACCTCTTCTCTGGCTCTGTAGATGCCAACTGAGAGGTCTCTGGTAATTGGAGTTCTTTGGCCATTCTAATTAGAAATTGAGGATATGCATAATCCTCTTTCTGGTATTGGGTAGATTCCTTGTGAAGAAAATCAGTATTTACATCTGTAAGGCATGACTTTTTCCCCATGGATTCAGGTGAGTTGGGCAGAGGCTCTGGAGCAGGACTTGATATCCTGTCTGGATTGTGACTCCAATATTGCAGATGTGGAAGGAGAGACTTACCATGGTCTCTTTCTAGACGATGGACTGGTGCAATGTGACCTGAGAGAAGTCTGTTGCTTGTTAGAGGACTGTACATCATTAACAAACATTGAAGTAACTGGTACAGCTGGCATATGTTGTTTAAAGAACTGCCGGTTCTCCTGCTGGGTCCCTGCAGTACTATCAGAGCCCACAGAAGCATCCGATTTTGACTGTCTGTCGGGAATATCCTGATCCTGTCCCACAAGCATAGCAGCAGGGAGGAAAGCAGAATCTGCAGACTCAGTAGTTAGAGGAACAGCTGACAACTCTACCAGCTTTATTATGTACTTTGTCTTTGCTTTCTTTTTGCCTGAGGAGCTTGATCTGTAGTGACTTATCAGACATTTTCTGACAGTTGGCACAATCTGCCAGTATATGCTGCTGTCCAAGACAGCGGAGACACTTCGTATGTGGGTCCGTGACTGACATCCTTTTAGTACAAGAAGAACAGTCTTTAAATCCTGGTTTCTGGGACATCTGTGAAGAAGTTTGTTTATTGATAAGTAAAATAAAATAACACTGACTAAAGAAATCAATGAAAACAAAAGAACCTAAACGATATTTGTGAGGAGAACCTATAGAAGCGCAGCGGGTCGTAACTACACCACGGACAAAATAAAACTGATTTGACGGGGGGGCGTGTTCACTAATTATACTGTTTCCAGGGGCGGGAATACTGACACATGCGCAGAGAGCCCTTTACAGTTTTCTGTGCTATTGGAAGCCCGGTTAGGTAACGTCACCCTGACATCACTTCAGCTATGTGGCTAGATGATCACACTGTCCAAGGAGAAGAAGGCTACTCATAGGGAAGCATGTTACAGGAAACAGTAAGCACCCATAGCACAGTATAATGAGCTCTAATATTCTACCACAATGTTATTCTAAAATGTCATATGCTCACAGTTCTTGGCACACATCTGTCATTCAAAGCCCACAGAAGTGCAATAGATATTCTGGACATCTTGATGCAAATTATGCCAGCACATAGCACAGGTCTCTACAGCTATTCGAGGGGAAATACATTCAAAATAAAATGCCTGCATTCCTGCTTCTCTATGACTGTAGTGTACATCATCCAATGAAAAAATGGAAAGGATGCTACTGTACATCAGTAAAACAAGCAAAAAATACAAATCAGTCTTCAGAGACATACCATACATTATTACACAAAACTGCTCAGTAAACATTTCTCACAGGAAGATCACTTATTAATGACCTTAAAATTAAGTACATAATGGAAATTTCAGTAGTACATCTAACTTACCAGTACACATTCTAAGCCCTATTTTCTTTAATAGGATCTTTTTCCATTTTCTGAAAGATGCCTTTTTGGCTTTCACTGCCTTTTTAAGCTCCCCATTAAACCAGGATGGCAGTCATTTGGGATCTTGAAGTACCATGAGGCTGCCAGAGGTCATGGCAGCCATTTTGATGAGCAGGTCACACAGGACAGGAACAAGTGGACATCGCTCCTGTTTCTTTCCCCCTAGACCACCAGGGATCCACAAAAGTAGGCCTGGGGGGATAGCCTATAGGGATGGGAGATGGGGTCACCTTAGATTTTCTTTGGAGAATGGGTGGAAGGGGGATCAGAAGGGGAGGATCATGAGAGGCCAGAATTTTTAAATGTCTTATGTATGTCCCAGCTGGGTGAGGACCCACATAAAACCCACCAACTAGCACATAATGAATTATTTCCAGATATTCAATGTCTAGTAATATGCAATCTATCCCTAAAATCAGGTGAGGTACCGGAAGACTGGAGGGTGGCCAATGTAAGGCCAATTTTTAAAAAAGGTTCCAGAGGAGATCCGGGAAATTATAGACCGGTGAGTCTGATGTCGGTGCCAGGCAAAATGGTAGAGGCTATTATTAAGAATAAAATTACAGAGCACATACAAAAACATGGGCTCATGAGACAAAGTGAGCACGGATTTAGTGAAGGGAGGTCTTGCCTCACCAATCTACTGCATTTTTTTCAGGCGGTGAACAAACATGTGGACAATGGGGAGCCGGTGGATATCATGTATCTGGATTTTCAGAAGGCGTTTGACAAAGTACCTCATGAAAGACTCCTGAGAAAACTGGAGAGTCATGGGATTGGAGGTAGGGTATTATTATGGATTAAGAGCTGGTTGAAAGATAGGAAGCAGAGAGTAGGGTTGAATGGTCAGTATTCTCAATGGAGAGGGGTAGTTAGTGGAGTCCTTCAGGGGTCTGTGCTGGGACTGCTGCTTTTTAATATATTTATAAATGACCTAGAGATGGGAGTAACTAGTGAGGTAATTAAATTCGCATATGACACAAAGTTATTCAGGGTCGTCAAGTCACAGGAAGAATGTGAAAAATTACAGGAGGACCTTGTGAGACTAGGAGATTGGGCATCCAAATGGCAGATGAAGTTCAATGTTGACAAGTGAAAAGTGATACATATGGGAAAGAGGAACCCGAATTACAGCTATGTCATACAAGATTCCGCGTTAGGAGTTATAGACCTAGAAAGGGATCTGGGAATCATCGTGGATAAGATGTTAAAAACTTCTGCTCAGTGTGCTGCGGCAGCTAAGAAGGCGCACAGAATGTTGAGTATTATTAGGAAAGGGATGGAAAACAAACATGAGGATATTATAATGCCATTGTATCGCTCCACGGTGAGACCGCACCTCGAGTATTGTGTTCATTTCTGGTCGCCGCACCTCAAAAAAAGATATAAAGGAATTGGAGAAGGTGCAGAGAAGGGCGACGAAAATGGTAAAAGGGATGGGAGGACTTCCCTATGAGGAAAGGCTAAGACGGTTAGGGGTCTTCAGCTTGGAGAAGAGGCGGCTGAGGGGTGATATGATGGAAGTCTACAAGATAATGAGTGGAATGGAGCGGACAGATGTGAAGCATTTGTTTACACTTTCTAACAATAATAGAACCAGGGGACATAAGATGAAGCTAGAATGTGGTAGATTTAAAACAAATAGGAGAAAGTTTTTCTTAACTCAGCGCGTAGTTAGACTCTGGAACTCGTTGCCGGAGAATGTAGTGACAGCAGTTGGCCTTGCTGAGTTTAAAGGGGGTTTGGACAGATTCCTGAAGGAAAAGTCCATTGAACATTATTAATTTACATTTTTGTTTTGTTTTGGGGGTTTTGCCAGGTTCTTGAGGCCTGGATTGGCCACTGTTGGAGACAGGATGCTGGGCTTGATGGACCCTTGGTCTTTTCCCAGTATGGCGGTGGTTATGTAAAAGCACTCCTATTAAGCACTCCACGAGAAAGATCCCCCAGTAGTTGATGTCCCAGTCACCAAATGCTAAACTGGCAAGGAATATTGGACTCTGTGCCAGCATATGATAAACATTTATGCTGCTAATTCAGGAAATATTTATTTTTATTTTTTATTTATTTTATTTATGTGCCTGTATTGACCTGCTGATATTTTAGATATTTGTGATTCTAAAATGGATGTTTCTGCCACATGCAGCCAGTGCATAAACATCCATTTTCCCATGTATTTTAGAACAGGCTCTACTAGCGGAACTTGAAATCTCCTGACTTGGAAGTTTCAATTACGATCTGTATGTCCTTTCTAAAATGTTGTTCATTGATTGCTACTGCCAAGTGGCTCCACTACTTTTACCTCTTGCACCTGGTTCTGCATCCAAAAAATGATTATCTCTAAAGTATATTTCATCGGGTTCAAGACCAGCTGCTTCATGACGATGTCATTTATAGGTTCTAGAAGATTTACATGTTTAGCATAAAATCTCCTGTTATTATGTTACCAAGTTTGTTAGGCTTCCTAATTTCTGTTAGCATTTCACTGACTGTCTCTTTGTCCTGTGCATATAGAAGGTAGTATACTCCTGCCACTATACTCTTCCCTACCATAAAAGGAATTTCTATCCTTAAAGATTCCACACTGCATTTTATTCCATGTTTTTATCTTGTTTGATAGCACACCATCCTATAGCACCACCCCTCCACCAATTTGATTCACCTTATCATTTCACTACAATTTGTACCCTGATATCATAGTGTGTGATATCCTTCTGTCATTCTTCCACCAGGTCTCTAAGATACTAAGATATACAACAAAGATATACAACAAAGAGCAACACATGTAACTGTATAACCTCTGACTTATCCAGAAATGTTTTATACTATCTCTTGCTTTATCACTATCATTTATTCCAAAACTCTCTGTTAATAATAAATGTATGTTCCCCTCTATTTCCCATATCCACGATGAACTGTAAGCCACATTGAGCCCGCAAAAAAGTTGGGATAATGTGGGATACAAATGCAATAAATAAATAAATAAATACTTTTGCCTACATCTTCATTTAATTCCATACATACAGACAATTTAAAGTGTTGGTTTTTTAATTCACAACCTGTTAAGCAGTTGAAAAGGGTAATTTAAAATCATTTATCTCTGTCTGTTCTTTATTTATTTATTTGTTACATTTGTACCCCAAATTATCCCACCTATTTGCAGGCTCAATGTGGCTTGCATAATACCGTAAGGTGATAGCTACCTATGGTGAAGAAACAAATACAGAGTAAGGTTAATTTTCAATGAAATAGGTATGTACAGACACAATAGGGAATCATAGAGAGGGAAGTTATGTAAAGTTCATACTGTTCATTACAAGTTTAGGTATCTTTATGTTGCTGGGTTCAGGTACTTAAGCTGGGTCAGTGTGATATGCCTTTTCGAACAGGTTGGTCTTTAGTGGTTTCCGGAAGTTGAGATGGTCGTACGTAGTTTTCACGGCTTTTGGAAGTACATTCCAGAGTTGTGTGCTTATATATGAGAAACTGGATCCATGAATAGATTTGTACTTGAGTGCTTTGCAACTAGGGTGGCGGAGATTTAAGTAAGTACATGATGATCTGATTGAATTTCTGGTTGGCAGGTCTATGAGGTCAGACATATATCCTGGGGCATCACCATAGATAATTTTATGGACTAGGGTACAGATTTTAAAAGTAATACGTTCTTTGATTGGGAGCCAATGTAATTTTTCATGAAGGAGTTTGGCACTTTTGAATCGCGATCTTCCAAATATAAGCCTGGCTGCCGTGTTTTGAGCAGTCTGAAGCTTCTTTATAAGATTTTCTTTACATCCGGCATAAATTCCGTTGTAGTAGTCGGCATGTACCAGATTGCAAAATATTGCCCTGGGGCATAGGAGCCAACTTTTCAAAATGATTGGGGGTGCTGAATTTTTTTTTTTTTTTTTTACAGGCAGTGCGTTCCCCCCCCCCCCCCCATACCTTAAAATTCTGTCTACTGCAGTCTTCACCTGGGCAGTGGCAGCACCACTTATAGGCTGCCTGCAACCTGCACCAGGACTTCTTCCGTGAACAGTCCCACCCCTCAGGCCCCCTGTACTGTGCAAATATAAAGAGATGCAAATTTCAAAAACTGACATATTTCAATCACTCTACTATAGGTTAACAAATACAAATACAACAAAAAATGGAAAATATGATAATATCATTTAGTGGACTAAATACATTTTTCAATTAGCTTTCAAAGGCCAAAACCTCTTTCCTCAAGTCAGGACAGTATACTGCTGTTATGGTATTCTGTTCTGACACGAGAAAGGAGGGTTTGGTCTCCAAACATTAGTCGAAATTGTTTTCAAATTAGTCCAATAAAGATATCACCTTACTTCCATTTTCTGTATTTATTAACACAGCTACCACACTACTTTATCCTAAACTAAAAATAAAATTCATTTTTTCCTACCTTTGTGGTCTGGCCATTTACTGTTTCTACTTGTGTTGGTCCCAGTCTCTTGTTTCTTCTTTCCTCGATCTTTAACTTTCCCCCCTTTCCATCCAGCGTCTACCCCCTCTCTTCCCCCCTTTCCTTCCAGCATCTGCCCCCTCTCTTCCCCCTTTCCATCCAGCATCTGCCCCCTCTCTCTCTCCTTTCCATCCAGCGTCAATTTTCTCCATCCATGTGTAGTTTTTCTTCTCTTTTCCCTTTCCCTCATCTCTGTCAGTATGCATCTCCTTCCTCTTTCTTCACTCCCCTCCATCCATATACAACTCCTTCCTCTCTCTTCCCTCTCCTCCATCCATGTCCACCATTTTTCCTCTCTCTCCATCCCTCCATCCATGTTCATCTCACTTCCTCTCTTCCCTCCCCTCCATCCATGTCCAGCATTTCTCCTCTCTCCCGTCCATCCATGTGCATCTCCTCCTGTCTTCCCTCCCCTCCATCCATGTCCAGCATTTCTCCTCTCCCCTCCATGTGCATCTACTTCCTGTCTTTCCTCCACTCCATGTCCAGCATTTCTCCTCTCCCCTCCGTCCATGTGCATCTCCTTCCTGTCTTTCCTCTCCTCCATCCATGTCCAGCATTTCTCCTGCCCTTCCCTGCATCCATTTCCAGCAACTCTCCTCTCTCCCCTGCATCCATTTCCAGCAACTCTCCTCTCTCCCCTGCCCTCCCCTGCATCCATGTTCAGCAACTCTCCTCTGTTTTGTCCCAATTAAAGTGCTGCATGCAGCCTGTTGGAGATTACAATATTCATTCAGATCTGAGCGACAAACTTCAATGATCGTTTTCCAGATCATTGCTTACATCTTACCAACAAAAAGCCAAGCTCTCTAATAATAACACTAATTCTATTGAGCAGGGTGTCAATAGCTGTATGTTGCCATGCAGAAGAACAAAGAGGAATAAACAGAACTAGAACCTTAATGAAAAGAAAAGGAAAGTGGAGGTGGGGGAGAGGAAAATAAAGTCTAACTGTAACTGAACATCTTACAAAAGATAGGGAAAGAGTCACACGATGGTTGTTCGCTTCAAAAATTCCAACTAAACTTTACGACAAACATGAAATCCAATAGAATAAAGCCCTTTGCAAAGGTTTTTAATCAGTAGGGAAGAAAAATGCATATAAATAAAAACGCACTATTTTGTTTTCTGTTTTGTTTTAGAGAGTGAGGCAAAGTTTCAGTCCCAATGATACCGGTATGCGAGGGGGCATCTTTAATTTAATAGCTGTTAAATCGTATTGTTAACCAGAAAAAAAAGGCATTTCATCTGACTATAAAGAAAAGTACCTCATAGTGAGTAATAGAGCTCTCGGGATCTACTCGGCAGAATGAGGCTCATCTGGATTCTGGATGCATGCAGGGACGGGAGCCGGCCCTGGAGAGACAGGAGGACAAGCACTCACGCGCGGCGCCACCGGCCCACCACTGCCTAAGTTCGGGCTTCGGCGGCTCCGGAAGCTCCTCTGTGCTCTGCCTCTGTTGCAGCATGATGATCATCCTGCCTATGCGGGACCGAAAACTGTAACAGAGCCAGAGCACGGAAAGCTTCTGACGGCAAAGGCAGTGTGTGTGCTTACACAGAGAGTCTGGAACATTGAAGGGGCCGGAGGTAGGAAGCGAA
Organism: Microcaecilia unicolor; assembly: GCF_901765095.1. Taxonomy (NCBI): domain Eukaryota; kingdom Metazoa; phylum Chordata; class Amphibia; order Gymnophiona; family Siphonopidae; genus Microcaecilia; species Microcaecilia unicolor. Next base: position 217,066,009 of record NC_044036.1, read on the forward strand.
AGGATGGACAGCAGGGCAAGGAGTTGGGGCGGTGCAGGGAGTGGGACTGGGACCGAGCGGGAGGGACTTTATCCCCATGTCATGTCGTCGCGTGCCACTGCCAAATTATTGGGGGTGCTTGAGCACCCACAGCACCCACGGAGTTGGTGCCTATGCCCTCGGGAAGAACGGTTTTACTCGTTTGAGTTTCCACATTGAGGGCTAGATGCACTAAAGTCCTCGGAAGAGCCGTTCCCTTACCGATTCCACAGCGAATCGGTAGGGAATGGCCATACATCAAGGAAAGGGAATGCAAATGAGCTGCTTGTTGTAGCTTACTTGCACTCTCTATTCCCTTAGAAGCCAGTCGGCCAGTCAGCCGGTCCAGCATGCGCAGAGCAGCCAAGCGTTATGCTGGCTGCTCTGCACATGCCAAGGATGTCCTTTATGGACGTCCTTCACTCAAAAAAAACAACAACAAAAAAAGGACGTCCCTGATGAGCAGGAAACTTGTCTGAAAAGAGGCTCAGTTAATTTAAGTGCTATTGCTCTGTTGTGTAACATTTCCATTGTTTACTGCTTTGCATGTTAAAGGCAGGCTTAAATCAGGCAATTAGGAAGGACTTCTCTGAAGAAAAAGAAAAATCCAAGTGCTTGTCAGGGACATCTAACAAAAGCTGGACGTCTTCCTGCAGCTTTTGTGATGGGCGTCCTTCTTGGATGTGTTTTTCTTACTTGCAATTAGGATGGACTTCTCTGAAGAAAAAAAAAAAAAGGATGTCCCTGTTTTTCTTATCTGCCTGAACTGACCATAACCACAGTTCTCTCAACAGTCCCCCAAGGTTGTTTTCATCTTGCGCCCCCTTCCCCCCCCCCCCCCCCCCCCCCCCCAGGATTGGGACGTGCGAGGATGTCCAAATCAAAACTTTTTGGACGTCCCTCCCTCCAGATCTCTCTCAGCCAATCCCAGCTGGGAAGGGAGTCATACTCATGGCACCAGAAGTTACCATCTCCAACGTCACAAAACAAAGAACTCTTCTTGCCCATGCACTGGACTGTACATGATCAGAATTGGTCCAGGCTACCACCTGACAGAGAAGTCTGGAAGAACGCAGGGAGAGTGGGAGAAGTGAGTTAGTCGGAGACCCTCGGAGGAGGAGTACCTGTGAAGGAACTGAGAAATCCAGCTAGGCTTGGGGTGAGCTAGAGACTGTATGATACCAACCTTGTGACCTGCATAACTGGTGCAAATACCTTTGGCAGAGATTTTGGATCTGATAACCAACGGAGAGACGGGAACCTGCTTGTTTGCTGAGAAAGACCTGCACTACATAAGACACAGACAGCTGAGATAGCGTCTGGGGAGATTCTGCTCTGGCCTTATCTGAAGCCATCATCAGGACAGTGTGGTAAGATCACAGTGATATATTTCCCAGTCTGGGGTTAGGCAGTGGTTTTATTTAAGTACGACTGGTTCTGAGCAGAGATGGGCAGAAAATGAGTTCCAAAGCTATGGTCCAGCGTAACTAATGGCAGTGGAGAGGGTAATATCAAGGTGAATGACAGAAGGAGGGAATAGCCAAAGTGAACCAGCTGTAGAGGAATGAAGAGATCGAGAGGGCTCATATGGTATAAAAAGGCACAATAAATAATCTGGGGGTAATGGAAGGTGAGATACAAAATCAAGAATACCAAGTTTATATTGAATTTGAGCAAACAGCAGCAAACAGTGCTCTGTACGAAGCAGAGGTGTGACATGATCAAAGAGTCTTGAACGGTATAGTAAATGAACTGCAGTAGATTGAATGAGCTGGATCTGTTTAAGGGAGGAAAGAAGAAGACTTACGTAGAGAGAATTACAATAATCATTATGAGTGATAACTAGGCTGAGTCAGGGGCGTAGCTACGGGTGGGCCTGGGTGGGCCCAGGCCCACCCAATCTTGGCTCAGGCTCACCCAGTCTTGTGACCCTTTTCATCCACCCACCATGCAGCATGAGATCCCTCCCGTTGCACCTCGCTGGGTCCTCGCTAATAAACAACCAAGGCAGAGGCGCAGGACCGCGGCTCTCTGCCTGCCGCTACTGCTTCCTGTGCTGGCCCGGAAGTTTACCTCAGAAGAGGCAGGACCGGCACAGGAAACAGTAGTGGCAGGCAGAGTGCCGCGGTCCCGCGCCTCTGCCTTGGTTGTTTATTAGCATGGACCCGGCGAGGTGCAATGGGAGGGATCTTGTGCTGCATGGTGGGTGGATGAAAGGTGAGAGAGAGAGAAACATGGCGAGGGGAAGTGGTGTGAGTGTGCCGCTGCTCCGGTTTATCCTGTCTCGAGGTAAGAGCGAGAGCCCCGGCGTTAGCCACCCTGAGTAGCTTGGCAGAAATGGTCCTTGCCCTGTTCGGTTGTGTCCTTAATTTGTGCCCCCAGCTGGACCCACCATCCTTATCCCATTAGATGCCTGGTCTCCCAGGGTGTGGCCTCCTCCTTTTCCCTCGGCTCTCCAGCCCCCCCCCCCCTTTGTCTTCCCTGCAGGGGGGGGGAGGGAGAGGAAGGTATGTTGGTGGCTGGGCAGGGATGGGCTCAGTGCCAAGATTAAAATAATAATTTTAAAAAAGGTTGTATGTTTTTTGTTGGGTGGGAGTCTTCTCTGCAGCGCCCAAGACATTAAAAAATAAAATGTTTTATATTTAATACTGGTTTGGTTCCGGGTGGAGGGAGAGGGAGATTGGGAAGAGCAGGGTAGATGCCAGACTGTGGGGATAGGTAGAGGGTAGAACAGGGCTGACGCTAGGCTACAGGGAGAGGTGAGGAGTTAGGGTAGAGCTGATGCCTAACTGAAGGGATAGATGGTGGGGAAGGGAAGGATAGAGCTGATGCTGGGCTATGAGGATGGATGGGGGGAAAAAAGAAGGGAAGGGTAGGGCTGATGCCAGGCTACAGGACAATTTTTAATTTTTGGTCCTCTATTCTGTAATTGATGAGGGTCGGTATGTGTTCTGCATGTGACTGAGGTGAGAGATTCTGCTGGCATGTAGTTTGTGTGGTATGAGTCTGACGTCTGAATTTTCCAATGGAATGTGTATTGCTGCTATGTATATTCACCTGTTATGACCCGGTAGTAGTGAGCCCCTGTGCCCCGACTGAGCACGGCTGAGATGGAGTGATGCCGCACTTGGTCAGGCAGCCAAACAACCTCTAGCTTCACCTGGGAAGCGACCACCATTCACCGGGCGTTGAGCTCCCAGCTGCAGGTGGCCACCAGGACTTCTGGAACCGGCGGGGTTGCACAGCCGCTGACCAGGATGGCAGAGAACAGACACAGTCCAGAACCAGTACTCCGATAGGCAAGAATAGTCAAAATCAGTTCAGGGTCAAGGCAGGCAGCAAACAAGCAAAATCCAAGAAAACTAGCCAAGGTCCGGTACACAGGAAAACAGGAACAGAAGATAGTCGGCGAACAGTACTCAACAGCAACTCCTCAGAAATTGAGGCCAAAGCAATGAAGGACTGAAGGCAGGGCTTTAAATAGTGTTGGAATCAATCTCAAACATGTGCAGCTGATTCAAGATGGCTGCCCCCATCAGCAGAGATGCCTACGTCCAAATATGGGCTTCCTTCCTGAAGCTAATCAACACCAAGATGGCTTCCTTGGATAAGATCTATCCAAGATGGCTGACTCTTGAGCTATCCAAGATGGCTGCGGACATTGATCCAAACAAGATGACGGCTGCCAGAAATAGGGAACAGAAACAGACCCATCCTGGAGAAACCACATCCAAAATAGCCGGCTATCTCTGCCGGACCGCGCCTCGCCGGCGAATCGGCCGCACAGGCCTGGAATCAGGTGAGGAATATAACAGTATCCCCCCTGGAAGCCTCCCTCTTCTTCCTGGCCCGTGCCGAGTAGGATAAAGAGAATGGTACTCACGGACCAGGTCTGGAGCATGGACATTGGTTGCTGGTTCCCAGGAGTTGTCCTCTGGTTCGAAATGCTTCTAGGACAGCAAGTAGAACAGCTTCCCACCATGCAGCTTTGAATCCAGGATCCGGTCCACTTTGTACTCAGGGTCTGGATCGCTCTCAGGCACAACTACCTTCTTGGGCTCCGGATGTCACTTGGACCTGCGGAAAGGCTTCAGGAGAGATACATGGAACACATTGTGCTCCTGGAGTTGGCTGGGTAGGTGCAACCGGTAAGTCACCGCTCCTACCCTGGAGCGCACGGCAAAGGGTCCAATGAACTGGGGAGCAAACTTCAGAGAAGGGAGCCTCAACTTCAGGTATCGGGTACTCAACCATACCTTCTCTCCCGGCAGGAACGTGGGAGCCGCTTGTCTCCGGCGCTCGTAAGTCTCTTTGGCTTTGACCGCTGCCCGTCTCAGCTGCTCTTAGACCTTTTTTCAAGCCTCTTGCATAGTTCGGACTGTGGGTTGTACTTGAGGTGGGACCTCCTCGGGAGAAATAGGTGGAGGCAGACGTGGATGACGCCCACAGATGGTACTGAAAGGTGTAGACCGGGATGCGGAATGCAGGCTGTTATTGTATGCGAACCCTGCCCAGGATAACAAAATGGACCAATCATCCTGGCGCTAGTTCGAGTAGGCCCAGAGGAAAGCCTTCACCGTCTGGTTGACCCTTTCCACCATCCCATTGGTCTGCAGATGATATGCTGATGAAAAAAGCGTGGTCACCCCAAAGGCTGAACAGAGCGCTCTCCAAAAGCGAGAGGTGAACTGAGAGCCACGGTCACTTATGATCCTTTGGGGCAGTCCATGGAGCCTGAAGATGTGGGTGATGAAACTGGAGGCAAGACTGGCAGCCGTAGGTAATGTATTCATTGGCACAAAGTGGGCCATCTTGGAAAATCGGTCTATCACTACCCAAATGACTGTGTTGCCCTGGGAGGCCGGTAGATCAGTGATGAAATCCATGGACAGGTCCTCCCAGGGTTGCTGCGGCACTGGCATGGGCTGCATCAGACCCCACTGTCTCTGATGAGAACTCTTGGTTCGGGCACACACCGGACAGGTGGACACATATTGCAGCACATCCTGCGCCATCCGAGGCCACCAGTACGACCAGGAGATCAGATGGAGGGTCTTGTGAAACCCGAAGTGTCCAGCGAATTCGGAAGCATGCCCCCAACACAGCACCTTCCTGCGGAGACCCACCGGTACCGCCCTTCGGCAGTCAGCACTCGCCCCGGATATAGAGGGAATGCAGGCCGGGTTCAGCATGGGATAGGGCTCCTCCTGGTCCCCGGGAGCTTCAAAACTGCGGGACAGGACATCCGCCTGGACGTTCTTCTCCCCCAGCCTGAAAATCAGGTGGAAATCGAACCTAGCAAAAAACAGCGACCACCGGGCCTGATGCGGATTCAATCTGGTGGCATTTTGGAGGTACAGGAGGTTCTTATGGTCGGTGATCACCGTCACTGGATGTGCTGCTCCTTCCAGCAAGTAGCGCCATTCCTCAAATGCTAACTTAAGAGCCAGAAGCTCCCGAAACCCCACCATATAGATCCGCTCTGCGGGGGTAAACTTGCGGGAAAAGAAGAAGCAAGGATGCTTCTTCCCGGCAGCAGATGTCTGGGCGAGAACGGCCCCTACCCCCAAGGCTGAGGCGTCCACTTCCACCAGGAAGGGCTGGGTAGGATCCGGACTGCGGAGGACCGGTGCAGAAAAAAACGCCTTCTTCAGAATGGAAAATGCAGCAACCACCTCTGGTGTCCAGTTCTTAACATCCACGCCCTTTCGCATGAGGGCCGTTAGGGGAGCCGTGATAAGGGAGTAGTTCTTGATAAACTGCCGGTAGCAGTTAGTGAACCCCAGGAACCTCTTCAAGGCCTGCAGGCCCTGGGGGGCCGGCCAGTCGCGGATTGCAGTCAATTTCCCAGGATCCATTTGTAATCCGGTGGCCGAGACAATATATCCCAGGAACGGCAAACTCTTCTGGTGGAAAGAACACTTCTCCAGCTTGGCATACAGGTTTGTTTGGGCAGCCGCCCGAGAAATGGCCAGCTTCCCCACAATACAAACACAGATGTTTCCTGAGTCGATGGGTCCTCTCCTCCCGGGACAGGCAATGTCGCCCCATTACCATGGGTTCCTCCTTGATTCCTTCCGAACCCTCCTCAGGGGACCCAGGTGCCTCTGGGCGACAAGGCGGGCCTTCGGATCTCTGCACCACTTGGGGCGTGGACCTCTCCTGGACCCGCTCCTGGAACTGGATGTCAATTCTCATGCAGAGTGCGATGAGGCCGTCCAAAGTAGCAGGAATCTCGCGGCCGGCCAACTCATCCTTTATTTGGCCGTCCAACCCCTGCCAGAAAATAGCCGTCAATGCCTCCTGGTTCCACCGGAGCTCCGCGGCCAGAGTGCGGAACCGGATGGCATACGCCCTGACTGACCCGGAGCCCTGCTGAATCCGCAGCAGTTCCCCCGAGACAGAAGAAGGCCGGCCAGGTACGTCAAATACCATCCGGAATTGCCGTAGGAACTCCTCCAGGTTAGTCAGAACTGGACTCCGCTGTTCCCACAGTGGAGACGCCCAAGACAGCGCGGCACCGGACAGCAGGGAAATGATGCAGGTCACCTTAATTCTGGGTCCAAGAAAACACAAGGGCAAACGGCCTGCAAGCTCCAAGATGGAAAACAAACGAAGCAGATCGCAAAAATAAAATAGAGACTGATCGTTTGACGTTGTGTCAATACTCTTTTGGCATCTCTGATAGAGCTGTTTTTCTAAAGTGATCTCCTATGTATGAAATTTCAGTTCATCTCAGCACATATCCAATATTATCAATTAAACTTGTGAGTAAAGGATTGTTGTATAGCCCCTGAAGCAGCCCTGTCGGGCGAAACACAGCCTGTGTCGGGCTATTTATGTATATATAACTTCAGGTTTTAATAATAAATTACTGTTTTATTTTTGCGATCTGCTTCGTTTGTTTTCCATCTTGGTCACCTTAATTCTGTCAGATAAAAACACCTCTGGTTGTAGTTCAAACATAATCTGACATTGATTAAGGAACCCCCCGGCAGGCAGCCGGCGTCCCGTCAAACCGAAGCAGCTCCGGGAGACGCAGACGTACAGCGGGAACCCCTGCTCTAGAGACTGAAGGAGCCCCGGAAGCCTGCTGCGGGGAAGCGGGGAGCTGATTGCAGACATTCTGCAGTACACTGGACAAGTGTGTTAGTTGCGTCTGTTGCTGGCGTAATGCCTGAGCCAGGTTGGCAAGCTCGGTTTCATCTGGCGAGCTCATGGTTTCGGCCTACTGTTATGACCCTGTAGTAGTGAGCCCCTGTGCCCCGACTGAGCGTGGCTGAGATGGAGTGATGCCGCACTTGGTCAGGCAGCCAGACAACCCCTAGCTTCACCTGGGAAGCGACCACCGTTCACCGGGCGTTGAGCTCCCAGCTGCAGGTGGCCACCAGGACTTCTGGAACTGGCGGGGTTGCACAGCCGCTGACCAGGATGGCAGAGAACAGACACAGTCCAGAACCAGTACTCCGATAGGCAAGAATAGTCAAAATCAGTCCAGGGTCAAGGCAGGCAGCAAACAAGCAAAATCCAAGAAAACCAGCCAAGGTCCGGTACACAGGAAAACAGGAACAGAAGATAGTCGGCGAACAGCACTCGACAGCAACTCCTCAGAAATTGAGGCCAAAGCAATGAAGGACTGAAGGCAGGGCTTTAAATAGTGTTGGAATCAATCTCAAACATGTGCAGCTGATTCAAGATGGCTGCCCCCATCAGCAGAGATGCCTACGTCCAAATATGGGCTTCCTTCCTGAAGCTAATCAACACCAAGATGGCTTCCTAGGATAAGATTTATCCAAGATGGCTGACTCTTGAGCTATCCAAGATGGCTGAGGACATTGATCCAACCAAGATGACGGCTGCCAGAAATAGGGAACAGAAACAGACCCATCCTGGAGAAACCACAACCAAAATAGCCGGCTATCTCTGCCGGATCGTGCCTTGCCGGCGAATCGGCCGCACAGGCCTGGAACCAGGTGAGGAACGTAACTTCACTTCTGCCTTTATAAAAGTACTGTTGTTGGTAAACGTGTTCAGAATTGGTGTTAAGGAGCTTCTTTGCAGCCTTTAGTGTTACTTCACAAAGTACCTGGCAGTGAAGGGATTTTGTATTGCTATTATTGAGGTGCTACCAGAATTTGAATACATTTTTCCTATGTAATTATATTGCAGGATCCTGTCATGTGTGTTGAGAAGTTTGCCATTGTAGTAGACTTATGTATGGTCAATTTTAAGATCTAGGATAATGTAATCATATTTAAAAAATTTTCCATTAAATATGTATGTAGTTATGTTGATGCAGGGCAGCTGTTGGGCTGACTACTTAGAAATCCATTATCAAGGACATTCTAAGGCATTATTTTGTAGTATCACAAGAAACACTACTATATACACACTGCCCACCCATATTAGCTCTGGGCCCACCCAAAATCCCAGGTCTGGCTATGCCACTGGGCTGAGTAACAGCGACCAGATGGCTGAGAAACAAGAAAGGGAATGGATGGATCGAATTCTATGAAGCGCAAAAAAAGAGGACATAATAAACTGCATTAATCTGGTCCTTAAAGGTGAGATGGGCATAAAAATGAACACCTAGGATTTTAACAGAGTCCTTAAAAGAGAGGATCTGGTTATCAACCATTGGGAGAGAAGGAGCTGCAGTGGTGACTTGCCTGCCTGGTGTGAAGGTGGCAGACCTCACGTTATCACCTAGATAGGATTTTAGATAGTGCTGGGGAGTAGCCAGTTGTCTTGGTACAAGTGGGTACCAATGACCATAAGAAAATGTGGGAGAGAGGTTCTGGAAGCCAAATTTAGGCTCTTAGGTAGAAAACTCAAATCCAGAACCTCTATAGCATTTTCTGAAGTGCTATCCATTCCACGCGCAGGGCCCAAGACACAGGCAGAGTACCGGAGTTTCAATGCGTGGATGAGACCAGTGGCGTACCTAGGGTAGTTGACACCCGGGGCCGGTCATTTTTTAACCCCCCCCCCCCCCCCCCCAAATCCAGTACTAGGCATACCGAGAATACAAAACACTCAGGACCTATAGAGCAATTCTACCATACCATAAGCAGTAATTTCTACGAGTCACACAAGGAAAAGGAAAGCATCTTAAACACTACAGTGAGCACTAGAACATCAATTCACCTATTGTAAAACGAAAACAGACAAATTAGTACAGATCGTCGATCCTGCACAGTCAATGCCAACCGAAAGCCATGTCTTTTTCACAAACACAGATACACCCTAATCCACTATAGAACAAGTAATCATAAACTTTCTATTTAGACAAAAATTAAACTGAACCCCCGATGCCAGACTCTGCATACAATGCAACACCACAGAAACAGAAAATGTCCCCTAGTACTGTGCAACATATAAAGACAGCAGATGTAAATTTGAAAAAACTAACAAATACCAATCACCACTTTACAAATTAACAAATAGAAATAAAACAAATACAGAAAATAAAATAATACCATTTTACTGGACTAATATATTTAGCTTCCAGAGGCCAAAATCTACTTCCTCAGGTCAGTACAGTATAGTGCTGTTACAGTATCTTATCCTGACCTGAGGAAGGGGGTTTTGTTCTCTGAAAGTCAAAATGTATTAAAATTAGTCCAATAAAAAGATTACCTTATTTACATGTTCTATTTATAAACAACACAGCTACAATACTATATCCTAAAGCAAAATAATAAAAATATATATTTACAGTTTGTTGTCTCTGGTTTCTGCTTTTCTCATCTTCTTTTCACTGTCTTCCTTCCATCCAGAATCTGTCTTTGCTCTCTCTCTGCCATCCAGTGTCTGCCCTCTCTAATGTCCCTTCCATCCACTGTCTGCCCTCTCTCTCTCTGCCCCTTACATCCACTGTCTGCCCTCTCTCTCCCTTCCATCCACCATTTGCCCCAGTCTGCCCTCTTTCTCTCTCCCCCTTCCACCCACCATCTGCCCTTTCTCTCTGCCCCTTCAATCCGTCTGCCCTCCCTCTCCCATCCATGTAGGGTCTGCCCTCCCTCACACTCCATCCAGGGTCTGTTGTCCCCTCTCTCTGCCCCCCCTTTTCAGCCCCCAGTTCCACCTGTCCCTAGTTCCAGCCCACATCTCCCACCTGCCCCCCTTTTCAGCCCCACTATCCCACCAGTCCCCAGCCCTTTTCTCCCATCAGTCCTGAGCTTCAGCCCCCAGCCACTTCTCCCTGTCCCCTTTTCAGCCCCTAGTTTCAACCCCAGCCCTTTTCTCTCACCAATCCTGAGCTTCAGCCCCAGCCAGTTCTCCCTGTCCCCTTTAAAGCCCCCAGTTTCAGCCCCTGCCCCGTTTCAGCCCACAGTTCCAGCACTAGCCCCCTTATCCCAAATACCCTCCTTTTCAGCCTCCAGTTTCAGCCCCCTTCATCCACCACATGCTTTGCATCCCCCCCTTTTCAGCCCCAGACCCATTCTCCCACCTGCCCCAGGCATGGACCCATTCTCCCTCCTGCCCCCTTGTCAGACCCCAGTTCCAGCTTCAGACCCCTTCTCCCCTCTGAGCATCCCCACCCCTCCCCAATCCCCTTCTCCCCTCTGAGCACCCCTCTCAGCTCCCCCACCCCTCCCCAGTTCCCTTCTCCCCTCTGAGAACCCCTCTCAGCTCCCCCACCCCTCCTCAGTTCCCTTCTCCCTTCTGAGAACCCCTCTGAGCTCCCTCCACCCCTCCCCAGTTCCCTTCTGAGAACCCCTCTGAGCTCCTTCCACCCCTCCCCAGTTCCCTTCTCCCCTCTGCGAACCCCTCTGAGCTCCCCCACCCCTCCCCAAGTGCCCTTCTCCCCTCTGCGAACCCCTCTGAGCTCCCCCACCCCTCCCCAAATTCCTTCTCCCCTCTGCGAACCCCTCTGAGCTCTCCCACCCCTCCCCAAATTCCCTTCTCCCCTCTGCGAACCCCTCTCAGATCCCCCCACCCCTCCCCAATTCCCTTCTCCCCTCTGAGCTCTCCCACCTCCTTCTCCCATCTGAACCCCCCCCCCCCCTCTGTGGAGAGCGACAGAGCCCTCTTCTCCTGCCACCACCCTGCGTTTTTTTTTAATCCATTCAGCGAGGGACGAAGGCAGCGCCTCGTGTCTGCCCTGCTGTGTGGTTTGAAAAAAGAAAATCGCTTCGCTGGCATCGGGCCGGCCTTCTCTCGCTATGTCCCGCCCTCGAGGAAATAGGAAGTTACCTCAAAAGTGGGCGGGACATAGCGAGAGAAGGCCAGCCCGACGCCAGCGAAGCGATTTTCTTTTTTCAAACCACACAGCAGGGCAGATACGAGGTGCTGCCTGCGTACCTCGCTGAGTGGATTAAAAAAAAAACGCAGGGTGGCTGCAGGAGACGGCGGAGCACCCCCCCCACCCGCCAACACCCGGGGCGGACCGCCCCCACAGCCCCCCCCCCTTGGTACGCCACTGGATGAGACAATGGTGCAGGGAGGAGGGTTTTAGATTTGTTAGGAACTGGGCAACATTATGGGGAAAGGGGAGCCTATTCCAAAATGATGGGCTCCACCTTAACCACGGTGGGACCAGGCTGCTGGCATCAGCATTTAAAAAGGAGCTAGAGCAGCATTTAAACTAGAAACTGGGAGAAGGCCGACAGTCACTCAAAAGCGCATGGTTGGGAATAAGGTATCTTTCAAAGATATCACCAAAACAGGGAAGATAGGGTATCCCGATAGTGAGGTTGCAAAAGAGACCATAGTAAATCAGGTGTCCTTAAATAAAAATCAGACAAAAGATTGCAAATTAATACTGTCAAGTACTGAGCATGATGTAAATAGGAACAAACATAGTTTGAAATGTCTATATGCAAATGCCAGAAGCCTAAGCAATAAGATGGGAGTTAGATATTGCACTAAATAAAAGATATAATAGGCATCTCTGAGACCTGGTGGAAAAGGATAACCAGTGAGACACTGTCATACTGGGGTACAAATTATATCATAGTTAAATGGTGGCTCGAAAGGTGGAGGGGTATTATATATATATATATTTTTTTTTTTTTTGTTACATTTGTACCCCGCACTTTCCCACTCATGGCAGGCTCAATGCAGCTTACATGGGGCAATGGAGGGTTAAGTGACTTGCCCAGAGTCACAAGGAGCTGCCTGTGCCTGAAGTGGGAACTGCACTCAGTTCCTCAGGACCAAAGTCCACCACCCTAACCACTAGGCCACTCCTCCACTCCATACTAGACCTTCTGGTGCTAGAAAACTCATTTGCATGGTTTGTTATTTGAAGCCTTAATGCTGATGTTTTCTTGTGTTCAACAATTAGGTAGGTCGTCTCATTTAACTTTTCACTCTGATTTTCATATAGCATTCTATTTTAAGTTTTATTTCATAATTGCCTGCTTTATCCATTGTTGTACTATCTGGCTCATTTTCGAAAGAAAAGGGCGCCCAAAAAGCGACACAAAAGACACACGGGCGTCCCCGTGAAAGAAGGTCACCCAAATCCAATAATCAAAACCGGGCTGTAAGGGCATTCTCAGCGCGAGGACGCCCATCTATGGTTGGCCCCACAGGGGGCATGTTATGGGCAGCGTTACGTGATGTGCGCCCCCAGCGTATAACGGCTTGCAAAATGGTTTTGCATGGGTTGGAACAAGGGCGTTCTTAATTAGACTTGAAATAAAAGCGACCAGAGTAAGGGGGAAGTCGTCTTTAGCCCCATTAGCGATTCTGTGCAGTTGGAGAGTGGCGAGAGCGTTGTTGGGAGAGAAAGCTGAATCGTTGTTTGCAGAGAAAGCTGAGAGTTTGTTGAGTACCTGTTACCTTTGTCTGTGTGCCATAGTCGGAACGTTTTCACCTTCACCTGCCTCATTTGTGTTTCACCTTTTCAGTTTTCCCTACCCCTTCTAGCTCCCAAACCCAGACACCACTACTCCTTCCTCTATCTCCCCCATCCCCTCTCCCTCTCTATTTATTGTCCCCAAGTTCATATTTCATTCCCTTACCTATTTGTAGTCTCTGTTTGTCTCTTTGTCCTGTGTACTGCTGCAGCGTGTTGTGAAGACTGTTGTTTGCTGCTTGGAGAGTGAGTGGCTAGAGGGTGTGGCAGGAGAGTTTGTAGTGTGTGTGTGTCAGTGGTGGGAGAGTGAGTGGCAGCTTCTGTTTGTTGCTGCTGTGTTTCACCAAGTTGGTAGGGAGAGGTGAGCACTGGTGGCACTGCATTGCACCTGTAGTGTGGGCAAATGGAGGCACAAAATGCACAGGTGGCTTACATGTTGGAGGAAGAGGGGACGAATCCACAATATCAATATCTCTGGTAACATCCAATGACATATACACACAAACCAGGACTATTAGCCACCAACTCAAAGAGAGTGCTTGAAATAGTTCACACCAGTATAATATAATAGAAATTTTTGTGTATGTAGAGTACCCTCAGATATTTTCCACTATTACTGCAGTCAATAATGCTGCTACAAAGTGGCATAGCACTTCTTTCATCGGGTAACTCTAACAAATTTTTTTGGGGAGCAGCATATGCTCATTTTTTCATGCTTCCCAATCACCTCAGTGCTATAAAATCGCTTATCACTTTTAAAAATATATATACTAGGTGAAAACTGTGCACTTATCTTGACAAATTCTTGCCTCCCTGAAACATTCATCAATTGCCTTCCCCTGAAACCGCCTGACTCCATGGGGTTTCAATCACTTTCCTCAGTGACAAGGGTTAAGAGGCAGATGCAGCAACCAAACGTAAAAAAATCTAAATCGTTAAAGTCCCTAACGATTTTAAAATAACGAAAAATGCACCAAAAAAAAAAGTCACACATGCTGAGATCGGTATTGAAACGTACAATGTATCAAAGAATCACAATACACATCGTTAATCGGCCCCCAAATCATGCGCAGAGCAGCCAAGCGTTATGTTAGCTGCTCTGCGCATGCCACAAACAGTCAAACACAGTCAAATCACAAGCACATGGCTCCCAAATCAAAATAAAAATAAAAAAAGGATCGGGAGGGGGCAAGGGCGCTCATCAGGAGCGTCCTGTACGGACGGCCTTGCCCCCCCCCCCCCCCCCGCTGCTCCCCACTTTCCGCCGCTCCCCCCCACCCCGAAAAAGCAAAATTCAAGCAGCCCCTGCCCCCCTCCCTTCCTCACTACTCTCACCTCAGCTCCGCCTCCCGACATCCTCCGTCCTGTGCCCCGCCCCCTTTTGGGGTCGTCGCCGCCATTCCCCTCCTCCATCGGGCCCCCCTCCCTCTTACCGGGCCCGTGCAGCGCCTCTCTCCTCTATCTGAAGGCGCTGCACGGGCAAGAAGAAAGCCTGATGCCTGCCTTTGCCCAGCTTTGATGGCGCGTCTATCTCCTGCTGGGCCCGCCCCTTTCTGACATCGGTAACCTACGTAGGTTACTGACGTCAGACAGGGGCGGGCGCAGCAGGAGAAAGACGCGCCATCGCGAAGGCAGGCATCAGCTGATTCAGCTTTCTTCTTGCCCGTGCAGCGCCTTCGGACAGAGGAGAGAGGCGCTGCACGGGCCCGGTAAGAGGAAGGGGGGCCCGATGGAGGAGGGGAATGGCGGCGACGACCCCAAAAGGGGGCGGGGCACGGACGGAGGATGTCGGGAGGCGGAGCTGAGGTGAGAGAGTAGTGAGGAAGGGAGGGGGGCAGGGGCTTCTAGAAGTTTGCTTTTTCGGGGTGGGGGGAGCGGCGGAAAGTGGGGAGCAGCGGGGGGGGGGGGGGGGCAAGGCCGTCCGTACAGGACGCTCCTGATGAGCGCCCTTGCCCCCTCCCGATCCTTTTTTTATTTTTATTTTTTTATGTGTTTTCTGAGGTCCTTTGGACCAATCACAGCGCTTTTAGCTCTGCTAATGCGCTGGGATTGGCTCAAAGTTTGTTTATTTTTTCACTTAACACTTTTTCCTGGCACAGAGCTGTCCTAACGAGAGGTCCAGACCTCTCGTTAGTTTTCCTGGCTTTTTCCTGCGTAAAGGCAATCGGAAAAGGTTAGTGCATGTCGTTTCAATGGGGTTTTCACACTAATTGCTCATCTCCATTCCGTTTTCGTTAGCTGCTACTGTCGTCGGAAAATAGGCTTAAGTGCATGGAAAGGATAGGAAATTCTTCCCTGAGGGCTCATTTAACGATGAAAAACGTTTAGTGCATCTACCTCTAAGGCTGCATAATTCTTTTCTTCCTCATTCTTTTTTTCTCAAGCAATCAACAAGACAAAGCAAGACCTAATGCCTGCTTATCCCCTGTGGCTTATAAGGCATCAGCATCCATGTAAGGTCCGAAATGAGGTCATAATCACAACTAGCTTTATACAAACTGCTTAAAGACAGTCAGAAGATCCAGCTGCAAACATCTCTGCAGACCACTCCAGGTCAAATTATAGTGTTCCATTCCACATTTTCATTGAGCCCCTGAGGGTTCACTGTCTGTAAAGTAAAGATCCACCACTGCTAACCTCTAGCTAATGCAGTAGCCTGATCCATGCTTTTCATCGAAACAGGGACATGATCAATGATAAACCAATGTAAATCTGCAAATGTGTGTTTAAATTGCTCACAATGGGCAACCATAGGGGCTGTCATAGTTTTTGTAGATAATCTGCTTTTGGTTTCTGTTAACCTCACCTTCATGTGCCTTGTAGTACGCCCTACATAATACAAATGGCAAGGACATTCAATAATATAGACAACAAAAGATGTAGTGCACATAGTGTTATATCTCGATTTAAATGTTCGTGAAGTTTTTTGATGAGTCCACTGTGTCATACTGTAGGTTTAACTACAGAATTGGCAAGTGCCACAAGGTTGATGTATACCATCTTCTCTACTTTGGTTGTTATATCCCATGGAAGTATGTACCAACCGGTCCCTAAGGTTCTGCCCCCGCGTATACGCAATACAAGGCTGCTCTGAAAAAATAGTGTGGAAAGTTAAAACCTGCCAGTGTCTATTGATGATTTGGGCAATTTGGGGGGCCATGGTAGAAAAACCTAGCACACATACCATCCTATTTAATGATTCCTTAGGCTTATCTGTCAGCAATAGCGACCTCTGCGCGAACCATGCTCGTTTATACGCTTGTCGAATGCAATTCTCAGGGTACCCGCATATCTGTAGTTTGTCCATTAATAAGGCAGCTTGTTGTTTAAAAGATATGTCAGTGGTACAAATTCTCCGTAATCTTAAAACTGTCCCACCGGTAATGACCACTTTAACCTATGAGGGTGATGACTGCTGAACTGCAATAAAGTATTTCGTCCGTAGGCTTGTGATGGAATGTGGTATATAAACTACCATTATTTTTATAAATTTCCGTGTCCAGAAATACAGCATGTTGACTATTTTTGTTCATAGTAAAATTTCAAATGAGCATCTCTGCTGTTCAGCCAATCGAAAAACTGATATCTGTAGATGACCAAATGAAAAAAATGTCATCTATAAATCTACCCCAATATTTGATATGAGTAATCCACTGAGAATTGTATAAGTTCATTTCCTCGAAATTGCTGACATATAGGTTGGCAATGCTAGAAGCTGCTGCTGTACCCATGACCACTCCAGTAATTTGCAAAAAGAATGTTGACTCAAATTCAAAATAATTCGATTTCAAAAGAAGCTTAGCAAGTGCCAACAAAAAAGTAGATGGTATGCGTTCGGTGACAGGATGCTTAGACACTGTATTTTCCACAATATCAAGAGCGAGGTCCTGAGGGATATTTGAATACAAAGATTCAATATCCAGGGAGACTAAAAATGCTCCCTCTGGGAGGCCGTACATTACATACAGAGGTTGTTGATATAGTAGATCGAGCCACAGAAAGCGGCTATCTTACTAAAGCTGAGTCACGTTTCTTGAAAGTCACCAATCCCAGGAATCCAGTGTTTTACACGGTCCCTAAGGTTCATAAAGATCTCTTGAAACCTCCTGGATGCCCCATTCCTTATGTGGCACTATTTTGGAACCTTTGTCCAAATTTTTGGATTATTTCTTACAGCCTTATGTCATTCTGCCAGATCTTATATACTGCTCATTTTTTTGCGCCAGTTGGCTGAGATAAAGGAAGTCCCAGAGGGAGCATTTTTAGTCTCCCTGGATATTGAATCTTTGTATTCAAATATCCCTCAGGACCTCGCTCTTGATATTGTGGAAAATAAGGTGTCTAAGCGTCCTGTCACCGAACGCATACCATCTACTTTTTTGTTGGCACTTGCTAAGCTTCTTTTGAAATCGAATTATTTTGAATTTGAGTCAACATTCTTTTTGCAAATTACTGGAGTGGTCATGGGTACAGCAGCAGCTTCTAGCATTGCCAACCTATATGTCAGCAATTTCGAGGAAATGAACTTATACAATTCTCAGTGGATTACTCATATCAAATATTGGGGTAGATTTATAGATGACATTTTTTTCATTTGGTCATCTACAGAAAATCATTTATATCAGTTTTTCGATTGGCTGAACAGCAGAGATGCTCATTTGAAATTTACTATGAACAAAAATAGTCAACATGCTGTATTTCTGGACACAGAAATTTATAAAAATAATGGTAGTTTATATACCACAGTCCATCACAAGCCTACGGAGAGAAATGCTTTATTGCAGTTCAGCAGTCATCACCCTCATAGGTTAAAGTGGTCATTACCGGTGGGGCAGTTTTTAAGATTATGGAGAATTTGTACCACTGACATATCTTTTAAACAACAAGCTGCCTTATTAATGGACAAACTACGGATACGCGGGTACCCTGAGAATTGCATTCGACAAGCGTATAAACGAGCATGGTTTACGCAGAGGTCGCTATTGCTGACAGATAAGCCTAAGGAATCATTAAATAGGATGGTATGTGTGCTAGGTTTTTCTACCATGGCCCCCCAAATTGCCCAAATCATCAATAGACACTGGCAGGTTTTAACTTTCCACACTATTTTTTCAGAGCAGCCTTGTATTGCGTATACGCGGGGGCAGAACCTTAGGGACCGGTTGGTACATACTTCCATGGGATATAATAACCAAAGTAGAGAAGATGGTATACATCAACCTTGTGGCACTTGCCAATTCTGTAGTCAAACCTACAGTATGACACAGTGGACTCATCAAAAAACTTCACGAACATTTAAATCGAGATATAACACTATGTGCACTACATCTTTTGTTGTCTATATTATTGAATGTCCTTGCCATTTGTATTATGTAGGGCGTACTATAAGGCACATGAAGGTGAGGTTCACAGAACACAAAAGCAGATTATCTACAAAAACTATGATAGCCCCTATGGTTGCCCATTGCGAGCAATTTAAACACACATTTGCAGATTTACGTTGGTTTATCATTGATCATGTCCCTGTTTCGATGAAAAGCATGGATCAGGCTACTGCATTAGCTAGAGGTGAGCAGTGGTGGATCTTTACTTTACAGACAGTGAACCCTCAGGGGCTCAATGAAAATGTGGAATGGAACACTATAATTTGACCTGGAGTGGTCTGCAGAGATGTTTGCAGCTCGATCTTCTGACTGTCTTTAAGTAGTCTGTATAAAGCTAGTTGTGATTATGATGTCATTTCCGACCTTACATGGATGGGGATGCCTTATAAGCCACAGGGGATAAGCAGGCATTAGGTCTTGCTTTGTCTTGTTGATTGCTTGAGAAAAAAAGAATGAGGAAGAAAAGAATTATGCAGCCTTAACCCTTGTCCCTGAGGAAAGTGATTGAAACCCCTTGGAGTCAGGCGGTTTCAGGGGAAGGCAATTGATGAATGTTTCAGGAAGGCAAGAATTTGTCAAGATAAGTGCACAGTTTTCACCTAGTATATATATTTTTAAAAGTGATAAGTGATTTTATAGCACTGAGGTGATTGGGAAACATGAAAAAATGAGCATATGCTGCTCCCCCCCAAAATTTGTTAGAGTTGTAGCAGCATGGAGTGGAGGAGTGGCCTAGTGGTTAGGGTGGTGGACTTTGGTGCTGAGGAAGTGAGTTCAATTCCCAGCACAGGCAGCTCCTTGTGACTCTGGGCAAGTCACTTAACCCTCCATTGCTCCATGTAAGCTGCATTGAGCCTGCCATGAGTGGGAAAGTGCAGGGTACAAATGTAACAAAAAAAATAAAAATTATTGACTGCAGTAATAGTGGAAAATATCTGAGGGTACTCTACATACACAAAAATTTCTTTTATATTATACTGGTGTGAACTGTTTCGAGCACTCTCTGAGTTGGTGGCTAATAGTCTTGGGAGGAAGAGGGGAGGCACCACAGGAGGTACTCACGCACCAGAGTTTTCAGGCCCCATAGCAATTTCCTAGACCTCAGTGACCTGCAGTGTCTCACTAAGTACCGCTTTGATAGGGCTGCCATTCAGCACCTTTGTGACCAGCTCCAACCCCTCCTGCAGCCCAGGACCCGTAGGAACAACCCCATCCCTGTGCACCTCAAGATCACTGCTTCTCTCTCTTTTCTGACCACTGGGATTTTCCAATCTGTCCTAGCTGTGAACACGGATCTCACCCAGCCTTCCATTTCTAACTGCCTCACCCAGTTCCTTGATGCCTTCCTTACCCACACCTCTCAGGACATCACCTTCCCCACCACCCCCCAGGCCCTGCAGAACAACATGGCTGACATCTATGCCGTAGCTCGCTTCCCCTCAGTCAAAGGCACCATTGACTGCACACATATCGCACTCAGACCCCAACCTCCCCCCCCCAGGCACGAGAGGTCACTTATAGGAACAGGAAAGCATTCCACTCCATGAATATGCAAGTTGTGTGTGACGCCCAGGGGGAGATTCTAGACGTGTGTGCCCGATACCCAGGTTCCACCCATGATGCCTATATATTGCAGACTCAGAAATCTTCCGCAGGTTTGAGCGAGGGGAGATCACTGGCAGATGGCTCCTAGGTAAGTGCAGCATGGATCTGCCCAAACTATACCAACAGGCAGCCCTCAGCACTGTCTCCCTCCAGCTCACTCCACAACCCACTATTCCCCCCCCCCACCTCCACAAGCTACCTGCTCCAAACAATACACACTCATCTTTCTCATCCTGCTTCTCCCCAAAGGTGACAGAGGCTACCCACAGCGGAGTTGGCTCATGACCCCCATAGTGCACTCACAAACAGGGTCAGAGGAGAACTACAACAGTAGACATCAGACCACCCATGGCATCATCGAGCGCACCTTCTGACAATTTAAGAACAGGTTCTGATGTCTGGACCATTCTGGAGGGGAGGTCCTGTACAGCCCCAAAAAGGTGGCAAAGATATTCCTGGCCTGCTGCATGCTACATAATTTGGCAATGCGCAGAGGCCAGGCCCTCCCAGAAGAGCCACATCCACCACAGCAACAAGCCCCAGATGAACAGGATGAAGAGCCCCCTCCACCTCCCGCCCACAGAGCAGAGCAGAGCAGAGTGCACACCAGCTGGGGGTCAGAGCCAGGCAAAGACTGATCGAGACAAGTTTTTGTGAGAGTAAGTTGACATTTATCACACACAGTATTTACACACTGTAAACGGGCCCGCTGCTCCAGTATGGGGGAGGAAGCTGCCTCCCCTGAATAGCCAGAACTTCACAAAACTGCCACCAGGAAATACTTCAAAAACATTCCTTTATTTTCCAGATTCATAAACAAAACTTCCCTCCAGAGTAGAGACTTGCTTCTCAGGCAGGGCTGTTCTGCCTTGCTTAGTACATCAACCAATTACACAAAGACTTTGCCCCCTTCCCGGAGGGGAATGCAATAGTCCTTTGGAAATCCCTGCTTTTTTTGGTCCCAGTCAGTAGCAAACAAATAGTACTTGTCCCACCAGCAGGATTTCCCCTCAAGACAGTGTTAATCACCAAGCAGCCTTTACTTTCAGGAGGTTCAATTCTTTTGGGACTTCCTTCCACCAAAGGTATTTCAGCCTGCTTCAGTTCTTTAGGGACCTGTCTTGCCCAAGGATTTTCAGCCTGCACTGCTCCTCTCCTCCTGAACTGAACCCCTCTTCCCACCAGGCAGCCCTCCTTCATAAACAAGCCTTCCAACTTCAGAGGTTCTCACAATAATCAGGTTTCAAAACCCACCACTCAGGGTTTCCCCAAAAGAAAACCAGGCTTTTCTACTTAAGCAGGGTTTAAACCAAAATAAATTCCCAAAACCATGTAGGTTTCCAAACCTTCAGGGGATGCCTTCCTCAGCTCTCAAGCTCCCATTCCATTCTGTTTTCTTCCCCTGCTCAGGCTGTTTAATTCCCTCTTCCATCCAATCCTCCTCCTGCTTCTCAGCCCACCCCTCCCTATTACAGGTGGGCAGCATGATATACAGATTGCTGGTCCCGGGAACTGGCTCCTTCATTCACCCTCACTCTTGTGGTCAGAGACGGTATATGGCCAGCTTGCCTATCCCCTGGGATCTCACTGCTAGGATTGGAAATGCATTCTGGGATATGTAGTTCATGGTTCTGCTGCTTCACTCTATACATCGGGGATGTAGCCTTGTCACAACACCAACCCCCCCTCCCACCACCATCACCCACTCTGTGCATATTCCCCTCCCTCCAACCCTCACCCCCCCGGCATGTCCCATCACTTTCCCCACCCCCTCCTACCCCTCCCACCTTGTTCCTTTGCAGCTCGTGCTGCAGGGGAACTCTGTTTGAGAGTCCTCTGATGAGCTCCCACTCTCCTCCTCTGTGTCCACAAGGCAGCCTGCTGCCTCGGCTGCCCTATGGAAGTCCGGCCACTTTGCGCTCTGTGGCTTGCCCTGCAGCCTGGGCACAGGACCCAGAAGGGGAGCTAGTGTGGTGGCTGCTGGACCAGTGGCTGGGGAGGCTGATCTCAAGCTCCACTTCTTAGCAGGTGGTTGCTGTGCAGTAGTGGAAGTCAATGCCAGTTGTTGCTGCATCGAGGCTGTATTAGGTGCTCTGAGGTTACGGCGTAGGCACTTGATGGTGTGCTCCAGGCATTGGAGCTGCTGTATCACATCATGTTGGGCCTGTACCGCTTCCCATTGCACCTGGAGCGCTTCCTGTTGGGCCTGGAGCGCTTCCCGGTGCAGCTCCAATTTCTGGTGCATGTAATCTTTCATCTGCACATTCTGGCCCAGCAATTGTGTGGCAAGGCGCAGTAGCTGCCTCCTCTGGCTGGATTGCCTCTGCTGAGGAGGTGCCCCCCCTTCTGCATCTTCAGCTTCTTCTTCAGTGCCACCATCAGCAAAGGCTAAGGGTGGTGGAGGGAGAGCCTCTGCTGCGGGTGGTGGAGGGAGAGCCGGCGCTGCTGCTGGGTCTTGTGATTCCACCCCATGGTCCTGTGTGGTTTCTTGTGCAGGCCCACTGGTTTGCTGCTCTGTGTGCTGGGGCTGGTGGCCACTACGGCCAGCTTCTTCCTCCGACTGGCTGTCATCACCTGCATAGCAAAAGGGGAGGAAGTGTGTTGGTCAAAATAACCCACTTTTGTTTTTCAGCATTCATATACATAACCCCACAGGCAAAGAGATAGTGAGGAATGGGATTGGCAGGCAAGCCACAGATGTCATTGTACATGGTACAGAGCTGGAGACAAGGAGCGCAGTGTACTACAGAGAGTGATGTGCAAGAGAGACACACAGGCAGGTGGGTAGACATAGAACTGTGGAAGGAGTGCAGAGGACACAGTGGCTACAGCACAGAGGTGTGGGAAGGAGATATGCAGAGTTTGGTGATGGAGAAGGCCCCCAAAGCTGTGAAACAGTGCTAACCTACACACAGTTTATATTATTTAGATTTTATATTTTAAATATATTATTTATATATATTATATATATTGCTGGAAACTCTCCCCCCTCCACTCTCCCCCCTGCTACTCCCTGTGTCATGGTCTGTAATGAATAGTGATTTGCATTGCATGTGGTGTTCTCCCCCCTTTCCCTACTGAGGACTACCACACTGTCCCCCACTTGTGTAAAACAGACTGTAGTACAGCACAACAGATACCCCAGCTTCCTAATGGTCAACCTACCTGAGCCCTCAGGATGTGCTGATGTGTCAAGGGACCCAATGCCATGGATCCCTTCCTGGGGCAAGCGCCCATGAATGATGCGCTCGATGGGGGTCAATTTAGTGGTGTCATCTGCTGGGGTGTTGGCACCAGCCTTCCTCCTCACATCATGCCTCAGCTGGCACCACTTTCGTTTGCAGTGTTCCACATCCCTGCCACAGTGGAAGACCGCATTGAGCCAGTCCCTTACTGCTTTCCATTCTCGCTGCTTCGTTGTAACAGCTAGCTTCTTGCCCGTGGGAGCAAAGAGATGCATGTGCCTCCTCTGTATTTCTTGAACCAGCAGTTCAACTTCTGTGTCAGTGAAATTGCCCTTGCGGGTGGGTGGTTGCTTTGGTGCCATTGTACTAATGAGATGCAAAGAATCGAAAATACAGAGAAGGGCGCTTAAATACGCTCTCAGGCACGCCCATGTGAGAATGAGATGGGCATCCCTGAGATGAGCGTCCTAATTTTGATTATCGACAAAATCCCTAAACGTCCCCTGCTGCTTCGCCGATTTGGGCGTCCTAATTTCAATTATAGGTAGGGAACTATGGGCATCCCCAATTGCACTGTGTTTTGGGTTATTTCGATTAAGGGTGATAATGATAAATGCAGCTGCTCTTCCCATTTGGAAGTTTGCATTCCCTTTATTGGCACCTCTTTAAAATAGCTTTCTCTGTGCTTGCACTTTAGAGGTTTTTCTTTAGATTATGGGGTGGTATTTCAAAGTGTTTTAGCTCCAGTTATAGTAAACCTTGTTTTACCACTTTATGCTTTTGTACACCTGTTTATTTGTAGTTTATTGTTTTTTTTTTTTAGGGGGGGGACTTTTTTTTCCAATTCTTGAAAGATAACTGGTGTGTGGGCTTTGTTTCAGATTGGGTGTTAGCTGGTAGCTTAGCATATACTCTGCATTTTCTACATGTGACCAACCCTCCAGCAGCTCCTTGCTGTCTGTGATGTGCTCCCTCACTGCCCCCCATTATCTCTCATTTGTTGAAGCAGGCAGCCTCTGGTCCCTTGGAGCCAACACATGCTTGCACCACAAGTTCAAGGTAAGCTCATACCTCTCAGCCACCTCTTCCCTTTCTGCTATGTAGGTGCTAAACAAATACGTCTTGCATCTTTCAGGACAGCTGGTCAAGAGGATTGCAAGAGAAAGCAGTGGACTGTAATACACTGAGAGCCATGATTGTTTCTACCCAATTCATTGTACAGATGTCTTGTTCTCTATTGGACACACTCAGTTGTGGCTGCCTGTGGGGTGGGAGAGGGGAAGAGGCCCTGAGAATGGATGTGTGCATCCCTCATGGTCAAGGGTTCCTCATTCTCTGTATGTTCTCTGCATTCAAATCTTACCTCTATTTTCACCAGGTTCACAGGTATCCACAGCTGGTAGTTTTTCTCCCGCTTTGCACCTCATGTGTCTCCCCGCTAGGTTCCATCCTTCTTTATGTGGTGAACCCCAGTCCCCTGTTATGAAGTGCCCACCCATTCTCAAGGTTGTTGGGGGTGGGGGGGAAGCATATATGGACTGAATGTCTTTTCCACATTATTCAACACAGTCCTACAATCCTCCATAGTTATGGAACAACATTTCTAAATTCTGTCCCATAAACTATTTTCAAGGTGGCCACAGGTGCGTGCCTACCACGGCCTTGCACAGCTAAATTTTATTTAAACCAAAGGCAGACAATACGACATTGTTGTCCTAAAGCTGCAAGCATTGTGGATATTTATACTACCAATATATTGTTAGCAAATGTTTATTGTCACATCCTTCACTCCCTCTGGCGGCTCCTCTGCGGGAAGCAAGGGCCGGGAGGAAGGACCCGCAGCCAGAGAGGACTTACCCGACGGTTCCCCGGATGGCCGCCTATCTCGAGTACTGTCGGGGCCGAGCCAGTATCCCTTGCGGCGATGGCCGGCCTTTCTAGAACCGCGGCCAAGAGCCAGGACCCGTCACAGCCCATAGACCGGCAATCGCGGCTTCCAGGCTCTCAGTCGCTGGTTACGGAGTCCGCGCTTGCACCAGCAGGGAAGATGGCGCTGAGACGCGATGGCCGGCGTCTTCTCCACATTCGGGCGCGGGAACCCGAAGCTCAGCCTCAGAGGAACCAGAGTGGGATGCCGGTACTGTTGCCCCGCCTGGGAAGCCGGACGGAACCAACCAGAGGGATTCCTTCAGTAACCGAGTTCCGATTGGCCGCCCATGTCGGCTGGGGCTGGGCGGTTGATTGCTGACAGTATTTTAGGAGCAGGGCTGGAACAAGACGTTGCTTCAGGTTCTGTTTCCCGAGGCCAGTCTTCGTGTGTTCCTGTTCTCTGTGCGTTCCCTTGTTCTCCTGGTTTGACCTTTGGACTGTTACTGGACAACCCTGATAGCTGCCTGCCCTGACTTGTTGCCTGTTTTTGGACGACTCTGATACCCCCTACCTAGACCTGCTGCCTGTTCCTGCACTTCTCCGATTTTCCACCTGCCCTCCCCGCTCCCGGTTCCAGTGCTGGGTCAGTCCGTCAACCCCGCGGTTCCAGAAGTCCCGTTGGCCGCCTGCAGCTGGGGGCTCAACCCCCGGTGAACGGCGGTCACCGCGGGTGAAGACTTGGGGTTGCACGTCTGTCCTCTGAGGTCCTTCGGGGCCTTGCGGGACCTAAGGGCTCACCTTCTTCCCAGACAAGACATTTATACGCTTTTTTGTGTAAATGCTACCCCTATCAAGAACCGTACCTGGTGGATTGATTATGTCACTATACTTTATTCAAATCCAGGGGTACACACCGATAATCTACCTTTATAAATACTGCTATAAACCATCAAAAGAATATTATTCATTTTAATATTACTTTTCCTCAACTGCCTAAATGTAGAATTAAACGAGCTTGGTATGATACATTATTGGGAGCTTTTGGTGCAAGTGCAGGCATAATAAATGCTATTGATGCTGAGACTTTAGCTTATAAAGCTAAGCGTATTGGAACTGATTTTGCTTATCACTTTGCAAGCTCAATGGATGCCCACAGTATTTGAACCACAACAGATGACCTTACAATATGATAAAAGTTTCCTAAATTTTTTCAATTATACTCAAATAGCCCAATTACAAATAAATGTCAATATTACATATTTTATGAATTGGACTACGTGCACATTGCAGCATTTATTTGCCCTCATACAAAGGAATAAGGCTCAGGACGATTTAATGACTAATTCTGAATATTTGTGGAGGCGGATCTTTCACCGGTGGATTCCTTCCGCAAATTGGATTTTAATAACTCCAAATACTGTAATATGCACTGACCTCTTTTGTTCTGGACAAATTGTGCGCTTTAATGTAACCAAACAACATGTCTTGTGTAAATTTATAATTTTGCCCATTGCTTTTGTTAATGAATTTTGGTTACCACATTTTTCCGGAAATTATATTGGGACAGATAATATTACTTACAACTTAGAATTTTGTCAACATACTATTAATGGGGCTTTTTGTGGACAACATTCTCCTTTATATGAACCGTGTTTATTACAGCATTCTATTAATGTTTGCCCTTGGACTATACTCCCTGCTAATTTTAGTATGTTTGTTGAAATTAGTGCAGCTAAAAAGTGGGATGTTTGACCATGGAAATACAAATCCTGGAGACAATATCTTAAAAACTTCTTTATTGATGAAAAGACTCGA
The DNA here is from genome assembly GCF_901765095.1 of Microcaecilia unicolor. Lineage (NCBI taxonomy): Eukaryota > Metazoa > Chordata > Amphibia > Gymnophiona > Siphonopidae > Microcaecilia > Microcaecilia unicolor. Next base: position 217,092,693 of record NC_044036.1, read on the forward strand.
CACAACTGTTGTGTTTCGGCCTACAGGCCTGCATCAGGAGTCTACCGCTATGTCGTAATGGGTATGAATCTGAAGTGCCTAAAACACGATTTGGTCCGTGTGACGAACCAAACGTGATTTGATTGGCTGTATGCAAAAATGGTCTTGAAAAAGACCTTTCGTGGTGAGCTTGTCCATAGCGGGTCACTAGGAGCGCAGCATTGAACGTGAACATCATAAGAAGCTAAACAAATGTATTGAGCACTAATTTCAGCAGGCTGTGAGGGCCCATTTTCTTTGGTGACCCACACCTTCACACCTGCAGACAAATTAGTGGATCCAAATCCTTTATCCCCTTGTATGGTAAAGGTAGTGGGTGGTTCCAACTTCACAATTCCAGATTGTAACACAGGTAAAATCAGTAATTGAGCAATTCTATCATTAGCCTGAATTAACACACCATGTGGACCTTGGTTATTAAGTATAACCTTTACTTCTCCATGATAATCTGTATCAATCACCCCTCCTAAGACCTGTAATCTTTTCACTGCTAGGCTTGAGTGGGGGGCTATTAACCCAAATTATCCTGTTGGAATAGCCACTCCTATTCCTGTATTTATTATTTGAATATCTCTTTGTAACAATTTAACCATTTGTAGAGCATATAAGTCCAGCCCTGCCGCTCCTGGAGTGGCCCTGTAGGGCATCATAGCTCCTGCTGTAATTTCCCAATATCATGTTTAGTCATGTTTAGTAGTCAAGACTTGTAGGTTAGGAGTAACCATTTGCATTAGGGGTGTTTCTGCCTCCCCAATAGGCAGATTATTAAGTATTCTTAAGGCCTCTACTAAATTTGCTTTCCAATTCTTTAATGATCCCCCTATTTTACATATTTGTTGTTTCAACAGACCATTCATTTGTTCAATTAAACCTGCTGCCTGTGGATAATAGGGAATATGAAAAATCCAATATATATTATGGTCTGAAGCATATTGTTGTACTAATTGACCTCTAAAATGGGAACCATTATCTGTCTGAATTTGAAGGGAAATACCATAGTAAAGGCATATCAATTCTAAAATTTTAATGGTATTAGTCTGAGTAGCTCGTCTGCAAGGATATGCAACTAGATATTGTAAGGGGGCAGGGAAAAGTTGGACCGAAAGAATACAGGAACAGGGGCTCAAGCAGGTAGGAGGTTACAGAAAGAGAAAGTTTCAGTATCAAGTTCCCAGTACACCGAGAGTTTGCCCCCTAGTGGCCGAGAGACCAACCCGAGTATCTCTTCCTACGCAAGTCACACAGGAAGTGGGAAGCGGGGATTGGGAAATGATTTCTGATGGAGGTGATGAGGAACAGGTGGGAGAGCCAGGGGAGGAGAGGATTAGGGATTATGATAAAATGGAGGTAGCTGAAGAGCTGGGGGAGGAAGGTATGGAGATTGCAGCTCTGGCTCAAATGGAAGAGAATGCAGTGAGAGGTTTCCTGGCGGCCACACTGAGCCAGTTGTGGAAGGCTGGAGAAAGAAGGTTGAGGCAATGGGGGAAAACCTTGTGGGAAAGATGTGCCAGGTAATTTGCCTCAGAGACTAGAAAGGGGTGTTGCAGAGATGAATCACTGGAGCAAAAGAAATGAAAGAGATTTGTTTGTTTGATGAACTGTGACTATGTGAAGAAATATACTGATGTTGTAAAGGTGTAGAAGTACATTAACTGCTGAGAGTTTTGAAAACAGTGTCTGAAAAGTAAAGGCACAGTAAAGCTTCCTCCAGCTGGGTGCAAGACGGAGGTGAGAAAGAAGTTCTACTGTGAAGCTGTAAGCAGTATCAGCGTGGATTGACTAATTAAACTTCCATTTATAAGAAGTCCTGCAGTTGGTGTGCATTTGTGGAGAGGATAGTTGTGAAGATAGAAAGAGCACCAATTCTGGCAGTAAGGACTGGAGCTGAATAAAGAATTAAGCCAGGACAGGAGTGTGGCAGACCCATCCAGTTGGCAGCACATCTGAGAAAGCTAAGCAGGGCTGACCTAGGCCAGACCTTGGATGAGGGACCAGCTGACAATATCCAGAGTATCTACTGCTGTGCATACATATTGACATCCCTGTGAGTTGGGTAAAGGTCCTATATAATCCATTTGCTTAGATCTGTCCAGTTAATTTCCCCCTTTGTAATTGCCCTTTAGTACCGTGGGGAACAGATCGCCTTGTCTGATGTTGACAGACTGGACATTTAGCAATGACAGTTTTAATAACATCCATAGTTAAACTAATACCACGATCTGTTGCCCACCTATAAGTACATAAGTAATGCCATACTGGGAAAAGACCAAGGGTCCATCGAGCCCAGCATCTTGTCCACGACAGCGGCCAATCCAGGCCAAGGGCACCTGGCAAGCTTCCCAAACGTACAAACATTCTATACATGTTATTCCTGGAATTTTGGATTTTTCCAAGTCCGTTTAGTAGCGGTTTATGGACTTGTCCTTTAGGAAACCGTCCAACCCCTTTTTAAACTCTGCTAAGCTAACCGCCTTCACCACATTTTCCGGCAATGAATTCCAGAGTTTAATTACACGTTGGGTGAAGAAAACTTTTCTCCGATTTGTTTTAAATTTACTACACTGTAGTTTCATCGCATGCCCCCTAGTCCTAGTATTTTTGGAAAGCGTGAACAGACGCTTCACATCCACCTGTTCCACTCCACTCATTATTTTATATACCTCTATCATGTCTCCCCTCAGCCGTCTCTTCTCCAAGCTGAATAGCCCTAGCCTCCTTAGTCTTTCTTCATAGGGAAGTCGTCCCATCCCCGCTATCATTTTAGTCGCCCTTCGCTGCACCTTTTCCAATTCTACTATATCTTTCTTGAGATGCGGCGACCAGAATTGAACACAATACTCAAAGTGCGGTCGCACCATGGAGCGATACAAAGGCATTATAACATCCTCACACCTGTTTTCCATACCTTTCCTAATAATACCCAACATTCTATTCGCTTTCCTAGCCGCAGCAGCACACTGAGCAGAAGGTTTCAGTGTGTTATCGACGACGACACCCAGATCCCTTTCTTGGTCCGTAACTCCTAACGTGGAATCTTGCATGACGTAGCTATAATTCGGGTTCTTTTTTCCCACATGCATCACCTTGCACTTGCTATGCTGATCCCACTTGCCACTGCCCTATGCAATCTTGGTTTCAACCCATTCATTTATGCAGATGATGTCACCATCTACATACCTTTTTGTAACACGGTAGCTGAAATTTCGGATCTCATTGCTGCAAGTTTTTCTACTATGGAACTTTGGCGAAGGTGTTTCGGTTCCAGTTAAATAAGGATAAAACTCAGTGCCTTATTCTCCACTCCCCTTATTTTACACTTCCGACAGATACCCTCGTAGTGAAAGACTACGTTCTCCCTATTTCTAGTAGTCTCAAGCTCCTTGGGGTGAATTTGGACAAGCATTTGCATTTGGATTATCATGTATGAGTCGTCACTAAAAGAATGTTCTATGCAATGTGGAGACTTCGGCAGATAAGGTACTGCCTAACCAGAGAACTGTTCCGTAATGCTGTCTCACCTAGACTACTGCAGCGGGATCTACGCAGGTTGCCACGAATATCTTTTGAAAAAGTTCCAGACCGCTCAAAACACAGCGGCAAGATTAATCCTGGGAAAACCTTGTTTTGAACATGCTCAACTGCTGCGTTTCATTCTCCACTGGTTGCCTGTGAAGGAACGAATCTCTTTTAAAATCTGCTCATTAACTCATAAAATCATTTACGGTCAAGCTCCGGAGTATATGCTTGGTCTTATTGACCTCCCGCCCAGAAACACAGTAGCTACCTCGTGTTCTTATCTCAACCTGCACTTCCCAAGTTCTAAAGGCGTCAGATACAAATCGATCTTCTCTTCGTCATTCCATTACTCCAGTGCTAAGAATTGGAATGTTTTGCCGAAATACTTAAAAATGCAAATGGATCACCAACTATTCAAGAAGCTGCTGAAAACTCATCTATTTGGATTAACCTACTCCCCCCATAGCTCTACCGAATGATATGCTCTTTCCATGCTTCCTGTCTCTTACCACAACTCTTCTGTATTGTATTGTTATTTTTATTAATCTTGTGTACGCCACATTGTGCCTGCATGTGTGGGAAAATGTGGGGTAGAAATGTACTATAAATAAATAAAAATAAAATAATATACCTCCAGGTATACGTAGGGGAGGAGTTTTATTTATTTATTTATTTATTTGTTAGGATTTATTTACCGCCTTTTTGAAGGAATTCACTCAAGGCGGTGTACAGTACGAATAGATCAAACATGAAAAATAGCCACTTACTGCAGTAAAAATATTCAACTAATAATACAAAGTATGGCATGGTATACTACTCGCAATGTCAACATAATTGTCAGGTTCTCAGGTTCAGAGCCCGCGGGGCTGGGCTCTGGAGCAAACGTGAGCTCTTGGGCTGCTGATGAGGAGCGACAGCAGCAGGCAAAACCCACCAACCAACACTGGGTAAGCACACCGGCAGGGAATGCAGGCACTGCCCAGCGAACCGGAACACATGGACTGGAATTCCCCGGACTGGGGAACACAGGACTGGAACACTGGACTGCAATCCCCCGGACTGGAACACATACCGGACCGGAACACACCGGACTGGAGCACACTGGACTAGTCCCCCGGACTGGAGGACACAGGACTGGAACACGGAACTGGAGCACACTGGACTGGTCCACACAGCTTCACCTGCACTTAGCTACTAAGCCCCCCAAGAGTTGAGCTCATGGGTTCGAGTAGCCGGCAGGACTTACTGGACGACACAGGGACCAGGACTAGAACAAGCTGTAACTGAAGTGCACCTAACTCCTAAATTGACCAAAAGTGTTCCTAAGCCCAGCACCAACAGAAAAGCTCCTAAGCCCTCCACTAACAGCAGTGCTCCTAACAGAAACTAACAGGGGTGCCCCTACGCCCTACACTAACAGAAGTGCAGGGAAACCACAAGGGAAAAGGAAGGGAAGACAAATGCCAGACCTAACACTGGTACTTCCTAAGCACCAAGCTGCAGCAGCTAAACATGGGTTCTCACCCTGGTGCTTCCAAAGCACCCAGCTACAGCAGCTAACCACAGGTCATGAGGAAAAGCGGGGCAAGCACAAGGAAACAAGCAGGAAAGCCAAATACCCCAACAACAAAAGGTGCTTCCTAAACACTTACTCACAAGGGAGCTCCCAGCACCAAACTCCAGCACTGCACTAACAGCAGTGCTACACACCGTAACAAAAGGGAAAAACAGGGAAGACAAACACACAAGTCACAAGTGCACACTGCACTAAACTAACCTGGACCTAAAGCAAGTAGCCAGAAGCAAACGTTGCGAAGGCCCTGAAGGAAAGAACCCACTTCCTTATCAAGGCCCTCCCTGATGATGTCACACTCCCTAGACCCAGGCAACAGCACACTAACCCAGAGAGCACACTGAAAACCATAGAGGCCCAACCCACACCAATGCAACACCGTGAAACACTTGAAGCCAGTACACCCAAAGAGAGTTAGAGCAACTCAGACTACCCACACAGGTGCAGTATAGTGAAACAATTAGAGCCCTGCTGCTGGAAGCTGCCAGCACAGAGAGACAGAGCCAGCTCAGAAAGGACAGACAAAGAAACAGAAGCCAGCTAAGAAGCTGACCCCCAGGAAAGAGGTAAGTTTGAAAGGGGTTCAGACCCCAATCATAACAATAATACGTAATAGAACATTATAATTGGTAGTGAAGGGTAAGGCAAAGTTGTAACATATAGATGGGTAAGAAAGTACGAAGAGTTAGAAAGTAAGGTGACTGATTTGAAGAAAGTTGCACATGACGTCAGAGAGATGGTTAAATATTATCTCAGCTAGGGTAGGAGTGGATAAACATGTCCCGCTGCAGTATGTGCAGCCCGAGTCACTCCTTGTGTCTGTGAGTGAGACTAACAGAAGTTAGTTACTTCTTCCATTAAAGGCCTGGTTGAAAAGCCAAGCTTTCACCTGCTTCCTGAAGTAGAGATAATCTTGTGTTAAGCGGAGCCTTTCAGGCAATGCATTCCAGAGTGTGGGGGCTACTCCAGAGAAGGCTCACTTGCGGGTATCACATCATGTAATGTCTTTTGGAGAGGGTGTGGTTAGTGAAAGTCCTTAGGAGGACCTTAGTGTCCTTGGCGGTGTGTGGAGGATCATCTTAGTCTTCAGATACTCAGAGCCATTTCCTTTCAGGGACTTAAAGATCAGACATAGAGTTTTAAATATAGCACTGGTAGCCAATGAAGTTTTTGCAAACCTTTGCAACCTTCTATGAGTCTTGCTGCTGCATTCTGAATCAACTGGAGCTGCTGCAGGCCCTTTGTAGTCAGACCATTGTACAGTGCATTGCAGTAATCCAGTCTTGATGTTACCATGGAATGCCCCAATTTGACTGCCCCGATCGGACCGACCGTTCACTTGTCTATTAGATTGTAAGCTCTTTGAGCAGGGACTGTCTCTCTTTGTTAAATTGTACAGCGCTGCGTAACCCTAGTAGCGCTCTAGAAATGTTAAGTAGTAGTAGTAGTAGTAGTAGTAATGCACAACTGGGATAAGATTTACCTTCTCAATGTAAGGGGAGAGGCAGTGTAGCTGTCGCAAATAGTAGAAACAGCTCTTGAAGGTTGCTTGGATTTGGGAATCAGAGTAAGTGTTGAATCTAACTGTATTCCAAGGTTCCTGACTTGTGATTTGAGGGGGAGTTCATATTTCCCAAAAGGGATTTTGATGTCAGGTATGTATCCAGTTGTGTTAGGGACCCAGAGAAGCTTGGTTTTACTTGGGTTCAGGCAAAGTTTGTTGTGTTTAGCCCATTCTTGAATTGATGTTAGACAGGTAATCAGTTTATTCAAGGCTATAGGTAAGTCAGGTTCAATGGGTATGAGTAGCTGCACATCATCCGCATAGATGTAGAACTGAGTGTCCATTGACCGAATCAGCTCAGCTAGTGGCTTGAGGTAGATATTGAACAGAATAGATGACAGTATCGATCCTTGTGGTACCCCGCAGGTCAGTGTCCATGGTGGTGATGAGTTGCTGCCAAACATTATGGATTGTTGCCTGTCTGATAGAAATGATGTGAACCAGGCAAGTACTGTTCCATTGATACCTGTTTTTGTCAGTCATGCTAGCAAGATATCATGATCCACAGAGTCAAAAGCTGCTGAGAAATCAAGCAGTACTAACATCAAGGTGAATCCCTTATCTCGATTTCTGTGAAAATCATCTAGCAAGGATACGAGGACTGTTTCTGTTCCATTACCGAGTTTGAATCCAGATTGACATGGATCTAGCCAGTTACTCTTTTCTAGCCATTCATTAAGTTGAACACAGATGTTGGATACTGGCCTGCAACTTTCAAGTTTGTCCTGGTCAAGGTTGTTTTTCTTCAGCAGAGGGTGAACCACTGCCCTTTTTAATGCTGTTGGTAGTTGCCCATTAGAAAGAGAGGTGTTCACAATTGTTATGGCGTCTTCTATAAGGCCCATACTTGCTTGTTTTGTTTCCTGTTGTAGTCCATGCGGTAGTGGCCATTTTTGTAAGCCAGTTTTAGTTCCCTTTCCTGTGTTACTCATGTTAGAGAACATAGTTCTTACCTTGAACGGTGCTGAAAGACGGCATTGTACACCATTGTGCCAGCTCTGACCTACTGCTTATCTTAGTACCAGGGGACTCTTTGCCAGTGGGGCACAACCTCTGATCTGCAGTTAACTGTGAGTAAACATGGTTATTTCAAGAAAGGACTTTTTCAGAGAGATTAGTCTTCAGGTGTGAACCGGTGTGCCAAAGTTATACAGCAGCAATAAGTCCTAGAGGCTGTATGCAGGTCCCTGGAGCAGTTTTAGTGGGTGCAGTACATTTGTGGGTAGTGGGTTTTGGGGGGGGTGGGGTTGGGGGGCTCAGCTCCCAAAGTAAGGGAGCTATGCACGTGGGAGCTTTTCTGAAGTCCACCGCAGTGACCCCTAGGGAGCCCGGTTGGTGTCCTGGCATGTCAAGGGGGCCAGTGCACTAAAAATGCTGGCTCCTCCCACGGCCAAATGTCTTGAATTTGGCCGGGGTTTGAGATGGCCGGCATTACTTTCCATTATCGCTAAAAAACCAAGCCGGCCATCTCAAACCCCGGCCAAATCTGAGGCATTTGGCTGGCCGGAACCGTATTATCGAAACAAAAGATGGCCAGCCATCTTTTTCGAAAATACGGGTCTGGCCAGCTGTTTGCGGTGCCGCCAAAATACATCGCCGGCCATGTATTTCGCCAGTGCCGTTCAATTATTCCCCTCCACGTTATATGTCTTCAATATTGAAAGCACCTTAATAGATGGTGCAATAAAATGGTCTTGAAAAAGACCATTCTGGAGTTCAGCAAATAAACATGAGTGTGTATGTGATATAGTGGCAGGTTTTGCCTGACATTCAGCTGCTTTATCGCATACACACTCATGTGTATTTGCTGCACTCCAGAACAGTCTTTTTCAAGACCGTTTATTGCACCATCTATTAAGGTGCTTTCAATATTGAAGACATATGTACAACAAAAAAGACTCCTGAAACAGGCTTGTGGCCAAAACACAGTTACTGTGTTGAATCTTTGAATAATACATCGGTTTTACAATCAAGATTACTTTCCTGGTCTCTTGAGTTCATGGTCACCTTCCCACTGTCTCTACAATGCATCTGATCCTCTGCAGGATTTCAGCGCTTCTCCATCTAGGCAGATTTTCACTGGATGCAAAATCTTAATAGCACTGTCACACTGTTGCGTGTCGAATACTCCAGAGTTGGTCATTAGTCTGGATGTGAAAAAGGCCTTTGACAAGATCAGTTGGGAACATATGTTTGCTATTCTTTCCAAGGCAGGGATCAGGGGTTGGTCTTACGATACCCATCAGGGATGTCCCTTTTCCCCATTGTTGTTTGTTCTGTACTTGGAGCCATTACTTAGACTGATTAACTGTGTCTCTGGTCACGAGCTAAAATCTTTGGCCTCGATATTCAGATTGTGGGAAATAGCCGGGCTGTCTCTCACGGTCCGCACTGAACCCGGATATTCAATGCTGTGCTATTTCTGGTGACCAGCATTGAATATCCAGTTTAAATTTGGCCAGTTCCAACTTAACCGACCAAGTCGATTTTCAACACTATCCGGTCAAGTTGTATCCCGCCAAAGTTATTCCACCTATTGTGGCGGCCAAATATAGCCACCAAACTTAGCCAGCTTTGCGGTAAAAATTGCTGGATAGCCAGTTATATCGCGCAATATAACCGGCTATCTTTAAGCCACTATCCAGCAATATTAAGTGCCATTTCAGTGGGCAAACTATTTTAAATATTGGGCGGTTTGGCTTTTGCCGATGACCTGTTTGTGCTTCTGATGGATACTCAGCCTTCTTGACCAACCTGTTAACTTTAATTAATGAGTTTGGGAGGTTGTCGGGTTTACCCTGAATTTATCAAAGTCTTGGGCCCTTCCAGTGTTGCTTGTAGTGAGAACCTTGGGTGGGGACCTTTCCCTTAACTTGGGAAGACCAAGATGTTGAAATATTTAGAAATCTATCTGCTTGTGGACTTGTCTGCTCTTTACCACCACAATATACAGCAGCTTTTGGATGACACTTCTCGTAAGTTGCAGCTGTGGGCAGCCTACCCATTGTCATTGTGGGGCCATATTCACTTAATATGATACTAGCGCTCTAGTGGCTATATATTTTTCAGCTTTTACTGTTGTATTTGCAGAATTGTGACGAGAAACTGCTCCACATACTTTTGCAGCGCTACCTGTGACATTTGCTGGAGGTCCTGCTCATGGGGGTATGGGGTTACTCAATATTAGATATTTGACAGTGGCTTGTGAAATGAGGCTCATCAATGATTGGTGCCATTGTATAGATCATTTTTCTGTCATCGCTTTGGAGACTGGCTTGGTGCCTCATTTCTACTTTAGCCATATCTTGCATGCTACTCGTCCCCTGTCCCAGGACATTTTTAAACAATATCCAAAATCCAAAATCCAGGAATAACATGTATAGAATGTTTGTACGTTTGGGAAGCTTGCCAGGTGCCCTTGGCCTGGATTGGCCGCTGTCATGGACAAGATGCTGGGCTCGATGGACCCTTGGTCTTTTCCCAGTATGGCATTACTTATGTACTTATGTACTATTTTACATACTAGCCACAAAGTGTGGCTTTGGTTTTGTAAACGTCATGGTTTTTCAACAACAGTGACACCATACTTTCCTATCTGTCATAATCCGGCTTTTCCTCCAGCCCAAGATCAACGGGTGTTCACTATTTGGGCATCACACAGCTTTAAATATGTTGTACATGCGGTATCAGAAGAAGGAAAAATGAAAACTTTTCAGGAATTAAAGCAGGAATATACTCTTTCCCCATCATCCTGTTTCAACTACATGCAACTACATCTAGCTCCATCTCTACCTGTCTTCAAATCTATGCTGAAAGCTCACCTTTTCACTACTGCCTTTGGCTCCTAACCACTACTCATTTGCCCTCCTCCCCTGTTCCTCTTTACCCTGTAATTTCCTTGCCCGTAATGTCTTGTCTGTTTGTGTTACCTAGATTAAAAGCTCTTTGAGCAGGGACTGTCTCTCTATGTCAAATGTACAGCGCTGCATGCGTCTGGTAGCGCTATATAAATGCTATTAGTAGTAGTAGTAATTAAGTGTCCTCTCTGTTGTGAACAGACCTGAATGAAGATGTTCAGGAAACACTGGCAGAGGCTTTAACTTTGGGTTCTCAGCAGCATGTGCCACTAACTTTCCACCACAGGTACCTCAAAGATACTACACCAGACCTTGATTAGGGGAACCTGACCAAGGCATGGTCCCAGGAATTATCTTGCAACTATTCAATCGAGCAGCTACACATGGAACATGTGCAGGTGGAAGACTTCACTAGTCTTTGGGCTGAACCTTTCAAGATACTTAAGAACCATTTTGGTTAACTTTGTCTCATCAAGCCAGTACTCAACTATTAAACTATTAATTATTTTTCTATGCTTTTTGATGAAAGAGGAATTCTCAATTTGGACTTCATAAGTATCTAATGTGGGTGGGGTAGGGGTTGAATTTTGGAAATGTAATGGCTGGTAATTATGTGGTATGTTATACTGTTTTCTCTTTTTTGCAATAAAAAAGATTTAAACATAAGCGACTAGATTATATATATCACACATAAAAAATCAGCACCAAAACTAAATACACCTAGGTGTATTATATATAGTATGCCTAAATTTAGGCATACTTTATAGACTAAGCCTAAATTTCCACATGGTTTATAGAATATGCTGAGCACTGGCAAGTAAAACTAGATGTAAATACTGACGCCTAAATTACGTGCGTACTGGATGTATTCTATAACAATGTATACAGATTTTAGAAATACCAATTCCATGCCCATGGCCATGCCCCTTTTTCAACTCTGTGACTTAGAATTTACACACATCATGTCTTAGAATACGCTTAGACAATTCTGTGAGTAAATTCTAATTACTACCAATTAGTGTCAATAATTGCTTGTTGGCAATTGTTGGCACTGATTGGCTTGTTAACTATTTAAGTTGCATGTTCAAATCCAGAATACAATTGGATTTGTGCATGCAATTTAAGTCGTGCTATATAGAATCCATGGGAATATGGTTAACTTCAGTCATTTAGCAATTTAACTGACCAAAGTTATCGATAGAAGTTTCTCAAGTATTTTCTAAAAAATTACTTATTCAGATGGCAGCACACCAACCACAAAAGGAAATGTTAATATTAAAGCTAGATTATTATGCTAGGGCAGTGCCAAAAACACACATAACAACATATGACTCCCTGAAATCTGCTCATTACAATCTCAAAGAATCATGCCACTCACCATTCCTGAACTTGCAGAAGAAGCCAGTGGGATGATCTGTAGACCCCATCATGCATTTCCTGCTATCCCAAAAACCATGACGATGAACATCTGATGTAAGAATACGCATCACAGCACAATAACCAGGGGAATTCCTTATAACTGCACCTATTAATAATAGCAATCATTATGAGATGTTCAGTGCAGAAAAACTCATTCATTAATAGTGGAAATAATTAATGGACTTACTATAACTGCATCATAACAATAGAAAATATACTTGAGTGAAAACAACCTGAATGGCTCAAAAGATGGCTTTATGAGAGAAATAAGGACAACACTGAGAGCCCATGGAAGTACAGGAGGCTTCTAGTGGCTTATCATGAAGAAACACCATCATGAAACGACAATGTGACAATGGAAGTCTGTCAATGGGGACAAGATAGGTTGAGAATATATCCTGAAGGAGGACATTTGAAGCTCTACTTCACAGAGATAGTAAAGGTAGAGAAGTATGGTATGTAGAAGATGCCAAAAGAATGGGGTCATGACCATTGTGAAACACCAGATAAAGAATTTCTTCCACTTAAAGGCATTGGCACATTTGGCAGAATGTTTTCATGCTGCAATCATGTTATTTTATTTGGAGATGGTTGTCCCAGAACAGAAATTAAATGCTGCACAAGTTCCACATTGTTAGAGCTAGTTGATTTGAGATTTGGATGTAGAAGAGAGCCCTAATTCTGCATTACCAGGAATGGATATATTTGAAGCCTACAAGAAGAAAGAACTATGAGTCTTTTGGTAAGAGGGTCTTCTTTCACAGGAGTCTCGAAAGTAAGGAGATACTGTCTAAACCCTGCTCAGCCAAGGCGGATATACCTATGTGACTAACTCATCCACTACACATGGTTGCAGTCCACCTCCAAGCTGGCTAGACTTGATTCAGTAAGGAATACAAAGACAAGGGAGGTCTGTTGTGAGAAGAAGGGGGCCAGTGTGCTATGATAAGGGTAACCATCTAGGAAGAGGAAGAAAAAGACTGTAATTCAAAGAAGCAGAAGGACCTGATACCCAGGTACATACCTGTTCTACTCTTGAGAACTCAAGTACTGTGTGTAGAGAGAGACTTGACACTTCAGTGCATCCCTAGCATCCTAGTCAGAATACTGTTAAATACCTATGAGGTATACCCTTCTTTGTTAGAGGGCCTAAAGGAGAGGTTTTGTCATTTTGAGTACAGAGAAAGTTACACATGGTTGGTACATGATGCAAGTGCCAGTCTTGTATCTGAAAGAAACTGACTATCCTGCTTATAATCGAAAGAGAAAAACGCCCAAGAGCCGACCTAAATCGGGAGATGGACGTTAATCTCACAAAAACGAGTAAATCCATATAATCGAAAGCAATGTTTCAGTGCGTCCGTGTCGCTCGTACGTGGACGTAAAAACGCCCAAATAAGAGGCGTGTCGGGGGCGTGTTAGGGGCGGTGATACGACGTGGACGGGTACAACGTATAACGAATAGCGAAATGGCTCTGGTTGAGCGGGAAGATGGGCGTAATATGATGGACCCGAAATAAAAGCGACCAGAGCAAGGGGGAAAGCGTCTTTAGACTCATTAGCGATTGTGTGTAGTTGGAGAGTGGCGATATTGTTGGTGGAAGAGCTGAAGTGGTGGTTGCAGAGAGAAAGCCGAGCGTGTTCAGTACCTGTGACGGTCGTCTGTGTGCCCTGCCTCTTTTTGTGTCTTACCCTTTCACCGTTCCTTACTCCTACTCCTTTGCTCTATCGCCCCTTCCCCTCCCCCTCCCCCTCCCCCTCCCCATTCACTCTTCCCACGTGTATACTGTATTCCCTGACCTCCGTTTGTCTCTGTGTGCCTGTACTGTTTGGCGAGTGAGTGGCCAGAGGGGCGTGGTGGCTGGAAGTGACAGATCTGTGTGTGTTGCTTTTTGACTACTAGTCCTAATACTTGCACTGGTGGTGGGGATATGGATGCACTTAATGCACTTGTGGCATTCATGCTACACGAAGAGGCCACCCACCGCAGGAGGTATTCACGGCCCCGAGTGTTTAGGCCCCGCACCACCTTCCTACAACTCACTGACCAGCAGTGTCTAACAAGGTTCAGGTTTGATAGGGCCACCATTCGTCAGCTGTGTGAGCAGCTGAAACCCCTCCTTCAGCCCCAGACACGTAGGAATAACCCCATCCCTGCCCACCTCAAAATCACTTCCGCTCTCTCTGTCCTGGCCACTGGCAGTTTTCAATCCGTATTAGCTGCTAACACAGGCCTCACCCAGGCTTCTATTTCACACTGTCTCACCCAGTTCCTGGATGCCTTCATAACTCACACCTCACACTACATCACTTTCCCCACCACCCCCCAGGCTCTGCACAACAACATGGCCGCCTTCTATGCTGTTGCTAGATTCCCCTCGGTCATCGGTGTGATAGACTGCACACACATAGCCCTCAGACCCCCCCGGGCACACGAAGCCACCTACAGAAATAGGAAGGCATTTCATTCTATGAACATGCAAGTTGTATGTGATGCCCAGGGGGAGATATTAGACGTGTGTGCCAGGTACCCCGGCTCCAGCCACGATGCCTACATCCTACAGCACTCGGGCATCTTCCGCAGGTTCGAGCAAGGGGAGTTCACTGGTGGATGGCTACTAGGTAAGTGCAACATGCATGTACCACCCATACTAGACCTCCTCCACTGGGCAACCCTCCGCCCTGGCTTCCTCCACCACAACCCACTATCCAAATCCCCCCCGCCCCCCCTGTACCTGCTCCAAGCGATACACACTCATCTATCTCATTCTGCTTTTCTGCAAAGGTGACCGAGGCTACCCGCAGAGGACATGGCTTATGACCCCCCCTGATCCACCCACAACCAGGGCCAGAAGAAACCTACAACAGGAAACATCGCAGCACCCGGGGGATCATTGAGCGCACCTTTGGTTTATTGAAAAACCGCTTCCGCTGTCTGGACCGGTCTGGAGGAGAGCTGCTCTACAGTCCAGAAAAGGTGGCCAAGATCTTTGTGGCGTGCTGTATGTTACACAATTTGGCCCAGCGCAGAGGACAGCCTCTCCCAGAGGAGCCACAGCCACCACCAGAAGAGGCCCCAGATGAGCTGGAAGAGGAGCCCCCTCCACCCCCAGCCCACAGAGCAGAGCTCAATGCCTACCAGCTTGGTGTAAGAGCAAGACAAAGACTCATTGAAACAAGTTTTAGGTGAATGTAAGTGAGCATTTATTATTTACATACAGTGCATATGTGTTTGGTCAACCCCACCACCACCACCACCACCCCCCTCCCTCCCACACCCACCCCCCTCCCACCAACCCTCACCCTACAGCATGTCCCATCATTTTCCCCTTCCCTTCCCCCGTCCCCTCCTACCCCTCCCACGCCCTTCCTTTGCAGCTGGTGCTGCACGGGAAGTCTCTTCCCCCTCTTCGGAGCTGCTGCTCCCAGTGTCCTCCTCCCTATCCCCACGGCAGCCTGCGGCTTCGGCTGCACCGTGGAAATCGGGCCACCTTCTTGGTTGTAGTGGTCTGGCCACAGGACCCAGAATGGGAGCAGCAGGAGTGGGTGCAGAGGCTGAGGAGCGCAATGCCCACCTCTTAGCTGGTGGTGGTTGCTGGTGGTCAGTGGAGGAGGAGGTTGATGGCAGGGGCTGCTCCAGCAGCACGGGGGCTGGAGTAGGCGCGGTGCCCTGAGGGTGCAGGTGTTGGATGCTCTGCTCCAGCCGTCTCAGTTGCTGGAGCACCTCCTGGTGGCCTTCACGTTGCGCCTGGAGGAGTTCTTGGTGTGCTCGCTGCTGTGCCTCCAGTGCTTGGCGCTGCAGCTCCAGTTTCTGCTGGCGGTACTCCTCCAAGCGCACGTTGTGGCGGAGTAGTTCCGTGGCCAGCCGCAGGAGTTGCCTCCTTTGGGCGGATGGCCTCTGGCGGGGAGCTGGGCCCTCCTCCTCCTCACCAAAGTCCTCCGGTGCTGGAGGTGCGGCCTCTGCTGGTGCAGGTGGTGGTGGTGGTGGTGGCAGAGCCTGGACAGCTGGTGCAGGTGGTGGTGGTGGTGGTGGTGGCAGAGGCTGGACAGCCGGTGCAGGTGGTGGTGGTGGTGCTGGCAGAGGCTGGACAGCCGGTGCAGGTGGTGGTGGTGCTGGCAGAGGCTGGACAGCCGGTGCAGGTGGTGGTGGTGGTGCTGGCAGAGGCTGGACAGCTGGTGGTGGTAGAGGCTGGACAGCTGGTGCAGGTGGTGGTGGACGCGGAGGATGCACAGCTGGTGCAGGTGGTGGCGGCTGGACTGCTGGTGCTGCAGGCTGTGGAGGTTGAGGCTGGACAGATGGTGTAGGGCGTTGGCCTTGCAGGCCACTAGGGCCAGCCTCCTCTGAGTCTTCACCTGTATAGCACAAGAGTGAGGAATAGTGTTGGTGCAAATAACCCACTTTTGTCTTTCAGCATTCATATACATTGGTATGTCCCCCAACCTGATGACCCAGCAAAGAGATGGTGAGGAGAAATGGAATTGACACGGGTACGAAAGAGAGAGGCCCGCAGGCAGCTGGGTAGAGGTGGTGGATGAGCAGCCAAGAGAAGGACACCACTCACAACGTTGTGCACAAGCTGTTAGTTGTATAATTGTTAAATTGAACAACATTGCAGCATGTGTTGTGTTACTACTGACTTGCTAAACTGCATAGAACTGCTTTATGACCCCCATTACAGGCTCCTTCAGTTGAATGCATGTGGCCCACACTCAGTAGAGCACAGAGGTCACAGGAGGAACTAGGCACAGTTTGGTAATGGGAAAATAGGAGGGAGTAGTAGGGAAGGACGGCCCCCAGAGTTCTGCCACAGTAGTAACCTACACACACCCATAGGAGCCAACTGGAAAGTAGTATTGGGGGTGCTAAGCCCAGTGACCAACACTCCTCCCTGCACAGCTACATGATCTTTCCTCAATATTGGGGGTGCTCTCACACACACACAGCACCCACCCTGTCTGCTTGCTCCTATAACACACATGACCACTACCACTACTCAAATAGAGCTTACAATTAATTCTATAAATATGGGCACACAGGACAAGTAAGAGGAAACCCAATGACAACGGTAGGGATAGGGAGTAAGGGTAGAGAGCTAGTGAGTAGGGGTTACCAGGTCACAACAGCATCATAAAGGTGGCCTGTTAATATACAGAAAGACAGCCAGAGATACTCCCCCCCCATCCCCACCCACACCCACACCCACCTCCCTCCTCCTGCCCCCCACTCCTCACCTCCCTCCCCCTGACCCCAACTTCTATAACACAAGTGTACTGCAGCACAACAGATACCCCAACTGCATAATGAAACACCTACCTGAGTCCTCAGCCTGGCCCGAGGTGTCCATGGAGCCAATCCCGTGGATGCCCTCCTGGGGTAGGAGGGAGTACACCATCAGCTCCATTGGTGTAAGATTGGCAGTGTCATTGCCTGGGGGATTGGCCCCTGCCTTCCTGCGAACATCCCTCCTCAGCTTCCGCCACTTCCTCTTGCAGTCCTCCACGTCTCTCCCAGCATGGAAGACAGCATTCAGGCTGTCCCGTACTGCCTCCCATTCCCGCTGCTTTACTGTTGCTGCCAGCCTCTGCCCTGTGGGAGCAAACAGACTCCGGTGCCGCTGTACAATTTCTTGTACCAGGAGCTCCACCTCTGCCTCGAGAAAATTACCCTTCCGGGTCGGCGGCATGCGTGGTGGCATTGTACCAATGGTGTTTTCGAAAATACGGAGTGGGCGTTTATATAGGCGCCAAGAACGCCCATTGAGACGGGGGAATAGGCGTTTCTGATTTGGGCGCTACTTTTTCAATTATACACATAATTCCTAAGCGTGCCCAGCTCAGATAGCGATTAGGAACACATGCTTTCGATTATGAGTAGATAAGTATGGGCGTCTCCACCTGCCTTCCCTTTCTTCATTGCCATTTTACCTGCCATTTCCTGCACTGAGACCTTGCCGGTTGTTCGTAATAATCATTTACAGGGTTTTACCCTCACTTAGCATGCTTGGGTACACCTGTGTATTTAGGGGGGGGGGGGGGGGGGAATAATTGTTGGCCCTCAGCCACCACGCCTTCCGTTTCCTGTCTTCCACATCGCCTGATGCTCCCTTCCTTTCTCCCATTCTCTCTGCCTGGTTGTAGCAGGCAGTGTGTGGGGGCCACGAATTTGCTACACTCACCCCAAATCAAGCACCCCTCGGTAAGGGTCATTTCAATCAGGGAGATGTGCAGCTAATGTTCCAGAAGATAAAAGGCGCACTACACAGTCTTGAAACAGACGTTCATGGTAAGCTCTCGTTTGTCTGCCACCTCTTCTCTTTGTGCTCATAGTCAAGGAGTGTGCATTCACTGTATGTATGTAGTCTGGAGTCAGATGTTAGGTAGCTCTGTTTTCACCAGGTTCCTGTGCACTGTACTGTGGGGTTGGCAGGTCCTCAGTGGTGTGGGCCAGCTGTTGGAGGTGCTGTATTGGTTCCCGGTAGCTTCCATCTTCCTTGTTTATGTGGTGTACCCCAGTCCCCATTTATGAAGTGGCCACCCATTCTCAAGGTCCATAGGCGGGGGAGGGGAGAATGATTAATGCAATGGATGTGTATAGCACTTTATGCAACACCTTCCTAAATTGCTCCATAGGTAGTAGGGTAGGGAACATGCACATTACATTGTTTTTAATCGGTAGCCTGGACAAAATGATCGAGGTGGCTACAGGTAGTGCCACTGAGGCCTATGACGTGGTGGTGAGGGAAAGGGGTGTGTGTACAGGTACCAACCCAAAGTAACTGGTGGTGGATAAAGCCTGGTGGCTGCTGTGGCCTAGTGGTTAGAGCACCAGCCTTATAATCATAAGGTTGCTGGTTCAAATCCCACCTAAGGCAAGTCACTTCAGAGACAAAGTTGGACACAAACCCAGAATACTTGAATGTAACACACCTTGGTTCACTACTGGAGAAAGTGTGATCACACCTGCAAATAATGAGCACCATTGTTATTTGTGCCCTTCCCTAACACAAGTATTACATTGCAACTGTGATGAAGTAACCATCCATCTATTGGGTTTCCCATTGTTTCCCTTTTGCTCCTCAGCATTATATACCATAGCTGATGTATTCAATGTGAAAATATGAGCCAGCTGTTTGTAGGTCCTTCTTGGGCCCCCCCCCCCACCCCACCAATGTGGCTTGTGGGTAAAGATATGTGTCCATCAGACAGCAAACACTGTGTATGTGGTACCTGGAGTTATGTGGAAGTGTGTACCTGGCAGATCACACGTGGTACACTATTAATCTCTTATTGATGGCACTCTGTAATGTGGGTCAGTATGGTGGAGGGGAGGGAGGGAGGAAGGGAGAGAGAGATGCTGGCTGGCCATTTTTATTAATGAACACAAATATCCATCCAGCCTCCCCGGCCCAACCCCCCTGCACATATGGGCCATGCAGGTTGGAATGAACAGGTGGCGTTCTGTCTGGCCAACATTCTCAGACATACATCACCTTCTCATTCACACAGCACATTTAATGCTATGCATATTGCTGCCTCCTTCCTCTCAACTCAACAGCACCATTTGGTGATATGTAATGCACAAGGGAGACAAACACACACACACACACACCCTGATAGTTATATTATAACAAAAATTTATTTGCCCCCCATCCCCACCCCCACCCCTACAAAATAACCCCAACAATGCCCTCCTCCCCCCCACAACTCCCCACACACCCAACAATTCCCTCCCCCACCCCCCACAGAACCCCCAACATTTCCCTCCCCCCACACACACAACCCCAACAATTCCCTCCCTCCCTCCCCCCACACACACAACACCAACAGGCCCCCCTATTTAAATTAAGGGCGGCCACGCCCTCTTAGTAAGGCCCTCTGTAGCAGGGCAATGAGCAGCCCCAGCAGTACCCTTAGTGGGCCCTGGAGCTGCTCATTGCCCTGCCGTAGGGCTGTCACCTCCTGCAGCAGCTGGTGCTGGCCAACTATAATCTGCTGCTGGCCATCTACCAGCTGCTGCAGGAGGCGCACTACAGTCGCTGGCCCAAAGGCTGGAGGTGGGCCAGGGGACATGGATGATGGCCCAGGGGATGGAGGTGGGCCAGGGGACACAGAAGCTGGCCCAGGGGATGGAGGTGGGCCAGGGGACACAGAAGCTGGCCCAGGGGATGGAGGTGGGCCAGGGGACACAGAAGCTGGCCCAGGGGATGGAGGTGGGCCAGGCGATGGTACTGCAGGTGGGGAGGGGTCCTCATGCAGGTCTATAATGAGGACTCCCTCCTCCGAGTCCTCCTCCTCCTCTTCTTGCTGGTGGCCCGCCTCCTGGCCTGGCTCCTGCTCCTCCTCTTCCTCCATGTGCCCCTCCTCCTGCTCTTCCTGCTCCTCCTCCTCCTCCTGCTCCTCCTCCTCCTCCTCCTGGAGGTGGTGGCCCTCCTCATCTTCCCGCTCGGCTTCCTGCTGGTGGAGCCCTGTGTATGTAAAAGGAGTGTGATTGAGATCAGTGCATACAACATGGCTTGCATAGTGCAGTAGCTGGGTGGCGTGAGGCAGGGGATGGGGCAGGGTGTGGTAAGGCGTAGCCTATGCCCATGGGGAATGAGCTGCATCAGATGACATGACACAGAACCCTGGACCCTCCTCTGATACACACCACGCAGGACATGTTGCCATACCAAATTCATTGCTGACCAGCATGTTTGCATTGTGAGATGCAACGAGGGGTTGATGGGCAGTTGTTGTAGGAGTTATTGGGGGGGGGGGGGCAGTGGGAAGGGTGTTGAGCACAATTCTTTTATGTGAGTTAGGCCATAACATGCAGTAAAAGTAGGGCCTCAGGCAACTGTACCAGGACACACTAATCAGCCACCACAGTAAGGGGAATAGTAAAGTGTGGCATATCATCTCATTCATCTCGGGGGGGATGGTCGGACGTTGCAAGCACGCTCATGGGAGAACCCCTGCAACCTGCATCCTTGATCTGGGACAGATATGGTATTACTAGGTGGCTATTAGGCACATGGGAAGTGATATTGTACAACACATTTGCTTTATTCATGAAATGTATGTAGTAATCTGTACAGGTGTCCTGTTTTTGAATACTTACGGCGAGCCCTGAGGTGCCTTCGCACCGCCCGAATGACGTCGGGCCTCTCCCGCCTCACCCTGCGGAACCGCCTCCGCAGGGACTCGAGGTCCCGGTGGACTCCAAAGCGTCTGTAAGATATAAGTTTGGAGAGCAGGGGTCAGGGGTGTTGGTCCTTTTTGTCCCCTGCACACATTCATTTGCTATTCACATACCAGAGAGAGAGGGTCTACAGTGTTGGGGGGGGGGGGGGGGGCACCTCCATTGGTAGTGAATCATAGGAGCCACCTTTTTTCCATTTTGGGGGGTGGAACCCCCAGTGGAGATGACCCCTCCCTCCATACATATTTGATATTGGGGGGTGGGGTGGTGAAGCACCCACAGCAGCCACCGAGTTGGTTCCTATGCAGATGATGCCAGAGAGGTGGCCATGAGGCCAGACAGTACCGTTTGTATACATTATAATGTATGCTTGTTAAACTACTTTATATGTGTTATCATGACCATGTTATAAAGTATGGTATAGGTTTCATTGGTCTCATGCTTCCACTATTCAGAGGCTCCAAAGAGGGGTTGGAAAATGTGGCCTTCACATAACTAACGAAATTGTCACATAACACTAATAGAATAGTCACATACCTAACCTAACGAAATACATTCTTGTAGGGATGTGGGAATGGTGGTCGTTTCAATAACATACAAATTATTGGTGATTGTGCATGTTCCTATATTACTCATGATCCTTGCATGGACACTCCAGTTACTGCTGGTAACATTGATGACGGAGCTGTTATATGTGTAGGTACAGGAGGGGAGGGGGGTTGGGCCATAACCTTACCTCTCTAATCTTTCCCGGATGCGGGACCAGGCTCGCATGGCCTGCAGCCTGGGGGGCAGGTGGTGGTGCTGGATGAAAAGGCGATGGCGGTGCCTTAGGCAGAGCCGGACAAGCAGCAGGCTCTCCTCTTCTCCAAAATTTGGCTCCCTGCGTTGTGCCATTTTTCCACGTGTTGGAAAAGAAGTGCCTTATATAGACGACCTTGCGTGAGGGACGTCGTTTCATGCACAGCTCCATATATGGATGACCATTCCATATATGGCCCCTATCAGCACGTGGACGCCCTCGTAAGCATAGACGTCTTTGACGTGCACATGCCTGCAGGAGTGTGAAACGTGCCTTCTATAGATGAGTATGACGCACCCCACCCGACCCTTTTCACATATACACAATATACATTTACTGCATGTTCAGTAGGTGTACAGTGCATGCAGATCCGCACATTTAGATGGGCACATATGATGAATGTATGGGTGGAGCAGCATGATATGTCTGTAGTTGACACATATATGCGTTCGTCATATATTTCCGTACCTGGATGGCCTGAACAACATGTACTGTACTTGCGATACACCTATGTACATTATTTTACACACCACGTGATTTGGTCGTTTGCACCTGCAATAGTCGACCGTGTTAGGGCGCCCAATTTAGTCACGCTTATGCGCTCGTCATTTGATTGTTTTCTTACAGGGATAATCGATTGTCGAAAAACGCCCACACTATTTTTCCATTATACAGGTCTATTTTTGGACGTTATCGTAAGAACGCCCTAATTCGTACTTGGACGATCTTTCCATTTTGCCCCTCCATTTCTCCCAGGAAAACACCTATTAAAAAAGGAGAGAGGGAGAAGACAAGGGAGCCTACCTGGGAACCTATAGGAGAGGAGAATCAGGAGGGAGACAAGAAAAGAGCCTCTAAATTACAAGATATAGAACAACTAGCCACTCAATTTTTATGTCCATTTAATCTTTGAATTTTTAAAATGGAGGAAAAAGACTTTAGAGCAATCAAGCAGGCTCAGCAGGCACCATAAGCCTACAATATTTACTCCATACAAATTTTTCCATCTTCAAATTTCATGGCTCAAAAGTATTTAATTAAAAAAACCTTTGAGGCCCTTTCACTAACCTCACCTGTGTGGGCTATGCCTCTTCCAAGGTGGCTGCCGACTCCTCTATGCCAGTATCCAAGATGGCTCCTGCTTGTTCTTCCTGTGGGCTGACTTCTCTGAGTGTCAAGCCTCTGTTTGGATGCAAGGTGATTGCTGCAGCTGTGCCTCTGGTGTTGAAGGGCTTTATTAATCACTTAGAGACTGGAGCCCTTGCCTTTGCATTTCGTCTAAGGGCCCTGGTATGTAGAGTGCTCTGTACACTGCTACATTGTTTGCTCTGTGTATGTTTCTGGTGTTTGACTTGTTAGCTTGGGCACAGCTTTGTTTGTTAGCTTGTGTACAGCTTTACTAGTTCTCCTGGGATTGCTCTGTGTATGTGTTTCTAGTGTATGACTAGTTAGCTTGGGCACAGCTTTGCATTGTCAGCCTGTGTACAGGTTTCCTGTGTTTGCTTAGTGTATGTTTCTTGTGTACGACTGGTTTGCTTGGGCATAGCTTTCCTATTAGCTTATGTACAGTTTACTAGTCTTCTTGTGTCTAGCCTGCTGGTGTCCCCGTGTGTGTTTTCTTTTGCTTCTGGAGCTTCAGCCCTTGTTCAGTCTGTTGCCAGTACTCCTTGATACTGAAGCTCCAGCCATAGTCTTGTTCCTTGACCTGACCATTGCTTTGAACCTGCCTGCTGCCGGAACCCGGACATTCTCTGCCTGTCTGCCTTGCTTTCGCCTAGGTGCCTGGGGGCACTTCTGGATCCTGATTCCTGCTGTTCCTGCTTGCAAGTTCCAGTTCCGGTTTTTCCTGTAAGTCCTGCCGGCTGCCCGAACCTGAGGGCTCAACCCTCGGGGAAAGGTGGTTAAGCGTAGGTGAAGCCTAGGTCCAGTGTGTTCCAGTCCAGCGGGTTTCACTCCTGTATGTTCCAGTCCAGTGGGGCCACTCCAGTGCATTCCAATCCAGCTGGCTCCACTCCAGTGCGCACCCATCCGGTGCGTTCCAGTTCCATGTATTCCTGTGTAGAACTCCAGTCCGGGGTTCCGGTCCAGTCTTGTCTCGTCTCTACCTTGAAGGTGATCTTGCCTGCCACTGCTGCTCCACGGTAATGGCCCAAGGACTCACGAACCCAGTGCTCCCGGGGAAGAAGCCTGACAGTATGCCAAGGTCCTCGAGAACACGACACAATTAAAATGTACTATTACGTATTGTGTTGACATTGTAAGTAGTATACTATGCCATACTTTGTATTGTTATTTGAATATTTTTACTGCTGTAATTGCCTATTGATCATGTTTGATTTATTCATACTGTATACCACCTTGAGTGAATTCCTTCAAAAAGGCGGTAAATAAATCCTAATAAATAAATAAATGGGCAAACATAGATACAACAGATTGGCACCAGACTGACAGTATTCAATAAAGTACAAGTTTAAATACTTGGAATGCCCATGACTCACCCATGCCCTTCCCATGTGAACTCCCCCTTTGCAGTTACATGCTCGTGCACTTAGGCACCAAGTTATAGAATAGTGCCTAAGTGCACTTTAATGTTTCATGCCCATTTTGGCACATAGTAACATAGTAACATAGTAGATGACGGCAGAAAAAGACCTGCACGGTCCATCCAGTCTGCCCAACAAGATAACTCATATGTGCTAACTTTTTTGTATACCCTACTTTGATTTGTACCTGTGTTCTTCAGGGCACAGACCATATAAGTCTGCCCAGCACTATCCCCACCTCCCAACCACCAGTCCCGCCTCCCACCACCGGCTCTGGCACAGACCGTATAAGTCTGCCCAGCACTATCCCCGCCCCCCAACCCCACCTCCCAATCTTGACTAAGCAACATAAATAAATAAAATAACCCATTTTGGAAAAAGCAGAATATAAATTTTAAAATAAATAAAAATAAAAGAAGGAAGCACACCAGGAACACAAAAACATAAGGAATTCATCTGTTTTTCTATTTCAAAGTAGAAACTTGCAGTTAAAAATCTGCAGTCATTTGATTTGTCCGAAACTTAACTTCCATTTGAATACCAAAAGTTAGGTGCCTAATTTTTGAAGCACTATATAGAATTAGGGGAATAGGGACTTAAAAGTGACTGGTTTCCTCACCCATTTACAAGCATAGTCCTCCTGCTGCTGTAAATTCTGCTATATACCTGCCAGTTTTTTCAATCCTTTACAAAGGCATCATGCTCTTATCAGGACTGTGAATTTTACTCACAGGCTTGCAGCAGCTGTGGACTTGTTCTAGCTAAGGCATGGATTTGTAGCATGGATTTCAGTTGGCTTCATCCATGACTCTCAATTTGGAGGTGGGGAGGGGTCAGATTAATTCATGATCAGTTCCATCTAACCCTAACAAAATATGTTCTCTCTTTCCTTGGGAACAGCCATATGCGGTCGGTGGCCCAACTGTTTGGGGAGGCTAAAGGGGGGGGGGGCTTACATCCATAATTGCCTGACAACACAGAGAAAAATTAATAAATAAAAGTAAAATAGTCACAATTAATACCTTTAATAATTCAATATCAGATCCTCCAAAATATTATAAAACCATGTCTGATGTTATGACAAACTAAAATTAATTTAAAGTGTTGATGTCACCTTAGTACGGCCAACACACAATCTCTCCACTGCAAAACACTATACACAAAGTTGTGCAAAAACACACTCAGAACCTTACCAAACCATAACAGCACTAATTCCAAGGACAGGACGAGCTACAACCTTATGCATGGAAAGGCAGCACTGTAATTACACCAGGCTCTAAAACACCAATACATTACCTAGTGAAAAAAACAAAACCAAAAGGGCTGCAAATAGTACACACTAGCAGAATATACTGCACTTTGATCAAATATGAAAAACACATGACAACAGATATGACACAAGGAACTAGAAATCAAAAGATATGAAGGCAAAATACTGAACTGGAAAGTTACCTCAAGAAGTCAAGACTCGACATGCAGCAATACTGGAGAAATTGAAACTTATGTACAAAACATCACAGATGCACATTTCCAAAAGCTGACATATTCCAATTAATAAATTCTGAATGAAATACTTTTTTCCACCTTTGTTGTCTGAGCATTTAGTTTTTCTATTCACTTTGGTCCCAGTGTCTTCTGTTTTATGGTGTCTTCTTTCCATTTAATAGTTTTTCACTCACCATGTCAACCATCCTCCTGTGTCCTTATGCGTTCTGTCTACCATCTGTAGCCCTGGCCCGATCCTTCCTCCAGTTGCAGCATCTGCCCTCAGAGAGTTCCGATCCAGCCCTTAAATTCAGCAGTTTCCCCTCCATCCATATTCAGCATTTCTCTTCACTCCCCTCCCTCCATTCATGTGCATTTACTTCCTGTCTTCCCTCCCCTCCATCCAGCATTTCTCCTCTCTTCCCTCCCCTCCATCCATGTTCCATGTGCAACTCCTTCCTGTCTTCCCTCCCCTCCATCCATCTATGCCCAGCAACTCTCCTCTCTCCCCTGCCCTCCCCTCCATTCATCCATCCATGTCCAGCAACTCTCCTCTCTCTCCCCTGCCCTTCATCCATATCTAGCAAATCTCCTCTTTCCCCTGGACCCTCCATTCATCCATCTAGCAAATCTCCTCTCTCCCCTGGCCCCTCCATCCATCCATATCTAGCAATTCTTCTCTCCCCTGCCCTTCCCTCCATGTCCAGTGATTTCTCTTCTCACTCCTGTCCTCCCCTCCCATCCATGTCTAGCGATTCTCCTCTGCCCCTGTCCTCCCCTCCATGTCCAGTGATTTCTCCTCTCTCCCCGTCCTCCCTCCCATCCATGTCCAGCGAGTCTCCTCTGCCCTCCCCTCCCCTCCATGTCCAACGATTCTCCTTTGCCCCTGCCCTGTCCTCCCCTCCCATCCATGTCCGGTTACTTGTCCCAGCCCCCCTTTTCAGCCCCCCAGTTCGAGGTGTAACCCAGCCCCACCTGCTTGTCCTCAGCTCCCCAACAGCCCACCATTCCATTCCTGCTGCAGCCGCCCTGCGTTTAAAACCTGTTATTTTAAGTTGCAGCCTCCAGCCTTTCCTTTGCCGCTTAATGTCCCGCCCTTGCAGAAACAGGAAATACCTCATCAGCGGAAGGCAGGACACTGAGTGGGAAGGGAAAGACTGGACTTGAGCTGCCGCTGTGACTTAAAATGACAGGTTTAAACGCAGGGCAGCTGTGTCGGGAACGGAATGGAAGGCATGTTGGGAGTTGAGGGCGGGCTCAGCCGGGGGTGGGGGGTGAAGGCGGAAGATACAATTTGTTCTTGGCTGTACCGGTGGGGCCACATTGGAGGAGAAAGCAGGTGGGGAAGGTCACAGCTGGGCTCCTCCCCAAGCCTCTTATACAGGGCGCCTATAGGAACAGCTGCAACAAGCGCCTCCATCTCTGCACATGGATCCATTGATCATGGATGAAAAACTTAACTCTTGTTATAAATGCTGAGATACAAGTATAGTGGCTTTTGAGGGAAAGAGCAACAAGCTATACTCCTGGAATGCACATATTCCAAGACCCAAGCAAAACTGACAAACTATGAGCACATCTCAATCACCAGAATTTCACTAAATGTGAGAATTCAGTAAGAAATATGTCCCAGCTTATTCGTAATCCAGTAGAGAATGGCAAACTTACCTGGTAGCCAATTAAAATATGTAGATAATGAATAATCCACCCATGTCCAACCAGTCTGGTACTGCAAACCCAGCCACATGCTCCAGGTGTCCTCGGAAAAGGCATCTATAGCACAAAACATTAAAAAATACATAGTAAATGAACCTCATTCTCCATTTCTCTTCTTGCCAGGCTACATCTATGAACAATAATCTAAAATAAAGCACCTTTTATCTGGCATATTCATGACTGAAGCCATTCCAGATTATGGATTTTTCCAGATAAGCAAAGTTGCTTGTCTGTAACAGAGGTACTCCATAGACAGCAGGGAAATGTAGCCACATTCTAAGCTGACATCATCTGATGGAGCCTTGTGTGCAGCACTCTCCTTTAACTTAGAGGGAAAGGGAAATGGGACTTGATATACCACCTTTCTGAGGTTTTTGCAACTACATTCAAAGCAGTTTACATATATTCAGGTACTTATTTTGTACCAGGGGCAATGGAGGGTTAAGTGACTTGCCCAGAGTCACAAGGAGCTGCAGTGGGAATCGAACTCAGTTCCCCAGGATCAAAGTCCACTGCACTAATCACTAGGCTACTCCTCCAAAGGAGTCTAAAATTAGATCTCTCTGAGTATGCACAGTGTACTGTTCTAGGCAAAGTATAGTGTAGTTTAAACAGCCAGCTTAAACCATTCCCAACTAGAAGCTTTACCAGTAGACTCTCAATTTTTAAGCAAATCTTCTTTATTCTAGTACCCAGAATAAACAAAGAAAATTCAATTTACAGTTCAGTTGCTTAGAAAAGAATTGCTGCCTTCTGCACAGAGTCTGCATCTAGCCACTCCAGAGAAAAGGAGTTGGCCAGAACCTCAGCCCAGCTGAGAGAAAGAGCTGTAACTCTCAAAAGAGAATACTACTACTACTACTACTACTTATCATTCCTATAGCGCTACTAGATGTACGCAGCGCTGTACACTTGAACATGAAGAGACAGTCCCTGCTTGACAGAGCTTACAATCTAATTAGGACAGACGAACAGGACAAATAAGAGATAAGGGAATTACTAAAGTGGGGATGATTAAATAAGAGTACTGAACAAGTGAGTAAGGGTTAGGAGTTAAAAACAGCATCAAAAAGGTGGGCTTGTAGCCTAGATTTGAAGACGGCCAGAGATGGAGCTTGACGGACCGGCTCGCGAAGTTTATTCCAGGCATATGGTGCAGCAAGATAAAAGGAACGGAGTCTGGAGTTAGCGGTGGAGGAGAAGGGTGCAAATATGAGAGATTTACCCTGTGAACGGCGTCCCCGGGGAGGAGTGTAGGGAGAGATGAGAGTGGAGAGGTACTGAGAAGCTGCAGAGTGAATGCCCTTATAAGTCAATAAGAGGAGTTTGAACTGTATGCAGAAACGGATAGGGAGCCAGTGAAGTGACTCAAGGAGAGGGCTAATATGAGCATAGCGACACTGGCGGAATATAAGTCGTGCAGCAGAATGTTGAACAGATTGATGAGGAGAGAGATGGCTAAGTGGGAGGAGAGAGATGGCTAAGTGGGAGACCTGTGAGAAGCAAGTTGCAATAGTCTAAGCGAGAGGTGATAAGAGTGTGAATGAGGGTTCTGGTAGTGTGCTCAGAAAGGAAAGGGCAAATTTTGCTGATGTTGTAGAGAAAGAAATGACAGGTTTTAGCAGTCTGCTGAATATGCTCTGTCTTGGTCATATTTAGTTTCAGATGGCGCCTCACCAACTACTACATTTCTTTGAAGGGGTGAACAAATATGTGGATAAAGGGGAGCCAGTTGATATTGTGTATCTGGATTTTCAGAAGGCGTTTGACAAAGTACCTCATGAAAGACTCCAGAGGAAATTGGAGAGTCATGGGATAGGAGGTAGTGTTCTATTGTGGATTAAAAACTGGTTAAAAGATAGAAAACAGAGAGTAGGGCTAAATGGACAGTATTCTCAATGGAGAAGGGTAGTTAGTGGGGTTCCCCAGGGCTCTGTGCTGGGACCGCTGCTTTTTAACATATTTATAAATGACCTAGAGATGGGAGTAACTAGTGAGGTAATTAAATTTGCCGATGACACAAAGTTATTCAAAGTCGTTAAATCGCGGGAGGATTGTGAAAAATTACAAGAGGACCTTACGAGACTAGGAGACTGGGCGTCTAAATGGCAGGCGGCTAGGGCTCTTCCGCTTGGAGAAAAGGCGGCTGAGGGGAGATATGATAGAGGTCTATAAAATAATGAGTGGAGTTGAACGGGTAGATGTGAAGCATCTGTTCACGCTTTCCAAAAATACTAGGACTAGGGGGCATGTGATAAAGCTACAATGTAGTAAATTTAAAACGAATCAGAGAAACTTTTTCTTCACTCAACGTGTAATTAAACTCTGGAATTCGTTGCCAGAGAATGTGGTAAAGGCGGTTAGCTTAGCGGAGTTTAAAAAAGGTTTGGATGGTTTCCTAAAGGAAAAGTCCATAGACTGTTATTAAATGAACTTGGGGAAAATCCACTATTTCTGGGATAAGCAGTATTTATTTGTTACATTTGTACCCACATTTTTCCATCTATTTGCAGCTCAATGTGGCTTACAGTATAAAATGTTTTGTACATTTTTGGGATCTTGCCGGGTATTTGTGACCTGGATTGGCCACTGTTGGAAATAGGATGCTGGGCTTGATGGACCTTTGGTCTTTCCCAGTATGGCAATACTTATGTACATCCAGGCGGCAATGTCAGACAGGCAGGCTGATACTGTGGCCTGAATTCCTGCTGAGATTTCTGGTGTGGAGAGGTAGATCTAGGAGTCATCAGCGTAAAGGTGGTACTGAAAACCATGGGATGAGATCAGAGTACCAAGGGAAGAAGTATAGATGGAAAAAAAGAAGAGGTCCTAGGACAGATCCCTGAGGTACACCAACTGACAGTGGGATAGAAGTGGAGAAGGATCCACCAGAGTATACAGTAAAGGTGGGAGAGGGAAAATAAATGGGGAATGACTTGGGGAGATGGTGAAAAATCTTGATGGAATTACAGTAGATCAGTGGTTCCAAAACATTTTTGGTTCACAGCACCCTTTGTGACCGAGTAATTTTTCGCAGCACACCCCCCCCCCCCCCCCCCCCCGGTCTCCATCTTTTTCTCTGCACAAATATAACTGTGCTAGAGTGTCCCTATAGCCAGCCCCTCCAAATGACACACTGATTATGATTTATAACAAACTAGCCGTTGAGCCTGTTAAAACGGGCTGGTATTGGGGTTTTTGGAGGTCGACGCTGCCCCCCCCCCCCCCCCCCCCGCGCGTGGTCGCCACCGCTCCCCCCCCTGCGAGGTCGCTGCTACCGCCGCCGCCAGCCCTCCACCCGGCCCAGGCCCTCTCTCCGCTACTGAACTTACATCCATTCGCCAGAACACAGCAGGGCAGATCAGCTGAGCTGCCGTCGGCCTTCCTTCTCTGCCTGTGTCCCGCCCTCGTGTGACGTAATGTCAGCAAGGGTGGGGCACAGGCAGGGAAGGAAGGCGGACGGCAGCTCAGCTGATGTGCGTGCTGCGTTCTGACGAATGGATGTAAGTAATCAGTAGCAGAGAGAGGGCCTGGGCCGGGTGGAGGGCTGGAGGCGGCGACACCGGGTGGGGGGAGCGGTAGCAGCGACCTCAGGCAGGGATGGGGGCGGTAGCGACCTCGGCGGCTTTGCGCAGTTTCCCTCTCTATCCCACCCCCATCATCACATATTGACGCGGGGGCGGGACAGAGAGGGAAGTCTCTACTGCGCATTTGCGAGTGAGTCGGTCACTCGCCGTTTATATGTTTGATTACCACTCTACCTAAGAAAAGTTATTCCGTTATTATATTTCCTCTGTGTACATCTATATGCTGCATAAGCCAGCATGTTTGAAAATATAAGTAATATCAAATACAAAATGCTACCAACAATAAAGAATGACAACATGGATGCAGCATCTCATAGGTTTGCTTGCTTTGTTTTGAATGGGATGGGGAAACAGACTGACCTGGCTTCAACTTTTTGACCAAGAAAGCACAAAGGCAGACGGTCTGCAAGCTCCAAGATGGAAAATGCACAAAGCAGATCGTTAAGAACGTAATTTATTAACACAATTCAAATAAAAATATATACACATAAACATATATATAAAAGAATAGCCCATTCTTTTATATATACAGTGGGGGAAATAAGTATTTGATCCCTTGCTGATTTTGTAAGTTTGCCCACTGACAAAGACATGAGCAGCCCATAATTGAAGGGTAGGTTATTGGTAACAGTGAGAGATAGCACATCACAAATTAAATCCGGAAAATCACATTGTGGAAAGTATATGAATTTATTTGCATTCTGCAGAGGGAAATAAGTATTTGATCCCCCACCAACCAGTAAGAGATCTGGCCCCTACAGACCAGGTAGATGCTCCAAATCAACTCGTTACCTGCATGACAGACAGCTGTCGGCAATGGTCACCTGTATGAAAGACACCTGTCCACAGACTCAGTGAATCAGTCAGACTCTAACCTCTACAAAATGGCCAAGAGCAAGGAGCTGTCTAAGGATGTCAGGGACAAGATCATACACCTGCACAAGGCTGGAATGGGCTACAAAACCATCAGTAAGACGCTGGGCGAGAAGGAGACAACTGTTGGTGCCATAGTAAGAAAATGGAAGAAGTACAAAATGACTGTCAATCGACAAAGATCTGGGGCTCCACGCAAAATCTCACCTCGTGGGGTATCCTTGATCATGAGGAAGGTTAGAAATCAGCCTACAACTACAAGGGGGGAACTTGTCAATGATCTCAAGGCAGCTGGGACCACTGTCACCACGAAAACCATTGGTAACACATTACGACATAACGGATTGCAATCCTGCAGTGCCCGCAAGGTCCCCCTGCTCCGGAAGGCACATGTGACGGCCCGTCTGAAGTTTGCCAGTGAACACCTGGATGATGCCGAGAGTGATTGGGAGAAGGTGCTGTGGTCAGATGAGACAAAAATTGAGCTCTTTGGCATGAACTCAACTCGCCGTGTTTGGAGGAAGAGAAATGCTGCCTATGACCCAAAGAACACCGTCCCCACTGTCAAGCATGAAGGTGGAAATGTTATGTTTTGGGGGTGTTTCTCTGCTAAGGGCACAGGACTACTTCACCGCATCAATGGGAGAATGGATGGGGCCATGTACCGTACAATTCTGAGTGACAACCTCCTTCCCTCCGCCAGGGCCTTAAAAATGGGTCGTGGCTGGGTCTTCCAGCACGACAATGACCCAAAACATACAGCCAAGGCAACAAAGGAGTGGCTCAGGAAGAAGCACATTAGGGTCATGGAGTGGCCTAGCCAGTCACCAGACCTTAATCCCATTGAAAACTTATGGAGGGAGCTGAAGCTGCGAGTTGCCAAGCGACAGCCCAGAACTCTTAATGATTTAGAGATGATCTGCAAAGAGGAGTGGACCAAAATTCCTCCTGACATGTGTGCAAACCTCATCATCAACTACAGAAGACGTCTGACCGCTGTGCTTGCCAACAAGGGTTTTGCCACCAAGTATTAGGTCTTGTTTGCCAGAGGGATTAAATACTTATTTCCCTCTGCAGAATGCAAATAAATTCATATACTTTCCACAATGTGATTTTCCGGATTTAATTTGTGATGTGCTATCTCTCACTGTTACCAATAACCTACCCTTCAATTATGGGCTGCTCATGTCTTTGTCAGTGGGCAAACTTACAAAATCAGCAAGGGATCAAATACTTATTTCCCCCACTGTATGTTTATGTGTATATATTTTTATTTGAATTGTGTTAATAAATTACGTTCTTAACGATCTGCTTTGTGCATTCAACTTTTTGACTACATCCCTTTTCCTGTTTTCTTCCAACCTCCTTGGCAGCAAAAGTCCCAAGGGCCATCTGCTCTGTGTCCCCAGTGGCCGTGACAACCCCCCCCCCCCCCAAAAAAAAAAACCAAGTGGGTCAACTTCCAGTTCCGGCCGGGGGCAGATGACCCTGGCAGGACTGACAGCACATGCTTGAAGGCTGTGGCAACCGTGCGCTTACTTTTTTTGTTTGGCAGGAGGGAGGTGGGGATTTGCCACGGCACCCCAGAGAGTTCGCTCTGGAGAACCAGGGTGCCGCGGTGCACAGTTTGAGAAGGGATCAGCCCCCTAGAACAGCTGCTCATCACCAAGGCATGCAAGGAAAACTGGACTCTCTCACACAGCTGCAGGGGCAGAGAGGAAGGATTGGCCCTAGCACAAAGCTAACAGCCAATAGGGAAAGCTCACAAAGAGTCAATCACAGGATACCGACAATTTTAGGGAGGGGGGAAGCCCCAATACACAGTGCTATCTATTACACAGACAATGCAATTAAATATAAATAATACTCATATTAATTATACATCACAATATGCCCTGTCTCTATGAACGTGGGGGCTGAACACAAAGGGTTTCTTGTGCTGCCTCGGTATCGTCCCCCTTCAGTCAATATCCAAACTAAGACTTATTTGACATTATTCATTTGTTCTCTTTTCTCTATTTTTTTTTAAGGATGAAAGACAGGCTGCATTCCCCTGCTGCTTATGGAGAACTCTTTTTGCAGGTAAAGCAAAGATACTTACCTGTAGCAGTTATTCTCTGAGGACAGCAGGCTGATTGTTCTCACATGTGGGTTGGCGTCCACGGCGGCCCCAAGAACGGAGATTTTCCAGCAAAATCTAAAAAAGCTTTGCAACAGCCACCAGGGCGTGGGATGGACGCACTGCGCATCCGCGGCCATCTTCCCGCCCGTGTGCATCTGTTCCCGCCTCAGTTAAATGAAAAGCAAATAAAGAATAAAACAACAACTCCAAAGGGGAGGTGGGCGGGTTGGTGAGAACAATCAGCCTGCTGTCCTCAGAGAATACCTGCTACAAGTAAGTATCTTCACTTTCTCCGAGGACAAGCAGGCTGCTTGTTCTCACATGTGAGGTATCCCTAGCCCCCGGGCTCACTCAAAACAACAAAGAAGGTCAATTGGCCCTCGCAACGGCGAGGACATATGTGAGATTGACCTACAAAGAAACATCTAACTGAGAGTGCAGCCTGGGACAGAATAAGAATGGGACTAGGAGGGTGGAGTTGGATTCTAGACACCAAACAGATTCTGCAGCACCGACTGCCCAAACCGACTGTCGCGTTGGGAATCCAGCTGAAGGCAGTAATGAGATGTGAATGTGTGGACCGATGACCACGTCGCAGCTTTACAAATCTCTTCAATAGTGGCTGAATTCAAGTGGGCCACTAACGCTGCCATGGCTCTAACACTATGAGCCGTGACATGACCCTCAAGAGTCAGCCCAGCCTGGGCGTAAGTAAAGGAAATGCAATCTGCTAGCCAATTGGAAAAGCGAAGATACTTACCTGTAGCAGGTATTCTCCAAGGACAGCAGGCTGATTGTTCTCACATGTGTGTCGGCGTCCATGGCGGCCCCAGGAACGGAGATTTCCTAACAAAATCTTCAAAAACCTTTGCGACAGCCAGTAGAGTGTGGGATGGATGCACCGCGTATGCGCGGCCATCTTCCGGCGGCTTGGGCACCGGGTGAACCCAGTTTCTGCCATTGATCCTAAGACCCCGCTCTGGGAATACCATCACCTACTTCTCTTCGGTCCAGCCCTGCGGAATACTCTGGAAGCTGCCGTTGAGAGAGAGCGTGTTGCGAAGCCCAAGGTCCAGGTGTACCGTCAGTCTAACCTGAGGGACGCTCTCAGCCGAAGTGCTCTGGAGTCCAAGCCGAGTTCCAGCTCCAGCCAAGTTGCTGAGTCCAAGTCGAGGCCCAGTTCCAGCCAAGCTCGGAGGCCTGTCCGAGCCGCGCTTCTAACCGAGCCTCCTATCCCAGTTCAAGTGGCGCTTCCACTCAAGCCTCAGAGTCCAGTCCGAGTGACGCTGCTAACCGAGCCTCCGATTCCAGTTCGGGTGGCACTTCGAACCGAGCTTCCAATGCCAGGCCAAGTGACTCTTCCAGTCAAGCCTCTGAGTCCAGTTCGTGTGGCGCTTCTATCTGAGCCTTCAATTCCTGTTCAAGTGGCACTTCTAGCCGAGCCTTTGCTGAGTTTGAGTTCCAGCCAAACTGCTGAGTCCATGCTGAGTTTGAGTTCCAGCCAAGCTGCGGAGTGCACGCTGAGTTCCAGTTCCAGCCAAGCTGCGGAGTCCATGCCGAGTTTCAGTTCCAGCCAAGCTGCTGAGTGCACGCTGAGTTCCAGTTCCAGCCAAGCTGCGGAGTCCATGCTGAGTTCCAGTTCCAGCCAAGCTGCTGAGTCCATGAGGAGTTCCAGTTCCAGCCCAGATGCCGAATCCAAGCTGAGTTCCTGCTCCAGCTGAAATGCAGAGTCCGAGCCGAGTTCCAGCTCCAGCCGAGATGCAGAGTCCGAGCCGAGTTCCAGCTCCAGCCAAGAGGCGAAGTCCAGTCCTGATGCCAGTCCGGGTTCCAGCCTTGAGCCTTGTTCAAGCTCCAGCCAAGCTACCCCTGGTCATGTTTTGCGACTCCTCCGTAGATTTCACCATTGCTACCTGTGGAGACCTGGATTCCCCGTGGAAGTCAGGGGGGCCTTGAGGGGGAGATACTGTTACGTCTGTGCTCACCTCGCCCTCTGGTGGCCAGAACCGGTGGCTGCTGTGGACCGTCACCCGTTCTAGATTTCAGCCTAGTCCGGTCCGGATCTTCCGGGCTGCCAGACTTGCTTGCTTGGATTGAACCTACACAGCACCCGTAGTTTCCTGGTGATGGTTGCAGCTGAGCTCCAGGTGCTGCTGGGCTTATTAGCCATTCTGAAACCTTGCTGCTTTGCTGCATTGCATCTAAGACCCTGGTATGTTGGTGCTTGTTGCACTTCAGCCTGAGTTTGTTTCCTTGCTCTTGTTCTTGCCTGAAGTCTTGCCTGTTCTAGTTAGTCTATGTTTAGTTTAGGGTATTGCTTGTTTACTGTATTACTTGTTTCCCAGTCCTGTGTCTTGTTTGTATGTCTTTGTCTAGTTCTGGGTTTATCTGTGTTTGTTCCCTGCTTCAGTGGCTGCTTGCAGCTTTTAGTTCAGTCTCCTGTCTAGCTGTGTTTGTTCCCTGTTTCAGTGGCTGCTCGCAGCTTTCAGTCCTGGCCTTTAGCCTATTCTTTCCCTGCCTTGCTGTCCCTGTGCTGCCTAGCTGTTATCCAGTCCTGCCCTGTCCAGTAAGTCCTGCCGGCCACCTGAAGCCTTGAGCTCAACTCTTGGTGAAAAGTGGCCAGGTGCAGGTGAAGCTTAACTGTTTGTCAGAGATCTGCCCTGTCTCTAGCTTGGGGTGGTTTTGCCTGCCACTGCCGCTCTTCGGCAGTGGCCCAAGGGCTCACAAACCCAGTTTCCAGCTTTGTAAACGTGACACTTGTCCACCAAGTCCACCAGTTACTTAACATTGTTCCACATGTGAATGCTTGTGTAGAGCTAGTAGGACTGAATTTTGGACACGAGCATAGAGGATTGGTAGGCCTTCCTCCCAAAAGAGTCTAAAGTTCTAGCTTCTTGCCCCGGGGGCGCCGAGGCGAAATCTCTAGTACTCCTGGCTCTCAAGAGTATCCACAACCGCAGAGTCGTGAGGTAACTGCAACCTCATCAACTCAAGTTCTCCATGGATTTGATACTGGGACTCCGCTTTCTTGGGGATGGTGGGATTAGATAACAGTTTTATCCAATTCCTCAGCAATGTCTGCTTAAGGACATTATGCAGAGGGGCAGTGGATGACTCCTTAGGTGGCAAAGGATAGTCAAGCACCTCGAGCATCTCAGTCCTGGGCTCATCCTCAGTTACCACAGGGAAGGGAATGCCCACAGACATTTCCCGGACAAATGAGGAGAAGGAGAGACTCTCCGGTGGAGAAAGCTTCCTCTCAGGTGAAGGAGTGGGATCAGAAGGAAGACCACAAGACTCCTCGGAAAAGAAATATCTGGGATCTTCCCCTTCATCCCAGGAGGCATCCTCCTCGGTATCGGACAAGAGTTCTCGAACTGCAGTCCGAAACCGGGCCCGTCTTGATGCCGAGGAACCATGTCCCCTATGGTGATGTCGAGAAGTCAACTTCCATGCCGGCGGCGATGAAGCTCCCTCCAACGACGTCAACAGGGAGTCAAGATCTGGGTGGCAGCCTGCGTCGGGGACCTCACCACAGGCACGGAGCCAGCTGCCACTTCCATCAATGGTACCGAGGGTGCAAGCACCCCCGGTACTGAGGTAGACTGACGGAGCAGCCCTTCCAGAAGGCCTGGAAGAATGGCTCGGATGCTCTCCCTCCAGAGTCGCTATCGAGGAAGGCTGTGGGGCTGGTACAGAAGTCGAAGTCAGAATCTGTGGAGGCCTGGGAGGCGGTACTGGGCTGTCCGAAGATCGACGCACCGACACCTCTTGTATGGAGGGTGAGCGTTCCTCCTGGCGTCGACGCTTTCCGAGTGCTGAATCCTTTGACGCCCCAGAGATCCTGGTACCGTGTCTCGAAGGAGACCGGTGCCGATGCTTCTTCACCTTCTCTCGAAGCACGTCACCGGTACTCCTTGGTACCGACGAAGAGGACGTGGAATCCACATGCCTCTTCGGGGTTGGGTCCGACATCGGTCGGTCCCGGTGGGCCTACACAGCAGGAGCCTTCGAGACAGGTGGAGATCCATTCGACGGCTCACTACTCCCAGCTAAAGGTGATGTTCGGACACCCATTACCTGCGCTCCCGATGTTGATGCCATCCCCAGTGCCGATATCGACGCTGCAGATCTCGGTACCAATGTCGACACCGATGCAGAGGAATCAGTCAGAGCTTCGAAAAGACGGTCCCAAAGAGCTCTTCTCGACGCCTGTGTCCGTTTTTTCAAACTCAGACACAACTTGCAAACGTCTGGGCGATAGTCGGGCCCAAGGCACTGGATGCACCAGGAGTGCGGGTCAGTGCCCAAGATCGACCGCTGGCACAGAGCACACTTCTTGAAGCCACTGGGAGACTTCGATGACATCAACAGAAAAATCGCAGCGGCAAAATCAAACGGCTTGATTGTGCCAACCAAGGGCACAAAAAGGAGTACCGCGGACCGGCAGCCAAAGAAGGCCGCAACGGAAACGAAATGAAACTTAACAGGGGACAAAAACTAAGAAAAGAGGGTTCCTCTTTTTTTTTTAAACTGGAAAAGAAAAAGACAAAAAAGGCGATGTAAAACAAAAAGAAAGCGGTAAATACAACGCCTACGTTTTTCCTGGGCCTGAGGGACAGAGACCGACATGCAGCCACTCTCCGCCGCGGAAAAGAAAAAACTGAGGCGAGAACGGACGCGCGCGGGCGGGAAGATGGCCACGCATGCACAGTGCATCCGTCCCGTGCCCTGGTGGCTGTCGCAAAGCTTTTTTAGATTTTGCTGGAAAATCTCCGTTCCTGGGGCTGCCGTGGACACCGACCTACATGTGAGAACAAGCAGCCTGCTTGTCCTCGGAGAAATAACTGCTTTCCTTGCAGACAAGTGGGGGGATGCAGGAACACTCTAAGGTGATTCTCAAGCTGAGGTCCACCTTCCTTTCTTTGATTCTGTGGCCTGGGTAAAGAGTTGGGTTGTAGATTCTGTATGAAAGATATGAAGCATGAAGGATAGTCACTAGCTCCCTATCCATTTCTGCATACAGTTCAAACTCCTCTTATTGACTTACAAGTGCATTCACTCTGCAGTTCCTCAGTACCTCTCCACTCATCTCTCCCTACACTCCTCCCCAGGAACTCCGTTCACTGGGTAAATCTCTTATCTTCACCCTTCTCCTTCTCCTCCTCTGCTAACTCTAGACTCTGTTCCTTTTATCTTGATGCACCATATGCCTGGAATAGACTTCCTGAGCTGATACGTCAAGCTCCATCTCTGGCCGTCTTCAATTCTAGGCTAAAAGCCCACCTTTTTGATGCTGCTTTTAACTCCTAACCCTTACTCACTTATTCAGTACCCATGTTTTATCATTCCCACCTTAATAATTCCCTTATCTCTTATTTGTCCTGTTTGTCTGTCCTAATTAGATTGTAAGCTCTGTTGAGAAGGGACTGTCTCTTTATGTCCAGTGTACAGCGCTGCATACGTCTTGTAGTGCTATAGAAATGATAAGTAGTAGTAGTAGTAAATTGTAAAGAGATTGCATAGCACTGCTTGGCTAAATGCAGCATCCAGTACTGAGGAATGATCTAGGCAATAATGTCTTATGAAAATATGAGTTGAAGCCCATGTCGCTGCTTTACAAATATCTGATAGAAGCTGATTGGAGATTAGTGATGGAGATGGCTTTTGCTCTATGTTGGTGTGCACTTATGCATCCAGGTGATTGGAGACCAGCATGTGTATAGTAAAAGGAAGCACAGTCTATTATATAGTTAGAAAGTTGATTTGGAAATTGGGGTTTTTCCCCCATGCTTTTGGTGTTGCAAGCGATAAAGAGTTGAGAAGACTGTCATAAATCTTTTGTTGAATGGAAGTAATACAGCAAGGCTCATCTGTAGTCCAGGGTATGGAGCAGAACTTATGCTTGGGACGGATGAGGTGGTGAAAAAAAACATAGGTCAAATGATGATTCAGATGGTACTCTGAAATTACTTTGGGAAAAAAGTGGCATAGGTCCAGTCGTGTGCTGGAGCTGGCTCGCACTGGCTCGCAAGAGCCGGTTGTTAAATTTTCTGCTGGCTTGCGAGCCGGTTGTTGAAAATAGTGAGCCGGCTCTGGCTCTCCTCCCTCCCTCCCTCTGGATCCGCCTCACCGCCTGCTTGTTTTTTTAATTCTTCGGGGCAGGTAATCTTGCCTGCTCACTTCCAGCGCTGACTGTCCTCCCTTGCCGATTCGCACTTTAAAATGGCCGCCGAGAAGAGGAAGTGACATCACGAGGCTAGATGGCTGCCTGAACATCTAACTCCTGCACTTTCCTGCACCATCGAGCCACTATCCGTGCCCATCCACCCTAATATTGCCATCTCTTCGCTTGGCAGAGGAGAGAGCTTTGCTGATCACGACGAGCAAATTGTCGGGGCAGCAGCATCGAGAGGGGGAGCGGCATTCCACCCAGCAGCTGGCGAAGGGCCTGTCCCGCCATGCGTCCCCAGAGCCACGGAGATCGTCCGATTCAGATACCGCGTCCTCCCAAGTGGATCAACGAAGCCTAACACAAAAAAAGAAATCTAACTCTAAAGACTTAACCAAGTGCCTAGAAGCGATCCGGGAAGAAATTAAGGCTTCCTGTCTGGAGATCCTGGAACATGTGGACGCCATCAGCCTTGACTTACGAGAGCTAGGTGGCCGCGTGGAGGCCCTGGAGGAACGAACGGAAGAGCAGGCTGAAACAAGTGCGGCGATGGAATCACGCATTTCTCAGTTAGCAGAGCAAGCTGAGGATTTACAATATAAAATGGACGACCTCGAAAATCGGGGTCGTCGACAAAACCTGAGATTTCGTGGGGTACCAGAGAGCAGCGGCGGAGAGGACGTCCCGGTTATCATACGCACCTTGTGTGAACAAATTCTGGGTGAGACTTGTGCTTCTGACGAAATGATGATCGAGCGAGCACACCGCTCTCTGGGCAAAGCGGTGGGAAACCGGCCACGAGACATAGTGGTGCGCTTCGCGTCATACACCTTCAAGGACCGAGTCTGGCAACGGGTTCGCCAAAACAATACGTTGGAATACAAAGATTTGCGAGTAACTGTCTTTCAGGACTTATCGTTATATACTTTGGCTCAGAGAAGGGCAATGAAGCCGGTCCTGGAGATTCTGCAGAGGGAGAAGGTTCCCTTTTGCGGTATGTTTTGAACTAAAAGGTAAACAGTTCCGGTTTTGCCGGGTAGCGGAAGCATGGAAGAGCCTTCATGAAGCGGGTCTGACTAGCACAGTGACTCCACCAACGGAGATGGCCTCGTCCACGAAAGCAAAATTTCAGAAGTGGAAGAGAGTTGGGCAGAAGGCCCCTAAGCAAGTAACGTGACTGAGGTGTTTAGCGCTAGACTTTGCTTTAAAACTCAGTACAAATGCTTTGGGACATGTCTAAAGGTATATTAAAGTTGGGGTGTGTGATTGTTGTGGGGGGGGGGGGGGTGATGGGTGGCTTTTCGGGTCTGTAGTTTGCTTTCTCTGTAATCCCATTCAGTGTCGGCTGGCATTGACTGGTGGGTGGATGACAGGGGGGAGGGAGTGGAGTGGGAAGGGCAGGGAGGGGGGAGGGTTTTACGGGGTCCTCTATTGGATGGGGGCAGAGGGAGGGGACAGGGAAGGGAGAACAGAGGTGGGAGCGGGATAGAGGAGGTAGGGTGCGAGGGATAGGTCTGATACTGGTTATGGGAAACATAGTTGTTGGGATTGGTGAGTTAATGCAACATACTCAGGATGTAAGTACTCATCATAATAGATGATGAATATGGACTTAAAGGTATTATCTTATAATGTGAAGGGCCTAAATATGCCTCAAAAGCGGCAAAAGCTATATAAAGAGTTGCAGCAGCTCCAACCGCACGTGGTTCTCTTGCAGGAGACGCACCTCAACCGTAAGTATGAAAGGCTTCTCTCCTGCTCGGGTTACCCTGGAGTTTACTGTGCTTCCATGGCAGCTTCAAAAACATGTGGAGTGGCGATCATGATACACTCATCGGTGGGGGCGCAGGTATTACAAGTTAAGAAAGATCCGGGAGGGCGTTTTATCTTCATGCATGTCCAAATTCGGCAGGTGGACTTGACGATAGCTTCTGTGTATGCTCCCAACAGTGGGCAGGTAGAGTTTTTTGCTAAGGTAAAGAACTCTCTGGCAGGGTTTGTAAAGGGCTCTCTAATAATGGGGGGTGACTTCAATGCAGTTATGAATTCCACCTTGGATCGTTCTGGAAATGCCAAATCTGAAGGGGGGAAAAAAAGAGACATTAGCTCTTGACTCTTTTGGTACATTCATTGGGCACTTTAGACCTATGGAGACTGACACATATGGTGGAGAGAGACTATACATTTCACTCAGGTGTTCATGATTCATATTCGCATATAGACTATATATTTGTGGATGTTGCGTTGGCAGAGAGGGGGCTGACCGCG
Source organism: Microcaecilia unicolor (assembly GCF_901765095.1). Lineage (NCBI taxonomy): Eukaryota > Metazoa > Chordata > Amphibia > Gymnophiona > Siphonopidae > Microcaecilia > Microcaecilia unicolor. The sequence goes on from NC_044036.1 coordinate 217,135,407, forward strand.
GGGTTGGGCAGTGCGACCATTTCAGATCATGCTCCAGTGTGGGTATCCTTGCCAAGTATACGGGCTGAAATCAAAGATAGGAGATGGGCCTTGAACACTAGCCTATTGCAGGAGCCTGAGGTGGGGGTGGGCTATCGAGAAATGTTGAAGGAGTACTTGGAGCTTAATATAGTCTCTGTGCCCTCGCTTGCCACAGTATGGGACGCCATGAAGGCGGTATCAAGGGGTTATTTCTTAAAAATCACCAGTAAGCGTTCTAAAGTGCGTAGGTTACAAATAGCACGCTGTCTGGAGCATATACAACAACTTGAAGGGCAGCATAAGGCGCACAGGTCCCCTCAGATTTTACAACAGCTGCAAGAAGAGCGGATGATGCTGGATTCTATATATTCGGAACAACTTGGCTGGGTGCAGGCTAGGCACAGGGTGGGAGCCTATGAATTCTCTAATAAGGCAGGCCGTCTTCTTGCTATAAAGCTACATAGACAAAAGGTAGATCGTACGGTGAAGCAAGTGCGTGATGATAGAGGCACAATGTTATCAACATCAGTGCAGATCCGTAAATGCTTTATGGAATATTATAAAGCATTATATGCCCAGGAGATTGCTCCTTCTTTGGAATCTATTGACTCATATTTGGCAGATAGTGAGCTTTCTCCCCTGGCTCAAGGGCATCAGGAACTGTTAGATGAGCCAGTCACCCCACTTGAGGTACAAGAGGCTATTAAAGGTTTGCCATCTGGCAAATCTCCAGGGTTGGATGGACTCCCTAACGAATTTTACAAGAAGTTTGCCCCTGAATTGGCGCCATTACTTGCTGACCTCTTTAACCAAGTAGGAGGTGGGGAGACGTTACCCTCATCTATGATGGAAGCCTGGATCACGGTGTCGCCTAAACAAGACAAAGACCCGGCTGATTGTGGTTCTTACAGGCCCATCTCGGTTCTGAATGCAGATGTCAAAATACTGGCAAAGGTGCTGGCGAATAGACTTGCACCCATGCTGCCGACGCTCATTCACCCAGACCAGGTGGGATTCGTGGCTCACCGTAAGGCTATGGATAATATCAGGCGTACATTAGATCTTATGTTTTTGGCAAAGAGAAGCCGGAAACCTTTGTGCCTTCTTCGCTTGGACGCTGAGAAGGCTTTTGATAGAGTCCACTGGCCATTCATGTATAAAGTGGTGGAGGTGATGGGGTTTGGACATCAGTTTAGGAGGTGGATCCAGGCATTTTACAATGCTCCTAAGGCATGTATACGAGTCAATGGGAGTAACTCAGAGTTGCTTACGTTACATAGGGGGACTAGGCAAGGATGCCCCTTGTCACCGCTCTTGTTTGCCCTGGTCATGGAGCCATTTGCTTCAAAAATGCGATTGGAACCGGGCATCTCAGGGGTTTGAATAGCAGATACCTTGCATAAGTTGGCCCTTTTTGCGGATGACATCTTGCTTTATGTTTCTCGCCAGTTGACTACTTTCCCTATTCTTATGCGTCTTATAGAAGAGTACGCTGCTGTGTCGGGGTTTAAAGTCAATATGACAAAGTCCGAGGCTCTTAATATTACACTCTTGGCGGAGGAAGTGGCTTCCCTGAAGGCAACGGTTTCCTTTAGATGGGCTCCTAAACGGATTAAATATTTAGGGGTAAATATAACATCGGACCTCTCTGAGTTATTTGCGGCTAACTATAAGGGGTTGGCTTTGAATAACTTTATGTCATCAGCAAATTTAATTACCTCACTGGTTACTTCCATCTCTAAATCATTTATAAATATATTAAAAAGCAGCAGTCCTAGCACAGACCCCTGAGGAACCCCACTAACTACCCTTCTCCATTGTTAATACTGTGAATACTGCCCATTTAACCCCACTCTCTGTTTCCTATCCTTCAACCAGTTTTTAATCCACAATAGGACATTTCCTCCTATCCCATGACCCTCTAATTTCCTCTGTAGCCTTTTATGAGGTATCTTGTCAAACGCCTTTTGAAAATCCAGATACACAATGTCAACTGGCTCCCCTTTGTCCATATGTTTGTTTACTCCTTCAAAGAATTGAACTAAATTGGTCAGACAAGATTTCCCCACACTAAAGCCGTATTGACTTGGTCTCAGTAATCCATGTCCTTGGATGTGCTCTGTAATTTTGTTTTTAATAATAGCCTCTACCATTTTCCCCGGCACCAACGTCAGACTCACCGGTCTATAATTTCCCAGATCTCCCCTGGAGCCTTTTTTAAAAATCGGCGTTACATTGGCCACCCTCCAATCTTCTGGTACCACACTCGATTTTAAGGATAAATTGCATATCACTAACAATAGCTCCGCAAGCTCATTTTTTTAGTTCTATCAGTACTCTAGGATGAATACCATCCAGTCCAGGAGATTTGCTACTCTTCAGTTTGCTGAACTGCCCCATTATGTCCTCCAGGTTCACCGTGAAGTCAGTAAGTTTCCCTGACTCATCCGCTTGAAACACCATATCCGACACCGGTATCCCACCCAAATCTTCCTCGGTGAAGACCGAAGCAAAGAATTAATTTAATCTCTCCGCTACGTCTTTGTCTAGACCGAAGCAAAGAATTCATTTAATCTCTCCGCTATGTCTTTATCTTCCATGATTGCCCCTTTTACCCCTTGGTCATCCAGCGGCCCAACCGATTCTTTTGCCAGCTTCCTGTTTTTGATATACCGAAAAAATTTGTTTACTATGTTTTTTTGCCTCTAATGCTATCTTTTTTTTCGTAATCCCTCTTGGCCTTCTTTATCTGCGCCTTGCATTTGCTTTGACACTCCTTATGCTGCTTCTTGTTATTTTCAGACGGTTCCTTCTTCCATTTTCTGAAGGTGTTTCTTTTAGCCCTAATAGCTTCCTTCACCTCACTTTTCAACCACGCCGACTGTCTCTTGGACTTCCATCTTTCTTTTCTAATTTGCGGAATATGTTTGGCCTGGGCCTCCAGGATGGTACTTTTGAACAGCATCCACGCCTGTTGTACAGTTTTTACCCTCTCAGTTGCCCCTCTAAAGTTTTTTTTTTACCGTTCTTCTCATTCTATCATAGACAACATGCCCCTAAGATAAACCACAAACTTTCTGCCTGGTCTCACATCCTTCCTTCTCTGCAGCTCTATCTTCAATATATTGGCTTTTTTAATAGCCATTCCTGATTCTGCTCACTACTCAGCACCACCAGAACCACAGAGCTCTACCAAACTTTGCTTCCTTGCAGCTTAGGTGCACCACACGTTCAACCCTGCCACAATCTGACCAATACCCAGTTCTATGCTCCAATAGCCTCTGTTCACAATTTCTGCTGCCTGATTGTTGCACTCTTTTTTTTCCAAGCATTCTTGACCCTATATACCACTTGGTACTGCCAAAGCCCATCAGGCTTCACTTCTGTCCCACTTCACAGCCCTGCCATCATAACCTTCCCTTTGGTTTCACAGCCTTTTTAAAGGGGCAGAGGGATAAAACAGAAAGCTCGATAGGACTGGAGTAGGGCATATGTACTCCCTCTTTTATAAAAAGCAGTAATAGAGGTGATGATGGAAAATACAGGCTAGCCATTTTGATCTCAGAGTAGGAAAATTAATGAAAACACCACTGAAGGAAAGAATGGTGAAGTACATACATTCCAGTGAGTTGCAGAATCTGAGGCACCATGATTTTACCAGACGGATATCATGTCAAATTAATCTGATTTATTCAATGAGGTGATTAGAGAATTGAATCAAGAGAGTACACTGGTTTGCTTGGAAATAGGGCTACATTTTTGAAGTAGGCTGTGAAAACGGTAAGGCTGTTTATAACTATACTGCATGCTGTTTTAGTTTCTTTAGGGCTCCTTTTACAAAGCCGCGCTAGTGATTCCCACACAGCAAATGTGATGAAGCCCAGAGGAATTGAATAGGCTTTATCGCATTTGCAGTGCCAGAATCGCTAGCACAGCTTTGTAAAAAGAGCCCTTAATTTGTAATTTTTCAGTTTGTACTTTTTATCTTTTCATTACTTTTTATTCTTTAAGGGATCCTTTAAGAAAGCTTTGGTGCTGATTACCTGGGAGGTAAATGCAATGAAGCCCATCAATTCCTATGGGCTTCGTAGCATTGGCTGCACAGGAATCAGTACTGCAGCTTTGTAAAGGAGCCCTAAATTTTTTTTAGGGCTGCATTTTGATTAAAATTTGTAATTGTGATTAATTGCATGATTAATCGCTCAATTAATGGTATGTTATTTATTCATTTTTGTTCCCACTGCCGCTCCTTGTGACTCTGGGCGATGGAGATTTAAGTGAATTGCCCAGAGTCACAAGAAGCTACAGTGGGAATAAAGCAAAAGCTACATACCTGTAGAAGATATTCTCCGAGGACAGCAGGCTGATTGTTCTCACATGTGGGTGACGTCCACGGCAGCCCCTCCGATCGGAGATCTTCACTAGCAACAACGTTTGCTAGCCCTCGTGTGCGCATGCACAGTGCGCATGCGTGACTGTCTTTCCGCCCGAACGCGAGCGTGCTCGCCAGTCCAGTAAATAGCAAAGACAAGGGAAGACACAACTCCAAAGGGGAGGCGGGCGGGTTGGTGAGAACAATCAGCCTGCTGTCCTCGGAGAATACCTTCTACAGGTAAGTAGCTTTCGCTTTCTCCGAGGACAAGCAGGCTGCTTGTTCTCACATGTGGGGTATCCCTAGCCCCCAGGCTCACTCAAAACAACAAACATTGGTCAATTGGGCCTCGCAACGGCGAGAACATAACTGAGATTGACCTAAAAGTTAACCAACTAACTGAGAGTGCAGCCTGGAACAGAATAAAAAAGGGCCTAGGGGGATGGAATTCGATTCTAAACCCCAAACAGATTCTGTAACACCGACTGCCCGAACCGACTGTCGCGTAGGGTATCCTGCTGAAGGCAGTAATGCGATGTGAATGTGTGGACAGATGACCACGTCACAGCCTTGCAAATCTCTTCGATAGTGGCTGACTTCAAGTGGGCCACTGACGCTGCCATGGCTCTAACACTAGGAGCCGTGACATGACCCTCAAGAGTCAGCCCAGCCTGGGCGTAAGTGAAGGAAATGCAATCTGCTAGCCAATTGGATATGGTGCGTTTCCCGACAGCCACTCCCCTTCTGTTGGGATCGAAAGAAACAAACAATTGGGCGGACTGTCTGTGGGGCTGTGTCCGCTCCAGATAGAAGGCCAATGCTCGCTTGCAGTCCAATGTGTGCAGCTGATGTTCAGCAGGGCGGGTATGAGAACGGGGAAAGAATGTTGGCAAGACAATTGACTGGTTCAGATGGAACTCCGACACCACCTTCGGCAAGAACTTAGGGTGAGTGCGGAGGACTACTCTGTTGTGATGAAATTTAGTATAAGGAGCATGAGCTACCAAGGCTTGCAGCTCACTGACTCTGCGAGCTGAAGTGACTGCCACCAAGAAAATGACCTTCCAGGTCAAGTACTTCAGATGGCAGGAATCCAGTGGCTCAAAAGGAGGTTTCATCAGCTGAGTGAGAACGACATTTAGATCCCATGACACTGTAGGAGGTTTGATGGGGGGCTTTGACCAGTGCTTTTTTTGTAGAAAAAAAGGTGCCGGTACTTATTATGGGCGGGGTCACCACATATGGCTCCACCCCTATTATAGCCACACCCACATTAGCCACAACCCTTATACCAGCCATGGCGCATATAAACAGACATCATTGAAAATATTATACTAGTATAGGAGAAAAAAATAACGTGATTATTTTTCATTATAAATAAATTCTGTAAGCTGTTACAGCTCCAGTATACCCAGTGCAAAATAAGACAACAGAAGTAAATTCTCAAAATGGACATATTCCAAACACTAAAATGAAAATAAAATGATTTTTTTTTCTACCTTTGTTGTCTGGTGACTTTGTTTTTCTTTCCATATTGGCCCCAGTCTCTGATCCTGCTGCTCTCTATCTGTTCTCTTAACTCCGTTTCCAGGGCTTCCTTTCCATTTATTTCTTTACTTTCCTCCTTTCTTCTTTGTTTCTTGCCTGACATCCATAAGTAAAAGCTGGGTCCTCCTCCGTGGAATTGACTGGAGGAGGTATAACGTGGATCCAGCTTTTGTCTATTTTCTCCACCACGTGCAGTTTTTCTCCTCTCTTCCCTTTTCCTCATCTCCATCCATGTGGACCTTCTTTTTTCTTTCCTCCCCTCCATCCATGTCCAGCACTTCCCCTCTCTCCTCCCCTCCATCCATGTCCAGCATGTCTCTTCTTTCCCCTGCCCTCCCATATCCAGCGATTCTCCTCTATCCCCTGTCCAGCGATTCTCCTCTTTCCCCTTCCCTCCCCTCTCATCCATGTCTGATTCTCCTCTCTACCCTGCCCTCCCCTTCCAACCATGTCCAGTGAATATCTCTTCACTGACCTCCCCTCCCATCCATGTCTAGTATGTCTTCTCTCTCCCCTGCCCTCCCCTCTCATCCATGTGCAGAGAGTCTCCTCTGCCCCCTGTCCTCCCCTGCCATCCATGTCCAGTGATTCTCCTCTTTCCCTTGCCCTCCCATCCCATCCATGTCCAGCAATTCTCTCTTCCCTGCCCTCCCATCCCATCCATGTCCAGCAATTCTCTCTTCCCTGCCCTCCCCTCCCATCCATGTCCAGCATGTCTCATCTCTCCCCTGCGCTCCATGTCCAGCGAGTCTCCTCTCTCCCCTGCTCTCCCCTCCATGTCCAGCAATTCTCTCTCCCCTGCCCTCCCCCCATCCATGTCCAGCGATTCTCCTCTCTTCCCTGCCCTCCCCTCCATGTCCAGCATGTCTCCTCTCTCCCCTGCTCTCCCCTCATCCATTCCCAGCAATTCTCCTCTCCCCCCTGCCCTCCCCTGTCCATGTCCAGCATTTCTCCCTTCCATGTCCAGCAATTCTCTTTTGCCCCTATTCTTCCCTCCCATCCATGTCCAGGATTCTCCTCTGCCCTCCCCTCCAACGATTCTCATTTGCCCCTATCCTTCCCTCCCATCCATGTTCACCGATTCTCTGCCCTCCCCTCCATGTCCAGTGATTCTTCTCCCCCCCATCGTCCCCCTCCCTTCCATGTCCAGCGACGTGACTCGCCCCAGCCTCTATCTACCCCCCACCCCCCCAGGGAGATCGTTCCAGGTAGACAGTGAAACCAGCAAGCAGGTGGGCTCGCCTGCTCCTCGCTTCCCTGCCCTCTCTCAGCTGCACAGCGTCCACTTCTGCGTGCTTCGCTTCCCTTCCCTGCCGACTGCCGTAGTCTCAGCACAGCGTCCTGCCCTAGCGGAAAGGAAATTATATCAGAGGAAGGCGGGACGTTGTGCTGAGACTACGGCAGGGAAGGGAAGCGAGTCAGCGATGAACGCGGAAGTAGAAGCTGTGCAGCTGAGAGAGGGCAGGGAAGTGAGGAGGAGGTGAGCCTGCCTGCCTGCTTGCTGGTTTCACTGTCTACCGGGTTTGCGCTGGGACTTCGCTTAAATATTAAATTTGCAGGGGGAAAAATGGAAAATTAGTGAGCTGAGGGCCGGCAGGTGAGCCGGCCCTCAGAAAAAAAGGTGCCGTTACGCCGTACCATTGCGTACCGGCACAAAAAAAGCACTGGCTTTGACAAAAGCAAACCTCTCATGAAGCGAACAACTAAAGGCTGTCCCAAGATCGGCTTACCTGCCACATGGTAATGGTATGCACTAATCGCACTAAGATGAACCCTTACAGAGTTGGTCTTAAGACCAGACTTGGACAAGTGCAGAAGGTATTCAAGCAGGGTCTATGTAGGACACGAGCGAGGATCTAGGGCCTTGCTGTCACACCAGACGGCAAACCTCCGCCATAGAAAAAAGTAACTTCTTAGTGGAATATTTCCTGGAAGCAAGCAAGACCTGGGAGACACCCTCGGAGAGACTCAAGGAGGCAAAGTCTACGCCCTCAACATCCATGCCGTGAGAGCTAGGGACTGGAGGTTGGGATGCAGAAGCGCCCCCTCATTCTGAGTAATGAGGGTCAGAAAACACTCCAATCTCCACGGTTCTTCAGAGGACAACTCCAGAAGAAGAAGGAACCATATCTGACGCGGCCAAAAGGGAGCGATCAGAATCATGGTGCCTCAATCTTGCTTGAGGTTCAGCAAAGTCTTCCCCACCAAAGGTATGGGAGGATAATAATACAGGAGGCCTTCCCCCCCCAATCCAGGAGAAAGGCATCCGACGCTAGCCTGCCGTGGGTTTGAAGTCTGGAATAGAACTGAGGGACCTTGTGGTTGGCTCGAGTAGCAAAGAGATCCACCAAGGGGGTCCACCAAGCCTGGAAGATCTCACGTACCACTCTGGAATTGAGCGACCACTCATGAGGTTGCATTATCCTGCTCAACCTGTCGGCCAGACAGTTGTTTACGCCTGCCAGATACGTGGCCTGAAGAAACATGCCATACCGGCGAGCCCAAAGCCACATTCTGACGGCCTACTGACACAGGGGGCGAGATCCAGTGCCCCCCTGCTTGTTGATGTAATACATGGCAACCTGATTGTCTGTCTGAATTTGAATAATTTGTTGGGACAGCCGATCCCTGAAAGCCTTTAGAGCGTTCCAGACTGCTCGCAACTCCAGGAGATTGATCTGTAGACCTTGTTCCTGGAGGGACCAACTCCCTTGGGTGTGAAGCCCATCGACATGAGCTCCCCACCCCAGGAGAGACACATCCATAGTTAGCACCTTTTGCGGCTGAGGAATTTGGAAGGGACGTCCCAGAGTCAAATTGGACTGAATTGTCCACCAATGCAGGGATTGGAGAAAACTCGTGGACAGCAGGACTACGTCCTCTAGGTCCCCCGCAGCTTAATACCACTGGGAAGCTAGGGTCCATTGAGTTGATCTCATGTGAAGGCGGGCCATGGGAGTCACATGCACTGTGGAGGCCATGTGGCCGAGCAATCTCAACATCTACCGAGCTGTGATCTACTGAGACGCCTGCACCCAGGAAACGAGAGACAGAAGAGTGTCGGCCCTCACTTCCAGGAGGTAGGCACGAGCCATCTGAGAGTTCAGCAGAGCTCCTATGAATTCTAGTTTCTGGACTGGAAGAAGGTGGGACTTTGGTTAATTGATCACAAACCCTAGTAGCTCCAGGAGTTGAATAGTCATCTGCATGGACTGTAGAGCTCCTGCTTCGGAGGTGTTCTTCACCAGCTAATCGTCGAGCTAAGGGAACACGTGCACTCCCAGTCTACGGAGAGATGCCGCTACGACAGCCAGGCATTTTGTAAATACCCTGGGCTCAGAGGCAAGACCAAAGGGTAGCATACAATACTGAAAGTGCCGTGTTCCCCGACGAAATCTAAGATACTGTCTGTGAGCTGGCAGTATCGGGATGTGAGTGTAAGTGTCCTTTAAGTCCAGAGAGCATAGCCAATCGTTTACCTGAATCATGGGAAGAAGGGTGCCCAGGGAAAGCATCCTGAACTTTTCTCGGAGCAGATATTTGTTCAGGGCCCTTAGGTCTAGGATGGGACGCATCCTCCCTGTTTTCTTTTCCACAAGGAAGTACCTGGAATAGAATCTCAGCCCTTCCTGTCCCGGTGGCACGGGCTCGACTGCATTGGCGCTGAGAAGAGCAGAGATTTCCTCTGCAAGTGCCTGCCTGTGGCAGAAGCTGAAGGACTGAGCTCCCGGTGGGCAATTTGGAGGTGTTGAGATCAAATTGAGGGAATATCCTCGCCGGACTATTTGGAGAACCCACTGGTCGGAGGTTATGAGAGGCCACCTTTGGTGAAAAAATCTTAACTTCCCCCCGACCGGCAGATCGTCCAGCACAGACACTTTGATTTCAGCTATGCTCTGCTGGAGCCAATCAAAAGCCTGTCCCTTGCTTTTGCTGGGAGCTGCAGGGGCCTGTTGAGGCGCACGCTGTTGACGGGAACGAGCGCGCAGGGGTTTAGCCTGAGCAGCAGGCTGGAGAGAGGGAGGACTGTACCTACGCTTATTAGAATAGGGAACAGTCCTCCTTCCCCCATAAAAACGTCTACCTGAGGAGGTAGAAGCTGAAGGCGCCCGGTGGGAGAATTTGTCGAAAGCGGTGTCCCGCTGGTGGAGTTGTTCAACCACCTGTTCGACCTTTTCACCAAAAATATTATCCCCCCCGGCAAGGAGAATCCGGAATCTGCTGCTGGACTCTATTCTCCAGGTCGGAGGCACACAGGCATGAGAGCCTGCGCATCACCACACCCTGAGCAGTGGCCCTGGACGCGACATCAAAAGTATCATATACACCCCCAGCCAGGAATTTACGACACGCCTTCAGCTGCCTGACCACCTACTGAAAAGGCTTGGCCTGCTCAGAAGGGAGCTTGTCCACCAAGTCCGCCAACTGCCGCACATTGTTCCGCATATGAATGCTCGTGTAGAGCTGGTAGGACTGGATTTTGGAAATGAGCATTGCAGAATGGTAGGCCTTCCATCCAAAAGAGTCCAAGGTTCTAGAGTCACGGCCCGGGGCACCGAGGCGTACTCCCTAGAACTCTTGACCTTCTTAAGGGCCAGATCTACCACACCAGAGTCATGAGGCAACTGAGTCCACATTAACTCTGAGTCCCCATGGATCCGATACTGGGATTCTATCTTCTTGGGAATGTGGGGATTAGTTAGCGGCTTCGCCCAGTTCGCCAGCAATGTCTGTTTGAGGACATGGTACAGTGGACGATTCCTTAGGTGGCAAAGGATAGTCCAAAAGTTCAAACATTTTGGCCCTTGGCTCATCCTCCGTAACCACAGGGAAGGGAATGGCCGTAGACATTTCCCGGACAAAGGCCGCAAAAGACAGACTCTCAGGAGGAGAAAGCTGTCTTTCAGGAGAGGGAGTAGGATCAGAGGGAATACCGCAAGACTCCTCGTCAGAGAAATATCTCGTGTCCTCCTCTGCTTCCCACGAGGCCTCACCATCGGTATCGGACACCAGTTCATGAACTTCAGTCCGAAGCCGAGCCCGTCTCGACTCCATGGAAACATGACCATGGTGGGTACGCCGAGAGGAAGACTCCCGCACCGGCGGCGATGAAGCTCCCTCCATCGATGTCATCGGGGAGTCAGCCTGGGAGGCCGCCGATGCAGGTACTGCAAGCGGTACCAGGACTGGGGACCTCACCACAGGCGAGGAGCCAGCTGTCGCCTCTCTCAACGGTACCGATGGCGCAAGCACCCCCGGTACCAGAGCAGAAGGGCGTAACAGCTCTTCTGGAAGGATGGCCCGGAGGCTCTCGTTCAGAGCAGCTGTCGAGGAAGGCAAGGGATCCGGTACCGGCGATGAGCTGAGAATCTGTCCGGAACGCGGAGGCGGTACCGGGCTGTCCACAGTAGAGCGCATCGACACCTCTTGTACGGAGGGTGAGCGGTCCTTCCGGCGCCGACGCTTAGCGGGTGCTGAATCCACCAGCGACCGAGAGCTCTCGGTACCGCGATGGGAAGGCGACCGGTGACGATGCTTCTTTGCCTTCGCACGAAGCAGGTCACCGGTACCTCCCGGTACCAAAGAGGAGGACGTTGAATCCAAACGCCTCCTTGGGGCCGGGTCTGAAACAGGTCGATCCTGGGGGTCCTGTACCGCACGAGCCCTCGAGACAGGCGGAGACCTACTCGAGGGCTCACCGCTACCAGCAGGGGAATGGACAGCCCTCACCTGCGCTCCCGAAGACGATGTACCCTCCAACGACATCGATACCACCGATGACCTCGGTACCGCAGGCGTCGAAGTACCGGATGAAGCCCCGAACAAGAGGTTCCACTGGGCCAATCTCGCTGCCTGAGTCCTCTTCTTCAGCAGAAGACAGAGAGTGCAGGCCTGGATGATGCTCGACCCCCAGACACTGAAGACACAAAACGTGCCTGTCAGTGAGCGAAATCGTCTGGCTGCACTGGGTGCACTTTTTGAAGCAGCTGGCAGGCTTCGCGGATATGGGCGGAAAATTCCCGCCAACGAAATCAAAATTCGCGATGGTGACAAGAATGGGCACCAAAAACAGGGAAAAAACCCCGTGCGGGCGGCCGAAAAGGCCGCTTTCGACGACGAAAGGAAACTTAACGGGAAAAACACTAGAAGTAGCGGTAAAAGAAACTTTTTTTTTTTTAAAACAAGATGAAGAAACACGACAGAAGACTTTCCGATCACTTCCGAACAGAAGAACGCGGCGAAAAAACGCGTGAGGGGTCTCCTTGAGGCACAGACTGACCATAAACAGCCGTCCTGAGCTGTGGAAAAAAGAAGACTGGTGAGCACACTCGCGTTCGAGTGGGAAGACGGTCGAGCATGCACACTGTGCATGCGCACGCGAGGGCTAGCAAACGTTGTTGCTAGTGAAGATCTCCGATCAGAGGGGCTGCCGTGGACGTCACCCACATATGAGAACAAGCAGCCTGCTTTTCCTCGGAGAAAACTAAATAAATAACATGCCTTTAATCGCAAGATTAATCACAATTAAAATGTTTATTGAAATGCAGCCTTACTTAGAAATTTAATAAAACTTTTGATAGTAGCTCATTAATAAATTGACTAGCCAAGGTAGTAGACAAGATTACAAAGTGGTAGGGTGATAGACAATAGAGGATAGTGGTAAATGAAATTTACTCAGTGTGAGAAAGGTGAGTAGTAAAGTACTCCAGAGCTCAGCCCTAGCATTGGTTCTTTCAACATGTTGTATCATTTTTGCATTCTGTTCAAAATCTTTGTGAGTGATATAGCAGAGAGGTTAGAAGGAAAAATCTGCCTCTTTGTGAATGACAGAAAAATCTACAATAGAATGAACACCCCCAAGGCAGCTGATAGAATATGATGTATCTAAAAAGTGGTTGATTGCTTAGTGGTTAAGATGTAATACAAAAAAAGTGCAGAAACATGCAATTAGGGAACAGAAATCCAAGGAAGTGGTGCATCTTCAGAAACAAGAGACTAATATGCATGGACCAGATCTTGGAGTAATAATGTCTGAAGACTTCCAGATAGTGAAACAGGCACCACTCATCTAGAAATAGGGAGTTCCTAGATTCTCTAAAGAGAGAACTGTTCCAACAGTTAATAATGGAACCTACATAGAATGGGGTCATACTAGACCTAGTGCTTACAAAAGGGGAGAACATTTCTTACATTATAGTGGGTGATCACCTGGCATTCAGTAATCACCAGATGGTGTGGATCAATATTAAGACATGCATTGAGAGAGTTCATTGAAAAAAAAAACACAATAGGTTTTAAACTTCACAAAAAAAAACCTGTCAACATTGGGGATACTTCATGTTTTTAGCTGGATGAGAACATTTGGGAGAAGTAGAAAAGCAGTGGGCAAAACTGAAAGAAGCCTTATAAAGGCAATAAATCTTTTTGTTAGGAAAGTAAATAAAAGCAAGAGGAAATGGAGGTCAGTTTGGTTCTCTAAAGAAGTCGATGAAAAGATAAGGAAAAAGAGGTTAGAGTTCATAAACTACAAGAGACTGCAAAAAGCACATACACCTGGAAAAGATAAGAAAAGACAATATTATAGATGATTAATATCGAGATTATTGTTTTTCCCAGAGTTCCGGGTATGACTCCTAAAGTTTTCCTCAGAAATATTTCCTCAATTATTACTTTAAAAGGAGTGAAGCCTGTGAAGACTAGGATTACTTTAATCAGTGGGATTTGAATTAGAGACTTAAGTATATGTATTGTTAAATAACTTCTGTTTTTTAAAAGTGAGAGAATGTAATTATTATTATTGTTGTTAGCATTTGTATAGTGCTACCAGACGCACGCAACGCTGAACATCTGATACAAAGAGACAGTCCCTGCTCAAAAGAGCTTACAATCTAAGTAATACAGACAAACAAGACAGTTACGGGTGAGGGAAGTAATGGGTGAGAAGGGAGGAAGGGACAAGGGGAGGGCAATTAGTATGTTTTCAATGAAATGATTTGACTATACAACCTATTGGCCTTGAAGAAGCCAACCAGATGATCAATGTGGAATAATGAATTAGACAAGTAATATCTGGGGATAATCAGGTTAATAACACGTTTTTTTCTGTTTACTGTTCAATTGATCTCCTTGTCTTACTACTACTACTTAACATTTCTAAAGCGCTACTAGGGTTACGCAGCGCTGTACAATTTAACATAGAGGGACAGTCCCTGCTCAAGGAGCTTACAATCTAAAAGACAAGTGAACAGTCACTTGTTCCACTCTCCCTATTTAGTGGTCTAAGGAAGAGAATAGAATTACCTGACTGAAATAATTCCTATATATTACTTTCTCTGTATTTCCGGCAAGTTGTTTTATCACTTGTAAAAATTTAAATGGTTATATAAAAAAAAAAAAGATAAGAAAAGACGACAAAGGAATCAGGAAAGCACATGCAAACAGAAGAAAAAATAGACATTTTTCAGATATGATAGTGAAATTGGGATGTGCATGTGGCACTGTCAGACTCAAGAGTGAAGGAGAGGAATATGTAAAAGCTGATGAGGGTAGTGTAGAATGGTCTAACAAATATTTATGTTCTGTTTTCACAGATGAAGAGCCAGGAATAAGACCTCAGAAGACAAACAGAAATTGGAATGGAAGTGAGGTAGACCTTGAATGATTTTCAGAAGACTGTGTTTGTGTGGAGCTAGCTAAGTTAAAAGTAGACAAAGTAATGGGGATGGATTTATTTAATTATTGCATTTGTATCCCACATTTTTCCACCCATTTGCAGGCTCAATGTGGCTTACAGAGTTTTGTTATGACATAGACATTTCAGGATATCAGATACAATTGGTAATGTACAAAGATTTGGTAAGGGAAGAGAGAAGGAAGGTGTACTGCAGGATAGTATAGAAGGTGGACTTTAATAACTGAGTGGTTTGGAGAGGTAGTTATGTGAGGTTATGGGTTCTCTTTGTAGGCCTTGTTGAAGAGATGCGTCTTCAGAGATTTGCGAAAGTTATTTATTTCGTCAATGGTTTTCAAGGCTGTAGGTAATGCGTTCCACAACTGCGTGCTGACATAGGAGAAGGTGGTGGCGTGTGTCAGCTTGTATTTTAGTCTTTTACAGCTGGGGAAGTGCAGATTAAGAAATCTGCGGGCTGATCTTATAGCGTTTCTGGGAGGCAGGTCCACGAGGTTTAGCATGTAGATTGGGGCATCTGTGTGAATGATCTTGTGAAAAATCATGCTGTCAGGTTCTCAGGTTCAGAGCCTGCGGGGCTGGGCTCTGGAGCAAACGTGAGCCCTTGGGCTGCTGACGAGGAGCGACAGCAGCAGGCAAAACCCACCAACCAACACTGGGCAAGCACACCGGCAGGGACTGCAGGAACTGCCCAGCGAACTGGAACACATGGACTGGAACACTGGACTGGAGGACACAGGACTGGAACCCCCCCGGACTGGAACACTGGACTGGAATCCCCCGACTGGAGGACACAGGACTGGAACACCGGACTGGAGCACACTGGACTGGTCCACACAGCTTCACCTGCACTTAGCTACTAAGCCCCCCAGGAGTTGAGCTCCTGGGTTCGAGTAGCCGGCAGGACTTACTGGATACCGGATGACACAGGGACCAGGACTGGAAACAGAAGTGCTCCTAAACCTAAACTGATCTACGTGCTCCCAAGCCCTAAACCAGCAGAAGTGTTCCTAACAGTAAACTGACAAAAGGACTTCCTAAGCCCTATACTAAACAGGAGCTCCTAAGCCCTGCTCAAGAAAGGGACTTCCTAAGCCCTAAACTAACAGAGCAGGGAACTAAACACAAAGCTAACACAGGTGCTACTAAGTACCAAGCTACAAGCAGAGCTCTACACTAATAAGCTAACCACAAAACTACCAAGCTACCTAAGCACTGCTCTAGCAAGCTAGATACAACTAACAAGGTGCTTCCTAAGCACTACTCTGGCAAGCAACCAGAAGAGCTCCTAGCACTAAAAGGGAAGACAGGGGAGCCACAAGGAAAAAGCAGGGAAGCTAACACATAAGCCAAAAGTGCTTCTAAAGCACCAAACACCGACAGGAAAGACTGCAATGCTCCCAATAGCACAAGCAACAGAAGTACTTCTAACAGCAAACTCTGCAGTGTTCCTAACAACACCAAACCCTGAAGTACTTCTATCAGCAACAGAGCTTCCAAAGCCCTACACACAGCAATGCTTCCAAAACCAAGAGGGAAAAGCAGGGGAACCAAAGGAAAAGCAGGAAAGCTAGACACACAGACACCAGTGCACACTGCATTAACACTAACCTGGCCCTTAGCAAAAGCAAGCAGGAAAACTAGACACAAAGTCAGAAGTGCACACTGCACCACCCTACCCAAAGCAAACACCACCGTTGCAAAGGCTCTGAAGGAAACAACACCACTTCCTTATCAAGGCCCTCCCTGATGATGTCACACTCCCTAGCCCCAGGCAACAGCACACTGGCCCGGAGAGCACACTGAAACCCATAGAGGCCCAACCCACACCAATGCAACACCGTGAAGCACTTGAAGCCAGTACACCCAAAGAGCTAGAGCTAGAGAGTTAGAGCTAACTCCGTCCACACACACTGTAGTAAAGTGAAACAATTAGTCCCATGCTGCTGGAAGCTGCCAGCACAGGGAGACAGAGCCAGCTCAGAAAGGACAGACAAAAGAAACAGAAGCCAGCTAAGAAGCTGACCCCCAGGAAAGAGGTAAGTTTGAGAGGGGTTCTGACCCCAATCATAACAGCACCTCCCCCTCAAGGCTCCTGTGTCCCCACGGGAGCTCCAGGTCTCAAAAGACAATTTAGGTCTCCATGGGTAGCTGTGATGAAATCTCCCAATGGGTTTCACAACATAAATCTGGGCGGCTGGGCAGGAAGTGACAAGTACATCTGGAACTAGGAAACCAGAATGGCTTTGGCCGCCACAAGGCTCTTTAGAATGGCTGCTAGGCAGGATCAGAGTCTTGGATGCAACAAGTGGAGTTCTATTCAACAGGAACCATCTCCTGAAGGAGTCCACAACTTCCTTGACTTCCTGGCACTCCACTGTAGCAGCCAGAACTGGGCTAGAGCCCACACCCATTCTGGAATCTGAAGCCGGACAGGAACTCGAACAGGACTTCAGACTGGACCTTGACTCTTGGCTGGAGCTGGAACTCAGAAGGAGGTCAACATCTTGGTTGAAGTGGGAACTCAGAGTAGACTCAGCATCTTGCCTGAGACTGCAACCTGATCCGGCCTCAGCCTCTTGGCCGGAACTGCCACTCAATTCGGACTCAGCCTTTTGGCTGGACTCGGTACTCAGTGTAGACTCAGCATCTCGGCTGGCACGGGAACTTGCTCCGGACTCAGCATCTTGGCCGGAACTGCAACTTGACCCGGACTCAGCATCTTGGCCAGGACTGCAACTTGACCCGGACTCAGCATCTTGACCGGGACGGCAACTCTCACCGGACTCAGCATCTTGGCCGGGACTGTAACTTGACCCGGACTCAGCATCTTGCCGGGACTGTAACTCAATTCTGATTCGGCATCTCGGCTGAACTCTGCACTTGGTGCAGACTCAGCACTCATCGTAGACTCGTCATCTTGGCTGGGCTCTGCACTCGGTGTAGACTCAGCACTCATCGTGGACTCATTATCTTGGCTGGGCTCTGCACTCGGTGTAGACTCAGCACTCATCATGGACTCATCACTCGGTGTAGACTCAGCATCCTGGCTGGGACTGCAACTCGATCCAGACTCAGCATCTTGACTGGAACTACAACTCGCTCCAGACTCAGCGTCTTGACTGGAACTGCAACTCGCTCCAGACTCAGCATCTTGACTGGAACTACCACTCGCTCCAGACTCAGCGTCTTGACTGGAACTGCAACTCGATCCAGACTCAGCATCTTGACTGGAACTACAACTCGATCCAGACTCAGCATCTTGACTGGAACTGCAACTCGATCCAGGCTCAGCATCTTGGCTGCCAATGCTGCAACTCGGAATGGACACAGCATCACGGCTGGCCTCAGCACTTGGTGTAGACTCAGCCCACAGCATCTCGACCGGGACTGGCACTTAGTCCGGGACTACTAAGCCACCTTCTTTCAGCTTGGGCCTCAGGAGTATCCCGCAGGGCTGGATCCGATAGGAGTTGGAAGCGGTAAAAGAACAGCTTGGTAGAGGGATCCATAGCAGAAACTGGGTTTTCTTCGAACCCAAGCCAGGCGACACGCTTCCTCTCTGCTGCAGCTTCAGGGGTATCCTTCAAGGCTGGATCAGACAAAAGTGCAACCCGGTACTCCTGGAGTGTCATAAGCAGATCCAGATCAAAAATGGGGTTGGAACTGAGATCCGAACTGGAACTAGGAGGCTCGGTTAGAAGCGCCACTCGAATTGGACTCCGAGGCTTGCGTGGAGGCGTCATCTGGACTGGCACCGGAGGCTCGCTGAGAAGCCCCCCCCCCCTTTGGACTGGAATCGGAGGCTCGGTCAGCAGCGTCCCACGGACTGGACTCTGAAGCTTTAGTGGAAGCGCCACTTGAACTGGCATTGGAGGCTCGGTCAGAAGCGTCCCTCGGACTGGACTCAGAAGCTTGGCTGGACGCGCTGCTCGGACTGGATTCAGAGGCGTGGCTGGGCGCGCTGCTTGACCTGGATTCAGAGGTTTGGCTGGGCACACTGCTGGGACTGGACTCCAGCTGAGCCCATAGCGTAGAATTCCCCAGACGTCTCCTCTCAGCGACAGCTTCAGGAGTATCCCACAAAGCTGGATTCAAGACAAGGCTGCAGCGATACTCTGAGAGCGTGATGTAACGGTCAATGTACGAAACCGGATTTTCAACGATCCCAAGCAGCCGGACACGTTTTCTCTCAGCTGCCGCTTCAGGGGTCTTCTTCAAAACAGGATGAGACAAAAGTTTCCCACGATACTGACAAAGAGTCATAGAAGGATCAAGCACAATGACGGAGCTGGACCCCAGCTGGGTCAGCTGAGCGGGGGTTCTTGCTGGGCTCATGGCCTTTGCAATCTGTCAGGTTCTCAGGTTCAGAGCCTGCGGGGCTGGGCTCTGGAGCAAACGTGAGCCCTTGGGCTGCTGACGAGGAGCGACAGCAGCAGGCAAAACCCACCAACCAACACTGGGCAAGCACACTGGCAGGGACTGCAGGCACTGCCCAGCGAACCGGAACACATGGACTGGAACACTGAACTGGAATTCCCCAGACTGGAGGACACAGGACTGGAACCCCCCCGGACTGGAACACTGGACTGGAATCCCCCGACTGGCGGACACAGGACTGGAACACCGGACTGGAGCACACTGGACTGGTCCACACAGCTTCACCTGCACTTAGCTACTAAGCCCCCCAGGAGTTGAGCTCCTGGGTTTGAGTAGCTGGCAGGACTTACTGAATACCGGATGACACAGGGACCAGGACTGGAAACAGAAGTGCTCCTAAACCTAAACTGATCTACGTGCTCCCAAGCCCTAAACCAGCAGAAGTGTTCCTAACAGTAAACTGACAAAAGGACTTCCTAAGCCCTATACTAAACAGGAGCTCCTAAGCCCTGCTCAAGAAAGGGACTTCCTAAGCCCTAAACTAACAGAGCAGGGAACTAAACACAAAGCTAACACAGGTGCTACTAAGCACCAAGCTACAAGCAGAGCTCTACACTAATAAGCTAACCACAAAACTACCAAGCTACCTAAGCACTGCTCTAGCAAGCTAGATACAACTAACAAGGTGCTTCCTAAGCACTACTCTGGCAAGCAACCAGAAGAGCTCCTAGCACTAAAAGGGAAGACAGGGGAGCCACAAGGAAAAAGCAGGGAAGCTAACACATAAGCCAAAAGTGCTTCTAAAGCACCAAACACCAACAGGAAAGACTGCAATGCTCCCAATAGCACAAACACCAGAAGTACTTCTAACAGCAAACTCTGCAGTGTTCCTAACAACACCAAACCCTGAAGTACTTCTATCAGCAACAGAGCTTCCAAAGCCCTACACACAGCAATGCTTCCAAAACCAAGAGGGAAAAGCAGGGGAACCAAAGGAAAAGCAGGAAAGCTAGACACACAGACACCAGTGCACACTGCACTAACACTAACCTGGCCCTTAGCAAAAGCATGCAGGGAAACTAGACACAAAGTCAGAAGTGTACACTGCACCACCCTACCCAAAGCAAACACCACCGTTGCAAAGGCTCTGAAGGAAACAACACCACTTCCTTATCAAGGCCCTCCCTGATGATGTCACACTCCCTAGCCCCAGGCAACAGCACACTGACCCGGAGAGCACACTGAAACCCATAGAGGCCCAACCCACACCAATGCAACACCGTGAAGCACTTGAAGCCAGTACACCCAAAGAGCTAGAGCTAGAGAGTTAGAGCTAACTCTGTCCACACACACTGTAGTAAAGTGAAACAATTAGCCCCATGCTGCTGGAAGCTGCCAGCACAGGGAGACAGAGCCAGGTCAGAAAGGACAGACAAAAGAAACAGAAGCCAGCTAAGAAGCTGACCCCCAGGAAAGAGGTAAGTTTGAGAGGGGTTCTGACCCCAATCATAACACATGCAGATCTTGAACGCAATGTGTTCCTTGAGTGAAGAAAGGAAATTCTACAAACTGTGCAGTCTGACTTTTTCAGTGCTTCTTTAGAATCAGGAATGGTCCTGGAGGACTGGAGAAGAGTGAATGTGGTCCCTCACCACAAAAGTGGAAGTAAGGTGGAGAATTACAAGCTGGTTAGTCTGATCTCTGTGGTGAGCAGATTCATGGAAATGCTTCATATCTAGAGGATAGGGCAATTTCTGGAATCCAATAGACTGCAGGACCCAAGGCAGCATGGTTTTTATAGATAGGTCTTATCATATGAACTGATTAATTTCTTTGACTGTGTGACCAAAGAATTGGAGAGCACTAGACACAATCTGTCCGATATTCAAAAACTTATCCAACTTATCCAGCAGATAAGCAGCCAAAAATAGCATTTATGCAGGCACCAATGACATAACCAGACAAAGCCAATATTCAGTCAGTGGCGAATAACTGGATATTGGCAGAGGTCGCTACCAGAAAGTCAGCTAAGCATGGAAGCATGTCGAGGCAAGCCAGTGGCATTTTTTTAGTTTGTTGGATAACGTCAATATTCAGTGCTGTATCTGTGGACAACTTCTAACACAAGACCAACTATATTTAGGACAGCTTTTTCGGTGGTCAGGCTTTTGTGGTTTTGAATATCCAGCAATTATTTGAGCAGTGATATAGTTGTCTGTTCATTATCCAGCCATAAATTATCCAGTCACAATTTTTCCTCATTCTTTGAAGCAACACCAGTTTTCATAGTAAGCCATGTCATTTCTCTGGTGGCAATACAATTGGCAAAATGAGAGGGCAAGGGTGCTGCAGTGGAGGTGGTAGAGGAGATGGCAGCTGGCACAGACAGGTGCCCTAGGTCCAGCCTCAGGTCCCAGCACAGGCCCAGGGACAAGCCCCAGCACAGCCCCAGTGTGGAGATAAAGGTATAGGGCCCAAAAGGTGTACAGGCCCAGAGTGGCCTTCTTACAGCTCACAGAGGAAGAGGTATTTCAAAGAAACATAATAAGGCCACCATTGCCCATTGCTGACCTCTGTGAGCTGTTAAGAAATGATCTGAAAGTCCCAACCCTGAGGAGTCATGCCTTGCTAGTGGCTGTGAGGGTTATCACAGCCCTCTCCTTCCTGGCTATTGGCAGTTTCCAGCATGTCGTGCAGGAGTTTTGTGGCATCGCTGAGTTTCCCTCAGTGTTAGGGGTCATAGATTGTACACATCTCACCCTAAGACCACCTTGGCAGCATGAGAGAGCCTACAGGAACAAAAAGATGTTTCATTGGTGGCAATGGTTGTTTTTGCTTTGGACCTTTGCCTATGCCAGTGGTGTAGCTACAGGTGGACCCGAGTGGGCCCAGGCTCACCCAGTAGCAGCAGACCTATGATGTGGCTGGTGGGGATACCGAAGCCCTGCCAGCCAAAACCTCCCAACAATTCTCTCTCCTGTGTACCTTTTAAATAGCAGATCTTTGCCCTACAGCCCTATAGCCTCTGATGTACTCCCACCTATATGGAAACAGGAAGCTGTGCCAGAGAGATGGCTGTGGGGCCGGATTGAGCAGTTTGTATCAGTCGGTGCTTGCTGCCAGCAAAGATCTGCTATTTAAAAGGTATGCAGGATGGGGGGGGGGGGGTTGAACGACCATATAGCATGCAGGCGGGTGGGAGAGGGAGGATCCAAATCACCTGTGGGGCAGGGGAGAGGTGGGGTTCTTCTGCCCACCCACATTGGGCACAGACCCACCCAAAACTGGGTGTCTAGCTACGCCCCTGGCCTGTGCATATTTACTTCAGATACGTACGGCTAACACTCCTTTTCATTCTCTTCACCAGAAATTTTTGTATAAATAAACTTTGCTGTTATGCAGCAAGATTCCTGAGGTAGGCTTTGTTCTGTTCCCTGCAGCCTTGCACTAGTTCATAACGTGATCCTAAAATGTGTGTAATGTCTTTACTGTTATTCTCATTTCTAAGAACTTTCGCTGCTGCAGTCTCTCATTGTAAAGATATATGAGCAAGGCACTGTGGTTAATGTAGTTCACAGGCAGTGCAACCACACTTGCTTGGTTGTGCAAGAGTTGTTACCACTGGTTGTAAGGCTGCCTAGACCTCCTCTCTCTCTCTGCCAAAATTGGCTCCTCTGTCTCCCTGCTACCAATTCCTGTTCAGCCTTACTATCTCTGTCCTAAGAGGTCAGCCAGGTATGACCTTTCCTTCATATCTCTAGGACCACCCCTTGCCACCCGATGGCAGGCTCTGTTCCCATTGGCCTCTATCTGCCCCCCCCCCCCGAGCCTGTAAAAATCCCCATCACCTCTTTGTCCTTTCAGCCATGAGGTATTCTAACACCATCCAGCCAGGGGCATGGAGATGACCCCATCTTGCTCCAGACAGCTCTGTCCTGCTGAAACTCCCTGTAACGAACCTGGATTTTTTACCCTGTGAATATCTTCTTCCAAATGAGATATCGCACATTCCAGTCACCCAGCTTTGGACTATTTCTACCTGTTCAACTACCTTCCCCTCCCCCTGCAATTCAACTACCTCACTTCAGATCTCCACCTCCCACAGCCTCCAGATTAAGAAGTCTCTGTATCCTGAACATCTATCTGTGAGTAAATTATCTGTGATTTATTCAATAAAAGAGACTTCATAAAATAATAGAGACTTCAGGTGATTGCTGTGCCAGGGTTATGCTCCATGATATTGGGGCTTCTAATTACCAAGCTCCAAGAGTCATGACAGTAAAAAATCCAGAGGTTATAACTGAATAGCTGTGAGGAAAGGTTGGAGCAGGACAACTGTGCCTTTAAGAGAACAGAAGGGTCAAGTGTGTGGAAAAGAAAAGGAAATCAGTAACTGTGCGCATTGTCTGGATGTTAATTGATCTGCATTCTAGTGAAGCCATAAGGAAAGCAATGTTGGATGATCTGCTAAAGTTAAAATGCATTTACTAGATGTGGAGCTTGTGAAAGAAGCAGAAAACCGTGGAGGTTTAAACTGAATCCAGTGTCTGCCTGCATTCTTGATAGTGATTAATTTAAATACCCTCTCCTGCACAGAAGGGACCCCTTCTCATCTGGCTCACCAGTAAGCAAAGTAAATAGCTATTGAAAGAAGCATCAGCAGGATGTGCCTTTGAGACAGCCATCTGCACTGTGTTTAAAGAAATCAGTGACTCTGCTTGCACTGCCTATGTTAATTGAAATGCATTTAAGTGAACTTGCAGCTAAAGAAAGCAACATTGGACTGTTTAAAGTTTAAAAGCATGTATCAGAAGAACTTAGTTGTGAAAAAGCAGAAGATTGTGGAGTTCTAAACTCAAACCAGAAAACTGTTTTTGTATTGACACACCTGTGAACGTTTAACCTTCAAGCAAGCATAAGAAGTTAAGAGATAGAAGGAATTAAACTGGCTGTGGCAGATCTATTAGAAACTTCGAAGCAAGCAAGACATCAGTGAGCCAAAGAATGTGCAGCTAGCTCTCTGTTTGAATATCACACCTCTGTGATCACTGAGGACACTTGGAAGGTCCCCCTCCCCTCTCCCTCCAGCCTCAGAAATCTGAGCCCTGAAGGTCTTTGGGCAAGAAGGGCGGGAAGCAATCTGTTGCTAGGTTACTGCTTGAAGCGACAGCCCTGACTCAGAGCTACTCTCTCCAGTCCCCCTCCCTCCTCCTTTGCCCAGTAACATAACAGTGAAACTTGATCCAGTTGAATCCAACAGCTTGAAAGACAAACTGCTTCGTGCTGGGTAATCCTTACATCCCCAGCCCCCCCCCCCCCCTGCACACAAGAGTTGACTTTTCATTTAATAAAGACAGATAAGCAAACCAGTACATGATGGCAGAATTCAATGTCTCACAAATTGTACCGGAGGAAGCGTCCTCTGCGCCGGACACACAAGAGGCCAACACGGATGTGATAGACACCCTCTCCCTCCAGTCCCAACAAGGGTTCCAGGGCAGAAGAGCTCGCAAGTTAACCCAAAAGGCCCTGGAAGCGTATCAAGCGAAACAGGAAAGCTATACCAGGAAACTGAACAGACTCTGGAAAGAAGTGGAAGAAAGTTTACACCGCGCTGCAAAGGCAGGGGCGGACAATGACGCCTGTCTGAAGTCAATGAAGACCAACTATGCACGTTATCGGCAAAAGGCAGAAGAGTATTGCCAGTTCTTAAAGGAGACAAACACGGAGCAGAGTCTATTGGAAAAAGAACTCCAAGAGACCACGGATCATGAGCGCTATACAGAGGTAGCCAAAGCCGAAGAGATAACAACAAATGCAACTGTAGAACCTCAAGACAGCATCTCCGTGCGCTCTCACTCTTCCAAACATTCGTCCAAAAGCTCAAGATCCTCCAGGTCACACGCAACAAATCGCTCCAACCATTCTGTAGCTCCAGATGACAGCATCTCCGTGCATTCTCACTCTTCCATACATTCATCCAAAAGCTCAAGATCCTCCAGGTCACACGCAACAAATCGCTCCAACCAGTTGAAAATCAGTGAGGTGACCTCCCAAGTGAAGGCCCTCATTCAACAAGAAACCCCCCTGAAGTTAAAACGAGTTGCGCTAGAGGCCGAGGAAGCACACAGAAAGGTCGAGGATACTCGTAAAAGAGCTGAGCTAGACATCATGATAGAAGCACTCCAGCAAAATAGAGAATTGGTTGAACTGGAGGCGAGAGCTAACTCCCTCGAAGATGCTGTGGGACAGCATGATGAGGTCGAGCGACTTAACCACCTCGTGTTTGAAGACCCTGCTCTAAGAACCGAAACTTACGTGTCGACGCACTCCCCACTGCCTATCAGGTCGGCGGAACGGTTCGATTTAGATGAGCCCTCAAACATGGAAGTACAGCACACCAAGGGAATCAAGCCTCACCGTACCAGCTTACACACTCGTACAAGCTTTGATGCACCGCCGCTGGCTTATGCCCTGGGAACAGCCGATGAAATGGATGTCCCACCCCAGCCACGGGCTCCAGTGCCACATGGCAGCCAGAGGCAAGGAAAGTCTGGGTCACAGTCTCTCGGAAGAGCACCAGCTACACGCACTTCGTACAAACAAGAAATGGCAGGGTGGCCATACTCGGCACCTATTCCCACTGAGACCGAGAAAAGCCAGCCCGCAATGGTTATGACTGACCAGCCCAGAACCTCAACCAGAGATGAACTAGTGAGATATCTGGCACGCAAGGATCTGGGGGGCTCAGGGCTTACCCAATTCGACGGCCATCCTGAGCGGTACAGAGCATGGAAATCAGACTTCAAGGATGCTATCGTGGACATGAGACTCACACCCAAGCAAGAGATGAACATGATGTTACATTGGCTGGGAAAGGGAACAGCCGCACGTGTGGAGGAGTTGAAGCATTCATACTTGAATAACCCGTCTGAGGGGTTAAAAGAGATATGGGGAAGACTTGAGGAGTATTACGGCAGCTCAGAAGCCATAGAAAATTCATTGTTCAATAGGCTGGACAGATTCCCAGCGATATCTGGCAGAGACAACCACAAGCTGCAAGAGTTGGGAAACCTCCTTCATGAGCTGGAAGCAGTCAAGGCCGAGAACAGCTTTCCAAACCTCAGCCAGCTAGACACACCTTGAGGCACCAAGAGTATCCTGGGGAAGTTACCACACGATATAAGGGAGAAGTGGTCAGTAGTTGGCACACGTTACAAGGAAGAGAATCAGGGGAAATATCCCCCTTTCAACATTTTCGCAAAGTTCATAAGAGACATAGCCAAAAGGAGAAACGATCCATGGTTCATGGTCGAGCCATGTGAATCAAGCCAATCCCTGGAAGGGAAAACAGCCAAACTAGGCCGAAGACCCATATCTGTGCACAAGACAGGAGTGTCGCCCGCAACGTCTACACCGGCTGACCCCTCTCTCACCACAGAGAACGTAGAGGATCCCAAAGAACCATGCCCCATACATGGGATGCCCCACCCACTCAGAAAGTGCCGAGAGTTCTTAAGGAAACCGTGGGAGGAACGTAGAGAACTGCTCACAAGGTACAGACTTTGCTACAGGTGCTGGGCTTCTTCAGACCATATCGCCAAGGACTGCAGAGCACCTAGCAAGTATACAGAACGTGGCAGTGGCCAGCAAACCAACACTTCACGCTCGGGTGATGCTGAACCGCATCCCAACCCCGAAGTGAATCACGGCGAGGAGACGGGAGAGGTAGGGCACAGGCACTCCAAGCCACGCCGAAGTGCACGAGAATATGCAGTAAAGGCCGCGAAGGGAGATCCTGCACCAAGATATGCCTGGCCAAAGTGTATCCCGAAGGACGGCCGGAGAAGGCAGTCAAAATGTATGTTATCATAGATGAGCAAAGCAACCGATCTCTTGCAAGGTCAGAGTTTTACGACCTGTTTGGAATCCAGCAAGGCTACTCCTCATATAGCATTAAAACGTGCGCAGGAGTCACACAAGTGTTGGGGAGAGTAGCAAGCGGCTACACGATAGAAGCAATAGATGGAAGCACCAAGTCAAAATTACCTGCACTAATGGAATGTGACCAGATGACAAGGATGAGATTCCTACACCAGAGGTCGCGTGGAGTCACCCTCATCTGAGACCTATAGCCAACCAACTCACACCCTTGGATCCAGACGCTGAGATCCTACTCTTGCTGGGTCGCGACGCACCAGAACTCCTGGACATCCATGAATCACGCAGAGGCCCACGGGGTGCTCCCTACGCGCAACGTCTCGATCTGGGATGGACAATAGTGGGCGGCGTCTGCCTCAACCGGACGATAAGACCGAACATCCGTGTGCTCTCCACCAGTGTCTTAGAAGGTGGACGCGCCATGCTATTTGAATCGTGCGCCAACCACCTGACTACCAAAGAGGTTCACGAACACAAAGAACGTAACGTTGTCTCACTCCGTAAAACCAGCTCCGCAGCAGATTTAGGAGAACATCTGGGGAGCTCGGTGTTCCAGACCACTAAAGACGATGACAGACTCGCACTCTCTATAGAAGATAAAGAGTTCCTGAACATTATGGACAAAGGCCTAGAGAAAGACGAGTCAAATGGCTGGGTAGCGCCCCTTCCATTCCGTAAGCCCAGGGCCCGACTCCCAAACAACAGGAGTTATGCCTTCTCCCGACTCGCCTCGCTACAAAGGACCTTGAAGAGGAAACCAGAGATGAGACAACAGTTCACAGCGTTCATGCAAAACATGCTCACCAACGGCCACGCGGAGCTCGCCCCACCGTTGAAAGATAACGAGGAATGCTGGTACCTACCTATCTTCGGGGTATACCACCCACAGAAGCCACGACAAATCCGAATTGTGTTCGACTCTAGCGCCCAGTTCCAAGGGACTTCACTGAACAGCGTGCTGCTCACTGGGCCCGACCTAACCAACAGCCTACTGGGAATCTTAATCCGCTTCAGAAAAGAACCCATTGCCATGATGGCTGACATCCAGCAAATGTTCTACTGCTTCACTGTCCACGAAGACCACAGGAATTACTTAAGGTTCCTGTGGTTCCATGACGATGACATCAACGGAGACGTGGTGGAATACAGAATGCGGGTACACGTTTTTGGAAACAGCCCGTCACCAGCAGTAGCCGCCTATGGGCTCAGACGGACAGCACGTGAAGGAGAGAAGGAACACGGCGTTGATGCCAGGCAGTCCGTGGAGAGAGACTTCTACGTGGACGACGGGTTGAAGTCCTTACCCACTGAAATAGAAGCCACTGACCTGCTGAAAAGGACACAGATGATGCTAGCGGGAGCTAATCTGAGACTCCACAAAATCGTATCCAACAGCACCAATGTGATGAGAGCATTCTCTCCAGCAGACCACGCTACGAACTTGAAGGATCTGGACCTAGGAGTGGAAACCCCTCCTCTACAGCGCAGCCTCGGTCTAAGCTGGGACCTGAAAACAGACACCTTTACCTTCCGAGGCTGCACGCAAGAGAAGCCGTACACCCGACGAGGCATCTTGACTATGGTGAATAGCCTGTATGACCCACTAGGATTCGTAGCACCAGTCACCATCCAAGGGAGGTCACTGCTTCGCGAACTCTCCTCAAGCTCAACTGAATGGGATGCCCCATTGCCGCCAGGAAAAAGGCAAGAGTGGGACACATGGAGAAACTCCCTAAAGACACTTGAAGAACTCCACATCCCACGGACATATGTCCCAGTGTCTCTCACGAACGCCTGCCACAAGGAGGTTTGCGTCTTCTCTGATGCCTCGGAGAAAGCCATAGCTGCAGTGGCGTACCTGAAGACCATAGACGCTTGCGATGCCATCCATGCGGGATTCATCTTCGGCAAATGAAAGCTAGCCCCGCAATGTGGGCAGACCGTGCCACGCTTAGAACTATGCGGAGCAGTCCTAGCAGTAGAAATAGCCGAACTGGTTGTAAGCGAGATGGATACCCACATAGACTCAGTCAAGTTCTACACAGACAGCAAGGTCGTACTCGGCTACATATACAACCAGAACAGAAGATTCCATGTATATGTGAGTAACCGAGTGGAACGCATCCGAAAATCCACCAGACCTGACCAATGGCATTACGTGTCAACCGACCACAACCCAGCGGACCATGCCACAAGGGCTGTCTCAGCAACGCACCTGATGCGAACAACTTGGCTGACAGGGCCGAAATTCCTCACGCAACCAAAAAGCGCCACTACAACTACCACAAACACCTTTGAACTGGTGAACCCAGAAGATGATGTCGAAGTCTGTCCGATAGTCAAGGTCCTCGCCACGAGTGTCTCACCCAAGGACACCCCGGGAATGCACCGCTTCAACCGATTCTCACGGTGGGTGACGCTGAGAAGAGCCATAGCCCACCTTATCCACATCACGCGTTCTTTCCAGCAGAGTCCCGATAGAAGAACAGGCAAGTGTCATCACTGGCATCTCTGTTCCAAGCCCTTGGCTGTAGAAGAATTTGTCCGGGCAGAGAAGGTAGTCTTGCGTTGGGTACAACAAGAAGCATACGCTGCAGAGTACATGTGCATCAGCAAAGGGAAGACGATCCCAAAGGACAGCCCCCTCTGGAAACTAGATCCCTTTGAGGACGGATTGCTAAGGGTAGGCGGCCACCTCACCCACGCCAAGATAGACAAGAGCAAAAGGAACCCTTTGATCACCCCAGGCCAGCACCCGGTATCCACCCTGCTCGTGCGCCACTACCACGAGCAGGTCAAGCACCAAGGTCGACACTTCACCGAAGGAGCAATCAGGGCCGCAGGAGTGTGGATCGTCGGAGTGAAGCAGTGCATCACTGCAACCATCCACAGATGCGCCAAGTGCCGAAAACTGCAAGGCAAACATCAAGACCAAAGAATGGCAGACCTGCCATCCGAAAGGCTGAGCACTGACCCACCGTTCACCTATGTGGGACTAGATATTTTTGGACCATGGCCAGTTGTCTCGAGACGAACCAGAAGAGGAAGAGCAAGCAGCAAACGATGGGCTGTTTTGTTCACGTGCATGAGCATACGCGCTGTCCACATCGAAGTCATAGAGTCGATGGACACTTCAAGCTTCATAAACGCTCTCAGGAGGTTCCTCTCAATCCACGGCCCAGCCAAGCAGATTCGCTCTGATTGTGGATCTAACTTCGTAATTGCTTGCAAAGAGCTGAAAATACACTCAGAGAAGATCAACGCACCAGCTATCGAAAAGTACCTGAACGATCACCACTGCACGTGGATATTCAACCCCCCCCCATGCTTCGCATATGGGAGGAGTTTGGGAGCGCATGATTGGAATTGCTCGTCGCATTCTCGACTCTATGCTATCTGAAGCAGGGGCTAATCGCCTCACCCATGAGGTGCTGACCACACTTCTGGCAGAAGTATCTGCTATCATCAATGCGAGACCTCTGATCCCAGTGTCCTCAGATCCAGAGTCGCCCTTGATCTTAACCCCAGCCACACTTCTAACGCAAAAGACAGGTGTGCCACCAAACCCGCCTGGGGATTTCGATGAGAAAGACCTATGCAGACGACAATGGAGACAAGTCCAGTTTGGCCAATACCTTCTGGAGCTGCTGGAGACGAGAGTACCTCCCGACCCTACAGACCCGCAGCAAATGGCAGATCAGCAAGGGCAACATCCACGAAGGCGATATTGTCTTACTCAAAGACAACCAGGCACAACGCAACGAGTGGCCCTTGGCGGTAGTTACCAGAGCCATCCCTAGCGAAGATGGAAACGTCAGAAAGGTCGAGGTCAGAACTGTGAAACAAGGAATAGCGAAGAATTTCTGCAGACCCATCGCTGAAGTCGTGCTCCTCGTAGCACATGAAGAGGTGCGAGCACTGTGATCTGCCACCTCCTGTGAAGACCAGAGACTCGAAGGCTCTCTCTCTCTCTCTCTTGTGTTGTTTTAGTGTTGTTGTTGTCTGTCTCTCGTTTCAGATCCTGTGCCTACCCGGCTCGTTGAAAGTCCTGGACCCCGTTCCTGCCAAGCTCGTTCGAGTATTCTGAAACCTGTTCCAGCCAAGCCAAGCTCGTCAGTCCAGTCCTGTCTGGGAGGTTTGCCTCTTGCTGCTGTCCAACGACAATAGGCCAAGGACTCACGCTGTTCCAGAGTTTGTGACTGTCCGTTCAAAGCTTGGTGTCACGACAGCCGATGGACAACTTGAATGTTAATAATGGACCTTGCATGCGATTGATTTGATAAATTGTGATAATGATGATGATATCTACCGATATCAGGCGAGGAGTGTTCTGTTCCCTGCAGCCTTGCACTAGTTCATAATGTGATCCTAAAATGTGTGTAATGTCTTTACTGTTATTCTCATTTCTAAGAACTTTCGCTGCTGCAGTCTCTCATTGTAAAGATATATGAGCAAGGCACTGTGGTTAAAGCGAATGCTACATACTTGTAGAAGGTATTCTCCGAGGACAGCAGGCTGATTGTTCTCACTGATGGGTGACGTCCACGGCAGCCCCTCCAATCGGAAACTTCACTAGCAAAGGCCTTTGCTAGTCCTCGCGCGCCCATGCGCACCGCGCATGCGCGGCCGTCTTCCCGCCCGAACCGGCTCGTGTTCGTCAGTCCCATATGTAGCAAGACAAAGACAAGGGAAGACACAACTCCAAAGGGGAGGTGGGCGGGTTTGTGAGAACAATCAGCCTGCTGTCCTCGGAGAATACCTTCTACAGCTATGTAGCATTCGCTTTCTCCGAGGACAAGCAGGCTGCTTGTTCTCACTGATGGGGTATCCCTAGCCCCCAGGCTCACTCAAAACAAAAAACATGGTCAATTGGGCCTCGCAACGGCGAGGACATAACTGAGATTGACCTAACAACTTAGCCAACTAATTGAGAGTGTAGCCTGGAACAGAAAAAAACATGGGCCTAGGGGGGTGGAGTTGGATCCTAAACCCCGAACAGATTCTGAAGCACTGACTGCCCGAACCGACTGTCGCGTCGGGTATCCTGCTGCAGGCAGTAATGAGATGTGAATGTGTGGACAGATGACCACGTCGCAGCTTTGCAGATCTCTTCAATAGTGGCTGACTTCAAGTGGGCCACTGACGCTGCCATGGCTCTAACATTATGAGCCGTGACATGACCATCAAGAGCCAGCCCAGCCTGGGCGCAAGTGAAGGAAATGCAATCTGCTAGCCAATTGGATATGGAGCGTTTCCCCACAGCCACTCCCCTCCTGTTGGGATCAAAAGAAACAAACAATTGGGCGGACTGTCTGTTGGGCTGTGTCCGCTCCAGATAGAAGGCCAATGCTCTTTTGCAGTCCAATCTGTGCAGCTGACGTTCAGCAGGGCAGGAATGAGGACTGGGAAAAAATGTTGGCAAGACAATTGACTGGTTCAGATGGAACTCCGACACCACCTTTGGCAAGAACTTAGGGTGAGTGTGGAGGACTACTCTATTATGATGAAATTTGGTGTAAGGGGCCTGGGCTACCAGGGCCTGAAGCTCACTGACTCTACGAGATGAAGTAACTGCCACCAAGAAAATGACCTTCCAGGTCAAGTACTTCAGATGGCAGGAGTCCAGTGGCTCAAAAGGAGGTTTCATCAGCTGGGTGAGAACGACATTGAGATCCCATGACACTGTAGGAGGCTTGACGGGGGCTTTGACAAAAGCAAACCTCTCATGAAGCGAACAACTAAAGGCTGTCCTGAGATCGGCTTACCTTCCACACGGTAATGGTATGCACTGATTGCACTAAGGTGAACCCTTACAGAGTTGGTCTTGAGACCAGACTCAGACAAGTGCAGAAGGTATTCAAGCAGAGTCTGTGTAGGACAAGAGCGAGGATCTAGGGCCTTGCTGTCACACCAGACGGCAAACCTCCTCCATAGAAAGAAGTAACTCCTCTTAGTGGAATCTTTCCTGGAAGCAAGCAAGATGCGGGAGACACCCTCTGACAAACCCAAAGAGGCAAAGTCTACGCTCTCAACATCCAGGCCGTGAGAGCCAGAGACTGGAGGTTGGGATGCAGAAGCGCCCCTTCGTCCTGTGTGATGAGGGTCGGAAAACACTCCAATCTCCACGGTTCTTCGGAGGACAACTCCAGAAGAAGAGGGAACCAGATCTGACGCGGCCAAAAAGGAGCAATCAGAATCATGGTGCCTCGGTCTTGCTTGAGTTTCAACAA
This sequence comes from Microcaecilia unicolor, assembly GCF_901765095.1. Taxonomy (NCBI): domain Eukaryota; kingdom Metazoa; phylum Chordata; class Amphibia; order Gymnophiona; family Siphonopidae; genus Microcaecilia; species Microcaecilia unicolor. The sequence goes on from NC_044036.1 coordinate 217,168,588, forward strand.
AGTCTTCCCCACCAGAGGTATGGGAGGATAAGCATACAGCAGACCCTCCCCCCAGTCCAGGAGGAAGGCATCCGATGCCAGTCTGCCGTGGGCCTGAAGCCTGGAACAGAACTGAGGGACTTTGTGGTTGGCTCGAGATGCAAAGAGATCTACCAAGGGGGTGCCCCACACCTGGAAGATCTGTCACACTACACGGGAATTGAGCGACCACTCAAGAGGTTGCATAATCCTGCTCAACCTGTCGGCCAGACTGTTGTTTACGCCTGCCAGATAAGTGGCTTGGAGCACCATGCCGTGACGGCGAGCCCAGAGCCACATGCTGACGGCTTCCTGACACAGGGGGCGAGATCCGGTGCCCCCCTGCTTGTTGATGTAATACATGGCAACCTGGTTGTCTGTCTGAATTTGGATAATTTGGTGGGACAGCCGATCTCTGAAAGCCTTCAGAGCGTTCCAGACCGCTCGTAACTCCAGAAGATTGATCTGCAGATCGCGTTCCTGGAGGGACCAGCTTCCTTGGGTGTGAAGCCCATCGACATGAGCTCCCCACCCCAGGAGAGACGCATCCGTAGTCAGCACTTTTTGTGGCTGAGGAATTTGGAAAGGACATCCCAGAGTCAAATTGGACCAAATCGTCCACCAATACAGGGATTTGAGAAAACTTGTGGACAGGTGGATCACGTCTTCTAGATCCCCAGCAGCCTGAAACCACTGGGAAGCTAGGGTCCATTGAGCAGATCTCATGTGAAGGCGGGCCATGGGAGTCACATGAACTATGGAGGCCATGTGGCCCAGCAATCTCAACATTTGCCGAGCTGTGATCTGCTGGGACGCTCACACCCGCGAGACGAGGGACAACAAGTTGTTGGCTCTCGTCTCTGGGAGGTAGGCACGAGCCGTCTGAGAATCCAGCAGAGCTCCTATGAATTCAAGCCTCTGTACTGGGAGAAGATGGGACTTTGGATAATTTATCACAAACCCCAGTAGCTCCAGGAGGCGAATAGTCATCTGCATGGACTGTAGAGCTCCTGCCTCGGATGTGTTCTTCACCAGCCAATCGTCGAGATATGGGAACACGTGCACCCCCAGCCTGCGAAGCGCCACTGCTACTACAGCCAAGCACTTCGTGAACACTCTGGGCGCAGAGGCGAGCCCAAAGGGTAGCACACAGTACTGGAAGTGACGTGTGCCCAGCTGAAATCGCAGATACTGTCTGTGAGCTGGCAGTATCGGGATGTGCGTGTAGGCGTCCTTCAAGTCCAGAGAGCATAGCCAATCGTGTTCCTGAATCATGGGGAGAAGGGTGCCCAGGGACAGCATCCTGAACTTTTGGAGGTTTGGAGGCCAAATTGAGGGTGTATCCTTGCCAGACTATTTGAAGAACCCACTGATCGGAGGTTATGAGAGGCCACCTTTGGTGAAAAACTTTCAACCTCCCTCCGACCAGCAGATCGCCCGGCACTGACACGTGGATGTCGGCTATGCTCTGCTGGAGCCAGTCAAAAGCTCGTCCCTTGCTTTTGCTGGGGAGCCGAGGGGCCTTGCTGAGGCGCACGCTGCTGACGAGAGTGAGCGCGCTGGGGCTTAGCCTGGGCCGCAGGCTGTCGAGAAGGAGGATTGTACCTACGCTTACCAGAAGAGTAGGGAACAGTCTTCCTTCCCCCATAAAAACGTCTACCTGTGGAGGTAGAAGCTGAAGGCTGCCGGCGGGAGAACTTGTCGAAAGCGGTATCCCGCTGGTGGAGCTGCTCTACCACCTGTTCGACCTTCTCTCCAAAAATATTGTCCGCACGGCAAGGCGAGTCCACAATCCGCTGCTGGATCCTATTCTCCAGGTTGGAGGCACGCAGCCATGAGAGTCTGCGCATCACCACACCTTGAGCAGCGGCCCTGGACGCAACATCAAAGGTGTCATACACCCCTCTGGCCAGGAATTTTCTGCACGCCTTCAGCTGCCTGATCACCTCCTGAAATGGCTTGGCTTGCTCAGGAGGGAGCTTGTCCACCAAGCCCACCAACTGCCGCACATTGTTTTGCATGTGTATGCTCGTGTAGAGCTGGTAAGACTGAATTTTGGCCACGAGCATAGAGGAATGGTAGGCCTTCCTCCCAAAGGAGTCTAAGGTTCTAGAGTCTTTGCCCGGGGGCGCCGAAGCATGCTCTCTAGAACTCTTAGCCTTCTTTAGGGCCAAATCCACAACTCCAGAGTCGTGAGGCAACTGAGTGCGCATCAGCTCTGGGTCCCCATGGATCCGGTACTGGGACTCGATCTTCTTGGGAATGTGGGGATTACTTAAAGGCTTGGTCCAGTTCGCCAGCAATGTCTTTTTTAGGACATGATGCATGGGTACTGTGGACGCTTCCTTAGGTGGAGAAGGATAGTCCAGGAGCTCAAACATTTCAGCCCTGGGCTCGTCCTCCACAACCACCGGGAAGGGGATGGCCGTAGACATCTCCCGGACAAAGGCCGCAAAAGACAGACTCTCGGGAGGAGAAAGCTGCCTTTCAGGGGAGGGAGTGGGATCAGAAGGAAGGCCATCAGACTCTTCGTCAGAGAAATATCTGATGTCCTCCTCCTCCTCCCACGAGGCCTCACCATCGGTATCAGACACAAGCTCACGAACCTGTGTCTGAAGCCGTGCCTGGCTCGACTCCGTGGAACCACGTGTCCTGATTCTGCTATAGGTGAGCCCTTAGGTTCCCTGAGGCCCCGCTTGACCTCAGAGGACAGCCGTGCACCCCGAATCTTCACCCGCGGCGACCGCCGTTCACCAAGGGTTGAGCCCCCAGCTGCAGGCGGCCAGCAGGACTGCTGGAACCGCGGGGTGACGGCCGGCCTGGCTGGTAGTCAGCAACTCAGTCTCTGAAGGGCAGCTAGCAAGGACGCCTAGCACTGAGGAGGAACACAGTCTCTGAAGACAGCTAGCAAGGACGGCTAGCACTGAAGAGGAACACAGTCTCTGAAGACAGCTAGCAAGGACGGCTAGCACTGAAGATGGCCCCAGTCTCTGAAGGTGGCTAGCAAGGACAGCTAGCACTGAAGATGGACCCAGTCTCTGAAGGTGGCTAGCAAGGACGGCTAGCACTGAAGGTGGACCCAGTCTCTGAAGGTGGCTAGCAAGGACGGCTAGCACTGAAGATGGACCCAGTCTCTGAAGGTGGCTAGCAAGGACGGCTAGCACTGAAGATGGACCCAGTCTCTGAAGGTGGCTAGCAAGGACGGCTAGCACTGAAGATAAACACAGTCTCCGAAGAGCAACACTCCGAGATCCACTGTGTCGGCTTCTGACATCTGAAACGGAAGCACTGGACCCTTCCAGTTCCGTTGTTTAAATCTCCCGCCAGTCCATCCCTTCCCTGGAAGAGGAGCCAATCCCCCCGGCCCTGGCAGGCAAGGAGCGCCTGGATTGGCCAGCCTGCCTTGCAGGCGGAGTCTCAACTTCAACGCGCCAATCCGGCGCGAGTGGGCGGAGCTTCCTCGCTGGTCCGCTCCGGGCCAGGGAGACGATGACGCCGGCGCCGCCATCTTGGCTGGCGTGCTCCCTTCTCCGAGGCCGGCGTTCGCTCCAGCGGGTCGCCGGCCTCGGGCCGACCCGCGGCAGCGCCGGCTCCATCGGCGGCTCGTCTCCGCCGGCCTGGACACCGCGAGCCCCGCCGACCATCGCTCCCCCCCGCGGGCGCACAGGTAAGGGCCCGGGACGGGACACCACGGCCACGGTGGGAGCGTCGAGAGGTAGACTTCCTCGCCCGCACCGGTGAAGCTCCCTCCGCCGACGTCGTCGGGGAGCCTTCCTGGGAGGCGACCGCAGTCGGTACCGCAAGCGGCACCGATGTCGGAGACCTCACCCCGGGCAAGGGGCCAGCCGGCGCCTCACTCGACGGTACCAGTGGCGCAAGCACCCCCGGTACCGGAGGGGAGGGGCGCAACAGCTCTCCCAGGATCTCTGGAAGAACGGCCCGGAGACTCTCGTGCAGGGCGGCTGTGGAGAAAGACATGAAAGCCGATGCAGGAGTCAAAGTCAGAGTCTGTTCCGGGCGTGGAGGCTGTTCCGGGCTGTCCAAGGTGGAGCGCATCGACACCTCCTGAACAGAGGGTGAGCGGTCCTCCCGGTGACGATGCCTACTGGGTGCCGACTCCCTCGGCGACCCGGAGCTCTCGGTACCGACGCGGGAAGGAGACCGGTGCCGATGCTTCTTTGACGTTTTCAAACGAAGCATGTCACCGGAGCTTCCCGGTACCGACGAGGAGGACGTAGAATCCAGCCGTCGCTTCCTCGGGGCCGAGGCCGAAGAAGGTCGGTCTCGGGGGGGCTGTACCGCAGGAGCCCTCAGGGTAGGGGGAGACCCACCCGAAGGCTCACCGCCACCAGCAGGGGAATGGACAGCCCTCACCTGCACTCCAGACGAAGCACCACCGTCCAACGACATCAGCACTAGTAGAGGTCCCGGTACCACCGACGCAGCCTTCCGATGTCTTGGCCCCGCCGATGCAGAGGGTCAATGCCTCGATGCAATCGATACAGTCGCGGCTGAGGGCGGAGGTCTTGACGCTGTCGACGTCGACGCACTCGATACTCCCGGTGCCGATGTCGACGAAGAGCCCGAGAACAAAACGTTCCACTGGGCCAATCTCGCTACCTGAGTCCTTTTCTGTAAAAGGGCGCAAAGACTACAGGCCTGCGGGCGGTGCCCAGCCCCCAGACACTGAAGACACGACGCGTGCCTATCAGTGAGCGAGATTACCCGGGCGCACTGGGTGCACTTCTTGAAGCCGCTGGGAGACTTCGATGACATGGGCGGAAAAATCACGCCGGTGAAATCAAAACTCGTAATTGCGGTAAGGCACCAAAAAGAGGGGGAGAAAAAAACTCGACCCGAGGCCTCAAAGGGGCCTACCCCGAAAACGAAAGAAAACTTATCGGGGCCAAAAACTAGAAATACGGGGAAGGGAAAAAGACCAAAAGGCCCTTCTCCAAAATCCCTTTTTTTTTTTTTTTCTTTTGAAAGCGAAAAAGTCAAAAGACGCGCGAGGGTCAACTTAAGGGGCGCGAACGGCGCAAACACGACCGTACCGAGCGCGGACAAAAGAAGACTGACGAACACGAGCCGGTTCGGGCGGGAAGACGGCCGCTCATGCGCGGTGCGCATGGGCGCGCGAGGACTAGCAAAAGCCTTTGCTAGTGAAGTTTCCGATTGGAGGGGCTGCCATGGACGTCACCCATCAGTAAGAACAAGCAGCCTGCTTGTCCTCGGAGAATGTAGTTCACAGGCAGTGCAGCCACACTTGCTTGGTTGTTCAAGAGTTGTTACCACTGGTTGTAAGGCTGCCTAGACCTCCTCTCGCTCTCTGCCAAACTTGGCTCCTCTGTCTCCCTGCTACCATTTCCTGTTCAGCCTTACTATCTCTGTCCTAAGAGGTCAGCCAGGTATGACCTTTCCTTCATATTTCTAGGACCACCCCTTGCCACCCAATGGCAGGCTCTGTTCCCATTGGCCTCTATCTGCCCCCCCCCTCCGAGCCTGTAAAAAGCCCCATCACCTCTTTGTCCTTTCAGCCATGAGGTATTCTAACACCATCCAGCCAGGGGCATGGAGATGACCCCATCTCGCTCCAGACAGCTCTGTCCTGCTGAAACTCCCTGTAACGAACCTGGATTTTTTACCCTGTGAATATCTTCTTCCAAATGAGATATCGCACATTCCAGTCACCCAGCTTTGGACTATTTCTACCTGTTCAACTACCTTCCCCTCCCCCTGCAATTCAACTACCTCTCTTCAGATCTCCACCTCCCACAGCCTCCAGATTAAGAAGTCTCTGTATCCTGAACATCTATCTGTGAGTAAATTATCTGTGATTTATTCAATAAAAGAGACTTCATAAAATAATAGAGACTTCAGGTGATTGCTGTGCCAGGGTTATGCTCCATGATATTGGGGCTTCTGATTACCAAGCTCCAAGAGTCATGACAGGCTTCACAGCCACAACATGGCTCATGTTGGGTCCACAATTTGCCAAGGCCCTACTTTGGGTTAATGTTTGAATTCCATAAAGGATTTAGGGTTGAGGTATGCACAACACCTATACACTTACTTTGAAAGTTATGCTCCTAAATTGGCCTCTTTGAGAATTTACTAGGCCTGAGTGCCATAAGATTCCTATGGGCATCTAATTTTTAGCATATGTTAAAAGTGCTAGCACACCTTTGTAAAAGGGTTCCTAAATTTATACCTGAAATTTCACTAACCTCCTAAATTTAGGAGTATAAAAAGTGAGTGCCAACAGGGACACAGTATTCCCCACCCCTACAAAGGTTTGTGGTGGCAGACATATTTATTTATTTAGATTTTGCTCATACCTTTTTCAGTAGTAGCTCAAGGTAAGTTACATTCAGGTACACTGGGTATTTACTTTTGGGCTGTGGATATGGGCTGTGGATCACACATGCATGATTGTGAGCACTGTCACATATGCCTCCTAGCGTTGGCCCACCTTCCAACACTGCCATTTTCACCACCACTAATCGCCAGTGCACCACAGAACTTTACCTGCTCTGAACAGCATGTTCCACTATCTTATTTCTTCAACCTAGGTGATAGGGAATACCCCCTGAAAAGGTGGCTGCTAATACTTGTGAGGCCCCCTCACATACCTCAAGAGGAATGCTACAATGCTGCCCACCAGTGGACATGCTCTATAATAGAGAGCACCTTTGGCCTACTGAAAGGCAAGTTTTGTTGCCTGGATAGGAGGGGGGTGACCTCCTATACAGCCCTGAAAATGTCTGTGACATTTTTGCAGCTTGCTGCATATACACAACATAGCCACCCATTGAGGCATAACTTTGCCAGATCAGGAGGTCACTGAACACCATAGCAGAGGCTCTACCTTCCAGCATGATAAAACAGTGCCCATCTTGGGCAGAAGCGTAACCAAGTTTTGACATCAAGGGGAGCAGACCAATAGTAATTCGCATAGGTCTCATTTCATTCAAAATCTATTTGCGGAAGCTCCCTTTTCACCCTACCTAGCTACCCCTTTGATCTTGAGACCAGCATTCACTGCTGCAAATGAAGCAGTCAGACAAAGACTAATTTGAGAAGCATTTTAGGTGACACAAATGAGTATATTTATTTACAAGCATAGTGGATGAAAAATGAAAGGATCAACAGAAAAAGGAGGTAAACAAAATATCAGGAAAATACAGCACACATTGGTCCCTGTCCCCTCTTTCCCCCCTCTGTGATCCCCTCCCCCCCAAAACGCCCGTTTTGTTGTGCATGTGCTCCTGCACAGTGGCACTGCCTTTGAGTTTGTGTTTCCATCTGTCTCTTCCTTCACAACCCCATCCCCTCCTTTCTCAGAATTTGATTGCTGCCTTGGCTGTGGTTCAGGTGGAGCAGCAGGCCTCTCTTGCTGCAGGCCACTGGAATGCACATGCAGGACAGCTGCATGGCCATTTGGCTTTGATAATGTGCCTGGCGCTCAGCATAATGGCACAGGTTGTCCATGGCGGAGCGTATGTTCAGGAGCTGCTCATTAAAAAAAAATTTTTATTTATGTATTTATTTAACATATTTATTACCCACACAATCCAAAAGCACTTGGTGGTGAACAATTCAACATAAATAATAATATTTTAAAAAACAAAAATACATATTACATCACACATATTCAAAATCTGGCTATATAATATGTGTTCATCAAGCCATACCTATACAATATTTTTTTTGTTACATTTGTACCCTGCGCTTTCCCACTCATGGCAGGCTCAATGTGGCTTACTTGGGGCAATGGAGGGTTAAGTGATTTGCCCAGAGTCACAAGGAGCTGCCTGTGCCTGAAGTGGGAATTGAACTCAGTTCCTCAATTCCCCAGGACCAAAGTCCACCACCCTAACCACTAGGCCACTCCTCCACTCCAATCATATCGCTGCTCTAAATCATACTAATATTCTATGATTTTACCCATTCCATTTACTTCTGAATCTAACCTCCAAAGGCCTGTTTTTAGGTCTCCTTTGCACTCTGCACAATTTCATAGTACTCTTAATGCTGGTGGTAATTCATTCCATAGTTTAGGACCCATGACATTGAACATTGAGGATATTCTTCAAGTTTTATCATTTTAAAAGATGGAATTTCCAACAAATAAGAATTAGATGACCTAAGTGTCCTAGTGGGCTGATATATCCACAGTAATGTAGCAATAATAGGAGGAAAACAAATTATTTAGCACTTTGAACACAAAATTTGAACAATAAAATTTTAAACTAATTCTCTGCTCTATCAGAAGCCAGTGCAGTTCTTTTAATACTGGTGTGATGTGACAAAACTGTGAAAAACCCAAGGGGGTCTTTTACAAAGCCACTGTAGCATTTTTAGCTCATGGTAGAAATCAGCTGGCAGTAAATGCTGAGATGCCCATAGGAATATAATGGGCATCTTGGCATTTACCGCCAGTTGATTTCTACTGTGAGCTAAAAGCACTACAGTAGCTTAGTAAAAGACCCCCTGAGACAGCTCTTGCAGCTGCATTTTGAGCTATTTGTAAAGCTTTCAATGATTTCTTTTATTTAATTCTGCCAATAAATCATTACAATAATCAAAGCATGACATCACCATGCTTTGAACAATCAATCTGAAATTAGAGGAATTAAGGTGATCCCATAATCTTACCATTTTCTATTTTAGAAATACTTGCCTAATCAGTTTAATAACTTGTGGCTTCATAGATAAGGAAGAATCCAAAAGAACCCTAAGTTCCAATTTACATTAATGATAGGAACTGTTTGATCTGCAATCACAAAACCTCTAGGTACATCTTCAAATAGATAACTAGTCAATAAAAGAACTTCTGTTTTAGCAATGTTGACTTTAAATGATTAATACCAGAAAAAGTTTGAAATTATAGTTTTGTGGGTGTCTCACCTTGTTATTCTAAGATTACACAACCGGAATCATCTATATTAATAAATCCCACCTTGAACGTTCTGAAGCTCACTCCAAGGCAGAGAAGCACAAAAATCCTGTAGTTTTCATAGGCTAGGACCAGTCACCCTCACTCATAGACCCGCCCTCAGCCACGCCCCATCTAATATAATAAAACGCACCGTGAACGTTCTGAAGACAACGTTCTGTGAAGCCGGAAGCTTGAAGCCGGAAGCTTCAAACCCTGAAGCCTTGAAGCCTTGAAGCCATCTGACGTCACTCCCAGTGAAGCCTTCAAGCCAGCCAGCCGTCTCTGCCCCGCCCTCGCCTCAAACCAAACAAATCGGGAAGCGAAGCGTCAGGGAAGGAGGCGGCGCTCCCGACGTCTAGCCTTCCCTTCGCTGTGTTCGGGCGGAACACAGCGAAGGGAAAGCTAGACGTCGGGAGCGCCGCCTCCTTCCCTGACGCTTCGCTGCACGAACCGCCACGGAGGTAAAGTTAAAACGAAGAAGAAAAAAAAAAAAAGGGATGCATGTATGCGAACGGGGGGGGGGGGGGGATGCATGGATGCGGGGGGGGGGGCATGGATGCGAGGCATGGATGCGAAGGGGGGGGGGAGAAGAGGGCGGGCCAGGCTGGGACATGGGAGAGAGAGTAGCATGGATGCGAGGGGGGGGTCATGGAAGGGCAAGAGGGGACTTGCTGGAAAAGGATGAATGGAGGCGGCAGGGGACAGAGGAGCATGGATGGGTATGGATTAGGAGGCAGAGCACAGGGAGAGAGGGGAATTACTAGAAATGGATGAATGGAGGGGGCAGGGGAAAGAGGAGCATGGATTGGGAGGGCAGGACTCAGGGAGAGAGGGAAATTGCTGGATAGGGAAAAATGGAGGGGCCAGGTGACAGATGAGCATGGATGGGCATGGATTGGAAGGGGCAGGACACAGGGAGAGGGGAATTGCTGGATAGGGATGAATGGAGGGGACAGATGGGCATGGATGGATATGGATTGCAGAGCAGGCCTCAGGCAGAGAGAGGGAAATTGCTGGATAGGGAAAAATGGAGGGGCCAGGTGACAGATGAGCATGGATGGGCATGGATTGTAAGGGGCAGGACACAGGGAGAGGGGAATTGCTGGATAGGGATGAATGGAGGGGACAGATGGGCATGGATGGATATGGATTGCAGAGCAGGCCTCAGGCAGAGAGGGGAAATGCTGGATAGGGAAAAATGGAGGGGCCAGGTGACAGATGAGCATGGATGGGCATGGATTGGGAGGGCAGGACTCAGGGAGAGGGGAATTGCTGGATAGGGATGAATGGAGGGGACAGATGGGCATGGATGGATATGGATTGCAGAGCAGGCCTCAGGCAGAGAGGGGAAATGCTGGATAGGGAACAATGGAGGGGCCAGGTGACAGATGAGCATGGATGGGCATGGATTGGAAGGGCAGGACTCAGGGAGAGGGGAATTGCTGGATAGGGATGAATGGAGGGGACAGATGGGCATGGATGGATATGGATTGCAGAGCAGGCCTCAGGCAGAGAGGGGAAATGCTGGATAGGGAACAATGGAGGGGCCAGGTGACAGATGAGCATGGATGGGCATGGATTGGAAGGGCAGGACTCAGGGAGAGGGGAATTGCTGGATAGGGATGAATGGAGGGGACAGATGGGCATGGATGGATATGGATTGCAGAGCAGGCCTCAGGCAGAGAGGGGAAATGCTGGATAGGGAAAAATGGAGGGGCCAGGTGACAGAGGAGCATGGATGGGCATGGATTGGAAGGGCAGGACTCGGAGAGGGGAATTGCTGCATAGGGATGAATGGAGGGGACAGATGGGCATGGATGGATATGGATTGCAGGGCAGGCCTCAGGCAGAGAGGGGAAATGCTGGATAGGGATGAATGGAGGGGGCAGGTGACAGACAAACATGGATGGCCATGGATTGGGAGGGCAGGGCTCAGGGACAGAGGGGAATTGCTGGAAAAGGATGAATGGAGGGGGCAGGGGACAGATGGCCATGGATTGGGAGGGCACGGCTCACACTCTCTCTCTCATATACAATGTCTTTCTGACTCTCACTCTCACACACTCTGTCTCACACTGTATCACATTCACTCTCTATGTGCCACACAGTCACTCACACACTCGCTTGGTCTCATACACTCACTCAAACAGAGAATCTGTGTCTCACACACACTCTCTCTCTCGCCCACACACACACACTCTCACTCACACTGTGTCTCACATACACACTTGCACACACTCTCATTCTCACACACACTCTCTCACAAACACACTCACACCCAGACTCACGCTCTCTCTCACACAATCACACTTTCACTCTGACTCTCAAACAGTCACTCTCACATACACTCTCCCAAACATACACACTCCGAGGAAAACCTTGCTAGCGCCCGTTTCATTTGTGTCAGAAACGGGCCTTTTTTACTAGTCTGTACATAAAACGCTACCTCAACATTCTGAAGACAACCTGCTGAAGCCATCTGCAAAATTCCTAAACAGTTCGTAAGTTCATGGTGGTGAAGCCATCCAACTCACCATGTCTCTCTGCCCCGCCCTCGAGGGCGGAACACAGAGAGTAAAGGGATCCATAAAGGCACCCCTACCAACTGGCAACCCCCTCCAACAAACAACGAACCAGGCAGGGGGAGTGTTTCTGTACTCCTCCCCCTGCCTAGGAATCGCTACAGACTGCTGGCAAACTCCCCAACCACACGACCACAAAAGCCACCCGCAACCCCCCCCCCCACATACACACACACAAACACACACACATAAACACACACACACACACAAACGCAAACACACACACATAAACACACACACACACAAACACACACACACACGCAAACACACACACACACACAGAAACACACACACACACGCAAACACACACACACATAAACACACACACACAAACACACAAACAAACACACACACAAACACACAAACAAACACACACACACATAAACACACACACAAACACACACACACAAACACACAAACACACACACACAAACACACATAAACACACACAAACACACACAAACGCAAACACACATACATAAACGCAAACACACACACATAAACACACACAAACACACACAAACACACACACACAGAAACACACACACACAAACACACAAACACATACACACACATAAACACAAACACAAACACACACATAAACACACACACAAACGCAAACACACACACGAACGCAAACATACACACAAACACACACACAAACACACATACACACGCAAACACACACACATAAACACACACACAAACACACAAACGCAAACACACACAAACGCACACACACAAACACACATAAACACACACACACACAAACACACAAACAAACACACACACATAAACACACACACAAACAAACACACAAACACACACACACAAACACACACACACACACATAAACACACATAAACACACACAAACACACACACAAACGCAAACACACATACATAAACGCAAACATACACACATAAACACACACAAACACACACACACAGAAACACACACACACAAACACACAAACACATACACACAAATAAACACAAACACACACACACACACATAAACACACACACAAACGCAAACACACACACAAACGCAAACATACACACATAAACACACACACAAACACACACACACACGCAAACACACACACACACACACATAAACACACACACAAACGCACACACAAACACACAAACGCACACACAAACGCACACACACAAACACACATAAACACACACGCAAACGCACACACAAACGCACACACACAAATGCACACAAACACACACAGAAACACACACACAGAAACACACACACACAACCAAACACACACAGAAACACACACAAACAAAAAAAACACACAAACACACACAAACAAAAAAAACACACAAACACACACACAAACACAAACACACACACACAAACACACAAACACAAACACACACACACATACATACAAACACACACACACACACAAACAGCCTCGACGGTGCACCTCTAAGTGCCCCCCCCCCCCCGCCGCATCCCCACAACAACCCATGCAACGGGGCATCAGAAAGCCCCTACCCCCCTTGCCGCATCACCCAACCCCTCCCCCGCTGCTTCACCAAGCCCCTCCCCCCCACATCGACCACCTCGCCACCCGCGACCGCTAATACAAACTCTGTCCGGCGGCTGCTGCTGCTTCTATTCAGCAGCAGCAGCCTGTACATAAAGAAAACAAACAAACAAAAAAACAACCTCCTAAAACGCACCTCCGTGGAGAACCATCTCACATTGGCTGACGTCTCTGCAGCCGCTCCTCCTCTCCCCTCAATGTCAGTGGCCCTGCCGGAAGACCCCGGAGAAATGCCAAGACGTCAGAGGGGAGAGGAGGAGCGCATGCTGAGACTTCAGCCAATGTGAGATGCTTCTCAACGGAGGTGCGTTTTAGGAGGATTTTTTTTTTTGTTTTCTTTATGTACGGGCTGCTGCTGCTGAATAGCAGAAGCAGCAGCCGCTGGACACAGTTTGTATTAGCGGTTGCGGGTGGCGAGGGGGTTGATGAGGGGGGAGGGGCTTGGTGATGTGCCACGGTGGGGGGGTTGGGTGATGCGCAAAGGGGGGGGGACAAGGGGCTTTCTTTGGGTGCTGCGCCGGCTGGGGGAGGAAGGGGGGGTCTCGCTGGACATGGGTGGCTGGAAGGAAGCAGGGGGAGGGGAGGGTCGCTGCACATAGGTGGCTGCAGGGGGGCAGGGAACAGGGAGATAGAGATGGGGCTCCACACACCACATGGGTGCCTGCAAGGGGGACAGGGGATACAGGACAGACACTGCAGGGCGGGCAGGGGGACAGAAGGGTTGGTGGTCATCAGGGGGGACAGGTGGGTCGATGGTCATGGCTGGCCACAGGGGAGGAACAGGAAAAAGGAGAGGAGTGTCCTCAGACATGGGTGGCTGCACAGGAGAGGAGGGTCGCTGGACATGGGTAGCTGCAGGGGGACAGAAGGGTCGCTGGACATGGCTGGCTGCAGGGGGGACAGGGGAGAGAGGAGGGACGCTGCACATGCATACCTGCAGGGGGACAGGAGGGATGCTGAGGGGGGGGCTGAGACCACATGGGTGGCTGCAGGGGGAGCAGGGGAGACAGGAAGGACGCAGCAGGGGGAGAGGAGGGTTGATGGGCATGGGTGGCTGCAGGGGGATTCTGGACATGGGTGGCTGCAGGAGGAACACGGGGAGAGGAGGGTCGCTGCACATGCCTGGCTGCAAGGGGGCAGGGGAGAGGGAGGGGGTGAGGGGGTTCCTCACACCACACACGCAGTCACTCATTCTCTGTCTGCCACATGCACTCTCACTCACACACTCACTGTCTTTGTCCCTCTCTCTCACACAGTGTCACACAGAAACACAAACACTGTCTCTCACACACTCTCTCTCTCTCTCGCACAAACACATACACTCTGTCTCTCTCTCTCTCTCTCTCACATTATCTCTCTGACACACACGCTCCATCTCTCACACACACTCTTTCTGAAACATACACTCCAAGGAAAACCTTGCTAGCGCCCGTTTCATTTCTAACAGAAACGGGCCTTTTTTACTAGTTTCTAATAAATCAACAGGGAACCTCAAACCTCCTAATAGGGAACATACTGCAAAAATTGCACCATCCACTATTTTTTCAAGGAGTAGGATACTATCACTGGTTCCAGTGAGGAGAATAAGAGAGAAAAAAACCCAAATGCAAAAACTCATGAATACATGAGAAAAACGGATGGTATAAAAATTCTCCTTCTCCTTCACTAATTATAGAAATTAACAAGATGAAACACCTCCCCTCAAAACCACCAAACCGGTAATAAACCCAGTAAATCCTAAATAACCCCAAACACACACATCAATTTAAAGCCTGTACCCATAATGTTTAAAACTAACAAAGCTAACCGCCCAATTTTTCAAAGTGTAAAGGAAAAAATATCCAATCAATGTCTCTCAAAAAATCACAGTCACTTATCTTCTTGTTTATAACTCCAGGCTAGGTTAGTTATGTAGATCCAGGCTGATGGTATTATAGTTGGGGAATTCGCCACGCTGTTTAGTGTAAAATGTTGACACCATCCCGTGTCTCCCTTCAACAAGTGCGCCTTGTTTCGCCGATATACAAGCTGCTTCAGGAAGGGCACTCCAATAGATCCTTACATGGACCTCTCAGGATCACCAAACAGTCCACAAATCATTAATACTTGCATTAGCAAGATGGCGCAACTGGAAAAGATGCCGACAGGAAATTTAAACCTAATCGCGTCACTCACTCTAAACAGAAAAACCCCGCCCTGGGAATTTCAGCTGCTCCAATGGG
Organism: Microcaecilia unicolor; assembly: GCF_901765095.1. NCBI lineage: Eukaryota > Metazoa > Chordata > Amphibia > Gymnophiona > Siphonopidae > Microcaecilia > Microcaecilia unicolor. The sequence goes on from NC_044036.1 coordinate 217,183,924, forward strand.
CTCTCTCAAGCCCACCCCCCAGGGAGTGGCTTCACGCGAGTTAATAATAAGCATTCCATTCTATATTGCGATTTAAACCTTTTGGTTCCACTGTTTGTAGTAAATGGATCCAATATTGTTCTTTTCTCCATAGAATGCTTTTAATGTCCCCCCCCCCCCCCCTCTCTTACCCAGTGTCACTTGGTCTATAACCATACAGGTCAATTGGTCAAACTGATGTTGAAAATGGACACAATGACGTGTCATAGGTGCCTCCAACTTTAACTTAGTAATACAATGGCGATGTTCTATGACTCTAGTTCTAAACTGTTGTGTAGTATGGCCCACGTACATCAAGCCACACAGACACCAGAAAACATATACCACATTTATAGAGTCACAAGAGGTTTTACATCTTACCTCAAAATTCTTCCCTGTTGTAGAAATAAATGAAGATCCCTCCTTCATAATTGAGCAAAATGGAACAGTGTCCACATCTCTGATGTCGTCCTTCCTTATTTTGATTTTGAGTCCATACATCCGCATAACTAAACTGGTCTTGCAGGTTCCGATTAAAAGAGAAGGACAACATTAAATGATGGTCTCGGAAGGCTGGATGCGTCAGCAATACATTCCAGTGTTTCCTCTTGATAGTAGCAATTTGTGTAGACCGACTTGAGTACTTTAACACGCAAACAGTTACTTTTGAATCTTTCTTCTTTTGTTTATGCTGAGTCGGTTGCAGTAGGAACTCTCTATGATTATGTAAGGCTCTTTTATAGGATTGTTTAATTAATTTATCTGGATATCCCCTTTCTTTGAACTTTGTCTTTAACTTAATCGAGGATTCTTGATATTATTCCGGAGTGTCACAAATTCAATATGTTTATTTTCGCTATTATATATTATATTATAAATATCTTTTTTAAAAAAAGGAGGAATATATTATACAAAATGTTGGAAAGAATTTGTTTATTGAAGCCTCCTTTGTCATTGGTGTGGTGAGTTATTATTTTCCTCAAATTTTTTCATGTAAAGGTTTTTTCATGTGAAATATTTTTAAACAAATATAATCCACATTTGCTTTATTTATTTATTTTTTTGCTAATGAATGGGTACTAGTCTGAAACACATAATATTCTATTTTATGTATGTATCTAGATTTGTTATCTATCTATTTTTGTTTATTGTTTATTGTAATATGTTTAATGCAGACCCCTGACGCAGGTGCGGCAGCACCGAAACACGGCCCGTGTCGGGTCTTTCTTCAATCAAAGTTCACCATTAAAGGATTATTTTAATGAAAAAACTGTGTTCCTTCCCATTTTTAAAGGCCCTTTGTGCTCTTTCTTTTTGTTTAGTGTACTATCTACAACAGCCAGATCTTTTTCTTGAGCGCTTACCCACAAGGTGGACCCTAGCATCAGGTAACTGTGATTCGGATTATTTTTTCCAATGTGCATCACCTTGAATTTGTCCACATTAAATTTCATTTGCCATTTTGATGCCGTCTTCTAATTTCCTAAGGTCTTCTTGCAATATTTCACAGTCCACATGTGTTTTAACAACCTTAAATAGTTTTGTATCACCTGCAAATTTGATCACCTCACTCGTCGTTCCAAATTCCACATCATTCATAAATATGTTAAATAGTACTGGTCCCATTACAGATCCCTGCAGCACTCCACTATTCACCCTCCTCCATTGAGAGAAATGAGCATTTAACCCTACCCTCTATTTTCTGTCCAATAACCAATTCCTAATCCACACCAGAACCTTGCCTCCTATCCCATGACTCTAACTTTCTCAGGAGTCTCTCATGAGGAACTTTATCAAAAGCTTTCTGAAAATCTAGATACATTACATCAACCGGCTCACCTTTATCCATATGTTTATTCATGTCTTCAAAGAAATCATGCAAATTGGTGAGGCAAAACTTCCCTCGGCTGAACCCATGCTGACTCTATCCCATTAAACTATGTTTGTCTAAGTGTTCTGTAATTTTATTCTTTATAATAGTTTCCACTATTTTGCCCGGCACCAACATCAGGTTTACTGGTCTAAAATTTCCCAGATCACCCCTAGAACCCTTTTTAAAAATCTATATCACACTGGCACCCTCCAATCTTTTTATTTTTTTCTTATATTTGTACCCTGCGCTTTCCCACTCATAGCAGGCTCAATGCAGCTTACATATTATATACAGGTACTTATTTGTACCTGGGGCAATGGAGGGTTAAGTGACTTGCCCAGAGTCACAAGGAGCTGCCTGTGCCTGCAGTGGGAATTGAACCCAGTTCCCCAGGACCAAAATCCACCACTCTAACCACTAGGCCACTCCTCCACTCCTCCACTTCTGATACTACGGACGATTTTAACGACAGGTTACATATTAATAACAGCACATCAGCAATTTCATTATTGAATTCTTTGAGTTGCCCAATTTGCCAGCTTGGATGTATGCCATCCGGTCCAGGTGATTTACTACTCTTTAATTTGTCAATTTGGCTCAGTACATCTTCCAGGTTCACTGAGATTTCTTTCAGTTCCTGTACATCATCACCCTTTGAAACAATTTCTGGTACAGGCAGATCTCTTACATCTTCTTCCGTAAATACAGAAGCAAAGAATTCATTCAGTTTCTCCGCTATGGCCTTGTCCTCCCTGAGTGCCCCTTTTGCTCCTTCGTGATCTAACAATCCCACAGATTCCCTCGCAGGCTTTCTGTTTCTGATGTACCTGAAAAGTTATTAATATGAGTTTTAGCCTCTGCAGCAAGTTTCTCTTCATATTCTCTTTTAGCCTTCTTTATTAATGTTTTACATTGTCTTGCCAGTGCTTATGTTGCTTCTTAGTTTCTTCAGTTGGCTCCTTTTTCCATTCTTTGAAGGACAATCTTTTGGCTGAAATGGCCTCTTTTACTTCACCTTTTAACCATGCTGGCTGACATTTTCTGTTCTTTTCACCTTTGCAAATACATGGAATGCATCTGGATTGGGCTTCTGAGATGGTATTTTTGAATAACATCCATGCCTGATTTAGGCTCTTTTTATTATAGTTGCCCTTTCAAAAATTAAATGCAGCTACAGTAGATTTCCTTTGCGGAGTTATCCAAGATAGTAGCTGAAACTTGATCATGTTATGATCACTGTTTCCCAGGGGACCCAAAACCATCACCTCTCTCACTATGCCCTGCATGCCACCAAGGACCAGATCCAAATGGCTCCCCGTCTTGTAGGTTCCTGGACTAGCTGTTCCAAGAAGCAGTCATTTATTTCATCTAGAAATATTATCTCCCTGACACTTCCTGATGTAACATTTATCCAGTCAATATTGGGGTAATTGAAATCACCCATTATTATAGCATTGCCCAATTTGCCAGCTTTACCAATCTCTGTAAACATTTCTTCATCCGTCTGTTCATTCTGTCCCGGCAGACAGTAGTACAGCCCTACAAGAATACTCCTTCCCTTCACACATGGAATTTCTGTCCATAATGATTCTACACTGCTATCTGTGTCACTCTCAAAAAAGATATAGTGGAATTAGAAAAGGTGCAGAGAAGGGCGACGAAAATGATAAAGGGGATGGGACGACTTCCCTATGAGGAAAGGCTAAAGCTGCTAGGGCTCTTCAGCTTGGAGAAAAGGCGGCTGAGGGGAGATATGATAGAGGTCTATAAAATAATGAGTGGAGTTGAACGGGTAGATGTGAAGCATCTGTTCACGCTTTCCAAAAATACTAGGACTAGGGGGCATGCGATGAAGCTACAAAGTAGTAAATTTAAAATGAATTGGAGAAAATTTTTCTTCACTCAACGTGTAATTAAACTCTGGAAATCGTTGCCAGAGAATGTGGTAAAGGTGGTTAGCTTAGCGGAGTTTAAAAAAGGTTTGGACGGCTTCCTAAAGGAAAAGTCCACAGACCGTTATTAAATGGACTTGGGGAAAATCTACTATTTCTGGGATAAGCAGTATAAAATGTTTTGTACATTTTTGGGATCTTGCTGGGTATTTGTGACCTGGATTGGCCACTGTTGGAAACAGTATGCTGGGCTCGATGGACCTTTGGTCTTTCCCAGTATGGCAACACTTATGTACTTATGTACATGGAATATTTATTTTATTTGACTCAATTCCCTCTTTAACATATAGAGCAACCCCCCCCCCCCCCCAATTTGATCCTCTCTCTCATTGTGATACAATTTGTACCTTGTTAACACAGTGTCCCATTGATTGTCCTGTTTCCACCAAGTCTGAGATGCCTATTATATCTACCTCATCATTTAGTGCTAAGTATTCTAACTCTCCCATCTTATTTTTTTAGGCTTCTAGCATTTGTATACAGGCACTTCAAATTGTGTTTTTTCCTTTGAGCTACAAGCTGCTTAGAAGTTGAAGGGGAAAATGTGCAACTTTTATCCTGCTCTCTCATTAAGCACACCTGGCTTACTTTCAGCATTGTTGAAACCTCTCTACTGGGATTCCCTAAATGTTCTGTTTCAATAGTATCTGTCAGCAATCGGGTTGGTCCCGAGTCCAGTTCACAGAGGCAGTCGATTGCTGACAGTATCCTTCAAGGATACTGTACACCGAACCATGCGCTCCTGGGCAACTGTCGACTTTCCCCCCCATTCCAGTTTAAAAGCTGCTTTATCGCCTTTTTATAAGTTAGTGCCAGCAGCCTAGTTCCATCCCAGTTAAGGTGGAGCCCATCCTTCCAGAGCAGTCTCCCCCTTTCCCAGAATGTAGCCCAGTTCCTAACAAATCTAAATCCCTCATCCCTGGCTGCACCATCGTCTCAACCACGCATTGAGATTTCACAGCTCTGCCTGTCTTTTGGGTCCTGCATGTGTAATGGGGAGCATCTCTGAAAATGCAACCCTGGAGGATCTGGACTTCAGCTTTCTGCCTAAGAGCTTAAATTTGGCTTCCAGAACAAAATGGGCCTAGGGGGGGTGGAGTTGGATTCTAAACCCCAAACAGATTCTGCACCACCGACTGCCCAAACCGACTGTTGCGTCGGGTATCCTGCTGAAGGCAAGAATGAGATGTGAATGTGAGGACTGAAGACCACGTCGCAGCCTTGCAAACCTCTTCAATAGTGGCTGACTTCAAGTGGGCCACCGACACTGCCATGGCTCTAACACTATGAGCCGTGACATGACCCTCAAGAGTCAGCCCAGCTTGGGCGTAAGTGAAGGAAATGCAATCTGCTAACCAATTTGAAATGGTGCGTTTCCCGACAGCAACTCCCCTTCTGTTGGGATCAAAAGAAACAAACATTTGGGCGGACTGTCTGAAGGGGCTTGTCCGCTCCACATAGAAGGCCAATGCTATCTTGCAGTCCAATGCATGCAACTGACGTTCAGCAAGGCGGGTATGAGGATGGGGAAAAAATGTTGGCAAGACAATTGACTGGTTCAGATGGAACTCCGACACCACCTTTCGCAAGAACTTAGGGTGAGTGCAGAGGACTACTTTGTTATGATGAAATTTAGTATAAGGAGCATGGGCTACCAAGGCTTGAAGCTCACTGACTCTACGAGCTGAAGTAACAGCCACCAAGAAAATGACCTTCCAGGTCAAATACTTCAGATGACAGGAATTCAGTGGCTCAAATGGAAGCTTCATCAGCTGGGTGAGATCGACATTGAGATCCCATGACACTGGCAGAGGTTTGACAGGGGGCTTTGACAAAAGCAAACCTCTCATGAAGCGAACAACTAAAGGCTGTCCAGAGATAGGCTTACGTTGATGATAAGCACTAATCTCACTAAAGTGAACCCTTACAGAGTTGGTCTTTAGACAAGACTCTGACAAGTGTAGAAGGTATTCAAGCAGGGTCTGTTTAGGACGAGAACGAGGATCTAGGGTCTTGCTGTCACACCAGACGGCAAACCTCCTCCATTTGAAAGAATAACTCCTCTTAGTGGAATCTTTCCTGGAAGCAAGCAAAACTCTGGAGACACGCTCAGAAAGACCCAAGGAGGCGAACTATACACCTTCAACATCCAGGCCGTGAGAGCCAGAGACTGAAGGTTGGGATGCAGAAGCGTGCCCTTGTTCTGAGTAATGAGGGTTGGAAAACACTCCAATCTCCACGGTTCTTTGGAGGACAACTCCAGAAGAAGAGGGAACCAGATCTGATGCGGTCAGAAAGGAGCTATCAGAATCATGGTTCCGCAGTCTTGCTTGAGTTTCAGCAAGGTCTTCCCCACCAGAGGTATAGGAGGATATGCATACAGGAGGCCTCTCCCCCAATGAAGGAGAAAAGCATCCGACGCTAGCCTGCTGTGGGCCTGAAGTCTGGAACAGAACTGAGGGACCTTGTGATTGGTCTGAGTGGCAAAAAGATCCACCGTGGGGGTGCCCCACGCTTGAAAGATCTTGCATACTATGCCCGAGTTGAGCGACCACTCATGAGGTTGCATTATCCTGCTCAACCTGTCGGCCAGACTGTGGTTTATGCCTGCCAGATACGTGGCTTGGAGAAGCATACCGTGAGCACGAGCCCATGCCCACATCTGGACGGCTTCCCGACACAGGGGGCAAGATCCGGTGCCCCCCTGCTTGTTGACGTAATACATGGCAACCTGATTGTCTGTCTGAATTTGAATAATTTGATTGGACAGCCGATCTCTAAAAGCCTTTAGAGCGTTCCAGATCGCTCGCAACTCCAGGAGATTGATCTGAAGACCTGATTCCTGGAGGGACCAAGCTCCTTGTGAAGCCCATCTACATGGGCTCCCCACCCCAGGAGAGATGCATCCGTGGTCAGCACTTTTTGCAGCTGAAGAATTTGGAAGGGACGTCCCAAAGTCAAATTGGATCAAATTGCCCACCATTGAAGGGAATTGCGAAATTCAGTGGGTAGCTGGATTGCATCCTCTAGATTCCCTGTGGCCTGAAACCACTGGGAAGCTAGGGTCCATTGAGCTGATCGCATATGAAGACGGGCCATGGGAGTCACATGGACTGTGGAGGCCATATGGCCTAGTAGTCTCAACATCTGCCGAGCTGCGACCTGCTGAGACGCTCTGGCCAAGGAAACAAGAGACAGAAGATTGTCCGCCCTTGCCTCTGGAAGATAGGCATGAGCCGTCTGTGAATCCAGCAGCGCTCCTATGAATTCTAGTTTCTGAACTGGAAGAAGATGGGACTTTGGATAATTTATGACAAACCCCAGTTGCTCCAGGAATGCTTGGAATCGCTCCTGATTGGTCCGTCAGGGGCTGAGCTGATGTCAGTCTGATCTATTTAAGCTTCCCTTTCCCTACAACCCCTGCTTTGGCGTTATTCCTGTTCTGCTGAAGCCTTACCTGCGCTCTGTCTGAGCTATTTGCTCTGTGCTTTAGTGGGGCTTGTTTACTCCTTACCTTGTTTCTGTTCCTCTGTCTCTGTTTGCCTGCTGCTTCTAGTGTGTGTCTAATTATCTCTCTCACTGCACCTGGGATTCTCTGTTTGGCTGTGGTGCTGTGTGGTGAGTTCCTACCTCGTTCTGTTCCAGTTTGTTTGTTTTGGTTTCCCTTCCTTTGGAGTTACCCTTTGTTGCTGTGTTTGTATTCTGATTTGTATGTCCTGCCCTTGTAGCAGGCTCGGGACCCTTTGTTTCTCCCTGTGGGGGTTGTTGGTTTGCTCTTTCCCTGTACTCCAATTAACCCATTGTTTGCAGTGTTCCCTGCCTCTGGCAGCTGTGTGTTTGAGCTTGGTTTAACCCTTTGTCTGCAGAGTTTCACTGCTTCTGGCAGTTGTCTGCTTGGTGCAGTTTTCCCTTGTGTCTGTCAGTCCTTTCTTTACTGTAATTATCCTCTGTATTGCTGCGCACTGTTCCTTTCTGTGCTGGGGCTGTGTTAGGCACCGCACTCTGTTTTGCTGGCTTTTCCCTCTCCTGTCCGCTGAGGGTCTCTGCTTACAGTATCTTTATTTCTCTGAGGACAAGCAGGCTGCTTGTTCTCACGAATGGGTGACGTCCATGGCAGCCCCCCGAGATCGGAAATCTCCCTAGCAACAAAAGTTTGCTAGAGCCTTCGATCGTGCGCGGGCGCACACACCGTGCATGTGCGGCCATCAGCTTCCCGCCCATCACGCAAGAGTCCCGTCAGTTTGTTCTTTTTCAGCGGTAGAGAGCAGTTGTGTAGATAGCTGTCTCTCTCTGTGCCCGAGAAAAAGCCTTCGTTTTTAGCCGTGAGTTCGCGCTTTTTTCTTCTCTTATTTAAAAAAAAAAAAAGCTAATAGTTCCCTAAGTTCTTTAGTTGGGCCCTCGTAAGTTTTCTTTCGCTGTCGTTGCGGCCCCTTTTGGGCTGTGCGTTCGCGTTTCTCTTTTATGCCCTTTTTTCTTAGTACTATCACAAATTTTGACTTCGCCGCCGCTATTTTTCCATCCATGACATCGAGGATTCCCAGCGGCTTCAAGAAGTGCGGTCAGTGCAGCCGGGCAATCTCAGGTACCGATCCCCATTCATGGTGTATCCAGTGACTTGGCCTGACCATCGCCCAGACGCGTGTAAGTTGTGTCTTAGCCTTAAAAAGCGGACATAGGCATCGAGACAGGCTCAGCAGGAACGTCTGTTTGGAGCCTTGCCCAGCACTTCGGCGTCGCCTCTGAAGTGTTCTTCACCAGCCAATCATCGAGATAAGGGAACACATGCACTCCCAGTCTGCGTAGCGACGCTGCAACTACTGCCAGGATTTTGGTAAATACCCTGGGCGCAGATGTGAGCCCAAAGGGAAGCACACAATACTGAAAATGCTGTGTTCCCAGACGGAATCGTAGATACTGCCTGTGAGCTGGTAGTATCAGGATATATGTATAAGCATCCTTTAAGTCCAGAGAGCATAGCCAGTCATTTTTCGGAATCATGGGAAGAGGGGTGACCAGGGAAAGCATCCTGAACTTTTCTCGGACCAGGAATTTGTTCAGGGCCCTTAGGTCTAGGATGGGACGCATCCCCCCTGTTTTCTTTTGCACAAGGAAGTACCTGGAATAGAATCCCAGCCCTTCTTGCCCTGGTGGAACGGGCTCGACCGCATTGGCGCTGAGAAGGGTGGAGAGTTCCTCTGCAAGTACCTGCCTGTACTGGAAGCTGAAGGACTGAGCTCCCGGTGGGCAATTTGGAGGTATAGAGATCAAATGTTAACCTCCCTCCGACCGGTAGATCGTCCAGCACAGACACTTTTACAGCGGCTATGCTCAGCTGGAGCCAGTCAAAAGCCCGTCCCTTGCTTTTGCTGGGGAGCTGCGGGGGCCTGTCTAGGCGCATGCTGTTGACAAGAACGAGCGCGCTGGGGTTGAGCCTGAGAAGGCTGTTGGGAAGGTGGATTGTACCTATGGTTATTGTAAGCATAGGGAGCATTCCGCCTTCCCTGGAAAAAACGTCTACCTGATGAGATAGATGCTGAAGGCACCCAGTGGGAGAGATTGTCCATAGCGGTTTCCCACTGGTTGAGCTGTTCAACCACTTGCTCGACTTTCTCTCCAAAAATATTATCCCCCCGGCAAGGGACATCTGCCAGCCGCTGCTGGACCCTATTGTCCAGGTCAGAGGCATGCAGCCATGAGAGTCTGCGCATCACTATACCTTGTGCAGCGGCACTGGATGCAACATCAAAAGATTCATAAGCACCCCTGGACATGAATTTACGACACGCCTTCAGCTGCCTGACCACCTCCTGAAAAGGCCTGGCGTGCTCCGGAGGGAGCTTCTCCACCAAGTCCGCCAGTTGCTTGACATTGTTCCGCAAGTGGATGCTCGTGTAGAGCTGGTAGGACTGAATCTTGGACACGAGCATGGAGGACTGATAGGCCTTCCTCCCAAAAGAGTCCAGAGTTCTAAATTTCCATCCCGGGGGCGCAGAGGCAAAATCTCTAGAACTTTTGGCTCTCTTGAGAGCAGAATCCACAACCATAGTCATGAGGTAACTGTGACTTCATCAACTCAGGCTCCCCATGGATTCGATACTGGGACTCAGATTTTTGGGGGATGGTGGGATTAGATCGTGGTTTCGTCCAGTTCTTCAGCAATGTCTGCTTAAGGACATTATGCAGAGGAACAGTGGACGACTCCTTAGGTGGTGAAGGATAGTCAAGGACCTCGAACATCTCGGCCCTGGGCTCATCCTCAGATACCACCGGGAAGGGAATAGCCACAGACATTTCCCGCACAAAGGAGGAGAAAGAAAGACTCTCCGGGGAAGAAAGCTTCCTTTCAGGCAAAGGAGTGGGATCAGAAGGAAGACCACAAGACTCCTCAGAAGAGAAATATCTTGGATCCTCCTCTTCTCCCCACGAGGCATCCTCCTCGGTGTCGGACAAGAGTTCATGAACTGCAGTCCAAAACTGGGCCCATCTCGACTCCGAGGAACCATGTCCTTGATGACGACGATAAGAAGTCGACTCCCTTGCTGGCGGCAATGAAGCTCCCTCCAGTGATGTCAATGGGAAGTCGACCTGGGTGGCAGCCGAGGCAAAAGCCGCAAGCGACATCGGTGTCGGTGACCGCACCACAGGCACAGAGCTCACTGCCGCTTCCATCAACGGTACCGAAGGCGCAAGCACCCCCGGTACTGGAACAGACTGGCGCAGCAGCCCCTCCAGGAGTCCTGGAAGAATGGCCCTGAGGCACTCGTCAAGAGTGTCTGTCGAGAAAGGCTGTGGGGCCGGTGCAGGAGCCTGAGGCAGAACCGGACTGTTCGAAGACCGACGCACCGACACTTCTTGGATGGAGGGTGAGCGGACCCTCCCAGCATCGACGCTTCTTGGGTGCCGAGTCCCTAGACGCCCCGGAGCTCCCGGTACCGTGTGTAGAAGGAGATCGATGCCGATGCTTCTTAGCCTTCGCTCGATGCACGGCATCGGTACTCCTCAGTACCGACGAGGAGGATGTGGAATCCACAAGCCTCCTCGGGGTCGGGTCCGAAAGTGGTCAGTCCCGATGGGCCTTTGCAGCAGGAGCCTTTGAGACAGGTGGAGACCCACTCGACGGCTTACTGCTCCTAGCGTGCGGTGATCTCTGGACAGGTATTACCTGCTCTCCCGATGTCGATGCCATCTCCGGTATCGATGCCACCGACCTCGGTACTGCTGTTAACGTTGACGCCGAAGTGCTGGGCAAGGCTCCAAACAGACGTTCCTGCTGAGCCTGTCTCGATGCCTATGTCCGCTTTTTAAGGCTAAGACACAACTTACACGCGTCTGGGCGATGGTCAGGCCAAGTCACTGGATACACCATGAATGGGGATCGGTACCTGAGATTGCCCGGCTGCACTGACCGCACTTCTTGAAGCCGCTGGGAATCCTCAATGTCATGGACAGAAAAATAGCGGCGGCGAAGTCAAAATTTGTGATAGTACCAAGAAAAAAGGGCATAAAAGAGAAACGCGAACGCACAGCCCAAAAGGGGCCGCAACGACAGCGAAAGAAAACTTACGAGGGCCCAACTAAAGAACTAAGGGAACTATTAGCTTTTTTTTTTTTTTTTTTTTTTAAATAAGAGAAGAAAAAAGCGCGAACTCACGGCTAAAAACTGTTTAAATCCCCCCCTTATAGACCTCTTTCTGACTCTTTCCCACGGGGGACTAAAGGTACTTATTTCATATATCGGGTTCGGTATAGTTTCTCTAATCTCCATTGTCACCCAATCATAAGGGGGTGGCATTAGGAGCTGTAATTGAAAACTAATTCCCATAACTACTGCTTTCTGTCCAACACTGAGTGTCACTTGTATGTGATCTACCTTGTAGGCTAAATGTTAGGTAATGAGAAGATGGAATCAATACAAATAGAGACAGAGATAGGTTTAGATAGATAGTTACATTTTATTTCTTACCCAAAGACAAGTCTTCAAGTTGATACAAATACAGACATCAGACAGATTCTGGGTTAATCTGCACAGCGCCCTGCCGTCTGAGAGAAGCGTTGGGGAGGACTCCTAAACTAAGGCAAAATCTCCCCTCTTTTATACACAAACCTCTCCATAGAAGTGAATGGTGAGAAACCTTGCTCCTAATCTTTCTCACTTTCTGAGATCATACTTTCCCACGCGTCTTATCAGCATGTTTTGGGAACAAGTTGTTTTGTTTTTTCTCATCGTGCGGTTTGAGATAACAGTTTCACATCTCCCTGTTGCAATACTTTTCACACCATCTTATGAACTCTGCATCATCTTATACAAAAACTATAAGCCCCATTTTATTCATCTGATCCATCATTCTTTCATTACAGGTGCTGTATTTGATTTAAAAATTGTACCAATTTGTGGCAGGACTCATTGTTCAGACCTGCTTTTTGCAGATTCTCAAATATTAAATCATTTACTTGTTGTTTGGCCTACTCAGTACTTTTTCAGTTGTTTTAGGCTGCATAGCTTTGGCCATCACTATTCCAGTGGTAGCCTTAAAGCCAGGCCATATATTAACATTCCCCTCTTCACCCTATCCCATAGGGTGACACCAGGGTTAACGTACCTTGGTACCATCCGTTCCAGAAGGTATTCTATGAGGCCATCAAATTATCTGAGTCTTAAGATCAACTGGTACAATTTGTTTAGTTTTCGGTTGAGACTTACTCAAACCTGTAGCGAGAAATGTTTTTATGAATGGGACTAATCCATGAGCTCATTTACAAAATCCCATGAAATATAGGTATGCGGGTAATAGCAATTTCAGGTGGATCATACTAATAGGCTGTTTAAGGTTGTAGGTATTCAGAATCCTTAAACAGGTCGGGATTCCTGGACCTTACTAGTACTCATCATTGGCATCCAATCATGAGCACTAATAAGTGGATAGCAAGTATGAGGTTGCCTCATACAGCAAAAATGGTCAATCCTAGGAAAATTTATATTAACCAAGGTCATGCATGGATCTTGACATATGCATAATGACCTGGAAGTATGGGAAGCATTGTATATATCCGTTACCCCTCTTGGAGCTTAGTCAAACCTACAGAAAGACATGCAGCTCAAGTAAGCCTACACCAAAGTTAAACAATTGCATAACAGGTTGATACTAACAGGGTTTACACCTACATTATGATATCAGAGCCAGTATTAGGGTTTGATGTTACCCTTGTATCTGAGCAATATCGACTTCAATTTAAATTACATAAACAGAAATAACGGGGAAACTCTTGGAAAAACATTTAGAACAATAAAGGAAATAAAACCTTTTCACTATCTAGACAGGATTACTGCTAAATTGAAAATAAAACATAATATGAATCTATAATGTCCATAAACAGCAACAGTAATTCTCAAATTAAGTATCAGTTCTAAATTCTCTTTCATCGATCATGGTTGAGGCGGTGGAAGCGCTGAAGAATCTGGACGGAGATCTGGAAGATCTAACAGGGCTGGGTTTTCAGGCTGGCTTGCTGAAGGAAGTTGCCGGTCTTGAGATGGTTAGGCTCGTAACATCTGGTTCTGCGGCTGAGTAAACACCGGAAGGGTTCAATAATGAAAAGCCAATTTACATAAATAGCAATAGTATATATGAAATTATATCTCCTGATTGGTAGGGATCAGAGCTTCAACTGCAACCCTCTTAATACTAGGAATTGGGATTTGCATAATATATCCCCACTTCTGGCTTGCATAACGTGCAAGACAGATTGGTAATCTTTACGAAGACATGATCAAATAACAATGGTTAAGTATGTGGAACAAAAGAGATGATGGTAAATGTTCATTTATTGATGCATGGAGGGCAATGCGTCGCAATTTATTGCCAATAGATATGGAATCTTCACCTACGATGACTACCATTCACCAAGGGTTGAGCCCTCAGCTGCAGGAGGCCAGCAGGACTTACGAGTTAGATGATTCAGAAAGAAGGGTAGAGGCCAAAGCTTTGTGTAACTCCAGCAAGTGGAGAGCCTATCTCTTTTGCTCATGGACCAATCGATGCATCTGTCGAAACTCACGCTGAATAATGTCTCGTTTCTCACACCAGGTAATGTTGGGGTCTGTGCATCTGTCTTTTAATTTAGCGATTCTTTGGTGCAACATAGCCTTCAGATCAGATACATTATCGGGTAGCTCTTCTGTGCTAGCAGTCGTCTCCTCGGTGAGGGACGTCAACGGAATTCCTGTATCCATCTGGGGAAAGGCAAAACCTAAACAGACCAGTAGTGCAATTTATGTGGTTAAGTTATTGAAAGAAGTCAGAATGCTAGGAGGCGGGTCGTGGGTATAAATGGGGGCCAGGAAAGAGGCTTGGTAAGAAACAAAGCATCGAAAATGAAAAATTATAAAAATCCAAAAAAAAGATAAAATATATAAAAAAAAAATAGGCTTACATACAGAAATAAAAGAAATTGAAAATAAAAATAAAACAAAATATTATACATCTGAATTGCAGCAAGGCATATTCAGATGGCAATGCAAGAAAAAGGTTCCTCGAAAAAGACAAATGGAAGAAAAAAACATTAAAAAGTGCAGCCACTTGATTGACCTTTTCAATCAGTCAAAGAAGTAGGGAGAAGCATATCGCTTTAAGACAAAGCCACCACGTGGTAAGAGTTAGTTGAAGCAAGGTGTTAGTTAAATACACAAAGCATAAATTCCAGGACCGCTGCACACAAATAAAAAGAGTAATAGTTGCCATATTGTGATAACCTGTTTTAAATAGAAAGGAATCAGAAAGTGGAGTGTATAATTTTCCCAATTTATGTCTGAAAGCTTCACCAATTCTCAGTCCAAGAATACTATAAAATCTATGATCAGCGCAAAATGCTCCCCCAAATGGCCAGTTCAAGGGAATATTTCTCGCATTCATTCCATATAACAGATAATGGTTATTAAATATTTCTTCTTTCTTAGACAAGAAAATAATGAAAAGCTTTCAGATGTCACATATATCATAGAGAGATTTAAAAAATGAAGGCTTTATATTAAAAAAAATTAAAGAAGTGAATGTCACATCAATTTATACAGCGCAACAGTTAAAGCAGAAAACATTTTAACAATGAGCAATATACAGCTTTTATTTAAAAGGGATCTCGTATAAAGTAAAATGGCATAAATAAGTCAGTTCAGGTATATATATATAAATAGACATAAAATGAATATCCTCTGGGGATCGCTCATCCCTGCAGTTGATAAGGACTCCCCAGGGAAGGTATGCATAGAAGCAACTAAATAACTTGCTGACTCAGTTAGGTCATCTGTATGGTACCATAAATATACACTTGAAATTAAACCAGGAGAAATATAAAATAAAAACATGTCACCTGTAATAGAAATAGAAACATCACACCAATACATATACAGAGAAATGGTTTCTGGATACTACATGAGGAGCTGAGTAGTATAAGTAACTGAGAGCAATAAAATCAAATCGGGTTCGGGGTAACGCCTAATCATTATGGGGTGGGTAATATTGATCCCTAGATCAGTGGTCACTGCGGACGGCGTTGATCCGGGTTCCACAAAGGGAACGACCGGCGATCCGGAGGATTTTGGCGGATCTGCTTAATAACTCTGTGTGGCAGTGGCTGAGGACATTCAGCCGCATAATGACCGAATTGTTGGCAGCGATAACACTGGACATCTGGATAGCGATCAGGACTAGGCCGGGGACGGTAGGAATCAGGGGGCCCCCGTAGGGGACCTCGCTGAGGTTGGGCGCGGCGGCCACGATTATCAGGGTAATCATTCCTACAGTCTTGTCGATTTGGGTTATCTAGCGAGGGGAGGTCACTCGGTCGCCTGCGGTCTCTCTGTGGCTGTCGTATCTGTAGCCGCGAGACATGTAGCGATGGGGAGTTTGAAGGAGGTTGACGGTTTTGTCTATGACCATTGAATTTATGTGGAATGGGTGAATCGGCTCTTGCAGGGGGCCGTCTACTAGGTCGTGGATTAAGATTGACCTCACCAGGTATCAATAACGATGTCAGATCGACAGTGTCTGGGATCACGTAATCAGTGATAGTCGATAGCCATCTACTGAGGATCTGATAGTGGAGATGACGGGTGGAATCGGGTGTGTATATGTAAATAAAATTTAATAACCTGTGCAGAGTTTTGGTATTAAAAGTGCCCTTACGGGGCCACGAGAGTCCAGGCTGAAACTTATTCCAGGAATGCCATATTTGGCAAAACTTTATAAGATTTATGTGGTCTCCTGGGAAGTGATTTATCACTCTCTGAAGAGGCAGCATAATGATTTGGGTACTAGAACTCTGGTATGGTAGAACACCGATATCTGGGTTGTGTCAAATTGTATTGGCAAATCTAGTCTTGAATTTCTTTAGTTCGGATTTACCAGTTAGTTATGTTATGCAAGGGTTAATCTCTAAACCCTATTGAGAACCAGAAATGCTGGAACTCTATCGTAAAACTATAAATCTTTAAGAGGCAGGGAAGGAAGTTTGAAAGTAGTAGATAGGACGTGAAAAGAAAAATTAAAACAGTTAATTCATTCTTACGGAACACATCCCCAATAGAGAGCCAGGAAGTGAACATCAGCACTAGTTATTTTAAACAACGTCACAAAGAAACAGTGTTTTAGATGGCACATAATATAGAACCTTTCATAGTAAATATCTGAAACAATTATGCAATTTTCAAAGAACACATACAATAAATGAAATTATACTCACGCTTCGTGCAATGTAATCTTCAGTGCAGAAAATCAATTGAAAAAGAGAACAGTTGGCAGGATCACTATGCCCTTCCGAACTCTCGGTGGCATAGGGAGGTCAACCGCAAAATAGAAAGGTTTGTTTCAGAAAGTCCTTACCAGAGATCTGAATAGATGTCAAATCACCAGTATCTGGTGTTGGGTACCGAGAGGAAGATATGATATAATGGGTTGTGAACATCATCACCCAATATGTATAATAACAGGACCTAGTGAGCAAGTGGTCTATAAATAAGCTTCAGACCTGTAACATGCTATAGAACAATGAACTAGATTAGTAATATATATATTGACCAGTCCTAGAACCTGGTACAAGGTCAGTGGTTCAAAGGCAGCTTTAGGGATGACAAGGAGATCTAGAAATGATAATGTGCTAACAGTTTACAAAAACATGCAATGATTATCCTAATAGTAAAACATGCAGAGACATAACACAATCATACTCACGCATCTATTAATGTGCTCCAACAAAGGGATCCAAAATAAAAAATTACTAATTGGCGGAAAGCTCGACGCTTTTACCGCAGATTAAATTAACAGACAAATGACAGTCACAAAGAGGAAAGGAGAGTTTAAGAAAAAAGTACAAAAGTAAATGGTGTCAGCTATTATGTATCTATACTAATCTAATAAAAGAAAACTGTTCCCCAGGGTAGGCTTCTACAATTAGGATTCTGCTCTACTAGCTGCCAAGATGCAGCTCCATTGGCCATGATTCGCTCCAATGGTAGAACCCTCAAAGGAGGGGAGACTACTACCCCTGAAAGTGCTCAGGAAGCTGCGAAACTAGTTCCCTGAACTCGGAGAACAGATATCCTATGGATTTTCGCCGGTTAGGAAGATTCTGCTCTATTCAAATGAAGATTCTGCTCTATTCAACTACCCTCCATAGGATATTTTAATATACACCTAACAATTTTGAATGAAGAGTCTGCTCAATTCAACTGAAGATTCCGCTCTATTCATCAAACCGAAATACACATAATAATTTAGAATTGCCCGAGTCAACCTGTATACAATCTCAACCAATGCCTTAGGCGTCCCTTTATTGTCACGGCGATCATCTATACAGGTAACCCCTGGGTGGGCAATAATGTCGAATACGCAGGTCACTCCGAAAATGGAATGAAAGTCTGCTCCTACTAATTGAGATGCCGTCATCCATTGAAGGATCACCTTCGATGGGTGTAAGCCCCAGGCATCGGTATCAAACCCAATAGTTATAGCGTGACACTGGTATATAAGAAAACAATAAAAGTATAGTATGTCCCAGGGAAAAGCCCCTGAAAATTACTATAGAAGTGGTAGAAAAATAGAGAGAAAAACGAAATATTCTAAGGCAAAACAAAACAAATGTAAGCTCTTTGGGGAAGGCACAGTCATAAAAAAGTCATTAGTTGGAACACATTAGCCAGAACTAAAAATGCCAAAGACATCACTTGTCATGCAGCAATGGAAAATAGAATTTTCCAGCCAACAAGCCAGTGAAAGGAAACACCGATTTCAACAAAAGGCAAGAAAATGTATATTAACAAAGACATTATAACATGTGTAGTCGGGAGTTATAGCCCTAGAATAAATGAAATAAAGTTAAATACATATTAAATGCTTTTGGGGCGGGTACCGGATAGGTTGGAAGTAGCATCTAAACAGGAAAATATAAGAGAAGCATATAAATCAATAAATTTTGAAACAGGACACTAGAATCGTGGTGCAAATATGACAAGTTAATACCCATACACTCAAAAAAGGAGGAAGCTTTTGTGGATAAACAGGTAAAAGGGGAAAAAAAAATAAATTAAAACATGTGATTCTTACACCAAGAACTTCCAATGATACGGCATAAAACATATATACTAGTCAGTGACTGAAATGGTATGTCTAAATGATGACAAACAGAACAGCTGCAGCATTAGAAGGAAAGAAAAGGTGGGTTGGGTTATAAAGAAACGACAGGAAATAACTGGAGATGTGAAGCAACGCTGTATTATCATGGCACGCAGCCATCATCTTCTCAAACGGCAATTTCATTACTACCAGCATATTGCTTGATTCTGTTAAGTAAGGGTTAATTTTTAGCTTCCGGACTAAGGCTTCCTAGACGATTACGACAGGATTTATGTGCTAAGAAGCATTGTAATGTGATCACAGGAAACCACACTAGGACAAAGAAGGAGAAAGCTGGTTTTTTTAAAGGGGAAAGTCAAGTAATGTATGTTTGAAGGTGTGGCACGATAAGGTCTATCAAACTGTCACTTGCAGCACAAAAGAAAGAAAAACCTGTCTCGGGGTTAAAATCACGGCTCAGAGACAGAATGAGAAAGCATTAGAGTCTCAGACGGTCTATTGTTTAAGGGAAATGAGATAAAAGAGAAAGAAACGCTCAAAAGTCAAAGCAGTATGAGCAGAAAATTTTGGAGAGTGGGGGACAACGTCCTAATAAAATGACACAAAAGAGGAGAAAAAAGTATGCCCTGATAAAAGGAGAATGCAGAGTAAGACTAAGATGCAGTGCCATAATTTTAAAAGTGAAAGCAGAAATACATCCGTACATTCTTACATGCTCAGAGGTGCACGTATAACGGACTTGGCAGCATGAGGCATGAAAAGATAAGTCATTTTACAATTATGGTGCCTGCTTAAGGAAACATACCAGAGAATCAGATAATCTCATCGGCGTTAAGGGAAGGACCCTTGCATAAGTCCAGAATATGTTGAAGAAAAAGTTGTACCAAGTTCGAGGGGAAACCGGAGTTGAAAGATATGAAAAAGATATGAGAGGGAGTTGGTTAGATGGATTTAGGAGCAATACAGTTGACAGAGGATAGACAGCGAGAGGTTAAAAAAAAAATACCTGTGTAAATGACTGTTGTACCACTTCAGCATAAAACAGGGACAAAAAAACGAACGGAAAAGGGGAAAAAAAAAAATCACTTTCTGAGCTTTTAAAAGTAAACTGTAGAGCCTCCTCTGCCAAAGCAGTGCTAGACTGATAAGGCAGCTAAAGTGGGCAAGCTTCCCAGATTCTCATGTCCTTGAGATAGTGAACTACAGCACTTGTTAGGGAAAACCTTTAAAAGCTACAGAAAGAAATGGCAGTTACGGAAGCCTGGATAAGGATATTAAAAAAATGTGAGAAAAAGGGGTTTAGAACTTACACCTCTTCGAGCGAGTTTAAATAGATTTACAAAGGCAGATTCGAAGCCCAAGAGGGAGTATATATATCAAATATGACAGTTACTAGTAATGTAATAAGCTTTGTTCTGGAAAGAGAATCAAAACTCACACCACATGGGACTGAGAAGGAAAAAGAAAAGTTTTCTAGGAAATCAAAAAAATGATTTCTAGTTTGCACAAGAAGCCAAAAAGGTTATAAGGTGTAAAGTTAACCCAATCGGAGAGAAAGGAACTGATTAGGGTCTTCTGGGAAGTGTAGTGCACAAAGCTTTAGATACGGATGGCAAAAAACTGAAGGAACAGACCATTCTTGCATACACCATGAACTCAAAAGGGAAAATATAAACGTCATATAAAGCAAGGAAGTTTAAAACAACCACAGATAAGAAACATTTATATACTTAAAGAGATAAGGGGAAACAGCAGTAGGACGACGGTAAGCAGCTACAAAGCTGAACACCGTAATTACTGTTTTCAGCAAAAAAGAAAGTTATAAGAAGTCCAATAGAAAGAATGAGGAGGAATAGTAAAAGGGACAGTCTCGAGACATTAAAAAAACAAAATCTCGTAGATAACGGTCTCAGCACAAGATCGAAAGTAAGTGTCGCACACACAGAGTGAAGGCAATAGTAGATGTGGAAGGGTGGGGGCTGTCAGTTTTGAGGAGTGGTTATAAGAACAGAGAAACCAAAAGGATTTAGGGGAGATCAATCTGAAAGCGTGCTGTTCTCCTAGAGTAAAGGAAAATCCCCCGATACGGGAACATACAGAAGAGAAAAGAGCAGGATTAGACCCAGGGGACTGAGGGAAGAGGGGACTAATAGGAAGAGGTAAATAGAAGAAGTTAGGATGAAGGAGAACAGGAAAAGGGATTGGGGAGGAAAGTAAGGTCGACCGAAGAAGAAAGAACAGAATACATAGTGAGAACAAGGGGACAGGGATTTGAAAAGGAGGGATTAAGACAGAACACAGGGTGGGATGGGAAGCAGAAAATGCGCAACCTCTAAGGATTGTTAAGCGAGAATGCTAGCATAAAGACCAATCCAAAGATGTTGAACATTGAAATAAACTTACGGCAAACCCCAAATCGCAGTCGCCTGGATTCGGTGTTATGCACCAATCACACAACCAGCACACTCTTGCGCACATCACGCAAATCAAAGAGATGAACAGGATAGGAGAAAGAAAAGGGGGTGAGAAAGAACAGAACAGAATATTGAAAGACAGAAACGAAGGTTTGAACACAAATAGAGATCAGCATAGACAAGGGCAGAGAAGCAGGTGTGTTAGTTCAGCGCAGGGCATGAAGACAGCAAGAAGGTAGAAGAGTATGTAAGATAGGGGTCAGAAAAAGTGTGCAAGTTTAGCGCTAAAGAAGGGAACCTGCAAAGAACAAGGAAGAAGACAGAAAAGAACATAGAACCTTTGAACGCACAAAATTAAGTATCCCCTCTTGCGTTCAAAAGAAGATCAGGAAGGTTAGCGAGTATGGTCAGCGTTCGGAGTCACCACTGTTTAAATCCCCCCCCTTATAGACCTCTTTCTGACTCTTTCCCACGGGGGACTAAAGGTACTTATTTCATATATCGGGTTCGGTATAGTTTCTCTAATCTCCATTGTCACCCAATCATAAGGGGGTGGCATTAGGAGCTGTAATTGAAAACTAATTCCCATAACTACTGCTTTCTGTCCAACACTGAGTGTCACTTGTATGTGATCTACCTTGTAGGCTAAATGTTAGGTAATGAGAAGATGGAATCAATACAAATAGAGACAGAGATAGGTTTAGATAGATAGTTACATTTTATTTCTTACCCAAAGACAAGTCTTCAAGTTGATACAAATACAGACATCAGACAGATTCTGGGTTAATCTGCACAGCGCCCTGCCGTCTGAGAGAAGCGTTGGGGAGGACTCCTAAACTAAGGCAAAATCTCCCCTCTTTTATACACAAACCTCTCCATAGAAGTGAATGGTGAGAAACCTTGCTCCTAATCTTTCTCACTTTCTGAGATCATACTTTCCCACGCGTCTTATCAGCATGTTTTGGGAACAAGTTGTTTTGTTTTTTCTCATCGTGCGGTTTGAGATAACAGTTTCACATCTCCCTGTTGCAATACTTTTCACACCATCTTATGAACTCTGCATCATCTTATACAAAAACTATAAGCCCCATTTTATTCATCTGATCCATCATTCTTTCATTACAGGTGCTGTATTTGATTTAAAAATTGTACCAATTTGTGGCAGGACTCATTGTTCAGACCTGCTTTTTGCAGATTCTCAAATATTAAATCATTTACTTGTTGTTTGGCCTACTCAGTACTTTTTCAGTTGTTTTAGGCTGCATAGCTTTGGCCATCACTATTCCAGTGGTAGCCTTAAAGCCAGGCCATATATTAACAAAACGAAGGCTTTTTCTCAGGCACAGAGAGAGACAGCTATCTACACAACTGCTCTCTACCGCCGAAAAAGAACAAACTGACGGGACTCTTGCGTGATGGGCGGGAAGCTGATGGCCGCACATGCGCGGTGTGCGCGCCCGCGCACGATCGAAGGCTCTAGCAAACTTTTGTTGCTAGGGAGATTTCCGATCTCGGGGGGCTGCCATGGACGTCACCCATTCGTGAGAACAAGCAGCCTGCTTGTCCTCAGAGAAATAAAGATACTGTAAGCAGAGACCCTCAGCGGACAGGAGAGGGAAAAGCCAGCAAAACGGAGTGCAGTGCCTAACACAGCCCCAGCACAGAAAGGAACAGTGCACAGCAATACAGAGGATAATTACAGTAAAGAAAGGACTGACAGACACAAGGGAAAACTGCACCAAGCAGACAACTGCCAGAAGCAGTGAAACTCTGCAGACAAAGGGTTAAACCAAGCTCAAACACACAGCTGCCAGAGGCAGGGAACACTGCAAACAATGGGTTAATTGGAGTACAGGGAAAGAGCAAACCAACAACCCCCACAGGGAGAAACAATGGGTCCCGAGCCTGCTACAAGGGCAGGACATACAAATCAGAATACAAACACAGCAACAAAGGGTAACTCCAAAGGAAGGGAAACCAAAACAAACAAACTGGAACAGAACTAGGTAGGAACTCACCACACAGCACCACAGCCAAACAGAGAATCCCAGGTGCAGTGAGAGAGATAATTAGACACACACTAGAAGCAGCAGGCAAACAGAGACAGAGGAACAGAAACAAGGTAAGGAGTAAACAAGCCCCACTAAAGCACAGAGCAAATAGCTCAGACAGAGCGCAGGTAAGGCTTCAGCAGAACAGGAATAACGCCAAAGCAGGGGTTGTAGGGAAAGGGAAGCTTAAATAGATCAGACTGACATCAGCTCAGCCCCTGACGGACCAATCAGGAGCGATTCCAAGCATTCCACTGTCTGACTAGCAGAATTCTAACAGAATCATAACACATATGTACTAAATTACACTCTGTAAGTCATGCTGCTTCATATATCTACTACTACTACTACTTATCATTTATATAGCGCTACAAGGCATATGCAGCGCTGTACACCATACACAAAGACAGTCCCTGCTCAAAGAGCTTACAATCTAGATAAGACAGTACACAGAACAATTAAGGGTAAGGGAATAGAGAGGTGAGGATAAAGGGCAGGGCAACGTTTTAAAAAATACAGAACCTTCTAGATGCTCTGGCCTGTGCAAATGTTGGGAGGAGGATATTTCCTAACCTGTTTTGGAATCTGGATGGGAGATAATCTGGATCTTCATCTTTAAAGCACCTCATTCCTCTTCAATTGTATAATCTATGTACGTCCTTACTTATAGATGTTACTGGACACCACTAAAATTAAATTATATTCACTCTTCTTTTTTCAAATGTTTCTGGTTCTGTAAGTGCTCACTAGGTTCATTCAAACATATGCTATATGAATGTACTTATGTCCAAAAATATTGGCATGATGTTTGGAATACTATTTGTTGTATAATTAATATCTCTAGTCCTATTTGTTTCAAATATTTGCTAGTAGCCTAGTGGTTAGTGCAGCAGACATTGATCCTGGGGAACTGGGTTCAATTTCCACTGCAGCTCCTTGTGACTCTGGGCAAGTCACTTAACCCTCCATTATCCCAGGTACAAATAAGTACCTGTATATAATGTAAACTGCTTTGAATGTAGTTGGAAAAACTACAGAAAAGCGGTATATTAAGTCCCATTCCCTTTCCCCCTTAAGTATATTTGTTTTCGGAACATTCTCAAGGAACAGGACCATTTGATTTTTAATACTTTAATCAACATTATGATAAAAATAGTTTTAGCTTCTTGGAGAAATTTAGAACAATTACAATTCGCTAAATGGTGGAATTTACTAGACACTACATACTCAATAAAATCTAGCTTGTAATCAAATTTGTAAATCAAAAACTGAATATAACAAAGTCTGCTTTATATTTGCACCTGTTCTATGAATTATTTTAGGTGGAAGAAAGACTTCATTAAAAAAAACAATGCTATAATTATATCATAGCTACTGTATAACACATCATGAGTCAGAAAACCTCCCCCATCCTATATTATTTTGTTATTTAAACCATTTTATACTATTTTATATATATGGCTTATCTTTGAGATTCAATTTAAAATATAGTTGAGTCACTTAGCTTTTACAAAAACGCTTCACTTCTGCACGGCATCAGTTCTATATAGCCCCTCCATTTCATAAACATCACTTCTTCAGGAGCTGCTTTATCATCTCGACTCATCCTTCATGTCTCTCTGACTATATTTTCTCTCTGTATTTTCTCCCAATTTGAATCTCAAAGATAAGCCATATACAGTGCACTCCATTTAAGTGCACATCAGATAAGCACATGCTCTGTTTAACTGCATGCCGTACTTTGGTCCCGTTTTTGGCGCCATCAATTTCTATGGGGACAAACTTCGGTTTAGCGCACCACTGATAAGTGCAAGATTCGCTTATATGCATGGTTTAAGACCGCTCCTCTGCAGGAAAGACTCCGCATAAGCGCTCGCATGGAATATGGAAGCCGATTGGCGCCTGACAACCAACGAGATTTCAAATTTACTGCCCCTTTAACGGCCACAGGCAGAATAAGTGAAAGAATGTTGTTAGAGTGTACACTGGGGTCATCGTCGTCGTCGCAGCAGAACTGTAAGACTTTAACACTGGCTGAACGAATAGAAGTGCTTAAAAAATTAGAAAACAAACAAAGGCAAGCATCTTTTGCTAAAGAATATGGTGTCAATCCCAGTCAAATTTCACATATCTTGAAGCAGAAAGGCCAGCTTCTGGAAGACTCGCAAAACAATACAAATCCACAATGGAAACGAAAACGGGCGGGAAAAGCTGAGGAGGTAGAAGATGCTCTTCTTCGATGGTTTTCTCGAGTCAGGAGCAGACAGTTTCCTGTCAGTGGTCAACTGCTTATGGAGAAAGCTAAGCAGCTAGCTGAAAGTCTTGGACTAACTGATTTCAAAGCCACTGTTGGATGGTTGGAAAGATGGAAGGAGAGGAACAACATAAAATTCAAGAAACAGCATGGTGAGAAATAAGACGCTGATGACTTTGGTGTTGAAAATTGGGTTGTTTCAGTTCTTCCTACCATCTTCAACGAGTTTGCACCTCGTGACATTTTCAATGCTGACGAAAACAGTCTCTACTGGCGAGCGATACCTGATGGAACACTTGCATTCAAACATGCCGATGTTATGTCTGGGAATGTGAGCCCTTGTGCCCCGACTGAGCACGGCGAAGATGGAGTGACACCGCACTCGGTCAGGCAGCCACACAACCCCTAGCTTCACCTGGGAAGCGACCGCCATTCCCGGGAGTTGAGCCCCCAGGTGCAGGTGGCCACCAGGACTTCCAGAACTGGCGGGGTTCCATGGCCACTGACCCAACAGGCAGGGAGAGCAGACACTGTCCAGGAGCAAAGGAATCAGCAGCGCAGTGAATAGTCAGAGAAACAGTCCGAGGTCTAGGCAGGCAGCAACAAGGCGCGTAGTCAGGCAACAATCCAGGTTCTGGTACACAGGAATCACAGGAACAAAGATAGCCGTCTGTAGAACACAGATGTAGACCACGACCTCTAAGCACTAGAAGCCGAAGCAAACTGATGACCGTGTTCAGTTCTTAAATAGGCCTCTCATCAGGAGATCCCTGCCACAGCTGTCTTCAAGATGGCTGCCCCCACCAGAGACGTCCTCAAGCCCAAATATGGACTTCCTTCCTGGGGCTGCCCAGCTCCAAGATGGCCGTCCTCAGAGACTGATCAAATGCACCTCTCAAGATGGCCGCCCCTCAACTGAACCTTCCAAGATGGCCACCGCCAGGAGCAGCCAGGTAGGAGTGTAACAGAATGTAACAGTACCCCCTCCGGAAACATCTCCCCCTCACCGGTTCGGTCCGGGCTTAGAAGGGTGACAAGTGTGGAACTCCCGGATCAGTTCTGGAGCATGAACATTGTCCGCCGGCTCCCAGGAGTTGTCGTCCGGACCGAAATGCTTCCAAGCCAGGAGATAGAACAGCGTCCGTCCACGCCACTTGGAGTCCAGGATGTGATCCACCTCATACTCTGGATCCGGATCACTCTCAGCACGGCCCCCTTCTTGGGTTCAGGATGCCACTTGGACCTGTGGAAAGGTTTCAGGAGAGAGACGTGAAAAGCATTGTGCACCCGGAGTTGGCTGGGTAGGTACAACTGGTAAGTCACTGCTCCTATCCTGGAGCATACAGCAAAAGGTCCAGTGAACTGTGGGGCAAACTTTAGAGATGGGAGCATAGGTGCCCGGTATAAGAGGCTTGGGGAGGCTAAGCCTCCCCAGCCAGAAGTGCAGCAAGGGCGGGGCGGGTGCAGCTCGTGAACATCTCCCTCCCCCCCACCGACTGGTGCGCGACAGTCCCGATCTTTACCCCCCATCCCCTCGACTAGTACGGTGCCACTCCCTCTGTTCTGCTCCGTATTGCTCTTCCCCTCCGTTCTGTCACGTTGTCTTTCAACGAGGCTTCCTGTTCCCATAGCAGCAGCAGCAGCAGCAATGATGTAAGCGCTGTTGCTTTCAGCCTGCCCCGGGAAGCCTTCTCTGGACAGCGTCCCTCCTAAGCGGGAAGCTGTTCAGAGAGTGCTTCCGGGGCAGGCTGAAAGCAGCGGCGCTTACATCATTGCTGCTGCTGCTGCTACGGGAACAGGAAGCCTCGTTGAAAGACGACGTGACAGGAGCGGAGGGGGAGAGCAATACGGTACCGCACTAGTCTGGGGGGGGGAGGGGAAGCGATGCCAGACAGACCGACCAAAGGGAAAGGGGGGTGGAGAGAGGAGGATGTGAGATGCCACATCTAAGGAGAAGAGGGAGGAAGGAAAGCAATGGCAGGGTATGGGAATGGGAAAAGGGGGGTGGAGAAAGGAGTAAGAGTGATGGAAGCAAGAAGGGGAGGGAAGAGAAAGGTGGGATGCATGAGGGAGAGGAGAGATGCATGAAGACGCTGGAGGAGAGAGAGAGAAAGTGGAAAAGTGCAGGGGAGAGCCAGAGAGAGATGGGGAGAGAAAGAGGGGACATGGAAGAGAGCAGGGGAGAGCCAGAGAGAGATGGGGAGAGAAAAAGGGGACATGGAAGAGAGCAGGGGAAAGCCATGGACATGGAAAAGAGCAGGGGAAAGCCAGAGAGAGATGGGGAGAGAAAGAGGGGCCATGGAAAAGAGCAGGGGAGAGCCAGAGAGAAGATGCTGGATGGAAGAGGGGTACAGAGAGAGAGAGATTAGTGGAAAGATGGGGGGAGAAAGAGGGGACATGGGCAGGAGCGAGAAGCTGCTGGGGAGAAACTGGGGGAGACCCTAGCTGTCAGACAGAGAAATGCTGAATGAAAGGAGGGAGAAAGAGGGAAAAGCTGGAAGGAGGGGGCAGAAAGAGGGAAGACAATGGACGTAAGGGTAGGGAGGGAAAGAGGAAAGACACTGGAAGGATGGGGATAGAGAGGACATACTGAATGGAAAAGGGTCAAGAGAAAGAACTGTTTAGAAGGAAGGAGATATAGAGGGAGACAATGGATGGAAGGAGAGGGAGACAATAGACGGAAGGATTGGGAGAGGGTAATGGGTAGAAGGATGGAGAGAGAAAGAGGCATGACACTGGATGGAAGGGTAGGAGAGAAAGAGGGAAGGTGCTGGACATGGATGGATGGAGGGGAGGGAAAGGAGAAATCTGGATATGGATGGAGTGGAGGTCAGGGAACAGAGGAGAAATATTGGACAAGGATGGAGGGTAGGAAAGACAAAGGACGTACATGCACATGGATGGAGGGGACGGGAGAAATGCTGGATATGGATGGAGGGAAAATTGCTGAATTTAAGGGCTGGATTGGAACACTTTGAAGGCAGATGCTGAAACTGGAGAAAGGATAGGGACAGAGCTACAGATGGTAGACAGGACGCATAAAGACACACAAGGACGCCTAAGGACACAGGAGGATGGTGGACATGGTGAGAGAAAAAATATCAAATGGAAAGAAGACACTGGGACCAAAGTGAATAGAAAAACTAAATGATCAGACAACAAAGGTTAAAAAAAAGTATTTTATTCAGAATTTATTAACTGGAATATGTCAGCTTTTGGAAATGTGCATCTGTGATATTTTGCATGTAAGTTTCAGTTTTTCTAGTATTGCTGCATGCTGAGTCTGACTTCTTGAGGTAACTTTCCAGTTTTGCCTTCATATCTGTTGTGTCGTGTGTTTTTCATGTGTAATCAAGGTGCAGTATTCTACTAGTGTGTAGTATTTACAGCCCTTTTTGTTTTTTGTTTTTTTGTTTCACTAGGGTTTAGAGCCCGGTGTAATTACAGTGCTGCCTTTCCACGCATAAGGTTGTAGCTCGTCCTGTCCTTGGAATTAGTGCTGTTATGGTTTGCTAAGGTTATGAGTGTGTTTTTGCACAAGTTTGTGTATAGTGTTTTGCAGTGGAGAGATTGTGTATTGGCCTTACTGAGGTGGCACCAAAACATCAGAAAGGGTTTTAGAGCCTAAATCACGACACACTACCTCTTGAAGGATCTACATATAGTCGTTAAAAAAAGGAGCTCATTGTGAACACTATCCACCCTAAAAGGGTGTTTTGTGGCTCTACATGAGAATTGTGATATTATGATCCCTTGTTTCATATTGTTGACGGTCTGCATTTTCCATATGGGTGGTATATTGGTGTATTAGGGTCTGCCTAGTGTTATGGTACAGTAAGGTTCTGAGTGTGTTTTTGCACAAATTTGTGCATAGTGTTTTACAGTTGAGCGATTGTGGTTAGTATATGCTTTGAGCAACCACTTTATTCTTTGACATATGATACATATCTAATATCTAAATTTAATAAAAGGTATTAATTGTGACTTTTATTTTTATTTATTTATTTTTTCTGTGTGTTATCAGACAATTATGGATTTAAGCTCCACCCCCTAACCCCGCCCCCTTTAGCCTCCCCAAACATTTGGGCCACCGACCGCCTATGGATGGGAGCCACAGTCTCAGGTACCGGGTGCTCAACCATACCTTCTCTCCCGGCAGGAACGTGGGAGCCACCTGTCTCCTACGGTCGTAGATCTCCTTGGCCTTGACCGCAGCTCGTCGTAACTGCTCCTGGACCTTCTTCCACACATCCTGAAGAGAACAGACCATGGGCGGCACCTGCAATGGAACCTCCTCGGGGTAAACTGGCGGAGGCAGACGCGGGTGGCGACCATAGATGGTGCTGAATGGGGTCGTCCGGGAGGCCGAATGCAGGCTGTTGTTATAAGCAAACTCAGCCCAGGTTAGCAGAGTAGCCCAATCATCCTGGCGCTGGTTAGAGTATGCCTGGAGGAACGCCTTCACAGTCTAGTTGACCCGCTCCACCATACCATTGGTCTGCGGGTGGTATGCAGACGAGAAAAGGGTGGTAACCCCGAAGGCTGAACACAACGCCCTCCAGAAGCGAGACGTAAACTGGGAGCCTCGGTCACTAAAGATCCTCTGGGGCAATCCATGGAGCCGGAAAATGTGCGTGATGAAGCTCGCAGCGAGGTTGGCAGCAGTGGGCAAAGCCTTCATAGGGCCATCTTGGAGAACCGGTTGATCACCACCCACATGACTGTATTGCCCTGCGAGGGCAGCAGATCGGTGATAAAATCCATGGCTAGGTCCTCCCAAGGCTGTTGTGGCACCGGCATGGGCTGCATCAATCCCCACTGCTTCTGATGGGACGCTTTAGTTCGGGTGCACACCGGGCAGGTAGACACATACTGCAAGACATCCTGCGCCATCCGCGGCCACCAGTACGATCGGGAGATAAGATGCAGAGTCTTGTGGAAGCCAAAGTGTCCAGCAAATTCGGAAGTGTGCCCCCAGTGCAGCACCTTCCTACAGAGATCCACCAGAATGGCCTTCTGGCAAGCGGCACTGGCCCCGGGCATGGAGGGAATACATGCCGGATTCAACATTGGGTACGGCTCCTCCTGGTCCTTGGGAGCCTCGAAGCTGCAGGGCAGGGCATCCGCCTGGACATTCTTTTCCCCCGGTCTGAAGATCAGATGGAAGTCAAACCGAGCAAAGAACAGAGACCACCGGGCCTGGTGAGGATTCAGTCTGGTGGCATTTTGCAGATACAGCAGGTTTTTGTGGTCACTGGGTGTGCTGCTCCCTCCAGTAAGTAGCGCCACTCCTCAAAGGCTAGTTTGAGCGCCAGAAGTTCCCGATCCCTCACCATATAGTTCCGCTCCGCGGGGGTGAACTTGAGGGAGAAGAAGAAGCAGGGATGTTTTTCCCGGATGCCAACGTCTGGGAGAGTACTACCCCTACTCCCAGGGATGAGGCATCCACCTCCACCAGGAAAGGCTGGGTAGTCTGCACTGCGGAGTACTGGGGCAGAAAGGAAATCCTTCTTCAGGGTGGCGAACGCGGTGAAGGCCTCCGGCGTCCAGTTCTTCGCGTCGGTGCCCTTCCTCGTGAGGGCCGTCAGGGGAGCCATGATGACAGAGTAATTCTGGATGAACTGCCGGTAGTAATTGGCGAACCTCAGGAACCTCTGCAAGGCCCGCAGACCCTGGGGAGCCGGCCAGTCACGGATCGCTGTCAATTTACCAGGATCCATCTGCAACCCGGTGGAGGAAACAATATACCCCAGGAAAGGCAGACTCTGTTGGTGGAACGAACATTTCTCCAACTTGGCGTACAGCCGATGCTCCCGGAGGCGCTGGAGCACTGTGCGGACATGGGTGACATGTTGTGGCAGAGAAGCGGAGAAGATCAAGATGTCATCCAGATAGATGATCACTGAAGTGTAGAGCAGGTCCTGGAATATGAAATTTACAAAGTTCTGAAATACTACAGGGGCATTGCAGAGGCCGAACGGCATCACCCGGTATTCAAAGTGTCCTTCATGGGTGTTAAATGCCGTCTTCCACTCATCTCCCTCCCGGATCCGCACCAGGTTGTAGGCCCCACGTAAGTCCAACTTAGTGAAGATCTTGGCCCCTTGCAGGCGGTCGAACAACTCCGGGATGAGTGGAAGCTGATACCGGTTCTTGACGGTGATTTTATTCAAACCCCGGTAGTCAATGCAAGGGCGAAGTGACCCGTCTTTCTTTGAAACAAAGAAGAATCCGGCCCCTGCAGGGGAAGTAGAAGCTCGGATGAACCCCTTGAGGAGATTCTCCTGGATGTAGTCAGTCATGGCCCGGGACTCATCATGGGACAAGGTGTAAAGACGCCCTCTGGGTGAGTTGGTTCCCGGCAGTAGATCAATGGCACAGTCGAAAGACCGATGAGGAGGAAGTGTGTCCGCTGCCCGAGCACTGAAGACATCCCGGAAATCTTGATAGTCCTTAGGCAGCCCGGGCAACCCTTCCTGCGGGTTCTGAACTTGGACTGAGCAGAGAGGTATAGGGGCCTTGACCAGCTGGAGACAGTGCTGAAAACACCAGGAAACCCATTGCCCGATCTCCCCGGTGGACCAGTTGATAACCGGAGCATGCAGTCGGAGCCAGGGTAGTCCAAGGATCACCGGGTGAATGGCTCGGGGAAGTACCGGGAACTGGATCTCCTCCTGATGCAATGCCCCCACCTGCAGACACAGAGGCGATGTGATCCGGGTGAGTCCGGGGAAGACTGTCCCCCTGGATGGAGGTGACCCTGAGAACCGGTTGGCAGGGCACCGTGGAACCACCCAACTGCAACAGGAACAGCATCAATGAAGTTCTCACCGGCCCCAGAGTCCAGCAAGGCCCGCGTCTGGATCTGGACCCCTTCTCCACGGAGCAGGACGGGAACAGAGAGCAGGTTGTCGGGAAGGGATGCCAGCCGACCTAGAGCCACTCCCTTCACGGGGCCTGGGCCGGAGTGTTTCCCGACGCCCCAGGCTTATTTGGGCAGGTGCCCGAGAAATGGCCAGCCTGCCCACAGTACAGGCATAACTGATTCCTGAGACGATGGGCCCTCTCCTGCTTGGACAAGCGATGCCGCCCCACTACCATGGGCTCCTTACGAACCCTCTTCGAGGAACCTAGGCGTCTCTGGGCGACGGAAGCGGCCCCTGGTTCTCTGCACCGCCGGCTGCATAGCCCTCTCCTGGAGTCGCTCCTGGAACCGGATATCAACCCTGGTGCAGAGTGCAATGAGGGCGTCCAAGGTGGCGGGAATCTCTCTACCAGCCAATTCGTCCTTTAGTTGGCCATTCAACCCCTGCCAGAAAATGGCCGAGAGGGCTTCCTGGTTCCACCTGAGTTCTGTGGCCAAGGTACGGAACCGGACAGCATACGCCCCAGCCGACCCAGAACCCTGCTGGAT
This sequence comes from Microcaecilia unicolor, assembly GCF_901765095.1. Lineage (NCBI taxonomy): Eukaryota > Metazoa > Chordata > Amphibia > Gymnophiona > Siphonopidae > Microcaecilia > Microcaecilia unicolor. Next base: position 217,216,524 of record NC_044036.1, read on the forward strand.
CTGCAGTAGCTCACCAGAGGCAGAAGAAGGCTGGCCAGGCACGTCGAATACCATCCGGAACTGCTGCAGAAACTCATCAAGGTCCACCAGAACTGGACTCTGCTGCTCCCATAGCGGGGACGCCCAGGCCAGGGCAGCACTGAAAAGCAGGGAGATGATGTAGGTCACCTTTACTTTATCAGATGGGAAAGCCTCTGGTTGCAGCTTGAACAGGATCTGGCAATGGTTGAGAAAACCCCGGCATGCTGAAGGGGTGCCATCGAAGCGGGGAGGTTCTGGAAGCCGCAACCGTGCAGCGGAAGCCTCCGCCCTAGGGCCCGGAGGAGCCACGGCAACCTGTTGCTGGAGCACCGGTAGCTGGTTGCAGACCTCCTGCAGCTGAGCCTGCTGCTGATGTAGAACCTGAGCCAGGTTGGACAGCTCGGTCTTGTCTGGCGAGCTCAAGGCTTCGGCTTACTGTTATGTCTGGGAATGTGAGCCCTTGTGCCCCGACTGAGCCCGGCGAAGATGGAATGACACCGCATTCGGTCAGGCAGCCAGACAACCCCTAGCTTCACCTGGGAAGTGACCGCCGTTCCCCGGGAGTTGAGCCACCAGGTGCAGGCGGCCACCAGGACTTCCGGAACCGGCGGGGTTGCACGGCCACTGACCCGACAGGCAGGGAGAGCAGACACCGTCCAGGAGCAAAGGAATCAGCAGCGCAGTGAATAGTCAGAGAAACAGTCTGAGGTCTAGGCAGGCAGCAACACGGCGCATAGTCAGGCAACAATCCAGGTTCTGGTACACAGGAATCACAGGAACAAAGATAGCCGGCTGTAGAACACAGACGTAGACCACGACCTCTAAGCACTAGAAGCCGAAGCAAGCTGATGACCGTGTTCAGTTCTTAAATAGGCCTCTCATCAGGAGATCCCTGCCACAGCTGTCTTCAAGATGGCTACCCCTACCAGAGACGTCCTCAAGCCCAAATATGGACTTCCTTCCTGGGGCTGCCCAGCTCCAAGATGGCTGTCCCCAGAGACTGATCAAATTCCCTTCTCAAGATGGCCACCCCTCAACTGAACCTTCCAAGATGGCCGTCCTCAGGGACTGATCAAATGCACCTCTCAAGATGGCCGCCCCTCAACTGAACCTTCCAAGATGGCCGTCACCAGGAGCAGCCAGGTAGGAGTGTAACAGAATGTAACAGCCAAAACTACTGGAGGTAAAACGTTGAAGGACCGACTGATGATCCTCCTTTGCTGCAATATGGATGGGAGTGAGAAGTTGGAACCCTTCGTCATTGGAAAGAACAGACAGCACCGTTGCTTCAAGAAAGCTAAGCGACTTCCTGTGTCATACGAGGCTAACGCAAATTCATGGATGACTGGGGAAATTTTGAAGCAGTGGCTAAAGAAGTTAGACACTAGAATGCAGGTACAAAAGCGTCAGATTTCGTTGCTTTGTGATAATTGTGCTGCACACAGGGACGATGTCAGGCAGTCTAGTCAAGGTGGTCTTCCTGCCACCAAACACTACCTCTCTGATCCAACCTATGGATCACGGCATAATAGCCAATTTCAAACAACATTATCAGGCTCTTGTGCTACGTCATCTGATGAGTGTTATGGATGACCAGACTGGCAAGGATAAACGTGCTGCTGAACTGGCTCGTAATCTATCACTGTTGGATTCCCTACATATGCAGAAAGAAGCCTGGAATCAAGTTACACAGGCAACCATTATGAACTGCTACAAGCGGGCAAGCTTTGTTACGGATGTGGAGAGGGACGAAACAGATGCAGCTGTTGCAAACAGGTCAGATGAACAGGTTATTGACATCCCAGCCGGTGTTACTGAATAGGAGTTTCATCGCTACATAGCTGTTGAATACGATCTACAAACAGCTGACAACAGCACTGATGTCGAGATATGTGCCTACACGCAGGCAACAATGGCTGATGATGAAACAGATGAAGAAATGAGCAGCGAGGCACATGCTGATGAAATTCAACAACCTCCTCCTGTCACTTTTGCAAGAGCGCTGGAGAGTCTCAACACCATGCGGGCCTATCTGGAGGCCACTGGATGTCAGTGCTATGACAGTTTTTACCATCTGGCAGATGTAGTCTATGGAACTCACAGACCCAATAGTGTACAGAGGAATATTACTTCAAGTAAGCCTAACGTCAGTTAACGGAGACTGTATACTATACGTATAATAATAAACAGTACTGTACATATGTTTATCAAGCTTCTTTGGGTCACAACGGTTAAGTACACGCTCCGGTTAACTGCATGCATTTCTTTGGTCCCAGACCCTTGCACTGAAGCGGATTACTGTTTATAGTGGAGTCCCCTTTTACAACCACCTAGTCTATAAGAAGAGTCAGACAAGTGGGGCAATAGGGTTTCTGCCTCACACCCATCACAAGATATGATGGACCAGCTGTTACGTTCCTCACCTGGCTCCAGGCCTGCACGGACGATTCGCCGGCGAGTCATGGTCCGGCGAAGATAGCGGGCCATCTTGGATGTGGTTTCTCCAGGATAGGTTGGCCATCTTGGGATGGGCATCTCTGCTTGTGGCAGCCATCTTGGAGTTGGTTAGCTTCAGAAAGGAAGCCCATATTTGGACGTAGGGCATCTTTGCTGATGGGGGCAGCCATCTTGGATCAGCTGCACATGTTTGAGATTGATTCCTACACTATTTAAAGCCCTGCCTCCAGTCCTTTGTTGCTTCGGCCTCAATTGTGTTTGAGATCCACGCTGGTGCTCCCTGTCTTCGGTTCCTGGGTTCCTGACCTTGGTTTGTTCCTGGACTAGGCATTGTGTTGCTGCCTGCCTTGACCTTGGACTGTTCTATGACTATTCTTTGCTCTGTGGTTTACGGGCTCCTGGACTGTGTTTGTTTGCCCACCTGTCTGATCAGTGGTCGTGCAACCCCGCCGGTTCCGGATGTCCTGCCAGCCACTTGAACCCAGGGGCTCAACTCCTGGGGGACAGTGGCTAAGTGCAGGTGAAGCTAGGGGTTGTCTGTCTGCCTGACCGAGTGCGGTGGCACTCCATCCTCGCCATGCTCAGTCGGGGCACAAGGGCTCACACATCCCCAGTCATAACAGTAGGCCAAAGCCAGGAGCTTGCCAGACAAAACCGAGCTTTCCAACCTGGCTCAGGTATTGCATCAACAGCAGGCTCAAATAATGCATTTGTCCAGCAGATTGCAGGATGTCTGAAACCAGCTACCAGCGTTCCAGCAACAGGCATCTGCGGTCCCGCCGGTCCCTAGGGCGGAGGTCTCCACCACACAGTTGCAACTTGCAGAGCCTCCGCGGTACGATGGTTCCCCTGCAGCATGCCGTGGTTTTCTCAACCAGTGCCAAATCCTGTTTGAGTTACAACCGGAGGTCTTCCCCTCCGACAAGATAAAAGTGACCTACATCATCTCTCTGCTGTCTGGTGCCGCCCTGGCCTGGGCGTCTCCACTATGGGAACAGCGGAACCCAGTTCTGGCAGACCTAGAGGAGTTTCTGCGACAGTTCTGGATGGTATTGGACGTGCCTGGCCGACCTTCCTCTGCCTCTGGGGAGCTGCTGCAGATCCAGCAGGGCTCCGGGTTGGTCGAGGCGTATGCTGTCCGGTTCCGTACCTTGGCCGCAGTACTCAGGTGGAACCAGGAGGCTCTAACGGCCATTTTCTGGCAGGGGTTGGACAAAAGATGAGCTGGCCGGCAGAGAGATTCCCCCTACTTTGGAACCCTTATTGCACTCTGCACGAGAATCGACATTCGGTTCCAGGAGCGACTCCAGGAGAGGGCCATGCAGTCGGTGGTGCAGAGATCCAGGGGTCTGCCCCATTGCCCAGAGACGCCTGGGTTCCGTGAGGAGGGTTCGGAAGGAACCAAGGAGGAACCCATGGTAATGGGGCGGCATCGCCTGTCCAAGGAGGAGAGGGCCCACCGCCTCCGAAGGCATCTATGCTTGTACTGTGGGGAGGCCGGCCATCTCTCAGACACCTGCCCAAACAAGCCTGGGAAGTCGGGAAATGCCCCGGCCCGAGCCCCATGAAGGGAGTGGCTCTGGGCCAGTTGGCCTCCCTTCCGGACTACTTGCTCTCTGTTCCCGTCATGCTCCAAGGTGAGGGGCGTCAGGTTCATACTCAGGCCTTGCTGGACTCCGGGGCCAGAGGAAACTTCATTGACGCGGAGTTCCTGTCACAGTTGGGTAGCTCCACTTTGCCCTGTCAGCCGGAGCTCTAGGTCACCTCCATTCAGGGGGATAGCCTTCCCCGGACAATCACTCGGATCACCTCGCCCCTGCATCTGCAGGTAGGAGCATTGCATCAGGAGAATATCCAGTTCTTGGTTCTTGCCTGAGCCATTCACCCGGTGATTCTTGGACTGCCCTGGCTCCGGCTACATGCTCCAGTGATTGACTGGTCCACCGGTGAGATCGGGCAATGGGGTTCCCGGTGTGTCGAGCACTGCCTCCAGCAGGTCAAGCCTCCTCTGCCGCTCTGCTCTGCCCCGCTTCAAGGGCCGCAGGAGGGGTTGCCCGGGCTGCCTATAGACTCAGGATTTCCGGGACGTGTTCAGTGCTCGGGCGGCGGACACGTTGCCTCCTCACCGGTCTTTCGATTGCGCCATTGACCTCCTGCTGGGAACCGATCCACCCCGAGGGCGTCTTTACACCTTATCCCGTGAGGAGTCCTGCACCATGAGGGAGTACATCCAAGAGAACCTCCTCAAAGGCTTCATTCGAGCATCTACTTCGCCGGCAGGGGCCGGGTTCTTTTTTGTGTCCAAGAAGGATGGGTCTCTCCGCCCCTGCATTGACTACCGGGGGTTGAACAAGATCAGGGTGAAGAACCGGTACCTGCTTCCACTCATCCCGGAGTTGTTTGACCGCCTTCAAGATGCCAAGATTTTCACCAAACTGGATTTGTGTGGGGCCTACAACCTGGTGCGGATCCGGGAGGGAGATGAGTGGAAGACGGCTTTCAACACCCATGAGGGGCACTTTGAGTACCGGGTAATGCCGTTTGGCCTCTGCAATGCCCCTGCGGTGTTTCAAAACTTTGTGAACTTCATTTTCCAAGACCTGCTCTACACTTCAGTAATCGTGTATCTAGATGACATCTTGATTTTCTCCCCCTCTCTGTCCCAGCATGTTTCTCACGTCCGCACGGTGTTCCAGCGCCTCCGGTAACATCGGCTGTATGCCAAGCTGGAGTCTTCCATTCCTGGGGTATATCGTTTCCTCCACCGGATTGCAAATGGATCCAGGGAAATTGACAGCAAGTCGTGACTGGCCGGCTCCCCAGGGGCTGCGGGCATTGCAGAGGTTCCTGGAGTTCGCCAATTACTACCGGCAATTCATCCAGGTTTACTACCTCATCATGGCTACACTAATGGCCCTCACGAGGAAGGGCGCTGATGTTAAGAACTGGAAGTCGGAGGCGGTTGCTGCATTTACTACCCTGAAGAAAGCGTTACTTTCCGCGCCGGTCCTACGCAGTCTGGACCCTACCCAGCCCTTCTTGGTGGAGGTGGATGCTTCAGCCCTGGGAGTAGGAGCCGTGCTCTCCCAGACGTCTGCTGCCGGGAAGAAGCACCCCTGTTTCTTTTTCTCCCATAAGTTCACCCCCGTGGAACGGAACTTTACGGTGAGAGATCGGGAACTTCTGGAGCTCAAGTTAGCTTTTGAAGAGGCGCTACTTGCTGGAGGGAGCAGCGCATCCGGTGACGGTGATCACTGACCACAAGAACCTACTCTACCTCCAAAATGCCACCAGACTGAACCCGCACCGGGCCCGGTGGTCACTGTTCTTGCAAGGTTCGACTTCCGCCTGATCTTCAGGCCGGGGGATAAGAACATCCAGGCAGATGCCCTGTCCCGCAGTTTCGAGGCTCCCGGGGACCAGGAGGAGTCCTGCCCCCATGTTGAACCCGGCCTGTATTCCCTCCATACCCGGAGCTAGCGCCGCTTGCTAGAAGGCCGTCCCAGTGGGTCTCTGTAGGAAGGTGTTACGCTGGGGGCACGCTTCCGAATTCGCCAGACACTTCGGGTTCCACAAGACCCTCCATCTGATCTCCCGGTCGTACTGGTGGCCTCCGATGGCGCAGGATGTGTTGCAGTATGTGTCCACCTGTCCAGTGTGCGCCCGAACTAAGAGTTCTCATCAGAGGCAGTGGGGTTTGATGCAGCCCACGCCGGTACCCTAGCAGCCCTGGGAGGACCTGTCCATGGATTTCATCACTGATCTATCGGTCTCCCAGGGCAACACTGTCATTTGGGTGGTAATAGATTGGTTCTCCTTCCTTCCCTTTCTCTCCAAATTACTTGAGCATGCTGTTCACCGCCGCTGCCTTGATTTTCTCTCCTCACATGCTATTCTTGACCCACTACAATCTGGTTTTCGCCCTCTCCACTCAACCGAAACTGCACTTACTAAAGTCTCCAATGACCTATTACTGGCTAAATCCAGAGGTCAATATTCCATCCTCATTCTTCTTGATCTTTCCGCTGCTTTTGACACTGTCGATCACAGCATACTTCTCGATACCCTGTCCTCCCTTGGAATCCAGGGCTCTGTCCTTTCCTGGTTCTCTTCCTACCTCTCCCTCCGCACCTTTAGTGTTCACTCTGGTGGATCCTCTTCTACTTCTATCCCTCTGCCTGTCGGCATACCTCAGGGTTCTGTTCTTGGTCCCCTCCTCTTTTCTATCTACACTTCTTCCCTTGGTTCATTAATTTCATCCCATGGCTTTTCCTACCATCTCTATGCTGATGACTCCCAAATCTACCTTTCTACCCCTGATATCTCACCTTGCATCCAAACCAAAGTTTCAGCGTGCTTATCTGACATTGCTGTCTGGAAGTCTCAACGCCACCTGAAATTAAATATGACCAAAACCAAGCTTCTCATTTTCCCCCCCAAACCCACCTCCCCACTCCCTCCATTTTCTATTTCTGTTGATGGCTCTCTCATTCTCCCTGTCTCCTCAGCTCGAAACCTTGGGGTCATCTTTGACTCTTCTCTCTCCTTCTCTGCTCATATCCAGCAGATCGCCAAGACCTGTCGTTTCTTTCTTTACAACATCCGTAAAATCCGCCCCTTTCTTTCCGAGCACTCTACCAAAACCCTCATCCACACCCTTGTCACCTCTCATTTAGACTACTGCAATCTGCTTCTTGCTGGCCTCCCACTTAGTCACCTCTCCCCTCTCCAATCGGTTCAAAACTCTGCTGCCCGTCTCGTCTTCCGCCAGGGTCACTTTACTCATACTACCCCTCTCCTCAAGTTGCTTCACTGGCTCCCTATCCATTTTCGCATCCTGTTCAAACTTCTTCTACTAATCTATAAATGTACTCACTCTGCTGCTCCCCAGTATCTCTCCACACTCATCCTTCCCTACACCCCTTCCCATGCACTCCGCTCCATGGATAAATCCTTCTTATCTGTTCCCTTCTCCACTACTGCCAACTCCAGACTTCGCGCCTTCTGTCTCGCTGCACCCTACGCCTGGAATAAACTTCCTGAGCCCCTACGTCTTGCCCCATCCTTGGCCACCTTTAAATCTAGACTGAAAGCCCACCTCTTTAACATTGCTTTTGACTCATAACCACTTGTAACCACTCGTCTCCACCTACCCTCCTCTCCTCCTTCCTGTACACATTAATTGATTTGATTTGCTTACTTTATTTTTTGTCTATTAGATTGTAAGCTCTTTGAGCAGGGACTGTCTTTCTTCTATGTTTGTACAGCGCTGTGTACACCTTGTAGCACTATAGAAATGCTAAATAGTAGTAGTAGTAGTTCTCCAAGATGGCTCATTTTGTTCCAATGAAGGCCTTACCCACTGCTGCCATTCTTGCTGCTAGTTTCATCACCCACATCTTCAGGCTCCATGGATTATCCCAAAGGATCATCAGTGACTGAGGATCACAGTTCACTTCCCACTTTTGGAGAGCATTGTGTTCAGACTTAGAGGTAACCACCCTTTTCTCATCAGCATACCACCCGCAAACTAATGGTATGGTGGAGCGGGCCAACCAGACGGTGAAGGCGTTCCTATGGGCCTACTCTAATCAGCGCCAGGATGACTGGTCCACGCTGCTACCCTGGGCTGAATTCGCCTATAACAGCAGCCTGCATTCAGCCTCCCGGACTACACCCTTCAGCACCATCTATGGACGCCATCCACGTCTACCTCCGCCAATTTCCCCCGCGAAGGTCCCACCTCAGGTGCAGCCCACGGTCCGTTCGCTTCAGGAAGCTTGGAGGAAGGTCCAGGAACAGTTACGACGGCAGCGGTCAAGGCCAAGGAGACATACGACCGTAGGAGACAAACGGCTCCCACGTTCCTGCCGGGAGAGAAAGTATGGCTTAGCACCCGGTACCTGAGACTGCGGCTTCCATCGCTCAAGTTTGCTCCACGATTCATTGGACCCTTTGCGGTATGCTCCAGAATAGAAGCAGTGACTTACCAGTTGCACCTACCTGGCCAACTCCGGGTGCACAATGCCTTCCATGTGTCACTCTTGAAACCCTTCCACAGGTCCAAGTGGCATCCCGAACCCAAGAGGGTGGTCGTGCCTGAGAATGACCCGGATCCCTAGTACGAGGTAGATCGCATCCTGGATTCTAAGCTGCGGGGAGGAAAGCTATTCTACCTCTTGTCCTGGAAGCACTTCGGCCCTGAAGACAACTCCTGGGAGCCAGCCACTAATGTGCATGCTCCCGATCTGGTCCGTGAGTTTCATGCTCTCCATCCTACTCGGCCCGGGCCAGGGAGAAGGGGGAAGCTTCCAGGGGGGGGGGGGGGGTACTGGTACGTTCCTCACCTGGCTCCAGGCCTGCACGGCAGATTCGCTGGCGAGTCGTGGTCCGGCGAAGATAGTGGGCCATCTTGGATGTGGTTTCTCCAGGATAGGTCGGCCATCTTAGGATGGGCATCTCTGCTTGTGGCAGCCATCTTGGAGTTGGTTAGCTTCAGGAAGGAAGCCCATATTTGGACGTAGGGCATCTCTGCTGATGGGGGCAGCCATCTTGGATCAGTTGCACATGTTTGAGATTGATTCCTACACTATTTAAAGCCCTGCCTCCAGTCCTTTGTTGCTTCGGCCTCAATTGTGTTTGAGATCCATGCCGGTGCTCCCTGTCTTCGGTTCCTGTGTTCCTGACCTTGGTTTGTTCCTGGACTACGCGTTGTGTTGCTGCCTGCCTTGACCTTGGACTGTTCTATGACTATTCTTTGCTCTGCGGTTTACGGGCTCCTGGACTGTGTTTGTTTCCCACATGTCTGGTCAGTGGTCATGCAACCCCGCCGGTTCCGGAAGTCCTGCCGGCCGCTTGAACCCAGGGGCTCAACTCCTGGGGGACAGTGGCTAAGTGCAGGTGAAGCTAGGGGTTGTCTGGCTTAGGGTTACCATATGGCTCCAGAAAAAGGAGGACGGATTGAGCCAGCCGGGTTTTACTTCCATAGCTTTCAATGGAAGTAATTGAGCCAGCCGGGTTTTACTTCCATTGCTTTCAATGGAAAGCAATGGAAGTAAAACCCGGCTGGCTCAATCCATCCTCCTTTTTCTGGAGCCATATGGTAACCCTAGTCTGGCTGCCTGACCGAGTGCGGTGGCACTCCATCCTCGCCGTGCTCAGTCAGGGCACAAGGGCTCACACATCCCCAGTCATAACACCAGCCACCCCCAAGATATGGGGTGACAGAGAAATCAGAAGCTATGTTTCTTCCAAGGAGAAAGTTTTTATTCCTTACCAATCCAGATAATAACAAAGCAATCAGGCAATAACAAATAACAATTTGTTATGAGAGGGAGAGAGAAACCACCGCTGTAAAGAATTACTCACTGATAATCATCTCAGCCTCTGTCTAAATACAATACAACAGTGACTTATATACAGTGGATTGGGCATCTATTCCCTCCCAAATCATGCAGCCTTGCAACTTCAGCTAATTTCTGTCTTACTGCATTGTTTACATAGAATGGAACACACTAATAAGTGTTATGGAATACAGAACACAATATCAAAATATTTATGGAACACAGCATCTTATAACAAGTCCAAGGTTTCTTTTACAGGAGATTGTAGTCGCTGTTTTGCTACAGGAATTTCTCCTAGACTCAGGTCTTATCATTGTTTTGCCTAGTAACCTCAACACATCTTCGCTTTCAAACTGTGTACATATTCTTAGTGTCCTTGTAGAGTCAGCGGCATCAACTCTGTCAGGGACAGGAAGAGCGCTCCTTGCTGGATCAGCATGACCTCGAATTCACAGCTCTCAGCAGAAAGTAAAGATGCAGCTCTCAGGCATTTTAAGTTTGAACCTTTAGCTTATGCAGTTCATGGGTCATAACTGACTTGTCAGTGGTCAGAAAAGTGCAAATCAATTCAATACCTACCATACAGGTATCGTAATTGCTATTTAGGTTTCCTAACTTTGCATAAAAAATACGTCAATAACTGATTCAACAACTGAAGGTATTTCTTTAAAAGGCTTAAAGGGAGCAACTGAATCATATATAGCCATTTAGGAAACAACAACATTTTATACAGACTAACTTGTCCCATCAAAGAAAACGGTAATTACCACTATTGAAATATTGCCCTCAATCCCTCAATCAACCAGTACACATAATATGTATAAAGCTTAGTGACGTCTGAGGTAAGGTAAATGCCTAAATATTTAAAAGCATCCTCTGCCCAGCAAAGAGAAAAGACATCCCTCCATCCCTCCCTCACTAAAGCAGCTGTGGGCAGTGCCTCAGATTTCAGAAGATTTAACTGAAGACCAGAAAAGTCCCCATATTCCCGAAAACTCTCTAACAAGGCCCTCAAAGAGGCCTGGGGATTGACTACATGTACAAGTAAATCATCTGTGAAGGCATCAATCTTAAAAGTAACCTTTTGTAGCCACACCCCCTTAATACCTGAGTTTGTAAGTTTTTCTCTGAGACAGAACAAGAGACAGACAAAAACAGAAGAGGCAATAATAGGCACCCCTGTCTCATACCTCGACAGATCTTCAAGGGTGTCGTGCACAGATCATTAATGGATAGGGTTGCAAAAGGGTTCATATAGAGGGTACATACCACATCCTGAAAAAAGCCCCCAATACCATATGCATCTAAACTTGCAAACAAAAAATCCCATTGCACCTTATCAAAGGCCTTTTCTGCATCAAAACTAACAAGGAGCGATGGGATATCTCTCCCAGCCACTACTTCTAATGATGTTAAAATATGTTGAAGATTTCAAACCCAGCCTGTGGTTCCGCTAGTATATTATGCAACACTCACGAAAGTGGATTAGCCATAGTTTTGGCCAATAGTTTAATCTCTATGGGTAGCAATGAGATTGGCCTATAGGATTCTACTTTAGTCAAATCATGACCCGGTTTAGGAAAGGGCAAGATCTGAGCCATCTGAATATCTGGTAGCAACCACTTCTAAACCATGGCATTAAAAGCCGCCGTAAGAGGGGTGCCAATCTCCCCTTTCAAAAGTTTGTAAAACTCCACCTGTAAGCCATCCATACCAGGCGCCTTACCTAGCTTCAATTGAGAAATCACCAGTATAACTTCATCTTCCAAGATTGGAGCATATAACATGTCTCTCTCCCTCTTTGTCACCCTCGAACATTCCAAAGCCTCCAAGTACATAGAACTTTCAAGTCCTAAGTCAGGAGGAACATCATATAAATTGGCATAAAAATCCCAAAAACTCTGTAAAATGTCTGCATCACTATGTAATAATTGTCCCAAGTAATTCCGAAGTGCAGTGACTCTATGCAGTCCACCTTTATGTTTGACCAACCTTGCTAAGAGTGCCCCTGTTTTGTTGCCAAATCTATACAGTTGATATTTAAAGTAAGCTGAAGACTTCTTAGCTCTCTGGTGGAGTAAATTTAGCACGATTAGTTGACGTAGCAGCCTTACCATATTGTCTTCGTTCACATTGCATTGAGATTCCAAAGTCAAAATACCCTATCCTGAACTTTCTTCTGATGAGAGTAGTAGGAGACAATATCTCTCCGTAAAACTGCCTTATCTGCTTCCCAAAAAAAGAATAGGAGTATCTCCATGTAAAGCATTAAGTCCCAGGCAGTAATCCACCCATTTTTGATGTAAGAATAACCTAAATTGGGGATCCAAACATAATTCTGGGGGCAATTTCCACATTCTATTCCCTCCTCCCCTCTGTGTCACCTGCAGCTCCATCCATACCATGGTATGATCAGACACCTCATAGGGTCTGAGCTCAGTCCTCAACACCTTAGGCCACAAATCCTGAGATGGCAAGAGATAATCAATTCAAGCTTGAGTATTATGGGCTTGGGATAAGTGTGTAAAATCATGGTCATTAGGATGATGTACACACCATATATCTATCAAATCTAATACATCAATTTATCCAAATGGGGGTCATACTCTGGTAAAATTCCCTCCCAAAACAAATGGGGCAGTACCAAAATCTTGTAAAGCACTTATCAGTCAAACATAAAATTGTTTTTCATATAGATTAGGAGCATATATATATATTGCATATGGAAAAAGAATGTCCAGCAATGGTCAAATGTACAATTAGCGGCCAGCCTCATCTGATTGTACCCAGTGAACCTCCCCTTCTAAGCCCTGCCTTCTTACCCACCACTGGCAAACTATAACAATCCCCCACCCACCATCTTTTTATTTTCTTATGTTCTACTGCATTCAAATGGGTTTCCTGTAAAAATGCAATAGCCGCTGTATGTCTAAATAGCTGCCAATATTTTCTGTCTCTTTATGGGAGTATTGATGCCCCCACATTCCAAGAGATCACTTTAAAATTATTAAGTAACCCCAGAAGAACAGAGAACATAAGCAGATAAGGACATTGCAGTCCACCAGAGAGTGTGTCCCAGCCTCCACACCCTCCTGTGTTGTGACATTACAGATAAACAGTACTCAAACCATCTCTGGGACAACACTTAGTTCTCCCTAACTTACTCTCCCCTCCATCCCCATACCAACCCTTGTAACCACCCCTCTCCTAATCCATCCCTACAAAAATAAATCCCCATCCCTCAGTCTATCCCTAGAAAAAAAAGAATATAATCCTCTTAGACGCGGCGCCTATCTCTGTTCCAGCTTTGGTCAAAATGACCAACAGCAATCATTAGTATAACCTCCCTCCATATAGCAAAATCCTCCTGCACATACTCAGTCATATTAATATCCATTCATAGAACAGGAAAAATTTAACATTTAAAAAAACACCCTTGGGGGCTTAAGGCAAACAACCACATCTGCCATAAGAAGACTTCAGTCTAATCCGTCCATGGATATAGTGAAACCTTGTTCATCCTAATAAAATTAAGTTGCCAAGGTCCACAAAAATGCCCACCTTCCCAGTGATTAGGAAATGAGAATACTTAGTCTCATGAGATTGGGGTAGTGCAGACCTTGTTACCACCACATTTCCATAGAGCTTATCAACAGGTTGTCAAAAAATGCTTGAGCCTCCTTTACTGTGGTATAAAATTTGGTAGCCCCATTGTATAATACCCTAAGCCATGCTGGGTACATTAGCGCAAATCGGATGTTCTTGGCATGTGCAGAGCAAACCGGGGGAAAAGATTTCCTCTGAACTTGAACCACTATAGAAAAATCTTGGAAACAAAGGACTTTTGTATTTTCATATTGGATTGCCTGCATAATTCTCTGTTTATCAGCAAAATTTAGTATTCAGAATATCACCACACATGGTCTGCCAGTCTCCAAACGTCGCACTCCTTGCTGATGAATCCATTCCACTTTAAAAAAGCTGAGTTGTTCTGTTAAATTTAGTACCTTCGAGAGCCAAAATTCCAAAAAATGTTCCACATGGTTATCTGGCAATGTTTCAGGGAGTCCAATCAAACACAAATTATTGCATCTTGATCGATTTTCCTGATCATCGACTTTAGATTCCAAATCCGTTACTTTTTTCAGTAACAACTTCTGTGTCTGAGTCAACTGGAGGGACTGATCTTCCAATGCCCCAGTGCAATGAAGCTGTGCATCTAACTCCAAATTCAGACTATCAATACGCTCATGCACCTCCTCCACTCAATCATAAATTTGCTGGAGCTTTTTATCGAGTGCGGTCTCCAGTGCTGCCATTACCTTGGTCATGATCTCCGCCACCCAAGCAAAACTGACTGAAGGGCTTGGCGAGGAGTGCTAATCTGCCATCTTGCTTTCCAACTGATGCTGCTTATCTTGGTCCTTTCGGAGGGGTTTTTGAGGCTATCCGGAGCATGTATCCGTCCACCAGACAACTCTGGTAGCATCCCACAAGCTCTCCAAGCAGGTGTAGAAGAAATTTTAGCAAATCATGGAGGTAAGGGTCAATATTTTAGCAGGAAAAAAGAAGGTGCGGAGGAGCTACCTTATTTAGCGTCTGCTCCTGCTCATGGCATCCTCAGAAGTCGCCCATAGCTTTTTTTTTATGTGATTATTCCAGGACCTGAAAAATACCTACTGTAACTGAAGATACACCACTTCAATAGCCTTCAGGCTTGCAGGTGTCCTATATATTTAAGTACAGTAGGTATTTTTAAAAGTTGACATGGTACTTGAACCTGGGTCCCTTGGTTCACCGGTCTACTCCTCCAACCTACTTATGGTTTTGTTCAGAATGGCCATAGACATGCAACTGACATACAGCATGGGATAAGCTAAAGATGGCCGACAGATAGGATCCCCGGCGAGGAGCTCCAGTGGCCGAGGAAGGCCTAGGCTAATCTAGCTCCACGAACTGCGACCCAAGGAGCTCCCCTCACGACCCACGTCGCGAGGATAACGGGAGTGAGCTGCAGTCGCAACTCACAGCTCCGAGCAGCCACTCCGGCGGCGAGACCAACCCGCCTGGCGGGGTCGCGAGGCAGCGGCGAGTTCGGCCGCACGGTGAGATGGCCGAGGTCCCCTGGGCGAGAAAGGATCCGTGGCGCTGACTGCGGCGGGCGGCGAGGGAGAGTCGAGGCCACAGTGCGCGGCCTCTGGCGATCATCCTTGCCCGCTCCATCCACCCAGCAGTGGGATCTTCCCTGTGGTGTCGGCCTCGAGGCCAGGCTGGGAGCAGCGGAGTCCACTTCGTCCGGGCGTGCGCGGACCCGGGGGAGGCCGGGGCTCGGAAAGCCAGAGATGACGGACTGATTCCCCTGTGGCGAAGGGGAGGACGAGCCAGCACCAGCATGGATTCGCTACCCAGGGTGAGTGCCGATCACTGCAGCCAAGCGGGGAGAGAGAGGCAGGTTGCAGGGGCCCAGGCTGCGAGACGGTCTCTCGCGCTGTCAACGGCCCGCGAGCCGATCTCGCCTGTCCGGGAGCCCGCCCTCGGCCGTCGCGCTCCCCGGCAGGAATTGCCCGGGACCGTGTTGGCCGAGAGTTCCGGGTGACCCAGGTGGAGTCAGAGGGGGGTTTGTCTGCGGCCTGTGGTCCCGGGCCCAGCAGCCCGCCGCCCACGCTGCCCTTCCCGCCGCGTGGCGGTGCAGCGACGCGGTCTTCCCCGGGTGGCCTGGTTGCTCTGCTGCTTTGGGGGCGGCCCTGCTCGGTCGCTCTGAGACCAGCCCAGCTGCTCCAGCTTTCCTGAGCCAGCTTCTCTCTGCCTGCTTGCTTGCTCACTCCAGGCCGGCAGCTCCAGCTTCCTCCAGCTTCCCCCTGCTTGTTCCGGTTCATCTGCTCCAGCCTGCTTGTTCCCAGCTGAGCCCAACTGCTCCAGCTTTCCCGAACCAGCTTCTCTCTGCCTGCTTGCCTACTCGCTCCAGACCGGGGGCTCCAGCTTCCCGCCTGCTTGTTCCGGTTCATCTACTCCAGCCTGCTTGTTCCAGTCCAGATGCCCCAGCGTGTTCCAGTCCGCCTGATCCCAGTGTGTTCCAGTCAGATGCCGCAACGTGTTCCAGTCCACCTAATCCCAGCGTGTTCCAGTCCGCCTGATCTCAGCTTGTTCCAGTCCGCCTGATCTCAGCTTGTTCCGGTCCGCCTGACCCCAGCTTGTTCCAGCTTGTTCCCAGCTATCCTCTTTCCACTCCTCCCTATTCCTAGCAAAACAGGACTATTACACCCAATTGACCAATTCTCTCAGCTCCAACCCTCGTCGTCTCTTCGCCACCCTTAACTCTCTCCTCAAGGTGCCCCCCGCTCCCACTCCCCCCTCACTCTCTCCTCAATCACTGGCTGATTACTTCCACTACAAAGTGCAAAAGATCAACCTTGAATTCACTACCAAGCCATCACCCCCCCCCCCCCCCCCCCCTCCACCCATTAACCCTCTCCCTCAACCAACCAACCCAGGCCTCCTTCTCCTCCTTTCCTGAGATCACCGAGGATGAAACCTCCCGCCTTCTTTCCTCCTCGAAATGCACCACCTGTTCCTCTGATCCCACCCCACCAACCTACTTAACACCATCACCCATACTGTCAACCCCTCCATCTGTCGCATCCTTAACCTCTCTCTCTCCACTGCAACTGTCCCTGACACCTTCAAGCACGCCGTAGTCACACCTCTCCTCAAAAAACCATCACTCAACCCTACCTACCCCTCCAACTATCACCCCATCTCTCTCCTACCCTTCCTCTCCAAAATATTTGAGCGCGCCGTTCACAGCCGCTGTCTTGATTTTCTCTCCTCTCATGCCATCCTCGACCCACTCCAATCCGGTTTCCACCCTCTCCACTCGACAGAAACAGCACTCTCTAAAGTCTGCAATGACCTGCTCCTGGCCAAATCCAGAGGCCACTACTCCATCCTCATCCTCCTCGATCTTTCTGCTACTTTTGACACTGTCAATCACGATTTACTTCTTGCCACACTGGCCTCATTTGGGTTCCAGGGCTCTGTGCTCTCCTGGTTCTCCTCCTATCTCTCCCACCGCACATTCAAGGTGCACTCTCATGGATCTTCCTCCACTCCCATCCCGCTATCTGTTGGAGTTCCCCAGGGATCTGTTCTTGGACCCCTTCTCTTCTCTATCTACACCTCTTCCCTAGGCTCACTGATCTCATCTCATGGCTTCCAGTATCATCTTTACGCTGATGACACCCAGCTCTATCTCTCCACACCAGACATCACCGAAGAGACCCAGGCCAAGGTATTGGCCTGCCTATCCGACATTGCCGCCTGGATGTCCAACCGCCACCTGAAGCTGAACATGTCCAAGACCGAGCTCCTCATCTTTCCACCTAAGCCCACTTCTCCTCTTCCCCCACTCTCTATCTCAGTTGATGGCACCCTCATCCTCCCCGTCTCATCTGCCCGCAACCTCGGGGTCATCTTCGACTCCTCCCTCTCTTTCTCTGCGCATATCCAGCAGACTGCCAAAACCTGTCGCTTCTTCCTTTTCAACATCAACAAAATTCGCCCTTTCCTCTCTGAGCACACCACCCGAACTCTCGTCCACGCTCTCATTACCTCTCGTCTCGACTACTGCAACTTGCTCCTCACTGGCCTCCCACTCAGCCATCTATCCCCCCTTCAATCCATTCAGAACTCTGCCGCACGTCTCATATTCTGCCAGAACCGATATACTCATATCACCCCTCTCCTCAAGTCGCTTCACTGGCTTCCAATCAGATACCGCATCCAATTCAAGTTTCTCCTCCTTACTTACAAATGCACTCACTCTGCTGCTCCACCCTACCTCTCTACCCTCATCTCCCCCTACGTTCCTGCCCGTAACCTCCGCTCACATGACAAATCCTTCCTCTCAGTACCCTTCTCCAGCATTGCCAATTCCAGGCTCCGCTCATTTTCCCTTGCCTCACCCTATGCCTGGAACAGTCTTCCTGAATCCCTACGCCAAGCCCCCTCCCTACCCATCTTCAAATCCTTGCTTAAAGCTCACCTCTTCAATGCTGCATTCGGAACCTAACCTTTCGAACATATAGGTTGCCCTAATCTGTCTGACCTATCTGATTAACTGTACATTTGTCTTTTTAGATTGTAAGCTCTTCGAGCAGGGACTGTCCTTCCATGTTAAATTGTACAGCGCTGCGTAACCCTAGTAGCGCTTTAGAAATGTAGTAGTAGTAGTAGTAGTAGCATGGATTTCCTTTACAGTTTCACTTTCAGGAGACAGGGAAGGGGACAGCAACCACTGGGGAATTAAAGAACGGTTATGCCTTAATCCCTCCAGTGGTCAACTGCTCAATTAGAACAATTTTTGTAACTTGGACATGACTGAAACAGATCTAGATAAAAACATCCTTCTCTTTAGATATGAACATTTCTTCCCATTCGAAAATCTCTGTGGGACATCTTACTTTTGGGCCCTACCTAGTCCTGTCCAAAACATGCCCACAACATTCTCCCTTGCTATCTGGATGAACTGTAGTGTGAAATGTCCAAATTCTGACTTTCCAAAATCAGGATTTGGACGTTTTTGGCAGATGGACTTTTTTTTAGACATTTTAAGATGTCCATCTGTTTTGAAATGAGCACCAAAGGTGTCTTTGTGTCTTTATACAATAATAGCATGCATCCTGCATAAGTAGAAGCTAGACTGAAGCCACAGACATTTATGACTCCTCAGGAACAGGTATAAATATTAACAATTAAAGTATGCGTATAAATCGCAACACCACCCACACTCAACCAACACAGCATGCCTTCTATAAAGTCATGCACACTCCTAATTGCACTGCATATACTTTCATACATGAGGTAATTTGATAAGATGCCTTTTATTCTATCATACCTGCTAGAAAGAAGTTCTCTTCAACATCTGGGTAACCGTTTCAATAAACCACTTCTTTTTATTATTTTATTTGATCTGCCTTTTGTTGTCATATGTATCTGAGCAGATTTACTTGTGCATCTTGTTGTTTTGGTAATTTTATATGTGAGGCAAGATGTCCCACTCACCATGGCATAATATTTTCAGTTTTACTGCACATTTACAAGACCTAAGGAACCTTTTTCTGAGAGAAGTTCCAATGAGATGAGCCAGATGGAGCATTGGGAGGGGGCCATTAAATTAAATAAAAGACTAGTCCAGACTGAACTGCATTCTCTGGCACTGCTGGAATACTGCCGGAATAAGATGATCCCAAGAGGACTGAGAATCAACAAAGAACCAAAAATGTATAATGAAGATGCAGAATTTCTACTTAAATGGGAGGCGAGCCTTAATAAATGCTCACTGGACAATTTTGATAATCCAAACGGCTACTTAAAAACCAGAAAAGTTAAAAGAGAATCTCGATAAAGAATGTTTTTTTTCTCAAAGAGAATGATATGTGTTTTAAAGATTTATTTGAGGAATACAATTTACAGTTAGAGAGGTTTAAGAAAGATGTAAAGAGTATGAAGTATGATAAATACAAAAGAAATTAACTAGATTATAAATATGGTAATGTATACACATGGCATCAGAAGAACTATAAGCCAAGGTATCATAAATTTAAAAATAGAAATAAGAATAATGATAAGTTCAAAAAGAATAATATTATTGAGCATAAAAGTCCTACCACTGAACGAAGATCTAAAAGGATTAGAAATAATAATGAAGAAGTCTTTGATCTATCAGCACCCCTATTTACAAGTCCCCCTAGACCGAATTTGTCCGAACGGTTTTTTCAGTTAGGAAAGATTTGGAAAAAGGGTTTGATCGCAGATTCACCACAACCTCAGAGGGAACAAAGGAGTCTGTTACCTTATTATACTAGAAGGGGGAGAGATAGGGGTGGAAGAAGAGGAAGAGAGAATGTCACAAACAGTTTAACACCAGACAATTTGCTAACAAACATGGTATGAACCAACAGACAAGACAATTAGAAGATTATTGGAAATAAAATCTTATAGTAATACATGTAGTCCATATAATAACATAGTTAAAAGGGTAATCATGTCAATAAACCACTTTTTATTATTTTATTTGATCTGCCTTTTGTTGTCATGTGTATAAATTGCAACAACACCCACACTCTACCCAGTCATGCACACTCCTAATTGCACTGTATATACTTTCACACATGAGGTCATTTGATAAGAGGCCTATATGCATATATACTGCTCCTTAAACACCATAAAACATAATCTGTCATACCTGCTAGAAAGAAGTTCTCTTCAACATCTGCCACAGTGGACAGGACCCCTCCATAGCTATGGCAATAAGTGGAGGCTTGTTGCCACGTTCTCATCTCATACACAGAAGGGTACTGGAAGCTGTAACACTCGGAGCGAAAGGGAACCTTGGTCAGAGTGATGGACACTGTAACTGTTTACAAAAAGAAATGAGAAGTCCTAATAATGAAACAATGTATAGCATTATAAGGAGACATGCCCCTTCCTCAGGCTGGAATCCCTACATCAACCATCTAAACCCAGCATCCTTTCTTTGTTAGTGGACAGTCTGGGACACAAGTAGCCAACAGATTACAAAAAGCTGATCAATTTTTCATAGGTCATTGCCAGCAAAAGGGAAATGGGACTTGATATACCGCCTTTCTGAGGTTTTTGCAACTACATTGAAAGCAGTTTACATATATTCAGGTACTTATTTTGTACTTGGGGCAATGGAGGGTTAAGTGACTTGCCCAGAGTAACAAAGAGCTGCAGTGGGAATTGAACTCAATTCCCCAGGATCAAAGTCCACTGCACGAACCACTAGGCTACTCCTCCACAAAAAGCAATGGCTCTCCAAAGTCTTCCTGGCTAATACATTTTTATGAAGTTTTCCTGCAGTAACTTATCCAAACTTTTAGAGCCCTGCTAGGATACTCACCTTGACCATATCCTCTGACAACAGACTCCACAGCTTAATTGTGCACCACAACACTTTTTCATGATTTGTCCTCTTGTTTCAGAGTTGTTTGAAAGGTTAAAACCGCTCCCTATTTAACTATTCTATCCTACTTATGATTTTACAAACTGCTATCTGATCATATACTTTTCCAAGCCTTTATTCCTAAGAAGGTCCTTTATCAATTTTGTTGCCCTTCTCTGAATCTTTCTAGTTTCACTAGTGGCTGACCAAAACTGGGATTCTCAGTTTCGACCGAAACCAAGTCAGCAGCTGAAATCTGCTGATCAGTTTGGTTTCAACCAAAACCGAGAGCGGCACCTCCTCCTCCCCAACAGGGGCCTTCTGGTCCGCCGGTACTACCTTCCTCCCCACCCTCCCTACCACAGAGACCAGGTCCCACTGGGCTGCCAAAACCACTACCTACCTCCCACAGAGACCATGTCCCACCAGACTGGACCGGGCCGGGCCAGGCTAGTCATCCACCTCGCCCCGGAAGAGAACAGTGCTGACAAGCCAGTCCCCCAACCACCTGAGCCTACCTTTACCTGCTCTGGTGGTCTAAAGGCCTCTTCGGGGCAGGAACTATCCCAGTCATGCTGCACCCACTGGTTCCTCCATAAAAATGGCTGCCAAGAGTTCCCGCAGCAGCATCACAAAACAGATACTGAAACCAAAATTTGGTCAACCTCTAAGTTCCACTATTTTTTTTTTTTTTAGATAGGGCAATCAGAACTGCACACAATACTCACAATGTGGTTGCACCAAGGATTTGTACAGCTTTATTTTTCATCCCTTTTTGAATAATCTCTAACATTCTATTTACTTTTTTAGCTGCCATGTGCTGAAAGTTTCAACATATTATCCACAACGATTCCATAATAGTTTTCTTAAGTGGTGACCCCTAACATGGAGCCCAGAATTTTGTACCTCTAGTTGGGATTACTTTTCCGTATGTAAATCACTTTGCACGCGTCCACATTAAGGGAGATAGTAAGGTGCAGTAAAAAAGTTGGCCTTTTAGTGTACCTTTGTTTACTGCAGGATTCACTAACCTGAAGTGTCTCATTTTTATGCCTTACATCTCATTATTATGTATCCTGCTTAAACTAACATATGTTACAGTAATTTAATACACATCATTGCCATCAGTGTTGTATAGTAGTAACTAAGTAAATGTAACTAGTTACTGTACTTAAGTCAAAGTTTGTATCTTTTACTTGTAAAGAAGCACAGGATAATATTTGTTATTTTTACTTTTGCTGATGTAATAATGTTCCCAATTTTTACTACTTTTACTCAGTTGCATCTGATGGTTGCAGTTAAAAGTAAAAGTGAAAGCAAGATGTAAATGATGATTCCTCAGTCAACCAAGTAAACCAGCAAAACCTGAAACAGGACTTTGCTAACCTCACCACGCATATAGTCAGTATGCTGGAGCCGGTTGTTATTGTTTTCAGAATTTTGGGAGCCGGTTGTTAAAGTAGCTACTTTAACAACCGGCTCCCAAAATTTGGGCTCTGGTCCCCACCTGGCAGTGTTGACGGTGTCCCCTGTGCCTTTGGGCATCTTGCCAGCACACGCAGCACTTCTTCTCTTGTTTCTCCTCCTCCCCCCCCCCCCAACCTCTCTTCTTTAGTTTCGCGCGAACCGCACTTAACACTGCTTTAAAAAAAAAATAAATAAAAAATTTACACGTCAGCAGGAACAGGCTGCTTCAGCCAATCCCAGGGGCCTTCCTTCAGCCCTTGGGGGCAGAATACGCTGAAGGAAGGCCCCTGGGATTGGCTGAAGCAGCCTGTTCCTGCTGACGTGTTAATTAAATGGAGAAGACCGACGACGACGAGCAAGAGGCAAGGAAGTGTGAGAGCAGAGAGGTGCTGCTAGGGGGGGCAGGGGAGAGAATCGATGGGTATGGGTGGCTGGAGGGGGTCAGGGGAACGAGGAGAATTGTTGGGTGGGCGTGGATGGCTGGAGGGGGCAGGGGAGCGAGGAGAATTGTTGGGTGGGCGTGGATGGCTGGAGGGGGGCAGGGGAGTGAAGAGAATTGCTGGGTGTGATGGCTGGAGGGGGCAGGGGAGCGAAGAGAATCACTGGGTGGGTATGGATGGCTGGAGGGGGGCAGGGGAGCGAAGAGAATCACTGGGTGGGTATGGATGGCTGGAGGGGGGCAGGGGAGCGAGAATTGTTGGGTGGGCATGGATGGCTGGAGGGGGGCAGGGGAACAAAGAGAATCGCTGGGTGGGTATGGATGGCTGGGGGGCAGGGGAGAGGATTGAATCACTGGGTGGGTATGGATGGCTGGAGGGGGGGCAGAGGAGAAGAAAGAATCACTGGGTGGGTATGGATGGCTGGAGGGGGCAGGGGAGTGAAGAGAATCACTGGGTGGGTATGGATGGCTGGAGGGGGGCAGGGGAACGAAGAGAATCACTGGGTGGGTATGGATGCCTGGGGGGGGCAGGGGAGAGGAGAGAATCACTGGGTGGGTATGGATGTCTGGAGGGGGGGCAGGGGAGAGGAGAGAATCGCTGGGTGGGTATGGATGGCTGGAGGGGGGTAGGGGAGAGGAGAGTTGCTGGACATGGATGGAGGAGAGGGAAGGGAGAGAGAAGAAATGCTAGACATAGATGAAGGGGAGGGAAGAGTGAGGAAGGAGATGAGGGAAAAGGAAGAGAGGAGAAAAACTGCACATGGATGAAGAAAATAGCCAGAAGCTGGATCCTCTGGACAGTCAAGTCTGCGGAGGACCAGAAATGAAGAAGAAAGGAGGAAAGGAAAGAAATAAATGGAAAGGAAGCCCTGGAAACAGAGTTAAGAGGACAGATAGCAGCAGAATCGAATACTGGGCCAGCATGATCAGAAAAACAAAGTCACCAGACAACAAAGGTAGAAAAAATAATTTTATTTTCATTATAGTGTTTGGAATATGTCCACTTTGAGAATCAGGTGCTCAACATTAAAAGTTTATATTTATTTACTTATTTATGGCATTTTATCCCACATTAAACATGAATTAGATTGGAACCTGGGATCATAAAATATTTTTTTTCTTGGAGTAATGCATTGCCCCCCCCCCCCGGCTCTCTCCCCAGCTATAGCCAGCTCTGCAATATGGGGGGGGGGGGGCGCATGCAGAGGTGGACCAGGGAGAGAGTCTGTTGTTAAACATTTACCAGCACACCACTGCATACAATGGATCATCTCATCTTAACTTTTGCTGTTCAGTGGAGTTGCCTGTGCTTGTTTAAATGGTTACTGGCATAGGCACCCCGTATAAGAGGCTTGGGGAGGCTAAGCCTCCCCAGCCCAGCTGTGACCTGCTTCCCCTGCCTTCTCGAATTCAGCAGGGCAGCCAAGAACAACAAAATTGAACTTTTCTCTCCCTGCTGGCGCGCGTGTGCATGCCCCCCCCCCGGGCTCATTTCTTTTTTTTTACCGGCTCCGGATGCAGCTGTCTGCCTGACTTGATAGGCTCCTTCCCCAGCGGTTCTGGCTCTGCCGGAAGTTGAACTAACATCTCACCCAGAGGCGGCCGCAGTCAGTCTTGCGCAACGGAGCACAGCGAAGCCTTCTGTCCAGACCGCTGCAAACAGCGAAAATGAATCGCTGCACGCAGCGCCTCTGAGGGAGATGGGGGGGGGGCAGATACCAGGCCGCCGGCGGAGAAGAAAGGGAACTTTGGTGCAGACCAATACTTCAGGAAAGGGGGGGTCAACTTCAGAGAGTGAGTGAGTTGCTGGGCCGGGGGGGGGGGGGTATTGGGGAAGAAATGGGGATTGGGAGGGAAGGTTTAAAATGTATTTTATATATCTACGGGCAGGGGATTGGGGAGAAAGGGCGAAATGTTGGTGGGGTGAGAGAAGCAGAAGCTGAGTGGAAGGTTAAAAAAATATTTTATGTATCTACGTGCAAGAGATTCTCCTCAGGGAAGGAGAAATGTTGGGGGAGGGGAAGGTAAACAATATATTGCATCTACAGGGTGGGGGGTGGAAGGGCCCACCCAAGTTAATTCTGGGCCCACATAATACTACATAGAGAACATCATAGTAATGCAGTCTGTTATTGCTTTGTTGAACAACTGGTGAGGGGACGGGGTGATGATACTAGATGTTGAAGGGAGGAGAGAGAGATGGGGAGGCATAGGGGCAATGTTGGATGGTGGTGAGGGGCAAGACAGTGGGGCAATACTGGATTGGAGCAGAGAGAGAGGTTTTATAAGTTAAATAAAAATAAATATTTTGTTTCATGCAGATCTCTTTTGTTTAAACATAACTAAATGGGCTATAAGCCCCTAATGCAGTCCATTGGTTTTCTTATATTTTGTTCTTGTGATGACTTATACTGTACCAAAGTTGAAAACTCTTATCTCTATCTAGTCGTTAGTAGAAGGAGTTCATGGTGGCTACAGCAAAGAGGTGTGGGAAGGAGATATGCAGAATTTGGTGATGGGAAAAGAGTAGGGAGTGGGGAAGGCCCCCAAAGCTGTGAAACAGTGGTAATCTACACACACATTGCTGGAAATCCTCCGCTCAAATCCCTCCCCCTCCCCCCGGCTACTCCCTGTTTCATGGTCTGTAATGAATAGTGATTTGTATTGCATGTGGTGTTCTCACCCCTTCCCCTACTGAGCAGCATCACCCTGTCTCCCACTTACTACTACTACTTCTACTATTTAGCATTTCTATATCGCTACAAAGCATATGCAGCGCTGCACAAGCATAGAAGAAAGACAGTCCCTGCTCAAAGAGCTTACAATCTAGTAGACAAAAAATAAAGCAAACAAATCAATTAATGTGTAGAGGAAAGAGGAGAGGAGGGTAGGTGGAGGCGAGTGCATACAAGTGGTTATGAGTCAAAAGCAATGTTAAAGAGGTGGCTCAATCTAGATCTAAAGATGGTCAAGGATGGGGCAAGACGTAAAACAGAGTGTAATGCAGCACAACAGATACCCCGGCTTCCTAAAGGTGAACCTACCTGAGCCCTCAGGCTGTGCTGACGTGTCAAGGCACCCAATGCCATGGATCCCCTCATGGGGCAAGAGCCCATGAATGATATGCTCGATGGGGGTCGTTAGCAGTGTCATCTGCTGGGGGGTTGGCACCAGCCATCCTCCTGACATCACGCCTCAGCCGGCGCCACTTCTGTTTGCAGTCTTCCATATCCCTGTAACAGTGGAAGACTGCATTGACCCGGTCCCTTACTGCCTCCCATTCTGTCTGGTTCATTGTAGCAGCCAGCCTGTGGCCCGTGGGAGCAAAGCATAGGCGTAGTTTGACTGTTTCATTTGGGGGGGCAAAGAATGGGCGGAGCATATTAGCATATCATTTGCATATACACATATGCAAATGAATATGCTAATGTGGAGGAAGGAATTGAATTTACAGGCAAAATATCACAGATGCACATTTCAAAAAGCTGACACATTTCAATTAATAAATTATGAATAAAATACTTTTATCTACCTTTGTTGTCTGATCATTTAGTTTTTCTATTCGCTTTGGTCCCAGTGTCTTCTGTTTTATTCAGTGTCTTCTTTCCAGTAGGCTTCCCTCTGCTCCCCACCCCTCGCAGTCCCATCCATCTCTTGCTCCTTCCCTCTGCTTCCCACCCCACCCAGTCCCATCCATCTCCTGCTCCTTCCCACCCCTCCCAGTCCCATCCATCTCTTGCTCCTTCCTTCTGCTCCCCACCCCTCCCAATCCCATCCATCTGTTGCTCCTTCCCTCTGCTCCCCACCCCTCGCAGTCCCATCCATCTCTTGCTCCTTCCTTCTGCTCCCCACCCCTCGCAGTCCCATCCATCTCTTGCTCCTTCCCTCTGCTTCCCACCCCACCCAGTCCCATCCATCTTCTGCTCCTTCCCTCTGCTTCCCACCCCTCCCAGTCCCATCCATCTCTTGCTCCTTCCCTCTGCTTCCCACCCCTCCCAGTCCCATTCATCTCCTGCTCCTTCCCTCTGCTTCCCACCCCTCCCAGTCCCATCCATCTCTTGCTCCTTCCCTCTGCTTCCCACCCCTCCCAGTCCCATTCATCTCCTGCTCCTTCCCTCTGCTTCCCACCCCTCCATCTCTTGCTCCTTCCCTCTGCTTCCCACCCCTCCCAGTCCCATCCATCTCTTGCTCCTTCCCTCTGCTTCCCACCCCTCCCAGTCCCATTCATCTCCTGCTCCTTCCCTCTGCTTCCCACCCCTCCCAGTCCCATCCATCTCTTGCTCCTTCCCTCTGCTTCCCACCCCTCCCAGTCCCATCCATCTTCCCTCTGCTACCCCCCCCCCCCGCGAGGTCCAAGATGGTGACTCCATTTACCCCCTCTCTTCCTCCCTCCCTCCCTCCGCCGCAGGCAACAGTCTTCAGCTTTTCCAGCGTTCCTGGCAGCGGTAGCGATGTACACGCTGCCTTCGGTCTGCCCCGGAAGCCTTCTCTTCAAGTTCCTGTTCCCACCTATGCGGGAACAGGAACTTGAAGAGAAGGCTTCGGGGCAGAGCCAAAGGCAGCGTGTACAACGCTACCGCTGCCAGGAACGCTGGAAAAGACTGCTGCCTGCGGCTGAGGGAGGAAGAGAGGGGTAGACGGACACGCTCCTCTCCGTCCGCTACTCCGCTTGGCTTCCCTGCCCTCTCTGCGTCCCGCCTTCCTCTGACGTCAGAGGAAGGCGGGACGCAGACCGAGAGAGCAGGAAAGCCAAGCGGATGGAGAGGAGCGCGTGCGTGCATGTGTTTGTTTGTTTTTTTAAACTAATGGCGCGGCGGCGCCTCATCGTCGTTTGGGGGGGCATTGCCCCCCCTCGCCCCCCCAGTCTACGCCTATGGAGCAAAGAGATGCATGTGCCTCCTCTGGATTTCCTGAACCAGCAGTTCAGTTTTAGGGTCGCTGAAATTACCCTTGCGGGTGGGTGGTTGCTTTGGTGCCATTGTACCAATGCGATGCAAAGAATTGAAAATACAGAGAAGGGCGCTTAAATACTATCCCAGTGATGCCTATGTAAGAACGTGTGGGCGTCCCTGAGATGGGCATCCTAATTTCGATTATTGACAGAATCCCTAAACGTCCCCAGCTGCTCTGGCGATTTGGGCATCCTCATTTCGATTATGGGTGGGGAACTATGGGCATCCCCAGCTCCTCTGTGTTTTGGGCGTCCTCATTTCGATTATGGGTGAAAATGATAAACGTCCCCAGCTGCTCTTCCCATTTGGAAGTTTGCATTCCCTTTATTAAAAGCAAAAATACAGTGAAGAACACATAAAAAATTTTACTTAAGTGAAAGTAAAAAAGTTATTGCCTAGTATGATATTTTTAGATTATAAAGTAAAAGTACTGCAACTACAATGAATGCTACTACTATTGTTAAAATTTTTATCCCAACTTTATTGCTCAATTCAATCCACTTTGCTTTTAGTAAAACTAAATTTTGATAATGACTGTCACTCATGTGAGAGTGTGCCTGTGAGTCATTAGTTCAGCATAGCTAAAAAGATGTTCAACAACTGCAATAGCAGAAAGTGGATTGGTCAGTCTGATTAAAAAAGTTCCTCCAAATCAGACCAGGCTGCAGCATTACTGATGTCTTCAGAGTTGGTCTGCAGATATTGATCAGGAGAATCTCTGTCTGAAACACTTATTTCCTTATGGCAAATAATTATTTTATAATCATCATTGTCATTATCATCTGCGTTAGAAGCAGTGCTGCCTAATTCATCACTTCATGTTTATCTTCATTATCATTGTCATGCTGTCTAATTAGAGAGAAGGCTTTCACAAAGTTGGAATTGTTGTTGCTCTAACAAATTTTCGGTTGATAGCAAACTCTGTTTGAATATCTTCAAGAGCTGATGCAAGAATGTCAAATATATGGGAACCCTTACTTCCACACAAGGAAGCCTCCTCCCTAAAGTCTATGTCAATTCAACAGACAGTGACTCCAGTGTAGAATTTTTCGTGTGATGTCCAGCAGACTGTTGTGATAGAGACATATGTCTGTTCACCAAGAAATGCAACCAGCTTCAGCGTAATCTCTGCTTCAAAGTGATCCAATCATCCCTGTTCTGTTTGGATGGAGACCAGTAACCATAGGTGGTCGGTGGCCCAACTGTTTGGGGAGGCTAAAGGGGGCGGAGTTAGGGGTGGTGCCAGTGGTGGGGCTTATATCCATAATTGTCTGACAACACACAGAAAAAAAATAAGTAAAAGTAAAATAGTCACAATTAATACCTTTTATTAAATTTAGATATTAGATATGTATCATATGTCAAAGAATATGTCAAAGCGCATATTAACCAATGTATACTATTCAAAAATGTTATCAATTATTAAACACTGCTATTTCCATTCATTGAAAATCCCCAAATGAAATGCTCACATTAGTCAAGTAACATTATGCATGAGAAGGCAGCACTGTAAATATTACACTAGGCAGACCCTAATACACCAATATACCACCCATATAAACACAGACCATCAACAATATTTTTTATTTATTACATTTGTATCCCACATTTTCCCACATAGCAGTAGGCTCAATGTGGCTTACAATATGAAACAATATGAAATATTTCAATATGAAACAAGGGATCATAATATCACAATTTCTCATATACAGCCACAAAACAACTATGCCAGACTCTTCCCCAGTCTTCTAAGAGCTATGTTTCATTTAATCAGCCTTTTCCTAAGATACCACCTCCCGACTTATCTACTCCTCTTCACTCTGATGATCTTGATGGCATAGCACATACTTTACGGTGTCTTTCTACTGATCTTTCTTCTGATCCTAAGCCTGTACTCAGAAACGCTATGCAACAAGACCTTGATGCCTTGTCTCTCAAATTAGATCAGCTTGAACACACTCTTACTCCTAACCCTCTTTCCCCAGCTACTACATACCCTCAAAGATATTCTTTACGTAGCAAAACTTTACCAAGCCACCACTCTTTTGAAGGCTCTGTCGATATCCATTTGATTGCTCCTGTTGGTACGTCTCCTAATGCCCCTGATGAATATGTCGCTCAAAAGGAGTGTTCTTGGTATTTTGCCCAACCATGGGCTGATAACCTGGCTGCCTGGTCTGAGAACCTCCAGCCACAGTCTGCATTATACCCATGCCATGGTTCCTTATCCACTGATAAGTTAAAATTAGCACAAAATTTAATTTACTCATATCCCGACCCCAATTGGAGTTCTTTGGTTTTAACCTACATGAAAGAGGGACTCAAAGTGTGGCAAAAATTTGGGAATAAATTTCCACCTGTGACCCAGTCACAATCTATTGCTAGAGTTTTTCCTATATTGCATAAAATGGTTGGAGCTCAGCCTCATACTGAGTACATTCCTTACTCTACAGTTGATCTCGCCTTGTACAACAATTACCTGACCTCACAGAAGGAGGTAATAAATGGATATGTAAATTTACTGAGTGTACTTTTGGTACTACTCTTGCTGTGGGAGATATTAAGGCTTTATTAGGCTGCCTTCCTCACGCAAATGTCACTGACTTGTTTGCACAAGCTGGTTATCGCCATGTCATTGATGAAACCTGCTTTGATGGAAATCCCTTTTCTACCATTGAAGCGAACCTTTTTGATGCCATTCACAATCATTTCCCTACGCATAAGGACTTTTCTGTCCTTACCTATCAAGATGGGATCCAGATACAGATCCTATTGAAACTTACATTCTTAAACTACAACAGTTGTACCGCGATGAAACTGAAGAGAGATTTGATGCTCCTAACAGTCTCCCTATCTTTTATTACCTTTTTAAAGAACTCTACCTACTAAGGTTAGAGAAGGATTAGATAATACTGTCAGCATTTCTCAAAAACTATGGCCAGAAATGAAGGAACATATTCTGCATCACTACCGAACTTTAGTTAAAAACAACCTGAACAAAACCAAGGACATGCAGAAGCTCCAAACCCATCTCATGTCCTTGCAAATAGATCAGCTTAAAAGCCATAAACCCAGTGATTCAAACGCAACTTTCCTTGTCCCTGCTAGCTCCAATTCTAGCACAACTTTTAGTACTGTTGATTCTTGCCCAGCTACCTCTTCTCCCTACACTCTGTATATGAATTGTAACACTAGGGGCCCTTTTAGGGGGCGCTATAGAGGTAATATTGAGAATCCCCATGGTAGACAACGCTCTAGAGATTTCCTTGCTGCCCCATATCATGATTACAGCTATCACTCCAGTCCTATGCGATGTGTGGGAGTGCAATGTTTCAGATTTAACAATTATGGACATTTTGCTGATGAATGTAGGTCCAGCCATAATGATGGCCATGGCCATACTCCTGGAAGAGGTTATCGATCCTCTCCTCCTCACCGCCAATCTTTCCCTTTATGGAACCCTGCCAACCACAATTCCGCCCAATGACTAGCTGTAGTGCATGCCCAAGCTAACTATTCTGATCCCATGGTTACTCTAAACATTCAAGGCATTCCCGTTTCCTTCATGGTAGACACAGGTGCCTCTCGCACCATGTTAGCCAATTCCCGTCTCCGCTTACAACAATTGATAAAGCTGTCTCGAAATAAGATTACTACTACTGGTTTTGATGGAGTGCCTACCTCCAATCCTTTATTGGAACCTATGCAAATACAATTTGCTGACCAGGAACTTACAGCTTCTCTGCTGTATGCTCCTTCATGCCCTGTTAACTTACTTGGCAGAGATTTACTGACATAATTCCGATTCCAAATACACTTTGACATTCCTGAACCTACTGTCAATTCCTCTTTAATCTTTGCTGTTACTCTTCACACCGAACAACAAATTGTGACACTTCTTGCTAGGTTACCCGATGATCTTTGGGCTACACCTGCCTCACCCTATGGAAAAGTTTCAGCTACACCCCATCACATTGATCTACTTCCTAAATGCAATGGTCCTAAAATTTCCCAATATCCCCTCAAACCTGAGGTTGTGCATGGTGCGCAAGAACAAATACAGTCATTGCTTGCACATGGCATTATCGAGAAATGTCATTCTCCTTACAATACTCCTCTTTTCCCTGTAAAGAAGAAAGAACCAGGACAGTACCATATAGTACAAGACCTTAGAGCCCTTAATGATGTGGTAAATCACATTTTTCCCAATGTTTAAAATCTCACAACACTTTTGGATAGCGTTACTTTGCAAAATTACCATTCCACCATTGATTTGTCTAATGCGTTTTTCTCTATTCCATTGGACACTCATTCTAGGCCTTTAACGGCTTTTCAGTTTGATAATGTCACTTATCAATGGACGCGACTGCCACAAGGCTTTGTGGACAGTCTTACTGTCTTTTCCCAGACACTTGTGCAACATATCTGTGAATTTAAATTGCACATTAATGGTCTGCCTCCGCATTCCTCTGTGTTACAGTATGTTGATGACATTTTAATTACTTCTCCTGATTTTCATACCTTCAGCTCACTCATGACTTTTTAGCCTTTATCGCCTTTAAGGGTTACAAAGTTAATAAAAAGAAACTGAAGGTAGCACAAACACATGTCACCTTCCTTGGACATGAAACAGGCTCACAGCAGCGCCGTCTTGGCCCTGATATGTTAAAGCATGCCTCTACCTTGCAATTGCCTACTACTGTCACTCAGTTGAGAGCTTTGCTAGGTATGCTTAATTTTTGCCATTTATGGATACCCAATTATTCTGCCCGTACACACCCTTTTTACCAGAAATTGTCAGGTAAACACAATTCTAAACACGATCCACTTGATTTCACTTCTGAAGAAACTGCTGCTTTAATGTCATTGGTTAAAGATGTTATTTTGAGTTCTCCTTTGGCTACCATTGATGTTTCTCATGAGGTACATTTATGGATTACACATACTGAAAACACTTGGTCTGCATTAATTATGCAACACGATGCCTCTATTGCCTGTGGTTACCTGTCTGGAATTTTTTCTCCAGTTGAATTAGGATTTGCTAGTTGCACTAAAGGCATTGTGGCAGCAGCTACCGCTATTTTGAAATTGTACAACTATATTCCTCATTTGCCTGTGGTTCTCCATACTTCCCACAATGTTAAATTTCTTTGGATGCACAAATTCGTCATATGACCCCTTCTAGACTGAGTAAATATCAAGTTGTTTTACTTGGCATTGTACACTGGATACAACCCTTTACTGCTTCTGATTTACAACGCCTTGACCCATTATTTACAGTCACTGACAACTATGGTTTATTTCCTCATCAGTGTACCGCCCATTTACCTTCTTTGCTAGATTCCTTAGCTATATCCTTTGATATTCTGCAAGATGCACCTGTGTGGTTCACGGATGGCTCTTGCCAGAATGGTAACACACCGGATTCGCTGCTATACACAACAAACACGATGCACTTTATCTTGACATGGTACAGTTTAGACTCTCTTCTGCCTACTCTGCACAAGCTGCAGAACTAGCTGCTATTCTCTATGTTCTGCAGCATAAAGCTCTACATTGTAATATATCCATTGTTACCGATTCATGTTATGTCTTTTCCTCTCTGCAAGTGAATTTTAAAGATTGTTTTTCAACACTGTCTTGAACAACCAATGCACTCAGGGTCTGTATTGTTGATTAGAAGTAATTCTGTTTAAAAATGATTGTTTAAGTGTTACCTTAAAGGATTGCTTTTCAACCCTGCTTTTGTCCAATAATATACTCTGAAATCTTGTCTTTGACGAAAGTAACTTTTCTTGTAAATATAAAAAACAAGTTGGGATGCAGAAGATAAGACACATCTCTAACTAATTTGGTATGTGAAGGGGAGGATGGCACTTGTTTTTCTGGGCCCAGCTTGGCCACCTGGACTTTGAAAAGCATGTGACCACATTCCCACAGAAAGCATTCTGTAAATTTCTATAGCTCTGAACATGAGCTCAGAGCCTAATAAAAAGGGAGGACTTGTCACAGCAGAGCTGAGGTTCATCTGTAGGCAGACATGTCATGCAGAAGGTTTGTTCCTGGTCAATGAGGAGACTCTGAGCTTTCGCTGAAACGGACCTCCCAGCTGATGAGACAAGAGCCTGGGCTTCCCAACCAGTGATGTATGTCTGTTTTATAGCTTTCTTTTAGTTAGATGGTTCAATTAGTGTGCATATCTCCTAATGTGACTCAGTCAGCATGTATATTTCTTAATCATTGTATAGACTGAAGCAATAATGATTTATACACTCTCCATTTGAAAAAAGAGTTTCATTTACCCAATACAAATCCAAAAAGAATCTGTAGTATTTTATTCAGTGGACAGTCTGTGGTGATCAAGTGAGCAGGGTGCAATACCAAAGCAATAAATTAGTGGCACTGTGAGCAGGATTCGTAGAGAGGGGAATGGAATTTTTTAAGCAAAAAATTGGGAAGAATAAAGCGGAAAGTGTTATTGAGATCCCAGGATGGGAGTACCATATGATATTATAGCCACTGAGTGGTCCTAATGGGAGGAACAGGATTCCAGTTTAAAGGAATCATTGCAGGCAAAATGTTAAAACAGAAAGGGAGAAGTATGTTAATGAGTTTATCTTGTTGGGCAGACTGGATGGACCGTACGGGCCATTATCTGCCATCATTTACTATGTTACTGTGTAACATAGTAACATAGTAGATGACGGCAGAAAAAGACCTGCACGGTCCATCCAGTCTGCCCAAGAAGATAAATTCATATGTGCTACTTTTTTATTTGTACTGTCCTCTTCAGTGCACAGACCGTATAAGTCTGGCCAGCCGTATGCCCGCCTCCCAACCACCAACCCCGCCTCCCAACCACCAGCTCTGGCACAGACCCTATGTCTGCCCAGCACTATCCCTGCCTCCCACCAACGGCTCTGGCACAGACCGTATAAGTCTGCCTAGCACTATCCCCGCCGCCCAACCACCAGCCCCAGCACAGACCGTATATGTCTGCCCAGCACTAGCCCCGCCTCCCAACCACCAGCTCTGCCAAGCCTTGCAAGTTGCACATAATGCGGTTGCAAGGGTGTTGGTAGGAAAATCTAGATTTGAACACACTAGTCCGGTTTTAGGAGAGCCACATTGGTTACCAATTGCACAAAGAATTAAACTCAAAGTTTTATGGCAGATGTTAAAGATTTTACATTTGCATCAGCCTAAATGATCACTAAGATCTGGAGAACAATGCTTGTTTGAAGTAACATCTTATATGATTAAATTGGAGGACTACAGAAATAGAATTTCCTATATTGTAGGTCCAATATTGTGGAACAAGATCCCACAACGAATCGGATAAACCAAAACCCTGGCAGATTTCAAGAGAGAAAATACATTATTATTTGTTGAAGCATGGGTAATTCTAGTTTGTTTTGTGTGAAAAAATTAAACAACGTAACTATCGTCCAGTTGCATCCATCCCTCTAGTAGTCAAATTGATGGAAAGCCTAGTAACTAAGCAACTTAATGATTACTTGAGTAAATTTTCAATATTACATGTATCCCAATCCAGATTTCGTGCCAATCACAGCATTGAAACAGTTCTTATTACACTTCTAACTAAATTCAAACAAATTATCGCAGCTGGCAATAACGTTCTACTCCTCCAATTCGACATGTCTAGTGCGTTTGACATGGTTAACCATAGTGTTCTATTAAACATCCTCGAATACTTTGGACTAGGTGGAAACGTATTGAATTGGTTCTACAAATTCCTAACTGTAAGATCTTACCAAGTCGACTGTATCCTCACCATGGAGACCCGGATGTGGAGTACCTCAAGGCTCGCCGCTTTCACCAGTTCTTTTTAATATAATGATGTTACCACTAGCCAGATTATTATCCAATCAAGGCCTAAATCCGTATATTTACGCGGACGATGTCACAATATACATTCCATTTAAGAGCAACTTATCAGAAATTACAGATAAAGTTCATACCAGCTTCCAAATTATGAACTCATGGGCGGATGCCTTCCTACTTAAACTAAACGCAGAAAAAAACCCCCAAAGTCTTATCTTATCATCGCAGTTTAATAAGACTAATTACGCTAATATAAACACACCATCCCACACTCTCACTGTTGCGAATAATTTGAACTCCTGGGTGTTACTATTGATCGAAATCTCACCCTTGACAACCATGCGAAGAATGTGACAAAAAAAATGTTTTTTGCAATGTAACATAGTAACATAGTAGATGACAGCAGAAAAAGACCTGCTCGGTCCATCCAGTCTGCCCAACAAGATAACTCACATGTGCCACATTTTGTGTATACCTTACCTTGATTTGTACCTGTCTTTTTCAATGTGGAAGCTAAAAAGAGTGAAGCCTTTTTTCCCAAGAGAAGTATTTCTTACGCTGGTGCAGTCATTAGTACTGAGCCACCTGGATTATTGTAACTCCATTTTCGCAGGATGCAAAGAAAAAACTATTACTGTACAGAATACCGCAGCTAGACTCATATTTGGAAAGGCGAAAAATGAGAGCGCCAAACCCCTCAGAGAAAAATTGCATTGGCTTCCACTAAAAGATCATATTGATTTCAAAACTTGCACCTTAACCCATAAAATAATCCATGGAGAAGTTCCGTCATACATGTCAGACCTAACTGACTTACCAGCACGAAACATCAACAGTTCATCACGTATCTTCCTAAACCTCCACTACCCTAATTGTAGAGGACTCAAATACAAATCACTACATGCATCTACCTTCACATACCTCTGCACAAAAGCATGGAACAAACTACCGAACACTATAAAAATAACACATAACTTGAAAATGCACTTGTTCGAAAAAACTTACAATAAGAATCCTCCTTAAGAACTTGATTATTCTATAGCTAAACCAACCACCTACTGATCCCTCTGAATTGATTATATTAGCCATATTATCATTATTGGTCATCATACATTACACTGTACACATTAAAATTAAAACATTTTATTTATTTTACCTGGAGGACGACAGCTGGCTTGCATGTGGTGGCAGGCAGTGCAGACTCGAGCACCGTGCTCTGTTCTGTGTGTGCTGGCTCCTATGCCTGTTCTGGCCTGGGGCCGCACGGCAGTGCTGAGGGTGGCCGGGGAGGGGGAGGGTCAAGAAAAGGCTGATATTGCTCTAGCGAGGGCACAGTAAAGGAGCAGCAGCAACACTAATTTAAGCACCACGTCGCTTTGCAAATGAAAGAAGCAACATAGAAGTGCCTCTGAAAGGATAAAGAGAAAGCGGAGGCAGAAATTAAGGTAGTTTTCAAAAGGAATTTTCCTGATTTACTAAGCAGTTACCTAAGCAAATTCTGCACTGTGCTGAAAGGATGAGTACAGGTTTCACAGCTTCCCGGGTCTGCAGTGCACTGTGGCGCCAGCGTGCACACGGGGGGGGGGGGGGGGGGGAAGCAAGGCAAAGCAGCAGAGTCCAGAGTGAAGATAGAGTCAGACCTCATAGTGAGTAGCGTCGTGGGAGTGCAGCGCTAGACTGGCCAGGTCTAGATCAGGAAAGGGGACCCGAATTAAGAAAAAAAAAGTTGTCTAGTAGGAGCGGGAGTAGGACTGGAGCGCTGCTGGCTACCGAAACGCTGCACGTCGTGGAGGCTCAACTGAGCCGTGGCAGAAAGGCGCCAAAGCGCACATCCTATCAGGGCAACTGGGTGGGCCTGAGTATTGTCTGGGTGGGCCTGGGCCCACCCAGGCCCACCCGTAGCTATGCCCCTGGTAGGGTATCCACAAAAAGTAGCACATATGAGTTATCTTGTTGGGCAGACTGGATGGACCATTCAGGTCTTTTTCTGCCGTCATCTACTATGTTATGTTATTGTTTTTTATTATGTGTTATGTAAATTATTCTACAGACATATCTTCCTTATTTCTTACTTAGTAATATGTTAATTTGGAACAAACCTCTTACTCTGTTCATAACAATATCTTTTGTAATATAATGTAAGCCACATTGAGCCTGCAAATAGGTGGGAAATGTGGGGTACAAATGTAGCAAATAAATAAATAAATAAATAAATATTACTTGTAGTGGTATCTGAATAGTAGATATCAGAAAGTTGTTTGTGTCTGTACATAATCTGTATACAGTATATAATTTGTGTAATTTGATTTTTTTATGCGTGTAAAATTGTAACCGCCTAGAACAGTGGATTGTGCGGAACATATATTTTTTTAATAAATATAAAAAGAGACAAATGCAGCAGACACTAGAAGCTAAAACCACAAAAGATGCGAGAAGACGAAGCAAATAAGTTGGTGCAGCCCCACCGCAAAACTGAAACCCTGGAAACAGAAAGACCTTCTCTTCTTCAAGTACTGTAAAGCGGGAAAGCCTGTCCAAATTGAACCTTCCATGCCACCGGCTGATGCATCTGCCTGCTCTCTAAAAAGAAGCTGATGTTCTTCTGTAGCCAGGTAGGCCGTGCTACCACGGAAAGCATGCATCCGGACAACTCTGGTTTTAGGCAACTCCTAAAAAACTGAAAAAAAGAGAACGGGCAGTTACCCCCCGCCTCCCGGTTCTCCTTACTTTACACGCTGAGAACACCCCAAGTTTCTCCAGCTTCTTGGCTCGGGGGAAGGATCGCACTTGTGCCTTCCTCTGGCTGGCTCTCTGCTGCTGACTCAAGCCTGGACGTACTGGGTCGCAATTATTGCTGCCAGAACCACCGGGGCCCATACTTGTTGCTTCACCAGCTTGAGGATGCTGCACATATCGACCCTGAATTAAAACCCGTTAGAGCCGGGATAAGCAGCATAGGAAAAGTACAGAATTGGAATGTTTAAGTGTGTGATTTACAGCTAAAATGCTTGCCAGAATACTTTAGTTAAAATGATAACTGAGCATACCATTGTAAAGTGTGACGCAGTTAGAATACTGTGTGATTTACGCAGTTAAAATGATAACTGAGTGTGCCGTGCTGTCGTATGTGTGACGCAGTAAGAAATGAAGAAGAGAGAATTAAGAAAAAGAAAGTATTTAAAAGTATGTTTACACTCATTTGGAGTTGTTAAATCTTATAAGATTCAAGGACCGTTTCAGGCAGGGAAACTGAAACTGTCAGATACAGGAATGTGTTAATTACTCAGCTTTTTGCAAGCAGTGCTTATCAGGGAATAAATGACCTTGAGTGAAGGGAAAAAGAGAAACTTTTTTTTTTAAACAGGCTTTTGAACAAACAACATGGATTGCTTTGGATCTGTGGCCAGTTAAATTAGAAGTAGAATTAAGTGTCTCAGGGAAATAAAATTATGCTAATAAGAGCCTTTGCCAAAAATAAAGGTATTTGGCAAAAACACTGGGGTTTTAGAGCCGTAGATTTTTTAGAATTAGAAAAGAAAATATAAAGAACAAAATTAGGGACTGGGGGAATTCCCTTACTGCATGAAAAAGCACGTGCTCTAGTGGACATTGGAGCTGAGGCCACTTTAATATATGGGAATCCACGAAAATGTAAGGGTCAGAAAGCTGTTATTACTGGGATGGGGAGAAAACAAATTGAGGCTGTACAGACTTGGGTGGCATTAAAAATTGGAAATCTACCTAAAAAAGAATATAAAGTTATGATTGTCCTGTGCCTGAGTATATACTGGGTATAGATATATTAAAAGGTTTGACATTAACATTAGATGAGAATACCAAGGGGGCACCTTGAGATCAGTAAAACTATAAAAGAGTTAATGGAGAAGGGGGTTATTAAAACTACCACCACAGATTGGAATAATCTGGTCTGGCCAGTCCAAAAAGTGACAGTTCCTGGTGTATGACCGTGGACTATCGGGAACTAAACAAAGTTATACCCGCTTTAACTGCTGCAGTCCCAGATACTATTACTTTGATAGAGAAAATACAGATACATTCTGGCAGATGGTATGCTGTAATAGATTTGGCTAATGCCTTTTTCACAATACCAGTTGATGAGAAATATTGGGATCAATTTGCTTTCAGTTGGCAGGGCAGGCAGTACACATTCGCCCCATTACCACAGGGATGGATTCACAGTCCCACTATCTATCACCGGACTGTGGCAGATCATTTAGATGAATTTCCTCTAGTTGATCATATGTAAATTGTGCATTATATTGATGATACTATGATTCAAGGGAAAGCACAGGAAGATTTTCAGACCCAGTTGGAATTGTTAATTATACATTTAAAGAACAAAGGATGGGAGATAAATCCTGATAAGACACAAGGACCGTCCCAAACTGAAATTTCTAGGCATTCAATGGCATAATGGTTTAAGAGAAATTTTGCCAAAAGCTAAACAGAAAATTGGAATTTGTTCCTCCTTGTAATAAAAAGGAGGCACAATGTTTTATTGGATTATTTGGCTTTTGGAGACAACATGTACCCCACCTGGGGCAAATTTTAGCACCATTATATAAAGTGACTAGGAAAAAATACAATTTTGAGGGGGGGGGGGGGAAAGGAACAACAAGCTTTTGAAGCAGCATAACAGGCAATACAAACTACCTTAGATCTGTGGCCAGTGCAGCCAGGAGTGGTAGAGCTAAGTGTCTCACAGAATTAAAATTATGCTAATTGGAGCCTCTGGCAGAAACAAAAGACTCGGGTGCCTTTAGGATTTTGGAGTCGCAAGTTACCAGAGGCAGGAATTAAGTATACCCCTTTTGAAAAACAGTTATTAGCATGTTATTGGGCTTTAATAGATACTGAGCAATTAACTATAGGACATATAGTTGTCCTGAAACCCGAAATACCAATAATGCAATGGATTCAAAGTTCCCCGAAAACCCATAGGATAGGGCATGCACAGGAAGCCAGAATAATTAAGTGGAAATGGTATATTCAGGAGAGAATGAAATCAGGAATTGGAGGAATTCCCTTATTGCATGAAAAAGTGTCAGCCCTTCCAGAAACAGGATAAATTGGGCTAGAGCCTCTGGAATGGGTGGAAAGCCCAGTCAGGTGGGGAAAAGTTTATGATCAATTAACTAATGAGGCCTCTATGGCTTTGAAAACTGAGAATTTAGGGCAATGTCATACATATATATATCAATTCATGGTCCGTGGCAAATGAATTAGCCACGTGGCTACCTACTTTGTAAAATTAATATCAAAAATTTGTGGGGCAGAGAATTGTGGCAAGACATTTGGAATTATGTGCAGAATACTAATATTATTGTTTTTTTTATGTAGATGCTCATTGCAAGGGTGATACTCTAGAACGTCTCTACAGCGCAGTGGCTGATGACTGTGGAAGAGCCAGATAATTGCTCAGGTTTGGTGAAATGGGTGCACCAAAAATGTGAACATCTGGGAAGAAAGGCCACTTACAGGTGGGCAACAGATCGTGGTATTAGTTTGATTATGGATGTTATTAAAACTGTGATGGTTGAATGTCTGGTCTGTTAATACCAGACTAGGGATCTGTTCCCCACATGTCTAAGGGGTAATTAAAAAGGGGAAAATTACCTGAACAAGTTTGGTAGATGGATTATATAGAACCTTTACCTAATTTGCAAGGATGTAAATATGTGTGCACAGCAGTAGCTAATTATTTTAGATATGTAATTGCACATCCTTGCAGGCAACACTATTAAAACTTTAGACTTGATAATTGATCATGGTTCCCATTTTTGAAGGCTAATTGGTACAACAACATGCTTCAGACCATAAAATATATATTGGATTTTTCATATTCCCTATTATCCACAAGCAGCAGGTTTAATTGAACAAATGAATGGTCTGTTGAAACAACAAATATGTAAAATAGGGGGATCATTAAAGAATTAGAAAATAAATTTGGTAGAGGCCTTAAAGGATACTTAATAATCGGCCTATTGGGGAGGCAGAAACACCCCTAATGTGAATGGTTACTCCTAACCTACAAGTCTTGACTATCAAACATGACTAATTAGGATATTGGGAAATTACAGCAGTTATGATGCCCTACAGGGCCACTACAGGAGTGGCAGGGCTGGATTTATATGCTCTACAAATGGTTAAATTGTTACAAAGAGATATTCAAATAATAAATACAGGTTTTGGAAGGGGTGATTGATACAGACTATAAAAGAGAAGTAAGGGTTATACTTAATAACCAAAGTCCACATGATGTGTTTGTATATTCCTTCCTATGCTAGGCCTGTTCTCACAAGTTGGCCTAACAAGTTAGCATATAATCCTTGGCTGGAGCCGAGAACATGTTTTTCATATAAGGTGGATATAACCTTGGGGCGTGCTGAAAGACAGACTGAGGACACAGTGAGAATAAGATGTCCAGAATGTTTCATTTCTGGGGAGAGAGACATTATTGTTCTATGCCCTGTGACTAACTACACGCTGTGCACGCAGAACTGATAGCTAATTAGCCAATGGCCACCGACTGTCCACGTTAACCTACATCAGGAGAGAGTGATATAATACAGGAAGAAGGCTGAAGTGTTTCCCCTCCATGTGGGGGCTAAGAGATTGGGAAAACACATTTGGTGCCCGAACAGAAATGTGATTGCCCTGAATTGCCCTTGGATTGCCCCCCACTAAACTAATCAAAGAAGTCTGAGCTATTCCTACAGCTGGTTTGTAGAGATGGTTGATAGCTTAGAAACAAAAAAGAAAAAGTGATTTCTCCGGAGCTGATAGTGTGGAAATTCCCTGCAGGGTTGAAGTTCACTACAAAAGGCACGGTGAGAGTGCATAAGTGTAGTGACCAGGGTGGATGCGTCGACTGCACAAGTGGTGCATGTCTGGAATTTTGAAGATGTCTGTAAAATGAAGATACATACCTGTAGCAGGTATTCTCCGAGGACAGCAGGCTGATTGTTCTCACGACTGGGTGACGTCCACGGCAGCTCCAGGAACGGAAATCTTCCTAGCAACAAAAAGCTTGCTAGAGCCTTCGAGCGCGTGGGCGTGTGCACCGCACATGCGCGGCCATCTTCCCGCCCATCGCACAAGAGCCCTGATCAGTTCGATAACAAAACAATAACAAGGAGAAGGACAACTCCAAAGGGGAGGTGGGTGGGTATGTGAGAACTATCAGCCTGCTGTCCTCGGAGAATACCTGCTACAGGTATGTATCTTCATTTTCTCTGAGGACAAGCAGGCTGCTTGTTCTCATGACTGGGGTATCCCTAGCCCCCAGGCTCACTCAAAACAACAAAGAAAGGTGAATTGGGCCTTGCAACGGTGAGGACATAACAGGAATTGACCTACGAAGAAACATCTAACTGAGAGTGTAGCCTGGAACAGAACAAAAAAGGGCCTAAGGGGGTGGAGTTGGATTCTAAATCCCGAACAGATTCTGCAGCACCAACTGCCCAAACCAACTGTCACATCAGGAATCCTGCTGAAGGCAGTAATGAGATGTGAATGTGTGGATAGAAGACCACGTTGCAGCCTTGCAAATCTCTTCTATAGTGGCTGACTTCAAGTGGGCCACCGACGCAGCCATGGTTCTAACACTATGAGCCGTGACATGACCCTCATGATTCAGCCCAGCCTGGGCATAAG
This sequence comes from Microcaecilia unicolor, assembly GCF_901765095.1. NCBI lineage: Eukaryota > Metazoa > Chordata > Amphibia > Gymnophiona > Siphonopidae > Microcaecilia > Microcaecilia unicolor. Next base: position 217,259,688 of record NC_044036.1, read on the forward strand.
TGAAGGAAATGCAATCCGCTAGCCAATTGGAAATGGTGCATTTTCCAACAGCAACTCCCCTTCTGTTGGGATCAAAAGAAACAAACATTTGGGCGGACTGTCTGTAGGGGCTTGTCCGCTCCACATAAAAGGCCAATGCTGTCTTGCAGTCCAAGGTGTGCAACTGACGTTCAACAGAGTGGGTATGAGGACGGGGAAAAATGTTGGCAAGACAATTGACTGGTTCAGTTGGAACTCCGACACCACCTTCGGCAAGAACTTAGGGTGAGTACTGAGGACTACTCTGTTATGATGAAACTTGAGATAAAGAGCATGCACTACTAGGGCTTGGAACTCACTGACTCTACAAGCTGAAGTAACAGCCACCAAGAAAACGACCTTCCAGGTCAAGTACTTCAGATGGCAGGCATTCAGCGGCTGAAAAGGAGGCTTCATCAACTGGGTGAGAATGACGTTGAGATCCCATGACACTGGTGGAGATTTGACAGGGGGCTTTGACAAAAGCAAACCTCTCATGAAGCGAACAACTAAAGGCTGTCCAGAGATAGGCTTACCTTCTACACGGCGATGATAAGCACTAATCACGCCAAGATGAACCCTTACTGAGTTGGTTTTAAGACCAGACTCTGATAAGTGTAGAAGGTATTCAAGCAGGGTCTGTGTAGGACAAGAAAGAGGATCTAGGGCCTTGCTATCACACCAGACGGCAAACCTCCTCCATTTGCAAGAGTAACACCACTTCGTGGAATCTTTCCTGGAAGCAAGCAAGACTTGGGAGATACCCTCAGAGAGACCCAAGGAAGCGAATTCTACACTCTCAACATCCAGGCCGTGAGAGCCAGAGACTGGAGGTTGGGATGCAGAAGCGACCCCTCGTTCTGAGTGATGAGGGTTGGAAAACAGTCCAATCTCCAGGGTTCTTCAGAAGAAGAGGGAACCAAATCTGACGCGGCCAGAAAGGAGCTATCAGAATCATGGTCCCACGGTCTTGCTTGTGTTTCAGCAAAGTCTTCTTCACTAGAGGTATGGGAGGATATGCATACAGAAGGCCCTTCCCCCAATGGCATCCAACGCTAGTCTGTCGTAGGCCTGAAGTCTGGAACAGAACTGAGGGACCTTGTGATTGATCTGAGTGGCAAAAAGATTCACCGAGTGGGTGCCCCACTCTTGGAAGATCTTGTGAACCACGCCCGAGTTAAGCGACCACACGTGAGGCTGCATAATCCTGCTCAACCTGTCGGCCAGACTATTGTTTACGCCTGCCAGATATCTGGCTTGGAGAAACATGCCGTGACGGCGAGCCCAAAGCCACATCTGGACGGCTTCCCGACACAGGGGGCGAGATTCGGTACCCCCCTGCTTGTTGATGTAATACATCGCAACCTGATTGTCTGAATTTGGACGATATGATTGGACAGCCGATCTCTGAAAGCCTTTAGAGCTTTCCAGACCGCTCGCAACTCCAGAAGATTGATCTGAAGACCTGTTTCCCGGAGGGACCAAAGTTCTTGAGTGTGGAGCCCAACGACATGGGCTCCCCACCCTAGGAGGGACTCTTCCATTGTCAGCACTTTTTGAGGCTGAGGAATTTGAAAAGGACGTCTCAAGGTCAAATTGGATCGAATTGTCCACCAGTGAAGGGAATTGTGAAAATCGGTGGAAAGCTGGATTGCATCCTCTAGATCCCCTACAGATCGATACCACTGGGAAGCTAGGGTCCATTGAGCTGATCTCATGTGAAGGCGGGCCGTGGGTGTCACATGAACTGTGGAGGCCATGTGGCCTAGAAGCCTCAACATCTGCCGAGCTGTGATCTGCTGAGACGCTCTGGCCGTAGAAACTAGAGACAGAAGATTGTCTGCTCTCGCCTCAGGAAGATAGGCATGAGCCTGTGAGTCCATAAGAGCTCCTATGAATTCTAGTTTTTGAACTGGAAGAAGATGGGACTTTGGGTAATTTATAACAAACCCGAGGAGCTCCAAGAGTTGAATAGTCATCTGCATGGACTGTAGAGCCCCTGCCTCTGAGGTGTTCTTCACCAGCCAATTGTCGAGATAAGGGAAGACATGCACTCCCAGTCTGTGTAGCGACGCTGAGACTACTGCCAGGCATTTTGTAAAGACCCTGGGCGCAGACGCCAGACCAAAGGGCAGCACACAATACTGGAAGTGCTCCATTCAAAGACAGAATCGAAGATACTGCCTGTGAGCTGGAAGTATCGGGATGTGAGTATAAGCATCCTTTAAGTCCAGAGAGCATAGTCAATCATTCTCCTGAATCATGGGAAGAAGGGTACCCAGGGAAAGCATCCTGAATTTCTCTGGGACCAGAAATTTGTTCAGGGCCCTCAGGTCTAAGATGGAACACATCCCCCCTGTTTTCTTTTGCACAAGGAAGTACCTGGAAAAGAATCCCAGCCCTTCTTGCCCTGGTGGAACGGGCTCGACCGCATTGGCACTGAGAAGGGCGGAGAGTTCCTCTGCAAGTACCTGCCTGTGCTGGAAGCTGAAGGACTGAGCTCCCGGTGGGCAATTTGGAGGTGTGGAGATCAAATTGAGGGAGTATCCTAGCTGGACTAGCGCGCTGGGGCTCAGCCTGAGAAGGCTGTCGAGAAGGAGGATTGTACCTACGCCTATTATATGGATAGGGAGCACTCCTCCTTCCCCGGAAAAAATGTCTACCAGTTGAGGTAGATGCAGAAGGCACCCAGTGGGAGAGATTGTCCATAGCGGTTTCCCGCTGTGTGATCTGATCGACCACCTGCTCGACTTTATCGCCAAAAATGTTATCCCCCCCCCCCCCCCCCCCCCCCCCCCCCGGCAAGGGACATTCGCAATCCACTGCTGGACTCAATTGTCCAGGTCAGAGGCATGCAGCCATGAGAGTCTGCGCATCACTATACCCTGGGCAGCGGTTCTGGATGCAACATCAAAAGAATCGTAAGCACCCCTGGACAGGAATTTATGACACGCCTTCTGCTGCCTGACCACCTCCTGAAAAGGCCTGGCCTGCTCCGGAGGGAGCTTATCGACCAAGTCCGCCAGTTGCTTCACCGTATTCCTCAAGTGAATGCTCGTGTAGAGCTGGTAAGACTGAATTTTGTTACACCTCTAGCAGAGATTTTTTGCAAATGAGGGAAAAGTCTCAACTGCTACGGCTATCTTTACACATTGGTGTTCATTGTATAGCACGTAGAAAAAGTCATCACTGACTCAAAAACCCTCGATTATTTATTTTTTCTTTTTTGTTTCAATTTTTAATTACAATGTCCTTTATATTAGATCATGTAAGTGGATGATCCACTTGGAACCAGCGCATTACTAAGTAGGAATTGGATCCAGCGCATCACTAAGAAGGAATTGGCACAGTACTGAGAAGAAAATGCAGCAAGATAAGTGAAGGGGTTCAATGTTTTTTGATTTGTCGAACTGTTTTTTCAGTCTTAAAAAGACACTTACATGATCTAATATAAAGGACATTGTAATTAAAAATTGAAACAAAAAAAGAAAAAATAAATAATCGAGGGTTTTTGAGTCAGTGATGACTTTTTCTAAGTGCTATACAATGAACACCAATGTGTAAAGATAGCCGTAGCAGTTGAGACTTTTCCCTCATTTGCAAAAAATCTCTGCTAGAGGTGTAATTAGATTATCTAGTAAATTAGCAGTGTATCTGGTGTTGGAACTAAGACTGAATTTTGGCCACGAGCATAGAGGACTGGTAGGCCTTTCTCCCAAAAGAGTCCAGAGTTCTAGATTCCATCACTGGGGGCACCAAGGCGAAATCTCTAAAAGTCTTGGCTCTCTTGAGAGTGGAATCCACAACCATAGAGTCGTGAGGTAACTGTGACTTCATCAACTCAGATTCTCTGTGAATCCGATATTGGGACTCAGCTTTTTTGGTGATGGTGGGATTACTTAACGGTTTTATCCAGTTTCTGAGCAATGTCTCCTTAAGGACATTATGCAAAGGGACAGTGGATGACTCCTTAGGTGGCGAAGGATAGTCAAGGACCTCGAGCATCTCAGTCCTGGGCTCATCCTCGGATACCACAGGGAAGGAAATAGCCACAAACATTTCCCAGACAAATGAAGAGAAAGAAAGACTCTCTGGGGGAGAAAGCTTTCTTTTTGGTGAAGGCATAGGGTCAGAGGGAAGACCACAAGACTCCTCAGAAGAGAAATATCTGGGATTCTCCTCTTCACGCCACGAGGCATCCTCTTCGGTGTAGGACAAGAGTTCCCTGACTGCAGTCCAAAACTGGGCCCGTCTCAACGCTGAGGAGCCACGTCCTCGATGGCGATGTCGAGAAGTCGACTCCCTCCAGTGATGTCGACGGGGAGTCGACCTGGGTGGCAGCCGAGGCCTATGCCCCAGGCAGCACCGGCGTCGGAGACCTCACCACAGGCAAAGAGCCAGCTGCTGCTTCCATCAACGGCACAGAGGGCACAAGCATCCCCGGTACAGGAGCAGACTGATGCAGCAGCCCTCCAGAAGACCCAGAAGAATGGCTCGGATGCGCTTGTCTAGAGCCGCTGTCGAGAAAGGCTGTGGGGTCGGTTCAGGAGTCGGTGTCAAAAACCAATGAAGGTTGAGGAGGCGGTACTGGGCTCTCAGGAGACCGACGCAATGACACCTCTTCTATGGAGGGTGAGTGGTCCTCCCTGCGTCGATGCTTCATGGGTGCCGAATCCTTTGAAGCCCCGGTGCTCCCAGTAAGGAGACCAATGACATGCTTCTTAGCCTTCGCTCGATGAACGTCATCGATACTCCTCGGTACCGACGAGGAGGATGTGGAATCCACACGCCTCCTCAGGGTCACATCCAAGAGTGGTCGTTCCCGATGGGCCTGTCCAACAGGAGTCTTCGAGACAGGTGGAGACCCACTCGACGACTCACTGCTCCCAGCATGTGATGGTCCCCGGACAGCCATTACCTGCGCTCCCAATGTCGATGCCATCCTTGGTGCCGATATCGACGCCACCGACCTCGGTACCGCTGCCGACGTCGATGCCAAGGAACTGGACAAAGCTCCGAAAAGTCAGTCCCGAAGAGCTTGTCTCGACGCCTGTGTCCGCTTTTTCAAGCTAAGACACAACTTACATGCATCTGGGTGATGGTCAGGCCCAAGGCACTGAAGACACCACCCGTGGGGGTCGGTACCTGAGATCGTTCGGTTGCGCTGAGTACACTTCTTGAAGCCGCTGGGAGTCCTCGATGACATGGACGGAAAAATAGCGGCAGCGAAGTCAAAATTTGCGATCGTGCCAAGAAAAAAGGCACAAAAATATGAAGTGCATACGCGCAGCCTAAGAGAGCCGCGGCGAAAACGAAAGAAAACTTAAGGGACTAAAACTAAGAAATTAAAGGTCCTTTTTTTTTTCTTTTTTGCAAAACTGGATATACAAAGAAAGAAACAAAAAAGGGAGAGAAAAAAATCGCGAAAAAAGCGAAAAAACAAAGGCTCTTTCACAGGGCTGTGGAGGGAGACCGACAAGCAGCCACCCTCTACCGCGGAAAAAGGCTCTAGCAAGCTTTTTGTTGCTAGGAAGATTTCTGTTCCTGGGGCTGCCGTGGACGTCACCCAGTCATGAAAACAACCAGCCTGCTTGTCCTCGGAGAAGTATTATTTTTTATGTTGATTTTGATAGGGGAAGTTAATTTTTAGTTCTCAACTACTTTCATTGAGAGCAGGAAATAGATATTGTATTTTAATTTGTATGCACCAGTAATTCTTTGTTGCAGAAAGCTTTTTTTGACAGATTTCTGACCGTAGGAGCATGATAAAAAGTCTGTATCTGTAAGTTTGCGTATGTACTGTTCTTTAAATTGCAAAAGTCTAAGGAGGGATTTTTCCTGCCCCGTTTCTCTTGTAGTTTTATTCAGAGCCTTGGATCCTTGTGAGCCGGTTAACAGTTTGTCACGGCATTTGTTACTGTTTGCTTTGGAATGAAGTGAGAAGTGCTGGATTGATAGTGCAGACTGTGAGATTCTTTATCCGTGTTTCTTGTGACGTCATTTAGTAGGGGAAAAGAGGGATTTTAAATATTTTTTTACTTGCAAACAGTCTGTGTTACTTGATCACTGAGCACTGTTTTGTGTCCTTCCATAAAAGACAGCTGTATTTCTTTTCCTAGATCCCTGACAGAGGTTGACTGGATTTATAGCAACTATTCTTTATCATGTGTGGGCGTGAGTGCAGGCTGGCTAGCTTGTTTTTCTTTCAGGGAGAATTCAGCTGCCTGTATATTTAGAGATTGATTCCTGAACTTTATTGTACGAAGCTCTTTTCTTTTAAATAAACTGTTTTTCCTACCTTTTGCTACTTTATTTTAGCTGTGCAGATTCGTATGCCCATTAATTATGTCCTGTTTATTTTCCTCAAGTCTTACGGCTGCCCCTATTAGGGCTGCTTTAATTGCATTTTATATTTAGATAGTCCAACTGATTTGTATTTCAAGGGCCCTGATCCACAGAGCAGAGGAATATTTAAAATGCAATACAATTTTTTAATTTCCAAATTATAGGCTCTTTCTTGCCTGATCTATCTTTTGTAAAGGTCAGCCAAGGATGCAGCTTTGTTTACTTCATTACAATTTGAACTTTTTTACAGCTAAATTTTATTATATTGGGTTCACAGCTTGCCATTACTTGTTCTGAATTCTCGCTAGATCATTTTTAAATTGGCTATTAGTTTCCTGCCAGACTCATGCTTTCTACCTTTAAACTTATTTACAAGAAATGTTTGTCTAAATGGGTTTAATTCTTAGGTTTCATGAGAGAGCCATGCATCTGTACCCTAGGTAACTGAGATTTTACAGACCTACCTCCAAGGAAATTTTTTAGTTTTTTATGTGCTTTGCCTGACACTGTTTTGTGCTGCTCTACTGCATCTAAGATAATTTGTTACCATTATCTGATTGCAAACTTTTATATTATCTGAATTTGAAAACTGTTTTCCTCCTTATTTTAGCCATCAGAGGGAGCTACCATGATAATGATTTACATTTATGTTTTGCATTGTAGGGAGTTTAATTGTGACGCAGATGGATGGAAAATTCCCATTCATTTTTGGGTAATTCTATGTGAAAGGTTACAGGGATGTTAATGAATGAGACATTGCAAAAGTTGCTAGCTGTTCATGTGCCAGTTAGATGCACTGTTTACCAGTACATACTGTTTCAAAGTCACATGGCAGAATATCTAGAAAGTACACTGTACGTTGAGACAGTCTTACGTGCTTGTATGTGTAAACCTATGTTGAAGTGTTTATACAGGGAAATGTATATTGTAAACTCCTCCCTTCTTCTGTAGGGCACGGCCTCCTCCCCGGTGTAACACCAGCTGCAACTGCTTCTGTGGGCACAGCACATATACCACAATGGTTGAACAAAAATCCATTTTTATTGTCGTTCCAATCCTCCTCAATACAGGAGCGCTGTTCACTAGACGCTTCCCCCCTTTAAACTCAGGGGAAACAATTCTGAGATCCTCAGCTTTTAGCAAGTGCAGTGTCCAAACAGAAATCCATAATCCCTGAAATATCAGAGAACAAAACAGGTGAGCTGGGATCCCTCTCTCAGCCCGCAAACCTCGGTCAATTCCCCCTCCTCCCCTTCCCTCCCAAATAAAAGTTCCCTTATTTTCAAGTGTTCTACAGTTAGTAGTCCTCGGCTTCCACAAAGTCCAAATCGGTTTCTCTCCTTAGTCAGAAACCACAGTACTTTGGTTCTCAGACTGAGCAGTGCTCCACCCTCTGCACAGCAACAAACACTCTGTGGCCTCCCACACACTGCTCTCTCCAACAGTTGTAAAAAGTCACTTATCTTTAACTTTCCATATCCATCTGTTCCTCCTCATAGGGTGCAACTGCGGGGAGATCGGCTCCACTCTCCTCCCATTCCACGGCCTTTTTCTCCTCACCACAGATCTCCTCCAGCCCTCCGTTCCTCAAAGAATTCAGGAAGGCAGCTCTCTCTCTCTCACAGGTGGCAGGAATTACATACTGCTTCCTAATCCAGGGAAACTGGTCCTCTTGGTTCCTGCTCCCCCTCCTGGCCGCTGATGTTTCTGCATCCCCCTTACTGCTGATGTTCGGGCCCGCTCCCGGTAAGGGAATCCTATCCAGGTTTTGGGTCCCACCCCCTCCCCTGCTGGCTTTTGGGTACAACAGTTATAACTCTACTGGCTTTAAGGGAGGCTTCAAGGACCCTGTCCTATTACATACCCCCTCCCTCAAAGCATTGCGACTCCAGGCTCCTTCTAATGAGCCTTTCGAGGAGTCAGCAATTCTAGACAAAGCATTGGCATTATCATGGAGCCTTCCAGCCCTATGTTACACCTTAAAAGAGAATGCCTGTAGATCCAAGTACCACGTGTTAGGCAAGCGTTCTGACCCTGCATCTGCTTTAACCACTTTAATGGGGCATGATCTGTTATCAGGGTAAAAGAGCTCTCCTGTAAATAATATTTCAGTGAGTCAACGGCCCATTTTATAGCCAGACACTCCCTCTCTATAACTGCATACCTCTGCTCGGCTGGATTTAACTTCCGGCTAAGAAACAGGACGGGATGTTCTTCCCCATTGAACTCTTGGGACAGAACAGCACCCAAGCCAGTTTCTGAGGCATCTGTCTGGAGCAAGAAGGGCTTTTCAAAATCTATCCCCCTTAAGATGGGGTCCTCACAGAAGATGATTTTCAAACTTTGGAACTCTTTCTCACCCTGCTCTGACCATTATAATCTGTTAGGGTGTGTTTTCTTCAACATATCTGTTAGGGTGCTGAATCTTTCTGCAAAGCGGAGAATGAACCTATGATAGTAGCCAATGAGACCTAGGAATCCCCTCAACTGCTTCTTCGTTTGGGGACGAGGGAAATCTTTTACTCCTTGCACCTTGTCCCTCAGGGGCTTGATAACTCTCCCCCCTCCCAACTACATACCCTAAATACCTCACTTCCTTACCAGCGAAAACACACTTTTGAGGGTTAACCGTTAGTCCCGCCTGTCTCAATGACTTTAGCACAGCCCTTATTTGAGTTACATGGGAGTCCCAATTTGAACTAAAGATGATAATGTCATCCATATACGCTGCTGCATAAGACTGATGCCATCGCAGAAGCTGGTCAGCCAAGCATTGGCAACAAGCAGCAGCTCCGTTCAGCCCGAATGGCATCCTCCGGAACTGGAAAAGTCCGAGGGATGTGCTAAAGGCCATTTTGGGTTTAGCCTCCTCTGTCAAAGGCACCTGCCAGTAGCCTTTTGTAAGATCTAAAGTGGTCAAATATTGAGCTCCCCCCCAATTTATCCAATAGATCATCGATGCGGGGCATGGGATATGCATCAAATTGGGAGATAGTACAAAAAACAGAAGAAACCAGTCTTTGCAAGGAAATCAACAAGAAACAAAACAGCAAAGATGACCAACAAAAGCAAAAAGCAAAAAACATAAAAATAAAATATATATATATAAAAAACGTCAAAATTTAAAATTAACCATAAGATATGTATTTAAAAGATGAATCCATCAAAATCAAAAAATTACATAAAAAAGACGACACTTTGGATGTAAAAATGAAGAATCAACTTTATTAGCCAAACTGTAGCAGGGAGAAAGGGACTTGACACATACGGCAGAGAAGACTCCTGATGCAGGCCAGTACGGCCGAAACACAGCTGTTTCGAGTCCCTTTCTCCCTGCTACAGTTTGGCTAATAAAGTTGATTCTTCATTGTTACGCCCAAAGTGTTGTCTTTTTTATGTAATTTTTTGATTTTGATGGATTCATCTTTTAAATACATATCTTATGATTAATTTTAAATTTTGACGGTTTTTATATATATATATATATTTTATTTTTATGTTTTTTGTTTTTTGCTTTTGTTGGTCATCTTTGCTGTTTTGTTTCAACTTGGGAGATAGCATTGACCCTCCTGAAATCTATACAAAAACGCTGGGCGCCATCTAGTTTTGGTACTAACACCACGAGGCTTGACCAGGGGCTACAGGATTCCTCAATAACCCCCAGCTTTAACATTTCCTTAACCTGCGTAACAATCTCCTGCCTCATCCGCAAAGGTATTCGATAGGGCCTTTGCCTGATTACTTTCCCAGGTTCAGTAAGGATGTCAAGGGTCACTATATGCGTTTCCCCAGGAATGGGGTTCAGGACATTCTTAAACTCCCCTATTAAATTTTCCACCACCCTCCTCTGTTCTGGTCTCAAATCCTTCCCAATGGTGGGGAATCCTCCCACCCGCATCTCTCCCACCTCTGGTCCTAACTCCTCCTCTAAGGCCACAGACAACCCCTGCTGTTCAATCCAAGGCCGCAGAACATTGATATGATATGTTTGTACCCGCCCATTCTCGTGTCTTACCCTATACGACCAAGGGCCCACCTTCCCTGCGATCACACAGGGCCCCTTCCACTGGGAGGTGAATTTATGGGGATCCGATGGTATCATTACTAACACCTTATCCCCTATTCAAAAGTTCCAGACCTTAGTGTGTCTATCATAATAGGCCTTCTGGGTTTCCTGACTCCTCTCCAGATTGCTATGAGTGAAGTCATGAAGCTGCTTCAGCCGAGCCTGTAAGTCCTTTAGATAGTCACCTATGGCCCTAGTCTCCTCCTCTTTCCCCACCCATCGCTCTTGCAAAATATCCAAGATACCCCGGGGTAGGCATCCATATACCTGCTCAAAGGGAGACACCCCCAGGGATGCCTGAACATTTTCTCTACAAGCATAGAATACGAACGGCAGTAGTTGATCCCAATCCTCGTACCGCCCACCCTGTAACCCTTTCCTCAGCATTTGTTTTAGCGTCCTATTAAAGCGCTCTACCATCCCATTGGCCTGGGGATGGTAGGCCGAGGTAGTGGTATGCTGGATATTAAAGGCCTCCCAGAGTTGCCTTAATTTCCCTGACCTAAAATTAGATCCTTGATCTGTAAGCATTTCCCTGGGGAAACCTAAAACAGTTTAATCAATTCACCACCAATACCTGCTGCCTTTATATTCCGCAGAGGAATAGCCCAGGGAAACCTAGTAGCTCTATCAAGGATGACCAGGATATACATAAACCCCCTAGGCGTTCTCACCAGGGGACCCACAATATCCATAGCTAAACTTGTCATGGGTTCCCGAATCACAGGTAATGGGACCATAGGTACCTGCACTGGATATCGATCCATCACTTTTTGGCAGGGCGTACAACTCTGGCAATAATACTCTATCTCCCTATGCACTCCTGGCCAGAAGAATTGCTCTTATATTTGATTCAATGTGTTATGGGTTCCTTTATGCCCCGCCAAGGGGTGATCATGAGCCCCCTTTAGGATCAGCTCCTTAAATATCTTGGGAATCACCAACTGCTGTTTTACTGATCTCTCCCGGGTATCCCTCTCTTCTCGATACAGGAGACCCTCCTCCACCCGAACCCGGGGAAAGCTTTCCACACGCTCCCCCTCAGCTTGATCCCAGGCCCTTTTCAAAGTGGGATCTGCCCTCTGTTCCTGAGCAATTTATTTTATTTATTTGTAGCATTTGTATCCCACATTTTCCCACCAATTTCCAGGCTCAATGTGGCTTACATTTGCCGTAATGGTGGTTGCCATTTCCGGGTAACAGAATTACAAATGGTATTGCGATAAGGTGCATACATACATGGTAACATAATTGGAACATACATGGAACATAACATATATGGGACAGATCATGGTATATATATATACCGTGTGCATACATACATGGTAAAGAAGAATACATTATGGTATTGCATGAAGGTACCTGAGTAATAAATTGGATTGTACATACATTAGGTGATCATCGGAAACTTCAGTATGACTTCCTCTGGTCGCCAGGGCATCTTTTCCCTTTCTCCTAATCCCCTCAAGGCCCGAGCTCTGTTCTTCCTTTCCCTGCTTCGGGTCATTTTATCCTTCCGTCTTCTACCTGGGGTGCCTATTATTTCATCCTGAAAGGGGAAAAGAGAACCCAGCTTGTCCTCCACTTCCTGGACCGCTGGGGCAAGGGAAGCCTGGGAGCGGGTGGTAATCCATCCTGAGGATCCCTGCAAACATCGTGTAAATGGGGTCCAATCCCTGCTCAGACTGAGCAGTGCTCCACCCTCTGTACATTAACAAACACTCTGTGGCCTCCCACACACTGCTCTCTCCAACAGTTGTAAGTCACTTATCTTTAACTTTCCATGTCCATCTGTTCCTCCTCATAGGGTGCAACTACGAGGAGATCGGCTCCACTCTCCTCCCATTCCATGTCCTTTTTCTCCTCACCACAGATCTCCTCTAGACTTCAGGAAGGCAGCTCTCTCTCTCTCTCACAGGTGGCAGGAATTACATACTGCTTCCTAATCCAGGGAAACTGGTCCTCTTGGTTCCTGCTCCCCCTCGTGGCCGCTGGTGTTTCTGCATCCCCCTTACTGCTGATGCTTGGGCCTGCTCCCGGTAAGGGAATCCTATCCAGGTTTTGGGTCCCACCCCCTCCCCTGCTGGCTTCTGGGTACAATAGTTCTAACTCTACTGGCTTTAAGGGAGGCTTCAAGGACCCTGTCCTATTACAATATGAATTATAGTATACTCTTTTGCAATAGACTAGAATAGAAATTGATTTATTATTCTAAATTAACTTCAACTAGATTTACATAAAGTATCAAACCTGAGCTTAGCATTGTGCTAATGCCATTATTGTTTAAGAACTGGCCAGACATTAAATAGATTGTTTCACTTGTTGGAAACTGTGACTTTTATGACCTTATGCTTGTAAACCACTATTAAGTCCTCATTGTTCTGCTCTGTTTACTTGTTTTATTGTCTTCCTTCAAAGCACCCTTATTTACTCTAAGTTGGTATCCTTTTGAAGCATGCTGCGAGACTAGTCTGAAAACAGTGACACCTACAGCTGCATTATTGGAAGGAGAATTTTTGAACTCATTTATGTGATTTAAGACCTGCTCCATTTTCTGGATGAAGTGTTGAACTCTACCCCAGTGATTACACTGTTGCTCTGATTGCAGGATTTTTGCTTTTATGTAATTTCTGTTCCATTTTTAGTTATAATGCTTTTTGTCTACTTATTAGGTATACAAGCATATGTTTACAGTTTGATTCATGTTTCATAATGTTTTTGGTCACACAATAAGCAGTGTTCTGTCCATTTCATAGCCAAATGTTTTTGTTTCTATTTTTCTGTATATGTTCTCTTACCATTCAACTACTGGATGCTGTCTTCCTTCTTAGGCAGATCACCATTTGTAGGTAGATGTACAGATCACATTCCTTTAATAAATGCCTTTGCAGACACAATAGTCAGAGACTCTGCATTAACTGCCCCTTTACATGACAGTATTTTCCAGATAGATAAAGAAGTACCTTTCCTGGATCAGGTACTCCACAAGAGGGATGGTAACAAGAATATTCACAGCATACTAGTTTTCCCACTACTGTATTTTCCCAATACTGTAAATTTTTCTATTCATAATGTATGCTCTGTGCTAAGTACAATTTTCAGGGAGCACAGGATTGACTCCCTTTTGAAATTCTGTTTGTCAGGCAGTATGTAATCTCTCAGTTTGCCTCACTGAAAAAAATGTCATGAGGAGGCTGTGAAGTCACTGGCAACATATATGAAGAAAAAGTTAACTAACACAGAAGTTTCTCTAATGTCATTCCAGATCAGTTTAAAGATCCTACACACACATACATTGGAAGCATCCTATTTACTTTGGGCTTTTCCGCATTGAGGCCTTATCTGCTGCTGCTGTGAAGCTGCAAAACCATACTTCCTGCTTCAGATATCTGAAGTCTGCTACCTATATGTCGTTTAACAAAATTTGACTCAGCCATATTTCATACTGTATGTTGTGATATTGAACACGCCCCCTTCATACTGCTCGTTTTCACATTGATGATTGAGGACTTATGGTTCAAGAGTTTTCATTTATTTCATTTTTGTCATTATTCTCACTGCCTTGCTAGCAACAGTTTTGTTGATAAAAAGAGGATTTACAATTTGTATTACTCCAACATTTGTGAAAGAACTGTTATAACATTTTAACCCTCTCATGTCTGTTTTGAGTTGGGATCCTGGTCCTAATGATAACACTGCCTGGAGTCCTTACATCAGGTTTAGTATTTTGTGTGAACTTTTACTTGACAGTTGGACCACAGGCCCAGGGACTCTTACTTTAGAAACAATCGACTTCTATGGGATTGGTCTATTAAACTTGAACAGGGAAGCATATCATTACCTAGACCTAACACTGGAGAATTGGTACACTTTTGGCTGATCCCATATAAGATCCTAGATAGAGATTGGCACCCTTGGTTCTTCTATAGGCAAAGGGGAGATTGTTTTGAGCTGTTTGAAATTGTTCACACACAAACCCACTGGGGGGTCATCCCTTTACCGCTTCCATCCTGTTTTTCATTTTCTGTTGGTTAGTAGTGTTCACAGATCCTGAACCTATTGAGCTCAGAACAGTCCAAGCAGGAGACTAGGTCCTAATCCAGGTCATCAAGAGGGAAAATTGGGCTTCACCTCGCTGGGAAGGTCCATACCAAGTACTCTTGAGTATCCCCATAGTTGTAAGACGGTAGCAGACCCAGGAGCTGAGATCAAGCTACCAGATTAGACCAACCTCTCGCAAGGGTAAGCCTGGCTGCAAAGGGGAGGTGCTTCAATAGGAACCCTCGTCTCAAACCCGGTGAAGAAAACAACAACCCAAGCAAGCATATAAGGTCGAAATGGAGGCCTTAACATCTGACCTAGATGAACCACCTGAACAATTAACTGAGACAACAGTTTGGAGTTCCTTCGGATGAATGGAAAAGAGGAGAGCAATCAGGACCTTGACCAACAGACAGATAACAATCAGGTTGGTCCTAGGAACCATCTGTGGTATACTTCAGATCATCCTCCTGCTCCATGTCATAGACGCAGTTAAAAGGACACCAATTCCTGGACACCAGGAAAGGAATCATTCCCAATACCACTACAATCGGATGCTGGAGAACTTCATTCAAGCTTGATGCCGAGTTCCTGCTACTTATATACTACACAAACTTTAGACTGCTCCTATCTAATCTGGACACTTTTGCCTTTGGACTCTTACACCAACATCTGCTTTTCTTGAAGGCGATTCTTCCTGGAACCATCCATCTGCTCTTCGCCCTTCACCTACTGTTTTGTCTGGAACTTGAGAAGGATTTGTTAATTTTGGACTTTGCATTCTAAACTTTTGCTATAATGAAGTATTTGCTATAATGAAGTATTTGCTTTTTATTCTTATAACTCTTTCTTGTTCTCCTATTTTTGTTCCTCACTCTGTTTCTCTTCTTACCATTAATACTACTTGTACTATGTCTGTGGCTTCTGTTGCCTAGTTTTCTAATGCTTCGTATTGTATGCTGTCTGCTGCTATACTGGTTAACTCTTCTTGTATTGTGGTTAACTGTACTGAATTCTTTATTAGTCGTATTAATTGTCCCCTATCTTTTATATATCTATCTGTTTTATAGGTTCAATTAGTGTACATATCTCCTAATGTGACTCAGTCAGCGTGTATATTTCTTAATCATTGTATAGTGTGATAAACACAGTGCCTGCCCTTACATGAGGAGGCCGCCAGAGGGCGCTCTCCCATGGAAAACCTAAAAATGCCCATTCTGGCCACTAGAGGGAGCCCAAGGGTATAGTCCATGGTAGTGACCAGAAGGAACAGAAAGGGGGTGCTCGTGGCATAGGACCTGTACTTCCCTGGGGAGGCCACCAGGGGGACTCTCTGAGTGGAAGCTGGAAAGGTGGAGAGAGTTCTGGGTGCAGACCTTTCTGGAAGCAGGGGGAGGCCTAATGAGAGGTGGGATGGATTATTGGGCACCCTATAAAAGCCTCCTCTAAGACTAGGGAGGGGAGAAGATGGGGGAACCTGTAACACCCAGAGCCGGAGGAGTACTAGCAGGAAGGCTGAAGAAGGAGGCCTGCTGGAGGAGAGTCAGGAGAGCCTGATGCAGGAGAGGGTTTCCTCCAAGACCCGAGAGGTACTTACCTGATGGGGACCAGCCCCGGAGTACTAGGAAAGGATTGTTATGAACAATGGCTACTGGAGTGTTTGACAAGAAATAACAGCCGTGGGGTGGAGGATAGGACCGTAAGGTTAATGTGAATAAAAGAAGGTCCTATCCGGGGGAGGAGGCTGTTATACCCTGAGACCCAGAGGTCCCCAGTAAATGGTCTCAGGGAAGATGAGAATTGCAGTCAGAGAAGAGTTGGAATGCCAAGTTCCCAAAAGACTGTAACCTAGCTAATAAACTGAATTTACATACAAACAGCTAATTTGCATCTTTTGGCAAGCAGGGAAAGCTGTGCTATCTATCCAGAGAAGGGGACCTAGGGGCCCCACCAGAAGAACTGGTAAGGTGGGTCTGTTACTAGGGGATACAGTGGAGAGACCGGGCCAGGACTGCAGGTTAAGGAAGAGGTCACCCTGAGGGAAAGGGGAGGACCAAACCTAGAGGCCTGAATGAATGCAGTCACAGAGGAGTCTTGGTTTCAAGGTGGTTCCCTGAGGCAAAAGGCTGGTGAGGCCAGGCAGGCGCCACTAGAGGGCCAATGCACACCAGAGAGCGTCCCTGTGGGGGTTACAAAGGGCACTATCCCAGATGGGACCTTGTGGTTGAATAACCCCCTGAAGACAAGGACACCAGAGACTCCCTGCTACCCTTGACAGTTGAATAACAGTGACTGAAAGGTGAAACCAAGGGAAGAGCAGAGGGTGGGTGGGTGGGACCCAGGCAATAATTGTATCCCCAGGGAAGGGTGCAGAAAGGCCCACTGACTACAGGCTGGATCTGGGGGACTAGAGAACTCAAGGTGAGGCTGAGTGGAAAAGGCATCAGGCTCCAGAGGAGGTCTCTTGTGTGGGCGAGGACAGACAGCACGGAGAGGTGCAGGTCGAGAGCAGACAGCACGGAGAGGTGCTTTCTTACAATAGACTGAAGCAATAATGATTTATACACTCTCCATTCCCCCTCCGAAGGGACACCACCTTGTAGTGGTGGAGGGGCTTCTGTGTTTCAATGACTCAGAGGGCTATGCTGAAGGGCTACCCATATCAGACAGGCCTCTGAGGAGAAACCAGACAAAGAGTGTCCCAAACTGGGAGAGTGGTGAGATGGTGACCTGGAGTTCGTATGCCCAATGGCCCAGCTGCCCTCTGAGGTTCTGTCTTCTTTATGTAAATTTCCTCTCTGCAATTGCATTTTCCTTAACTGAGAGGAAGGGAACAACCGGCGGTCAGCCGCTGATGGCCAGCATTTTGTCCCCTGAACAGCAAGTGTAGGACCGCTGCGCATCAAACTGCCCACAGATGAAAGGGTTGGCGAGTCCTTTGATTAGCGCCGGCGAAGGAGTGTCGACGCTCTTGGACCTGGAAAAACAACTCCATCGCTCCTGAATTATTCAACCACCATGTCCAAAGGAATGGAGGAGTGAGTTAGAGGCATATGCTGAAACGGAGGACGTTTACAGCAGAACCCGAATCGGGGGAACCACTCCTAAACACCTCAAGAGAAATCATCTTGGAGTTTTTGGCTTCCGTGGAGGTTACATTGAATACCATCTGGAAGGCGCTTCGGGACCTAATGGCGGTAGTAAATAACTTTGTTTCAGATATGATCTTATTGGAGAGTTGCATGGACAATTTGACTGAACCCTCTGAGAGTGAAAAAATTGATATGATAGATGAAGTTCTGTACAAGCAAGAAGTGGTTATGATCTTGAAAATGATAATGGACCAGAAACTTTGAACAATAAGGTGGATGTTTTTGTGGATGATTAATGTCGAGATTATTGTTTTTCCCAGAGTTCCAGGTATGACTCCTAAAGTTTTCCTCAGAAATATTTCCTTAATTATTACTTCGAAAGGAGTGAAGCCTGTGAAAACTGGGATTTCTTTAATCAGTGGGATTTGAATTAGAGACTTGAGTATATGTATCGTTAAATAATTTCTGTTTTTTAAAAGAGAGAGAATGTAATCAGATGTATTATTTCTAACTAAAACCTGGACAATAAGTATGTTCTCAATTAAATGAATTGACTATACGCCGTACTTGGTCTTGAGGAAGCCAACCAGATGATCAATGTGGAATAATGTATTAGATGAGTAATATCTGGGGATAATCAAGTTAATGCCATGTTTTTTTTTTCTGTTTACTGTTTAATTGATCTCCTTGTCTTATTTCACTCTCCCTATTTTTCTTCACTTTGTGGTCTAAGAAAGAGAAAGATTGTATATAATCCATATATCTAGTTGGGATTGTTTTCTTCTTATATTGTATTAATGTGCAATCATCTCTGTATTACTGTTTGCAAGTGACCCTTGTAAAATGAAAAATTATAAATAAATGATTTAAATAAAAATAAATACACTCTCCATTTGACTAAAGAGTTTCATTTACCAAATACGAATTCAAAAAGAATCTAGTATTTTATTTGGTGAACAGTCTGTGGTGATCAAGTGAGCAGGCTGCAATACCAAAGCAATACACCTACGTAAGTGGAATTTAAGAGGTATGGTATCCTCTACAGGCCAGCCTCTTTGTCACATTGTTTGAAGCACTGCAGAATAGACACAGCTGTGGTTTACGTATAGCCATTGTTTGGATTAAAGCTCATCAGGAGACAGGCCTTTCTTTTGAGGTTGACAGTAATAACCTGGCGGGATCAGTTAGCCCAGGAGGTTACCTCGACCCCGGATGAGACTCCTGTTTCTGATACTACTCTCGCCCTTGCTGCAACTGACACTGCTCCCATGTTATCCAATTCTGATTTGTCCACTGCCTTACAATCTTTTGCCACCAAAGCAGAATTGAAACTTTAGAATCAAGCAGGTTGCTCCATTGGTCACGGTCTTTGGATGCACCCTGCAGAACAATTATGCATATCACACCAGCAATTATTCTTATTGCTCCATTCACTGCATTATCCCTTGCACCTCAGTGCTCCACCTTTGTATGACCAACTGTCTTCTAAACTTTGGGCTCCTCAGATGCTTTCCATTTGTCATGATATTGTCAGAGCCTGTTACAAATGTTTCATAAATACTCCCAAACGAGGTTCAGCTGTCCCTGTGGGTCATCTACCCACCGTGACAGGCCCAGGAATTCACTGGTATTGTGACTTCACTGATATGATCACACCGGTGAAAGGTAAAAGGTATTTACTTGTCTGCATCGATTCTTTTTCAAAATGGATCGAAACTTTCCCTTGTCCACGAGAAACTGGACAGGTTATGGCACAAGCTTTATGCAACAAAATTGTTCCCAGATTTGGTATACCTTGTATCATCACAACTGACAATGGCACACATTTTGTCAGTGAGTTGATCCACACTTTGACTTCTGCCCAGTGGCGTAGCTATGTGGGGTCTGGGGGAGCCTGGGCCCCCGTAGATTTGGCCCTGGACCCCCCTGCCAACGACCCGCCTGACCCCCCCCTCCCGCCGCCAACCCGTCACCTGCCTTTGCTGGCGGGGACCCCAACTCCCGCCAGCCGAGGTCCTCTTCTTCTCGCAAAAGGCTTCCTTCTCTTTATGACATCCTGCACGTGCAGGACGTCAAAAACAGAAGGAAGCCTTTTGCGAGAAGAAGAGGACCTCGGCTGGCGGGGGTTGGGGTCCCCCACCAGCAAAGGTAGGCGACGGCGGGTTGGCGGCGGGAGGGGGGGGTCGAGAGGGTCAGCGACGGGGGGCAAAGTCGGCAATGACGGGGGGGGGCTAAAATGTGCCCCCTCACCTCGGGCTCTGGACCCTCCTCCCACCAAAATCTGGCTACGCCCCTGCTTCTGCCTTAGGCATTACTCACAAAACTGTGTTTACAAACCAATGAGTAATGGTTTGGTAGAAAGATATAATGGATTACTCAAAACAAAATTACACCAACTTATGGCCAATGGACTTAAATCCTGGCTTGATGCCCTTCCATTAGCACTGCTTACATTGCGTGCTACTCCATCTGCTTCCCTGAAATTGACTCCTTTCCAATTATATACAGGTCACAGAATGCGACTCCTTAAAGGAAACACTTCAAATTGTCTCCCTGACCATCACTCTTGTGTACTGGGATCAGTTACAAGCTGTTATCACCTCTCTGTCTGCCATTTCTAATGATCTGTCAGCCAGAAAGGGGGGTACAAACCCAGACAATGACAAACTCAAATCTTTAAAGACAGGAGATCTTGTTTACAGAAAATATTATACACACAAAACATGAAAAGACCATATTTACATTGGACCTTTTCGTGTTGAAGCTTTATCCATAGCTGCCGTAAAACTTCAAGACCATCCTTCGT
This sequence comes from Microcaecilia unicolor, assembly GCF_901765095.1. Lineage (NCBI taxonomy): Eukaryota > Metazoa > Chordata > Amphibia > Gymnophiona > Siphonopidae > Microcaecilia > Microcaecilia unicolor. The sequence continues at coordinate 217,280,056 of NC_044036.1, forward strand.
GGGTCCACCTTAAAGACATCCGTGTGTTTCATGACACTGTCTCAACTGACAACCCATCTTTAACTTGTTCTGCTCCTTCCATAGCAGGAACCAAAATTACTGTCACAGCTGCTGCGACATCTCCACCTTCGGATTTTGGAGATGTGGCACCAGCCCTCTCACCTGAACCTGCTCCATCAAACATAGTCTGCCCTGAGACAGCAACTTCTGAAGCTGCATTGTTAGACATTGACAATTCTCTGACTGATACTTCAGACTCGGATATTACATCATCTGTCTTTGACACCATATCACTTGATAATGATTCCTGAACCTCGAAATATTCTTTGTTTTCTTATACTTCTTGCATGTTTTATTATCTTTATCATTGCTTTTATCTTATTTATAGTTGAAAGACTTCACGACAGAACTACAGTCATCACAAAGCAAATCTGATTGACATGCAATTGATGATTGACTTTTCTTTCTAATTTGTGTTTTTGAAATTATGCAACCACTACCATCTTTCTGTCAACAGTGTTTAGAAACTGATAATCTCAAATATATTTTTTGTTACACATTCTTTCTTATAATAATCGCAATACTCTTGTTTTTATTTGAAAGAGGTTTACTATGGTTTACTTAATATCATGCCTCAAGTACAACTGCAAATACAGGAAGTTCCAGCACGGCTGTCTATCTACAGTCCTCTAATACTTTTGTACATTTGTATGGCCCTTATACTTCTCTACTTTCTCTTGTTTTTAATCTTGTACTTATTGGAAAAATATCATTATATTCCCTCTACTTACTAGAAAAATACTAATACATTTAGTAGGCTCATATGTCTAATCCTAACTCAAATCCTAATCCTGAAATTCCCTACTTGGTGTTCTACATAACCCTTTCTCACTTTGTTGGCACTAACAATCCATACTACATACTCACTCGCTTATGGGACCCAGGTCTAGATGATGACCCTACTTGGGATCCAGTTCATAGATACCAGATGTTGTGTGCCCCTTTAATCCATGCTAATGAAATAGGTACTGGCACTGTTATAATAGAAGAAGAAGAAGACCTATTTCAGGGGTATGTGAGATACAGGATTAAGCGCACAACACTTTCCATGCCCAGACATCATCTTGGTGAACTTGTAACGTACTGGTTGATGTCTTTCCAGCTCTTGGGTGGACCATGGGAACCACGATATTTCCATAGATTACAGGGAACTGATACAGTAAATACAGTTGAAGTCTTTGAGCTTTTTCGATTGCCAGGAAGAACTCCTTTTACTAACATTGGAGCTGTATCTGCGGCTCATAATCTTACATCATGAATAGGTCATCTGGATCCACTGACTCCCATGAATTCCCTATTTTGGAATGGGACCCTGGTCCCGATGATAATGAGGTGTGGAACTCTTTTGTTCGCTTCTACACTCTTTGTGAACCTTTGCATGACAGCTGGACCACAGGTCCTGGTACCCATATCATAGATGCAATTGACGTTTACAGGATAGCCCTGATTAAAATCGAGGAAGGGGACATACCACTGTCCCATCCAAATAGTAGTGAATCAGTTCAGTTTTGGCTAATTTCCTATGATATATTGGACAGAGGATGGCATCCTTGGATTTTTGTCAGAAAAAGAAGAACCAGAATTGTAGAAATGTTTCAGCTTATTTACACACAAACTTGTTGGGGAGCTATTCCTTTACATTATTAATGTTTTATTCCAGATTGAGGTCCTCGTTCCTACAAGACACCCTTCCTATTCTCTGCTTTCAACATATATGCTGCTGAACTCTTCCTAACAAGATACTGACTTCATTTTCTAATTTTATATTAGTTTTGACAAGGGTACCCCATATTTGGCCCACCATGAGTTGTGCACATAGCACAGTTAGTACCTTTGCTCCTGATTGGGATCCTGGTCTCAATTACAATGCTGTATGGGATCCTTATAATAGATTCCGTTATCTGTGTAAACCCATATTCGATATATGGCAAACAGGTTCCGGAGTTGCTACTATTAATTTGATCAACCTTTGTGGGATAGGTCATGTCAAATTGGAACAGATGGAACACCCTATACCCCGACCTACTAATGGAGATTTAGTATATTTTTGGGTAATCTCCTATAAAATGCGTGGAAGACCATGGCTTCCCTGATTTTTCTTCAGACAAAGAGGAAACGGGATATCTGAAATATTTGAGATAGTGTTTCTGATTAGCATTACCCCTGCTGGACTGCACAGAAGATTAGGTGCTATTCCTTTACCTTCTTAATGCTTTATTTAAGGTTGACACTTCATATCTGCGATAAAGAACATCATAATACTTTTCTTGCTTCACTATGTACTACTGACGAATGCTGAGCGAAACCCAACTAGAATCTGAATCACATTCTGGAAACAGTTGTGTTGGCTGCCTTTTAATAATTGCTGTCATAATTTCTTTACTGCTTATTATTCTGTGGTCTTTGAGAAGTCATAACCCTTGTTAACTTCTGTTTTATAATGATGATCATAACAGTACTGCTTGTGATTTTCTCCCTCCTGCACCTGTTCCCTGAAGTCTTAAGCACTGACTGCTCTCCTGGATGATTCCATCATGTCTAGGCAATACTCTGCAAATTGTGACATGGATCAGTTTTATCTCAAAAGTAACTATCCTGTCAAAACTACCTTCCCACTGTTTCCAAGCAATAGATCAGTGACAATTCAGTTTGATGTTTGTAAAATTGCCGACTGTGGAGATTTGTCTTGGCAAAGATCCTATTCAAAATTCTATGTTTACTTGTGTACTTATTCTGTTTTGGATGATGCTACTCATTCCACTAGCCCATGTCATTCATGGTCAGATGTATGGTGGTATACAGGCCCAAACTATCCTACAAGTAGTCATAATGCCTGGAATAAGCCTCTACAGAAGAGAATTACTCTTATCCGTAGACCTGTCAATAAAGACAAATGTACTCTAGGAAAATGCAACCCTGTTTCCATCACTTTTAAAGGATTGGACCTTTCCATGAATCGAACTTTTGGTATAGGCATAGAAGCTACCAACTCAGATCCTGTTGGTCGTTTCCATGTCCTTGTCCGCCTTACTGCCACAGCTTCCAGAAATTAATATCCCAGTTCAGGTCCATAACGTTTCTACCCTTAGAGATACATTTACCATCGAAACTGGCTATGCTGATTCAAACTTATGGCTAGATTGGGTAAAATATACCACTCATTCTTTACACTTGTCTAATTGCTATGTTTGTACTGCTTCTCGCCCTCAACCTGTAGTGGTTCCCTTTCCCCTGAATTTCTGGAATGATTTTGCTGGTGCCATGTGTATGTTATATTTGCTCCACGGTGATAAGACTACTAATGCTTCTTGTAAGTCACTTGAACTAATGTTTCCTGAGAATTCTAAAGAAAAAGTAAGAGTGCCTCCACTATTTCAACCACCTAATAAAAAAACAAAATTTGAACTTTGTATACAAAGGAAGAAGGTTACAAATCCAAATGATACTGGACATTTGGCTTCTTGCAACATTAGCTTGACTGCCAGTGGCTCCATGGACTTTTCTGATTTTACAACTGCTAGAGCTGATGTTTTATGGTACTGTGGAAATAGAACATTGTACTCTACTTTACCCCATGACTGGGAAGGACAATGTGCTATTGTTCAATTAGTAATACCATTTACTGTTGCTGCCTTGCATACTAACAAAGGTCTATCCAGATCTAAGAGAGATGCTCCACATGGTTCCTTTGATCATCAAGTCTATCTTGATTCTATTGGAGTTCCAAGGGGGGTCACTAATGAATTTAAGGCTCACAACCAAATTGCTGCAGGTTTTGAAGCTTTATTTCCTGCAATTGGCATAAGTAAGAATGTTGACTGGATCAATTACATTTATTATAACCAACAAAGATTTATCAACTATACAACAGATGCTGTCAAGGGTAGTGCTGAACAATTGGATGCTACCAGACAGATGGCTTGGGAAAATCGATTAGCCCTTGATATGATACTAGCAAAGAAAGGAGGAGTTTGCGTTATGATTTGAAATGGAGACTGTTGAACTTACATTCCCAACAATACAGCCCTGGATGGAAGCTGTCCTGTTGCGGTTATTGGTGAGCCCTTAGGTTCCCTGAGGCCCGGTAAGACCTCCGAGGACTGCCGCGCACCCCGAATCGTCACCCGCGGCGACCGCCGTTCACCGAGGGTTGAGCCCCCAGCTGCAGGTGGCCAGCAGGACTGCTGGATCCGCGGGGTGATGGTTGGCCTGGCTGGTAGTCAGCAACTCAGTCTCTAAAGGGCAGCTAGCAAGGACGGCTAGCGCAGAAAAGGAACACAGTCTCTGAAGGTGGCTAGCAAGGACGGCTAGCTGGAAGAGGAACACAGTCTCTGGAGGTGGCTAGCAAGGACGTCTAGCTGGAAGAGGACACAGTCTCCGAAGGTGGCTAGCAAGGACGGCTAGCTGAAGAGGACACAGTCTCTGACAGTGGCTAGCAAGGACGGCTAGCTGGAAGAGGACACAGTCTCCGACGGTGGCTAGCAAGGACGGCTAGCTGAAGAGGACACAGTCTCTGAAGGTGGCTAGCAAGGATGGCTAGCTGAAGAGGACACAGTCTCTGAGGGTGGCTAGCAAGGACAGCTAGCTGGAAGAGGACACAGTCTCTGAAGGTGGCTAGCAAGGACGGCTAACTGAAGAGGACACAGTCTCTGAAGGTGGCTAGCAAGGACGGCTAGCTGAAGAGGACACAGTCTCTGAAGGTGGCTAGCAAGGACGGCTAGCTGAAGAGGACACAGTCTCTGAAGGCAACACTTCCGATCCACTGTGTGGGCTTCTGACGAACGAAACGGAAGCACTGGACTCTTCCCGTTCCGTTGTTTAAATCCCCCGCCAGTCCATCCCCTTCCAATCAGCTGGAGCCAATCCCCCCGGCCTAGGCAGGCAAGGGATGCTTGGATTGGCCAGCCTGCCAGGCAGGCGGGGTCTCCTCATCAATGCGCCAATCCTGCGCGAGTAGGCGGGGCTGGCTCGCTGGTCCGCTCCAGCGCAGGGAGACGACGAAGCCGGCGCCGCCATCTTGGCCAGCGTATCCCCTTCTCCGAGGCCGGCGCTCGCTCCAGTGGATCGCCGGCCTCGGAGCGGCCCGCAGCAGCGCCGGCCCCGTCAGCGGCTCGTCTTCGCCGCCCTGGATCCCGCGGCCTCCGTCGATCTTCGCCCCCCCCGCTGCGGGAGCCCAGGTAAGGGCCCGGGACGGGACAGTATCCTCCCCGGATGCCCCCTTTTCCCTGGGCCCGGGTTTGGAAGGATACCGGGCGTGGAAGGCTTTGACCAACTCTGGAGCATGTACATTCGCCGCGGGCTCCCAGGAGTTGTCTTTGGGGCCAAAATTCTTCCAGGACAATAAGTAATATAGCTTTCCTCGCTGTCTTTTTGCATCCAGGACCTCGTCCACGTCAAACTCTGGATCGGGATCTGCTTCTAGATCTTCGGTTTCCTGCCGTTGAGGATGCCATCGAGACCCTCGAAAACTCTTCAATAAGGAAATATGGAAAGCGTTATGCACCCGCAGGGTACTAGGTAGCCGCAACCGATATGTCACAGCTCCAAGTCGGGATTGGATTGCAAAGGGTCCAATGTACCAAGGTCCCAATCTACGGGAGGGCACCCGAAGCCGGAGGTATTTCGTGCTTAACCATACCTTCTGCCCTGGTTGCAAGACGGGAGCGGTTTTCCGATGCCGATCTGCAAAGACCTTGTATTTGGTGGCTGCCTTCTGCAGTTGTTCTCGGGCCATTTCCCAGACTCTTTGCAGATCTGCCAGAGTTACATTAACCATGGGGGTCGGAGATCCAGACGGGAAAGGTGCTGGAAGTCGAGGATGTCGTCCATACACCAAGAAGAATGGAGAGTCTCCCGAGGCCGAGTGGACACTGTGATTATATGCAAACTCGGCCCAAGGAAGTAGGGAGACCCAGTTATCTTGGCGTTTGTTGACAAATGCTCGTAGGAACCCTTTTAACGTTTGGTTCGTCCTCTCGACCATGCCATTGGTTTGGGGATGGTATGCTGATGAGAAATGGGTCTTCACCCCCAATGCTGTACACAAGGCCCTCCAGAAACGCGAGGTGAATTGGGGGCCTCGGTCACTAATAATCCGAAGAGGCAGCCCATGAAGTCGAAAAATGTGTTGAATGAAGAGTTGGGCTAATGCGACCGCCGAAGGAAGTCCCGGCAAGGGAACGAAATGGGCCATTCGGGAAAAACGATCAATTACCACCCAAATCACCGTATGTCCCCGGGAACTGGGGAGGTCGGTGATAAAATCCATGGAAAGCTCCGTCCAGGGACCTGTCGGTACGGACAGTGGTTATAGCTTCCCCATGGGGGTCCCGATCACCGGTTTGGTCCGGGCGCACACAGGACAGGTGGTGACAAATTGAAGAATGTCCCGCCTCATCTGAGGCCATTGATACTGTCTGGTAATGAGATGCAGAGTCTTTTGATACCCAAAATGTCCCGCCCATCTGGACGAATGCCCCCATTGCATTACCTTCGCTCGTTCAGCAGCCGGCACTAGTTCTTTCGTAGGAGCGACCTCCCCCACGGCCGCGCTGAGGCATGCCGGATCCAACATGGAATGGGTCTCCTTAGTCTTCTCTGGAACCTCAAATGCTCTGGAGAGGGAGTCCGCAGGGGTATTTTGAGCAGCAGCCCAAAAAACCAATTGAAAATGAAATCTGGCGAAAAACAATGACCACCGGGCTTGTCGGGGATTGAGCCGTTGAGCCTCTTGTAGATACAGTAGATTCTTGTGGTCAGTGATCACCGTGAATCGATGTTCCGCTCCCTCCAGCAGATGTCTCCATTCCTGCAGGGCTAATTTCAATGCTAAGAGCTCTCTGTCCCCTACTGTATAATTACATTCCGCCGGGGAGAATCTACGAGAGAAGAAAGAGCAAGGCTGGCGCCGGCCCTTGGAATTCACTTGCGAGAGGACCGCCCCGGCTCCCAACGCGGTCGCGTCCACTTCCACAATAAAGGGTTTTTCTGGATCCGGGGCTAACAAAATGGACGCTGAGTTGAATGCCTCCTTTACCTGGCGAAAAGCCACCTGCGCCTCGGGCGGCCAGTCCCGGACCTTCGCGTTTTTTCTAGTGAGCGCTGTCAACGGTGCCGTCAGTTGTGAATACTGGGGAATAAACTGGCGATAGTAGTTCGCGAATCCCAAAAAACGTTGCAGTGCTTTTAATCCCAGCGGTTGTGGCCATTCTCGAATCGCTCGGAGTTTGTCCGGCTCCATCTGTAGCCCTCCGGGTAACAGAATGTGTCCCAAAAATGGTAACGACCTCTGATGAAAAGCGCACTTGCTGAGCTTAGCAAACAGGCGGTATTGTCGTAACCGCTGCAGCACTGCGCGAACATGACCCACATGTTCCGCGGGGTTTTGGGAAAACACCAAGATGTCGTCCAGATAAACAATCACCGTGGAGTTCAGCAAATCCTCGAGCACAAAATTAATAAGTCGCTGAAACACCGCAGGGGCATTACATAGGCCGAATGGCATCACCCGATACTCGAAATGTCCCTCGTGGGTGTTAAAAGCCGTCTTCCATTCGTCCCCTCGCCGGATTCGCACTAAGTTGTAGGCCCCCCGTAAGTCCAACTTGGTAAACATCTGGGCTCCTTGCAGCCTGTCAAAGAGTTCGGGAATGAGCGGTAGAGGAAAGCGATCCTTTACCTTGATGGCATTTAACCCCCGATAATCAATACAGGGCCTCAAGGAGCCATCCTTCTTAGTAACAAAAAAGAATCCGGCCCCGGCCGGGGACGTAGAGGGCCGGATGAAGCCTCTTCGCAGATTCTCCCGGATGTACTCCTGCATTGCCTTGGACTCCCCTTGGGACAGGGTATACAGTCGGCCCCGCGGTGGCATGGTATCTGCCATCAAGTTAATGGCACAGTCGAACAACCGATGAGGCGGTAGAACTTCCGCCTCCATTGGACAAAACACATCTGCAAAGTCCCTATAGTCCATGGGCAGGGAGCCCAGCTCTATCCGCGCCCCCCCGGGCATACTAGTAAATGCAGGGCAGCTGCCGGTCCGGCCCTTACAACAGTTCTCCCGACAGGAACTACCCCAAGCTCGGATCCTTCCCTCGGTCCAGTCAATAACAGGGCTATGACTCCGTAGCCAGGGCAATCCTAGAACCACTGGATGAATGGTCCGGGATAGAACCAGGAACTGGACTTCTTCCCGGTGATCCTCCCCCACCTGCAATTCCAAAAAGGAGGTGATCTCCGTGACCGGCTGCGGTAATGTAGTTCCCTGGATGGAGGTTATTTGCAGTGCCAGCCGCCGCGGGAGCGTGGGCCAGCCCATCTGTTGTAGCAGTTCGTGCCCGATGAAGTTGCCCCCCGACCCAGAGTCCACTAGGGCCCGGGTCTGGATCACGGTCTCGTGCCACCGTAGTATTACTGGCAGTGTGATCAGGGAATCCGGTAGGGGAGCGGAATGCCCCAAGACCCCTCCCCTCAAGGTGCCTTGGGGGAGACGTTTCCCGCCCGGGAGGGACAGGCTTGAATAAAATGTCCGGCCTCACCACAATAGAGGCACAGTCCGTCCCATAAGCGTTTTTTCCTGTCGGAAGGAGCCAGCCGTTGACGGCCCATCACCATCGGCTCCTCCCCATTCTCCTTGGAGTCCCGGTTCCCACGGCGAGGAGACGGCCCCTTAGTAGTCCGGGACGTTCCCCGTGCCCACTTCTGCCGTTCCGCCCGGGCTCTCGCTCGCTCCTGGAACCGGGTATCTACTCGGATACAGAGCGAAATCAGGGCATCCAATTGGCCTGGGACCTCTCGCCCTGCCAATTCGTCCTTGATTCGTTCTTGTAACACTTCCGTAAAGATGGCCATCAAGGACTCCGGGTTCCAACGGAGCTCCGTGGCTAAAGTCCGGAAACGAATGGCATAATCGGCCACCGTTCCCTCACCCTGATGAATTCGCAGCAGTTCCGACGCCACGGAAGATGGTCTCCCAGGAAGGTCGAACACCATACGGAACCGGCACTGAAATTCATTATAGTCATCCAAGATGGGGTCCTGTTGCTCGTTAAGTGGGGCCACCCAGGCCAGGGCCTTCCCTTCACATAGGCCCATGATACAGTGGGGGAAATAAGTATTTGATCCCTTGCTGATTTTGTAAGTTTGCCCACTGACAAAGACATGAGCAGCCCATAATTGAAGGGTAGGTTATTGGTAACAGTGAGAGATAGCACATCACAAATTAAATCCGGAAAATCACATTGTGGAAAGTATATGAATTTATTTGCATTCTGCAGAGGGAAATAAGTATTTGATCCCCCACCAACCAGTAAGAGATCTGGCCCCTACAGACCAGGTAGATGCTCCAAATCAACTCGTTACCTGCATGACAGACAGCTGTCGGCAATGGTCACCTGTATGAAAGACACCTGTCCACAGACTCAGTGAATCAGTCAGACTCTAACCTCTACAAAATGGCCAAGAGCAAGGAGCTGTCTAAGGATGTCAGGGACAAGATCATACACCTGCACAAGGCTGGAATGGGCTACAAAACCATCAGTAAGACGCTGGGCTAGAAGGAGACAACTGTTGGTGCCATAGTAAGAAAATGGAAGAAGTACAAAATGACTGTCAATCGACAAAGATCTGGGGCTCCACGCAAAATCTCACCTCGTGGGGTATCCTTGATCATGAGGAAGGTTAGAAATCAGCCTACAACTACAAGGGGGGAACTTGTCAATGATCTCAAGGCAGCTGGGACCACTGTCACCACGAAAACCATTGGTAACACATTACGACATAACGGATTGCAATCCTGCAGTGCCCGCAAGGTCCCCCTGCTCCGGAAGGCACATGTGACGGCCCGTCTGAAGTTTGCCAGTGAACACCTGGATGATGCCGAGAGTGATTGGGAGAAGGTGCTGTGGTCAGATGAGACAAAAATTGAGCTCTTTGGCATGAACTCAACTCGCCGTGTTTGGAGGAAGAGAAATGCTGCCTATGACCCAAAGAACACCGTCCCCACTGTCAAGCATGGAGGTTGAAATGTTATGTTTTGGGGGTGTTTCTCTGCTAAGGGCACAGGACTACTTCACCACATCAATGGGAGAATGGATGGGGCCATGTACCGTACAATTCTGAGTGACAACCTCCTTCCCTCCGCCAGGGCCTTAAAAATGGGTCGTGGCTGGGTCTTCCAGCACGACAATGACCCAAAACATAGAGCCAAGGCAACAAAGGAGTGGCTCAGGAAGAAGCACATTAGGGTCATGGAGTGGCCTAGCCAGTCACCAGACCTTAATCCCATTGAAAACGTATGGAGGGAGCTGAAGCTGCGAGTTGCCAAGCGACAGCCCAGAACTCTTAATGATTTAGAGATGATCTGCAAAGAGGAGTGGACCAAAATTCCTCCTGACATGTGTGCAAACCTCATCATCAACTACAGAAGACGTCTGACCGCTGTGCTTGCCAACAAGGGTTTTGCCACCAAGTATTAGGTCTTGTTTGCCAGAGGGATTAAATACTTATTTCCCTCTGCAGAATGCAAATAAATTCATATACTTTCCACAATGTGATTTTCCGGATTTAATTTGTGATGTGCTATCTCTCACTGTTACCAATAACCTACCCTTCAATTATGGGCTGCTCATGTCTTTGTCAGTGGGCAAACTTACAAAATCAGCAAGGGATCAAATACTTATTTCCCCCACTGTATATCCCACTTTACTTTGGTCCGAAGCAAATGTCTCCGGTTGCATCCGGAAGGCCAAGTTGCACTGATTGAGGAACCCCCGGCAACCTCCGGGGGCCCCATTATATCGTGCCGGCTCAGGGAACCGAGGTCCCGTGCGGAACCCTCCCGAACAGGGAGCCGCTGCGGCCCCCTGGACCGCAGCGGCCTGGTTCTGTACCTGAAGCGTTGAAAGTTGAGAGCATACGTTCTGGAGCGCCCCCGACAGGGCGTTCAGCTGCTCTTGCTGCTGCTGAAGTACCTTGGCCAGGTCCCGTAGATCGGGCTGTGTAGGCGAGCTCATGGCTTCCGTTTCCTGTCCTGTTGCGGTTATTGGTGAGCCCTTAGGTTCCCTGACGCCCGGTAAGACCTCCGAGGACCGCCGCGCACCCCGAATCTTCACCCGCGGCGACCGCCGTTCACCGAGGGTTGAGCCCCCAGCTGCAGGCGGCCAGCAGGACTGCTGGAACCGCGGGGTGACGGTCGGCCTGGCTGGTAGTCAGCAACTCAGTCTCTAAAGGGCAGCTAGCAAGGACGGCTAGCGCAGAAAAGGAACACAGTCTCTGAAGGTGGCTAGCAAGGACGGCTAGCTGGAAGAGGAACACAGTCTCTGGAGGTGGCTAGCAAGGACGGCTAGCTGGAAGAGGACACAGTCTCCGAAGGTGGCTAGCAAGGACGGCTAGCTGAAGAGGACACAGTCTCTGACAGTGGCTAGCAAGGACGGCTAGCTGGAAGAGGACACAGTCTCTGAGGGTGGCTAGCAAGGACGGCTAGCTGAAGAGGACACAGTCTCTGAAGGTGGCTAGCAAGGACGGCTAGCTGAAGAGGACACAGTCTCTGACGGTGGCTAGCAAGGACGGCTAGCTGGAAGAGGACACAGTCTCCAAAGGTGGCTAGCAAGGACGGCTAGCTGAAAAGGACACAGTCTCTGAAGGTGGCTAGCAAGGACGGCTAGCTGAAGAGGACACAGTCTCTGAGGGTGGCTAGCAAGGACGGCTAGCTGAAGAGGACACAGTCTCTGAAGGTGGCTAGCAAGGACGGCTAGCTGAAGAGGACACAGTCTCTGAAGGTGGCTAGCAAGGACGGCTAGCTGAAGAGGACACAGTCTCTGAAGGCAACACTTCCGATCCACTGTGTGGGCTTCTGACGAACGAAACGGAAGCACTGGACTCTTCCCGTTCCGTTGTTTAAATCCCCCGCCAGTCCATCCCCTTCCAATCAGCTGGAGCCAATCCCCCCGGCCTAGGCAGGCAAGGGATGCTTGGATTGGCCAGCCTGCCAGGCAGGCGGGGTCTCCTCATCAATGCGCCAATCCGGCGCTAGTAGGCGGGGCTGGCTCGCTGGTCCGCTCCAGCGCAGGGAGACGACGACGCCGGCGCCGCCATCTTGGCCGGCGTATCCCCTTCTCCAAGGCCGGCGCTCGCTCCAGCGGATCGCCGGTCTCGGAGCGGCCCGCGGCAGTGCCGGCCCCGTCGGCGGTTCGTCTTCGCCGCCCTGGATCCCGCGGCCTCCGTCGATCTTCGCCCCCCGCTGCGGGAGCCCAGGTAAGGGCCCGGGACGGGACAGAAGCATTACTAAAGCTTTAGAAGGACTTACTGCACTTGCTAATGAATTAGCTGAGAACTCTGGTATTGATACTACTTGGACTGGATGGTTTGAATCTACAGTGGGGGAAATAAGTATTTGATCCCTTGCTGATTTTGTAAGTTTGCCTACTGACAAAGACATGAGCAGCCCATAATTGAAGGGTAGGTTATTGGTAACAGTGAGAGATAGCACATCACAAATTAAATCCGGAAAATCACATTGTGGAAAGTATATGAATTTATTTGCATTCTGCAGAGGGAAATAAGTATTTGATCCCCCACCAACCAGTAAGAGATCTGGCCCCTACAGACCAGGTAGATGCTCCAAATCAACTCGTTACCTGCATGACAGACAGCTGTCGGCAATGGTCACCTGTATGAAAGACACCTGTCCACAGACTCAGTGAATCAGTCAGACTCTAACCTCTACAAAATGGCCAAGAGCAAGGAGCTGTCTAAGGATGTCAGGGACAAGATCATACACCTGCACAAGGCTGGAATGGGCTACAAAACCATCAGTAAGACGCTGGGCGAGAAGGAGACAACTGTTGGTGCCATAGTAAGAAAATGGAAGAAGTACAAAATGACTGTCAATCGACAAAGATCTGGGGCTCCACGCAAAATCTCACCTCGTGGGGTATCCTTGATCATGAGGAAGGTTAGAAATCAGCCTACAACTACAAGGGGGGAACTTGTCAATGATCTCAAGGCAGCTGGGACCACTGTCACCACGAAAACCATTGGTAACACATTACGACATAACGGATTGCAATCCTGCAGTGCCCGCAAGGTCCCCCTGCTCCGGAAGGCACATGTGACGGCCCGTCTGAAGTTTGCCAGTGAACACCTGGATGATGCCGAGAGTGATTGGGAGAAGGTGCTGTGGTCAGATGAGACAAAAATTGAGCTCTTTGGCATGAACTCAACTCGCCGTGTTTGGAGGAAGAGAAATGCTGCCTATGACCCAAAGAACACCGTCCCCACTGTCAAGCATGGAGGTGGAAATGTTATGTTTTGGGGGTGTTTCTCTGCTAAGGGCACAGGACTACTTCACCGCATCAATGGGAGAATGGATGGGGCCATGTACCGTACAATTCTGAGTGACAACCTCCTTCCCTCCGCCAGGGCCTTAAAAATGGGTCGTGGCTGGGTCTTCCAGCACGACAATGACCCAAAACATACAGCCAAGGCAACAAAGGAGTGGCTCAGGAAGAAGCACATTAGGGTCATGGAGTGGCCTAGCCAGTCACCAGACCTTAATCCCATTGAAAACTTATGGAGGGAGCTGAAGCTGCGAGTTGCCAAGCGACAGCCCAGAACTCTTAATGATTTAGAGATGATCTGCAAAGAGGAGTGGACCAAAATTCCTCCTGACATGTGTGCAAACCTCATCATCAACTACAGAAGACGTCTGACCGCTGTGCTTGCCAACAAGGGTTTTGCCACCAAGTATTAGGTCTTGTTTGCCAGAGGGATTAAATACTTATTTCCCTCTGCAGAATGCAAATAAATTCATATACTTTCCACAATGTGATTTTCCGGATTTAATTTGTGATGTGCTATCTCTCACTGTTACCAATAACCTACCCTTCAATTATGGGCTGCTCATGTCTTTGTCAGTGGGCAAACTTACAAAATCAGCAAGGGATCAAATACTTATTTCCCCCACTGTATGTTTGGAAAATGGAAAAATATCATACTTTCTGCCTTAACTGCAATTATTGTTGTTGTTGCTGTTTTTATGCTCTGTGGTTGCTGTATCATACCTTGTTCTAGAAGATTAGTGGAACGTGTTGTTGAAACAGCCATAAGCAAGAAAGATCCCATGGGACAATATGTTTTGTATGAAAAGAATGGTTCGTTGTGTCCCTCCACAAAATTCTGAAATTTCTGTTGATCTTGAACATGAAATGAATAATGATAATGATCCTATTGATGATGTTAATAACAATACCATTAATATTGATGATACTACTAATCAGAATGACATTATTCAAGAAAGTAAAGTGTAAATCATTACATATGTCTTCTCACTTGCACATGTTTACCTGTAACTATATACATAATGGGGAATAACATTATAGGATAAATAATTTGAATATCCTGCTAAAATCATACTTCCTTTCCACTTCTTGCATACGAGACCTATGATGGATACTAGCCACCATAACTGTAAGCTCACTTTTCCTTACAGGCTAAAGACACAATGCTCTTCATTGCAGTCTTACCTGTTTAACACCTGTGAAGGCCTAGCATTCGCATGCCTTCAAGGGGGGAGCTGTTAATATGGTACATGTGGGACATGCTGGACATGACCATAGGACCATAGCACAGGCTGAATAATAGCCTGCATGATTGTGTGTTAAGCTAGGCCTCAAAAGGTTAAAAGGACAAACAGTAAAGTGCTTGCAATTGTACATTCACTAAAATCCTTATGTGGCAGATGTTCTCTTAAGAACCTTGCAACATGGGCTAACAAGGAAATGAATGTGGTTTGCTAACAGTTTGCTAAGGAACGGAATATGATTTCATTAGAAAATGGTTTATGGACTCTGATGATTTAAGGGAAATTTTGAGGTAGTACAACAGGTGGTAAGGAGTAAACAGAACCTGTGGTTACAGAGACATTTATGTTGCAAATGTGAATGGCCCTGATGGTAGGTGAGATTACTTTACTGTAAATATTAGAAGAAGTAAGTTATGGTAACTAATTGCTGATTCTATGGAAATTCACTAATGCTGATACAAAGTAAATTTGATACTGAATAAATTAGTAATTACTAGTAAAAAAGGCCCGTTTCTGTCAGAAATGAAACGGGCGCTAGCAAGGTTCTCCTCGGAGTGTATGTTTGAGAGATAGTGTGTGTGAGAGATGGAGTGTGTGTGTCAGAGAGATAATGAGAGAGAGAGAGACAGAGTATGTGTGTTTGTGTGAGAGAGTGTGTGAGAGACAGAGTGTCTGTGTGTGTGAGACTGTGTGTGTATGACAGAGAGATAGAGTGTGATAGACAGAGTGTGTCAGAGTGTATGTGAGAGACAGAGAGTGAGTGAGTGTGTGCCCCACCCCCCTCTCTCAGGACCCCCTCCCCCATTTATGGTCTGAGGACCCCCTTCCACCCCCACTTCTCTGGTCTCAGGACCCCCTCACCCCCTCCCTCTCCCCTGCCCCCCCCCCCGCAGCCACCCATGTCCAGCGACCCTCCTCTCCCCCTGCCCCCTTCCAGCCAACCATGTCCAGCGACCCTCCTCTCTCCCTGCCTCCCCTGCAGCCACCCATGTCCAGCGACCCTCCTCTCCCCCTGCAGCCACCCATGTTCAGCGGCCCTCCTCTCTCCCCTGCCCCCCCTGCAGCCACCCATGTCCAGCGACCCTCCTCTCCCCCTGCCCCCCCTGCAGTCACCCATGTCCAGCGACCCTCCTCTCCCCCTGCCCCCCTGCAGCCACCCAGGTTGTGTAGCGAATTCTTCGGGGCAGGCAGGAAAGATCCCCGGTCCTGCCTGCCCGTTGCTGGCGCTGACCCTCCCCCGCTGCCAGATCGCTGTTCAAAATGGCCGCCGAGACGTCCAATGGCGGACTCGCGAGACTTCTGCGGTAGTTTTGGAGGCTGCCCTTGTAAGTGTCGGCGGCCATTTTGAACAGCGATCCGGCAGCGGATGAGGGTCAGTGCCATCAGCGGGCAGGCAGGACCGGGGATCTTTCCTGCCTGCCCCGAAGAATTCGCTACACAACCTGGGTGGCTGGAGGGGAGGCAGGTGAGAGAGCAGGGTCGTTGGACATGGGTGGCTGCAGGGGGGACAGGGGGAGAGGAGGGTCGCTGGACATGGGTGGCTGCAGGGGGGGCAGGGGAGAGGAGGGTTGTTGGACATGGGTGGCTGCAGGGGGGCAGGGGAGAGAGGAGGTTTGCTGGACATAGATCAGCTGTGAGGCATGGAATGTTTTTTTTTCTTTTTTCACGGGTTCTAAAGTTCACAGCATAATTGCAACGGTGACGTCAGCCTGACTACGGAGCCTAGCTCAGCAACTCAGAAGGAGCCACGGACACAGGCAGCAAGATTAGAACGTTGGAGGTGAGAATTATTATATAGGATAATTACACAAGAAGAATGAGAACAGAAATATGTATGGCGCAAAAGCATGTGATTAAAAGGGTATATAACTGACAGCTATAATCATTAGAAGTTAGAGAAGTAATGCCTATGGAAACACTCTGCGGCCTGGTTTTACCACTCTCATATGAGAATCGCTTATGAATTAATCCGATTGATTTATATTGATGTGCTGTACCATCTAATCTGAACAATCATATACCAGTGTACCCTTGGTTGGTAAGTTTAATAAAAATGCCTATTCTCATATTAATAGACTTCTGTGTCTGACTTTCCTTCTTTAGTAATTTATGTTTAAATCTTTTTTTATTGATGTACATCGACTTAAATTTAACATTAGTCAACATATTGCATAAAACCCAAAGACAGTCGAACGACTATACCAACAGATAAAGCACAGTTGTAGATATTCTTATCACTTTCATTTTCATTTTCTCCCTTCCTCCCTCCCTATGTCACATACCAGTGTTTGTTATTCCAATAAATATAATGTAACTTCACAACATAACTTGTATTTACCTATTCGACTTTGTCAAAACCCCTTCCCCCCTTTCACCAACCCCCACTCCCACCTTCTTCTTACCTACCCCTTTAACCCCTCCCCCCCAAATATCATCCCTCCCCATCCCCTTCCCCCCTCCCTAACCCTCCCTCCCTCTCGTCCTCTATTTTAAGTCTCTATAAGTTCAATAGGTAACTCCTGGCCGGAGCTGACAAAGTGTTCCAGAAAGGGGACCATATCTGTTGTAATTCTTCCCCTGCACTCGAGTTCATGTCCTTGATTCCAATTCGTTCCATACGCATCAAGTGTATCATCTGTGTTCGCCATTGTGTCACTGTGGGATATTTGTGCGTCAGCCATTCTTTCAAAATAACTTGTCTGGTGACCACAATAGCTTTATTGATGAAGTTTTTGTACCCTTTTGGGATCTTAAGTGACCGAATAATAACATTGGTTCACAGTCCCACTTATTCTGCCATAGTGTAGATATATTCTGTACCAAATCTGCACTCTCGCCATGGCGAGAGTCCCATATAAAAAGCTCTCCGGGGTGGTATATAAAGACGAAAAGCAAATTTATACTGTTGTTCCCAGTGTCCCACCCAGACCGAGCGTTTGGGAATGGTCAAGACAAATGTCTTAATTGTTTCTGTCGTTATGTTAACTTTCAAGTCTTGTTGCCAGTCAGCCTCCAATTTTTTATAGTTTGGTTCTGGCATTGTATCTCTGATGTGCTTATGATAAAAGGATAGAGACACTTTCTGTTGTGACTCCAGTGAAAGGGCTGCCGAAAGTTCTTCTTGAACGTCCCTCTGCCAAATGTTCCCAATTTAATGATGTCACATAATGCTTTAACTGAGCATAATAAAAAATCTCTGTATCTGGCAATGCAAATTCCTCCTTCAGGACCGAGAAAGGTTTCATGCGTCCCTCCTCTGTAACCACTTGCAATACATACTTTATTCCCCTTCTCTCCCATCTGCGAAAGACTGAGTACAGCTGCCCTGGGATAAATGCTGTGTTATCACATATAGGGAGGAATGGGGTTACATTTGGGGCAAATTTGTGCATACGACAGACCCATCTCCATGCTGCCCGGGCCGTCTGCATAATACCAGTTTCTCTCAGTATGGCTGGAATACGGGCTCCCGTCCCATGTAAGTAATTGCTAAAGTGTACCCCCGGCGTTAATTGCAATTCTAAGTCTGTGTTGGAATATTCTTGGGTAGATCTGAACCAATCATTTATGTGTCTCATGCCGCATGCCACATTGAAATATCTAATACTAAGCAGTCCCAGCCCCCCATATTCCACCGGGATCTGCAATGTCTCTATTGAATGGCGCGCCCTCTTTCCCTGCCACAAGAATCGCTGTATCAGTGTATTTAATTTTTTCTCATCTGACCTTCTTAAATATACTGGTATTGTCTGAAGTACATACAGCCATCTAGGAATAATCATCATATTATATAACGCGATTCTTCCCCTCAGAGAGAGTGGCAATGAGGCCTAAGTTGTGAGACTTAACTCAGTATCTTTGATCAGTCGACGTATGTTTTGGTCGTATAGCTTTGTAAGATCTGAGGGAATATGCACTCCTAAGTATTTAATTGTTTCTGCTGCTCTTTGCAGTGGCATGGTCTTGTCCTTAACTTTTGGTGTTTCTGGACCTAGCGTGAGAACATAGGATTTAGCTTTGTTTAATTTGAACCCCGATAGCTGGCCATACTGGTCTATGTTTTCCAACAGCACTTCCAATGATTGATCTGGATTAGTTAGAGTTATCATCAGATCATCCGCATAGGCTAATATCTTCACCTCTTGATTCGCTACTCTTACACCCTCGATTTTCTTTACAGCTTTCACCACTCTAATCAGCGGTTCCAGCGCCAATATAAAGAGCAAGGGCGACAACGGGCAACCTTGCCGTGTTCCTTTCTCGATTGTAAACTCCTCTTCACTGATTCCATTCACTATCACCCTCGCCCCTGGGTTACAATATAAAGCCTTAACAGCTTGTACAAACCAGCCCTGTATGCCCATACTTTCTAAAGTTGAGAATAAGAAGTCCCACCTCACCAGGTCAAATGCCTTTTCCGCGTCCAAACTAATCACCATAGCAGATTCTCCCATGTTGTGGCAGGATGCTATTGCAAGTAGCAACTTCCTAACATTATGTGTTGCCTGTCGCCTCCGCACAAACCCCACCTGTTCTGGGCCTATAAGCATGGGTAGCCACTGGGCCAATCTCTCAGCCAGTACCTTAGCTAGCAACTTCACGTCTAAGTTTAGTAGTGAAATTGGCCTGTAAGAGCCTACTTCATCAGCCGGTTTGCCGGGTTTGGGGATCATTGTGATAAGCGCCGTATTTGTATGTAGGGGAAATTCCCCGGTGTTTACTATCTCTTCATGATATTCCAAAAGTGATGCCAGCGCGTCTGGGGGTAACATTTTGTAGTATTCCCCAGAATACCCATCCGGACCCGGGGCCGAATGTCGTTTTAGGGATTTTACAGCCCTTTGTATTTCCAACAATGTTATTGGGCTGTTTAACCCATCTAAACCTTCTTGGGGTATCTGAGCTAGTCCTGCGTTTTTAAGATACTCAGAGAGGTGTTTACTCGCCGGCCCCTGCTCTACCGAGTATAGCGCTGAAAAATACTCAGTGAACATCTTCCCAATTTCTTTACTATCTGTAATTATATTCCCACATATGTCCTTTAGTGCCGCTACTGACCTGGGTCCCCCCCAGTTTTTAACAAGCCTTGCCAAGAGTCTCCCTGGTCGGTTCCCGAATCTCTGCAACTTATATTTGTAATACAGTGCAGATTTGTTCTCTCTCTCATGTAAAAGTGAATTAAGTGCCACTTGCGCAGCCTTCAGATTTTCTAGTGTAACTCGGGTTGGGTGTTGTATGTGTTTTTGTTTGGCTCTCCTCATTTGCTCCTCCAAATTTAGTATAGCTTGTGCTCTTATCTTCCGTTTTAGGCTACAAAAGGCGATAATTTCCCCCCTTAGTACTGCCTTTGAGGCGGACCAAAACAGTATGGGTTGGTTATGTGCATGTACTTTATTATTCTCTGCATAGTCCTCCCATTTTTCTTTTAATTGCTTTTGAAATTGGGGATCCGTGGCCAGGTGAGCTGGGAATCGCCATCCCCTCCCTCCCCTCCCGTTGGCCGACACTTCCAAGTCTATCCATACTAACGCATGGTCGGAAATCACCTCGGGACCAATAGTTGCAGTTCTTACTTGAGGGAACATTGTGCGTTCTACTAAAATGTAGTCTAATCGGGCTAATGTGCCATGAGCTCTGGACCTGTGTGTAAAATCCCTTTCCCCGGGATGTAATGTTCTCCAAACATCTATGAGGTCAAGAGCCTGAGAGAGGGCTTGAAATTCCTGTACTCTATATCCCGCATAGTGCTGGGATGTGGGGTTCGTGCAGTCAATCTCGGGATCTGCTACCATGTTAAGGTCTCCCATTATAACCAGTTGTTTATTGTGATTCCCCAAACAGTGACCTATAATTGTTTTATAAAACTGTGGGTCATGTGTCGTTGGTCCATATATTCCTACCAAGATGAATTCAAGGCCTTGTAACCACACTTGCAAAATTATATAGTTCCCTTGTACCCCTTTAGCCAACAATTGAGCTTTATAATTTAGCCCCTTCCGGAACAATACCGCTACCCCTCCTCTCCTACCTTGTGGAGTCGCCACGAAGCTCTTCCCTACCCAGGACCTCTTTAATTTAGCATGTTCTATCTCCGTGAGTCGGGTTTCTTGTAGGCACACTATGTCTGCTTTGTGTCGCTTTAATTCCGTCAGTATTTTAGATCTTTTTATGGGGGAACTAATGCCTCCCATTTTCCAGGACACTAATCTGACCGGCATGATGCTGTTTGTTTAATATAAAATGGGTTGGCACCCTCTCTGGGTTTTCTTTTTAATTTGCTCTCATCCCTACCCAGGGTTTTTGTCACTTGGGTTATTCTATATATTATCATAGTGTTTGCTGGTTTCCTAAGCCAACCATGCCACCTCAGTCTTTCGCTTTGTATTTCCCCCCTTTTACATCGACTTCGTCTTACCCGTAACCAGGTTCCCTCTCTACTATACCAATACACGGACAAGTTCTCCCCCCTTCCCCCATCACCTACCCCTTCCTTCGGTCTCCCTTCTCTCTTCTACCCCTTCCTGTTCCGTAAGCTACTTACGGATCTGGTATTACGGATTTTGCAGAGGGATGCCCCCACTCGCCTCCAAACAATCAAAATTATTTTCAGTCACCTTTTAGTCCAATCATATGTTGCCGTTTCTTCAGCCCTCCAGATATATCGCTTATGACTTTTTACCAAGTTTTTGGTCAGTTGTAAAGGCCTGCGCCTCTGCCACAGTTTGAAAGTGCTTCCACGTGTCCTGATGTCGTATCTTCAATTGTGCGGGATACATTAACGCAAATTTTACATTCTTTTGTGCTAATTCCGCACAGAGCGGGTGGAACACCCGTCTCTGCTCTTGTACTTTCTGAGAGAAGTCTTGAAAAATCATTATCTTCTGTCCTTCAAAGCGTAAAGACTCTCTTTTCTGGTGGAATCCTTGTAGTATTTCCACTTTATGTCGGAAGTTCATGAGTTTTGCCACTACCACTCTGGGGCGCTGGGAATTTTCCAATCGGCGCCCTACTCTGTGGGCCCTCTCGATAACCAAGTGGCCTGTGGAATCAGTCAGGGCTAGCTCTTTTTCGAAAGCCAGTTCTCTAGCCAGTCTGATAAGTTTCTATCCTGTATCCGCTCTGGGATCCCCACTATCCTTATGTTGTTCCGCCTGGACCTGTTTTCTAGATCCTCCAGCTTAGCGGCATGTTCCGCCAGCTGCTGTTGTAATTGGGCAATACCGGGGCCTTGTGCACGGGTGTCATCTTCGAGCACCGCCACTCTCACCTCAAGGTCTCCCGTTCTAGTCTCCAGTCCATCGAGCCCAGTTTGAATGGCCTCCACGCGTTTAGATAGTGCGTCCCAGCGCGGATCCATGGCGCGAACCACCGCTGCTGTTAGCTGTTCCAGCTGCATCTCCGTGAATTCCGGCGCCGCTAGCGTGGAGCCGTCCGCCATTTTGTTTTCTCCACCTCCAACTTTTCCCCTCGTTTTTGTGCCGGTTTTCTGCACCATTTCAGTGGGGGATTTATGGACGAACTTGTCCATGCAGCCGGTCACTTAGGTTCTCGATAGAGGGCACTTTGTACGCGATGTGACTTTTTATTTACCCGATTTGGAGCGGGGGTTCCCGGAGCTTCAGACAGCTGCTGCCGCTTCGCTCACTGCATAACCGGAAGTCCCTTCTTTAGTAATTTATAAAGCATTCTATTTGCTGCAGTGGTGAACACTGTTAGCATCCGTATAGAACTGTGTTTATTTACCTTGAAGGAGGGCAGACAGGTTGGAGTTATATTCAGGAGAAGGGTAGTTAGTGGCGTTCCCCAGGGGTCTGTGCTAGGACCGCTGCTTTTTAACATATTTATAAATGACCTAGAGATGGGAGTAACTAGTGAGGTAATTAAATTTGCTGATGACACAAAGTTATTCAAAGTTGTTAAATTGCGTGAGGATTGTGAAAAATTACAAGAGGACCTTACGAGACTGGGAGACTGGGCGTCTAAATGGCAGATGACGTTTAATGTGAGCAAGTGCAAAGTGATACACACTTCATGGACTTCATCTCGAACACCTGTATCTCTTCCTCTAACCTCATCATATTAGGAGATATTAATCTACACCTGGAAGATCTCACCATAACAAGTATCCAAGACTGTAAAGAATTCTTACAACTATGGGATCTACAAGGACAAAATACACAACCAACACACAAAAAAGGTCACACATTAGACATCATAACACACAAATTTGACCACGACGCAACTGTTACACTAACAAACACTAACTGGTCACCCATACTGTGGTCATACCATTACAAAGCACATATCACCCTCCAATGGGGAATGAAAGACTTACCTAACATACAAACACGAAAAACCTACACCACAAGAGGAAAAATAGATCCGGTAAAATTCTGGCAACAAATCTACATCGACGGATGGACAATAAAGACAGACACAATCCAATTCCTCTCAAAATGGGATAATAGATTTAAATTAATACTAGATAACATCACCCCAATCCAAACCAGAACCTCTCACAGAAAGAACTCAATACCATGGTTCAATGAAGAACTGAAAAAACTCAAAACACAAGTTAGGAAACTAGAACGTGCGTGGAATAAAAAGAAAGATGATCCCACTCTCAACGCTTGGAAGCAACTCCGAAGAAAATATAAATATACCATAAGACAAACCAAAAGACAATACTACAAAACTGAAATTGGCCCAAATTACAAAGACACACACAAACTCTTCCAACTCGTGAATAACCTATTAGATACTACTCCAGTTACCAACAACAACAAAGACACACCAGGAGCTGACGACTTGGCAAAATACTTTAAGGAGAAAATCATACAACTACGACTTAAAATACCTGTCAGCCCCATCGACTACACTTCACTCCTAGAATGCCTAGACCCAGACCCTGGAGTTTACCCAGCAGACAGGATCTGGACTGAATTCACAATACTACCGGAAGACCTCATCTTACAAACGCTTAAAAGATTCGCCAAATCTCATTGCAAATTAGACATTTGCCCCAACAACCTCATGAAGTCAGCCCCTCAACAATTTATAACGGACCTAACAAACCACCTAAACTTTATGTTACAAAACGGACTCTTCTCAATGGAGAAAGGTAACATTTTACTCACCCCCATACCCAAGGATGCAAAGAAAAATGCCAGTGAACTAACGAACTACAGACCAGTAGCATCCATTCCCTTAATTACCAAAATAACAGAAGGTCTGGTGACCATACAACTCACAGAATATCTAAACAAGTTCTCAATATTACACGATTCCCAGTCAGGATTCCGCGCCAATCACAGCACCGAAACCGTATTAGTCACACTCATGACAAATCTCAAACAACTGATTGCACACGGGAATAACATACTACTGTTACAATTCGACATGTCAAGCGCATTTGATATGGTTGACCATGGAATTTTATTACACATCCTTGAATACTTCGGCACCGGAGGTAACGTTCTCAACTGGTTTAAGGGGTTCCTAACGACACGCTCTTATCAAGTGACATCAAATTCGGCTACATCAGCTACATGGACACCTGAATGCGGCGTTCCACAGGGACCCCCTCTCTCACCGACCATATTCAACCTAATGATGACACCCTTGGCCAGACTACTATCGAATCAGAACTTAAACCCACATATATATGCTGACGATGTAACGATCTTCATCCCATTCAAACAAGATCTAAGGGAAATCTCCAACGAAATCAAGCAAAGCCTACACATCATGAACTCCTGGGCAGATGCTGAAGAAAAGGATGCCGCCACTTTTGTAGAGAAGGCTAGACGAATTTCATATTTAATATAAACAGTGTATTTACAATTTTTCTGCATAGCTCAATGGGCTATTGCAGGAAGCATTTCTTGATAAGCAATATACAAGCCAGAATGAATGATTAAAACAAAGCAATGTAAAGCAAAGAAATCAGAATGCTATATGCAGAGAGAGAAATCTATATACAGACAAAGACAAATTCAAAATGCTTACTTATTTCTTTGTTCCCTCTCCTTATAATCTTCTCCTGATATCACGTGCTTGCAGGCTGTATGCAGGCAGGCTGTAACATACCATAAATCCTTAATGTATAGCAGAACATATGCTGCATCTGGTTCCCATTATCCACAGACTTTCTGGAGCCTGCCTTTGGCTAATGTGGGCCCCATCATGTCCCAGGAGGTTTTAGTGTTGAAACAGCTAGCTCTGCATGTTTTTTTTGAAGCATTCCACTTCAATTTTTTATGCTTTTATTCAACATTTTTATGCTTTTATTCAACAATGCATTTCAGCTGAAACTAAATGCAGAAAAAACCCAATGCCTTGTACTCACTTCACAATACAATAAGAATAAATTCACCACCATCAACACACCTAAACTAAACCTACCAGTCTCGGACACCATCGATCGACACCTAACACTTGAGAATCATGCGACAAACATAACCAAAAAGATGTTTCACTCAATGTGGAAAATAAAAAGAATTAAACCATTTTTTTCCAAGGTCCGTCTTCCGCAATCTGGTACAATCACTAGTACTTAGTCATCTGGACTATTGTAATTCACTATACGCTGGTTGCAAAGAGCAAATACTTTAAAAACTCCAGACAGCCCAGAACACAGCAGCCAGATTAATATTCGGCAAATCAAAATATGAATGTGCACCACCCCTACGAGAAAAACTACACTGGCTCCCACTTAAAGAACGCATCACGTTCAAACTTTGTACCCTAGTCCACAAGATCATCCATGGAGACGCCCCAGCCTACATGTCAGACCTAATAGAACTACCACCCAGGAACGCAATAAAATCTTCTCGCACATTCCTCAATCTTCATCCTCCCAATTGTAAAGGTCTGAATTACAAATTGTTGCATGCATCTACCTTTTCCTATATGAGCGCACAGCTATGGAACGCACTACCACGCAACTTGAAAACAGTCCATGAACTGGCCAATTTCCGCAAACTACTGAAAACTTATCTCTTCGACAAGATTTATCACAAAGATAAACACATGTAACTGTATAATCTTTAATATATATAGGAATGTCTTATAACATCTTTTGCTGTAATACAGCAGGGACTGTCCTTTATTGTTAATCTGTACAGCGCTGTGTAACCCCAGTAGCGTTCTAGAAATGTTAAGTAGTAGTAGTAGTACTTCACCACCATGTAACCCTAACCCTCCATAAACCAAATATATATTCTTTTCTACTTCCAATATCCACAACGAATTGTAAGCCACATTGAGCCTGCAAAGAGGTGGGATAATGTGGGATACAAATGCAATAAATAATTATTAAATGGACTTGGGGAAAATCCACTCTTTCTGGGATAAGCAGTATAGAATGTTTTGTACTTTTTTGGGGGTCTTGCCAGGTATTTGTGACCTGGATTGGCCACTGTTGGAAACAGGATGCTGGGCTTGATGGACCTTTGGTCTTTCCCAGTATGGCAATACTTATGTACTTATATGTACTTACGTACTTATATTTAAACATGCCGGCTTGTGCAGCATATAGATGTACACGGAGAAAGTATTGGTTTCATCGGTTAGAGTAGTAATTGTAAATTTTAAATCATTGTGTCATTTGGCGGGGGCTCCCTGTATTCGTGCAGAGATATTTTCACCTAATAAAGGGCCACCAAAAAACCCAACATGTTATAAGAATAAGGTGCTTAATAATCAGACTTACTATTTATAAGTACAATTTTAAAAAAGAAATTAGGTTGAAATCTGGGAGTATTTAACATCTTTTTATTCCTGTGCCTATATCTAAAGAAAAAGATTGTATGTGGGAATGTGTTCCTTTTGTTTTGTGGATTGCAGTGGTATATAATAAAAATGCACTTGCCTATTTTTATTACTACTATTCCACAGAGATATTGAATAATAAGGGATGGGATTCCTTCATGCAGAAGTTCTGGCCAGAGTCTAAATGTACACCAACATCCCTCAGGATACAGTAATACAGTTAGAATGTGATTATTTTGCTGAAGCACAGATCATTTGTCATAATTATTTCGAATTTCAGCAGAATTTTTACATTCAGACGAGAGGGGTGGCAATGGGGGCAACTATTGCACCCTCGTTAGCATGTCTCTACATGACGCAATTTGAAAAAGAACATGTATAATCCTCTTCCTACTATGGCAATGAAATGCTCTGTAAGAGGTATATCGATGACATCATTTTGTTTTGGCAGGGGTCACGGGATGATCTGTTGGTATTCATTGATTATCTTAATAGTATAGACCCCTACATTAAATTTACAACAAGGATCAATGAGGGGGAAATGGAGTTCTTGGATATTAAGATCAGGAAATCGGAAGATGGAAGATTGAATACCACCATATTTAGGAAGCAGACCGACCGGAACACCCTTTTGCATTATACTAGTTTTCATCATGTTGCACTGAGGAGGGGTGTTCCGGTCCGGCAATTCCTTAGGCTACATCAGTTGTGTTCCTCTACTGAGGACTTTAAAATACAATCTCGGGACATGGTGGAAAGATTTTTGAAAGGGGGTACCCATTAGGGGTGCTCAGAAAGGCCTATAAAAGGGCTCTTTATGCTCATAGACCTTGGTTATTTCTTCCTAAACAAAAGATTACACAAAATGTGCTTCCTTATTCTTCTCAAACCCCGAAAGTTGGATATATTATACATAAGTATTGGCATGTTCTTGCTGTGCATCCAGAATTCAGGGAGCATCCCAAGGTAGCATATAAACGAAAAGCGAATCTGGGGGAATTGTTAAAAAGACCAGTGCCTGATTTTTCTGTAGGTCAGCATTCCCCATGTGGGATATGCGTGCACTGTAAACACTCTCTTACCACCAGTTGGGTGACCATTCTGGGTACTTCCAAGAAGTTTTATTTAAAATATAAGACCACCTGTAGCAGTGATAGGGTAGTGTATTGTATTATGTGCCCCTGCTCATTGTACTACATTGGACAAACGAAACGCCAATTGAAGTAAAGATTGTTACAGCACATTAGTAATCTTAGACACCAAAGGAAAGAAGCACCTTTGGTTTCTCATTGGATGGCGCAAAATCATCTGATAGAAGAACTTAAATGTGTAGTCCTATGCAGGTGGCAGCCCCTAGAGGAGGTGATGTCAGTGAGACACTTTTGGCAATTGAGCAGTGGTACATTTTTTTGTGGAGTACGGTGGCCCCAAGGGGACTCAACTTGGAGTTAGAGTGATTGTGCCTCTCTCTCTTTAAAAGAGGGTGGATATGAGTAAGAGGGTTGGTATTTAACCCCGGAAGTGGAGTGTATGGGCATGAAGCCTGAGAAGCGGTAGTCTGGGACTCTGGTTGGATGATAGTCCCACTGGTAAGCAGCCATTGCTAGTATTAAGAATTAGTATGTAAAATGTTGATATATTTTTTGATTTGTTAATGAAGACGAGATGGCTATGACTATGGTATGTGTTGTTGGGTTATTACAGATTATATGGGAAGTGGTTCTTCCTGAAGAAGTACCACGAAATGCGGTCACGCTGTGATAAATAAGAGGCTGTCCTAGCTGGGGCAGGCCACTAGATGGCGCTGTTCCCCTAAAAATGTCCAGGATGTCTGGGGTAGGCCACTAGAGGGCGCTAGGAGAATAGGTGGAGGTCGCTAGGACCGGGGAGAGCCCTGGGAGGTCCACAGGTGTAGGAGGTTATGGGCTGGGTCCTGTGTAGCTAATTAACCACTTTATACCCCACCTGAGAGGTGAAAGGAAAAGAAGAGAGCTGGTAGCTGGAGAAAGAGAATCCCCCTGGAAAGAACTGGCTAAACCCTATGGACTTGTGGTGGACTGTGTGCTCAAGGAAGAAAAACAGGCTGGGGTAAGAAGTCCCTAAAGCATTAGTGTTGGACTATGTAGCCTCAGTACTTAGAGGAACTGTGTGTTCAAAGAAAGGACTGTGAGTCTAAAGAAAGAAAGGACTGGGTGTCCAAGGAAGGAAGGACTGGGTGTGCAAAGAAGAAGTAGGGCTGTGTGTCCCAGTACTGAGAAGCAGGCTGCAAAGCCTGGGGTTAGAAGTCCCCAAAGTATTGCAGTTAGTACTGAGCCCAGGAATCTGTGTGGGGAGGCTCAATGTGAAGATATGTAAATGTATAAAGTATTTAAGCTAGAAGAACTGTGCCCAGGGGCTGGAATAAAGAATTGCCTGAATATGCTGTTGGTAAGACCTGTTTAATTTTGCCTCTGGAGAACCAGGTCACCCTGACCGTGAAAGGATAACATGCTAATCTGCATAAAATTTGCATACTGAGAACCAGCTCACCCTGAATGAGAAAGGGGCCCAGGAGCTTCAGGTTGGATTGCTCAGGATGCTGGGAAGAGACTGTTAGGAGTCCTGTTTAGAGGCCACAGGCCAGTAAGGCCTGCTGGAGAGTGGGAGAGAAGCCTTATCTTCACAATGCATAGAGGAACTGAAGAATGTGTGTGGATTTAATTGATTTTAATGGGCTTGATGGAAGCTTTCCTGATACATTTGAAGCGTCAACATAAAGAGTGTTTAATGCGCCAAATCATTAAAGAATTACAGTCACTTATAGACGCCATTTGGTGGTGAACCATTTGCCATTATTAAGTGAAGGAATCCATTGCAGCTGTGGAAAACTGAGGAATAATAATTCTCTATAACAAAGATGAATCCCGCTTGCAGAGTGCTGCAGTGCATGTAGATACATGAGCGATAAAATTACTGGCGTTTTTGAAATAAAGGAGGAAGATGCAAGCAGCACACTGTCACGTTTTTAAAGCTGGAAACTGGGTTGTGAGCCCTTGGGCCACTGCCGAGGAGTGGCAGTGGCAGGCAAAACCACCCCACGCTAGAGACAGGGCAGATCTCTGACAGTTAGGCTGCACCTGGCCACTTTTCACCAAGAGTTGAGCTCCAGGCTTCAGGTGGCTGGCAGGACTTACTGGACAGGGCAGGACTGGATAACAGCTAGGCAGCAAAGGGACAGCAAGGCAGGGAAAGGATAGGCTAAAGGACTGAAAGCTGCGAGCAGCCACTGAAACAGGGAACAAACACAGCTAGACAGGAGACTGAACTGAAAGCTGCATGCAGCCACTGAAGCAGGGAACAAACACAGATAAACCCAGAACTAGACAAAGACATACAACCAAGACACAAGACTGGGAAACAAGCAATACAGTAAACAAGCAATACCCTAAACTAAACATAGACTAACTAGAACAGGCAAGACTTCAGGCAAGAACAAGAGCAAGGAAACAAACTCAGGCTGAAGTGCAACAAGCACCAACATACCAGGGCCTTAGACGCAATGCAAAGGCAAAGCAGAAAGGTTTCAAAATGGCTAATAAGCCCAGCAGCAGCTGAGACTCAAGCTGCAACAATCACCAGGCAACTAAGGGTGCTGTGCAGGTTCAAACAAAACAAGCAGGTCTGGCAGTCTGGAAGATCTGGACTGGACTGGGCTGAAATCTGGGACGGGTGACAGCACACAATCTAATGCAGCCAGCACACAGAGACAGACACAGAACTAACTCACAAAGAACAGACAGAAGCCAGCTCAGAAGCTGACCACAGGAAATAAGGTGAGTCTGAGAGGGGGCATGGCCACAGACATGACACGCACTGGGACTCAAAGCTTGAGTGATGATGCAATTTCAATTAACACTGGAGCTGCCCATATGGACGAGGGTGCTGAGATAAGTGACTAAGAGGGGCATAATGGAACGGCGCCGGCCAAATAGCTGGCCGGCCATCTTCGGGGCCGGCGCCATAAGCGGGCGGAGCCAACCATATTTTCGAAAAAGATGGCTGGCCATCTTTTTCTTTGCTAATACGGTTGGGCCCAGCCAAATGTCAGAGTTCGCCGGGTTTGAGATGGCCAGCATTGGTTTTCGGCCACAATGGAAAATAATGCCAGCGATCTCAAACCCGGCGAAATCCAAGGCATTTGGTCGTGGGAGGAGCCAGCATTTGTAGTGCACTGGCCCTCCTCACATGCCAGGACACCAACCGGGCACCCTAGGGGGCATTTCTAAAAATTAAAAAAATAATAAAAATAGCTCCCAGGTGCATAGCTCCCTTCCCTTGGTTGTTTAGCCCTCCAAATCCCCCCCAAAACCACTCCCCACAACTGTACACCATTACCATAGCCCTAAGGGATGAAGGGAGTACCTACATGTGGGTACAGTGGGTTTTGGGTGGGTTTTGGAGGGCTCCCATTTACCACCACAAGTGTAACAGGTAGGGGGGGATGGGCCTGGGTCCACCTGTCTGAAGTGCACTACACCCACTAAATACTGCTCCAGGGATTTGCATACTGCTATCAGGGAGCTGGATATGACATTTCAGGCTGGCATAGAGGCTGGCAAAAAAGGTTTTTTGTTGTTTTTTTTTTTTGGGTGGGAGGGGGTTGGTGACCACTGGGGGAGTAAGGGGAGGTCATCCCCGATTCCCTCCGGTGGTCATTTAGTCAGTTGGGGCTCCTTTTTGAAGCTTGGTCGTGAAAAAAAAGGGACCAAGTAAAGCTGGCAAAATGCTCATCAAGCCTGGCTTTTTTTTCCATTATCAGGCGAAGCCGGCCATCTCGTGAGCATGCCCCCATCCCGCCTTCACTACCCTATCGACACGCCCCTTGATGTTTCGCCGGCTCCACAACGGAAAGCAGTTGAAACCGGCCAAAATCGGCTTTCGATTATACCGATTTGGCCGGGTTCAGGAGATCGCCGGACAATCTCCCGATTTGTGTCGGAAGATGGCCAGCGATCACTTTCAAAAATGAGCTGGTAAGCCTCATATGTAAACCTTTCTGTGGTTCTGAATGTCGCCAGGGAGCAATATAAATTAAAATTGGTGTTGAAGGCTGTATGATATATGTGAATAATCTTTGATGCAAGATATGTATGTCAGACTGTGTTCTGTTCAAGATTCAAGGGGTTGTTTGTAGGGATGCGGTTTTGTTATAATAAAATGTATATGGATATTTAAAAACATAAAGTCTGGAGTACTTTAAGATACTTTGTTTGTATAATCAGTACTCTGGTGTTTAATAGTATATCCCCTCTTGTTTAAAGAAACAGTTTAAATGTGCCAACACTGTCCAGTTCAGCATACTATTAGCCACCAAGTTCATACAAAGATAATTACGTTCAATGGACAATAAATCTGTTGGCTCAGGCTGCTTGCTATGTGAATATTCTATCACTGTTTCATTATTGCTACTAACAATTACATATTAAGGGTATTTGCTATAAACTTTGTTTTAATTCATTTATCCAGTCCTTACATGCACATGGTTTTGCTTTTTAAACCCAAAGGTGAATCGTAAGGGTGGTTGAATAATTAGGTATAAATTGTGTTTCTGACTTTACTTGTTTTGGACTGTTTTGGGTCCTGCTGATCTGTACATCTGTCTGGAATTTTGGAAGATGGAAATGAGAAAATTAAATTTTGGATGTACTTTGTAGAAGTTGTTTACTTTTGTAATATGTATATGGATGCCCACAAGAAAAACCTCACTCATTGGTCTTCAATTTCCAGAATAGCGTAAAATCTGACTCATTGGCCTTCAATCTCCAGAATAGCAGTGGTAAATCTCCAGCTTTGAGATGGGCCACCCTTGGTGTCTCTGAGCTCCTTTACTGTTGCTGGCAGGGATACCAAGCCCCGCCAGCCAAATAAACGGACTGCTGCTGCTCCTCGCTACTTGTCTCTGGCTCTGAGCAGCATGCCAGGACTTCTCGAGCAAGTATGCATGAGAATTCCTGGCATGCTGCCCACAGCCAGAAACAAGCAGTGGGGGGTAGCAGTAGTCCATTTATTTGGCTGGTAGGGCTCGTCATTCCAGCTAGCAAAGGTATGCCTAGCGTGCCCAAATGGGGGAGAAGGAGGAGCGAGAGGAATGTGTTGCCCCCCTAGTCCACCTCAGGCCCCCCCCCAAATTGCAGGGCTGGCTATGCCCAGAGAGAGAGCCTGTTGTTAAAAATTTCCCAGCACACCACTGGACAGAGGCCATCCATGGTGGCACTCTAACAAGAATTAGAAAGAAAGTATAAAGAAACAGATAATGTATAATGAATTCCTCATAGGAGTTAGAAGGAAAGATGTAAGGAGGAAGAACATATAGAAGAGAATAAAGCAACCACAGTTATAGTATCAAGTACTTTGAGATCTACATTCCTGGATATGTACTGTACATTCTATGGCTAAGCTTTACCTGTTGATGGGATTTCACAGATGAACAGATGGAGACTATCACAGTTCCAGTCTCTCCACTGATTGGCATAGAACCCCAATAGCTGCACACAGAGCTCAGTTTTGGGGAAAGCAGTCAGCCAATTACTGAACAAAGAAACAAAAAGAAAACTGGTTGTACAAAAGCAGAGATTCAGATAAGTGCAAATCCTGGAAGCAAAGAGGTGAGGTACAAATATTAACCCTTTGATACCAGTGTCTAAAGAAACAGATAAGCAGATGAAAATTACAATACTGGTGGGAGCATCTGCTATTTCAAAAAGATATACAGGAATGCCTAGCCCGATATTCAGTGGCACATATCTGATTAGCAATGCTTGGTACTCTGATAAGTACAAAACCCACTGAACTTGCCACAAATATATAACAACACGCTCAAAACTGTGGAAAATGCTTATGTTGCAACTGAAAATAGTCTAATTTTGTCACCATCAAACCTATAAATGGCAAGTGACCGACTCACCTGCAAATGCGCAGTAGAGACTTCCCTCTCTGTCCCGCCCCCGCGTCAAGACGTGATGACGGGGGGGGGGGGGGCGGGACAGAGAGGGAAACTGCGTGGAAGGGGAGGGAGGGAACCGCTGACGTCGCTACCGCTCCCCCCCCCCCCCGGAGTCGCCACCAGCCCCCCCCTTCACCCGGCCCGGGCCCTCTCTTCGTTATTCAACTTACAGCAGCGCCGAAACAGCAGCAAGCAGCTCAGCTTCAGCTCCCGTCGGCCTTCCTTCCCTGCCTGTGCCCCGCCCTCGCCGACATGACGTCACACGAGGGCGAGGCACAGGCAGTGAAGGAAGGCCAACGGGAGCTGCTGCTTGCTGCTGTTTTGGCGCTGCTGTAAGTTGAATAACGAAGAGAGGGCCCGGGCCGGGTGAAGGGGGGGGTGGTGGCGACTCCGGGGTGGGGGGGGGCGGTAGCGGCTACCTTGGGGGGGGAGGGGACATGGGAGGTCTCAGAAGGAGGGGGGGGGCCTTGGAGCTGGGAGGGCTGGACTGAAGGGGGCCTTCCAGCTGGCTGGGAAGAAGGGGGGGGCTTGGAACTGGGAGGGAGGGAAGGGGGCCTTGGGAGCTGGGGGGGCCTGGGGCCTTGGAGCTGGGAGGGGGGGAGGGGAGGGGGCCTGGGGCCTTGGAACTGGGAGGGAGGGCGGGCGGGGGGCCTTGCAGCTGGGAAGGGGGGAGGACTGGAGCCTTGGAGCTGGGAGGGAGGGCAGGGGGACCCTTACAGTTGTGAGGGACAGCAGGGGGCCTTGGAACTGGGAGGGAGGGAGGGAGGGAGGGAAGGAAGGGGGCCTTGGGAGCTGGGGGGGGGCCTTGGGAGCTGGGGGGGCCTGGGGCCTTGGCACTGGGAGGGAGGGCGGGGGGCCTTGCAGCTGGGAAGAGGGGAGGACTGGAGCCTTGGAGCTGGGAGGGAGGGCAGGGGGGCCCTTACAGTTGTGAGGGACAGCAGGGGGCCTTGGAACAGGGAGGGAGGGAGGGAAGGGGGCCTTGGGAGCTGGGGGGGCCTTGGGAGCTGGGGAGGCCTGGGGCCTTGGCACTGGGAGGGAGGGCGGGGGGCCTTGCAGCTGGGAAGGGGGGAGGACTGGAGCCTTGGAGCTGGGAGGGAGGGCAGGGGGGCCCTTACAGTTGTGAGGGAGAGCAGGGGGCCTTGGAACTGGGAGGGAGGGAGGGAAGGGGCCTTGGGAGCTGGGGGGAGGGCCTGGGGCCTTGGAACTGGGAGGGAGGGAAGGGGGGCCTTGGGAGCTGGGGGGGAGGGCCTGGGGCCTTGGAACTGGGAGGGAGGGAGGGCAGGCAGGGGGCCTTGCAGCTGGGAAGGGGGGAGGACTGGAGCTGGGAGGGAGGGCAGTGGGGCTCTTACAGTTGTGAGGGAGAGCAGGGGGCCTTGGAACTGGGAGGGAGGGAGGGAGGGCAGGGGGCCTTGGGAGCTGGGGGGGGAGGGCCTTGGAACTGGGAAGGAGGGCGGGGGGCCTTGCAGCTGGGAAGGGGGGAGGACTAGAGCCTTGGAGCTGGGAGGGAGGGCGGGAGGGCAGGGGGCCCCTTACAGTTGTGAGGGAATGGGGCCCCTTACAGTTGTGAGGGAGAGCAGGGGGCCTTGGAACTGGGAGGGAGGGAAGGGGGCCTTGGGAGCTAGGGGGAGGGCCTGGGGCCTTGGAACTGGGAGGGAGGGAGGGCAGGGGGCCTTGCAGCTGGGAAGGGGGGAGGACTGGAGCCTTGGAGCTGGGAGGGAGGGACAGAGGGGGCCTTGGAGCTGGCAGGGAAGGAGGATGGCAGGGGGCCTTGCAGCTGCAACGGGAGGGGGGCCTTGGGAAAAAAAACATTCCAATACGCGCCCGTTTTAACGGGCTTAACGGCTAGTATAACATAAAATGTGAGGAGGTGCAACCATGCTGAGGCTTAAAAAACAAGACCCTACCAATACAGATTAAGCTAAGAAAAAACTGCAGCTTTGGCAGAAAAGCTTTCACAACCTACTTTAAAGCTGCAGTTTTGTCTTAGCATAATCTACATTGGTAAGTTTTTTAACATAACTTAAGAACACAAATACAACCATACTGGGTCAGACCAATGGACCGTCTAGCCCAGTATCCTGTTTCCAACAGTGGCCAAGCCAAGTCACAAGTATCTGGCAGAACCCCAAATAAATGCAAAATTCCATGCTACCAATCTCAGGGCATGCAGTACCTTTCTCATGTCTGTCTCAATAGCAGACTGTGGACTTTTCCTTCAGCAACTTGTCCAAACCTTTTTTAAACCCAGATACACTAACCGCTGTTACTACATCCTCCGGCAATGAGTTCCACAGCTCGGCTATTTGTTGAGTGAAAAAGTATTTCCTCCTTGAGTGACCACTAGTCTTCGTACTTTTGGAACAAGTAAAAAATTGATTTTCTACTCCTTCTACACCACTCAGGATTTTGTAGGCCTAATTCATACCTCCCCTCATCAGTGGCGTTCCGACCCTAGCTGACACCCAGGGCGGAACGCCGATGCGACCCCCCCCTGGCGAAATGACACCCCCCCCCAGGTGCACGCCACTGGGGGGTGCCGTGGCGCGCGCCTGTTGCCCTGTCTCCAAGTTCGCAATTCGCATGTGTTCACTACTCCCTCTGAGTCTGCCCCGGAACAGGGGCAGACTCAGAGGGAGCAGTGAACACATGTGAATTGCGAACTCGGAGACAGGGCAACAGGCGCGCACCACGGCACCCCCCCCAGCGGCGTGCACCCGGGGCTGACCGCCCCCACCGCCCCCCCCCCTTGGTACGCCACTGCCCCTCATCCATCTCTTTTGCAAGCTGAAGAGCCCTAAACTCTTCAGCCATTCCTCGTATGAGAGGAGTTCCACCTTTTTATCATTTTGGTTGCTCTTCTTTGAACCTTTTCTAATTCTGCTATATCTTTTTTGAGATATGGTGACCAGAACTGAACACAATACTTAAGGTGAGGTCACACCATGGAGCCATACAGAAGCATTATAGTATTTTCAGTCTTATTTACCACCCCTTTCCTAATAATTCTTAGCATCGTTTGCTTTTTTGAATGCCACCACACACTAAACAGAAGATTTCAGTGCATTATCTATAACAACACCCAGATCTTTTTCTTGGGTGCTGACCACGAAGGTGGACCCCAGCATCAGGTAGCTATGATATGTTTTTATGCCTCAGCATTGATGTACGTCATCAAATTTTATTTTTATATGGTGACAAAATCAGACTCATGAAGATTGATAATAAAAATATCTCTTATTACTATCATCGTTTTCACTATGTTGCTTTTTTGCAAATGCCATAATATGGTTGTTTTTCCCGTGCTTTTCCCATGCAAACTAGTAATTATGGCAACATTAAGAAATCTGTGTCTACTAAAAATGTTTTAGCTTGACAAGCCCCAGTGAGCCTCAAACCAACAACCTTCTATTTACAAAGCATCACCATACCCAATTACCTTTTGATAGAATAACCTCTTAGATGGGGAGGGTGGGGAGGGTCTACCTTGATACCACAAGGTCATCAGTTCAAGTCTTAACCTTGACATAAGTGAAATTCTTACCCCTTGATATAAGTTGTAGTTTTTTTACATTTCATTTGTTATTGTTTAAGATTTTTGTCCTTTGTATTTAATTGTTTTTAAACTGTTTCTAATGGGATTTACTCACCGCTGATGGAATTATTCCTGTATATTCAAGTTCAGAACCTGTGTGGGCTTTGACTTTGAACATCTGGCTATTTTTAAGCTAACACATATTCATCACTAAAGCGACCATGGATTACCACACAAAAATAGGGCAGACATTTATGCGGTCCCATTTATGCGCTAAACCTAGTCGCTTTGATGGCGGATGGTTTGGTAGACGCTCAACATCGACGCTGACTTTTCCTAGGTGAACGATTACTACGGGGAAAAAAAATTTTTCCTAAAATGCCGCACACCAAAAGGAAAGGGGTAGTAAAGGGCTTACCGGTGAAAAATCCCGAAACTGCCCTAGTGCAGACGACGATGGAGAGGTTTGCCGCCAGCACTCCACGACGGACCGGCTTGAGTTTCCCCGCAGTGGAAGACGAGGGTGGATCGCCTTTTCCACGGGGAGTTGAGACCTCATTATCCTCGCCGGAAATTAATACCCCGCCTTGCCCAGCAGGCCTCAGAAGTGGGTTAGGACCTCTAGATTCGTCTGACGATGTCGAAATAGAAGAACTAATCACCGGAACCCACGATGAGGCCCTGGGACAACAACAAAACAAAGTGGAGCTAAAGACTCCCGAGGCGGTAACTTTGGACACTATCTGGGCAGCGATACAGACGTTAACTTCTGTGGTAACTCCAATCGTGAGTAAACTAGATCTGGTAACTTCTGCGTTGGATACCTTTAAAAAAGAATCTGAAAAGACTAATATAGTTGTTCAACAGGATTTAAAGACTTTGAAAGAGAAATCTGATATGCTTATTAAGGATAAGATGGCAATTCATCGAAAGATAGAATACTTTGAGAACTTTAACAGACGTTTAAATTTAAGATTTTTGAATTTCCCTGTTTCCCCTGAAATTAACGTGAAGGATCTGTTTAAAAAATTTCTTATGGAAAATCTTCTATACTCCCCAGATTTGATTCCTCCAATTAATAAAACATACTACTTACCAGATTTGAAAAGGGGAGAAAAATTGAAGACTTCAGGAGATTTACAAAATCTAACAGCCTTCTTAGAACAATCAACTACTGAAATTCTAACTAGAAAAACTATGCTTGTTTCATTAGTTTTTGAACAAGATGTGAATGCCATTTTGAAAATGTACTTCAGAAACTCAACTAAAATGTTTTTTGGAGAAAAGATATGGATATATCCAGATGTGGTGAAGACCACACAAGATCGAAGAAAAGCTTTTTTAGCTTATAGAGAAGAAACTCGATTGCTAGGGGCAAGATTTATTTTGTCATATCCTTGTAAATGCATGATAAATTACTTAGATAAAAAATATGTGTTTTTTGAACCAGAACAACTGAAAGTCTTTTTAGAGATGAAAAAAATAACCAGATAATCTTCGAATAATGAAAAGATCAGGATTAATAATAATAATAATTGTGGAAGCTATCCAGGCCATATTTATTAGATATTTGTTTTCCACATGATTGTTCCATCATTTATGCTTAGCCCCCTCCTTTTTACTTTGTTGGTGGTCTAGGAAAGAACTTGTATGAGAGGAGAGTTAAAACTTTATTTCCTATTAAATATTATATGTGTTCTGCTTTTCCTGAACAAGATTTAATGCTTGTATAAAATTGTTGAAATTATAAATAAATAAATAAATAAAATAAAAAAAAAAAACCTAGTCGCTTTAGCATTTAGGTGGCCAAGTGCTGACTCCGCTCCCAGAATGCCCCCATGATAGCCGGGTTTGTGTTCACCATTTAGCTGGCCATTTAACCAGTAAATGGCCAGTTAAATGGTTTTGAATATTGGGCCACTAATTACTAATTCACTTAAGTCCACAATATAGTGGATCCAAGACTAAAATCGGAGGATTAAAGGAAAAAAAAAAAGAACAATCTCTT
Source organism: Microcaecilia unicolor (assembly GCF_901765095.1). Lineage (NCBI taxonomy): Eukaryota > Metazoa > Chordata > Amphibia > Gymnophiona > Siphonopidae > Microcaecilia > Microcaecilia unicolor. The sequence continues at coordinate 217,318,994 of NC_044036.1, forward strand.
TGTAGAAACAGATCTGACTCTAAGACACAGAGAAATTTCAATCTTGGTAGACTAACCCTTCTCTGAGTTTCCTTTCACATCAGGAAAGAATTCTACATTGAGTCTCTTAGAGGGGCATTTTAGAAAGGTCAACCAAGTCTGAATTAGGACGTCCTCACAAAGTCATCCAAAATCAGGTAGGTATAATTGAAAAATAGTATGGACGTCCTTAGACATTCCATTATCGCAGTGCGAAACGTCCAAATCAGGGACGCCCAAAGTATAGTAAAAAAGTACGCCCATCTTCCAGAACCGCCAAAGGATGTCCCCAAGACAAATGTTAGCAAATACATTCACTGTACTTGCCAATTTGTCATATGAACATCCTTTGGCGGTTCTACGAGAAAGACGTCCTTATTACTGTATTTTGGACTTCTCTGATATACCTGGTTGTTCCGCAAGTACAGTGCATGTAGTTGCGGACATCCAGTTACAGGAAATATAAGGAACATTCATAAGTGCAAAGTACAGTAACAAGGATGTGTTTCTTGCAGAACTGCCGAAGGACGTCTATCTTACTAGGCCTGCCAAAGGACGGCGGGCCTGTAAAAGGGACATCCTTCGGCAGTTCTGTGAGAAACAAATCCTTGTTACTGTACTTTGCACTTATGAATGTTCCTTATATTTCCCGTACCTGGATGTCCGCAACTACATGTACTGTACTTGCGGAACATGCAGCTATGGGAAATATAAGGAACATACATATTTTATTGTGTATAAGAGGTTCGCACACTTGATAATGATCCTTATACGGGAAGGCTCCACACGCGTGAACACGTACTCACCAGATAAGGCCCCGCACACGTGACGATGGTCCATGCACATCATGGACGTCCATGCGTGACAGTCGTCCACATACGGACCCATTATATATATGACAGGACGTCCACATGCTGACCCGTCCATCAGGCATGGACGTCCATATAAGGCGATGCACGTTTTCCAACGGTTATTCACTGAGAAACATGTCTCTGTGCCGGAAGCCTAATTTCAGCCTTGCTGAAAATCTACGCCTCATCGAGCTGTGCATCAGGCACCGTCACTTACTATTCATGCACCACCACCACCTGCCCCCCAGGACTGTCTGGAGTCATATAAGAAATAGGTTGCAAAGGTAACTGTTTGTTTCCCATCCCCCCTGGTCCTGACCTATCAGGTCCCCCTCCTGTAGCTACACATAAAAGAGCTCCCCTAGCAATGTAAGCACTAACTGTAGTCTGCATTCAAGGGTAATCAGTATGTGCACACGCACATTCATTAACAGAATCAATGTACTAGAAAGGAAAAACATTCTCACTTCCCAACAATACTGCACACAAATGGTAATCTCTGTCCTCATGTTCACCTCAATGACATCACCTGTACCAATGTCATGCCCCCCCCCCCCCCCCCATCATCAGTGTTGCGTGTCTCTACAATTTGGCTTCCAAAGGATTTGTGTTGTGAAGGCAAGAAGGGCCTTCCCCTGACTCCTGGTGTACAAACTTGTACCTTACAGACATTTTGGCATTAGGAGGGACCTGGAGTGCCCAAGAAGAAGGTTCCACTGTGTACGGCGGGACCACCCCAATATAATTAGGAGTGTGCGACGGCGCCTCAGGGCTCGACGTAAGTATTATAAACAGGGCACCTGTACTCCTTTGTAAATGTATTTATTTAATAATGCAGATTTCATGTTCAGTTTCCATGTGGCTAATAGACAAATAGTAAGTCATAACACCTCTGTCCCAGATCAAAGCCTGAGATTGCAGCTACCCTCCCATGAGTGTGGCTGTAACTTCCAACTAACCTCCTCTAAGATGAATGAGATGCTACGCCTCACTTCTGTATCCTCCTTTCTGGGGTAGATACTGTTTCATGGTATTCTTGCCTGATGTCCTGCTCTTAGTAGATGTCATAGCATGATTTGAAAGTAATGTAAAGAAATAGTGCTTCCACACCCCCCCCCCCTCAAAAAAAGTGGTCATCCAACCATAGTCACAACTCAAAATGCTAACATGCTGCTGAGGAATGAGTGTGCCCTGCCAACACATCTTGTGTACTCCTTTTTCAGACCAGCTTCCAGGGTTCCCTGTCATGTCATCTCATGCATCTCACATCCCATGTGTCTAGGCCAGGGCTTACTACTGACCCCACCTTTCCCCATTCCTGCCTCATGCCAGCCAGCCAGCTCCTACACTATGCAAACCACGTTGAATGTGCTGATCTCAAGGACAATCCTTTTACATACACAGGGCGGCGGCAGCAGCAGGAGGAGGAGGAGGCTGCGGCAGCTCCGGCAGTGGAGGAAGAGGAGGAGGTGGCGACAGCAGAAGGGCCAGACCCCTGGCATGATATGCCTCCCTTTAAGGGGGATGACGAGGGCCCAACACCGCCCTCTCCACAGAATCAGCAGCCCCACCGCCAGCACCAGCCCCATCCCCAGCATCATTCCCATCCCCATCACCAGCCCCAGCCCTGCACCTCCTGCAGCAACTGATGCATACTCAAAACCAGTTGCTGCAGGAGGTGTCAGCGATGTAGCAGGATAATGAACAGCACTTCAGGGCACAGAGGCTGCTCCTTGTGCAGCTCGTTAGCCTGCTGCAAAGGGCCATGTAGGGAAGAGGACAAGGCCTCCCTTGAGAAACTTTGTTAAAAAAGAAAAATTGTATATAGTTCTATTTTTTGTTTGGTTCAATACAAGTTTCATACTTTAGATATAACAGGGTGTGTGTCTCTACTTTGTGCACTACTTATTATCAAATGCTGGGGTTGATGTGAGAGGAGGCAGCAATCTGGGTTGCATGACAGGTGAACTGTGACAGAGAAACTTTGGTAAATATGTGTCATAAGTGTGGCCATACAGAAGGCCACCTGTTCCTTCCAAACTGCATGGCTGTATGGTAAGGGGGGGAGGCTGGGTGGGCATTTCTGTTGAGGAACAGAAATGCCCATCCAGCCTCTCCCCCCCTTACCATAGAGCCCAACAGCAGTGCAGTAGGGAGGGCAGGTGACACCCGGGCGGGTTGCTGCTGTGCACCCCCCTCCCCCCCGGGTGCAGCATGGCACCCCCTCTGGAGCGCACACATCCCCCCCCCCCCGGAGCGCATACTTACAGCAGAGAGTGGCGGAGAGCGGTGAGTGACGGGCAGGAGGGCCGATCCGCCCCGACTGCACGTTGCTGGGAGCTACGTCGGCTCCACTGGTTCCCTGCTCTCTCTGCCCCGGAACAGGAAGTAACCTGTACCGGGGCAGAGAGAGCTGTGAACCAGGGAGCCGGCACCCCCCAGTGGCGTGTACCCGGGGCGGACCGCCCCACCGCCCCCCCCCCTTCCTACGCCACTGCCCAACAGCACAGAGTTGTGTAAATAATAGGTATGCTATCTAGCACTAATGATCTGCCAAACTATGTTTGCTCTCTGATCAGCAGACAACCTAACCCACAACCATAAGTACATAAGTAATGCCATACTGGGAAAAGAACAAAGGCCCATCAAGCCCAGCATCCTGTCCCCGACAGCGGCCAATCCAGGTCAAGGGCACATGGCAGCTTCCCAAACGTACAAACATTATATACATGTTATTCCCAAAATTGTGGATTTTTCCAAGTCCATTTAGTAGCGGTCTATGGACTTGTCCTTTAGGAAACCGTCCAAACCCTTTTTAAACTCTGCCAAGCTAACCGCCTTCACCATGTTCTCCGGCAACTAATTCCAGAGTTTAATTATGCGTTGGGTGAAGAAAATCTTTCTCCGATTTGTTTTAAATTTACTACACTGTAGTTTCATCTCATGCCCCCTAGTCCTACTATTTTTGGAAAACGTGAACAGATGCTTCACATCCACCCGTTCCACTCCACTCATTATTTTATATACCTCTATCATGTCTCCCCTCAGCCGTCTCTTCTCCAAGCTGAAAAGCCCTAGCCGCACTAGTCTTTCTTCATAGGGAAGTCGTCCCATCCCCGCTATCATTTTCGTCGCCCTTCACTGCACCTTTTCCAATTCCACTATATCTTTCTTGAGATGTGGCGACCAGAATTGGGCATAATACTCAAGGTGCGGTCGCACCATGGAAAAATACAACGGCATTATAACATCCTCACACCTGTTTTCTATACCTTTCCTAATAATACCCAACATTCTATTCGCTTTCCTAGCCGTAGCAGCACACTGAGCAGATTGTTTCAGTGTATTATCAACAACGACACCCAGATCCCTTTCTTGGTCCGTAACTCCTAACGTGGAACCTTGTATGACGTAGCTATAATTCGGGTTCTTTTTTCCCACATGCATCACCTTACACTTGCTCACATTAAACGTCATCTGCCATTTAGCCGCCCAGTCTCCCAGTCTCGTAAGGTCCTTCTGTAATTTTTCACAATCCTCTCGCGAATTAACGACTTTGAATAACTTTGTGTCATCAGCAAATTTAATTACCTCGCTAGCTACTCCCATCTCTAAATAATTTATAAATATATTAAAGAGCAGCAGTCCTAGCACTGACCCCTGAGGAACCCCACTAACTACCCTTCTCAATTGTGAATACTGCCCATTTAACCCCACTCTCTGTTTCCTATCCTTCAATCAGTTTTTAATCCACAATAGGCCATTACCTCTAATGGATCCTCACCAGCAGCATCCCGCATGACCCTCCAATTTCCTCTGTAGCCTTTCATGAGGCACCTTGTCAAACACCTTTTGAAAATCCAGATACACAATATCAACCAGCTCCCCTTTGTCCACATGTTTGTTTACTCCTTCAAAGAATTGAAGTAAATTGGTTAGGCAAGATTTCTCCACACTGAAGCCGTGCTGACTTTGTCTCAGTAATCCATGTCCTCAGATGTGCTCTGTAATTTTGTTTTTAATAATAGCCTCTACCATTTTCCCCGGCACCGACGTCAGTCTCTCCGGTCTATAATTTCCCAGATCTCCCCTGGAACCTTTTTTAAAAATCGGCGTTACATTGACCACTCTCCAATCTTCCGGTACCACGCTCGATTTTAATGATAAATTGCATATCACTAGCTCCGCAAGCTCATTTTTCAGTTCTATCAGTACTCTAGGATGAATATCATCCAGTCCAGGTGATTTGCTATTCTTCAGTTTGCCGAACTGCTCCATTACATCCTCCAGGTTTACCGTGAATTCAGTAAGTTTCTCCGACTCGTCCACTTGAAATACCATTTCCGACACCGGTATCCCACCCAAATCTTCCTCAGTGAAGACCGAAGCAAAGAATTCATTTAATCTCTCCGCTACGTCTTTGCCTTCCTTGATCGCCCCTTTTACCCCTCGGTCATCCAGCGGCCCAACCGATTCTTTTGCCAGCTTCCTGCTTTTAATATATCGAAAAAAAATTTTTACTATGTTTTTTTGCCTGTACTGCTATCTTTTTTTCGTAATCCCTCTTGGCCTTATTTATCTGCGCCTTGCATTTGCTTTGACACTCCTTATGCTGCTTCTTGTTTTTTCAGACGGTTCCTTCTTCCATTTTCTGAAGGTGTTTCTTTTAGCCCTAATAGCTTCCTTCACCTCACTTTTTAACCACGCCGGCTGTCTTTTGGACTTCCGTCTTTCTTTTCTAATTCGCGGAATATGTATGGCCTGGGCCTCCAGGATGGTATTTTTGAATAGCATCCACGCCTGTTGTACAGTTTTTACCTTCTCAGTTGGCCCTTTAAGTTTTTTCTCATTTTCTCATTGTCTCCTTTTTTAAAGTTAAATGCTAACGTATTTGACTTCCTATGTATAGTTACTTCAAGGTTGATATCAAAACTGATCATATTATGATCACTGTTATCAAGCGGGCCCAGTACCATAACGTTCCCCACCAGATCATGTCCTCCACTAAGGACCAAGTCTAGAATTTTTCCTTCTCTCGTCAGCTCCTGCACCAGCTGCTCCATAAAGCTGTCCTTGATTTCATCAAGGAATTGTACCTCTCTAGCGTGTCCCGATGTTACATTTACCCAGTCTATATTTGGATAATTGAAGTCACCCATTATTATCACATTGCCCATTTTGTTCGCGTCTCTGATTTCTTTTATCATTTCTGCGTCTACCTGCGCATCCTGGCGAGGCGGACGGTAGTACACTCCTATCACCGCCTTTTTCCGTTTTCTACATGGAATTTCAACCCACAATGATTCAAAGGTGTGATTTGTGTCCTGCTGAATTTGTAATCTATCTGAGTCAAGGCTTTCATAATATACAATGCTACCCCTACCCCTCCACCAGTCTGGTCCACCCTATCACTACGATATACTTTGTACCCTGGTATGACAGTGTCCCACTGGTTATCCTCCTTCCACCAGGTCTCAGTAAAGAAACCCTCACAGTTAAGCTGTGAGGGTAATAACATTGACGAAGGCAAAGGCAGCTATGAAAGGTGGAGAAGGAGGGGGGGGGGTAGCAGTGGGTGAGAGGAGCTGTAAGGTGACAGGTAGTAACAGAAGGGATGATGATGATTGGGTAAAAGAAAAGGCAGGGGATTGGTTGAAAGAAAGAGAGACAAGATAGGAGGAAGTTTTGGCGGTAAGGGGTCATTAGTTAGTTAGATAGGTGAGGGGAGGGAGGTTAGAAGGGAGTTTAAGGAAATTGTAAAGGGGAGGTTGTGAGGAAAAAGAAAATTTGTTACTTACTTGAAGCTGTGAAGGGTTCGTTTTGGACGGCCAGTAGTGAAGAAGAGTGAGTGGTGGAGACATTTCTGGTTCATGCTGGTGCGAGGGGGGACGCAGAACGGAGCGACGGAGATAATTCTGCGGTGTTTGGAGGTGGGAGAGTTTTTTGTGTGGCGCAGGGCGTCGGAGGAAAGAGGGTGGCGGCACTTCCGGTTCGCGGAGGTGAAGGGGCAGGATACTGGAGCGGACCTGGTTAATTGTATTCGGTGATTAGTGCGGTAGGCTTGAAGAAGGAAGGGGACAGTTAAACTGTGCGTGGGGGGGGGGGAGTGTAATTGGTTGGGTGTATGAGCGGGGTATCGGGGAGTTTTTAAATAGAGAGTGTGAAAATTTTTGGGGGTTGTGTATGAGGTGTGGTGGAGGGCTACGTGATAGTGTGTGTGTTTATTTTGGGTAGGGGAGGAGGCCTGTCAGAGTGGGATAGTGGGAAAAGGATTAACACGGAAAGTTTTGGCTATTGGAAAGGGTGTATATCGGGGGAAGGGTGTGTGAAGGTGGGTTAAAAAAAAAAAAGGTATTGTTGGGGGGATTGAGGGTTATTTTGTGTGAAGGGGGGAAGTTCATGTGTTAAGTGATTTATAGGGGGGGGGGTGCAGGGTTATTGTGGAGTGGGTGGTTAATTGAATTGAGGTGATTGACTGAGTGGACGAAGCTTGGATAATGAGTCCAAAGAAAGTATTAAAAAGTGGGGGTAAAGAAAAAAATAGGATGATGGTGTCTGAAGGGGTGAATCCTGAAGGGGGTGGGGGGAATATGGAGAGAGCTTTTGTTGGGACAGCAGTGGTGAGTGATGAGCAGTGTGTGGATACGGGGTGTCAGGTGGGATCGAATGTGGAGCAGGAGAGAGGTCAAGGAGTGGAATGCGGTACTACAGTTCGTGAGATGGGAGCGGGCATGCAGAGATGTCATGATGTTCCAGTGCGGGATGCTGCTGGTGAGGATCCATTAGAGGGGCCTTCATCTGGGAGAGCGATTGGTGAGTTGGAGGAGTTGTATGCTGTTAGATATGGAAGGGGGTTTGAGAGAGGGGAGGTGCGGGAGGGGGGCAGGGAAAAGGGTAGGTATACAACAGGGGTGAAGGGGAAAAGGTTGAGAAAAAAGTTGCGTAATAAAAAATTCTTGCGGAATTTGTGTCATGTGGTAAAGAGGTTGGATAATGAAAAACGACAGAGAAGGGGAGGGACAGGGAATCTGATGGAGGTTTGGGAGTCTTCGAACTCGTGGGATTCATCGGGATCTTCTTCCTCTTCTTCTGATGAAGGGGAAGGTGATGTTGGTAATGTTGTCATGGGTATGGGAGATACTCAAAGGGCGGGGGTGTTGGCGGCTTCAAGGATGGGTCATACGTTATGTAGTATTGCACCTTTGGATTGTTATATATCAGTAAAGTGGCGGCAAAAAATATTAAAGGGAAAATATATAGATTTATTTTCCCTGCTAGCGCATGATCGTGATGGTAATGCAGGGAAGGATGGGGGAAGAGATGAGGGTCGAAAGAAGAGATGGAGAGTCCCGAAGACAATTATGAATTGGTTGTTGAGTTTTCATGTATTTGCGAGTGGGCTTGGAGCTCAAAAACCTGCTTTGTTTCAGGGTTTATGGAGTTATTGTGATCTAATTTTAAGAGCTTATAAACTGTATGGAGGTTGGGGTTGGGTAAATTATGATGAGCAGTTTAGGAGGAGTTTGGCAAAGGATAAATCTGAAAATTGGGGTGTACGGGTTGTTGATTTGTGGATTGCTAACTTTACACCTGCTGTTACCCCCCCCCCCCCCCTCCCTTTCGTTCTGGAGCCTCTGCTGGATTTCCCCGCTATGGTAGTGGCTCCGTGGGAAGTACCGGGGGAGTTGGAGTGTTACAGGCAGGTGGTTTCGGAATGGCTGGAGGAGGAGGTGTGGGGACAAGCGGATTGGGGAGTAAAGGGAGTGTCCCTGGGAATGCTTGCTTCCAATTTAATGCAGGAAGATGTAGTCGGCCGGCATGCAGATTCAGGCACTGTTGCAGTGTATGTCAAGGACTTCACCCCGTATTTAAATGCCCAAGAGGGGGATTTTCGGGTCGGGGGAGGGCTGGGCGAGGTGGAGTTTCGGGAGGTCCCGGTTTGGGCTGGCAAGGCCCCTTCTCCTATTAAATTAGAGGCATTAAAAAATTGGCTGGTCGGGTATCCTGTTGGTGGGGATGCATATTTGTTGTGGGTAGGGTTTTCAGAAGGGTTTCCTATACCGTTTGAAGGACCGTTGTTGGATCATAAGTGTTCAAATGCAGTATCTGTGATTCAGCACACGGAGGTGGTGAGGAAGAAGTTAGAGAAGGAGTTAAGTTTGAGTCGGATAGCGGGCCCATTTGATTACCCACCAATGCCGAATTTGGTTGTATCCCCATTGGGTGTGATACCGAAGAAAGAACCGGGTACCTATAGGTTGATTCATAATTTGTCTTATCCTGAGGGTGTTGGTGTTAATAGTTTTATAGATTCAGAGTTCTGTACAGTGCAATATGCGAGTTTTGAACAGGCGGTAGATTTGTTGAGGAAGTTAGGAAAAGGTGCATTGATGGGAAAGGCAGACATTGAAGCAGCTTTTCGTTTATTGCCAGTTCACCCTACGGCATTTAGGTTGCTAGGATTTAAATTTGAAGGAAAATATTATTTTGATAAATGTATGCCGATGGGATGTGCTATTTCTTGTAATTACTTTGAAGCATTTGCTACATTTTTGCATTGGGTAGTTGCACAGGTTAGTGGTTGGGAGTCTATAGTTCATTATTTGGACAATTTTTTGTTTGGGGGTCCAGGGAATTTGGATCAGTGTGCAAAATTGCTGGCAGCATTTAGTACTGTTACAGAGGAGTTGGGTGTTCCTTTGGCAAAAGAAAAAAGTGAAGGCCCAGTTACTGAATTGGTGTTTTTAGGGATTGAGTTAGATTCTGTACGGATGGAGTCGCGTTTGCCTAGAAAAAAGATTGTGGTGTTGCATGAGCAGATTGATAGGGCATGCAACAAGAGTAAATTGACGTTGAAGGAGATTCAGTCTTTGCTGGGGCATTTTAATTTTGCAACACGTGTGATTCCAATGGGACGCGTGTTTTTGAGACGTTTAGCTTTGCTGTCCACGGGTTTGCGGAAGTCGCATTTTAGAGTGCGTTTAACGCGGGCCGTGCGAGCGGATTTGCAGATTTGGAGGAAATTTTTGTCTGTATTTAATGGCAGATGTTTGTGGCAAGATGCTTTAGTGTCCAATGTGGATTTGCAATTATTCACGGATGCTTCTGGAGAGATTGGATTTGGGATTTATTTTGGAGGAGCATGGTGTGCCGAACGATGGCCTCAATTGTGGAAAGAGATGGGTTTTTGTGACAATATCGCTTTGTTGGAATTATTTCCAATTTGGGTAGCGTTGTGTTTATGGGATAGAAGATTGTGTAATAGGAGGATTGCCTTTTATTCTGATAATATGTCTGTGGTATGGGCAATCAATAAGCAGTCTTCGCGCTGTCCTTTGTTGGTAGAGCTGTTGAGATTAATTGTGTTAAAATGTTTGCAGTTAAATATATGGTTAACAGCTAGACATGTGCCTGGAGTTTGTAATGAGATTGCTGATGCTTTATCTCGTTTCTAGTTACATCGGTTCAGAGCTTTGGCCCCATCAGCAGATTGGGAGCCTACACGGATGTCCGAAGATTTGTGGCTCATCTTTCAAGAGGTTGTGAGGAGCTATTGATGAGAGCGTTAGCTCAGAATACCTGGAAGGCTTATGGAGTTGGATGGCAGAGATTCCTAGCATTCCTGGAAGACAGAAATTGGGAGTTGGTATTTCCGATTAGTGAAGAGAGAGTGGTGCGACTCATTGCTTTTGCATTGGACAGTGAATGGTCGTTTGGGATGGTTTCTCAGACGATGGCTGTGATAACATTTGTTTCGAAAGTGCTGGGTTATGTGGATCCAGCGGGAACATATTTAATTCGTAAGTTGCTGTGTGGTTTTTCCAGAAAAACAGGGCAATCACGGATTCAGAGAGTGAGACTGCCTCTGTTTTATACAGAGGTAGTGCAGTTGTGTAAAGCATTACCACATGTTTGTTTTATAGAATATGAAGCAGTGCTTTTTAAAGTGGCTTTTGTGGTGGCCTTCTTTGCAGCTTGTAGGGTTGGGGAATTGGTAGTTTCCTCACAGAGAGCTTCGGAGGAAGAGGGTTTGCAGAGAAGGGATGTCATTGTTGAAAAGGGAATGTTGCGTTTATATATACGCAAGTCAAAAACGGACCAAGCAGGAAAAGGCATGTGGATTAGTCTGCGAGCTGCTAAGAGTTTGGAATTTTGTCCAGTGCAATGTGCAGTGGATTATAATGGAGTAAGGCCGGTGGGTGGGGAGGTTTGGTTGGTGCATAAAAATGGTGTGCCTTTGACTAGGTATCAATTTGCAGCTGTGCTAAAAAGAGGACTGCAATATATAGGTTTGGAGCCTAAGGATTATGGGACGCATTCGTTTAGAATTGGGGCTGCATCTAATGCAGCTCAAGAAGGCGGTTCGGTGGCCTTGATTCAGCGGGTGGGGAGATGGCGTTCTAATAGATATAGAGGATATATTCGTGAAAAGAAGTCTAATATGTCATCCTAATTGTTGTAGTTTCTTTTACAGATATTTTGCCTCCGGATATATGTGTGTGGATCTGTGGGCATTCATATGTCTTTTGGGCACACAAGCATGCTCGTGAATCAAAGTGGGGTCCTAACTTTGGATTGGTGGAATTCGGTATTCATATTCGATGGTTGGCCATACGAGGAATGACCTGGAAGCAGCTGTTACCAGCATTACTGCAAGCTCGAAGATTTTCATCCCCAGTTTTAATCTGTATTCATTTGGGGGGAAATGATCTGTGTAATATCAAAGGGGTGGAGTTAATTCATTTAATGAAAACAGAGTTGTTGCAGGTAATGGGCTATTTTCCAGAGTCACTGATTGTGTGGTCGCATATTATTCCAAGAAGAGTATGGAAGGGGGCAATTAATCCAAAGGGTATTGAGAGTTTGAGGAGGAGGGTGAATGGGGAAGTGTCTAAATTTATGGGGAGAATGGGGGGTTTGGTATTGGCACATGAGTTGATATCCTCGGATTGTGCAGGTTTGTACAGGAATGATGGCGTTCATCTTTCTGTGATTGGGATGGATATATTTTTGAGTACCATCCAAGATTTGTTGGAGGAGTGTTTAAAAAAGGATTTGGCTGCAGCTTGTAGTATGGGGGAGCGGTGACAAGATAGTCTGTCACCGCTCATGGCCGGGATGAGGGTTTAAGAGGCACCTAAAGCGGTTAAATGAATTTGGTGAAATATATGAAATGGAAAAGAACTCATGGGCGGAACCGCCATGAGTAGGATGTGGCTTGACGGCACCGTAAGCCACATGGGGGAAGGGGGTAAGGTTGGGGAAGGCGAGTCAGTTCGTTACCGAATGGCTTAGCATTATTAACCGCTCTGTGAAGTAACCTGGTGAAAATTGTTATGTTATTAAGTGAATGTTAAGTAAATGAGTTATTTAGTATTATTGGAAAATAAAGCTGCGGCCAAAATTTTACTCCAAAGATAGAGTTGTTTGTGTTAATTAGAGAAAATGTGTAAAGGCTGCCTGAAGTACGAATGTCAATGTTAAGAAACCCTCACAGTTAAGCTGTGAGGGTAATAACATTGACGAAGGCAAAGGCAGCTATGAAAGGTGGAGAAGGGGGGGGGGGGGATAGCAGTGGGTGAGAGGAGCTGTAAGGTGACAGGTAGTAACAGAAGGGATGATGATGATTGGGTAAAAGAAAAGGCAGGGGATTGGTTGAAAGAAAGAGAGACAAGATAGGAGGAAGTTTTGGCGGTAAGGGGTCATTAGTTAGTTAGATAGGTGAGGGGATGGAGGTTAGAAGGGAGTTTAAGGACCCTACCCAGCCCGCCTGTTGGGGTTGGAGTGGGGAGTTTGGGGAATGGTGGGGTTATTTGGGAGGGATGGTAGCAGCTTTTAAAGAAAAGGGGGTGCCGGGATGAGGGTTTAAGAGGCACCTAAAGCGGTTAAATGAATTTGGTGAAATATATGAAATGGAAAAGAACTCATGGGCGGAACCACCATGAGTAGGATGTGGCTTGACGGCACCGTAAGCCACATGGGGGAAGGGGGTAAGGTTGGGGAAGGCAAGCCAGTTCGTTACGAATGGCTTAGCATTATTAACCGCTCTGTGAAGTAACCTGGTGAAAACTGTTATGTTATTAAGTGAATGTTAAGTAAATGAGTTATTTAGTATTATTGGAAAATAAAGCTGCGGCCAAAATTTTACTCCAAAGATAGAGTTGTTTGTGTTAATTAGAGAAAATGTGTAAAGGCTGCCTGAAGTACGAATGTCAATGTTATGCCCATTATATTCAAGTTTTCATTTAGTGCAATATATTCCAACTCTCCCATCTTATTTGTTAGACTCCTAGCATTTGCATATAGACATTTCAGAGTATGTTTGTTGTTCCTATTTGCATGATGCTTAGTGCTTGACACCATTAATTTCTTATCTTTTGTCTGATCTTTAGTTGTATTTAAAGGCACCTGGCCTACCACGGTCTCTTGTGTAACCTCACTATCCAGAAACCCTACCTTCCCTGTTTGTGAGGTATCCTTGCAAGATACCTGATCCTGAACCATGCGCTGTTGTGCGACTGTCGGCCTTTCCCCCATATCTAGTTTAAAAGCTGCTCTATCTCTTTTTTGAATGCTGACACCAGCAGCCTGGTCCCACCCTGGTTAAGATGGAGCCCATCGTTTCGGAATAGGCTCCCCCTTCCCCAGAATGTTGCCCAGCTCCTAACAAATCTAAAACCCTCGTCCCTGCACCATCGTCTCATCCACGCATTGAGACTCTGGAGCTCTGCCTGCCTCTTAGGCCCTGCACGTGGAATGGGTAGTATTTCAGAAAATGCCACCCTAGAGGATCTGGATTTGAGCTTTCTTCCTAAAAGCCTAAATTTGGCTTCCAGAACCTCTCTCCCACATTTTCCTATGTCATTGGTACCCACATGTACCAAGACAGCTGGCTCCTCCCCAGCACTATCTAAAATCCTATCTAGATGCCACGTGAGGTCCGCCACCTTCGCACCAGGCAGGCACCAGGCGATCCTCCCATACACCAGCCACCCAGCTATGTACATTCCTAATGATTGAATCGCCAAGTATGACAGCTGTTCTAACCTTTTCCTCCCGGTCTGCCATTGGAGATTTATCCTCGGTGCGAGAGGATAGTACATCTTCTGGTGGGTAGGTCCTGGCTACAGGAGTACTTCCTACTTCACCTTCTGGGAGACCTCCCTCCTCCAAGGTAGCAAAGAGGCTACCTGACTGCAGGTGGGACCTCTCTACAACATCCCTGTAAGTCTCCTCTATGTATTTCTCTATCTCCCTCATCTCTACCAAATCTGCTACTCTAGCCTCGAGAGAACGAAGACGCTCTCTGAGGTCTAGGAGCTCTTTGCATCGGGCACACACATATGACATCTCACCAACTGGGAGATAATCATACATGTTGCACTCAATGCAAAAGACTGGGTAGCACCCCTCTCGCTGCTGGACTGTTGACTCCATCTTAGTGTTTTCAAGTTTCTCAATTTAAGAGTTGCTACAGTATTAAGAATTTCAGTGTGATATAAAGTGATTTTAGTTTATATATTGCATGATCCTTGTAGTGATAACTACTTAAATGGTAATGAATGTATATAATTCTATAAGAGCACTCCTAGCTTATTTACCCTAATTACACTACTTGCTATAAATGTAGTGTTGTGCTAGGGGAGGGTGGGTGGGAAGACTAAACTAGATCCTACACTGCCTGTCAGACTCTATCTATTACTGCAAGTTAATGGGATTACTTCACTCGGTAAAGAAACACAGCACCTTCAAAGCAACTCCAGCACAAGTAAAGCAATTTCCCAGCACACAGTTTTAAAAGAAACAACCAGCCCCCAAATTAAACCTAGCAAGTATAGAGTAGATAAAAGAGGCTTAGAGAGGACTAGAGAGGAAAGACCTTCAGCAGTGAAGGAACAATGTTTTTTTTTTCTTTGTTTTTTTAATGTTAGTTTTAGTTGAGACATAGAGGCAGACAGTTATAAGAAAAAGCTTTAAAGAGAAAAAAACATTTTAAACCACAGGCAGCCTTAGCCACCAAACAAACCAGCCCTGAAGCTCCCCCACATGAATCCAAGGCCAAACCACATTGGTGAGGGCGAGGAAGGAGCTACAAACAGCTGGGTCATCTTTGTCACATTGAATGTATCAGCAATGGTATATAGTGCTGAGGAGAAAAGTGAAAACAACAGTAAAAGCATTAGATGGATGTTTACTTCCTCACAATTGCAATATAATACATCAGGTACAGAAGGGCATAGGCTAGGGGAATTATATTGACACCGGGCTGTAGCCACCTGCAGGTTATTTAGAATAAGAACTGTAACCAGAACCCCTCTCACTCACCATGACTTAAGGGCTCAAGGCCGTGGTAGGCACGCATCTGTGGCCACCTTGAAAATAGTTTGCAGGATTGAGTTTACAAATGTTGTTGTTCCATGACTATGGAGGATTGTAGGACTGTGTTGAATAATGTAGAAAAGACATTCAGTGCATATATGCATCCCCCTTCCCACCCCCAACAACCTTGAGAATGGATGGGCACTTCATAAAAGGGGACTGGGGTTCACCACATAAAGAAGGATGGAACATAGCTGGGAGACACATGAGGTGCAAAGCAGGAGAAAAACTACCAGCTGTGGATATCCATGAACCTAGTGAAAATAGAGGTAAGATTTGAATGCAGAGAACACACAGAGATTGGGGAGCCCTTGACCATGAGGGATGCACACATTCATTCTCAGGGCCTCTTCCCCTCCCCCACCCCACAGGCAGCCACAACTGAGTGTGTCCAATAGAGAGCAAGACATCTGTACAATGAATTGGGTAGAAACAATCATGGCTCTCAGAGTCCAGTGTATTACAGTCCACTGCTGTCTCTTACAAATCCTCTTGACCAGCTGTCCTGCAAGATGCAAGAAGTTTGTTTAGCACCTGCATAGCAGAAAGGGAAGAAGTGGCTGAGAGGTATGAGCTTACCTTGAACTTGTGGTGCAAGAATCTGTTGTCTCCAAGGGACCAGAGGCTGCCTGTTTCAACAAAGGAGAGAGAGAATGGGGGGCAGTGAGGGAGCGCATCACACACAGCAAGGAGCTCCTGGAGGGTAGAGAATAGAGAGTTGGTCAGATTTAGAAAATGCAGAGTATATGCTAAGCTACCAGCTAACACCCAGTCTGTAACTTTTGGAAAGGAAAGGTACAAAGCCCAAACACCAGTTATCTTTCAAGAATTGGCAAAAACAAGGTTTACAATAACTGAAGCTAAAACGCTTTGAAATACCACCCCATAAAGCGAAGATACTTACCTGTAGCAGGAATTCTCTGAGGACAGCAGGCTGATTGTTCTCACATGTGGGGTGACGTCCGATGGCAGCCCCAGGAACAGAATTTTCCTAGCAACAAAGCTTGCTAGAGCCCTCGTGCGTACTTGCGTGCACCGTGCATGCGCGACTATCTTCCCGCCCGTAGCGCAAACGTGCCTCAGTCTTAACAAGCAAAGACAAGGAAGACACAACTCCAAAGGGGAGGTGGGCGGGTTGATGAGAACAATCAGCCTGCTGTCCTCAGAGAATACCTGCTACAGGTAAGTAACCTCGCTTTCTCCGAGGACAAGCAGGCTGCTTGTTCTCACATGTGGGTATCCCTAGCCCCCAGGCTCACTCAAAACAACGAACAGGGTCAATTGGGCCTCGCAACGGTGAGAACCTAACACAGATTGACCTGAAAAGTAACAACTGAGAGTGCAGCCTGGAACAGAACAAAAAATGGGCCTAGGTGGGTGGAGTTGGATTCTAAACCCCAAACAGATTCTGCAGCACCAACTGCCCAAACCGACTGTCGCGTCAGGTACCCTGCTGAAGGCAGTAATGAGATGTGAATGTGTGGACAGATGACCACATCGCAGCCTTGCAAATCTCTTCAATAGAGGCTGACTTCAAGTGGGCCACTAACGCTGCCATGGCTCGAACACTATGAGCCGTGACATGACCCTCAAGAGTCAGCCCAGCTTGGTTGTAAGTGAAGGATATGCAATCTGCTAGCCAATTAGAAATGGTGCGTTTCCTGACAGCCACTCCCCTTCTGTTGGGATCAAAAGAAACAAACATTGGATGGACTGTCTGAATGGGCTTGTCCGCTCCAGATAGAAGGCCAATGCTCGCTTGCAGTCCAATGAGTGCAACTGACGTTCAGCAGGGCGGGTATGTGGACGGAGAAAGAATGTTGGCAAGACAACTGACTGGTTCAGATGGAACTCCGACAACACCTTCGGCAAGAACTTAGGGTGAGTGCGGAGAACTACTCTGTTATGATGAAATTTAGTATATGGAGCATGGGATACCAAGGCTTGGAGCTCACTAACTCTACGAGCTGAAGTAACCGCCACCAAGAAAATGACCTTCCAGGTCAAGTACTTCAGATGGCAGGAATTCAGTGGCTCAAAAGGAGGTTTCATCAGCTGGGTGAGAATGACATTGAGATCCCATGACACTGGTGGAGGTTTGACAGGGGGCTTTGACAAAAGCAAACCTCTCATGATGCGAACAACTAAAGGCTGTCCAGAGATAGGCTTACCTTCCACATGGTAATGATAAGCGCTAATTGCACGAAGATGAACTCTTACAGAGTTGATCTTAAGACCAGACTCAGACAAATGCAAAAGGTATTCAAGCAGGGTCTGTGTAGGACAAGAGAGAGGGTCTAGGGCCTTGCTGTCACACCAGACGACAAACCTCCTCCATTTAAAAGAGTAACTCTTTTTAGTGGAATCTTTCCAAGCAAGCAGGACTCGGGAGACACCGTCCAACAGACCCAAGGAGGCAAAGTCTACGATCTCAACATCCAGGCCGTGAGGGCCAGGGAGTGGACGTTGGGATGCAGAAGAGCCCCCTCGTTCTGAGTAATGAGGGTTGGAAAACACTCCAATCTCCACGGTTCTTTGGATGACAACTCCAGAAGAAGAGGGAACCAGATCTGACGTGGCCAGAAGGGTGCAATCAGAATCATGGTCCCGCGATCCTGCTTGAGTTTCAGCAAAGTCTTCCCCACCAAGGGTATGGGAGGATATGCATACAGGAGGCCCTTCCCCCAATAAAGGAGAAAGGCATCTGATGCTAGTCTGTCATGGGCCTGAAGTCTGGAACAGAACTAAGGGACCTTGTGATTGGTCTGAGTGGCAAAAGGATCCACCGAGGGGGTGCCCCACGCTCGGAAGATCTGACGTACCACTCTCGAATTGAGAGACCACTCGTGAGGTTGCATTATCCTGCTCAACCTGTCGGCCAGACTGTTGTTTACGTCCGCCAGATACGTGGCTTAGAGAAACATGCCATGACTGCGAGCCCAAAGCCACATCTGGACAGCTTCCTGACACAGGGGGCGAGATCCGGTGCCCCCCTGCTTGTTGATGTAAAACATGGCAACCTGATTGTCTGTCTGAATAAGAATAATTTGATTGGACAGCCGATCTCTGAAAGCCTTTAGAGCATTCCAGACCGCTCGCAACTCCAGGAGATTGATCTGAAAGCCAGTTTCCTGGAGGGACCAAAGTCCTTGAGTGTGAACCCCATCGACATGGGCTCCCCACCCGAGGAGAGACGCATCCGTTGTCAGCACTTTTTGTGGCTGAGGAATTTGGAAGGGACGTCCCAAGGTCAAATTGGATTGAATCGTCCACCAAAGTAGGGATTTGAGATACCCCGTGGACAGCTGGATCACGTCCTCTAGATCCCCGGCAGCTTGAAACCACTGGGAAGCTAGGGTCCATTGAACCGATCTCATGTGAAGACAAGCCATAGGAGTCACATGAACTGTGGAGGCCATGTGGCCGAACAATCTCAACATCTGCTGAGCTGTGATCTGCTGAGACGCTTGGACCCAGGAAACGAGACAGAAGATTGTCTGCCCTTGCTTCGGGGAGGTAGGCGTGAGCAGTCTGGGAGTCCAGCAGAGCTCTTATGAATTCTAGTCTTTGAACTGGAAGGAGATGGGACTTTGGATAATTTAGCACAAAGCCTAGTAGCACCAGGAGTTGAATAGTCATCTGCATGAACTATAGAGCTCCTGCCTGCGAGGTGTTCTTCACCAGCCAATCGTTGAGGTAGGGGAACACGTGCACTCCCAATCTGCGCAGAGACGCCGCTACAACTGCCAGGCATTTTGTAAACACTCTTGGCACAGAGGCGAGACTAAAG
This sequence comes from Microcaecilia unicolor, assembly GCF_901765095.1. NCBI lineage: Eukaryota > Metazoa > Chordata > Amphibia > Gymnophiona > Siphonopidae > Microcaecilia > Microcaecilia unicolor. The sequence continues at coordinate 217,338,032 of NC_044036.1, forward strand.
GGTAGTACACAATACTGAAAATGTCATGTCCCCATACGGAATCGAAGATACTGCCTGTGAGCTGGTACTATCAGGTTGTGAGTACAAGCATCCTTTAAGTCCAGAGAGCATAGCCAATCGTTTTTCTGAATCATGGGAAGAAGGGTGACCAGGGAAAGCATCCTGAACTTTTCTCAGACCAGATATTTGTTCAGGGCCCTTAGGTCTAGGATGGGACACATCCTCCCTGTTTTCTTTTGCACAAGAAAGTGCCTGGAATAGAATCCCAGTACTTCCTGCCCTGGTGGTACGGGCTCGACTGCATTGGCGCTGAGAAGGGCGGAAAGTTCCTCTGCAAGTACCTGCCTGTGCTGGAAGCTGAAGGATTGAGCTCCCGGTGGGCAATTTGGAGGTGTTGATATCAAATTGAGGGAGTATCCCCGCCGGACTATTTGAAGAACCCACCGATCGGAGGTTACAAGAGGCCACCTTTGGTGAAAAACTTTTAACCTCCCCCGACCGGTAGATCGTTCGGCATGGACACTTTGATAGCGGCTATGCTCGCCAGGAGCCAGTCAAAAGCCCATCCCTTGCTTTTGCTAGGGAGCTGCAGGGGCCTGTTAGGGCGCACGCTGTTGACGTGAACGAATGCGCTGAGGCTTAGCCTGAGCAGGCTGTCGGGAAGATGGATTGTACCTACGCCTATTAGAAGCATAGGGAGCATTCCTTCTTCCCTCATAAAAACGTCTACCTGAAGAGGTAGATGCTGAAGGCGTTCGGTGGGAGAGTTTGTCGAAGGCGGTGTCCCGCTGGTGGAGCTGCTCGACCACCTGTTCAACCTCGCCAAAAATATTATCCCCCCCGGCAAAGAGCATCCGCAATCCGCTGCTGGACTCTATTCTCCAAGTCAGAGGCACGCAGCCATGAGAGTCTGCGCATCACTATCCCTTGAGCAGCGGCCCTGGACACAACATCAAAAGTGTCGTAAGCACCCCTGGACAGGAATTTGCGACACGTCTTCAGCTGCCTGACCACCTCCTGAAAAGGCCTGGCCTGCTCCAACGGGAGCTTATCGACCAAGTCCGCCAGCTGCCGCACATTGTTCCGCAAGTGGATGCTCGTGTAGAGCTGGTACGACTGGATCTTGGACACGAGCATAGCTGAATGATAGGCCTTCCTCCCAAAAGAGTCCAGAGTTCGAGACTCTCGCCCCGGGGGCGCCGAGATGTAATCCCTCGAACTCTTGGCTCTCTTGAGAGCAGAATCCACAACACCAGAGTCATGAGGCAATTGGGTCTTCATCAACTCTGGGTCTCCGTGGATTCTATACTGGGACTCAATCTTTTTGGGGATGCAGGGATTAGTTAGTGGCTTCGCCCAGTTCATCAGCAATGTCTGTTTCAGGACATGATGCAGAGGTACCATGGACGATTCCTTAGGTGGCGAAGGATAGTCCAGGATAGAGAGCTGCACGGCTTCCGTCCCCGCGGGAATCCCGCGGAACCCGCAGGATTCCCGCAGGGACGGAGGCAGTTCCTGCGGGGATGGAAGCACTTCTGCGGGGTTCCCGCGGGGACGGAGGCAGTTCCTGCGGGGTTCCCGCGGGGACGGAGGCAGTTCCTGCGGGGTTCCCGCGGGGATGGAACCAGTTCTGTGGGCTTCCCGTGGAAGTGTAAGCTGCACCTGCACCAGCCTCTCATCTACCGAATACCAATTTATTTGAGTGCTGTCTCTTCCTCCTCTTCTTCCTTGCTTTAACAGCATAAATGTGGAAAGTCTTCCATTAAGGAGGTGGTAGAGTCACAAATGATGACGGAATTCAAAAAGGCGTGGGATGAACACAGAGGATCTCTAATTAGAAAATGGAAGTTATATAAAAGCTAACCTTAAATGGCTGCATGTGTGTGTGGATATGTCAAGTGACACTTAGATGGCGACTCTGGCTGTGATGAACTAGAGCTGATACCTGGCAGACTTGTATGGTCTGTGTCTCATACATGGCAATCTGGTGTAGGATGGGCTGGAAAGGGCTTAGACAGCAACTTCAGTGGCTGGAACATAAGGACAGTGCTGGACAGACTTTTACGGTCTGTGTCCCACAAATGAGAACATGAATAGGCTGGAGTGGGCTTCGATGGCAACTCCAGCAGTTGGAACATAAGGATGGGGCCAGATAGACTCCTGTGGTCTTTGTTCCAGAAACATGAAAGAAAGACCATAATCAAGTATATAATATCACACTCGTTGATTTAATGATGAATTGATCATGAGTGTGACTATTGGGCAGAGTGGATGGACCGTTCAGGTCTATTTGCTGTCACTTACTATGTTACTGTTAATCCTCTTTGCTCCCAGGCTGGTGCACAGACCTCAGCTCTGACACAGGCACGAGAATCAGATGTCACCTGACCTACTGGCGCGTGCATGTGGCGTGAATGGACTCATCCTCAGCACACACTGTCAGTGAATCAGAGACAAATCTTACATGTGCGCACCAGAGTGTTCCAAGTTTCAACTTCTATTCCTTCCTTGCCTACAGTGCTGTGGCTCAAATCCAGAAAGGGAGCTGACTGGAACTTTCTTTTATGTACTATTAAATTCTTACGGGGATGGGTGGGGATGGGTTAAATTCTTGCGGGGATGGGTGGGGACGGGTTGGGATGGTTTTAATTTTTGCGGGGATGGGTGGGGACGGGTAAGATTCCAGCGGGGATGGGTGGGGACGGGTAAGATTCCAGCAGGGACGGGCGGGGATGGGTAGGATTTCTGTCCCCGTGCAACTCTCTAGTCCAGGACCTCGAACATCTCGGCCCTGGGCTCATCCTCAGTAACCACAGGGAAGGGAATGGCCGTAGACATTTCCCGAACAAAGGAAGAGAAAGACAGACTCTCAGGGGGAGAAAGCTTTCTCTCTGGTGAAGGAGTAGGATCAGAAGGAAGACCGCAAGACTCCTCATCAGAGAAATATCTTGGCTCTTCCTCTGCCTCCCCTTTGTTATCGGACATGAGTTCTCTGACTTCAGTCCAAAGCCGGGCCCATCTCGATGCCGAGGAGCCATGTCCTCGATGGCGATGCCGAGAAGACGACTCCCGCACCGCTGGCGACGAAGCTCCCTTCAGCGACATCGAATGGAGTCAACTTGGGTGGCAGCCGAGGCCGATACCACAAGCAGTACCGGCATCGTAGTCTGCACCACGGGCGGGGAACCAACCGCCGCATCTCTCAATGGTATCGACAGTGCAAGCACCACCGGTACCAGAACAGATGGTCACAGCAGCCCTTCCAGAATCCCCAGAAGGATGGCTCGGAGGCACTCATCTAAAGTGTCTGTCAGGCAAGGCTGTGGGGTTGGTACAGGCGACGAAGTCAGAATCTGAGGCACGTTTGCGCTACGGGCGGGAAGACGGTCGTGCATGCGCGGTGCGCGCGAGGGCTCTAGCAAGCTTTGTTGCTAGGAAGATTCCATTCCTGGGGCTGCCGTCAGACTTCACCCCACATGTGAGAACAAGCAGCCTGCTTGTCCTCGGAGAATTTAAAGAAAAACCTCTAAAGTGCAAGCACAGAGAAAGCCATTTTAAAGAGGCACCAATAAAGGGAATGCAAACTTCCAAATTGGAAGAGCAGCTGGGGACGTTTATCATTTTCACCCATTATCGAAATTAGGGCATCCAAAACACAGAGCAGCTGGGGACATCCATAGTTCCCCCACCCATAATCGAAATGAGGACGCCCAAATCGGCAGAGCAGCTGGGGATGTTTAGGGATTTTGTCAATAATCAAAATTAGGACGTCCATCTCGGGGACGTCCATCGCGTTCTGACATGGGCGTCCCTGGGATAGTATTTAAGCGTCCTTCTCAGTATTTTCGAATCTTTGCATCGCATTGTTACAATGGCACCAAAGCAGGCACCCACCCGCAAGGGTAATTTCAGTGACCCTGAAATTGAACTGCTGGTGCAGGAAATTAAGAGAAGGCATACACATCTTTTTGATCCCACAGGCCAGAGGCTAGCTGCTACAACAAAGCAGAGAGAATGGGAGGCAGTAAGGGACAGGGTCAACGCGGTCTTCCACTGTGGCAGGGATGTGGAAGACTGCAAACGGAAGTGATGCCAGCTGAGGCGTAATGTGGGGAAGACGGCTAGTGCCAACCCCCCAGCAGATGACACTAGTAACTTGACCCCCCTAGAGCGCATTATTCATGGGCTCTTGCCCCAGAAGGGGATCCACGGCATTGAGTCCCTGGACACATCAGCACAGCCTGAGGGCTCAGGTAGGTTGACCATTAGGAAGCTTGGGTATCTGTTGTGCTGTACTACACTCTGTTATACACAAGAGGGGGACAGTGTGGTGCTCCTAAGTAGGGGAAGGGGTGAGAACACCACATGCAATACAAATCACTATTCATTACAGACCATGAAACAGGGAGTAGCCAGGTGGAGGGGGGGAGGGAGAGGGTTTCCAGATATGTGTGTAGCTTACCACTGTTGCACAGCTTTGGGTGCCTTCCCCACTCCCTCCTCTTTTCCCATCACCAAACTGTGCATATCTCCTTCCCACACCTCTGTGCTGTAGCCACTGTGTCCTCTGCACTCCTTCCACAGTTCTATGTCCACCCACCTGCCTGTGTGGCTCTCTTGAACATCAGTCTCTGAAGTACACTGCGCTCCTCTTCTCCAGCTCTGTACCATGTACAATGACATCTGTGGCTTGCCTGCCAATCCCATTCCTCACCATCAGTGGCGTTCCTAGAGGGGCTGACACCCGGGGCGGATCGCCGATGCGCCCCGCCCCCCGGATGCAGCGACCTCCCCCGGTGCAGCGTGACCCCACCCGGCGAAAGAACACCCCCCCACCCCAGCGAAAGAACCCCCCCTCAGGTGCACGCCGCTGGGGGCGGGGTGCCGCGCGCAGGTCAGCATCGTTCATTTCCATGCTCCCTCTGCCCCGGACTGCCCCCACCACCCCCCTTGGTACGCCACTGCTCACCATCTCTTTGCTGGGTCTTCGCGTGTGGGGCTATGTATATGAATGCTGAAAAACAAAAGTGGGATATTCTGACCAACACACTTCCTCCCCTTTTGCTATGCAGGTGATGACAGCCAGTCAGAGGCAGAAGCTGGCCCTAGTGGCCACCAGCCCCAGCACACTGAACAGCACACAGGGCAGCAAACAAATGGGCCTTTGAGGTGTGCCTGCACAAGAACGCACGCAGGACCAGTCACATGGGGTGGAACCACAGGACCCAGCAGCAGCGGCAGCTCTCCCTCCACCACCCGCAGCAGAGGCTCTCCCTCCATCACCCACAGTACAGGCTCTCCCTTCACCACCCGCAGCACAGGCTCTCCCTCCACCACCCGCAGCCTTTGCCAATGGTGGCACAGAGGAAGAAGATGCAGAAGGGGGGGGGGGCACATCCTCAGCAGAGGCCATCCAGCCAGGGGATTGCTGGGCCACAATGTGCACCTGGAAGATTACCGGCGCCAGAAACAATTGGGGCTGCAACGGGAAGCACTACGGGTGCAAAGGGAAGTGCTACAGGTGCAACAGCGTGAAGCGGTACAGCAGCTCCAATGGCTGGAGCACAGCATCGAGGGCCTATGCCGTGACCTGAAAGCACCTAGTACAGCCCTGATGCAGCAACTGCACCACTGCACAGCAACCACAAGCAAAGAAGAGGAGCTTGAGATCAGCCCCCCCCCCCCCCCCCCCGCCACTGGTCCAGCAGCCACCACACCAGCTCCCCTTCTGGGTCCTGTGCTCAGGTTGCAGGGCAAGCCATAGACCGCAAGGTGGCCAGACTTCCACAGGGCAGCCGAGGCAGCAGGCTGCCTTGTGGACACAGAGGAGGACAGTGGGAGCTCATCAGAGGAGGACTCTCAACAAAGTTCCCCTGCAGCACCAGCTGCAAAGGAACAAGGTGGGATGGGTAGGAGGGGACGGGGCCAGGGGAGGGGGCGGGCAAAGTGATGGGACATGCTGGGGGTGGGGTGGGGGGTGGGAGGAAAAAGTGTGAGGGTTGGAGGGAGGGGAATATGCACAGAGCAGGTGATGGTGGTGGGAGGGGTGTGGTGGTGGTGGTGTGTAAGTAGTATGTGATAGAAATAAATGTCAACGTACTCTCACACAAAACTTGTCTCGATCAGTCTTTGTCTGGCTCTGACCCCCAGCTGGTGTGCACTCTGCTCTGCTCTGTGGGCGGGAGGTGGAGGGGGCTCTTCATCCTGTTCATCTGGGGCCTGCTGCTGTGGTGGCTGTGGCTCTTCTGGGAGGGCCTGTCCTCTGCACATTGCCAAAATTATGTAGCATGCAACAGGCCAGGAATATCTTTGCCACCTTTTTGGGGCTGTACAGGAGCTCCCCTCCAGAACGGTCCAGACATCGGAACCTGTTCTTAAGTTGTCCGAAGGCGTGCTCGATGATGCCACGGGTGTTCCGATGTCTACTGTTTTAGTTCTCCTCCAACCCTGTTTGTGGGTGCACTATGGGGGTCACCCTCACAGGACAAATCCCTCCTCCGCTCACAGGACAAATCCCTCCTCTCAGTACCCTTCTCCGCTCACAGGACAAATCCCTCCTCTCAGTACCCTTCTCTACCACCGCCAACTCCAGACTCTGCCCTTTCTGCCTCGCCTCACCCTATGCTTGGAATAAACTCCCTGAGCCCATACGCCAAGCCCCCTCCCTACCCATCTTCAAATCCTTGCTCAAAGCCCACCTCTTCAATGTCACTTTCAGCACCTAACCATTGTACCTCTATCCAGGAAATCTAGACTGCCTCAATCTTGATTGACTGCACTTTTTGTCCTTTAGATTGTAAGCTCCTTTGAGCAGGGACTGTCCTTCTTTGTTAAATGTACAGCGCTGCGCAACCCTGGTAGCGCTTTAGAAATGTTAAATAGTAGTAGTAGTAGTAGTAGTCATGAGCCAACTCCACTGTGGGTAGCCTCTGTCACCTTTGGGGAGAAGCAGGATGAGAAAGATGAGTGTGTATTGTTTGGAGTGGGTACCTTGTAGAGGTGGGGGGGGGGGGGGGGGAATAGTGGGTTGTGGAGTGAGCTGGAGGGAGACAGTGCTGAGGGTTGCCCGGTGGAGGAGGTATAGTTTGGGCAAATCCATGCTGCACTTACCTAGGAGCCATCCGCTGGTGATCTCCCCTCGGTCAAACCTGCGGAAGATTCCTGAGTGCTGCAATATATAGGCGTCATGGGTGGAATCTGGGTATCGGGCACACACGTCTAGAATCTCTCCCTGGGTGTCACACACAACTTGCATATTGAGTGGAATGCTTTCCTGTTCTTATAAGTGGCCTCTTGTGCCCAGGGGGAGGTCTGAGTGCGACATGTGTGCAGTCAATGGCGCCTATGACCGAGGAGAAGCGAGCTACGGTGTAGAAGTCAGCCATGTTGTTCTGCAGGGCCTGGGGGGTGGCAGGGAAGGCGATGTACACAGAGGTGTGGGTAAGGAAGGCATCAAGGAACTGGATGAGGCAGTTAGAAATGGAAGCTTGGGTGAGACTCGTGTTCACAGATAGGACAGACTGGAAACTATATGGAAAATATGGAATGAATTACCGAATGCCATAAAAACAACGCATGATTTGACAACCTTCCAGAAGTTACTGAAGACGAACTTGTTCAAAAAGACTTACAATAAAAACCCTTCACAATGACTTGACTCATAAACTACACCTGAATCAACCAATACCAATTCCCTTTTAATTTGATTACCTCAATCACAATATCAATATTGATCATTATATCTCATCCTGATCTCACTCATATGTTATGTATTATGTATTTACTTACCCTCATCTCACTTTTATGTTATGTGCAACTTATTTACTTACCCTAATTTACCTATTATTCTTCACATCTTAATTGTAACAATATACTGAGCTTCTCTGTTAATGATAATTGATATTACGACATATTGTAAGCCACATTGAGCCTGCAAATGGGTGGGAAAATGTGGGATACAAATACGGCAAATAAATAAATAAAACTCCCAGTGGCCAGAAAAGAGAGAGAAGCAGTGATCTTTAGGTGCACAGGGATGGGGTTGTTCCTACGGGTCCTGGGCTGCAGGAGGGGTTGGAGCTGGTCACAAAGGTGCTGAATGGCAGCCCTATCAAAGCAGTACCTAGTGAGTCACTGCAGGTCAGTGAGGTCTAGGAAACTGCTACGGGGCCTGAAAACTCTGGGGTGTGAGTACCTCCTGCGGTGCCTCCCCTCTTCCTCCAACATGTAAGCCACCTTGCATTTAGTGCCTCCATTTCCCCACACTACAGGTGCAATGCAGTGACACCAGTGCTCACCTCTCCCTACCAACGTGGTGAAACACAGCAGCAACAAACAGAAGCTGACACTCATTCTCCCACCACCGACAAACAATGCGGTCACACACAGCAGAGCCACACTGCAAGCACTCTCTGATCCACTACAAACTCTCCTACCACACCCTCTAGCCACTCACTCTCCAACAGGGCCGTGCCTAGGGTCTCTGGTGCCCTCCTGCAGACTATCAGTTGGCGCCCCCCCCCCCCCCCCCCCCCTGCAGACTCAAGAAAATGATCTAGTTTCATTGTAGACAACAAGTGGTAACTGGCTCCCAACCAGCTGGTTTTTGGCCAGCCTGGCTGGTTTTTCCAAAAGGAGGCTGGTGACCTGCAGGACAGAAAACTGGCCAATTTAAGTGCCAGTTTTCTGCCAGCTGATGATCAGTCTCAAGTTTCTCCAAGCGAGAGGAACAGTGAGAGGCTCTGACCCAGCCATCTTCCCGGACTGAACAGATGGGCCCCAAACTAAGCGATCTCAGGGAGAGTGCAGGGTCAGTCGCTCCTTATAGCCAGTTGTTAAGAGAGGGATAGACAGTGAGAGTGTGTATATGTGTGTGTGTGAGAGAGAGAGAGCTGCTAGGAGTCCCTCGCTCCTTGTAGCCAGTTGTTTGAGGCAGCAAAGCAGGGTTTTTGTGTGAGGGGGGGGGGAGGCAGCAAAGCAGGGTATGTGTGTGTGTGTGAGTGTGAGGAGAGGGGGGTGGAAAGAGAGAGGGAATGGGGGGGGCAGCAAAGCAGGATATTTGTGTGTGTGTGTTGTGTGAGGAGAGGGGGTGGGAGAAAGAGGCAGAGAATTAAAAACAGGCAAAAACTTCAGCTCTGGTGGGAAGGGGGAGGTGTTGGGATATAAGCACCAGGGGAAAAAAATAGCCAGTGCCAGCCCCATACAGCGGTGACAGGAAAGCAGCAGGCTGCACACATCAGGGGGACCTGGGGGAGGAGAGCTGTGCTTGATAGTGTGACCTTTAGCAGCAGATCCAAAGTTAGAGTGAGGCTTGCAAAGCTTCCTCTTTCATCTGTGAACGATGTCATTACTCGGAAAGACCCCCCTCCCCCTCCTTTCTCTGGAAATGCAGGCAGCTGAGCTGAAGGAGCCACAGGGCTGAAGAAAGCCAGAGCTGTGGCAGGGAAGTGAGAATCACAGTGTGCAGCGCCCTTGAAGGCAGGCGCCCTCCTGCATTGCTTACCCAGCTTACCGTATTGGCACGACCCTGCTCTCCAAGCAGCAAATGACAGTCTTCACAAACACACTACAGCAGTACACAGGACAAACAGACAAACAGGTAAGGGAATGAAATATGAACTTGGGGACAGTGAATGGAGAGGGATAGGGGGAGGGGATGGGGGAGATAGAGGAAGGAGTAGTGGTGTCTGGGTTTGGGGGCTAGAAGGGGTAGAGAAAGCTGAAAAGGTAAACACAAAAGAGGCAGGTGAGGGTGAAAATGTTCCCAACTAGAAGACACAAACAAAGGTAACAGGTACTCAACAAACTCTCAGCTTTCTCTCCAAACAATGAACTCGCCACTCTCCAACTCCACAAAATCGCTAATGGGTCTAAAGACGACTTCCCCCTTACCCTGGTCGCTTTTATTTCAGGTCTAAGGACGCCCATGCGAAACCGTTATACGTTGGAGGTGCCCATCTCGTAACACCGCCCATAACATGCCTCCTGTGGGGACGACCATAGATGGGCATCCTCGCACTGAGGATGTCTTTACGGCCCTGTTTCGATTATTGGATTTGGACGACCTTCTTTCACGGACGGCCATGTGCCTTTTGTGTCACTTTTTGGACGCCCTTCTCTTTCGAAAATGAGCCTGTTAGTAGCAAAAAAATTAGTCAGGTGAGACGGTTCAAAGAAAACATATTTCAAAGACTTATACCTAAAGACACACTTAAATGGGTATCTAAGAAAAAAAAAAAAGTATCACTCAACTGAATTACCCCAGTCTCATAAATAGAAATTGTTTTCCCACATTATTGGGTTTCTCTAGAATATCTGGAACATCTCGGATCTTAAATCCATAGATCTTTTTTCTATTCTTAAAAAAATAGTTTCATTAGCTATGGCTTATCTAGGGCAAGAGCTAAAACCACAATTAATGTAAAAGCAATTGGAGATTCATTATCCAAAGTTTTTAACAAAGCAGAGACATCCAATGGCACAATCTGTTCACTCTGAACCTATTGGTTTTCCTCTAAGTTCTTAGATGTGGGTAGATAGTAAACCTGGGTAAATGGTGGAATGTTACTCTAAGGAACGTTGAAAATTTCCACTAGCTATTTTTTCAGCATATCCCTTGTAAAGCCATTGAAAGGCGTGGAAATTTAAGAACACACAAATTGTTAATTCTAGAACAGTTTTCTAAGTTTTCACACTTCAATCTCAAACTTGTGAGATCTTTAATAGTTGTTTTATGTATAGCTCGAGAATCCATCATATCCTTTTCCAGTTTCTCAATCTGATTACTCGCTTGGTGGTGTCTTTGGCAACTTTTGGTGGGGACACCGCCCAAACTTCTGCATGTGAGCTGCATAATTGCAGCTGAAGAGGAAGAGCTCTAACTTTGGGGACCAAGCTAACCTCCAGTCATAGTGATGTGGCTGATCTTCCACTGCTCACTATCATCTCAAGTGGCTCTATGCTCTGGTCTTCTCCAGAAATCTGACAATAGGGCCTGGTGCACATGCTTGGCTTCACTAAGAGGGAGAAGCAGTGTCTTTTCCCCTGCATTTGACCATTATTTCAGTATTGAGGAAAAAGGATAACAGAAGAAAATGAGGAGAAGCCACAGCATGTCAGGTACATGTGACCATCTTGGATATGGGCATCCATTCTTTACGCACTTTTTATGCACATTTCCATAATAGCCTCTTAGATTTTATACCCATCCATATCAGTTTTCAAGATGCCTCTCGTGAAATAATTTTTATGTTTTTAACTATTATTTATTACATACATAGTTACTTTAATAATCAATGTATTTTTATATATAGCAAAATTATTCACCTGTAGCAGATGTTCTCCGAGGACAGCAAGACAAGAATGTTCACATGTGGGTGGTGTCACCACCAGAATACCAGTGTGGATGCTGCCCAGCATTCTATAATTTCTAGAAGCCTTTGATCATGCATGCACAAATGCCTTCCCACCTGCTCAACTCGAACGGGACCTGCAGTTGGATAAAAAAAAGCATAAAGAATGCAACTCCTTGGGCAGGTGGGAGGGTATGTGAGAATACTTTTCCCACATCCTCGGAGAATACCTGCTGTAGGTGAATAACTTTGCTTTCTCTGAGGACAAACAGGACATAGTCTTCTAACAAGTGGGAATCCCTAGCTATCAGGCTTATTGAAAACAACAACACAAGGACAATAGGTATTCGCCATGGCAAGGCCAACAAGAACCAATAACACTAACAACAAAAACAGTTCTGTTGTGAAGGTTCGGCCTGGAACAAACAAGAATAGACCTAAGAGGGTGCAGTTGGATTCTAGACTCCAAACAAAGGCTGCAGAACAAATTCTGGCCAAACTGAATGTCACATTGGATATTCGGCTCAGCACAGTACTGAGATGTGAATGGGTGGACTGAAGACCACATTGTAGCTTTGCAAATCTACTCAGTGGAGGATGATCTCAAGTGAGCTACTGAAGCAGCCATGACTGACATTGTGAACCATGACATGGCCCTCAAGACCCAGCCCAGCCTGAGAATAAGTGAAGGAAATTCAGTCCTGTAGCCAACTGGACAAAGAGCATATACCAATGGCTGCCCCCATGCTGTTTGGGTCAAAAGAAACAAAAATCATGGTGAACTGTCTATGGGCTTTATTTTGCTTCAGATAGAAGGCCAAGGCCTTCTTGCAGTTCAAGGGATACAGTGCAGGATGGGTATATGGTTTGGGGAAAAATGTTGGAAGGGCAATTAACTGGTTAAGGTGAAAGTCCGACACCACCTTATGAAGGAACTTAGGATATGTATGAGAAATACTCTGTTATGATGAAACTTTGTATAAGGTGGATCACTGCTAAGGCCTGAAGCTACTGACCCTGCAAGCTGAAGTGACTGCCACCACAAACAAGACTTTCCAGGTCAGTCACTTCAGATGACATGAATCAAGTATTTCAAAAGCAGCTTTCATCAGCTGGGTGAGAACAACACTGTGGCCAGAGATTTGATGGGAGAGCTTTGTCAACAGCAAACCTCTCATGAAGCGAACAACTAGAGGCTGGATAGACATGGGCTTACCTTCTATATGGTGATGATAATCACTAATCGCACTGAGGTGAACCCTTACAGAGTTGGGTTTTAGACCAGATTCAGAGAAGCAGATTTTGTGTAGGACAAGAGAGAAGATCTAGGGCCTTGCCCTCACACCAGATCACAAACCTCTTCCACTTAAAAGTATAGTACATCTTGGTGGACTCTTTTCTGAAAGCCAGCAGGATTTTGGAGACACACTCAGACAGTGAATGGATGCAAATTCTACGCTCTCAACATCCATGCTGTGAGGGCCAGGGACTGGAGATTAGGATGCAGAAGAGATCCCTCATTCTGCATGATGGGGGTTAGAAAACACTGTAATCCAACGGATTCTACAAGGTAGAAAGGTATATTTTTTGGTTAGAAAACACTCCAATCTCAAAGGTTCTTTGGAGGACAACTCCAGAAGAAAAAGGAACTATATCTGCCTCAACCAATAAGATGTGAAGAGGATCACGGTTCCCAGTCCTGTTTGATTTTCAGCAGAGTCTTTTCTATTATTGGAGGATGTGCAGTCAGAAGGCCCTTCCCCCAATGGACAAGGAAGATAACCGATGCTAGCCTTCCATGTGATCTGAGTCTGGAGCAGAACTGAGGGGCTTTGTCATTGAGATGAGTGGCAAAGAGATCCAAGGGGGTGCCCCACTCTAGAAGAATCTTGTGGGTTACGCCCATACTGAGAGATCAGTCAAGCGGATGCATCATCCTACTCGATCTGTCAGCCAGACTGTTGTCTTTTCCTACCAGATTTGTGGCTCAAAGTCTGACCCAGTATGGCTTTTATTATATTCTTATGTTCTTATACTACTTCTCAAATCCAGAAACCTTCTGGACTCTATTCATAGTCCACCTTTTATGTATGGGCTGTACAGAAAAAGGAGTTTCCCTATTCCATCTTCTGCTGTGCCTGAAGGATGCTGTGCATGGGTGCGATTACAGCTTCTTTGGGAGGTGAGTCCAACATCCTGATTCTGGGCTCATCCTCAACTTCCAAGTTAAATTGGATGGACTGAGCCATCTCCTGTGAAGAGGTCACAATGGAAAGTTCCTCTCAGTGAGACTTCCTCTTTTCCTAAGGTGGGACATGCAGACCAAGGGATCCCTTCTCTGAGAGGTACACTGGCTCCACCTCAAATGCCCATGAGCAGTCCAAATCAGCAAAGTACCCATCCTGAAATAGCTGAGTCTGTGCACACCTTGGACCACTGGACTCATGACCAGACTCTGGCAGAAGTGCCGAGAGACAGGTCTTCTTCTGGACTCTTATGGAGTTTCCTACCCTGATAGGCTAGAGAGGAATACCATCTTGGCCAGTACCAGCTCCAATGCCCGGCAGGACACCTGCATCAAAGAATGGCCAACAGGCAAAACATAGGCTTCCAGGATCAGCTGGGGTGGCACCATGGCTGACACCAACACCCTCAAAGCTTTGGCATTGCATCAAGCCAAGATCCCCTCAAGCTCCTCCTGTAGCATGGCCCAGAACCACTCTTTGAGAGAAGACATCAATAAAGTTGTGGCCAGTGCCAGTGTGGGGTCAACCTGAGAAGATACCAGGGCCAAATTGGAGGCCTGGTTCCTGGTTCGGTTAGACTGATGCATCGGTATCAACTCTACAGAGTGGTCCTCTTGGTGCTGATGCTTCTCAGGTACTGGCAACACCAGTGACCCAGAGCTCTGGGCACCATGCTTCAGAGGACCGATGTTGATGCTTCTATGCCTCCGCTCGATGCATGACATACAAAAGCCCCCATCCCCCAATCGAGATGAAAGGCATCCAAGGATAGTCTGTCATGTGATCTTAGTCTGAAGCAACACTGAGGGGCTTCGTTGTTCAAATGAATGGCAAAGAGGTCCACCAAGGGAGTGCCCCACTCTCAGAAAATCTCTTGGACTACACCCATGTTGCAATCTGATTGTTTGGAAGAGAACAATTTGATGCATCAGTCAATCTCTGAGAGCCTTTAAAATGTTCCACATCGCCCAAAGTTCCAGGAGATTGGGTCTCCTGGAGTGACCACAGACCCTAAGTATATAAGTACATAAGTACATAAGTAATGCCATACTGGGAAAAGACCAAGGGTCCATCGAGCCCAGCATCCTGTCCATGACAGCGGCCAATCCAGGCCAAGGGCACCTGGCAAGCTTCCCAAACGTACAAACATTCTATACATTTTATTCCTGGAGTTGTGGATGTTTCCCAAGTCCATTTAGTAGCGGTTTATGGACTTGTCCTTTAGGAAAACCGTCCAACCCCTTTTTAAACTCTGCTAATCTAACCGCCTTCACCACTTTCTCCAGCAACGAATTCCAGAGTTTAATTATACGTTGGGTGAAGAAAACTTTTCTCCGATTTGTTTTAAATTTACTACACTGTAGTTTCATCGCATGCCCCCTAGTCCTAGTATTTATGGAAAGCGTGAACAGACGCTTCACATCCACCTGTTCCACTCCACTCATTATTTTATATACCTCTATCATGTCTCCCCTCAGCCGTCTCTTCTCCAAGCTGAATAGCCCTAGCCTCCTTAATCTTTCTTCATAGGGAAGTCGTCCCATCCCCGCTATCATTTTAGTCGCCCTTCGCTGCACCTTTTCCAAATCTACTATATCTTTCTTGAGATGCGGCGACCAGAATTGAACACAATACTCAAGGTGCGGTCGCACCATGGAGCGATACAACGGCATTATAACATCCTCACACCCGTTTTCCATACCTTTCCTAATAATACCCAACATTCTATTCGCTTTCCTAGTCGCAGCAGCACACTGAGCAGAAGGTTTCAGCGTATTATTGACGACGACACCCAGATCCCTTTCTTGGTCCGTAACTCCTAACGTGAAACCTTGCATAACGTAGCTATAATTCGGGTTCTTTTTCCCCACATGCATCACCTTGGACTTGTTCACATTAAACGTCATCTGCCATTTAGCCGCCCAGTCTCCCAGTCTCGTAAGGTCCTCTTGTAATTTTTCACAATCCTGTCGCGATTTAACAACTTTGAATAACTTTGTGTCATCAGCAAATTTAATTACCTCGCTAGTTACTCCCATCTCTAAATCATTTATAAATATATTAAAAAGCAGCGGTCCTAGCACAGACCCCTGAGGAACCCCACTAACTACCCTTCTCCATTGTGAATACTGACCATTTAACCCCACTCTCTGTTTCCTATCCTTCAACCAGTTTTTAATCCACAATAGGACATTTCCTCTTATCCCATGACCCTCCAATTTCCTCTGTAGCCTTTCATGAGGTACCTTGTCAAACGCCTTTTGAAAATCCAGATACACAATATCAACCGGTTCCACTTTGTCCACATGTTTGTTTACTCCTTCAAAGAATTGAAGTAAATTGGTAAGGCAAGATTTCCCCACACAAAAGCTGTGCTGACTCGGTCTCAGTAATCCATGTCCTCGGATGTGCTCTGTAATTTTGTTTTTAATAATAGCCTCTACCATTTTCCCCGGCACTGACGTCAGACTCATCGGTCTATTGACATGAGATCCCCACCCTAGGTGGGATACATTTGCTGTCACTGTCTTGTGCAAAGGGGCAACTTGGAATGAAAGTCCCTGAACTAATTGGACTGAATTTTCCATCATAGGAGAGACTCTTGGAAAGCAAGAGTGACAGTGATCACATCCACAAGATTCCCAGCAGCCTGTAACTATTGGGAAGCATGGTCCACTGGGTTGTTCTCAAATGGAAACAAGCCATGGGTGTTACATGAACATTGGAGGCTATCCACCTTATAATCGAAAGAGAAAAACGCCTAGATTTCGACCCAAATCGGGAGATAGACGTTTATCTCACAAAAACGAATAAATCGGTATAATCGAAAGCCGATTTTGGACGTTTTCAACTGCACTCTGTCGCGGATGCGGACAAAGTTGATGGGGGCGTGTCAGAGGTGTGGCGAAGGTGGAACTGGGGCGTGGTTATCGGCTGAGGAGAGATGTACGTGTTAGGGCGATAATCAAAAAAATAAAGGCGTTTTTAGCGGAAATTTAGGACACTTTTGTTGGACCCGTTTTTCACACGAACAGGTCCCAAAAAAGTGCTCTAAATGACCAGATGACCATCGGAGGGAATCGGGGATGACCTCCCCTGACTCCCCCAGTGGTCACTAACCCCCTCCCACCACAAAAAAATGATGTTTCACAACTTTTTATTTTCACCATCAAATGTCATACCCACCTCCCTGGCAGCAGTATGCAGGTCCCTGGAGCAGTTGTTAGGGGGTGCAGTGGACTTCAGGCAGGTGGACCCAGGCCCATCCCCCCTACCTGTTACAATTGTGCTGCTTAATGCTTATTAGTCGTCCAACCCCCCCCCCCCCCAAACCCACTGTACCCACATGTAGGTGCCCACCTTCACCCCTTAGGGCTATAGTAATGGTGTAGACTTGTGGGCAGTTGGTTTTGAGGGGGATTTGGGGGCTCAACACACAAGGGAAGGGTGCTATGCACCTGGGAGCTCTTTTACTTTTTTTTTTTTTTTTTGTAAAAGTGCCCCCTAGGGTGCCCGGTTGGTATCCTGGCATGTGAGGGGGACCAGTGCACTACGAATCCTGGCCCCTCCCACGAACAAATGCCTTGGATTTATTCATTTTTGAGCTGGGCGCTTTCATTTTCCATTATCGCTGAAAGACAAAAACGCCCAGCTCACAAATTGTCGAATAAAACATGGAAGTCTATTTTTCTTGCGAAAATACGGTTTGGTCCGCCCCTTCACAGACCCGTTCTCGGAGATAAACGCCCATGGAGATAGATGTTTTCATTCGATTATGCCCCTCCATGTAGCCTAACAATCTCAACATCTTCTGAACTGCTAGCAGTGGAAAAAAAGGGGATGGGATTTGATATACCACCTTTCTGTGGTTACAATCTGGTGCAATGGAGAGTTAAGTGACTTGCTCAGATTCACAAGGAACTGCAGTGGGAATCAAACTTGGTTCTCAGGCCACTACACTGACCATTAGGCTACTCCTCCAAGGGTGTCTGTGTGCTAATCCAGGAGAAAAGCCTTGCTCTGCCCTGAATCACGTCTGCCAGGGCTCCAATGAGCTCCAATCATTTTACAGGAAGTAGATAGGACCGGGTAGTTGATAAACTCTAGTAGCTTCAACACCCAAATAAATCTAGACATGGATACTTGAGTTCCTTTTCTTGATGTGGTCTTCACCATCTAAACATCCAGGTAAGGAAATACATACACTCCCAGTCTGCATAGTGACACTGTGACTACTGTTAGACATTTTTCAACTACTTGGAACTAACATTTATTTATTTGTTACATTTGTACCCCACATTTTCCCACCTATTTGCAGGCTCAATGTGGCTTACATAGTACCTTAAAGGTGTTCGCCAAGTCCGGTTGAGAAACAAATACAAGGTTATGTTGTGGTCGGATGAGGAGGGAGGGAATGAAGATTGTATATTGTCCAGTACGATCATTGGTATTGCTATGTTGCCTGGTGTGGGGATTTACGTTGGATCGGTGGGGTAAGCCTTTTTGAAGAGGTTGGTTTTTAGTAATTTCCTGAAGTTTAGGTGGTCATGGTTTTTGGGAGTGCATTCCATAGTTGTGCGCTTATGTAGAAGAAGTTAGATGCATAAGTTGTTTTGTATTTGAGTCCTTTGCAGTTTGGGTAATGTAGGTTTAGGTATGTTCTTGATGATCCGGTTCTGTTCCTGGTTGGTAGGTCTATAAGGTCTATCATGTATCCTGGGACTACGCCATAGATAATTTTGTGGATCAGGGTGCAGATTTTGAAGATGATCCGTTCTTTGATTGGGAGCCAATGCAGCTTTTCTCAGAGGGGTTTAGAACTTTCGAATCGTGTTTTGCCAAATATCAGCCTGGCTGCTGTGTTTTGGGTGGTTTGAAGTTTTTTGTGTTGTTTTTATATCCCGCATAAATTCCATTGCAATAGTCTGCATGGCTTAGGACTATTGATTGTATTAGGTTTTGAAAAATTTCCCTCGGGAAGAAAGGTTTTAAGTGTTTAAGTTTATACATTGAGTAGAACATTTTCTTTATTACGGAGTTTACTTAGTTTTCAAGAGTAAGGTTGCGGTCTATTGTGACGCCAAGTATTTTCAAGTTGTCTGAGGTGGGGAGGGTGTGTCCTGGAGTATTTATGGTTGTGGGTTTGTACTTGTTATGTTGAGATGAGAGGATGAGGCAGTGTGTTTTTTCAGTGTTCAATTTCAGTTGGAATGAGTTTGCCCAAGAGTCTATGATGTTCAGTCCTTCATTGATTTCATTGGTTATTTCTGTCAAATCATGACTGAAGGGGATACAGATTGTGACATCATCTGCATAGATGAATGGGTTGAGGCTTTGATTGGATAAGGACTTTGCCAGTGGGATCATCATTACGTTGAAGAGTATTAGTGATAATAGTGATCCTTGAGGTACTCCACAGGCTGCTTTCCACAGTGGTGATATGGTTGAGTTTGATTTTACTTGGTATGTTCCGGTGGTTAGAAAACCTTTAATCCAATTAAGTATATTTCCAACAATCCCGAAGTGGCCAAGGAGTCTTAGTAATATATTGTGGTTTACCATGTCGAATGCACTCGACATGTCGAATTGGAGGAGAAGTATGCTTTTACTGGTAGCTATTTCCTGCTTGAATTTGGCCAGGAGAGTGACTAGTACAGTTTCGGTGCTGTGGTAGGGGCGTAATCCTGATTGTGAGTCGTGTAGTATTGAGAACTTGTGCATGTAGTCAGTAAGCTGTTTGGTCACCAAGCTCTCCATCAGTTTGGTTACTAGTGGGATAGATGCCACTGGGCGGTAATTGGTGAGATCATTTATGTTTTTCTTGGTGTCTTTTGGTATTGGGGTGAGTAGGATGTTGTCATAATCCTCTGGGAAGAGACCTTGTTGTAACATGAACTTTAGGTGGGATGTGAGGTCTGCTATGAAGCGGTTGGGGGCGGATTTCAGTAGATGGCTGGGACAGATATCCAGTTTGCAGTGGGTGTTGGCAGACCTATGAGTCGCTTGTATAACTGATTCAGTGGTGAGGAGAGTAAATGTAGACCAGGCCAAAGGGCAGAATACAATACTGCAATAGTGCTTCCCAACTTGAAATCTGAGGTACCTCCTGTGATTTGGATGTATCTGAATTTGGGTATTAGCTTCCTTTAATTGAATGCTAGTAAACTCAGTTGTTGAGGAGATTGCATTGTGTGTGCTTTCATTACAGGAATTCATCGCTGTTTCTCTGAATCTCCCTGCTCAATTGTTGGCGTCTCACCCCCCTCTCCATTCTCAATCACGTGACAGATGTAAGGACGTTTTCCCTAGCAAACTATTTAATCAAACTGTCAGCGACAACCCGCACGGCGGTGGTGCATGTCCAAGGAGTAGGTTGTGCTCCTTGGGTGAGCTTCTTGGAGCTAACTCTGAGGGAAAGTCAATAATTACCCTATTTTATCGACCAATAAGGTCTCTGGTTCAGTAAGTTCTTGCCTATTTTTTATTATATTTCTATTACCTTTGTTATTTTCAAGTGATATGTCTGCCATCACCACTACTTCTGGTTGTTTGGGGGCTGCAGAAATGTTTTATCATTTCACCCAGTAAATCCTGAGAAGGATGTTTTGCAATATTGTTACCTTAAGACCTGTGTTTCTTGTATTCCTGGCTCTTCTAGGTCCATTTTTCCCGCTGCTTCTGTTGCTGATAATACTTCTTTGAAATTTGGTCTTCTAGATTGTAGATCCCTCTGCTCAAAAACACATTTGGTTCAAAAATTGATCTCCTCATAATCTTGATTTACTCTGCCTCACTGAAACCTGGGATCGTGAAGGTGAAGAATCTTATCTCTATCAATGTTTGGCCCCTAAGTACTCTGTTTTTCATACTTCTAGATCATCTAGGAAAGGAGGAGGTGTAGCAATCTGTTTGTCACCATCAATTCATGCAGTGGAGCTTCCAGACTGACTTTCAGTATTCAGAACTTTTAGTGTTAAAGATCTCTAATCCCTCTTCCTCTATTTTTATGGTATGCTATTTACCTCCAATCCTTCTGAAGCCAGCAACTTTAGCTGACGCTTCTGCACATTTTTCAAATTTACTGATTGTAGGGAACATTAATGTCCATATAGATAATATCCAAACACCTAGATCACCTTCATTTCTTTCTTTTTTAGAAGCTATTCACCTTGATCAATTAGTCAATATTCCTACTCATGTAGTAGGCCAAACGATAGATCTTATTTTGTTGCAAGCTGCATCTTCTCTTAAGATGATACCTATTTACAGCTTGTCATTGCCTTGGACTGACCACTTCTTGTTACTTTCTACTATTCAGCTGAATAAACTTTCTTTTGATGCCTAAACCAAATCATCCCTCTCATACTTCTCGATTTTTATATCAGGATCCCAATGTTACTCAAACATTAGTACATAAGTACATAAGCATTGCCATGCCGGGACAGACCAAGGTCCATCGAGCCCAGCATCCTGTCTCAGACAGCGGCCAAAAGAACAAACAATTTGTCCCGCCCATCCCAGAAATAGTGGATTATTCCCACATCCATTCAATAGCATTCTATGGCCTTTTCCTCCAGGAAGCCGTCCAAACCTTTTTTAGTCCGCTAAGTCAACTGCCTTAACCACTTTTTCCAGCAATGAATTCCAGAGTCTAACTACACGTTCAGTGAAGAAACATTTCCTCTGATTTGTTTTAAATTTACTACACTTCAGCTTCATCACATGCCCCCTTGTACTAGTATTTTTGGAAAGCGTAAACAGACGTTCCAAATCGACCCGTTCCATTCCACTTATTATCTTATAGACCTCTATCAAATCTCCCCTCAGATGCCTTTTCTCCAAGTTGAAGAGCCTCAGCCTCTTCAGCCTTTCCTCATAGGGAAGTCATCCCATCCCCTGCATCATCTTTGTCACCCTTCTCTGCACCTTTTCTAATTCCACTATATCTTTTTTTGAGGTGCGGTGACCAGAATTGAACACAATACTCGAGGTGCAGTCGCACCATGGAGCGATACAACGGCAGAATAATATCCTCATTTTTGTTTTCCATCCCTTTCTTAATAATAACCAACATTCTATTTGCTTTCCTAGCTGCAGCAGCACATTGAGCAGAAGTTTTTTTATATATATATATTTATTTATTGCATTTTCAATACTTAAACAGCATACATCTGTCAAGTGAAATACAGCCAATTTTACAAATAAAAGTAAGTAACTACATTAACCAAAATCTATATGGCTTTCTTAGACCCCGAACTAAAGAGGGGGGCTTAGGAATTAGTGAAAATTATAAGGTATATATAACTAAATTATGGCGCCTATTTCTCATTCTTCTACTTCTTTAACTGTTTTGAATCGAGAAAGGACTTCAGCTGTTCAGGTATATAAAAAACATATTTTATCTGATTTAACCTTACTATACATTTACAGGGATAGGCTAACAAAAAAGTTCCTCCTATTTCTATTGTTCTTGTTTTCATAGAAAGAAAAACTTTCCTCCTCTGTTGAGTTGTTTTAGTGACATCAGGATACAGCCAAATTTTTTCACCTCCAAAATTGGAGTTAGCAGATATAAAGTAGAGTCTCATAATTGAGTTCAGGTCGTGTTCAAAAACGAAGGAGACAATCATTGTAGCTCTTTCAGTAACATTATCCAAAGATTGTTCTAAAATTGCTGATATATTGTCCACATCAATATCAACTTTTTCTGCATCTTTTCTCTCTCCTTCTACTCTTTTAGGCTTGTTAGGTATATAATAAATTTTATTTATTGGAGGTATAGCTTCTTGTGGAAGTTTTAAGTTTTCCATTAGGAATCTCTTAAACAATTCTAAGGGGTCATCCCCAGAAGTTTAGGAAAATTTAACAGGTGCAGATTCAATCTTCTATTGTAATTTTCTATTTGTTCAATCTTTCTTCGATATCCATGTTATCCTTTACCACTGTTGCTTTAAACTCTTGTATTTGTTCTACTCCATTTTGTAAAGTAGAAACCTTTAAAGAGAGTTCTTGTTTAACCGATTCTACAGTATCTTTCAGTTCTTCAGTCTTAGTGTTTAAAGCTTTTACCTCTCCTGAAGATTGAAGTAAGGTCGTATCCATTTCAAGAAGTTTCAGCCATATCCTTTCCAGACTCACCTCTGGTTTTCTCTCCAAGGATTCAGAAAGAATTCCCTAGGTCTCAGCAATGCCTGTAGCGAACCCAGGTCCCCGCTGGGTCTTCCTCCGGTCACACTTCCGGTGTCCATTTGGATTACCTCTCGGATCGCTAGTGTCGCTGGACACGGATTCATAGATGTTGGTAGTGGGGGGGACAAAGATGTTTCATTTTCCCGCGGTAGGTCCACTTCACTGAATCCAACCACTGCGGGATCTACCCCTCTCACTGTCTGAGAAATCATGGGGAAAAAGCACTCCAGGTTTGATTGAATCAGCGAGGAGGTCGAGGTAGGTGGGGGCACTACCCTCAACGTCCCTTTTCTCTTTGAATGTGACATTTTAGTTAAGGAAACTATTTCCCCAGATCAGACTAGCTAGAGCTACTTACAATTCACCCGTTCATGGCGCCATCTTGACACGCCCCCGAGCAGAAGGTTTCAACGTATCATCAACGATGACACCTACATCCCTTTCTTGGACCGTGACTCCTAACGCTGAACCCTGCATGACGTAGTTATAGTTTGGGTTCTTCTTTCCCACATGCATCACTTTGCACTTTTCACATTATTTATTTATTTATTTATTACATTTGTACCCTGCGCTTTCCCACACAAAGCAGGTTCAATGCGGCTTACATACATTAAACGTCATCTGCCATTTAGACGCCCACTCTCCCAGTCTCGTAAGGTCCTCTTGTAATTTTTCACAATCTTCCCGCGATTTGACGACTTTGAATAACTTTGTGTCATCAGCAAATTTGATTACCTCACTAGTTACCCCCATGTCTAGGTCATTTATGAAAATGTTAAAAAGCAGAGGTCCCAGCACAGATCCCTGAGGGACCCCACTAACTACCCTTCTCCATTGCAAATATTGACCTTTTAACCCTACTCTCTGTTTCCTATCTTTCAACCAGTTTTTAATACACAGTAAGACACTACCTCCAATCCCATGTCCCTCTAATTTCCTCTGTAGTCTTTCATGAGGGACCTTATCAAACACCTTCTGAAAATCTAGATACACAATATCAACCGGCTCACCTTTGTCCATATGTTTGTTTACCCCTTCAAAGAAATACAGCAGATTGGTGAGGCAAGACTTCCCTTCACTAAATCCATGTTGACTTTGTCCCATTAGTCCATGCTTTTGAATGTGCTCTGTAATTTTGTTCTCTACCATTTTGCCCGGCACTGACGTCAGACTCACTGGTCTACAATTTCCCGGATCTCCTCTGGAACCTCTTTAAAATATCGGCGTTACATTGGCCACCCTCCAATCTTCCGGTACCACACTCAATCTTAAGGATAAATTACAAATCACTAATAGTAGCTCTGCCAGTTCATTTTTTAGTTCTATCAGTACCCTGGGATGAATACCATCCGGTCCAGGAGATTTGCTACTCTTCAGTTTGCAGAACTACTCCATTACGTCTTCCAGGTTTACAGATATTTCATTACGTTTTACCGACTCATCAGCCTCGAATACCCTGTCCGGCACCGGTGTCCCTCCCAAATCTTTCTCGGTGAAGACTGAGGCAAAGAACTCATTTAATTGTTCTGCTATTTCTTTGTCTTCCTTGATCGCCCCTTTTACACCCCGGTTATCCAGCGGGCCAACCGATTCTTTTGCCGGCTTCCTGCTTTTAATGTATCTAAAAAAAATTTTACTATCAGTTTTCGCCTCTAGTGCTATCTTTCTTTCAAAATCCCTCTTTGCCTTTCTTATCAGCGCTTTGCAATGTGACTTGACATTCCTTATGCCGCTTCTTATTTTCTTCATTCGGTTCCTTCTTCCATTTTCTGAAGGATTCCTTTTAGCTCCAATAGCCTCCTTTACCTCATTTTTTAACCATACCAGCTGTCGTTTAGTTTTCCGTCCTCCTTTTCTGATACGTGGAATATGTTTGGCCTGGGCCTCCAGGATGGTGTTTTTGAACAGCATCCACGCCTGTTGTAGGTTTCTAACCCTCTCAGTCGCTCCTCTAAGTTTTTTTCTCATTTTATCATAGCTTCCTTTTTTAAAGTTAAACGCTAACATATTTGACTTCCTATGTTTACCTTTTTGAAAGCAAATTTCAAAGGCGATCATGTTATGATCACTGTTGTCAAGCGGCCCCCGGACCGTTACCTCCCGTACCAGATTATGTGCTCCACAAATGACTAAATCTAGAATTTTTCCTTCTTTCGTTGGCTCCTGTACCAGCTGTTCCATAAAGCTGTCCTTTATTGCATCAAGGAAGTTTATCTCCATAGCACACCCTGATGTTACATTAACCCAGTCTATATGGGGGTAATTAAAATCATTTCATGAGTGGGGATTATATTGTACATATTCCAAGATTTATGGTAACTAAAATCACCCATTATTATTGCATTGCCTACTTTATTAGTGTCACTAATTTCCTTTAACATGACTGCGTCCGTCTGCTCATCCTGGTCGGGCAGACGGTAGTACACCCCTATCACCGTCCTTTTTCCCTTAACACTTGGAATTTCGATCCACAGTGATTACAAGGGGTCTTTTGTTTCCTGCAGAATTTTCAATCTACTTAATTCAAGGCTCTCGTTAATATACAGTGCTACTCCTCGCCCAATCCGGTCCAAACTATCACTACGATATAATTTGTAACCCGGTATGATAGTGTCCCACTGGTTATCCTCCTTCCAAGAGGTCTCAGAGATGCCTATTATGTCCAATTCTTCTTTCAGTGCAATATATTCCAATTCTCCCATCTTATGTCTTAGGCTCCTAGCATTTGCATATAGACACTTCAAGCTAGGTTTCTTATTCCTTATTACAGCATGTTGATTACTTGACAATACTAATTTGCTATCTTTTGTCCGGTTTTTATTTTTTTTTATTTATGGACATTGAATCCACTACAGTCTCTTTTTCATACTCACTATTAATAAACCCTGCCTTCTCAGTTTGGGCGATATCTTTGCAAGATACCTTATTCCGAACCACACGCTTTTGTGCGACTGTCGGCCTTCCCCCCATTCCTAGTTTAAAAGCTACTCTATCTCTTTTTTAAATGTTGATGCCAGCAGCCCGGTCCCATCCCGGTTAAGGTGGAGCCCATCCTTTTGGAACAGGTTCCCCCTTCCCCAGAATGTTGCCCAGTTCGTGACAAATCTAAAACCCTCCTCCTTGCACCATTGTCTCATCCACACATTAAGACTCCGGCGCTCTGCGTGTCTCTTGGGCCCTGCACATGGAACGGGAAGTATTTCAGAAAATGCCACCCTAGAGGATCTGGATTTGAGCTTTCTTCCTAAAAGTCTAAATTTGGCTTCCAGAACCTCTCTCCCACATTTTCCTACATCATTGGTACCCACATGTACCAAGATAGCTGGTTCCTCCCCAGCACTATCTAAAATCCCGTCTAGGTGACGCGTGAGGTCCGCCACCTTCGCACCAGGCAGGCAAGTCACGGCGATCCTCCCATCCACCAGCCACCCAGCTATCTATATGCCTAATGATTGAATCATCAACCACAACAGCTGTTGTATCCTTTCCTTCCCGGGCAGTACCTGGAGACATATCCCTGGTGCGGGAGGTTAGTCCATTCCCAGGTGTGCAGGTCCTGGCTACAGGAGTACTTCCTAGTTCACCTTCTGGGAGTCCTCCCTCCTCCAAGGCAACACAGAGGCTACCTGACTGGAGGTGGGACCTCTCTACAACATCCCTGTAGGTCTCGTCTATGTATTTCTCTATTTCCCTCATTACATTATTTTTTCCCTTAGAATACGCATCTGTGTGCTGGGAGTCAACATTAAATTTGATTTTTAAACCTCAATTAAATATTAAAACTAAAACTTTTACACCTCATTCTAGAAGATCTTCATGGTTCCATAGTGGTCTGTTACTACTAAAATGCCAAATATGAAGAGCAGAAAGATCACAGCAATCCATTACTGAGGCAAACATTTAAGGAACTTTCTTACCATTATAATTCTGAGTTTAAGATGACTAAGATGACTTTTACACTAGAATTATTGGCAATTCTTTAAACCCAACGCAAATGTTGTATAAAGTAGTTTCAGATCTTACCCATTACAATATATCCGCCAACGATCACGTGTTTCCTCCAGCAGACTCTTTAGCTACTTATTTTGTTTCAAAACTCTCTAATTTACAGTCTTAAGTAGTACCCTGCACTGTCTCTTGTTTATTACCAAGTGCAATGTCTTTAAATTTCCCTAGACATTCTGACCATTGGAATGATTTTAATATTTCATCTCTTAATTCTCTTGAAAAAATAATTAATCATATTCACCTTACAACTTCCCAATGAGATCCCGTTCCTTCAATACTGGCTGAAAATGTTGCGGCATGGACTAGTACCACTAGTCCTTCATTTCATCACATTAAGTTTAACATCAGGTACCGTTCCGCAATTATGGAAAAACGCTGTTGTATGGCCAATTCTAAAAAATTCTACTTCTTATCCTTTGTATCCCATGAACTATTGCCAAATTTCCAATCTGTGTATTCTTTCTAAAATTACAGAAAAAGTGTATTTGATCAGTTGGTCTCTCATGTGGATCAAACTAATATTTTACAATCATGACTAACAGGTTTTTGAGTTCGTAGTACAGAAAACTACGGTGACTACACTAGTTAGTGATTTTCACATCATTTAAGAAAGAGGAGAAATTGCTTTCCTCCTTTCTTTAGATTTATCAGCCAAGTTTGATTTAGTGGATCACTCATTGCTTTTGGATCATCTTCAGTCTATAGGTTTATCTGGTATAACTTTTGCCTGGTTGAAATCTTTCCTAACCCAGCCATTCTTTTCTGTATCTACTACGACTGATATATCTCTCAGTTATAATCTATCCTGTGGTGTTCCACAGGGCTCAATTCTTTCACCATTGCTTTTCAATATTTTCATCAGTCCTGTTGCAACATGACTTCGAGATCATAATATTCGATTTCTCATTTACGCTGATATATCCTACATCACAATATTCAATAGATCTAAAGCCCCTTCATAAGGCACTTTCTGCAATGTTTGGTTATCATCTTGTACTGAATACAGCAAAAACAAGTGGCATGCTGGATCACCAGTCCATTTAGTGCACCTTTAACTCAATTAGAATTTTTTGGACATCATATTATTGCTGTTGATTGCCTGAAAAAGTAGCTCCTGATGCTGAAAGCTTAATTTTGAGGCTCTCAGGAGGTAATTTGGAGGAAGGGCATAAATTCAGGGTGTAACCCACCCAGACTCTTTTAAGAACCCACTAATCTGAGATTACAAGGGGCCACCTTTCCTGGAAAAAATTCACCCTCCCTTTTAGTGGCAGATCATCGGGGTTCGGTTGCTTTTACTGTGAGTATACTCTCGTGGAGCCAGTCAAAAGCTCATCCCCTGGTTTGATTGGTGATCTGACTGGGATTTCTGAGCATTCTGCTGTCTCGGAAGGGAGTGAAAGCTCTGAGCCAGATGAGAAGGACGAAACATAGAAGAGCCTTAATGCCTTTGAGAGTAGTACGGTCTCCTGTGACTTCTATCCAAAAACCTCTTGGAAGAGGAGGATGCAGCAGGAGGAAGCTGGGTGACGATGGTATTGGCATGTTTTTTTGAAGAGGTCAGCAACCTTCAATGACAGGCAACAGCAAAGGTGGGGGCTCAGTTGGTGTGGTCAAGATTACAGATGGATTTGGGGCTGAATCAGAAGACTAATCCTGGCTTCAAAAAACATGCTGATACCATCAAGTCACTCAGCTTCCTCCTGCTGCTGACACATTGGCACCAAATCCCTTGAGGGGATGCGGCCCTTTTCAGGTGTTGGGACACCGATGCTTGATGCTCTTGATGCCCCTGATGCCATGCCTCGAAGGGGACCAATGTTGGTGCTTCTTGGTGCTAAATATCAGCAGTACTCAGATAACTTCCAGCAATTGCCAAATACTCAGATATTCAGTGCTGGTATCCAGGTATGGTCCAGCGCTGAATATCAGGGTATTTAAAAAAATTTAAAAAGCACAGTGGACAGCATTTTCAATAATGCTGGTCGGCCAGATTAAATATTATATCCAAGATTTTAACCTGTATAAACTGGACTTCTAAAAATTGCCCACCCTTAATGCAGGTAAAAGTATACAAACTGATTTACAGCACCTATACTTTTCACCACATGGAAAAGGGTCATTCCCAGGAGAACATTGGGAAAGTGAAAATGTTTAAGGATTTGCTTTTCAGCCCTCTGTGCAACTCATCCAGCAACAAATAGCAGGTTAAAAACTACGGATACAGAAGTACCTGAAAACTAACTAACTAAAATGGCAATAAGAACAGCATTATGAGAAAAGTAAAATTCTTTTTCAGACTCATTTCTATCAAACAAAATTGGAGCATGAACACACATAAGTATAATAAATCATTTAGGGGCTTAATGATCATTATGAACTACAATTAAAACATGTTATTATAGCGCAAGCCCCATTTTATGCAATACGGTCATGGATTTGATATATTGCCTTTCTGTGGCTCAACCAAATCAGTTTACTTTCATATTGTATATAGGGGCTCATTTTCAAAGCACTTAGACTTACAAAGTTCCATAGGTTATTAACAAGCTCATTTTCGAAAGAGAAGAACGTCCAAAAAGTGACATAAAAGGCACACGGACGTCTTTGTAAAAGAAAGACATCCAAAGTCAATAATCAAAACAGAGACGAAAAGACGTTCTAACCACAAGGACGTCCAAGTATAGACGTCTCCACAAAGGGTGTGTTAGAGGTGTGTTTTGGGCGGCGTTACGAAACGGACGTCTTCAGCGTATAACTGATAGCAAAATGTTTTCACCTTGGCGGGAACGTGGACGTCCATAGTTAGACCTGATATAAAAGCATCTAGGATAAGAGGTAAGTTGTCTTTAGACCCATTAGCAATTTTGTGGAATTGGACAGTGGAGGAATAGTTGTTTTGAGAGAAAATTGAGAGTTGTTCAGTACCCTGTTACCTTTGTCTGTGTGCCCTAGTCTGAACGTTTTCACCCTCACATGCCTCTTTTGTGTTTGACCTTTTCAGCTCTCCCTACCCCTTCTAGCTCCCAACCCCAGCCACTACTACTCCTTCCTCTATCTCCCCATCCCCTCCCCCATCCCTCTCCATTCATTGTCCCCAAGTTCACATTTCATTCATTACATCCCCTTACCTGTTTGTGTTTCTCTTTTTGTCCTGTGTGCTGCTGCTGCTGTGTGTATGTTTGTGAAGACTGTCGGTTGCTACTTGGAGAGTGAGTGGCTAGAGGGTGTGGCAGGAGAATGTGCAGTGGGTGAGAGAGTGATTGCTGTTTGGCTGTGCTGTGTGTGACTGCAGTGTTTGTCGGTGGTGGGAGAGTGTCAGCTTGTGCTTGTTGGTGGTGGGTTTCACCAGGTTGGTAGGGAGAGGTGAGCACTGGTGTCACTGCATTGCACCTGTAGTGTGGGGAAATGGAGGTACTGAATACACAGGTGGCTCACATGTTGAAGGAAGAGGAGAAGCACCGCAGGAGATACTCACACCCCAGAGTTTTCAGGCCCTGTAGCAGTTTCCTAGACCTTACTGACCTGCAGTGTCTCAATAGGTACCGCTTTGACAGGGCTGACATTCAGCACCTTTGTGACCAGCTCCAACCTCTCCTGCAACCCAGGACCCATAGGAACAACCCCATCCCTGTGCACCTCAAGATCACTGCTTCTCTCTCTGTTCTGGCCACTGGGAGCTTCCAGTCTGTGCTAGCTGTGAACATGGGCCTCACCTAGCCTGCCATGTCTAACTGTCTCACCCAGTTCCTTGATGCCTTTCTTACCCACACCTTAGAGTACATCACCTTCCCCACCACCCCCCAAGCCCTGCAGAACAACATGGCTCACTTCTATGCTGTAGCTCACTTCCCCTCAGTCATAGGCGTCATTGACTGCACATGTCGCACTCAGACCCCCCCCCCCCAGGCACAAGAGGCCACCTATAGGAACAGGAAAGCATTCCACTCTATGAATATGCAAGTTGCGTGTGACGCCCAGGGGGAGATTCTAGACGTGTTTGCCCGATACCCAGGTTCAACCCATGATGACTACATATTACAGCACTCAGGAATCTTCTGCAGGTTTGACCAAGGGGAGATCACCGGAGGATGGATTCAATGTAAGTGCAACATGGATCTGCCCAAACTATACCGCCTCCATGGGGCAACCCTCAGCACTGTCTTCCTCCAGCTCACTCCACAACCCACTATTCCCCCCCCCCCCACCTCCACAAGGTACCCACTCCAAACAATACACACTAATCTTTCTCATCCTGCTTCTCCCCAAAGGTGACAGAGGCTACACACAGTGGAGTTGGCTCATGAACCCCATAGTGCACCCACAAACAGGGCCAGAGAACTACAACAACAGACATCGGACCACACATGGCATCATAGAGTGCACCTTTGGACAACTGAAAAACAGGTTCTGTCTAGAGTTTTCTGGAGGGGAGCTCCTGTACAGCCCCCCAAAAGTGCCTAAGATCTTTATGGCCTGCTGCATGCTACATAATTTGGCCCTGCGCAGAGGACAGGCCCTCCCAGAACAGCCACAGCAACCAGAGCAGCAGGCCCCAGATAAAGATGATGAGGAAACCCCTCCACCTCCCACCCACAGAGCAGAGCGCCCACCAGCTGAGGTCCGAGCCAGGCAAAGACTCAGACAAGTTTCTTGTGACAGTAAGTAAACATTTAATGCAATCACATACTAGTTACACACCACCACCCCCTCCCACCACCAAAACCCGCTCTGTGCATATCCCCCTCCCTCCAACCCTCACACTCCTTCCTCCTACCTCCCAGCACACCCCCACCCCTACCCCTACCACGTCCATACTCCCCCCATCCCCAGCATGTCCCATCAAATACACTCTTGTCTACTTTCCCCGCCCCCTCCCCGGTCGCCGGCCCCGTTGCCTCCTACCACTCCCATCATGTTCCTGAGCAGCCGGTGGCAGTCCAACTGTCAGTGCTGCTAGGAAACTCTGTTGAATGTCCTCCCCTGATGAGGTCCCACTGTCCTCTGTGTCAACAAGGCAGCCTGCTTCCTCGGCTGCCCTCTGGAAGTCCGGCCACCTTGTGGCCTGTGTTTTGCCATGCAACCTGGGCACAGGACCCAGAAGAGGAGCTGGTGTTGGTGGCTGCTGGTCTCTTGTGTGCTGATGGACCAGTGGCTGGGGGGGCTGAGGATCTCAACCTCCTCTGCTTTGCTGGTGGTTGTTGTGTTCTGATGGAAGGAGATGGCATTTGCTGCTGCATCAGGCTCTGCTCCAGCCATTG
This sequence comes from Microcaecilia unicolor, assembly GCF_901765095.1. Lineage (NCBI taxonomy): Eukaryota > Metazoa > Chordata > Amphibia > Gymnophiona > Siphonopidae > Microcaecilia > Microcaecilia unicolor. Next base: position 217,370,087 of record NC_044036.1, read on the forward strand.
GAGCTGCTGTACCCCTTCCCTTTGCAGCTCCAATTTCTGGCACCGGTAATCCTCGAGCTGCACATTGTGGCCCAGCAATTGGGCTGCAAGACGCAAGCAGCTGCCTCCTCTGGCTGGATGGTCTCTGCTCATGATATACCCCCCCCCCTTCTTCCTCTGTGGCAACATTGGTAAAGGCTGTGGGTAGGGGAGGGAGATCCTCTTCTGCTGCTGTGTCCTGTGGTTCCACCCCATGTGACTGGTCCTGCATGGTTTCCTGTGCAGTCACACCTCCAGGCCCACTGGTTTGCTGCTCTATCTGCCCTTCAGTGTGCTGGGGCTGGTGGCCACTAGGGCCAGCATCTGCATCTGACTCGCTGTCATCACCTGCATAGCAAAAGGGGAGGAAGTGTGTTGGGAAAAATAACCCACCTTTGTTTTGCAGCATTCATATACATAGCCCCACTTGTGAAGACCCAGCAACCAGATGGTGATGAATGACACTGGCAGGCAACCCATAGATGTCATTGTACATGGTACAGAGCTGGAGACAAGGAGCGCAGTGTACTTCAGAGACTGATGTGCAAGACAGCCACACAGGCAGGTGGGTAGACATAGAACTGTGGAAGGAGTGCAGAGGACACAGTGGCTACAGCATGGAGATGTGGAAAGCAGATAGTTTGGTGATGGGAAAAGAGAAGGGAGTGTGGAAGGCCCCCAAAGCTGTGAAACAGTGGTAACCTACACACACATAGCTGGAAACACTCCCTCCCTCCACCTACCTACTCCCTGTGTCGTGGTCTCTAATGAATAGTTATTTGTTTTGCATGTGGTGTTCTCACCGCTCCCCTACTTAGGAGCACCACACTGTTCCCCACTTGTGGAAAACTGAGTGCAGCACAACAGATACCACAGCTTCCTAATCCTAAAACTACCTGAGCCCTCAGGCTGTGCTGATGTGTTCTGGGACCCAATGCCATGGATCTCCTCCTGGGGCAAGAGCCCAAGAACAATGCACTCTAGGGGGGGGTCAAGGTAGCAGTGTCATCTGCTGGGGGGTTGGCACCAGCCTTATGTCTCACATTGCGCTTCAGCTCATTTCCACTTGCAGTCTTCTACATCCCTGCCACAGTGGAAGACTGCATTGACCCGGTCCCTCACTGCCTCCCATTCTCTGTTCTTTGTTGAAGCAGTCAGCCTCTGTCCCCTGGGAGCAAACAGATTGGTGTTCCTTTTTGCAATTTCTTGCACAAGTAGTTCTATTTCAGGGTCACTGAAATTACCCTTGCGGTGCTTGTTTTGGTGCCATTCTGACAATGGTATTCAAAAATTCGAAAATACTGAGAAGGACATTTAAATACTGCCAGAAAGACATCCAAGTGAGGGCGGAGTAGACGTCCCCAAGATGGACGTCTTAATTTTGATTATGGGTGAAATCTATAAAACATCTACAGCTGCTCTGCCGATTTGGACGCCCTAATTTCAATTATGGGTGGAAACTATAAACGTCCACAGCTGCTCTGCCGGTTTGGACGTCCTAATTTCGATTATGGGTGTCAATAGAAATCAAACAAAATAAAACATGGAAAAGAAAATAAGATGATACCTTTTTTATTGGACATAACTTAATACATTTCTTGATTAGCTTTCGAAGGTTGCCCTTCTTCCTCAGATCGGAAATAAGCAAATGTGCTAGCTGACAGTGTATATAAGTGAAAACATTCAAGCATTACTATGACAGTCTGACAGGATGGGAGGAGGGGGGTGGGTAGGAAGTATGCATGGGGACATCAAAGCATATCATTGATATTCTAACAGGATGGGTGTGGATAGGTGAGGGGAGGGTGATCAACAGAGACATACAGCTTTATGGTTTATAATGGGCTAGGAACCCCAGATCCTTGTTAAGTCCTTTCTGTTGGGTGTTAAAATATTCAATCATTCTGACTTCAAAGGTCTTACGTTCTTGTATGGTTTTAAAGTTACCTTTCAGGATTCTCACTGTGAAGTCACTGGTACAGTGTCCTGGTCCTGTAAAATGTTGACCAACAGGCGTGGGAACCCTGCTGGCACCAGTATTGTTCATATGATGTCTATGTAAATTGAATCTTGTCTTAAGCATCTGGCCTGTTTCTCCAATATAGCATCCTTCGTTACATTTTTTACACTGAATGATATATACCACATTGGAAGATGAGCAAGTGAAAGATCCCTTTATGTTGAATATCTTTCCGTTGTGGATGACTTTGGGGTCCTGTGAAATATTTTGGCATAGTTTGCAACTGGATAAATTACAGGGAAGTGTGCCCTTCTGTTCCTTTTCAGTCTGTGATGGAAGTTTGCTTCTGATTAGCTTGTGTTTTAAATTGGGTGGCTGTCGGAATTATGGGTGGAAACTATAAACGTTCACAGCTACTCTGCCGGTTTGGACATTTGCATTCCCAGTGCTTTTTTTGTAGAAAAAAAGGTGCTGGTACTCATTGCGGGCGGGGTCACCACATATGGCTCCACCCCTATGATAGCCACACCCACATTGGCCACACCCCTTATAGCAGCCATGGCGCATATAAACAGACATCATTGAAAATATACTAGTATAGGAGAAAAAAATAACATGATTTTTTTCATTATAAATAATTTCTGTAAGCTGCTACAGCTCCAGTATACCCAGTGCAAAATAAGACAACAGATATAAACACTAAAATGAAAATAAAATGATTTTTTCTACCTTTGTTGTCTGGTGACTTTGTTTTTCTATCCATATTGGTCCCAGCCTCTGATTCTGCTGCTCTCTATCTGTTCTCTTAACTCCATTTCTAGAGCTTCCTTTCCATTTATTTCTTTCCTTTCCTCTTCTTCATTTCTTGCCCTACATCCATAAGTAAAAGCTGGATCCTCCTCTGCAGAATTGACTGGAGGAGGTACAACATGGATCCAGCTTTTGCCTATTTTCTCCATCCAAGTGCAGTTTTTCTCCTCTCTTTCCTTTCCCTCATCTCCATCCATGTGCATCTTCTTTTTTTCTTTCCTCCGCTCCATCCATGTCCAGCATTTCTCCTCTCTCTTCCCTCCCCTGTATCCATATAAAGAAATAATTCTCTCTCCCCTCTCCTCCATCCAAGTGCATTTCTCCTCTCTCCCCGCCAAACCCCTCCCTCCATCCATCCATCCATCCATCCATCCATCCCCAGCAATTCTCCTCTATCTCCTGCTCTCCTCTCCATCCATGTCCAGCATGTCTCCTCTCTCCCCTGCTCTCCCCTCCCATGTCCAGCGATTCTCCTCTGTCCCCTGTCCTCCCCTGCCATCCATGACCAGCCATTCTTCTCTGCCCCCTGTCCTCCCCTGCCATCCGTGACCAGCCATTCTTCTGTGCTCCGTCCTCCCCTGCCATCCGTGACCAGCCATTCTTCTGTGCTCCGTCCTCCCCTGCCATCCGTGACCAGCCATTCTTCTGTGCTCCGTCCTCCCCTGCCATCCGTGACCAGCCATTCTTCTCTGCCCCCTGTCCTCCCCTGCCATCTGTGACCAGCCATTCTTCTCTGCTCCATCCTCCCCTGCCATCCGCAACCCATTCTTCTCTGCCCCCTGTCCTCCCCTGCCATCCATGACCAGCCATTCTTCTGTGCTCCGTCCTCCCCTGCCATCAGTGACCAGCTATTCTTCTCTGCCCCGTCCTCCCCTGCCATCCGTGACCAGCCATTCTTCTGTGCTCCGTCCTCCCCTGCCATCCGTGACCAGCCATTCTTCTCTGCCCCCTGTCCTCCCCTGCCATCCGTGACCAGCCATTCTTCTCTGCCCCCTGCCCTCCCCTGCCATCCATGTCCACTGATTATCCTCTCTCCCCTCCCCTCTCCTTCATGTCCAGCAATTTTCTCTTCCCTGCCCTCCCCTTCTTCTCCAGCCCCAGCATCAGACCCTCAGCCCCAAACCTCAGCGTCTGTCCTTGGTCCCTTTTTCTCCCAGCCACAGAGTCAGACTCTTCTCCCTAAATCAGCTCCCTTCTCCCAGCCCCAGCAAAATACCCTTCTCTCTCCTCAACCCCTAGCGCCCAGCATGTGCCCTGTTCTCCCATCCCCAGGGTCTGCCATTCATCCAACCCCCACATCAGACCTTCTCCCCACCCGACGTCGAGATCCAGCGCCCCTGCCCCAGCTGCCCGCCCTCTTTGCTTCCCGACAGCCCTACTTTCCGGTCCAAACCTCCCCCCCCCCCCCCGCGACGCGTTTCAATCTTTTATTTATTTTTTTTACTTGCAGTCACAGCGCCGGCGTTGTTGAGAGGACCAGGCTCGCCTCCTCATGCTTTCCTTCCCTTCGTTGTTCCGATTCGCTGCCTCTCAGTGTCCCGCCTTCCTGTGACGTGTTTCGTGTTTCCGCGAAGGAGGGACACTGAGAGGCAGCGAATCGGAACAGCGAAGGGAAGGAAAGCATGAGGAGGCAAGCCTGGTCCTCTCAACAACGCCGGCGCTGTGACTGCAAGTAAAAAAAATAAAAGATTGAAACGCGTCGCGGGGGGGGGGGGAGGTGTGGATCGGAAAGCAGGGCTGTCGGGAAGCAAAGAGGGCGGGCAGCTGGGGCAGGGGCACTGGATCTCGACGGGCGGCAGGAACGCAAGTCAGGAACCCTAGGGAAAAAAGGTGCCGGTACACCGTACCGGCGCGTACCGGCACAAAAAAAGCACTGTGCATTCCCATTATGGGCGCCTCTTTAAAACGTCTTTCTCTGTGCTCGCACTTTAGATGGGTTTTTTTTTAGATTATGGGGTGGTATTTCTAAGCGTTTTAGGTTCAGTTATAGTAATCCTTGTTTTTGCCACTGTATGCTTATGTGTACACCTTTTGTCCAATTCTTGAAAGATAACGTGTATGGGCTGTGTACCTTTCCTTTCAGAAAGTTTCAGACTGGGTTTTAGCTGGCAGCTTAGCATATACTCTGCATTTTCTACATCTGACCAACTCTCCATTCTCTACCCTCCAGGAGCTGCTTGCTTTGTTTGATGCGGGCCCTCACTGCCCCCCATTCTCTCTCCTTAGTAGAAGCAGCCAGCCTCTGGCCCCTTGGAGCAGATTGGTGTGTTCTCTGGCAATATTTTGCACCAGAAGTTCAAGGTAAGCTCAAACCTCTCAGCCACCTCTTCATCTTCTGCTATGTAGGTGATAAACAAAACCTTCTTGCATCTTGCAGGACAGGTTACAGCACTGCAGCTGGTCAACAGGATTGCAAGGGACAGCAATGGACTCTAATACACTGGACTCTGATAATGATGATTGTTTCCACCCAATTCATTGTACAGATGTCTTGTTCTCTATTGGACACACTCAGTTATGGCTGCCTGTGGGGGGGGGGGGGGGGGGGGGGAGGGGAAGAGGCCCTGAGAATGGATGTGTGCATCCCTCATGGTCAAGGGCTCCCTATTCTGTGCATGTTCTCTAGATTCAAATGTTACCTCTATTTTCACCAGGTTCACGGGTATCCACATCTGGTAGCTTTTCTCCAGCTTTGCACCTCATGCAGTGGTGTGCTGGTAAATGTTTAACAACAGGCTCTCTCCCCGGTCCCCCTCTGCACCCCCCCCCCAAATTGCAGAGCTGGCTATAGCCGGGGAGAGAGCCGGGGGGGGGGGGGGGGGGGGAATGCATTCCTCCAGGAAAAAAAAAATTAAATGATCCCAGGTTCCAATCTAATTCATGTTTAATGTGCAATAAAATGCCATAAATGCCATAAATAAATATAAACTTTTAATGCTGAGCACCTGATTCTCAAAGTGAACATATTCCAAACACTATAATGAAAATAAAATGATTTTTTTCTACCTTTGTTGTCTAGTGACTGTTTTTCTGATCATGCTGGCCCAGTATCCGATTCTGCTGCTATCTATCCTCTTAACTCCGTTTCCAGGGCTTCCTTTCCTTTCTTCTTCATTTCTGGTCCTCAGCTTCTGCCTATTTTCTTCATCCATGTGCAGTTTTTCTCCTCTCTTCCTTTCCCCTCAACTCATCTCCTTCCTCACTCTTCCCTCTCCTCCATCCATGTCCAGCATTTCTTCTCTCTCTCCTCCTCTCCCCTGCCCTCCATCCACCCATGCCCAGGGACCCTTCACTCCCCCTGCCCTGCATGCACCCATACCCAGCGACCCTCCTCTCCCATGCCCTCCATGGGCCCCTGGGATCACTCTCTCTGCTATTACTTCTACTTCCAAAAGCTCAAAGTCAATATTGAGCCTGCAGCAGTTAGCACTTTTTTTTTTTTTTAATACTGACCATCTGATATTCAGTCTGGACCTGTTAAGAGTATCTGGCTGGGTCCCAACGTCCCCCTCCCCCAAGATTCCAATCTCCCTCTCTCCCACACCCAGAAACATCATGAAAACCCCTTCTAATCCCCCCTACCCTCCAAATGTCACAAAAATCCCTTCCAATTCCTCCACCCAACTCCCCCCGGGTCCCAACGTCCCCCTCCCCCAAGATTCCAATCTCCTTCTCTCCCACACCCAGAAACATCATGAAAACTCCTTCTAATCCCCCCTACCCTCCAAACGTCACGAAAATCCCTTCCAATTCCTCCACCCAACTTCCCCCCCCCCAAACATAGACAGCACCCTCACTCTCACCCCAAGTATGCTTCAGGTCTACCTGCCTTGTCCTTCTAATTCTGCCAGCTGACTCTCCCCCACTGTGCCGATTCGCATTTCAAAATGGCTGCCGAAACTTCAGCAGAAGTCTCGCGAGGCTGCCTCTGGAAGTCTCGGCGGCCATTTTTAAAGCACGAATCGGCAGCAGGGGAAGAGTCAGCTGGCAGCTGGCAGCGGGCAGGCAAGACTGCCTGCCCCGAAGAATTAGAAGAACAAGGAGTCGGTGAGGAACCGGAGGGAGGGAGGAGGGAGGGAGGAGAGCCAGAGCCGGCTCGCTATATTTAACAACCGGCTCGCAAGTCGGTAGAAAAATTAACAACCGGCTGTTGCGAGCCGGTGCGAGCCAGCTCCAGCACACCACTGACCTCATGTGTCTCCCAGCTAGGTTCCATCCTTCTTTATGTGGTGAACCCCAGTCCCCTTTTATGAAGTGCCCACCCATTCTCAAGGTTGGGGGGGGAGGGGCAGTGGCGTAGCTAGGATAGTTGACACCCGGGGCCGGTCATTTTTTTAATACCCCCCCCCCCCCCAAATCCAGTACTAGGCATACCGAGAATACAAAACACTCAGGACCTATAGAGCAATTCTACCATACCATAAACAGTAATTTGTACGAGTCACACAAGGAAAAGGAAAGCATCTTAAACACTACAGTGAGCACTAGAACATCAATTCACCTATTGTAAAACAAAAACAGACAGATTAGTACAGATCATCAATCCTGCACAGTCAATGCCAACCGAAAGCCATGTCTTTTTCACAAACACAGATACATCCTAATCCACTATAGAATAAGTAATCATAAACTTTCTATTTAGACAAAAATTAAACTGAACCCCCAAGATGCCAGACTCTGCATACAATGCAACACCACAGAAACAGAAAATGTCCCCTAGTACTGTGCAAAATATAAAGACAGCAGATGTAAATTTGAAAAAACTAACAAATACCAATCACCACTTTACAAATTAACAAATGTGTAACAAATACATAAAATAAAATAATACCATTTTATTGGACTAATACATTTGGCTTCCAGAGGCCAAAATCTCCTTCCTCAGATCAATACAGTATAGTACTGTTACAGTATCCTATCCTGACCTGAGGAAGGGGGTTTTCCTCTCTGAAAGTTAAGTCGAAATGTATTAAAATTAGTCCAATAAAAAGATTACCTTATTTACATGTTCTATTTATAAACATTTAACACAGCTACAATACTATATCCTAAAGCAAAAAAATAAAAATATATATTTTATTTACAGTTTGTTGTCTCTGGTTTCTGCTTTCCTCATCTTCTTTTCACTGTCTTCCTTCCATCCAGCATCTGTCTTCGCTCTCTGCCATCCAGTGTTTGCCCTCTCTAATGTCTCTTCCATCCACTGTCTGCCCTCTCTCTCTGCCCCTTCCATCCACTGTCTGCCCTCTATTTCTGCCCCTTCCATCCACCATCTGCCCCAGTCTGCCATATCCCTCCCATCCACATCTACCCTCTATCTCTGCCCCTTCCATCCACCATTTGCCCCAGTCTGCCCTCTTTCTCTCTCCGCCTTCCACCCACCATCTGCCCTTTCTCTCTGCCTCTTCAATCCGTCTGCCCTCCCTCTCCCATCCATCCAGGGTCTGCCCTCCCTCACACTCACCACTTCCATCCAGGCTCTGTCCCCTCTCTCTCTGCCCGCTCTTTTCAGCCCCCTTCATCCACCACATGCCTTGCATCCCCCTTTTTCAGCCCCAGACCCATTCTCCCACCTGCCCCAGGCATGGATCCATTTTCCCTTCTGCCCCCTTGTCAGACCCCAGTTACAGCTTCAGACCCCTTCTCCCCTCTGAGCACTCCCCTCCCCAGTCCCCTTCTCCCCTCTAAGTTCCGCCACCCTCCCCAATCCCCTTCTCCCCTGAGCACCCCTCTAAGCTCCCCCACACTCCAGAATCCCCTTCTCCCCTCTGAGCACCCAGTGACCCATCTAAGCTCACCCACCCTCCCCAATCCCCTGCTCCCCTAAGCACCCCTCTAAGCTCCCCCACCCTCCCTAATCCCCTTCTCCCCTGAGCACCCCTCTAGGCTCTCCCACCCTCCCCAATCCCCTTCTCCCCTGAGCACCCCTCTAGGCTCACTCACCCTCCCCAATACCCTGCTCCCCTGAGCACCCCTCTAGGCTCTAACACCCTCCCCAATCCCCTTCTCCCCTGAGCACCCCTCTAGACTCTCCCACCCTCCCTAATCCCCTTCTCCCCTGAGCACCCCTCTAGGCTCACTCACCCTCCCCAATCCCCTTCTCCCCTGAGCACCCCTCTAAGCTCCCCCACCCTCCCAAATCCCTTTCTCCCCTCTGAGTACCCAGTGACCCATCTAAGCTCCCCCCACCCTCCCCAATCCCCTGCTCCCCTAAGCACCCCTCTAAGCTCCCCCACCCTCCCCAATCCCCTTCTCCCCTGAGCACCCCTCTAAGCTCCCCCACCCTCCCAAATCCCCTTCTCCCCTCTGAGTACCCAGTGACCCATCTAAGCTCCCCCACCCTCCCCAATCCCCTGCTCCCCTAAGCACCCCTCTAAGCTCCCCCACCCTCCCCAATCCCCTTCTCCCCTGAGCACCCCTCTAGGCTCACTCACCCTCCCCAATCCCCTGCTCCCCTGAGCACCCCTCTAGGCTCTAACACCCTCCCCAATCCCCTTCTCCCCTGAGCACCCCTCTAGATTCTCCCACCCTCCCCTCTTCTCCCCTGAGCACCCCTCTAGGCTCTCCCCCCCTCCCAATCCCCTTCTCCCCTCTGAGCTTCCCCCTCCCCCGAGCCGGTCCCGTCCTGTGCCCCCTCCGTTGAGAGCCGACAGCTCTCATCTCCTGCCGCTACCCTGCTTTTTTCTTTTTAAATCCATTGCAGCGATGCAGGCAGCGCTTCCCATCTGCCCTGTGAAGGAGAAAATTGCGTCGCTGGCATCGGGCCTTCCCTCGTTTTGTCCCGCCCTCGAGGAAATAGGAAGTTACCTCAGAAGAGGGCGGGACAAAACGAGGGAAGGCCCAACGCCAGCGACGCGATTTTCTCCTTCACAGGGCAGACGGGAAGCGCTGCCTGTGTAGCTGCAATGGATTAAAAAAAGAAAAGCAGGGTAGCGGCAGGAGACGAGAGCTGTCGGCTCTCGACGGAGCACCCCCCACCCGCCGACACCTGGGGCGGACCGCCCCCACCGCCCCGCCCTTGCTACGCCACTGGGGAGGGGGAAGCATATATGCACTGAATGTCTTTTTCACATTATTCAACACAGTCCTACAATCCTCCATAGTTATGGAACAACAACATTTGTAAACTCAATCCTGCAAACCATTTTCTAGGTGGCCACAGATGCGTGCCTACCACTAAGTCATGGTGAGGAAGAGGGGTTCTCCTTACAGTTCCTGTTCTAAATTACCTGCAGGTAGCTACAGCGTGGTGCCTATATAATTCCTTTAGCCTGTGCCCTTCTGTACCTGATTTATTATATTGCAATTGTGATGAAATAAATATCCAATGCTTACACTGTTGTTTTCCCTCTTCTCCTCAACAGTATATACCATTGCTAATACATTCAATGTGAAAAGATGACCCAGCTGTTTGTAGGTCCTTCCTGGCCCTCAGCAATGTTGGTTGGTTGTGGGTAAGGTTGTCTGCTGAACAGAGAGCAAACAATAGTCTAGGCACTGCCTATGCTTATCTGCAAGTTTGTACTTCGCAGATTGCTAGTGCTAGACAACATACCTATTATTTAGACAGCTCTGTGCTGTGGGGCTGTATGGTAAAGGGGGAGAGGCTGGATGGGCATTTCTGCTCCTCAACAGAAATGCCCATCCAGCCTTCCCCTCCTTAACATACAGCCATGTAGCTTGGAAGGAACAGGTGGCCTTCTACATGGCCACACTTGTGACACGTATGTACCTAAGTTTCTGTGTCACAGATGACCTGTCATGCAACCCAGATTACTGCCTCCTCTCACATCAGCCCCAGCATTTGATAATACCACATATGTAGTGCACAAAGTAGAGACACACACCCTGGTATGCAAAAAACATCAAACATCTGTATTAAAGGTATAAAAAATAACTATATACAATATATATATTTTAAATGTCTTTCAATTGAGGCTTTCTCCTCCTCCCTCCATGGCCCTCTGTAGGAGGTGCACAACCAGCAGCAGGAGCTGCCTCTGTGCCGCAAAGTGCTACTCGGTAGAGTGCCATAGCCCTGCCACCTCCTGCAGCAACTGGTTTTGTGTATAAACCTGTTGCTGCAGGAGGTGCAGTAAAGCAGCATTGTTGTGCTCTGCTGCTGGTGGTGGTGGTGATGGTGCTGCTGCTGGTGAAGGTGGTGCTGGTGGGTGCATCTCCCCCTCCTCTTCCTCCCCCTCAAGGGGAGGCATATCCTATCTGGGATGTTGGGCACCTCCCATTCCCCTGGCTCCACCACCACACACTGGCGCCCTTCCACCGCCGCCTCCTCCTCTTCTGCCTTCTCCTCACTGCCTGCTGGGGTGACTGCTGCCTTCTTCTCCTCCACTTGGAGCTGCTGCTGCTCCTGCCACCCTGCGTGTGTAAAAGGTTTGTCCTTGAGATCATCACATCCAACATGGCTTGCATAATGCAGGAGGTGGCTGTCATCAGGCGGGGGTAGGGGTGGGGAAAGGTATGGTTAGGCTGAGGAATTTGAAAAGGACGTCCCAAGGTCAAATTGAATTGAATCGTCCACCACCGAAGGGAATTGTGAAAGTTGGTGGATAGCTGGATCACATCCTCTAGATTCCCTGCAGCTTGATACCACTGGGAAGCTAGGGTCCATTGAGCCGATCTCATATGAAGACGAACCATGGGAGTTACATGAACTGTGGAGGCCATATGGCCTAGAAGCCTCAACATCTGCCCAGCTGTGATCTGCTGAGACACTCTGGCCATGGAAACAAGAGACAGAAGGTTGTCTGCCCTCGCCTCGGGGAGATAGGCATGAGCCGCCTGTGAGTCCAGCAGAGCTCCTATGAATTCTAGTTTTTGAACTGGAAGAAGATGGGACTTTGGATAATTTAGAACAAACCCTAGTAGCTCCAGGAGTTGAATAGTCATCTGCATGGACTGTAGAGCTCCTGTCTGGGAGGTGTTCTTTACTAGCCAATCATCGAGGTAAGGGAACACATGCACTCCCAGTCTGCATAGTGACGCTGCAAACACTGCCAGGCATTTTGTAAACACCCTGGGCGCAGACGCGAGACCAAAGGGCAGCACACAATACTGGAAGTTCTGTGTTCCCAGACAGAATCAAAGATACTTCCTGTGAGTGGGAAGTATCGGGATGTGTGTGTATAAGCATCCTTTAAGTCCAGAGAGCATAGCCAATCGTTTTCCTGAATCATGGGAAGAAGGGTGCCCAGGGAAAGCATCCTGAACTTTTCTCGGACCAGGAATTTGTTCAGGGCCCTTAGATCTAGGATGGGATGCATTCCCCCCTGTTTTCTTTCGTACAAGTACCTGGAATAGAATCCCAGCCCTTCTTGCCCGGGTGGAACGGGCTCGACCGCATTGGCACTGAGAAGAGCGGAGAGTTCCTTTGCAAGTACCTGCCTGTGCTAGAAGCTGAAGGACTAAGCTCCCAGTGGGCAATTTGGAGGTCTGGAGACAAAATTGAGGGAGTACCCTAACCAGACTATTTGAAGAACCCACCGATCGGAGGTTATACGAGGCCACCTTTGGTGAAAAAATTTTAACCTTCCCCCGACCGGTAGATCGTCCGGCACAGGTACTTTTATAGTGGCTATGCTCATCTGGAGCCAGTCAAAAGCCCGTCCCTTGCTTTTGCTGGGGAGCTGCAGGGGCCTGTCTGGGCACACGCTGTTGACGTGAACGAGCGCACTGGGGCTGAGCCTGAGAAGGCTGTCGGGAAGGTGAATTGTACGTACACTTATTGTAAGCATAGGGAGCATTCCTCCTTCCCCGGAAAAACTGTCTACCTGTTGAGGTAGATGCTGAAGGCGTCCGGTGGGAGAGCTTGTTGAGGGCAGCTTCCCGCTGGTTGAGCTGCTCTACCAACTGCTCGACTTTCTCGCCAAAAATGTTATCCCCCCCCCCCCCCCCCCCCCCGGCAAGGAACATCCGCAAGCTGCTGCTGGGCTTGATTGTCCAGGTCAGAGGCACGTAGCCATGAGAGTCTGCGCATCACTATACCTTGAGCAGCGGATCTGGATGCAACATTAGAAGTGTCGTAAGCACCCCTGGACAGGAATTTACGACATGCTTTCAGCTGCCTGACCACCTCCTGAAAAGGCCTTGCGTGCTCCACAGGGAGCTTGTCCACCAAGTCCGCCAGTTGCTTCACATTGTTCCACATGTGGATGGTCGTGTAGAGCTGGTAAGACTAAATTTTGGACACGAGCATAGAGGACTGATAGGCCTTCCTCCAAAAGAGTCCAGGGCTCTAGATTCTTGTCCCGGGGGTGCTGAGGCAAATCTCGAACTCCTGTCTCTCTTGACAGCAGAATCCACAACCATAGAATTGTGGTCCTCATCAATTCAGGTTCTCCATGAATCCAATATGGGACTCAGCTTTTTTGGGAATGGTGGGATTAGTTAGTGGTTTCATCCAGTTCCTAAGCAATGTCTCCTTAAGGACATTGTGCAAAAGGACAGTGGATGACTCCTTAGGTGGCGAAGGATAGTCAGGGACCTCGAGCATCTCAGTCCTGGGCTCATCCACAGACACCACAGGGAAGGGAATGCCCACAGACATTTCCTGGACAAATGAAGAGAAAGAAAGACTCTCCGGGGGAGAAAGCTTTCTTTCTGGTGAAGGAGTAGGATCAGAGGGAAGACCACAAGACTCCTCTTCCTCCCACGAGGCATCCTCCTCAGTGTCAGACAAGAGTTCTTTGACTGTAGTCTGAAACCGGGCCCGTCTCGACTCTGAGGAACCATGTCCTCGATGAGAACGTTGAGAGGTCGACTCCCATGTCGGCGGCGATGAAGCTCCCTCCAACAATGTTGATGGGGAGTTGACCTGGGTGGCAGCCGAAGCCACATCGAAGACCTCACCACAGGCGGAAAGCCAACGGTACCGAGGGCGCAAGCACCCCCGGTACCGGAACAGACTGACACAGCAACCCTTCCAGAAAACCTGGGAGAATGGCTCGGATGTGCTCATCCAGAGTCTCTGCCGGGAAAGGCTGTGGGGCCGGTGCAGGAGTCGGAAGCAGAATCTGCAAAGGACAAGGAGGAGGTACCGGGCTGTCCGAGGACGACGCAGCGACACCTCTTGAATGGAGGGTGAGCGGTCCTCCCGGCGTTGACGCTTCACGGGTGCCGAATCCTTCGATGCCCTGGAGCTCCTGGTATCGTGTCTGGAAGGAGACCAATGACGATGCTTCCTAGCCTTCGCTCGAGGCACGTCATCGGTACTCCTCGGTACTGAAAAGGAGGACGTGGAATCCACACACCTCCTCGGGGTCAGGTCTGAAAGTGGTCGGTCCGGTTGGGCCTGCACAGCAGGAGTCTTCGAGGCAGGTGGAGACCCACTCGATGGCTCACTTCTCCCAGCATGTGGTGGTCTCTGGACAGCCATTACCTGTGCTCCCGATGTCGATGCCATTTCCGGTGCTGACATCGATGCCGCCAACCTCGGTACCGATCTAGACGCCGAAGTCCCGGGCAAAGCTCCAAACAAATGGTCCTGCTGATCTTGTCTTGACGCCTGTGTCCGCTTTTTAAGGCTAAGACACAACTTACATGGGTCTGGGCGATGGTCGGGCCCAAGGCACTGAATACACCACGAGTGGGGGTCGGTACCTGAGATTGCCCGGTTGCACCGAGTGCACTTCTTGAAGCCGCTGGGAATCCTCAATGTCATGGATGGAAAAATAGCGGCGGAGAAGTCAATGTTCTCGATGGTGCCACAAAGAAGGGCACAAAAATGAGAAATGCGTATGAGCGGCCTAAAGAGGGCCGCAATGGAAATGAAAAGAAAAGAGGGGACAAAACCTAGAAAATAAAGGGGTTTTATTTTTAGAGAAAACAGCTCAACCAGAGCGAAAAATGAAAGAAAAAGCGGAAAAAACTGCAAAAAACAAAGGCTCTTTTCAGGGGAACACGGAGAGAGACCGCAAGCAGTCACTCCCTTACCATGGAAAGAAAAGAACTGATCGGGACTCTCACGCAACGGGCGGGAAGATGGCCGTGCCTGCGCGTGCTCGAAGGCTCTAGCAAACTTTTATTGCTAGGAAGATTTCCGTTCCTCGGGGCTGCCGTGGACGTCACCCAGTCATGAGAATAAGCAGCCTGCTTGTCCTCAGAGAATCACTGTGGATTCTTTTGGATTCGTATTAGATAAATTAAACCTTTATTAGAGGTGCTAAAATCTAAAATGATTAAGATATATACAATAGTTAGCTATATATGCACAATGATTAGCTATATAAACAATCATTACATCACTGGTCTCCACATCTAAGCAATGCTAAGAGTTCTTAGACCAGGAAAAGAAGCAATAATACACTATACATACAATCAACACTGGTCCTCACATCATCCAGGCTCTTATCATCAGCTGGGGAGGCCCATTATAGTGAAAGCCAGGAGCTTTTTAGACCAGGAACAAGTCCTCTACGCAGTACATATGTTACTCACAGATGAGCTCCCGATTTCACTGAAAGAAACTCCCCTTTTTATTAGGCTCAGAACTCATGTTCAGAGCTAAGAAAAATTACAGAATGCTTCTCTGTTTAAGTAAACAAGCCATACTGTTGGAACGTGCTGTGGGAACGTGCTTTCCAAGTCCAGGTGGCCAGGCTGAACTTCCGAAAACAAGAACCATCCTCCCCTTTGCACACCAAATTAATTCTTATCTTCCAACTTGTTTTTGTATTTACAAAGAAAGTTACTTTCAGTCAAAGACAGAAGATTTCAGAGTTCATTATCGATCAAAGCAGGGTTGAAAAGCAATCCTTTACATCTTCCATTACATTTGGTTCTTTGCTTTTCAATTCTGCTTATACGATAATGGACTCTGAAATCTTCTGTCTTTGACCGAAAGTAACTTTCCTTGTAAATACAAGAACAAGTTGGAAGATAAGAATTAATTTGGTATGCAAAGGGGAGGATGGCTCTTGGTTTCGGAAGTTCAGCCTGGCCACCTGGACTTGGAAAGCATGTGACCATGTTCCCACAGTATGGCTTGTTTACCTAAACAGAGAAGCATTCTGTAATTTTCCTTAGCTCTGAACATGAGTTCTGAGCCTAATAAAAAGGGAATTTCTGTGGTCATGTGATGCTATGCACAGGAGCGGCCGCTAGTCGTTTTGCTCCTGCCAACTCCTTGATAACCCTGCCGCAAAATAAGTGAAAATCAGGCAAACTTCCCTCAAAGGTTGAGGATAAATACAGCAGAGAGAATTGAGAATATCCTTAAGGTGAAAGCGGAGAGAATGGCTGCCAAATCAGCGAGAAAAGATAAAGAGAAAAGCTGGCCGGTAGAGGACAAGATGGCGGTCCCGGCTAGCCTGACATCCTCCCTGGTTGGTTCTGCATGGGCAGCCAAAATAGTTGGCGAAGTTACCAGTGCGCTTGAAACTATATTAGAAAAGAAGCTGGGTTCTTTGGAATCTCTGCACAACAATGTTGCTCAAATTAAACAGGACATGACGACTTATCAGCAGCGTGCTGGGGATCTAGAAGACCGCATGGTGAAAATGGAGGCAGATTACAATAAGCTTGAGAAACGGCTAGCTTCATACGCTGATAAAATTGAAGACTTGGAAAATAGGTCGAGACGTAACAACCTGCGAATCGTGGGATTGGCCGAGGACCAAGGAGATCGGGACCTGAAAAACTTTTTTGAAGTTTGGCTAGGTAAAGAACTCGTGTTGCTGCCAGCTTTGGGCCTGCTAAGAATTGAAATGGCACATCGCTGAGGTCCCAAGGAAGTGAATGCTACTCAGCCAAGAGTGGTCATTTGTCGTATTCTCAATTTTGCTCATAAGACAGCTATCCTGCAAGCATTGAGAGGAGGAAAGGAGCTGCGTAGCGGTAATCAGAAAGTCTTGTGCTTTCAGGACTACTCGGCTGGAGTAGCTGCTCAGAGAAAGCAATTTTCGTCTATTTGCTCTGAATTGGTGCAGCGCAAAATCAAATTTGCTTTATTATACCCCGCAAAGTTAAGAAAATCAAATTTGCTTTATTATACCCCGCAAAGTTAAGAATTGTGCATCAATCGACCTCTAAGGGCTACACTACTGTAGAGGAAGCACGGGCTTTTTTACAGCAATTGGAGCCTGGGAATTTAAGTTGAATGACTTGGACTGGATCTGGATGGCGTGGTTAACAATTAATTCAGAACAGGAAACCTTACAGAACAGGCAGCGGTGAAAGGATCGATTTTATGCTAACACTGGCTCTCGAATCAATAAACTGAGGATACACGGAACTGCCAAACGGAACTTGAATAGTTAGCTCACGGAGGGTTTATGACATCATAAGGACCACCAGCAGCTGCATGGACATATACATGGAAATATGTTGGGTTGAAAGGGGAAGGAGTATTAATGCCTACAGTTGTGGTAAGGGAAGTATGAGTAATTGTAGGATCTGGGGAGGAATAATGGAAGGATTACTGTAATTGAAGATTTATTTAGTACTAGGTTGCAGTTCATGTAATTATATAGTTTGGCTTGAAAGGACAGTTGGGATGGTATTGGGTAAATAGGAGGATGAATGCTGATGGGGCGGGGTGTTTAATAAAGGGTTTAGAGGAGGGGCGTTAGAAGTGACCTGAATCTTTCAGGGATCATTGGGGCAATGGGGGGATTTTGTAAGAAGATGTGGAAGGGGGAAGGGGGAGATAGGGTAGGGAGGGGTAGGGAGGTTAGGAATGGGGGATCTGCTCAGGGGGATATATGGCTGAATGTAATGGATGTTTGGGATTTAGGCCACAACACTGTAATAACTCATAAGTGGGGGTATAACTGGAGACATTTGGGGGGGGGGGGAGAGGTCAGAGGCTATGCTGGCTCCTCTCAGTGGATGGAATTTTTCACTGGCTGATATTGTCTGGCACCAACCTGGGGAATGATTAAGATCATCACTTGGAATGTAGGGGGTATTCATTCTCCCATAAAGAGGTCAAAATTTTGCATTACCTTCAACGCATTAGGGCAGACATTGTGCTCCTACAAGAAACGCACTTATCAGATCTAGAGCACACAAAATTGGCTAGATGGTGGGTGGGAGACTGCATTGCTTCACTAGCTGTGGGACGCAAGGGTGGAGTGGCTATTTTATTTCGGAAGGGAATGGCGTCACAGATTCACAACGTGGTGAAAGACCCAGATGGGCGATTTATTTTTTGTAATGCCACAGTTACTAGACAACAGGTTATTTTGGGTAGTATTTATGCTCCGAATATCTTGGATCTTAAATTTTATAAGAGATTACTTTTGATTCTTACTAAAATGAAATCACTCCCTATGATGTTGGGGGGGGGGGGGGACTTTAATATGGCATGGGATCCGCAGATGGACAGATCACACTCTTCCATGGTATCTGGGCAGCATGGTACTAGAGGCTTACCTGACTTATGTGCTGTATTGGATCTTGTGGACGTCTGGCGCACGCTACACCCTTTGGATAGGGAATATACACATCAGTCAAGAGCCCATAACACACACTCTAGGATTGATTACTTGTTGACATTGCGCATATTAGGGAAGCTGTTATTGGACCGTGTGTTATCTCGGACCACTCTGCGGTTTGGATGGCTTGGCAAGTGGGAGATGCAGAAAGTAAGGTTCGGGATTGGACCTTCCATAGCTATCTTTTTAAGGATGGAAAATTCAGGGACTTTTTGCTAGTAAAGTGGGCAGAATATAAACACTTTAACGAGGGATCGGTAGAAGGCGCTCCTATGTACTGGGAAGCAACGAAAGCCGTTTTATTTTGTTACATTTATACCCTACATTTTCTCACCTATTTGCAAGCTCAATGTGGCTTACAAAGTATCGTAAAGGTGTTTGCCATTACGGTTGATAACAAATACAAGATTGTGTTGTGGTCACAAGAGGTAGAAGTATATCAAGCTTCATGGGGTCGAGGGGGAAGAGGAAGTAAATTGTCCAGTAGTAAATTGTCATATCTTTCAATATAGCCAGATACAAGATTAAAGAAAAGGGAAGGAAAAGACATATTGTGAGGGTGGAGACTCTGTGAGGACTGGATCCTGACCTTTTGGAGTGAGATAAAGGTTCTTTTACTGAGGATGTGTCAATACAGACCCAGGAAATGCATCTTTATGTGTCTTCTCAATCATGTAATAATAATACAGAACCAGCTTTTTTGTACTCTGAGCTGAGAGAAGATACTTTATAAGGACTCAGATACTATGGGCAGGTTGGGCACTGACAGTCCTAGGCCTCTGGGGAGCCAGGGGCTTAGTAAGTGCCTCACTTGCTTATGCATCCAATTTCCCCCTTCTTATTCTTGCTAAGAAACTACTTTCTGCTTTGCTGCTAATTTTGTAAGAATAAACACTTGCTAACCTGATAAGATTGTTTTGTTTGTAGTTATCTTTTTACCCAGGCTGGTGTCCAAGAAAAATACAGCTGAGGGTATTTAGTTTGGATAGGGCCTTGGGTTCTGGTTCTGTGATCCAGCCAGCCCTGACAGGCCCAAACAGCTCCAACAAGTCATCCAAGTGCAATACCCTTTGTAAGCAGAGAGATATCTTCTATACATTAAACCTGTTGGGATAAAACCTGAAACACATAAGCATGCTACGATCTTCTTCACAGATGGTAAATTAGCTCTAGCGTCAGCTTGGAAAGATCCTCTGACACCCATCCTAGCGACTGGTCTTCACAAGCTGGACTATGTCTATCTTATGTCTAAACTGACTGCTATGTGCTCTGGGAGGTTATTGGCCTTTCATAAGTTTTGGATTGTCTACTACTCATGGAGGCAGCACGTCAGGACATACGCTGGGTTCTTCATCTTGATAGCTCTTCATTAGTAATGAGCTTTTGCCTTGCTGGTGCTCTCATCCTCCCATAGGCTCTTCTTGTGTAGGGGTTGGGGGAGGGTAGAGGATTTCTGTTGATTGTATTACTTTTGCCTGCTATGCTTCTGGGGATAGATAGATAAGTTGGGGTTGGAGGGGGCTCTGCAGGCTGGTTGTTTTATTAGTTCATTGCTTCATTTGTACTATTTTTGCAGTGCTCTGTCGATATTTTGATAAATAAAGAAAGTTGAAAAAAATCTTTTACATCACATTCAATGTTGATTTAATCATGAATTGATAATAAGTGTGACAGTTGGGCAGACTGGATGGGCCGTTCAGGTCTGCTGTCACTTACTATGTTACTATAAATATTTGCTTAGAATTTGCCTAGGTGAATTCACAAATCAAGACTAGACATGTACTGGTGTTTGAAAATCTAGCAGAAATGTATGTGTACTTTTCACTAATGTAGGCAGTTATAAAATTACCTCTCAAAGGCATTTTATCAAAAAGATTGAGTAGAAAGATGTGGTAGCCATGTTAGTCCACTTTTAAAAGTAATCAATAGAAATAAAATAAAACATAGAAAAAAAATAAGATGATACCTTTTTTTATTGGACTAACTTAGTACATTTTTGATTAGTTTTCGAAGGTAACCCTTCTTTGTCAGAACAGAAATAAGCAAATGTTGATAAATAACAGTATATATATAAGTGAAATATCAAAGCATTTCAGTAACAGTCTCACAGGATGAGGGTGGGGTGGGTTAGGTAAGAGACAGGGAGGGCTAGGTGGATGAGACAGGGAGAAATGCATGGTGATAAGAGGCTGACAAACCAGTAGAATTTTATGGTTTATAATGGGCTAGAAGACCCAGATCTTTGTTAAGTCCTGTTTGCTGGATGTCAAAATATTTAATCATTCTGACTTCAAATGTCTTATGTTCCTGGATTGTCTTAAAGTTGTTGGTTTTTTTTTGTGAGGAGAGATTATTAGTTTCGTCACTCAATATAAGAGGACTAGAGATCGTGAAATCATACGACTGGAAAAACAATTGGTAGGGCTGCGGAGACAATTTGGTTTGACTCCGAGTCCACGAATAAGGCAGGATTTGATAGCAGTTCAGACTGTCCTGAATTCCTTATTGCATGATAGACAGATTAAATCTCAGACCTATGATAGATAGGTAAACTGTTAGCTAGGTTGATTGCACCAAAGTATACCTCTAGAAATATAGTGTCTATTAAAGATAACAGGGGGAAACTGATTCACACAGATCAGGAAATACGGAATGCTTTCCAAGCTTTTTACCAAAAACTTTATAGTGCAGACGAGAAAGGAGGGCTCTAGGGGGATCTTTATTTGAATGGAATAGAGACCCCCATTTTGAAACCAAAGGATTGTGAACGTTTGAATGCCCCGATCAGTGATGACAAGGTAACATGGGCCATTGGTCATAGCAAACTGGGCAAGGCCTCAGGTCCGGATGGGCTCAAGGCTGAGTTCTACAAATTGATGGGGGAATCTGTAGTTCCCACGTTGACTAAGGTATTTAACGCGTGGGTGGAATCGGGTCGGTTGCCGGAACATCTTAATTTAGCCCGGATCATAGTTTTTCCTAAGCCAAAGCGAGATGGAATGTTGATGACCTCCTATAGACCTATCTCCCTTTTGAATCATGAAGTAAAACGTTTTGCAAAAATATTGGCCAATAGAATGGGAAGGGTGTTGCCCCACGTTATTCATGAGGCGCAGGTGGGTTTTGTCCAGGGCAGATCTGTTGTTAAAAATCTTCAGATTATTCTGGCATCATTGGAATGACTGGGTCTAACTTGGGACTAGTCTGTAGTGATTAGTTTTGACGCAGAAAAAGCGTTCGATCACGTAGAGTGGCCTTTTTTGTTTTCTGTATTGGATGCTTATGGGTTTCAGGGTTGGTTTGTACAGGCGATTCGGGCTCTATATTGTTCCCCATGTGCTCAAGTAATGGTTAATGTAAATAATTCAGGGGACTTTGAGATTGGGCGAAGGACTAGACAGGGATGCCCCTTGTCACCATTATTATTTGCCCGTTGATTCGAAACATTAGCTCGTGTTTGGCTGTTCACGGGGTTTCGATTGGGAAGTTAGAGTTTAAAATAGCTGCGTTTGTGCTGTGTGTGTGTGAGCTTCGCTCTACATTTCATTCGGAGGACTATATCACACAAAATTTTGGAACGCATCAGCCTTTTGAAATTAGTCTATTGAAGCCTCCTTTGTCATTGGTGTGACCCCAGACGCAGGTGCGGTAGCACCGAAACACGGCCCGTGTCGGGTCTTTCTTAAATCAAAGTTCACTATTAAAGGATTTTTTTTAATGAAAAAACTGTGTTCCCTTTTGTTTTTAAAGGCCCTTTGTGCTGTTTTTTTGCTCGGTCTTCTTTTTCTGTACTTGGTTCCCTCTCTTTGTCACATTGGGGTAATCAAGTACATCAGTTGATGTCATGGGAGGCAAGGGAGGCAAGGGGCTCATGTCGATGTAAAGCACGCTTTTTAAAGATTTGGGGATGCCTGCTGGACACTTTAACCCAGAGAGGAAGAAGTCTTATTCTTAATACGTTGTGAAAAAGGAATGGTGTATGGCTTGGGTTCTGTTTAATGCATATATCATCCTGAGCAGGGGGTGGGGAGGGTGGGCTAGGGAGAGATCAATAGATGGGAGGGGGGAGTTATGATGGGGGGTAAGGGAAACATGTCGGTTAAAGGAGGGTTGATAATTCTTGTTAAAATATACTATTGGTAGGCTTGAGTTTATTGATAGTAATTTAGAAATAATAAGTAATTGCTGTTTAGACTTTGACTATTTGGACTGGTGTGATACCCCTAAATAAAAAGCTGAATCATAATGGAGGGGGGGATAACAATGATAAAATATTGATGACTGCTGATATTGTTACACATTTGTTTTTAGTGTGTTTGATATAGCATTACTGTACTTCTGGAGAGTTGGAATTGTATAATTTGGAGTGTCATCAATAAAAAATTGTTGAACCATAAAAAGGGGAGTTTCTTTCAGTGAAATCGGGAGCTCATCTGTGAGTAACGTAGGTACTGCACAGAGGACTTGTTCCTGGTCTAAAAAGCTCCTGGCTTTCGCTGTAACGCCCCCCCCCCCAGCTGATGATATGAGCCTGGATGATGTAAGGACAACTGATGATTGCATGTATAGTGTATTATTGCTTCTTTTCCTGATCTAAGAACTCTTAGCATTGCTTAGATGTGGAGACCAGTGATGTAATGATTGTTTATATAGCTAATCATTATGTGTATATAGCTAACCATTGTATATATCTTAATCATTGTAGATTTTAGCACCTCTAATAAAGGTTTCATTTATCTAATACGAATCCAAAAAAATCCATGGTAATTATTGAGTAGTCTGTGTCAGTGAGACAGGCTGTAAATCCATAGCAGTACAAGTATGAAAATATCCTTTATAAAATCAATGATCTGGAAACTTGGGAGCGTCTGAAAAGATCCTCGTGGCGTTCCCGAAGGAGGTTAGACAGAAGACGTTCCCACCATCGTTTGCACCTTGTGCTCTCAGTTGCTGGGACTGAATGATTCCTCTATATGTCTGGACTTGGAAACAGCGCAATGTTCTTTAGGGCAATGCGCTGCCGATCGTCCTCCGGACATTATTGCTCATTTCACAAGTTATGCTGTCAAGGAGTGGATCCTACAATGGGCCAAGCAGACCCCCGCAATTGGATTACAATGAACTTCAGAATCTCTGTTTATCATGACCTTTCCCAATACACACGTTGTCAATAGCAATTGCTGAAGCCCGCCTTGGACATTTTGATGAAAGAGAAGATCTCATGGTACAACCAAAACACAGGAAGTGGAAAGAACATGAATGTCCCACAAAGAGCCACAGGAAAAGGCAAGGAGTGGGAACAGAGTCAGGCTCTTCAAAACAGACCAAAGATGTTAGATGTAACATCGTCTTTAGGGTATTTTGTAAGCCACATTGAGCCTGCTAATGGGTGGGAAAATGTGGGATACAAATGTTACAAATAAATAGATGTAAATCAATAGCTTTATTGGAGGATGCCTCTGCATCACAAAGATTTTTTTAAAGATCACTCTCTTTTAGAATCTACACATCAACGATCTATATCTTCATATACAGACTACAAGACTCCCGAGGAAGACACCACATGTGCCGAAACATGGTACCCTGTTGAGTCATCCTCCAATAAAGCTTTTGATTTCCATCTAGCATCTGTAGTCTGTTCTGAAGAGCCTGACTCTATTCCCACTCCTTGCCTTTTCCAGAGAAGATCTCATACCATTGGGGCTTTCCTTTTTCTTTGAATGTTGAACTGCAGGGTAAACTACAACAAGTGCATTCACTGGCGGCTGCCTGGAAATTGCTGAATGCAGTGTGTCTAACAGCCACGGTTTCTCCTCCTGGCCTGGTGACTCCTGCCACCAGGGCTAAGTTGCAAAGATGGCAGGGGGTGCCAGCTAAGACCAAGAAGATGAAGGCTGTGGAGACTGCTGCTGTACTTATGTGACTAGGTTTTCTTATTTTCTTGTTCTGTATTCCCTAGGGTGCACTCTGCTGTTGTATTTTCCAGATTGTGGACTACTGAGTGAGTGAATGCTTTGTAGGCTGGCATGTGTCCTATGCTTGGTGGTGCCTGATCATGAGCTGTGTTTGGAGGTGGATCAGAGCAAGTGGTACGGGAGAGTGGTTTTTCACTGCTGTGAAGAAAGTGTGTTTTAAGCCTGTAAAATGTATTGGACCCCTGCTTGTTGGTGTAATACATAACAACCTTATTGTCAGTTTGAATTAAGATAATTTGGTTGGACAGCCGATCTCTGAAAGCCTTTAGAGCGTTTCAGATTGCTCGGAGCTCTAGGAGGTTGATATGAAGATCTTGATTCCTGAATGTGAAGCCCATCTGCATGAGCCCCTCACCCCAGGAGAGATGCATCCGTCATCAACACTTTTTGTGGCTGAACAATTTGGAATGGAAGTTCCAAGGTCAGATTGGATCAAATTGTCCATCACTGAAGAGAACGTACCAGCTCAGGGGACAATCGGATGACATCTTCTAGGCTCCCCGTTGCTTGATACCACTGAGAAGCCAGGGTCCATTGAGCAGATCTCATGTGAAGACGTGTCATGGGTGTAACATACACTGTGGAAGCCATGTGGCCCAACAACCTCAACATCTGCCGAGCTGTGACTTGCTGCAATGTTCGAACTTTGGATGTGAGGGACAGAAGGTTGTGCGCATGTGTCTCCGGGAGATAGGCTCGAACAGTCCGCATATCAAGCAAGGCTCTTATGAATTCCAATTGCTAGACAGGGGAGAGATGGGACTTGGGAAAATTTATTACGAACCCTAGTAGCTCGAGCACCTGAATAGTCTTCTGCATGGACTCCCGAGCACTGTCCTCCGAGGTGCTTTTTATCAGTCAATCATTGAGATAAGGGAACACATGCACTCCTAGTCTGCATAGCAATGCTGCAACTACTGCCAGACATTGGTAAATACCCTGGGAGCTGACGTGAGGCTGAAAGACAACATGCGGTACTGAAAATGATGTGTTCCCAGCCAAAACCAAAGATACTTCCTGTGAGCTGGAAATATTGGGATATGTATATATGCATCCTTCAAGTCCAGAGAGCATAGACAATCATTTTTCTAGGAAGAAGGGTGCCCAGGGAAACCATCCTGAACTTTTCTCGAACCAGGAATTTGTTCAGGGCCTACGGGTCTAGTATGGGACGCATCCCCCCAGTCTTTTTCTACACAAGGAAATACCTGGAATAGAATCCATGCCCTTCTTCCCCTGATGGAAGGCGTTTGACCGCATGGGCCTTTAGAAGGGTGCAGAGTTCCTCTGCAAGCACCTGCTTATGCTGAGAGCTGAATGAATGAGCTCTCGGTGGGCAATTTGGAGGTTTGGATTTCAAATTGAGGGTGTATCCTAACCGGACTATTTGATGAACCCACAGGTCAAAGGTTATGAGAGGCCACCTTTGGTGAAAATATTTGTACCTCCCCCCGACCACTAAGTCGTCCGGCACAGACACTTTTCTGGTGGCTATGCTCTGCTGGAGCCAGTCAAAAGCTCGTCTCTTGCTTTTGCTGGTAAGCAGCAGAGGCCTTAGGTGCACGCTGTTGATGAGAACGAGCCTGATGGGGTGTAGCCTGAGTAGGCTGGCGAGCCGCTGGGGGCATACCCCGAGACCCACCAAAATACCTCCTGGACAAGGAGATGGTAGCAGAAAACGCCTGGCGGGAGAGTGAAGACATAGCATCAGTATGCTTCTTGATCTGGTCAACCAGTTCTTCTACCTTCTCTCCAAAAAGATTATCTCCCTGGCATGTGGCATTCACCATCCTCTGCTGAACCGAATGGTCCAGGTCAGAGACGCGCAGCTATGAGAGTCTGTGCATCGCTATACCCTGGGCAGAGATTCTGGATGCCACGTCAAAAGGATCGTAAGTTCCCCAGGCCAAGAACTTGCGACACACCTTCTGTTGCTTGACCAGCTGGCAAAAAGGCTCGGCGTGCTCCAGAGGGAGTGCATCAACCAAGCCAGACAGCTGCCTCACCGAGTTCCACAAGTAGACACTCGTGAAGAGCTGGTATAATTGAATACGGGCAACAAGCATTGTGCCCTGATACATTTTCCTCCCAAAAGAGTTCAAGGTTCTAGCTTCTCTGCCTGGGGGAGCTGAAGCATAGTCCCTACTACCCTTGGCTCTCTTGAGAGTGGCATCCACCACCATGGAGTTGTGGGGTAACTGAGACCTCCCCAACCCAGATTCCCCGTGGGTCCGATACTGGGTGTCAATTTTCTTGGGGACCACAGGGACAGACAGAGGGGATGCCCAGTTCCACATGAGAACTACCTTCAGTACCTCATGCAGGGGGGCCTTCACTGCCTCCTTAGGTGGACAGGCGTAATCCAGGACCTCCAGCATCTTAGACCTGGGCTCATCCTCCACTTCTACTGGGAAGGGTATGGCCTCAGCCATTTCCCGCACAAACAAGGTGAAAGAGAGGCTCTCAGATGGTGATAAACATCTCTCAGGTGGAGGGGAAGGTTCTGAAGGAATCCCAAAAGACATCAGAGGAAAAGTACCTGGAATCCTCCTCAGACTCCCACGAACGCTCCTCCTTGGTGTCAGACAGCACTTCCCTCAGGGAAAACCAAGACCGGGCCCACCTCGACTTCAAAGACCCATGACCTCGAGAATGGCGTTGAGAGGTCAGTTCAAGTCTGGACTCCGGTGAAGCTTTCTCCACCGACGTCGAAGGAAAACCAGCCTGGGTGGCAGTCGACACCGGAACCGCAAGTGGCGCCGGTGACAGAGGCCACACTGCATGCTGGGGGCCAGGTGGGGCCACAGAGGAAGGCATGGTAGGCACCGGCACCCCTAGTGCCAATGCACATCACTGAATAAAGGCCTCCAACAGCTCTGGGAGCAAGGTCCGGAGTCACTCATCGAGAGCAGACATCGGTACAGGCTGTGGGGCCAGCGTGGGCTCAGGTTGCCGAACTTCCTGGGGTGTGGGAGCAGGATCTCGGCTGCTGGGAGATGTGTGGGTCAGCACCTCTTGAATGGAGGGGGAGCGGTCCTCCCGGCGCTAATACTTCTCGGGAGCCAGATCCCTCAATGTCCCAGAACTTCCAGCACCATGCATCGAAGGAGATCGGTGTCAGTGCTTCTTAGTCTTCGCCCGATGCACCTCATCGAGACTCCTCGGTACCGACGAGGACAACGTGGAATCCTCATGACGCCTCGGGTCGGGTCCGGTAATGGTCGGTCCCGGGGGGCCTGCACAGCTGGAGGGCTTGAGACAGGTGGAGACCCATTCGATGCCTCACTGCTCCCAGTGTGTTGGGGTCTCTGAGCAACCATCCCTAACAACTCCCAATGTCTATGCCTCCCTCGGTGCCAACGTCAACTCCGCTGACCTCGATGCCGACGTCATAGAACCGGGCTCCAAAACGTTTTTCTCTCTGAGCCTCTCGAGCAATTTGTATCCTCTTTTTCATATAAAGACAGAGGAGACAACTCGCTGGGCTATGGTTGGGCCCAAGGCACTGGATACAACAGGAATGGGTATCTGTGCCTGAGATGGTCCGGTTGCAGCGAGAAGACAGCTCCTGCGAAATTAAAAAACATGATTGTACCAGAAAAAAGGGAATGAAGGGAGAAGAAACTCGACCAAGCAGGCCTAACTACGGCCGTGACGAAAAAAGAAAGAAAACTTGATGCGGCCAAAACGAATCTAGGGAAAAATAAAAGAAATAAAGAGAAAAAAAGGGCAAAAAAACACCACAAAAAGGCACTGAAGGCTCGTTCCTAGGTGAAGAAGGACCCACAGAAAAATCTGCTGCTCCTCGCGTGGAAAAACGAGAACTGAAGAGCACAGTCACGCGGCAGGCAGGAAGGCACTCCGCACATGCGCAGTCAAGCACGGAGCACGCATCAGAAGGCTCTAGCAAATTTTTTGCTATTTATTATGCCGAATGTCAAACCACTTGTGAGAATGAACCAGTCTGCTTGTCCTTGGAGAATGCTTAGTACACTCCTAATAATGCCTTAGCATGAACTTTATGATAGAATTCTAAGTAAACAGTCTGTTCTGCATCAACACAAACCACATTCACACTTATGGAAACTTTGTAAACAAATATTTTTAGATATCTTACTCAGTCACTCACAGAACACAGACAAACCCTCATTAATTACAGAATAAAGGACCAAAAATTAGAAAAGGAAAGGGAAATCACATTTTCTATAAGCAGTACAGCAGCCATAGGAGAAATAAAAAGAAAAATGCATTCTCTACTGTAGGAAGCAAAATGCAAGCTTACTTTCTACCCCAAAATAAAGCCCACAAATAAATTATCTGGATACCCATGAAATGTTAAAAATTTGTGGGACCCAGTGTCTCCAGTCACAGTGTTTAAATCTATTCTGCAAAGACGCACCGTGTTCATTAAGTGGGTATTTATCAAATAGAAGTTAGACAACATACTAGCTTATACGTGTGTAAGTGGACACATACTCATCTATACGTTAATATTCTGAACATTTACACCTGTTACAAAATAAAGCATCTCTTTCCCAACCAGGTCCATCAATCTGAGTGCAAGTAAATCAAGAGAAGGGTGGGGGAACACAACAGAGATGATCAACATTACCCCATACCCCTTAGCACTACCACCAATAAAATATGCATATAGGGAAATAGATAAAATCTGGATACCCCAGATCCATCAGATCCAGTCTATATCACCTTAAATCAGGTTTCAATGAAGAATCAGGCTTTTAACCAGTCAGCCACATCCAGTGGTGTGCTGGTAAATTTTTAACAGGCTCTCTCCCCGGTCCACCTCGCCCCCCCCCCCCCCATCCACCTCTGTGCCCCCCCCCCCAAATTGCAGAGCTGGCTATAGCCGGGGGGGGGGGGGGGGGCAATGCATTACTCTCTCCAGGAAAAAAAAAATTAAATGATCCCAGGCTCCAATCTAATTCATGTTTAATATGGGATAAAATGCCATAAATAAGTAAATAAATATAAACTTTTAACGTTCAGCACCTGATTCTCAAAGTGGACATATTCCAAACACTATAATGAACAATTATTTTTTTCTACCTTTGTTGTCTGGTGATTTTGTTTCTCTGATCATGCTGGCCCAGTATCTGATTCTGTTGCTCTCTATCTGTTCCCTTGACTCTGTTTCCAGGGCTTACTTTCCATTTATTTCTTTTCTTTCCTCCTTTCTTCTTCATTTCTGGTCCTCCGCAGACATGACTGTACAGTGGATCCAGCTTCTGCCTATTTTCTCCATCCATGTGCAGTTTCTCTCCTCACTTTCTTTTCCCTCATCTAATCTCCTTCCTCTATCTTCCCTCCATGTCCAGCATTTCTTCTCTCTCCCTTCCCTCCCCTCCATCCATGTCCAGAATTTCTCTGGCCCTCCCCTCCATCCATGTCCTGAAACTCTCCTCTCTCCCCTGCCCCTCTCTATCCATCCATGCCCAGCAATTCTCTCCCCTGCCCCCTCTGCCCATACATGCCCAGCAATTCTCTCCCCTGCCCACCTCTACCCATCCATGCCCAGCAATTCTCTCCCCTGCCCCCCTCTGCCCATACATGCCCAGCAATTCTCTCCCCTGCCCCCCCTACCCATCCATGCCCAGCGATTCTCCTCCCTCCCACTCCCATCCATGTCCAGCGATTCTCCGTCACCCCCACCCTCCCCTCCCATCCATGTTTTGTATTAACTCCGTCGAAGTGCCGCGTTATTTAAAGCCCTGCTGCCCGTCTCCAGCCTTCCCCTGCTCCCTGCTTGCTTCGTGATGATGTTCGTTCCCTCAGTCCCACCTTCGTGGAAAAAGGAAATGACATCAGAATGATGTCAGAAGCTGGGACTAAGGGCACAAACTCATCAGAAGCAAGCAGGGAAGGCTGGAGAGGAGCAGCAGGGCTTTAAATAACGCGGTGCTTCGACGGAGGTAATACAAACTGACGGATGGGAGTGGGAGGGGAGGGTGGGGGTGAAGGACATCGTTGGACATGTTTAGGAGTGGGAGGGGAGGTAAGCATGGCCTGTGATGGCGCCCTCCTGCCATGCTTACCTCCTGTAATGGAGCCGGCTCGCCCCCAAGAACAACCGGCTCGCAAGAACTGTCACAATTTAACAAGCGGCTCTTGCGAGCCGGAGCAAGCCGGCTCCAGCACACCACTGGCCACATCCTCGGATCTCTATAGTAGTACTTAGTTCTAAATCATAATTATTGGGTCATTTGGAGGGGCTGGTTATAGGGATTCCCTGTATTTATTTTAAAAACATTAATTAGATTGATTATGTTCAATGGAAAATAAATCTGTTGGCTCAGGCTATTGCTATGTGAATATTCCATCACTGTTTCGTTATTTTTGCCAAGTATTAAATATTATGGGCATTTGCTTTAAACTTCTGATTGTTTTAATTCATTTATCCAGATCTTATACTGCTTTTTAAACCAAAAAGTGAATCCTAAGGGTGGCTGAACAATTAGGTATAAACTATGTTGTTTCTGACTTTTCTTATTTTTGACTGCTTTGGGTCCTACTGATCTGTACATCTGCTGTCTAGAATTTTGGAAGACAGAAATGAGAAAATAAAAATTAAGTTTTGGATGTGCTCTGTAGAAGTTGTTGTTTACTTTTGCAATGTGTGAAAGGATGCCTGTTCTGGTGTATGGTAAAATTATGTCTTACCTGATAATTTTCTTTCCTTTAACGCAGCAGATGAATCCTGGAACTAGTGGTTAAGTCCGCCTACCAGCAGGTGGAAATAGAAATAAACAAACTAGGCGTGTCAAGATGGCGGATTGACTGGAGGACGCTCTGCAAGCTCCTGAACCTTTCCCTGGTGCAAGAATTTCTTTCTGGCTATGGATAAAATTTATCTTCTGCTAATATGCCGCATACCAAGTGGAAAGGAGCGGTCAAGAGCTTACCGGCAGTAAACTCGGAGACAGCTCTGTTTCAGACGACGCTTGATAGATACGCCACCAGCACACCACGGCAAACCGGCTCGAGTCAAATTCCTGCAGTGGGAGACGGAGGTGGAACGCCTTCTCCACAGGGAATCGTTACAACCTTATCATCGCCGGAACTTAATCCCCCGCCCTGCCCAGCGGGTTTCAGAAGTGGGCTAGAATTCCTGGAATTGCCCGAGTGGTGCTACAGGAAATCCTTCTGCCGGAGCCCTAACTGAAGCGCAGGGAGAAGTTAACAACGTTGAGCTGAAAGCTCCAGAGGCGGTAACTTTAGACTCTATCTGGAAAGCGATACAAACGCTGACTTCAACAGTTGCTCCAATCGTGAGTAAACTAGACATTTTAACTTCAACATTTGAGACCTTTAAGAAAGATTCGGTCCTTCAACGTTTTACTTCCTATAGTTTCGGCTTGTTTGAATGCAAGTGTTCCATCAGGAATCGCTCACCAGTAGAGACCGTTTTCGTCAGCATTGAAAATGTCACGAGGTGCAAACTTGTTCAAGATGGTAGGAAGAACTGAAACAACCCAATTTTCAGCACCAAAGTCATCAGCGTCTTGTTTCTCACCATGCTATTTCTTGAATTTTATGCTGTTGCTCTCCTTCCATCTTATCAACCATCCAACAGTGGCTTTGAATTCAGTTAGTCCAAGACTTTCAGCTAGCTGATTAGCTTTCTCCATAAGCAGTGGACCACTGACAGGAAACTGTCTGCTCCTGACTCGAGAAAACCACCGAAGAAGAGCATCTTCTACCTCCTCAGCTTTTCCCGCCCATTTCCTTTTCCGTTGTGGATCTGTATTGTTTTGCCAGTCTTCCAGAAGCTGGTCTTTCTGCTTCAAGATACGTGAAATTTGACTGGGATTGAGAAGTATCATTTAAATACCCCCATAATCTTTGCATTGGATTTCCCGGCGGGTCGGGAGGAGCGAGTGTATGGGCAGTGGTCGGCAGCATCACTGCGAGTATTGGGCCAGTTTTGGGAAGAGGGACGCTGCTGTACATCTGACACTTTGAAGGAGGAATATGGGTTGGTGGACAGGGATAACATTCACTATATGCAGGTCCGAGATTTTATACAACGGAAAGCCAAGGATGACCTGTCCTTACAAATTACTGAATTAGAACGGGCTATGGACTCGGGGGTAGGGAAAGGTGGAATATCTAAAATTTATAAAGCGCTGCTGCACCACTCGTTCCACCTGACTCCTTATCTTAAAAAATGGGAGGCTCTGCTAGCGGTACAATATACGAGGGAAAAATGGATAAAGATATTTAAAACACTATTGACCTTTACGGTGTCGACGCCACGTAGAAAATGGCTATAAGATGCTCTATCAGTGGTATCTCACGCCCTATAGGTTGTCACGTATATTTAAATCAGGGGCGTCGACATGCTGGCGGGGATGTGGGGCACAGGGTACATTCTGGCATATATGGTGGGAGTGCCCGGTGATCCACAAGCTCTGGATGAATCTAATAGCCCAAATACAAGGTAAATTGGGAATTCGGGTTACACTGTCCCCAGATTTATGTCTGCTCAATATTCCTGAAGCAGGTATTCGTAAGGCTCAACATTGCTTGCTGATATATATAGTGACAGCGGCTCAGACCTTGATTGCCAGGATGTGGAAGCAGGTGTTGGCTCCTACGGTGGAGCAGGTGCTGGCAAAAGTAGACTTTTGCTGTATAATGGATAAAATGACAACTTCTAGAAGAGGAACAATGATTTGATTCCTTAAAACATGGAATACATATATGGAGTGGAGAGGTTTGGTGATGTAATCTATTAGCAAGTCCAGACCTCAGGAATTCGAGATGTATGTGTTGAGTTACCTCGGGGGGGGGGGGGGGGGGGGGGGAGGGGAGGGAGGACAGGGTGGAATGGGAGGATGGGGGGCAGGGGGTTTGGTTATATTTTATGTAACTAACAGAAGAAGATGGCTTATTGTATTATTTGAGTGAAATGTTCGCTGTATTCTGTTGAATGAAAATTAATAAATATATTGTTAAAAAAAAATTTGACTGGGATTGACACCATATTCTTTAGCAATAGATGCTTGACTTTGTTTGTTTTCTAATTTTTTAAGAACTTCTATTCATTCAGCCAGTGTTAAAGTCTTACAGTTCCGCCACGATGATGACGACGACCCCGGT
Source organism: Microcaecilia unicolor (assembly GCF_901765095.1). NCBI lineage: Eukaryota > Metazoa > Chordata > Amphibia > Gymnophiona > Siphonopidae > Microcaecilia > Microcaecilia unicolor. The sequence goes on from NC_044036.1 coordinate 217,403,422, forward strand.
GCACGCTCTAACAGCATTCTTTCACTTATTCTGCCTGTGGCAGTTAAAGAGGCAGTAAATTTGAAATCTCGTTGGTTGTCACGCGCCAATCGGCTTCCATATTCCATGCGCGCACTTATGCGGAGTCTTTCCTGCAGAAGAGCGATCTTTGAACCATGCATATAAGCGAATCTTGCACTTATCAGTGGTGCGCTAAACCAAAGTTTGTCCCCATAGAAATTGATGGTGCCAAAAACGGGACCGAAGTACGGCATGCAGTTAAACAGAGCATGTGCTTATCCGACGTGCACTTAAGCCTTTTAAGGCACTGCCTATCCAACTGGATACAAGGAAAGCAAGGGCCCTGTTTACTAAGGTGCGTTAGTGTTTTTAGCGTGCCTACACTTAGCGCTAACTATGTAGGCGCATATAGGGATATTGTAGGCACGTACATGGTTAACACACGTTAAAAATGTTAACGCACCTTCAATGCTGCTTAGTAAACAGGGCCCCAAGTGTGGTCCAGTGAAGACTAATTCAAAATAACCTGTTCCTTAGCTGGGCTCTAGTATTATCTTATTTGAAATGTGACCATACCATGCCTTTGTAACATAGTAACATAGTAGATGATAGCAGAAAAAAGACCTGCACGGTCCATCCAGTCTGCCCAACAAGACAAACATATGTGTAAACCTTACCTTGATTTGTACCTGCCTTGTTCAGGGCACAGACCGTACAAGTCTGCGCAGCAGTACTTCCCGCCTCCCAACCACCAGTCCCACCTCCCACCACCGGCCCCGGCACAGACCGTATAAGTCTGCCCTCCACCATCTTCGCCTCCCAACCACCAACCCCTCTTCCCCCCACCTGCTCCACCACCCAATTTCGGCTAAGCTTCTGAGGATCCATTCCTTCTGCACAGGATTCCTTTATGCATATCCCACGCATGTTTGAATTCCGTTACCGTTTTCATCTCCACCACCTCCCGCGGGAGGGCATTCCAAGCATCCACCACCCTCTCCGTGAAAAAATACTTCCTGACATCTTTCCTGAGGCTGCCCCCCTTCAACCTCATTTCATGTCCTCGTGTTCTACCGCCTTCCTATCTCCGGAAAAGATTTGTTTGCGGATTAATACCTTTCAAACATTTGAACGCCTGTATCATATCACCCCTGTTCCTCCTTTCCTCCAAGGTATACATGTTCAGGTCAGCAAGTCTCTCCTCATACGTCTTGGAACGCAGTGGTTATGTTCACTAATAAGTTAAACAATTAACTGGCTTTCTTAAAAGAATTATACAGCCTTTGGATACATGATCAGGAACACAAATATATACTTATTTATTCAATATCACAATTCCTCATGTGCAGCCACAAAACAACCTTTTAGGGTGGATAGTGTTTACAATAATCCCCTTTTATTATTGACCATTTAGAAGAGATAAGAGTCTTTAGTTGTGGCACAGTATAAGTCAGCACAATAACAAAATATAAGAAAACCAATGGACTGCATTAAGGGCTTAGAGCCCATTTAGTTATGTTTAAACAAATGAGAGATCTGCATGAAACAAAATATTTATTTTTATTTTGACTTATAAAACCACTTATCCCTGAAATATGCTCAAAACTGAATAATCCATTTGTGTATTTAAAATGTAAATTTCTACAAAACAGATCAAATGAAGATGTGATTGCACCTGTCCCAGTGAAAGGAGAGTTTAATTTTACTTCAATTTAATTTCAATGTATTCCATCTTTATAACACCAGACTTCTTAAGACAGATTACAACAACAGTTAAGATGAACCCATCAGCAAACAGGATATCCTGATATCGTCACTGAAATTTGGCCATCTGTATTGTATAGAACAGTGTAGAAAAATGAGCACAAAATACAGAGTTTATAACTGCTGTTTCCACCAGCTATAATAATTTTTAAGCTGTTGATATTCAATTTTTATTTCATGACATTTATATCTACATATGGGAAGCTTTCAAATAAGTAAAAAAAAAAAAAAAAAGTTTGTCCTCCACCCTTTAAGGCACTGTCTATCCAACTGGAACAGATTTTGACTTTTTATAGATGGACCACACATAGGCAGTCCCTTATTTGTAATAATTTTTTGCTATTGTTTTGGGTGGCTTCAGCCCAAATAAGGGGCTAGATAGGCTCATACCGTCTCCTGTTCTCAATGATCTAACCACCTTCCAGCACACCTCTCTCCCTCCCAGCTCCCCAGCCCAACCCAGCAGAGTAACACTTCTTTACTAGATCCAGCACCCTTCCCTCTCCCTCCCTGCAGTTTTCCTACCTTGCCTCTGTAGTGGCACCGCAGCGATTAAAGCAGGGCTGCCTTGGAGCCTTGGGCTTCCCTGGAAATACCCTGCCCTACTCTCCTCTGAAGTAACTTTCGGTTTCCGCGAGGGTGGATGGAAACAAAGTTACAGAGGAGGGTGGGGTATGCTCCAGGGCAGCTCTGCTGTCTGTCCTGCTTCAATCACTGTGGTGCCGCTACGGAGGCGAAGTGGAAGGAGAGAGAAGGTAAAATTATGTATCATACCTGATAATTTTCTTTCCATTAATCATAGCTGATCAATCCATAGACTGGTGGCTTGTGTCCATCTACCAGCAGGTGGAGATAGAGAGCAAAGCTTTTGCCTCCCTATATGTGGTCATGTGCTGCCGGAAACTCCTCAGTATGTCGATATCAAAGCTCCATCCGCAGGCCTCAGCACTTAGAGAATTACACCCACAAAGGGACACTCTGCCCAGCTCACCACCGCCGAAACGGGGGAGGGGAATTAACCCAGCTCATCCCCACATAAGTGGGGGAGGGGAATCCGTCCAGCTCATCCCCGCAGAGCGGGGGAGGGACACCACCCCGCCGATGCAGGGGGATCTGGCTTATCCTTCAACCGCAACCGCGGGAGGAGCTGACTGACCCTAACACCGCCGAAGCGGGAGGGGTACAAAGCTGCCCTACAGCCGCACGAAGTGGGAGGGAGCGCCGGCAGAATTTATGTCTCAATCCAGCCCCGTAAAACGGAGGGGAGAGGAATGCAGCAGCTCACTGTAACACAAACTCGTCTCAACTCTTGAAGAATCCAATTGAAAAAACTTGAACACGAAGTCCTCCTGAACAGGAACTGAAAACTAAACTTGAACCTGAAATGCAACCAGAATATAAACAGTACAGATATCTGGGAGGGGCTATGGATTGATCAGCTATGATTAATGGAAAGAAAATTATCAGGTATGATACATAATTTTACCTTCCATATCATCATGCTGATCAATCCATAGACTGGTGGGATGTACCGAAGCAGTACTCACCCAGGGCGGGACATTGAAATCCCTGACCGCAACACTGAAGCTCCAAACCGGGCCTCTGCCCGAGCAGCCACAGTCAAGCGGTAATGCTTGGAGAAGGTATGGGCCGATGCCCAAGTTGCCGCCTTGCATATCTCTTCCAAGGAGACGGACCCGGCCTCTGCCATCGAGGCCGCCTGAGCTCTAGTGGAGTGAGCCTTCAGCTGAATAGGCGGCACCTTCCCCGCGGTCACATAAGCCGCTGTAATGGCTTACTTGACCCATCTTGCCACTGTAGGCTTAGCAGCCTGCAGACCCTTACGAGGACCTGCAAACAGGACAAACAGATGATCCGATTTCCGGAAATCATTAGTCACTTCCAAGTATCTGATGATGACTCGTCTCACATCCAGAAATTTGAGAGCAGAGTATTCCTCTGGGTAGTCCTCCCTACGAAAGGAAGGGAGACAGAGCTGCTGATTCACATGGAAGCGAGAAACAATCTTGGGCAGGAAGGAAGGCACTGTGCGAAGAGACACTCCTGCCTCAGTGAACTGCAGAAAGGGCTCTCGACATGAGAGTGCCTGGAGCTCGGAAACTCTTCTGGCTGAAGTGATAGCCACCAAAAAGACTGCTTTCAACGTCAGGTCTTTCAGAGATGCCCTCGACAAGGGTTCAAAAGGCGGCTTCTGCAAGGCTCTTAGCACCAGGTTGAGATTCCACGCAGGCACCACTGAGTGCAGAGGAGGGCGCAGGTGATTAACTCCCTTGAGAAAACGTACCACATCTGGCTGCGAAGCCAGGGAAGCACCCTTCAGGCGGCCCCTGAAGCAAGCCAAAGCCGCCACCTGGACTTTAAGGGAACTGAGCGACAGGCCCTTCTCCAGACCTTCTTGCAGGAACGCCAGCACTGAAGAAATTGGAGCAGTGAAGGGAGAAAGTGAGCCTGCTTCACACCACGCTGCAAAGGTACGCCAAACCCTGGCGTAAGCAGTAGAAGTAGAGCGCTTCCTCGCTCTCAGCATAGTGGCGATGACCTTGTCTGAGAAGCCCTTCTTCCTCAGACGCTGCCGCTCAATAGCCAGGCCGTAAGACCAAAGGGGGAGGGATCCTCCATCACCACGGGACCCTGATGCAACAGGCCCTGCTCCACTGGCAGCCGCAGAGGGTTGTCCACTGATAGCCTTATCAGGTCCGCATACCAGGGACGTCTGGGCCAGTCCGGACCCACCAGGATTATTCGGCCCGGATGCTTTGCCACCCGGTCTAGTACCCTGCCCAACACGGGCCAGGGCGGGAACACATAGAGAAGCTCCTGTGTCGGCCACTGTTGGAGAAGAGCATCTACTCCCAGAGATCGAGGGTCCCGTCCTCTGCTGAAAAAGCGCGGCACTTGGCAATTGGCCGATGACGCCATCAGATCTAGGCTCGGCTGGCCCCAGCGCTTCGTGATGTCCAAGAACGCCTGAGCCGATAACTGCCACTCTCCGGGATCCAAGGTATGGCGACTGAGAAAGTCCGCCTTGACATTCATGACTCCGGCAATGTGGGCCGCTGACAGCTGTTCCAGGTTCGCTTCCGCCCACTGGCAGAGATTCATGGCTTCCTTGGCTAGAGGGGCGCTCTTGGTACCTCCCTGGCGGTTGACATAGGCCACAGCCGTGGCATTGTCCGACAGGACCCATACTGGCTTCAACGCCAGTACCGGGAGGAACTCCAAAAGCGCCAACCGAATGGCTCTGAGTTCCAGGAGGTTGATAGACCACTTTGCCTCTGCAGGAGACCAGAGCCCCTGCGCTGTCCTTCCCAAGCAGTGGGCTCCCCAGCCCGTCAAAGAGGCGTCCGTCATGACGACAATCCACTCCGGGGTCACAAGAGGCATCCCTGCAGACAACTTGTCTGTCTTCAGCCACCAGCTCAGCACCTTGCGCACTGCTGGGTCCAAGGGAAGGCGCACAGCATAATCCTCCGACACTGGAGTCCAGCGCTGCAGCAGAGAGAGTTGTAGTGGTCTCATATGAGCCCTGGCCCAGGGCACTACTTCCATCGTGGCCGTCATAGAGCCCAACAGTTGCACATAGTCCCAAGCCCGAAGAGGAGAGGCTACTAGGAACTGGTCCACCTGAGCCTGAAGTTTGACAATCCGATTGTCCGGCAGGAACACTCTGCCCACTTGGGTGTCGAATCGAACTCCCAGATACTCCAGGGACTGAGTCGGGCGCAGCTGGCTTTTCTCCCAGTTGATGATCCACCCCAGGGAGCTCAAAAGAGCAATCACCCGGTCCACAGCTTTGCCGCACTCTGCATAAGAGGGGGCTCGGATCAACCAGTCGTCCAGATAAGGATGGACTTGTACTCTTGCCTTTCGCAGGAAGGCCGCGATGACCACCATTACTTTGGAGAAGGTCCGCGGAGCAGTAGCCAACCCGAACGGAAGGGCTCTGAACTGGAAGTGTTGGCCCAGGACTGCAAAACGCAGAAAGCGTTGATGAGGAGGCCAGATGGGAATATGCAAGTACGCTTCCTTGATGTCCAAGGATGCCAGGAACTCCCCTGCCTTCACTGCCGCTATAACAGAGCGGAGAGTCTCCATGCGAAAGTGCCGAACTTTCAAGGCCCGATTGACCCCTTTGAGGTCGAGGATAGGCCGTACAGAACCTCCTTTCTTTGGTACCACAAAGTAAATGGAGTAACGTCCCTTGCCAAGCTGATTTTCTGGCACCGGAACGACTGCACCCAGGCGGATCAGATTGTCCAAGGTCTGCTGCACTGCCACAGCTTTGACTGGAGACTTGCAGGGAGAGAGTACAAACCCGTCTCTTAAGGGTCGGCAGAACTCTAGCTTGTAGCCGTCTCTGATGACTTCCAGCACCCAAGCGTCTGAAGTTACCCTGGTCCACTCGCCCAGAAACAAGGACAGGCGTCCTCCAATCTGCACTGGGCCATGGACCAGGACCCCGTCATTGGGTACGAGACCCTGGGGGAGGACCGGAGGGCGCACCTCCGGGACGGCGGTCTCTGCGAAAGGAATGCTGCTTGGGGGAGAAGTTCCTCTTGAAGGAAGAGGGGGCAGAGGAGCCCGACTTGCCCGGGCGGTACCGACGGGCTTCCTGAAACCGTCCTCTGGAGATACCGGGGCGAGCACTGGCCCGAGCCCTGACCTCTGGTAACCTCTTGCCCTTAGACGTGCCGAGATCGGTCACAATTTTGTCCAGCTCGACCCCAAAGAGCAACTTGCCTTTAAAAGGCAACTTAGCCAGGCGGGACTTAGAGGCGTGGTCCGCAGACCAATGTTTCAGCCAAAGCCACCGCCGCGCAGAGACTGTCTGAGCCATACCTTTAGCCGAGGCTCTCAAGACATCATACAGTAAGTCTGCCAAATAAGCCAAGCCCGATTCCAGGGCCGGCCAATCAGCCCTCAAGGAAGGATCCGAGGGGGAAGCCCGCTGCACAATCGTCAGGCACGCCCTGGTCACATAGGAGCCGCAAACTGAGGCCTGCAAACTTAAGGCAGCCGCCTCGAAGGACGACCTTAAGGCCGCCTCCAATCTTCTGTCTTGGGCGTCCTTTAGGGCCGTGCCACCTTCCACCGGCAATGCCGTTTTCTTAGTCACCGCAGTGATTAAAGAATCCACGGTAGGCCAAAGAAAGGCCTCCCGTTCACTTTCAGGCAAAGGATAGAGGCGGGACATAGCCCTAGCCACTTTGAGGCTCGCTTCCGGGACATCCCATTGAGCCGCAATTAAGGTGTGCATGGCATCATGCACGTGGAAGGTTCTAGGCGGGCGCTTCGTCCCCAGCATAATGGCGGAGCCAACAGGGGCTGAGGGAGAGACGTCCTCTGGAGAGGAAATCTTCAAAATGCTCATGGCCTGCACTAACAGGTTGGGCAAATCCTCTGAGCGAAAGATCCGTGCTGCAGAGGGGTCATCCGCTCCATCCGAGCGGGAATCCGTCTCCTCCAAGGAATCCCCAAAGGACCGTTGGGAGAACTCAGATACGCTGCCCTCATCTACATCAGAGGAAACAGAGTCCTCTAAGGCCTGGGAATCCACCCGAGGGCGTTTACTTCCGGGGGCCTCAACCCCTTTATCGGACAAGGGAGAAGGGGCAGCGTTTTGCATAAGGAAGGCCTGATGCAGCAGCAAAATAAACTCGGGGGAGAAACCCCCCAGACTGTGCACTTCAGCAGCCTGGGCCACAGCCCTAGACGCACCCTCAACCGGCGCTCGCAAGAGCGGGGGAGAAACATGCTGTGCATCCAAGATGGCGTCCGGCGCGACACTCCGCGAAGGAGCCGCGCGGGAAGAACGGCGCTTAACTTTAGCCGCTTTTTTGCCGTCGCCCAAATCAAGGGCGGCCATGGCATTAACTTCTCCCAGCTCAAGGGCGGCCCAAGAAGAAGCCGTCCGAGCAGAGTGGCCGGCCAAGATGACGGAGGCGAGCAGCGGGGGATGGGCGTTTATGGCGGGAAAAACCGCCGCACCGGAGGAAGACCCGGGACACTGACCGGCCTCCGAACTGACACCCAACAAGGGTGAATCAGACTTTAAGACCCCCGCATCCCCGCTAGAAGCGCACACGCGGTCCGGGGAGCGATTCTTCGCGCCCTCGCCCTCCGACGCCATAGGCCACGTGGAGATCGATCGGGGAACCCCCTGCCCGCTATAAAAAGGTAAAAATTACCTGCTTCTCGCTCCGAGCTGTAACGACCTGGTGTCCCAGTGAGTAGCTGCAATAAACGTTTAAATAAACGTCAAAATAAATGCCCTTAAGGACGTTCAAAAATTTTTTATTTTTTTTTCAACGGAGCCAGCGGGAGGGAGGAGAAAAGGAGGGACCTGGCGCCACCAGGTTTGCACTTGCTCAAGAAGAGCCCTCAACCCCAGGTACTCAACAAAACCTAACAATTAGGCTTGGAGACCTAGCCAGAGCTGCTGCTGTGTGTGACCACCACCTGCTGAGATAGAGAACATACTGAGGAGTTTCCGGCAGCACATGACCACATATAGGGAGGCAAAAGCTTTGCTCGCTATCTCCACCTGCTGGTAGATGGACACAACCCACCAGTCTATGGATTGATCAGCATGATGATATGGAAGGGGAGATGCCTGCATTGGAAGCATCCGTGGACAGTCAGGGGCAGGGATGAAGTGCACGGACACGCAGGCACCTGGCTGGTCACCATCATTGGGGGGGGGGGCTGAGACAGGAATGCAGGGGGCCTGGGCCCCCGAGGCCCCCTGTAGCTATGCCACTGGTTGGCACACAGATAAGTGCCTATAGTGACGTAACCAGTTTTTGTTTGAAACTTGACTGTTCTGGGCTCTGATTGGCCTGGAGGTTGAAATTACCCTGGGAAAAAGATTGTAAGCTCCTTTGAGCAGGGATTGTCCTTTGTTAAACTGTACAGCGCTGCGTAACCCTAGTAGCGCTATAGAAATGTTAAGTAGTAGTAGTAGTAGTAAAAAGAAGCCAGCAGATCAATATAACATCAGAAAGATTTTATTGAAGATACCGCATGTAAACAAATTGCCCGACACAGGCCGTGTTTCGCCCACCAAGGGCTGTGTCAAGGGCTAATTTGAAACCTTCTGAAAGGAGCAACTCTAAAAACGGAAAACTTGTGGTGTATAATAGATTGGAAAAAACCAGCGCATACAGCAGATGCCTAAAATGATGCGACTCTTAACACAATGCAAGCAAATTCAAAGGATATCCAGCCTCAATATAAAGTATTCTTATTGAAGTCCTATGTGAGCGGAATCCATTATACAACTTGGACGAGATTTTGCTACGTGGAAAGGACTCATTTGTTAAGTGTGATTAATCAACAATTGTGTAACTCTGCTCTGATGTACTACTCCTTATTCAGTATCAGTCCCGTTGTATTAGCTTATAATTTTTTGACAATTTCTTGAAATATTGTATGAGTGAATAAGAGAGAATGTTAGCGTTTGTGTGTGATAAATTTTTATGACCATGAGTTAACAAGATAAGAATAAGAGGATTAGATTTATATAAATAAAATCAAAAGATTTTTGCAAGTCTAACGGTTGTTGTTATGTGAATGTTTATTGAAATACGACCAATTATTGAGTGTGAACCTTAATTCATATTGTGTATACAGATTAGAGATATCCTGAAAACCCAAACTGTTTATGGCCCTCGGACAATCAGTGAATACCAATGATTTAGATCTCCTCTATTTGACTTCCAATGAATGCCACTGAGAAGCTGGTGTTATCACAGATTCAATGTTCCCTTACCTGTACCAACTCTGAGATATTGGTGTTTTGTCAACCCATGTTAGATTGTCTGCTGCAGTCTGACGATGTAGTCCAATCCAGTATATGCCTGCATATTTTGTGAGTTTCTCCAGAAAAAACTGCAATAACAAAACCACAGTTTTTTCAATAATATGCTAATGACAACCATCACTGTCATAAAATGATCCAGCAAATACAATGAGAACAAAACCTATGATACAAAGATTCACAAGTGGAGGAGTAGTCTAATGGTTTGTTCTGCATCCATATTCATGGAGGCAGGGTGTATTGTGTATATTTAATATGAGTATTATTTGTATTTAATTGCATTCTTTGTGTAATAGATAGCACTGTGTATCAGGACTTCTTTCCTATAGTTTGCAATCCCTGTGATTGATTCCTTGTGAGCTTTCCCTATTGGCTCTGAGCTAGGGCCAGCCGTCCCTCTCTGCCCCTGCAGGATGTGATAGAGCCAATCCTTCCTAGCACGCCTTTGTGATCAGCAGCTGTTCTATGGGCTGATCCATCCTTAATCTACTGTAATTCCATCAAGATTTTTCATCTTTTCCCCATTTATTTTCTCTGAGTTCTCCCCCTTATTTTCCTTGAGTTTTACAGCTTTTCCTCTCAGCTGGGCTGAGGTTCTGGCCATTTCCATGCCTCTGAGGTGGCTAGATACATACTCTATGAGCAGAAGGCCATAATTCTTTTACAAGCAACTGAACTGTAAATTGAATTTTCTTTGTTTATTCTGAGTACCACAATAAAGAAGATTTGCTTAAGAATTAAGAGTCTACTGGTGAAGCTTCTACTTGGAGATGGTTTATGCTGGCTGTTTAAGCTATACTATACTTTGCCTAGAACAAGTATACCTTGCCTAGAACAGTACATGGTTAGTGCATTGGGCTCAGACCATGGGGAACTGGGTTTAATTCCCACTACAGCTAACCCCCCATTGCCCCAGGTGCACACAATTAGATTGTAAGTCCACTAGGGGCAAAGTACGTACCTGCATAAATGTAACCTGCGTTGGTTGTACCACAGAAAGGCAGTATATCAAATTCATGACTTTTTCAAAATAACAACAGAAATTGTTTGCTTGTAACAACTGCTCAGCTCTTTGCCTCCATCACTGAGAGGCCAAGAAAAGTAAGACACATAGGCGCCCTGTATAAGAGGCTAGCCCAGTTGTGACCTTCCCCGCCTGCTTTCTCCTCCAATGTGGCCCCACCGGTACAGCCAAGAACAAATTGTATCTTCCGGCTTCGCCCCCCACCCCCAGCTGAGCCCGCTATCAACTCCCCAACATGCCTTCCATTCTGTTCCCGACGCAGCTGCCCTGTGTTTAAACCTGTCATTTTAAGTCGCAGCAGCAGCTTGAGTCCAGTCTTTCCCTTCCCGCTCAGTGTCCCGCCTTCCACTGATGAGGTATTTCCTGTTTCCGTGAGGGCGGGACATTGAGTGGGAAAGGAAAGGCTGGAGGCGAGCCACCGCTGCAACTTAAAATAACAGGTTTTAAATGCAGGGCGGCTGCAGCAGGAACAGAATGGTGGGCTGTTGGGGAGCTGAGGACAGGCAGGTGGGGCTGGGTTACACCTCGAACTGGGAGGTGTATATTGGGGTACAAGGCCCCAGACTCCAGTATATCTGTTCTCCCTCCCATACATAAATAATTATAAATCTAACAGTGTCCACCACAGTAGTAAATAGAATTTCTATTATCCATTATAAGGAAGCAGAGACAGACTCAGAAGGCAAGATTTATTTATGTGAGAAAAAGTAAGTTTTATTTTATCTTATCAATGGTTAGTTATCTCAAATTAGATGGTACAGCAAATCAAGGCAAGTCATTCAGCACAGGCCTTAGGCTTTTTCTCAGAGAGATGAAACAGGTCTGATTCCTATTGATCTGGTTACATCTTATATACTATTTCTGTTACATCGAAGTCTATTGAAGCCTCGTCATTTTGCATCATTTGCTCCACCTCTTCAAACTTCCCCTAATGCAAGTTTCGGGATACTTTCAAGTTCTCTCTTTACACCATCTGGCTTTCTGTTTATTAACAATTATCACTTTTTCTGTCTATTCAGGGTCATTTGTCATACCACTTTCAACCACAAGTTTCGTTTATCATTGCCCTGTTCCATTTTCCCCTGAATTCCAGTTCATTTATATGTCACTTATCTCATCAACAGATATCATAGTTCCTCTGTTTAATTGCTCATTAGCTAACAGCCATGCTCTTATCTCATGTTTCTGTGTGCAGAAACAATGCACATCTGTTCTCTGTAGCTGACTGTATTAGAGAACTTCTATTAGCAAAAACAGGCTTGTTATGTTCAGCCTTTTAACCTTGAGGCCTAGCTACCCACAAACAGAAATGCAAGCTTTTCCAGCTTCATATAGAGGGGCATAATCGAATGCGAACGCCTATCTCCATGGGTGTCTATGTCCGAAAACGGCTACGTGAAGAGGCGGGACAGACCGTATTTTCGAAAAAATGGACGTTTTTCAGCTGGGCGTTTGTTTTTTTTAGCGATAATGGAAACTAAAAACGCCCAGCTCAAAAATGTCCTAATCCGAGCCATTTGGTCATGGGAGGGGCCACGATTCATAGTACACTCACCCCCCTGACATGCCAGGACACCAACTGGGCACCAACTGGGCACCCTAGAGGTCAGTGCAGTGGACTTCAGACAACGCTCCCACATGCATAGCTCCCTTACCATGGGTGCTGAGCACCCAACCCCCTCCCCCAAAACCCACTACCCACAAATGTACAACACTACCATAGCTCTTAGGGGTGAAGGGGGCACCTACATGTGGGTACAGTGGGTTTTGGAGACCTCCCATTTACCAGCACAAGTGTTACAGATAGGGGGGATGGGCCTGGGTCCACCTGGCTGAAGTGCACTGCGGTACCCACAAAAAGTGCTCCAGGGACCTGCATACACGCATGCCTCTAGGACTTGTTGCTGCTATATAACATTGGCACAACAGTTGACACCTGAAGACTAATCTCTCAGAAAACGTCCTTTATTGGAATAAGCACGTTTACTCACAGTTAACTGCAGATCAGAGGTTGTGCCCCATTGGCAACGAGTCTCCCTGGTACTGAGATTAGCAGTAGGTCCGAGCTGGCAGAATGGTGTACAATGCCCTCTTTCAGCCACATTCAAGGTAAGAACTAAGTTCTGTAACGTGGCTAACACATGAACGGGATCTAAAACTGGCTTACAAAAATGGCCACTACCTCATGGACTACCAGAAACAAAACAGGGCACACTCTGACCCAGTAAGCAGAGGGAAAAGCACCATGGGAGTAGAGCCTACCAACTACCAACATCGTGAGCATTTGCCACAAGCTAGTGGAATCACGGAGCCCAATACCCTACACCCACCACATTGCATTGCTGATGTGACTCTGCAGTAAGCATAACTGAAAAGTTGTCACACTCACCTGAGAACCACATCAGAACCAGGGAAAGGCTGTCAGAGGATAGAACACATTCTGCTGTCATGGAGGTGGGTACGGCATTTGAGGCTGGCATACAGGCTGGAAAAAAAGTTTTTAAAGTGGGGTTTTTTTGGTGGGAGGGGGTTAGTGACCACTGGGGGAGTCCGGGGAGGCCATCCCCGATTCCCTCCAATGGTCATTTGGTCAGTTGGGGCACTTTTTTGGGACCTGTTCGTGAAAAAAAAGGTCCAAAAAAGTGACCCAAAATCGCGGTAAAAACGCCTTTTTTTTTTGATTATCAGCTAAAGACGCCCATCTCTCCTCGGCCGATAACCACGCCCCAGTTCAGCCTTCACCACACCTCCGACACGCCCCCGTCAACTTTACCCGTTTCCGCGACGGATTGCAGTTGGAAACGCCCAAAATCGGTTTTTGATTATACCAATTTGGGCGCCCATGGGAGAATGACGCCCATCTCCCGATTTGGGTCACAATATAGGCGTTTTTCTCTTTCAATTATAAGCAGGATAGGGTCTCAGGTCATGTCCAGCATTAAGGCCTGAAGCCCCCATATTAACAGGGGCTGAAAAGGGGGGCTGGGACAAGTAACTGGACATGGATGGGAGGGGAGGACAGGGCAGAGGCAAAGGAGAATCGTTGGACATGGATGGGACGGGGAGGGGAGGGGAGGGCAGAGGAGAATCATTGGACATGGATGGGAGCCGAGGGCAGAGGAGAATTGCTGGACATGGATGGGAGGGGAGGACAGGGGAGAGAGTAGAAATCACTGGACATGGAGGGGAGGACAGGGGCAGAGGAGAATCACTGGACATGGATGGAAGGGGAGGACAGGGGTGAGAAAAGAAATCACTGGACATGGAGGGAAGGGCAGGGGAAAGAGGAGAATTGCTAGATATGGATGGATGGAGGGGCCAGGGGAGAGAATCAATTTGCTAGATATGGATGGAGGGCAGGAGAGAGAGGAGAGTTGCTGGACATGGATGGATGAATGGAGGGGAGGGCAGGGGAGAGAGGAGAGTTGCTGAACATGGATGGATGAATGAAGGGGAGGGCAGGGGAGAGAGGAGAGTTGCTGGGCATGGATGGATGGAGGGGAGGAAAGACAAGAAGGAGATGCACATGGAACATGGATGGAGGGGAGGGAAGAGAGGAGAAATGCTGGATGGAGGGGAGGGAAGACAGAGGAAGTAAATGCACATGAATGGAGGGGAGGGGAGTGAGGAGAAATGCTGAATATGGATGGAGAGAAAACTGCTGAATTTAAGGGCTGGATTGGAACGCTCTGAGGGCAGATGCTGCAACTGGAGAAAGGATAGGAACAGAGCTACAGATGGTAGACAGAACGCATAATTTCACAGGAGGATGGTGGACATGGTGAGTGAAAAAATATCAAATGGAAAGAAGACACCATAAAACAGAAGACACTGGGACCAAAGCGAATAGAAAAACTAAATGCTCAGACAACAAAGGTAGAAAAAAGTATTTTATTCAGAATTTATTAATTGGAATATGTCAGCTTTTGGAGATGTGCATCTGTGATATTTTGCATGTAAGTTTCAATTTCTCTAGTATTGCTGCATGCCGAGTCTGACTTCTTGAGGTAACTTTCCAGTTCAGTATTTTGCCTTCATATCTTTTGATTTCTAGTTCCTTGCGTCATATTTGTTGTCATGTGTTTTTCATGTGTGATCAAGGTGCAGTATTCTGCTAGCGTGTACTATTTGCAGCCCTTTTGGTTTTGTTTTGTTTTTTTCACTAGGTAATGTATTGGTGATTTAGAGTCTGGTGTAATTACAGTGCTGCCTTTCCACGCATAAGGTTGTAGCTCGTCCTGTCCTTGGAATTAGTGCTGTTATGGTTTGGTAAGGTTCCGAGTGTGTTTTTGCACAACTTTGTGTATAGTGTTTTGCAGTGGAGAGATTGTGTGTTGGCCGTACTGATGTTGAAGTGTAAAAGGTATTAATTGTGACTATTTTACTTTTATTTATTTATTTTTCTCTGTGTTGCCAGACAATTATGGATGTAAGCCCCTCCCCTGGCACCAGGGGCGTATCTGCGTGGGGCCTCAGGGGCCTGGGCCCCCGCAGATTTTGCCCTGGACTCCCCTACCGCCATCAACCCTCCCCCGCTGCCGTTGCTTACTTTTGCTGGCGGGGGACCCCAACCCCCGCCAGCCGAGGTCTGCTTGCACCTGCCGCTGCCTTAAAAACTTCTTCTTCAGCCGGCGGGGGACCCCAAACCCCCGCCAGCCGCCCCGCGGTGTTTAAAATTCATCTTCGGCCTCCGTGGCCGTGCTGCTGTGATAGGCGCTGTTGAAATCCACTTCGGAGTCTGACGTCGTTGTACGTTGTACGTGCTGCGACGTCAGACTCCGAAGTGGATTTCAACAGCGCCTATCACAGCAGCACGGCCACGGAGGCCGAAGATAAATTTTAAACACCGTGGGGCGGCTGGCGGGGGTTTGGGGTCCCCCGCCGGCTGAAGAAGAAGTTTTTAAGGCAGCGGCAGGTGGAAGCAGACCTCGGCTGGCGGGGGTTGGGGTCCCCCGCCAGCAAAAGTAAGTAACGGCAGCGGGGGAGGGTTGATGGCGGTAGGGGGGTGGAGAGAGTCATTGGTGGCGGTGGGGGCTCGGCGGTAGGGGCTCGGCGGCGGCGGCGGGGGGGGGCTAAAATGTGCCCCCTCCCTCTGGCTCTGGCCCCCCCTACCGCCGGAGTCCAGATACGCCCCTGCCTGGCACCACCCCTAACCCCGCCCCATTTAGCCTCCCCAAACAGTTGGGCCACCGACCGCCTATGGTAAGACACATAACACAGTCAATGTCTTCTCATAGGCAAACGTTTTTAGGAAGAAGTTCACAATATTCTCCCAGCCAGAGAAGTTCACCTGAGGTCTTCAACCATTGCTTCAATTCTGTCCCTTTTACTGAAGTATCTGACACTTGTTCCACATAAATCTGCAGTTCAGCTACTGTTCTGTCAGGCAAGCAAGCAATAACAGGAAGCAGATACTGATTACATGAGGAATTGTGATATTGGATAAATAAGTATTTATCCATGATTCCTGGACTACAAATCCTATCAAGATTTTGTGAGCTCAATTACTTTATCTTGCCCCTGTAACTTTACGCCATCCATATCCCTTTCACTTTATTGTACTTTACTGTATGTTTCCTAAATGTTGTAAGCCACATTGAGCCTGCTAGTGGTGGGAAAGTGTGGGGTATTGATAAGATATAATACAGCCAGAGACCCCCCACTGGAATGGTGGAGGGCAGAGCCATAGAGCTCAGCCTACTAAGAGACATAGGCCAAGTCAGAAATCTAATGGTTGACATAACTAGAAGCTTGCTGGAAAAGCATGGCTTAGTTTTTAGGCCTAGACTAAGACCAGAATGGCCTGAACTGGAAACGTTAGGTCAAGGAATATGAAAACAAAATGGAAGATTTAAAATATGAACACAAAATGGAAACTTTAATATCAGTTACAAATTGGAATTTTCTCTAATCTAAGTTAGAAAAACAAGTTGAGAAACAAGTGCGTCATGCCAGGTGTAAGGAAATGATTGAGAAAAAGGGGGTGTCAACTTTCCAATTAAGCAAGATTGTGGTCAGCTAGTTTGAGATAAACAACTTAACATGGTAGCTTATGGGCCCCATTACTTAGAATGGAGATAGGAGAATATATAAGGCGGGTAGATTTAGGGCGTGTCAGAAGACCTTTTGACTTGCTACACGAAGTGCTGTCCGACTGTCCACCCATCTGCCTGTATTCCTGATCCCGTTGTATTATTGTGGTAAGCTATAATAAAGGTAATTATCCTTATAACTTTTCCTCTCACTCCTTTCTGCGAAATATCTAGAGATAAAATGGTTAAAATGAATACACATATGTCCATGGACATTAGAAGCGAGTCAGATAAGCGCAAACATCTCTTAGACAGCCTTCAAGGGAATCTCTCTGGTAGATGGCTGGTTTGCCAACCTATTAGAGGGGGTCTTCATGGGTCTATCCATCCCTAGAGAAGAAACAGTATAAATGATATAAATTAAAATAAATAAATTACCTATACATTATTTCATTACTACTACTACTTATCACTTCTATAGTGCTATAAGGCATACTGTGACAAGGCTACGGCCCAGAAGTACAAAATGAAACAACAAAATCCTGAACTACGTCTCCCAGAATGCATTGCCCGTCCCAGCAAGGGGAGCCCCAGGGATAGACAAGATGGATCTATACCAACTCTGACCACAAAAGGGAGGGAGAAGGAAGAAGCCGTTCCCCTGGCTCCGTAATCAATACATCATGCCTCCCACCTGTAAGAGGGAAGGGTGGAGTGAGAACAGGAGGAGGAGGGGATGGATTGGGTGGAGGAGGGGGTTAAAGAGGCTGAGCAGGAAGCAGAAAGCAGGATGGAATGGGAGCTGGAGAGCCCTGTGGAAGGTAGCACCTGAAGGTGGAAAGCTATGTGTTTATAAGTTTTGATTTAAAACCTGTTGTAAGGAAGAAGCCTGTTTTGATTTGAACTGTTTGCTGTGGGGGAAGGGCAGAGGGCTGGAAGAGTTATAAGCCTGGTTCCCCAGCTGCTCCTGTTTGTTGTGTAAGAACTGTGGGAGCTGGAAACCCTGGTTGGTCAGGAGGGAACAATCCTGCTGAAAGGCCAGCACTGCTTGTGATACGTACTTTGAAAAGGAAGTATTTTCAAAGGGGACTATTGCAGCCCTCAAGAAAGGGCAGAGACTTTGGATTGCTGGGTGAGGGGCAGCACAACCCTGCCTGGGGCAGCCCTAACCCAAGGCTGGACTGAAGCTTTTGTTTGTAACTTGGAAACAAAATAAAAAGAAAAAGAATATTTGAAGCATGGGCGTAGAATGGGGGGGGGCGAGGGGGGGCATTGCCCTCCCAAACGAGTCGCACCGGCGAACTGGCGGGGCTTAATTGTGTCTTCCCCGCCGGCGCTGCCTCGGTCTCTGACTCCCTGCAGCATTTTTGTCCGTCGCCGTCAGCGCTGCCATTCATTCTCACAGGCAGCCTCGTTCCCGCTCCCCTTTGCCGCGTCCTCCGGCTCTCTCTGATGCACTTCCTGTTTAACAGGAAGTGCATCAGAGAGAGCCGGTCGGAGGAGTGGAAGCGGCAAAGGGGAGCGGGAACGAGGCTGCCTGTGAGAATGAATGGCAGCGCTGACGGCGACGGACAAAAATGCTGCAGGGAGTCAGGGACTGAGGCAGCGCCGGCGAGGAAGAGCGAGGCAGCATGCTGGCTGGTGGCAGGGAGAGACAGTCACAGGAGCACTGTTGAGGTGATGGGGTAATGCTAGGTAGAGGTGAGTGAGAGAGGTGGGGAATGTTGGTGGGGGGAGATGCATGGGGGAGAGAGAGGGAGAAATAATACTGGATGTGGAGGAGGAGGGAGGGACAGCAAGAGAAAAGGGGAAATGTTGGAACATGGAAGTGGGAGGGAGGGAGACAGAGAGAGATGCTGTATGGGGATGAGAGAGATGCTAAAAGAGGAAGGAAGAGAACGAAAGAGATAGATGTTGGGCCCAGGGTGCAAGGAAGGGAGATACTGAGAGTGATGTGGGCATTGGGAGAGAAGAAGGAGGGAAGAGAGGTTGTACATGGGGATGGATGAGAGGGAGGGATAGATATACATTAGAGGGGAAAGAGAAAAAGAGGGATATTGTGGATCCAGGGACAGAAGGGAGTGAGGGAGAAATGCTGGACAATTGGAGGGAGGGAGAGAGAGAGGAAGAAATGCTGGACCACAGGGAGGGGGGGGGGGCTGGAAGATACTGGGGTGTGGAAGGACAGGGAGATATAGGCTACAAGGGGAGAAAGGGAGCAGGCGTGCTGGGCTAGAAGGTGGAGGGAGGAAGATGCTGCAAATGGTGGAACGATTTGGGAGAGGCCAAAGGGGAGGTGGGAAGGAAACAAATGAGAGGATGATAGTGATGGGGGGGGGCAGAAATGTGGTAATGGAGAGTTGATTAAAGATGAAAGGAAATGGAAGGTTGGAGGAAGGACTGAGAAGAGGAATGGGGCAGCTAGTGGGTGAGAGAAGGAAATGGAATTTGATAGCTGAAAACTAAAAAGGAGAAGGATCAGGACGAGGGTGAAATTTAAGTGAACAGAGAGGCAGCAAAGAAAAAAAACAGAGGAAACAGCTAAAAAGAAATAATGTGTCAAGGTAGGTGTAGTGAAGGAATGGAATAAGACAGGAGAGAAGAGAAAAGACAAATGGACAGCAAGCAGTTGAAAGAGAATTAGCAGAAAGACAGGAAAAGAGGAAACTGGAACCAGCATGATTGAACAGTAACAGACAACAAAGGTACAAAAAAGTATTTTATTTTGAATCTATTAAATGGAATATCAAATGGAAAGAAGACACTGCATAAAACAGAAGACACTGGGACCAAAGCGAATAGAAAAACTAAATGATCAGACAACAAAGGTAGAAAAAAGTATTTTATTCAGAATTTATTAATTGGAATATGTCAGCTTTCTGTGAAATTTTGCATGTAAGTTTCAATTTTTCTGGTATTCTGCATGCTGAGTCTGACATCGAGTTAACTTTCCAGTTCAGTATTTTGCCTTCATATTTTTTGCTTTCTAGTTCCTTGTGTCATGTCTGTTGTGTCATGTGTTTTCACGAGGTAGTGTATTGGTGTTTTAGAGCCTGGTGTAATTACAGTTCTGCCTTTTCACGCATAAGGTTGCAGCTCGTCCTGTCCTTGGAATTAGTGCTGTTATGGTTTAGTAAGGTTATGAGTGTGTTTTTGCACAAGTTTGTGTATAGTGTGTTGCAGTGGAGAGATTGTGTGTTGGCTTTACTGAGGTGGCACCAAAACATCAGAAAGGGTGTAGAGCCTAAATCATGACACACTACCTCTTGAAGGATCTACATATAGAGCTTATACATTTCTAAGGTCAACACTGGCATGGTATGGGAAAAGGGGTGGGGAAATACTACTGGAGTGGAAGAAGGAAAGAAGGAAGGGAGAAAGAGCTGGCTTGATATCTCATACATATTCATTATGGTTATTCCCAAAAACAGCCAGCTTTTTTTTCCCTTCCTTCCTTCCTCCATATTAGCATATTCATTTGCATATGTATATATGCAAATGAATATGCTAATATGCTCCGCCCCATCCTTTGCCCCCCCAAATGAAACAGTCAAACTACGCCTATGATTTGAAGGTATCTGCTGGTGGAAATTTGTGGGGCTCGGATTAATCCTGGGGAGGAGACTTCCTTCCTCCCCCTACTGGCGCAGCGGTCCCGTTTACAATGGCACTATCCCAGATGGGACCTAAACAGTGAGCCACAAGAGGGAGAGGACCCTGGTTGGCCTTTACTACTGCACAGACCAGCAGGCACCTCAGGTAAGCGGTACCTAGGGGGGCCAAGGCTGGACAAGGAACAGGGTAAGGGAAGAAAAACCAAAGGGTGGAGACCCCGGGCGGAGTAAAAGGGGACCCGCTTAAAAGATAGCGCACTTGGGTCGTGTTTCTGTTTTTTCACAGGAGCTTCCTCATTGCCAAGTTGGAGCAGAAGGAGCTGTTGCATTGGATGGCCGCTCAGTTCCAGAAGCAGCAAGAGAGCTCGCAGCATGCCTTACAGCAACTGGTGGAAGCATCCAAGGAACAACAAGGGCCCCTCCTAAAAACCATACAGACCCAGATGCAAGCCATGGAGGATCTGGTGTGGACAATGAAGGCACCCAGCAACCCCGAGATGACCCCCATGGCGGTAGGGTCAGCTGTCTATCAGCCCTTTTCCTTGGGGAAGATGGGGGAAAAGGACGATGTGGATGACTTTATTGTGACTTTTGAAAGGATTGCCAGGGCTATGAAATGGCCGACAGAGCAATGGGCCATACGGCTGGCCGGCTGTTTGACAGGGGAAGCCCTGGCCGCTTATAGGGCCATATCCCCTGCTCAGGCCCTGGTATATGAGGAGGTGGTGGCGGCCATTAGAAGTAGAATGGGCTTAACCCCGGATTACTATCGCAGACTCTTTAGAGAGACCTTTTTAAAGGGGGAAGAGAAGCCTCAAGCTTTCGCCCAGAAGCTCAAGGATATAGCAGTTAAGTGGCTAAATCCGGAGGCGAAAACTGCCGGACAGGTGGTAGAGGAGATAGTGGTGGAGCAGTTCCTCTTCGCTATCCCCTGCCCGGTGCGTGAATGGTTAGTCAAACAAGGGGCTCGTTCCCTGGAGGAAGTGACCCAGGGGGCAGAACTATATTATGAAGCTGAGAGGCTCCCCCTTAATCCTTTTCTCCCACGGGATAAGGGGCCTAGAGGCCAATTGGTGGCCCAAACCCGAGAAAGGGAGCCTGACATGGGGAGGAAAGGGGGCCCACAAAGAGGTGGCCGGTGCTTTCAATGTGGCCAAGGGGGTCATTATCTGAGGGAGTGTAGGGAGAAAATCGGGTTCATGGGTCAGAGTGAGGTAGACCCGGGCTCCTTTTTTTTCCATGAAGTAATGTTGGAAGGAGTACTGGTTAGGGGTCTGCTGGATTCAGGGGCGAATCAATCTATGATATCCAAGGCTCTATGCAAGAAGATAAGGGACACTCAAGGGGTGGGGGGTGAAGAAAGGTATTGTGGAACACTACCCATTAGGTGCATTCATGGGGCAGCCATAGCCTACCCAGTATTCCGCCTGAGGATTCGTAGCCCTTTCTGTAGTGGGCCACTTAATGTAGCCGTGTTACCTAAACTACCCTTTGACCTGGTGTTGGGAAGGGATTGAGCCCCTTTTTCCAAGTGCCTGCAAGAGTTGCATGGGTGGGTTACTACAAGGGCTCAAGAGTCAAGGAAGAGGGAGGTACCCTTGGGGAATGACCCCTTGGGGCAAATCTTTCCCTTTCACGAAGGAGTGTTGGGGGTTCCCGGGCGAGGGAGAAAGGATAGGCCACCTGGATCCAGGAAAGGGGAGATAGGGCCGGGCCCTACGGAGGATCAGGCAGGGGGAGAGTATGCCTTGGGTTGCGGAAGAGGTGTTGGCACGGTTCCCGGCCTTTGCCCAAGAACAGAGGGGCGATGCGGCCCTTAAGCGAGCTTTTGAGCAAACCACAGGAGTTCTCTCAGACAGTTTCCCCTGTTTTCAACTAGTGAGGGGGTTATTGTATAGGGAGATGCGGGAACCGGCAGGGGGAACCATCCGACAACAGCTAGTAATTCCCCAACTCTTTAGAAAAATCATACTTAAGGGGGGTCACGATCACCCTTTAGCAGGCCATAAGGGTTCCCAGAATACACTGAGATCCTAGAGCGGTTCTATTGGCCAGGGGTACATAGGGAGGTACAGGAGTATTGTCACAGCTGTCCCCAGTGTCAGAAGTTACTTGACTGTTTCCCCCCGAAAGCTCCATTGATGCCCCTTCCTATTATAAAAGAACCTATGACTAGCTTGGCCATGGACATTATTGGGCCCCTCATCAAGACTCCCAGGGGATTCCTCTATATTCTAGTGATCTTGGACCGAGCTACTAGATTTCCCTGGGCTATCCCTTTACGGAACATAAAGGCGAGAGGAATTGCCACGGAGCTAATTAAGCTCTTTTGTGAGGTCGGTTTCCCTAAAGAGGTCCTGACGGATCAGGGCTCCAATTTTAAGTTCAGTAGCCTCCAGCAATTATGGGAGACTTTTGGGATAAGTCATGTTACCACCTCCGCTTACCATCCCCAGGCTAATGGGATGGTCGAGCGGTTCAACAAAACCCTTAAAGGTATGTTGAGAAAGGGACTAGACGACAGTATGGGGACTGGGATCAGCTCCTCCCCTTTGCCCTATATGCCTGCCTGGAAAATGTTCAGGCCTCTCTGGGGGTATCCCCCTTCGAGCTAGTTTACGGGCGCCCCCCCCCCCCCCCCCCGAGGGATCCTAGATATTATACAGGAGCAGTGGGTGGAGAGAGCTGAAGAGCCCCAACCCGTCAGTACATACTTAAAAGACCTAAAGGCCCGATTGCATTGCCTATCAGCATACGCCCAAAGTAATCTGGGAAAGGCTCAGGGCATCCAGAAGAAGTACTATGACCGGGGCACTAAAGCTAGACATTTCAGGGTCGGAGAGAGAGTTTTGGTAATGGTACCCTCAGACCCGCATAAATTTCTCTCACAATGGAAAGGGCCCTTCACCATAGCTGCTAAGGTAGGTCCTTGGTCGTATAAAGTTAAAAATGACAGGGGCCGGGTCCAGACCTACCACGTAAATGTATTACGCCCCTGGATAGAAAGGAGCGGGATGGGGGCCCTCCGAGAAGAAGACCTGGGTCCTCAACTTACTGATCTTAAAGAAGGCGGAACCCCGGGTATAGGGTTGGACTTAGACCCCCAGCAGAGGCATGCAGTTGAGACACTGTTAAGTGAATTCCAGGATGTGCTTAGCCCTCTTCCTGGGGAAACAAGGGTGATTACGCATCATATTCATACGGAACCAGGGCGGATTAGCCGCCAGAGACCCTATAGGGTGCCAGAGGCAGGAAATTATCAGACAAGTGCAAGAAATGCAGGACCTGGACATCATTGAGGAGTCCAATAGCCCCTGGGCCAGCCCCGTAGTGCTAGTACCAAAGCCTGATGGCTCCCAAAGATTCTGTATAGACTTCAGAAAGGTCAATGCCATTTCTAGATTCGATGCCTACCCCATGCCTCGCATCGATGAGTTGTTAGACAGATTGGGGCAGGCGAGATACCTTACCACTCTAGATCTTACAAAGGGCTATTGGCAGATTCCTTTGGCCGAGGAGGCCAAGCCAAAAACCGCCTTTGGCACGCCTATAGGGCTATATCAGTTCCGAAGGATGCCCTTTGGCTTGAATGGGGAGGCGGCCTCCTGTCAGCGCTTGGACGATTTCATCCTGAGAGGGCATTATGAGTATGTGGCGGCCTATATGGATGACATCGTGATATTTAGCCAAGACTGGGAGTCCCATCTGCCTCGGGTTGCTGCGGTGCTAAGGTCGCTGCGGAGGGCAGGCTTGACGGTAAACGCAAAGAAGTGCATGTTTGCCAGCCGGGAAGTTACCTACTTGGGGTACCGATTGGGGGGTGGCATCATCAAACCCATAACAGACAAAGTACAGGGGATACAGGAATTTTCCTTGCCCCACAACAAGAAGCAACTCCATAGCTTTTTGGGTCTCGTGGGGTACTATAGGCGCTTCATTCCCAGATTTGCAGAAATCTCCTGTCCCTTGACCGAGATGTTAAAAAAGGCCCAACCTAATACCCTGAGGTGGGAAACACAAGGGAGGGAAGCCTTTGATACCCTGCGCCACATTCTGTGTCAAGAACCTGTTTTAAGGGGGGTGGATTTCGGGAGACCCTTCCTTTTACAAACTGATGCCTCCGAGACAGGACTGGGGGCCATCCTGTCGCAAGAGTTCGGGCGGAAGGAGCATCCGGTACTGTTTTTAAGCAAGAAGTTGACCCAAGCCGAACGACGATATTCGGTCATAGAAAGGGAATGCCTAGCCGTTAAGTGGGCCATGGAGGCTTTAAAATATTACCTACAAGGGCGCCACTTTACGCTCATAACTGACCATGCCCCACTGAAGTGGCTACAACAGATGCGGGGCCAAAATGGCCGTCTACTAGGTGGTATTTGGCTTTACAGGCTTTTTCCTTCACAGTGCAACATCGGGCAGGGAAGCTCCACGGGAATGCTGATGCCCTGTCGTGAATTGCGGACCCTCAGGAGGGCCCTCTTCAGTCCTCTGAGGGTCGCAATTTCTTGAGGGAGGGGGTGTGTGACAAGGCTACGGCCCAGAGGTACAAAATGAAACAAAATCCTGAACTACGTCTCCCAGAATGCATTGCCCGTCCCAGCAAGGGGAGCCCCAGGGATAGACAAGATGGATCTATACCAACTCTGACCACAAGAGGGAGGGAGAAGGAAGAAGCCCAGTTCCCCTGGCTCCGTAATCAATACATCATGCCTCCCACCTGTAAGAGGGAAGGGTGGGGTGAGAAGCAGGAGGAGGAGGGGATGGATTGGGTGGAGGAGGGGGTTAAAGAGGCTGAGCAGGAAGCAGAAAGCAGGATGGAATGGGAGCTGGAGAGCCCTGAGGAAGGTAGCACCTGAAGGTGGAAAGCTATGTGTTTATAAGTTTTGATGTTTTAAATCTGTTTTAAACCGTTGTAAGGAAGAAGCCTGTTTTGATTTGAACTGTTTGCTGTGGGGGAAGGGCAGAGGGCTGGAAGAGTTATAAGCCTGGTTCCCCAGCTGCTCCTGTTTGTTGTGTAAGAACTGTGGGAGCTGGAAACCCTGGTTGGACAGGAGGGAACAATCCTGCTGAAAGGCCTGCACTGCTTGTGATACGTACTTTGAAAAGGAAGTATTTCAAAGGGGACTATTGCAGCCCTCAAGAAAGGGCAGAGACTTTGGATTGCTGGGTGAGGGGCAGCACAACCCTGCCTGGGGCAGACCTAACCCAGGGCTGGACTGAAGCTTTTGTTTGTAACTTGGAAACAAAATAAAAAGAAAAAGAATATTTGAAGGTATCTGCTGGTGGAAATTTGTGGGGCTCGGATTAATCCTGGGGAGGAGACTTCCTTCCTCCCCCTACTGGCGCAGCGGTCCCGTTTACAATACGCAGCACTGTACACCATACATGAAAAGACAGTCCCTGCTCAAAGAGCTCACAATCTAAATAGGACAGTTAAACAAACAGAACAACTAAGAGGTAAGGGAATTAAAGAGGTGGGGATAAAAGGGTACAGGGCAAGTTAGTAGTGGTTAGGAGTCAAAAGCAGCGTTAAAAAGGTGGGCTTTTAGCCTGGATTTGAAAACGGCCAAAGACGGGGCTAGACGTACAGGCTCGGGAAGTCTATTCCAGGTGTCAGGTGCAGCAAGATAAAAGGAGCGGAGTCTGGAATTAGCAGTAGAGGAGAAGGGGACAGACAGAGATTTATCCACAGAACGGAGTACCCGAGGGGGGGGGGGGCGTAGGGAGAGACAAGAGTGGAGAGGTACTGGGGAGCAGTAGAGTGAATGCACTTATAGGTCAGTAAGAGACATTTAATTGAATGCGAAAACGGATAGGGAGCCAGTGAAGTGACTTAAGGAGAGGGCTAATGTGAGCATAGCGACTGGTGGAAAATGAGTTGCGCAGCAGTTTTGGACTGATTGAAGAGGAGAGAGATGGCTAAGTGGAAGGCCAGTGAGAAGCAGGTTGCAATAAGCTAGGTGAGAGGTGATAAGAGTGTGGATAAGGGTTCTGGTAGAGTGCTCAGAGAGGAAGGGACAGATTTTGCTGATGTTATAGAGAAAGAAACGAAAGGTTTTGGCAATCTGCTGAATGTGAGCAGAGAAGGAGAGAGAGGAGTCGAAGATGACCCCAAGGTTACGAGCTGATGAGACAGGGAGAATGAGAGTGCCATCCACAGAAATAGAGAAAGGGGGGAGAGGAGAGGTGGGTTTAGGGGGAAAGATGAGAAGCTCGGTTTTGGCCATGTTAAGTTTCAGATGACGTTGAGACATCCAGGCAGCAATATCAGATAGGCAGACTGATACATTGGTCTAGATGCTGGTTGAGATTTCGGGGGTAGAGAGGTAGATCTGGGAGTCGACAGCGTAGAGATAGTATTTCATTAGCTGAAGACTAAGCAAAATTATAATAGGACTTTAACTTTAACCCCGCCCCTTTACCCATCCAGACCGCACTGCTTGTTCTATTAGTTGGGACTGAGCTTACCGGCCTTCTTTCTTCCTCTAAGTGCACCACCTGTTCCTCTGATCCCATTCCCACCAACCTGCTTACCAACATCTCTCCTACAGTTAACCCCTCAATCTGTCACATCCTCAACCTCTCTCTCTCCACTGCTACTGTCCCTGACACCTTCAAGCACGCTGTAGTCACACCACTTCTCAAAAAACCATCACTTGACCCCACCTGTCCCTCCAACTACCGCCCTATCTCTCTTCTACCCTTCCTCTCCAAATTACTTGAACGTGCTGTCCACAGCCGCTGCCTTGACTTCCTCTCCTCTCAGGCCATCCTCGACCCGTTTCAATCCGGCTTTCGCCCACTACACAACAGAAACAGCACTCTCTAAAGTCTGCAATGACCTGTTCCTTGCCAAATCCAAAGGTCACTATTCCATCCTCATCCTCCTCGACCTATCTGCCGCCTTTGACACCGTCAATCATAAGTTACTTCTTGACACACTGTCCTCATTTGGATTCCAGGGCTCCGTCCTTTCCTGGTTCTCCTCGTATCTTTCCCAACGCACCTTCAGAGTATTTTCTAATGGCTCTTCTTCCACCCCCGTCCCGCTCTCTGTCGGGGTCCCTCAAGGATCTGTCCTTGGACCGCTTCTTTTCTCGATATACACCTCTTCCCTGGGCTCGTTGATCTCATCACATGGATTCCAGTACCATCTCTATGCTGATGACACCCAGCTTTACCTCTCCACTCCCGACATCACAGTCGAAACCCAGGCCAAAGTTTCGGCCTGCCTTTCCGACGTCGCTGCCTGGATGTCCAACCGGCATCTGAAACTGAATATGGCTAAGACTGAGCTCCTTGTCTTTCCACCCAAAACCTCTTCTCCTCTTCCCCCACTTTCCGTCTCTGTTGACAACGCCCTCATCCTCCCCGTCTCTTCAGCCCGCAATCTCAGAGTCATTTTCGACTCCTCCCTCTCCTTCTCTGCCCATATCCAGCAGACAGCTAAGACCTGTCGCTTCTTCCTCTATAATATTAGCAAAATTCGCCCATTCCTTTCTGAACAGACCACCCGAACCCTCGTCCACTCGCTCGTTACCTCTCGTCTTGACTATTGCAACCTTCTCCTCACTGGCCTCCCGCTTAGCCACCTATCCCCCCTTCAATCTGTCCAAAACTCCGCCGCACGTCTTATCTACTGCGTGAACCGATACTCTCATATCACCCCTCTCCTCAAGTCGCTTCACTGGCTCCCGATCCGCTACCGTATACAATTCAAGCTTCTCCTATTGACCTTCAAGTGCACTCAATCTGCAGCCCCCATTACCTCTCTACCCTCCTCTCCCCGTATGTTCCCACCCGTAACCTCCGCTCTCAGGACAAATCACTCCTATCTGTACCCTTCTCCACCACCGCTAACTCCAGACTCCGCCCCTTCTGCCTCGCTTCACCTTATGCCTGTAACAGACTTCCTGAGTCCATACGCCGTGCACCCTCCCTGCCCATTTTCAAGTCCTTACTCAAGGCCCATCTCTTCTCACTTGCTTTTGGCGCCTAACCACCTTCCCCATTCCTGATACCTACACTGACTACATAGCTTATTACCTTTAGATTGTAAGCTCTCTTGAGCAGGGACTGTCCTTCCCCTTGTCTAAACTTGTACAGCGCTGCGTAACCCTGGCAGCGCTATAGAAATGCTAAGTAGTAGTAGTAGTAGTAGCAGTTAGCCCCATCTCCTGATGCTCACATCTAACATCAGAGCCCTACAAAAGGGGCAGCGCACAGGCTATTCATCACTCTACTTGCTTACCAGAAAGGCAAAGACTGCTGGGTTCCAGCAGGGTAAGGAGCTGTTGCCATCTTTTTCCGCTACTTTACCCCTCTGGAGAGCACTGCTTGTTCTATTAGTTGGGACTGAGCTTATTGGCGGTAAGCCCTGCCCACTGACACTGATATCTAACCACTGAGCCCTATAAGAGGGGCAGCATTCAGGCGGGCCTCTTCACCAGCGGGCCATGCCGAAGCCCTTCATGTGGGCTGAGGTGACTGAGGTGGTATTTTGCACAATTTGTTTTATTTGGATTTCATAAGCAATCTTAGCGTACCATCTGTAGTGACAGTGAGTTAAAACACCTCATTACTGATTAATTGCGGTGTTTAGTTTTTTAAGATGGCTTGCTATAAGGTATATTTTATACTTTTTATTTTGATTTTTATGTTGTTCAGGATAGCATTTTTGGAATACTCCCCTGGATGGCCAATTCTAGCAAATATTTCAATTGGTAGACACTTTAAAGCTAATGCAAAGAATCAAAGTTTTGGACTAAAGTTGGTTGACTGTGAGTCAGCTATGCAGAGTAGTATTCAGTTATTTTGGTCTTGGAGAGAGGACAAGCACAGTAATCGATATGATAGGAAAGGTAAAGTTTATCCTAGAAACCTTTCCAGGGTCAATTGTATTATTTTATTTTCATCTTCTTATACACCCATTCCTATTTTCTATATTAATGCTAGATCAGTGATGAACAAAACTTTGATAATTAGAGACTGTCACAGAACCCGAGATGTTGAGCTCTTGGGCTACAGCCAGGCTGCAGCAGACAAGTCTTCTGGGGAGGTGCAGAGCAGTGGCGAACCAGGCACTAAATACAAACAGGATACCAGACATGGCAAATAGACAGAGCACACTCAAGACAAGCAACAATCACCACCAGAAAATGGAGATAGACCACTCAGGCGGGCCTCACAGCTGATCCGGAACCCACTCATACAGAGTCCAAGCGTACGGGCCTCACGGACAAACTGGAACCAAATCATACCAGAGGGAAGGGAAAAGAAACAGAACAGAATCTCTTGAGCAAGTACCACTCAAGCAGTGCACACACACTGCACTAAACAGAGGGAAATGGGACTTGATATACTGCCTTTCTGAGGTTTTTGCAACTACATTCAAAGTGGTTTACATATATTCAGGTACTTATTTTGTACCAGAGGCAATGGACGGTTAAGTGACTTGCCCAGAGTCACAAGGAGCTGCATGGGAATTGAACTCAGTTCCCCAGGATCAAATTCCACTGCACTAACCACTAGGCTACTCCTCCATTCCACAAACAAGGGGTCAAAAGACCCTACACACAGGCACAAAGAAACAGAAGGGGAAAAGACAACCCCACTTAGACTCACATGGTAGAAACCACAAATAAAAGATAAGAAAACCACACAGGAAGGCAGCACAGGACTGGGCTTAGAACCCTAGCAATAAATGAATAGTTCTAACCAAGTCAAACAGAAATCACACATAGAGGTAGTTCAAGGCTGAGCTAGTAGTCCCAGCTAAATGGAAGAGCTGTCCACTCGTGCCACACAAAGTCAGCTCAAGGCTGAGCTAGTACTTACAGCAAACAGAAGAACCACCCACTCAAACAGAATCAAACAGAGGGGATACACAGGACTGTGCTAGTAGACACAGCTAACCGGAAGAACAGCCCACTCGTGCCACACAGAAAGACCGCTCAAGGCTGAGCTAGTAGTCACAGATAAATGAAAAAGCAATCCACTCAAACACAACCAGAAATCTCACAAAGAGAACTCAAACAGAAAGCACACAGGAAAAACTCAAGACAAGGCCACACAGAGAAACACTCACGGCTATGCCATACAGAACTCAAGGATAAGGAAAGCCACTCATGAGGAAACACTCTAAGCTGTACCATACAGCACTCAGGGAAAAGGAAAGCCACTCAAAGGAATTGTTTATAGTGGAGTCCAAGGTCCCCTCTGATAACTACCTAGTCTCAGGGAAGGGTTATAATATATGGGAATTCCTTCTATGATATATTTCTACTTACCATAGAAAATATACCATTTGGCCCTGTGGGGCAAATAGGGTTTCTGCCTCCTTACACCCACCCCAAGATACAGTGGACCAACCACCCCCAAGATGCGGGGTGACAGAAAATACAAAAGCTATGTTTCTTCCAAAGTAGAAAGTTTTTTTTACTTACCGATCTAGATAATAACAAAGCAATCAGGTAAGCAGGCAATAACAAATAGCAATTTGTTATGAGAGGAAGAGCGAGATCACTGTGGTAAAGAGTCACTAAGTTGATCATCTCAGCCTCTGACTAAATACCACACAGCAGTTACTTATATACTCTTTTGCACAATGGAAATTCCCTCCCAAATCATACAACCTTGCAATTTCAGCTATTTTCTGTCTTTCTCAGCTAATTTCTGTCTTACTTTATTGTTTACATAAAATGGAAAAATACTATCTGAATGTTATGGAATGCAGAGCACAATATCTAAATGTTTATGAAAAACAGAAGTCCAAGGTTTCTTTCACAGAAGATTGCGGTCGCCACTTTGCTACAGGAATCTTTCCAAAACTCAGGTCTTATCACTGTTTTGTCTAGGAACCTCAACACATCTTCTCTCCCAAACTGTTTACATATTCTTTGTGTCCTTGCTGAGCTAGAGTCGGTGGCACCATTTCTGTCAGGGGAGGGGAAGAGCACTCCTTTCTGAATCAGCATGACCTCGAATTTACAGCTCTAAGCAGAAAGTAAAAATGCAGCTTTCAGGCATTTTAGAGCCTTTAGCTATGTAGGTCATGGATCATAACTGAGTGGTCAGAAAAGGGCAAATCAATTCAGAATACTCAAGGGTGTGCCACTAGGCACTCAAGGGAAAAGGGAAGCCACTCATAGGAATACACTAGGCTGTGCCACACAACACTCAAGGGAAAAGGGAAGCCACTCATAGAAATATACAAGGCTGGTCATGCAGCACTCAAGGGTAAAGGGGAGCCAACTATAGGAATACACTCTAGGCTGTACCATACAGCACTCAGGGGAAAGGGAAGTCATCCATAGGAATACACTAGGCTGTGCCACACAGCACTCATGGGAAAAAGGAAGCCACTCATAAAACTACACAAGGCTGGCCACGCAGCACTCAAGGGTAAAGGGGAACCAACTATAGGAATACACAAGGCGTGCCATAGAGTCAAATAACAGACACTAGAGACAAAGGGAAAAGCAAGCAAACAGGGAAAGCTGCCTTTACATACACAAATCAGATAAGGAGGAATGCTCACAAGAATCAGGAGACGTACACAGACAAAGGGTTAAAGCAGGCTAAAGATAAGGGCTGCTTCTAAAACACATCAGAAAGAAGCGGGGCTTACACTGCAGTAAAAGGTTTAAAGCAAACAAAGGGATACACACACAATGTTCTTACCAGAACTCAGCCAGGAAGGGAAAGGAAAGACAGGCAGAGACAGAGCAAACCCAGCTGCACGGGAGCAAGGTAATCAAAGAAAGCAGCTAGGCTGTGGAACCAAAGTAATCAAGGAAAGCAACTGGGCTGGCAACAACCGGCTCTCTGAACAGTGAAAAGAAACAAGGGAAACCACACAAGGAAACAGAACAGGCTTAAACTGGCGAGCCTAGATAACAAGAAAGGAATCTATTCAGGTTCAAACCAGAACCACACACAGAAAAACAGAACAGGGCTTTGCTTGGATGCAAAGTTAACAGGCTAGTAATCCATACAGGTTTAAAGCAGGACAACACACACAGAGAAACACAAGAGAGCTTTGTTTGAGAGCAATCCTAACAGGAAAGTAATCCATACAGATTCAAACCAAAACCACTCACACAGGGCTCAGGGCTGTGCCCAAAGACACAGCATAACAAGAAGACCAGTTCCCTCAGAATTAATATATTTATAAATGACCTAAAGATGGGAGTAACTAGTGAGGCAATTAAATTTGCTGATGACCTCGGATCCAAGATGGTGGCGGTCTGAGCTGTCTCGCCCGACGCGTCTCTGAAGTAGTTACCTTAGTCGCTGTATCGAGCGTTTTGCCGGTCGGAAGGATGGGCAAAGGAAAGGCAAAGTCCGGGAAGTTCCCTCTACCCCGGTCGGTGTGCCTCCGCTTGTACAGACGACGCTGGAGCAATTCGGATTGGCATCGGGTCCTGGGATGGTTTCTACCCCTTCTGTCGGAGCCGGCGCGCTGCCGTTGGACAACAGTGTAGACGGGGCTTCCTTAAGCCCTGTCGAATGTTTGGCGCCCCCACAACCCGGAAGAGAAAGTCTCTGTGCAAGCCCTGACGCCTCAGCCCGAAGTGGAGAGCAGTGCGAGCAGGGAGGGAGCCTGCATACGACGGGGAACATCGCTGATGGCTTGGAAATGCCAGCAATTTCATCTGCTCACGTTGTTATTCAAACAGTGAGTATCCTGGAACAAGCTATCAAGGCCCCTCTACCGGTTTTTTCAGTGGGGAAAATGGTGAAACCAGCCGTAGTGACTTTAGAGTCACTCTGGGACCAAACTTCTACAATTTACTCAGCTCTACAAACTTTAATTTGTAAAAATGTGGAAAAAATTAAAGTTTTATCTGAGTCTACGTTGAAACAATTGCATATTAATGAATTCCAGGCATCTGAAGTTAAAAGACTGACCGAAAAGACTGAAAAAATGGAACTTGTGGTACAAACTTTAGTTAAGGAAAAGAATTTTACTTCAAGACGTCTGGAATACTTGGAAAATCAATCGAGGAGATTGACTTTGCGTTTCATAAATTTTCCTAGATCGCCTTTGGTTTCCCCAACTCAAATGGCAAAGAAATATTTGGTTGAGATCCTGGGAATGCCGGAGAACTCATTGCCACCCATAACTCGAGCTTTTTACCTTCAACCTGATGTTAAAAAAAATCAGAAAATTTACAAACTCAGGGAGCAATGGATCTCACTACATTCCTAGAATCCTCTCTTGAGGTTATAACACAAAGAATTACATTGCTTGTAACTTTTGCATTGGAAATGGATAGGGACGCAGTACTCAGACTTTCCTTAAGACACTTGGATACCATGTTTTTGGGTTCAAAGATTAGAGTTTTCCCTGACTTATCCAGGGAAACACAGAGGAGACGTAAGGCCTTTTTATTGCTACGGCCTAGGGTGGTAGCCATTGGGGCTGATTTTCTTCTGAAATTTCCCTGCATTTGCAGAGTAAAATTTCAACTTAAACAATATCAATTTTTTGACCCGAAACAGTTGGAGGATTTTTTAGTATGTAGAGAAGAAGTAAAAGTACAAGTTTAGTCACTTATGTAACACTGTATGACAGGCTGGAGTAAACCACTTGGGAATGATACAGCTTTTTTGATTTAGATGCTTAATAGTAAGTAGAGAAAGTTTCCTATTTCTTGGATCCATTTCTTACTGTTGTGGTCGATGGTTTAAAAATTAATGGAGTAATTAAGTTTATTTTTGTTTCCTTCTTGATATATTGTGTAATTTGTGTGTTATCAATCATAAACCAATATGTTTGTTAAAAACTAATAAAGAAATAAATAAATAAAAAATAAATTTGCTGATGACACAAAGTTATTCAAAGTCATTAAATCGCGGGAGGATTGTGAAAAATTACAAGAGGACCTTACGAGACTGGGAGACTGGGCGTCTAAATGGCAGATGACATTTAATGTGAACAAGTGCAAAGTGATGCATGTGGGAAAGAGGAACCCAAACTATAACTACGTCATGCAGGGTTCAGCGTTAGGAGTCACGGTCCAAGAAAGGGATCTAGGTGTCATCGTTGATGATATGTTGAAACCTTCTGCTCAATGTGCTGCTACGGCTAGGGAAGCAAATAGAATGTTAGGTATTATTAGGAAAGGAATGGAAAACAAAAATGAGGATGTTATAATGCCTTTGTATTGCTCCATGGTGCGACCGCACCTCGAATACTGTGTTCAATTCTGTTCGCCGCATCTCAAAAAAGATATAGAGGGGCATAATCGAACGCGAACGCCCATCTCCATGGGCGTCTATGTCCAAGAACGGGTACGTGAAGGGGCGGGACAGACCGTATTTTCAAAAAAAAATGGGTGCCCATCTTTTTTTTCGATAATACGGTTTGTGCTCGGCAAATGCATCGGATTTGTGCAGATTTGAGCTGGGCGGTTTCGTTTTCCAGCGATAATGGAAACCGAAGGCACCCAGCTCAAAAACGAACTAACCAAGGCATTGGGTCATGGGAGGGGCCAGGATTCGTAGTGCACTGGTCCCCCTCACATGCCAGGACACCAACCGGGCACCCTAGGGGGCACTTGTAACAATTAGAAAAACAAATTAAATACCTCCCAAGTCCATAGCTCCCATCCCTTGGGTGCTGAGTCCCTCAAATCCCCCAAAACCCACTGCCCACAACTCTACACCATTACCATAGCACTTATGACTGAAGGGGGGCACCTACATGTGGGTACAGTGGGTTTTGGGGGCGGTTTGGAGGGCTCCCATTTACCACCACAAGTGTAACAGATAGGGGGGGTGGGCCTGGGTCCACCTGGGTGAAGTCCACTGCACCCACTAACAACTGCTCCGGGGACCTGCATACTGCTGTGATGGAGCTGGGTATGGCATTTGAGGCGGGCACTTTTTTGGGACTTGTTCGTGAAAAAAAGGGTCCAATAAAAATGACCCAAATTTGCGCTAAAAACGCCTTTGGTTTTTCAATTATCGTCCGAAGGCGCCCATCTCTCCTCGGCCGATAAACATGCCCCCAGTCCCGCCTTCACCACGTCTCCGACACGCCCCCGTCAACTTTGCCTGTTTCCGTGACAGATTGCAGTTGAAGACGCCCAAAATCGGCTTTCGATTATACTGATTTGGGCGCCTTTGCGAGATGGGCGCCTATCTCCCGATTTGGGTCGAAATCTGGGCACCCATCACTTTCGAAAATAAGGCTGCTAGTGGAATTAGAAAAGGTGCAGAGAAGGGCAACAAAAATGATAAAGGGGATGGGACGACTTCCCTATGAGGAAAGGCTAAAGCGGCTAGGGCTCTTCAGCTTGGAAAAAAGGCAGCTGAGGGGAGATATGATAGAGTTCTATACAATAATGAGTGGAGTTGAACGGGTAAATGTGAAGTGTCTGTTTACGCTTTCCAAAAATACTAGGACTAGGGGGCATGCGATAAAGCTACAATGTAGTAAATTTAAAAAGAATCGGAGAAAATGTTTCTTCACTCAACGTGTAATTAAACTCTGGAATTCGTTGCCAGAGAATGTGGTAAAGGCGGTTAGCTTAGCAGAGTTTAAAAAGGTTTGGATGGCTTCCTAAAGGAAAAGTCCATAGACCATTATTAAATGGACTTGAGGAAAATCCACTATTTCTGGGATAAGCAGTATAAAATGTTTTATACTTTTTTTACCAGTATTTGTGACCTGGATTGTCCACTGTTGGAAACAGGATGCTGGGCTTGATGGACCTTTGGTCTTTCCCAGTATGGCAATACTTATATACTTATGTACTTATGAACACAAAAAAGGAAAATAGACCTGTTGCAAAGGCAAAGCAGGAAGGAGTAGGCTGATGATGTCACAAGTAGGAAATGAAGCAGAAGCAGGGACACCAAAGCGAAGCTTGGCTAACAGAAACAACAACAATAGGAAAAAAGGCAGACTGGGGAGGTCACAGAGCTAGATACAGAGAAACAGTAGGTCTGGACATGAGGGCACGGCCACAACCATGACAGAGACTTCTTAGAAGAACATCAACCTGGATTTATTTTTGTTACTGAGTCTTGGATTCCTTTAGTGGATGATCCATGGTTAAATTAGTTCTGCTTTCCTGAGTATAGTACTGTCCAGTTCCCCAGAAAAGATAGACGAGAGGAAGGTCTAGCAGTCGTATATAAAAAAATTTTCACAGTAAAAGTTTTGGATTCTAAGAGATTTTCTTATCTGTAAATTTTGACTTGTGAAATAACTGATGTTTCTTTCAATGGATCATTTTGTATTACTGTTTTTTACTGTCCTCTGGGGAAATGGGGCTTCGCTAGTGAGCACTTTTATGATTATTAGAGCTTAATGTTAGTTGGTGATATTAATATATATCTGGATAATGATACTGACCCTATAGTTTTGGATTTTAATGATATGTTAGACTCGCTAGGTCTTAATCAACCTGATGTTCTCATGAAAAGGGTTACCTATTAGATGTTGTAGCCTGTTCAAATGCATCAGAATCTTTCATATCGCTGGGTCTTTGTGAACAAGTTCCTTGGTCAGACCATAGTCTTTTTGATCTACTATACTACTACTACTATTACTACTATTTAGCATTTCTATAGCGCTACAAGGCGTACACAGCGCTGGTCTTTTATTGTGAAGACTGGGAAAAGGTGCCATCTTTAAAGAAAAAAATGTCAATTTTACTCTTGAGGTAAGGTTGATACTTTAAGTTTTTGGGAGAATGTGGACCTAATTTTAGTTGACAATTTTAAACAGACTGACTCTTGGATTGATAGTTGGAATCATGTTAGCGAGGAGGTTTTAAATGAAATTGCTCCCTTTACAATTAAAAGGAAAATAGACAGGAAATTGGATAGATGGTTTACTAATGAGCTCCTATCATTAAAAAAGCAGTGTAGAAGGCAGGAAAGACTGTTATTGAGAAAGACAACAAAGGAGTATGTCTCCAAAGTGATTAATCCCGGTAAGCTTGATTCTTCTAAACTTTTTAGAATCGTTCATTCTCTTATGTCAGTGGCAGACTGCACGTGTTCTAATGGGGTTGGCCGCCGGCAAGAGGGTCATGGAGCCGCTGCTCCTGTGAACCCAGCTAGGACCCAGCTTTAAGCGGAACCGCCCGGCTATCGGACCTGCACCCAGACCACCGCTGGATGCGTAACATCCCGGGACATCCAACGGGCTAACCGGAACGAGCAGCCCGATGCTGAGACTCGAGCGCAGAACCAGCCTTGCCTCGTGGTGAGTTCGCGACCCAGGTGAACTCGTTCCATACTCACCCTGGACGGAGGATGGCCGCTGACTAAAGGTCACGAAGGCAGATATCTCTAGGGACCCGGGTCGAAAAATGGCTGAAAAGCGGGACCTCGGAGAACTACAATCCAGCAGCTGACTGCCGCTCAACCCGAATAAAGTGCCCTGCCGGTGGACGGAGGCAAAGGGACGTAGAGAAATCCAGGAAGGCCCACACCTGAGGATCGACCACATACCCATGCTGTCTCAGGTCAGTGGCACTCCATAGGCCCCGACTGTGGCACCCAAACTCCCCTGGCATCGCTGAGCGAGCAGAGTCAACCCCAACCTCCACAATGAATCGAAGGGAGAACTGACCGACGTTTATTTCCGCCCCAGGTCAGCACGGGGCAGCAACGGCCCGACCTCCACCGCAAGCTGTTAAAATAACTGCCCAATCGGCCGTCCATCCGAGCATCCAGTAAGGAGAGGTACAGGGGTGCCGAACGCGAGACGGCAGGTCGGAGAAGGACAGAAGAAAGAGGCAGCTCTTGGCGGTGTGAGAGGAAGACCTTCCTCCGTCGACCATAGACCACATGCGCTGGGGTCGCAACCACCGCTGGGTCATCGCTGGACGGACAGAAACTGCCTCGACCTCCGCTGCACGCTGGGATAGAGCCAACTGGTCGGACATCCACCCGTGCTGCGGGAGAGCTGAGGCACAAGAGCGCCAAAAGCGAGGTGCCAGCGACAAAGGAGAGTGGATGAACGAGGCAGCTCCTGGCAGGGTGGAGAACGGGAACTGCATCTGAGGACGCTGACAACCTAGCCCAGATCGCAACCATCGCTGATTGACGTCCACCACAGCCGTGGGAGTTGATCAGGTATGCTCGTTTGCCTAGAGCTGCACTATCCCCACTACACTGTAAAGCTCATCATTCAGGCAGGTATAAAAGAGGTTGTTCTTTGCTCTTTGTTTCTGTGTTTGACAAAAATCATGATAAATCCGAAAGGAAAACTGAAAAACTTCTGTTTGATTTAACTGGAACTACCTACAAATTCCTACCTTCAAACACCAACACATCTCTCAGAACTAAGGAGTCTCTTCACCCTGAAACAACATTTCAAGCTAACGACAGAGAGACCACGAAACAAGCTCACTTTTATTAACCTTCTGACCCTCTGAAGACAAGGAATCAAGGCCACCGAGTCAGACGAGAAACGTGAGTAAAAGACAACCTTAAACTCACCCCTCACAGACCCCTTGAAAACTCCTAAAAAAAAAAACCCCAACACTCCCACCTTAAAGAGAATCCCAAACAGACAAAACAAAATGATTATGACCAAACTAATTCTAATAACCTACACACTATCTCTACTTCACCAAACACTAACCATCCCCCTCACAAATACCAACAACATACCCACAATACTTAACCTCTTCGGATTACCCAGGCACAACACACCTCACCAGAACAGCAATAATCAAAACAATGAAAAAACCACCCCACGGGGACAAACATAGCACAAAGGAAAGAAAGGACATAATAAACCTACACAACAAGAGAACAGACAACTTAAGAAAATCATCACAAATAAGAACGTAAAAGACCCCTACCAAACAATTCAGATGGGATACATAAACGCCAGATCAGTAGTAAATAAACCAACAACAATAAATGACTGGATTAC
Organism: Microcaecilia unicolor; assembly: GCF_901765095.1. Taxonomy (NCBI): domain Eukaryota; kingdom Metazoa; phylum Chordata; class Amphibia; order Gymnophiona; family Siphonopidae; genus Microcaecilia; species Microcaecilia unicolor. Next base: position 217,442,606 of record NC_044036.1, read on the forward strand.
GGCAGACAATCTTGACCTAGTACTCACAAGCGAAACCTGGATCCACGATCACAAGGACCCCATAATCCTAAAACTCTGCCCCCCAGGCTACAAAATTACACACTGGACAAGGAAAGAAAAAAGAGGAGGTGGAATACCACTAATCTATAAATCCCACTTCACCATAACAACAACTGCTGAGTCTAACACACCAAAACTCGAAATTGCCTCAGTTAAAATCCACCATGCTACCCTGATCGACAATCTAAATGTGATCCTGTTTTATAAACCACCAGGAAATTGGCAAGAATGCCAGTCAGAATTTATGGATTTTATATCGAATACATGTATATCCAACTCCAACTTACTCATAATAGGTGACATAAACCTACACCTGGAAGACCCTAATGCAGGGATTGCAAAGATTTCCTACAACTATGGGACCTTAACTTGCCTAATTTGCAAGCTACACATGTCAAAGGACACACAATTGACCTCATTACATACAAACTATCCTTAGACTCGAACTTTATACTAACAGATACAAAATGGATGGCCATACCATGGTCAGACCACCATAAACGCAGCCCTACAATGGCGGAAAAAAGACACGCAACTCAAGCAAGAATGCACAACCTACACCACTAGAGGACACATTGATCCTGGTACATTCTGGCAACAGATCTACAAAAACGAATGGATAGCACAGCCTCCAAACACTATCTCCAAAATTGGGACGACAGATGCAGGAACATAATAGACGAAATTGCACCACTACAAACAAGAACCACACGAAGACACAGCTCAATACATTGGTTCAACGAAGAACTGAAAAACCTAAAAACACAAGTCAGGAGACTCGAACATGCATGGCAAAAAACAAAAATGAACATACACTCAAAGCTTGGAAACAAATGCAAAGAAAATACAAATATACAAGACAAACCAAAAGAGCATACTACAAAACCAAAATAGGACCAGACTACAAAGACGCACATAAACTCTACCAACTCATGAATAAACTAATAGACACCACACCGGTTACCACAGCCAACACAGACACCCCATCAGCAGACCAACTTGCCAAATACTTCAGTGAGAAAATTATTAAACTTCGATCCACACTACCACTCAATAGCACTGATCACGAAAAATTTATGGATTGCCTGGACCCTACTCCGGGTGAATACCCAGCAGACCGAACCTGGAATGACTTCGACTTGCTAACCGAAGAAACCATTACTCAAGCACTCAACAAATTCTCCAAAACCCACTCCAAACTGGATATTTGCCCCAGTAGCCTAATAAGGTTCGCCCCCAAACGCTTCATAACAGACCTTACGTCACATCTGAACTACATGCTACAACACGGACTTTTCCCCAAGGACAAAGGAAATATTCTACTTACACCCATACCCAAAGACTTAAAGAAAAAATTAAATGGCACAACCAACTATCGACCAGTAGCATCCATCCCCCTGATAGTAAAACTAATGGAAAGTATGGTAACCAAGCAACTCACCAATTACCTAAAGAAATTCACAATACTACATGAATCACAATCAGGATTTCGATCCAATCATAGCACTGAAACAGTGCTAACCACTCTCATAGCCAAATTTAAACAACTAATTGCAACTGGAAACAATGTGCTACTCTTACAATTTGATATGTTCAACGTATTCGACATGGTCAGCCACCAAATACTCCCAAACATCCTAGACTACTTCAGGATTGGAGGAAACGTACTAAGATGGTTTAAAGGCTTCCTAACAGCAAGATCCTATCAAATGATCTCAAACTCAAAAACATCAACACCATGGAAACCTGATTGTGGTGTACCACATGGATCACCGCTCTCACCAAACCTTTTCAACCTAATGATGACACCTTTAGCCAAATCGCTATCCAACCAAGGACTTAACCCGTACATCTATGCTGACGATGTCACGATATACTTCCCGTTCAAACAAGACATAACCGAAATCACAAATGAAATCATACACAGCCTCCAAATAATGAACTCATAGGCGGACGCATTCCAATTAAAGCTAAACGCAGAAAAAACACAATGTCTCATCCTGTCCTCACAATACAACACAAACAAACCCAATACCACAAACACCCCAGACTACACACTCCCGGTCTCAGACAGCTTGAAAATTCTGGGAGTCACAATTGACTGAAATCTCACACTCGAAGACCATGCGAAAAATACAGCAAAGAAAATGTTCTACTCAATGTGGAAACTTAAAAGAATCAAACCTTTCTTCCCAAGGGAAGTATTCCGTAGCCTAGTACAATCAATGGTACTAAGAGGCGTATTTTCAAAGCACTTAGACATACAAAGTTCCATAGGTTACTATGAAACTTCGTATGTCCAAGTGCTTTGAAAATGAGCCCCTAAGTCATCTAGACTACTGCAAAGCTATATATGCCGGATGCAAAGAACAAATCATTAAGAAGCTTCAAACCGCTCAAAACACAGTGGCCAGACTCATATTTGGGAAAGCAAAATACGAAAGCGCCAAACCCCTAAGAGAAAAACTACACTGGCTCCCACTAAAAGAACGAATTGCGTTCAAAGTTTGCACCCTGGTCCATAAAATCATCTACGAGGAAGCCCCGATCTACATGTCAGACCTTATAGACTTGCCTAGTAGGAACGCAAAAAGATCATCACGTACATTCCTCAATCTCCATTATCCTAACTGTAAAGGGCTAAAATACAAATCCATATACGCGACCAGCTTTTCATACATCTGCACGCAGCTATGGAACGCACTACCGAAGGCCATAAAAACAACGCAAGACCTATCCATCTTCTGAAGGCTACTGAAAACAGATCTTTTCAAGAAGGCATACCATAAACATCCATCTTAAATACGAAATAATAATATTATACATGATCTATACAAAACCGAACTTTTATCGCATGACTGCTTAACCTCTTTGCTATTAAGCATCAAACATTACCACTTTAACCCTTATGTCGAATAGGGTCTCTCTATAGTCGATGACCTAATGTCTGTTACAGTCTAATTTTATTACTCAGGAACCTTCTTGCAATACCATAATGTATATATGTATATATATATATATAATCTACTATAATAAAACTCACCCTCAACGTTCTGAAGACAACGTTCTGAAGTCACTCAGTCACTCCCTGAAGGGTTCATGGATTCATGGTGGTGAAGCCACAACACTGCCCCGCCCTCGCATGATGGACCAATCAGAAAAAACACCCTCAACATTCTGAAACACAAAGGACCATCACAACACCGTTCCCAGGCAACACTAGGCAACATAAGACGGACCAATCAGAGGAAACTACGTGACAATAAGGGAGGAGCATTCCACAGCAGAATGGCTCATTATCTGTGCAGCACGGAGAGCACAGAACCACCGCTGGAACGAGAGAAAAATATTCCTGCTGTGGGTATGTGCAAAAATAGACCGGGGGGGGGGGGGGGGGGGGGGGGGGGGGAAGACATTTTTAAATGCCTAATGCCAGTACTGAAGAGTGCCAGAGGGCCCATAGCAAAGACTATATTTGGGATCGCTTGACATGGAGTCAGAGGAGCCGGAAAACAACGTGCCCGTCACCATCTGGGACGTGGGCGAATAGGACAAGCTGCGGCCCAGCTGGAAGGATTACCCGCGACCCAGCCAGCAGCAAACAGCGACCAAGGAAGGGGGAAGAGTAGGGAAACACACGGAGCGTGTTTCCCTACTCCTTCCCTGCCTAGGAATCTCTGGAGACTGGCTGCCAAACTAACGAAACAACCGCACACCGACGCACCACCTCCATCATTCAAAAGGCATCCACTCTTTCTTCAACAGAAATGCAAACTAATAATACAAAACAAAGAATACCCGTTTTCTCACGCAGCTACAGGTAACTCCCCACCCCTTCCTCTTCCCCTTTTGCCAAAACGGCCGTGCCCAACCATCCCCAGCCTCAGGCAAGCCGTCTCCCACCTCGGGGAATCCCCGAGCACCCGGAAAAAGACGGCGCAGCTTCCCACAGCGCACGTTCCAGCATTACCCTGCAGCCGGCCTGAAATGGACCGAACATACCGGATCACCACCCGATGGCCCTAGACCGTGCTCCTCTCCCGCCAACTTAAAACAACCATCCCCGTCCTCAGGCAAGCCGTCTCCCACCTCCAGGATGCCCAGAACCCCAGCCCAACGGAAAAAGACGGCGCTGCTTCCCACAGCACATTTCTCTTCCAGTGTTCCCCTACAGCAGCCCTGAAACGGCCAAAAAATACAGACAGACCAAGAACGTGCTCCTCTACCTTCCGCCCATCTAAAACTACACTGCTGCCTCAGCACAACACAAAAAAAAAACCGGAAAAAACAATCCACCACTCAGCAAAGGCTGACCCCCCTACAACCACATTTACATTTCACCAACAGAAAGACCTCCCTCCACAAACCTCCTTGACAGACAAAACCACACACATACAATACAACAGACACACACCCTCAAAGCCACACACCAATCCATCCCACTTTGCCAGCATAGCACAGCAATCCCCCAACCCCCCAAGCAAAAAAAAAAAAAAAAAAAGACACACATCAACAACCTGCACACACACCCCACCCTCACATACTCACACACCCACACAAAATAACTGACACATACACACACAAAAAAAAAGCCACATGCTAGCGCCCGTTTCATTGGTTTCGGAAACGGGCCTTTTTTACTAATATATATATATATATATTGTAAACGGGACCGCTGCGCCAGTAGGGGGAGGAAGGAAGTCTCCTCCCCAGGATTAATCCAAGCCCCACAAATTGCCACCAGCAGATACTTTCATATATTCTTTTCTTTTTATTTTTTGTTTCCAAGTTACAAACAAAAGCTTCAGTCCAGCCCTGGGTTAGGGCTGCCCCCAGGCAGGGTAGTGCTGCCCCTCACCCAGCAATCCAAAGTCTCTGACCTTTCTTGAGGGCTGCAATAGTCCCCTTTGGGAAATACTTCCTTTTCACAGTACGTATCACAAACAGTGCCGGCCTTTCAACAGGATTGTTCCCTCCTGTCCAACCAGGGTTTCCAGCTCCCACAGTCCTTACCCAACAAACAGGAGCAGCTGGGGAACCAGGCCTATAACTCTTCCAGCCCTCTGCACCCCCACAGCAAACAGTTCTAATCCAAAACAGGCTTCTTCCTTACAACAGGTTTTAAATCAAAAAACTTAAACACATAGCTTTCCACCTTCGGGTGCTACCTGCCTCAGGGCTCTCCAGCTCCCATTCCATCCTCCTTTCTGCTTCTTGCTCAGCCTCCTTAACCCCCTCCTCCACCCAATCCATCCCCTCCTCCTCCTGCTTCTTACCCCACCCTTCCCTCTACAGGTGGGAGGCATGATGTATTGATTACGGAGCCAGGGGAACTGAGCTTCTTCCTTCTCCCTCCCTCTTGTGGTCAGAGTTGGTATATAGCCATCTTGTCTATCCCTGGGGCTTCCCTTGCTGGGACGGGCAATGCATTCTGGGAGACGTAGTTCAGGATTTTGTTGTTTCATTTTGTACCTCTGGGCTGTAGCCTTGTCACAATATATATATACCATGATCTGTTCCATAGATATTTTGTTCCATGTATGATACCATGTATGGATACACTATCCAGCTTATTTTCGAACGCTAGGAGCGCACAAAAAGTGACACAATAATCGAAAGGGGCCGTAAGGATGCGCCGAACGCAAAAACGCCCATCTACGGCCAGCGACATGGCGTGTCGTGGGCGTGTTATGGGCGGTGTTACACGGTGGGCGTCTGAACCGTATCACGGCTTGCGAAATGGTTTCGTATGTGCCGGAACATGGCCGTTCCGCGGTAGACCTCATATAAAAGCGAACAGCGGAAGGGGGAAATTGTCTATAGACCCAGTAGCGATTTTGTGGAGTTGGAGTGTGGCGAGATATTTCTTGAGCGAGAAAGCTGAATCGTCGTTTGGAGAGAAAGCGCAGTTTGTGGAGTACCTGTTACCTGTGCCTGTGTGCCCTAGTCCGAACCTCTTCACCCTCACCTGCCTCTTTTGTGTTTTACCCTTTCATCATTCCCTACCCCTTCTAGCCCCCAAACTCCTTCCCCTCACCCTATCCCTCTCCATTCACTGTTCCCACGTGCATACGTCATTCCCTTACCTGTTTGGAGTCTCTGTTTGTCCTGTGTACTGCTGCAGCGTGTGTTTGGCGAGTGAGTGGCTAGAGGGTGTGGCTGGAGAGTGCTTGCAAGTGCAGTGTGGTTGTGGTGGTGGGAGTGAGCTTATAGGCAATGAACGCACTGAATGCACTGGTGATACACATGGTGGAGGAAGAGGTGCCCCCCTGTAGGAGGTACTCACGCCCCGGGGTGTTCAGGCCCCGCACCACTTTCCTTGACCTCACTGACCTCCAGTGTCTCACTAGATACCGGTTTGATAAGGCAGCCATTCAGCACCTTTGTGACCAGCTCCAACCCCTCCTGCAGCCCAGGACCCATAGGAACAACCCCATCCCTGTGCACCTAAAAGTCACTGTTGCTGTCTCTGTTCAGGCCACTGGGAGTTTCCAGTCTGTGCTTGCTGTGAACATGGGGCTCACCCAGGCTTCCATTTCCAACTGCCTCACCCACTTCCTTGATGCCTTCCTTACCCACACCTCTGACTACATCACCTTCCCCACCACCCCCCAGGCCCTGCACAACAACATGGCTGCCTTCTACGCTGTAGCTAGATTCCCCTCGGTCATAGGTGTGATTGACTGCACACGAAGCCACCTACAGAAACAGGAAGGCATTTCATTCTATGAACAAGCAAGTTGTGTGTGACGCCCAGGGGGAGATATTAGACATGTGTGCCAGGTACCTGGGTTCCACCCACGATGCCTACATCCTACAGCACTCGGGCATATTCCGCAGGTTTGAGCGAGGGGAGATCACCGGCGGATGGCTCCTCGGTAAGTGCCAAGACTGAGTCTTGAGGCAAATTAATAATTTTGTAAGCTGGATCCTCACAACAGTCCAAATACAAATTCTTGATATCCAGTCACGATTCAGTTAACACACAATCAGAACTTCTTATAGCATCCGATCAAAACATTTAGACCTTTATATCTTCACATCATATCATACAAATGTCCCCAGAACCTCAGTGATGTTAATCGCTATCATGTACATGAAAATGATAGTGATTAACATCACTGAGGTTCTGCGGAAATATGTATGATATGATGTGAAGATATAAAGGTCTAAATGTTTTGATCGGATGCTATAAGAAGTTCTGATTGTGTGTTAACTGAATCGTGACTGGATATCAAGAATTTGTATTTGTCCTAGGTAAGTGCAGCATGGATCTGCCCAACCTAGACCTCCTCCACAACCCACACACACACCTCCAAACAATACACACTCATCTTTCTCATTCTGCTTCTCCTCAAAGGTGACAGAGGCTACCCGCAGCGGAGCTGGCTCATGACCCCCCTGGTGCATCCACAACCAGGGTCGGAGACCTACAACAGCAGGCATCGAACCAGCCATGTCATCATAGAGCGGGCCTTTGGGCTACTGAAGAACAGGTTCCGGTGCCTGGACCGTTTTGGAGGGGAGCTCCTCTACAGCCCCCAAAAGATGGTCAAGATCTTCGTGGCCTGCTGCATGCTCCATAATTTGGCCCTGCGCGGAGGACAGCCCCTCCCAGAGGAGCCACAGCCACCAGAGCAGCAGGCCCCAGAGGAAGAGGATGAGGAGCCCCCTCCACCTCCCGCCCACAGAGCAGAGCAGACCGCACACCAGCTGGGGGTCAGAGCAAGGCAACGACTCATCGAGACAACTTTTCTCTGAGAGTAAGTTGACATTTATTCATAGCAATCACATGTGTACACACCATCACCCCCTCCATCACCATCACCCCCCCTCACCCCCCCTTGTCCCATCACTTTCCACGCCCCCTCCCCTGGGCCCTTCCCTTCCCCTGGCCCCGTCCCCTCCTACCCCTCCCACCGTGTTCAGATGCAGCTGGTGCTGCAGCGGAAAAGTCTGCTCAGAGTGCTCTGATGATGAGCTGCTCTCACTGTCCTCCTCAGTATGCACACGGCAGCCTGCTTCCTCAGCTGCCCTTTGGAAATCAGGCCACCTTGCAGTGCTGGCCTGCAACCTGGCCACAGGACCCAGAATGGGAGCTGGTCTGGTGGGTGGTGCAGCAGTGGCTGGGGAGGCGGACGATTTCAAGGTCCTCCTCTTAGTCGGTGGTTGCTGTGCAGTGGAGGACACTGAGGCCAGTTCTTGCTGCTGCAGCACGGCTGGAGTAAGTGGTGTCAGGTCACGGCGCAGGCCCTCGATGCTATGCTCCAGCCGTTGGAGTTGCTGGAGCATATCATGTTGGGCCTGTACTGCTTCCCGCTGCACCTGGAGTGCTTCCCGGTGCACCTGGACCGCCTCCCGCTGCAGCTGTAGCTTCTGCCCCCGGTGGTCATTCAGCTGGACATTGTGGCGCAGCAACTGAGTGGTCACACGCATCAGTTGCCTCCTGTGGCTGGATAGCCTCTGCCGAGGAGGTGACCCCTTTTCTCCATCCTCTTCATCATCAGCAAAGGCTGCAGGTGGTGTAGCTGGAGGTATGGCCTGTACTGCTGATGGAGGTGACGGAAGTGGAGGTAGCGCCTCTTCTTCTGCTGCTGCAGGAGGTGGAGGTAGCACCTCTTCTGCTGCTGCTGCTGCTGCTGCAGTGCTTCGCTGGGCCTGGAGCCCGCTAGGGCCAGCCTCATCTGAGTGGTTGTCATCACCTGCATATCAAAAGGGGGAGGAAGTGTGTTGGTGAAGCGCTGCACTATAGAAATGCTAAATAGTAGTAGTAGTAGTGAAAATAACCCACTTTTGTTTTTCAGCATTCGTATACATGGCCCCACACTTGAAGACCCAGCAAAGAGATGCTGAGGAATGGGATTGGCAGGCAAGCCACAGATGTGATTGTACATGGGACAGAGCTGGAGACCAGGAGACACTGATGTGAAAGGCAGAGGTGTTGGAGGAAGACCCAAGAGAAGGACAGCAATCACCAATTCTGAAGATGTCCCTCCACATCCTTTTTGTTTTTGTTGGTAGACTGCCTACAACTGGTGTATGAACCAAGTTGCTGGCTACAGCACAGAGGTGTGGGAAGGATATATGCAGAGTTTGGAAATGGGAAAAGAGGAGGGAGTGGGGAAGGGCCCCAAAGCTGTGAGACAGTGCCAACTTACACACTACTACTAATCCTTTCTATAGCGCTACTAGGCATATGCAGCGCTGTACATGTGAACATGAAGAGACAGTCCCTGCACAATAGAGCTTACATTCTAATTAAGTCAGACAGACAGACAGACAGACAGGGCAACTAAGAGGGAAGGGAATTACTAAGGTGAGGATAGTGAGTAAGGGTCCTGACCAAGTGAGTAGTGGTTAGGAGTTCAAAGCAGCATCATAAAGGTGGCCTTTTAGGCTAGGTTTGAAGACAGTCAGATACACACATTGCTGACAATACTCCCCCCACCTCCCTCCTCCTGTCCCCCAATTGTGTAAAACAGAGTGAAGTGCAGCAGCACAACATGTACCCCAGCTTCATAAGGGTCAACCTACCTGTGCCCTCAGGCTGTGCTGATGTGTCAATGGACCCAGGCACGCCATGAATGCCCTCCTGGGGTAAGAGGCGGTGGACGATCCGCTCCAGGGTGTCAGGTTAGCGGTGTCATGTGCTGGGGGTTTGCCACCAGCCTTCCTCCTCACATCCCACCTCAGCCTGCGCCACTTGCGTTTGCAGTCTTCCACCTCTCTGGCACAGTGGAAGACTGCATTCAGCCGGTCCCGTACCTCCTGCCATTCCCGCTGCTTGGTAGTAGCAGCGAGTCTCTGGCCTGTGGGAGCGAACAGGTGTGTGTGTCTCCTGTCTATCTCCTGGACTAGGAGCTCGATTTCCGCATTGCTAAAGTTACCCTTGCGGGTCGGAGGCAGCCTCAGTGCCATTGTAGCAATGCGATTCGAAAATGCAGAGAAAAACGCCTAAATACTCGCCAGAGACGCCCATGTTGAAAGGGGGATGGGCAGGCTTCAGATAAGCGTTGATTTTTTGATTATGGACAACATCCCTGCTTGTGCCCAGCTGCTCCAGCAATTTGGCGTGCGCGATTTCGATTATGGCCGGAGCACTATGAGCGTCCCCAGCTGCTCTGTGTTGTGGGCGCGATTTTGATTATGGGCGGAGCTGTACGCGCGTCCTCACCTGCATTCCCTTTAGTGCTGGCCTTTTAAACACGCTTTTTGCATGCACTTTACCGATTTTTCCTTACATTAGGGGGGGTGTATGCGTTTCAACACCTGTTTGTTTGTAGGGTTTTTATTTTTCGTGTCATCTGCTGTGGGGTTGGCCTCGCCTCCTCTGTTTGCAGTGTTCCACATCCCTTGAACTCCATTTCCGCATCAGTGACATTTCCCTTGCAGGTGGGGGCTTGCTTAGAGTCTTGCCACACATGTTCAAGGTAAGCTCATACATCTCAGCCACTTGTTCAAGGGCTCCCCATTCTCTGGATGTGCTTTGCATTCAACTGTTACTTCTATTTTCACCAGGTTTGCCGGTGGATGCTGTGCAGTGGAGGACGTTGAGGGCACTTATTGGTGCTGCTTCAGGGCTGTACTGTGTGGTGTTGCCGTTGGAGTTGCTGGACCATATCATGTTGGGCCTGTTGGACTCCTCAGTAGGTTCCATGCTTTATGTGCTGAACCCCACTCCCCATTTATGAAGTGCTCACCCATTCTGAAGGTTGCTGGGAGGGGGGAGGGGAAGAATATATGCAATGAATGTCTTCCACATTATTGAACTCACTCCTATCATTCTCCATAGTTATGGAAGTGAAGCATTTCTAACTTGTAGTCTGCAAACGATTTGCAAGGTGGCCACAGGTACCTGCCTACTGAGCCCTTCAGTCATGGTGATGGTGAGGGTGTTTGAATACAGTTCCTAATCCAAATTACCTGCAGCTGCCTGCAGCCTGGTGGCTGGCGTGGCCTAGTGGTTAGAGCACCAGTCTTGTAATCCACAGGTTGACAGTTCAAATCCCAGCTGCTCCTTGTGAACTTAGCCAAGTCACATACTATCCATTGTGTCAGGTGCAAGCTTAACACCCTCCTGGGACAGACAGATCCAGAGTACCTAAATGTAACTCACCTTGAGCTGCTACTGAAAAAGGGGTGTCCAAACTCAATATAAATAAACACATATATATTTGGGTGCCCTTCTGTAGCTGTTGTATTATTTTGCAATTGTGCTGATATAAATATCCATCAAATACTGTGACCATTGTTTTCCCTTTTCTCCTCAGCACTATATAGCATTGCAGAATGTCAAAGGCTGACCCAGCTGTTTGTAGCCCCTTTGTGGCCCCCATCAATGTGGTGTGGTTGTGGGTAAGGGTGTCTGGTGAAGAGTTATGCTAGCCCTTGCTCTCAGTAAAATACAGGCCAATGGCTCATAATAAGAGCTAAGCTTCTTAAAATCAAAATCATCTCTGATGCAAAAGAGAGCTAGGCCTGTAAAAATCAGAGATCACCTTTGACACAGTTACATTTTACTGTGGCAAGTGCTGAGATGAGGTAATTGAGAGCTGGCAAGGGTGGGGGCAATCTACTCTATAAACAATCCTGAGACTGGCACCTGCAAGACGTCATGAGCAAGAGTTGCTATGGTTATGTAGAGATAGTACTGGGTCAGCTGCACCCCGGGTGAGAACATCCAAAGGGGGAGCTAGAGGAAGGTTTGGGAACATATGAAGTCATTCTGATCAACTGATAAGAACCAAGAGCCCTGGTGAGAGAGACTGGGGTCCATTGGAACCAATGAAGTCAAAATTGTATATAAGCAGCGGTTTGAGGGGTATTAGATCAGACGAAAGGAGAAGAAGAACAGAGAAGGAAGATTCCAGAAGGCTAGAGAGAGAGAGGACGTACCATGATATGCGATTCCATTATGTGAATGCTTGACTTGCCTGTACTGCTATTGGTAAGATTATAATAAACTATCTTATTATATCTACTACATACTGGGTTCCTTTCTAATTACGAGGGTCCATACTGCCTGACGGTGTAAGCCTGTCATGAGCAGATTTAAGGTTGGGGTAATTAAGTATCTAGAGGGGCTATGCAGTTCCTTCCAGGATAGTAGAAAGCCCAGGGCTCCGCTGCTGCTCAAATGGGTGAGGCAGATCTAATTATTTACACTGGTGATCAGAGAGCAAACATGGTCTAGACTCTAGGTGCTACCTATGGTTATCTCCAAGTTTCTACTTGGCACATCAGTAGTGCTAGACACCCAGTCTCTTATTTACACAACTCGGTGATGTGGGGGTGTATGGTAAGGGGGGAGAGGGTGGGTGTGCATTTCTGTTCTTCAACAGAAATGGCCACCCGGCCTCCCCCCCTTACCATACTGCCATGCACATTGGAAGGAACAGATGGCCTTTTGGATGGACACACATCACACATTTACCAATGTTTCTCTGTCCCAATTCACCAGTCATGCAACCTCTATTACTGCCTCCTCTCACATCAATCCCAGCATTTGATAATATGTAGTGCACACAGTAAACACACACACACGCGGTTATATTAAATGTATAAAAAGTATATTTAACAAATAGACTCCCTCCCTCCCCCCAACAGTGATTCCCCTTCCCTCCCCCCCCTCCCCCCAACAGTCTTTACAAATTCCCTCCCCAACAGTCATTCCCCTTCCCTCCCACCCCCCAAAAAAAACTTTTATGGCTGCCCACGCCCCCTTTGGACAGCTGTGTACAGCAGGCTAATGAGCAGCACCACAAGCACCCTCAGTGGCCTGTAGAGCTGCTCATGAGCCTGCCATATGCGTTGCACTTCCTGCACCAACTGCCTCTGGCCATCTATTATTTGCTGCAGGAGGTGCAAGGCTGGGGCTGGGGCTGGTGCTGCTACTGGTGCTGCTGGTGGTGGTGGTGGTGCTGCTGGGGCTGGGGAAGGGAAGGGGCCTGGGGAAAAGGGGAGGGGATGGGCCTGGGGAAGGGGGAGGGGCTGGTAGGGCTGGAGGTGGTGTGGCTTGCTCCACTTCCATCTCCTCCTCCTCCTCCTCAGCCTCCTTGGCCGCCTCCTGCTGCTGCTGGTGGCGCCCTGTGTATGTAAAAGGAATTTGTTTGAGATGACCAGCACATCCAACATGCCTTGCATAGGGCAGGAGCTGGCTGGCCTGAGGCGGGGGATGGGGAAAGGTGTGGTGAGCCCTGGCCTATACCCATGGAGTGTGAGATGCATGAGATGACATGACAGGGAACCCTGGAGGGTGCTCTGACACAGAGTACACAGGATACGCTGGCAGACCACACTCATTGCTCAGCAGCATTTTTGCATTATGATGTGTGAGTAGGGTTGGCTGAGCTGTTTTTGTTTTTTCTATTGTTGGGGGGGGGGGGGGGGTGAACCACATAACTGTAATATGAAGCTATGACAACCACTAAGTGCAGGACCTTAGACAGGAGTACCATGAAACAGTATGCACCCACCCCAGAAAGGGGGATACAGAAGTGAGGCATGTCATCTCATTCACTCAGAGGAGGTTAGTTGGAAGTTGCAGCCACACTCATGGCCCGCCCGACCACCCCACATCCCTCGCATGTCGCTCGCCGCAACGGAAATTGTTGTCCTCCCTGCTGGCGCTGCCTCGGTCCCTGCATGCTATGGAGCAGTGGTGACTTTTTCCGTTGGTCTCGCTGCTGTTGTCTGTGGACGCCGGCCGTTGTTTGCGCCGTCGGGATGATGAACTCGATGCTGTTCGCCGAGCTGGCCGCCGCCTCCCCTCCCCCCTCTCCTGGCTCGGCCGTTACCCTTGCGCTGTGTCACGACCTGGGCTCTGACATCCATCTGCTGAAGACGCTGAAAATGCGCTTCCGCTGCTTCCTGGCCAAGGTGCACGAGCTGGAGCACCGCAACCGCCTCCTGGAGAAGCTGCACCAGGCCCTTGCACCGCAGCCGCCTCTGCACCTACTACCGGGAGCAGAGCTCGCAGACGGAGCCTGACCCCAGCGTCCCCTCCCCCTCCTCCAGCCTGCCCGGCACCATCTGGAGCTACACCCATGTGCGGCGCACCGGAGACGGCCTGGAGACCATGCAAGGCCCCGGAGTCACTGAACCCACCCGGACGGAGTGGGCGTCCAGATCGACACCATCACGCCCGAGATCCGGGCGCTCTACAATGTGCTGGCCAAAGTGAAGAGGGAGCGCGAGGACTACAAGAGGAAGTGAGTGGCCCGGGGGGGGGGGGGGGGAGGGGATGCTGATGCTGATGCTGCAGAGCTGGTGATGCTCAATGAGCCACAGGCAGATGCATGAGGTTTGCATGGACCAGCACTTAACATCAGAACCGCTGGGAGAGAGAATCTGCTGCTAAATCTTAAGTAGCACCTAGCCCCATGAGCTTATGCTTTGACACAGCAGCATTTGTAATATATGCTTGGGTCTCAGAGGTTCTGAAGCAACTCTACCTTAAAGAACCAAGGGGGTTGATAGGGGTTTGCTTCTCTATATACAGTGGTGGAAATAAGTATTTGATCCCTTGCTGATTTTGTAAGTTTGCCCACTGACAAAGACATGAGCAGCCCATAATTGAAGGGTAGGTTATTGGTAACAGTGAGAGATAGCACATCACAAATTAAATCCGGAAAATCACATTGTGGAAAGTATATGAATTTATTTGCATTCTGCAGAGGGAAATAAGTATTTAATCCCTCTGGCAAACAAGACCTAATACTTGGTGGCAAAACCCTTGTTGGCAAGCACAGCGGTCAGACGTCTTCTGTAGTTGATGATGAGGTTTGCACACATGTCAGGAGGAATTTTGGTCCACTCCTCTTTGCAGATCATCTCTAAATCATTAAGAGTTCTGGGCTGTCGCTTGGCAACTCGCAGCTTCAGCTCCCTCCATAAGTTTTCAATGGGATTAAGGTCTGGTGACTGGCTAGGCCACTCCATGACCCTAATGTGCTTCTTCCTGAGCCACTCCTTTGTTGCCTTGGCTGTATGTTTTGGGTCATTGTCGTGCTGGAAGACCCAGCCACGACCCATTTTTAAGGCCCTGGCGGAGGGAAGGAGGTTGTCACTCAGAATTGTACGGTACATGGCCCCATCCATTCTCCCATTGATGCGGTGAAGTAGTCCTGTGCCCTTAGCAGAGAAACACCCCCAAAACATAACATTTCCACCTCCATGCTTGACAGTGGGGACGGTGTTCTTTGGGTCATAGGCAGCATTTCTCTTCCTCCAAACACGGTGAGTTGAGTTCATGCCAAAGAGCTCAATTTTTGTCTCATCTGACCACAGCACCTTCTCCCAATCACTCTCGGCATCATCCAGGTGTTCACTGGCAAACTTCAGACGGGCCGTCACATGTGCCTTCCGGAGCAGGGGGACCTTGCGGGCACTGCAGGATTGCAATCCGTTATGTCGTAATGTGTTACCAATGGTTTTCGTGGTGACAGTGGTCCCAGCTGCCTTGAGATCATTGACAAGTTCCCCCCTTGTAGTTGTAGGCTGATTTCTAACCTTCCTCATGATCAAGGATACCCCACGAGGTGAGATTTTGCGTGGAGCCCCAGATCTTTGTCGATTGACAGTCATTTTGTACTTCTTCCATTTTCTTACTATGGCACCAACAGTTGTCTCCTTCTCGCCCAGCGTCTTACTGATGGTTTTGTAGCCCATTCCAGCCTTGTGCAGGTGTATGATCTTGTCCCTGACATCCTTAGACAGCTCCTTGCTCTTGGCCATTTTGTAGAGGTTAGAGTCTGACTGATTCACTGAGTCTGTGGACAGGTGTCTTTCATACAGGTGACCATTGCCGACAGCTGTCTGTCATGCAGGTAACGAGTTGATTTGGAGCATCTACCTGGTCTGTAGGGGCCAGATCTCTTACTGGTTGGTGGGGGATCAAATACTTATTTCCCTCTGCAGAATGCAAATAAATTCATATACTTTCCACAATGTGATTTTCCGGATTTAATTTGTGATGTGCTATCTCTCACTGTTACCAATAACCTACCCTTCAATTATGGGCTGCTCATGTCTTTGTCAGTGGGCAAACTTACAAAATCAGCAAGGGATCAAATACTTATTTCCACCACTGTACATGTAATGGAACATCTTCTAAAATTCACAGGTCCACTCCAAGCAGTCAAAAATTTTTAAGGGTGGGGGCCAAAATCATAACAAACCCAAAAGCCCAACACTCCACAAAAATTAAAAGATTGCAATATGTTTTAAGCAAGTTGGATTGAAAGAACAAAAACTTTGTATGAAGAATAAAGTTTTGTATGCTCATCATGGAGAGATATTGAGAACTTGCCTTTGTAATTTTATTTTTGTGGAGTGTTGGGCTTTTGGGGTTTGAATTGATTAGATGACAGCAGTTGGGAGTGGGGGGACTGTTTTTTCCTGGTTTGTTTCTTGTCTGGAAGATAGAAAAAAGCAGGTATTGGTGGCAAACGAGGGAGATAATGTGGGTGTGCAACAAGCTTTCCTGGGGGGTAGGGTAGGGCAGGGAAAGGCTGATGCTGGGAAACAGATACATCATGTGTTGAGATATTTGCCATTATAGTGGCCTTATGTCTGGTCAAGTTTAAGATATGGCATAATGTAATTGTATATTAAAATATTGTTTTTTTTCCATTAAGTATGCATGTGGTTTATGTTGATGCAGGTCAGCAGTTGGGCAGGCTTAGAAACCCATCAAGTGCATTCTAAGGCATTAGTTTGTAGTATTCTAAGAAACACTATTCAAACCTATATACATAGTGCCCACCCATATTAGATCTGGGCCCACCCAAAATGTCAGGTCTGGCTACGCCACTGAACCTCAGGCCTTGATCTGGGGCAGAGGTGTTATGACTTCCTAGTTGCCTGTTAGCCACATGCACAGTGATATTGTACAGGACATTTGCATTATGAAATAAAGACATTTACAAATGAGTACAGGTGCCCTGTTTTTAATACTTACGTCGAGCCCTGAGGCGCTCTCTCACAGCCCTGACGAGATCAGGGTTGTCGCGCCTTAGGTGCTGCATTCTCCTTCGGAGGGATTCCAGGTCCCTCCGCACTCCAAATCTCCTGCAAGATATAAGTTTGTAGAGCAGGAGTCAGAGGATGGGCCTTCTTGACTTCAGCACACAAATTGCTTTGGAAATCAAATAGGAGAGACGCACAACACTGGGGGAGGGGAGGGATGACATTGGTACAGGTGATGTCATTGAGGTGGACATGAGGACAGAGTACCGTTTGTGTGCAGTATTATAGGGATGTGCAAATGGTTTCCCTTTCTACTACATAGATTGTATTCATGAATGTGCATGTACACATATTACTGCTTATCCTTGAATGCACACTCCAGTTAGTGCTTATATTGCTGAGGGAGCTCTTGTATGTGTAGCTACAGGAGTGGGGGGACCTGATAGCCTGGGGGGGAGAAGGGTGAGCACACACAGTTACCTTTCCAGCCTGTCCCTTATGTCAGTCCAGGCTCTCATGGAGGCTATCCTGGGAGGCAGGTGGTGGTGGTGAACAAATAGGCTATGCCTGTGCCTCAGGCACAGGTGCAGCAGCATCCTGGACTCAGATTCGCTGTAATTGGACTCCCATCGCAGATCCATGTTTCTCAGTGAATAAGCATTGGAAAACGTGCATCGCCTTATTTGGACGGCCATGCGTGACAACCGTGCTGTCGTGTACAGGTCCATATATGGATTCACACCCCATATATGGATGAGTCCAGAGCATAGACGTCTCTGATGTGCACGAATGTTTGCCATGCGTGCGGAGCTTAGCGGCGTGCGGGCCTTTCCTTATATGGATGTTTTTCAAACATGGATCTTTGGGAAACATGCGAGCCTCTTCACCTATACAGTAAATGCACGCACGCACATTGCATATGGTTCCGGTCATCTAGGTACGGGATATATGAGGAAGATTCGGTGGCCGTGACCCTTAATTGCTGTGTTTCAGGCTTACGAATGTTCCTCATAGTTTCCGTACCTGCGGAACAACTATACTGTGCGCGCCACATTCAACTGCGATAATCGAATGTGTAAAGGCGTTCTTTGTACTGTTCTGTGCGCGGTCCTGATTTCAGCGTTTTCAACTGCGATAATCGAATATCTATAGACGTCTATACTATTTTTTGATTATACCCCCCCCTGTTTGTGGACGTTTTCATGCAAACGCCCAAATTCATACTTGGCCGCACTTTTGAAAATGCCCCTCCATGTATGTTACCATGTATGTATGCACCTTAATGCAATAACATTTGTAATTCTGTTACCCGGAAATGGCAACCACCATTACGGCAAATGTAAGTCACATTGAGCCTGGAAATAGATGGGAAAACGTGGGATACAAATGCTACAAATAAATAAATAAATAGTGCCTCGGAGTTAGCCACTTACTTTAAGAATAAGGTATGTTTAATTTGAAACAGTTTATGGGAGGCTTCAGATATGAGTATTTACTTAAATGAATGTGAAAGGGAGACACCAGTTGATAGATTTTGGATATGTTTCAATTTTGCATGCCCCTTTGATAGTCAAGAGGTTGCTAAAAAGGTTTGCTACTTCTCATTGCTGTCTAGATACATTCCCCTCTTCTGAAATCCCCTAGTTCTAACTTCATAAGTTTTCTTACAGATTGGCTTAACTGGCAACTCCAGGAAGTCAAGTTTCCAACCACCATAAGGGTAATTGTTCTTTTACCTATCATAAAAAAAAACAAAAGAGAAAATTGATGATTTGACAAACTATAGGCCACTAGCAGCAATACCTTTATTAGTTAAGATAATGGAGGGCTGGGTGATGGAACATTTGGTTTTATATTTTGACAACTTTCAGTTGTTATATTTATTTATTAGAATTTATTTAACACCTTTTTGAAGGAATTCACTCAAGGCGATGTACAGCAAGAAAAAGTCAAACATAAGCAATAGACAATTACAACAGTAAAAATATTCAAACAACAATACAAAGTATGGCATTAGTAACAAAAAGCTTTGGGAGAAACTCCGCTCAATTATATGAAATAACAGCTCAAAAATAGCAGAAAAAGGCAATAAAGTTGTGGGATATGAATATTGATCATGGAGGGGGAGAGGACTTCAGACTCATGCCACTTTCTGATCAATAAGATCGTAACAATATAGTTACGTTAATGTAATCACTGGTCCTCTAACACCAACCTCCTCCTGAATGTTTCATACATGCGCTTCTAGCATCCAATGCCTATAAATACCATATGTCACAGCTAAATAACAAAAACCACAGTTACCTAGCTTGTTTGCTGCTGAGTATGTTTTTCATATAAGGTGCATGTAACCTTGGCAGTTGCTGAGCACACAGTGAAGCCTACCAGTATGTTGCATTTGTGGAGAGAGACAGAGAGAGGACACAAGGGTATTGTTCTGACTGTGCACGCAGAACAGATAACCGACTAGCCAACCGACTTTGCACGCGAACTCCCATCAGGAGAGACTGATAGAATACAGGAACAGTCCATATATGGTATAAGGCTACCTAATGGTTCTAGTTTATAGGAAATCACATGATTTATGAGAAATGTAATTTGCAACAGTATATTTGTGATGTCCGGGAGGTGTTAGCAGAGCAGTCCCTTGTCTTTCAGGATGCGCATTACTGACTGACAACCTGCTCCAGGGAATAGAGAACTATTGTTTGTACTTTTGGCTCTGTGAGATGCTGATAAAGGTAATTTACTGGCTGCACCTAATGGAGTCTAAGTTCTCTTTCTTATTTTTCCAGCTGTTGGGGCTGTAGTGCTTTCTCTCCCTGTGGGGGCTAAGGGACAGAAATACACAATGGACACCAGGGACAGAAGGTTGTCCGCCCTTGTCTGTATTACTTAGATTGTAAGCTCTTTTGAGCAGGGACTGTCTTTTTGTATCAGGTGTTCAGCGCTGCACGCGTCTGGTAGCGCTATACAAATGCTAATAATAATAATCTCGAGTTGTCTGAGTGTTCAACAGGGCTCCAATGAATTCCAATGTTTGGACTGGGGTGAGATGGGACTTTAGATAATATATAATTTATGATGAACCCCAGTAGATCTAGCACCCGAATAGTTATTCGCATGGACTCCAGAGCACCTTCCTTCGAGCTGCTCTTCACCAGCCAATCGTCGAGATAAGGAAACACATACACTCCCAGTCTGCGTTTTGATGCTGCAACTATAGCTAGGCATTTGGTAAACACTCTAGGCACAGATGCTAGACCAAAAGGCAGTACACGGTACTCAAAGTACTGTGTTCCTAGCTGGAACTCAGCTTTAATTAGGGATACCCTCTGCTCCTGGTCCAGTTGCAACTTGTCTGTGAGGTCCCTTATCTCCTGTTCATGTGTGGACTGCCACTTAGCTAATTGGATCTCCTTTAAGGCTTGGGTCTCTTTCAAGGTAGTTGTAAGCTGGGCTACTTCTGCTTCCCTTTCCTCCCTTAGCTTAACTTCTGTGCGCAGCTCAGCCCTAACCATGGCTAGCAGTGCCTCACAGCCTTCCTTCTGCCTAAGGGACTCTGCCAGTTTGGCCTCTAAGGCCTGCCTTGAAGCAGCCATCTCTTCCTTACAAGCTGACTCAAAGAGGATCCATTTCTGTTCATTCTCCCTCAGACTATTTTCCATCGCCTTCTGGGATGCCTCCTGCTGCTGCTGTATATGGCCCACTAAAGTTACCATTAGTCCTTTGTTTAGTTCCAGTGCCTCCCTCAGACATTGCTCCGGGTGCCTATAGACTTCCCCCGGTTTACATAGGGCCCGTAATTCCCCTTCTAACTGCCAGACCCTCTCTGTAAGGGATTTTAACAGCGGGTTCTCATTCTTTTCCTGGGCCTCCCAGTATTCCTCCCTTGGGGCAACGCTCCCTGGTTCTCCACCCCATGGAAATACTGCCAGGTCCTCACCGAAGCATGGGCAGCCTACTTTATCTTCAGCTGTCTCACTCCCCTGCTCACAGTGTACACTGACTTCCCCTCCACAATCAGGACTACTCTTTATCCTGTCACCTGGGAAGTTCTCACCTGGGCCTACACCCCCCTTCCCTTTCCTAGAGGGTTTACCCTTCTTACCAGGACTTTCACTATCCTGCAACTGGGGCTTTCTTTTCTTGTCCGGGCACCCATCCTCCCTCTTGGCACTTTTCAGGTTTGTGGCCTCCCCTCTCCCTGGGACATTGGGTGCTTTCCCTGCAGCGGGTTCCTCCTGACCCTCTTCCCTGTAGACACCTCTTTCCCCTTGGGTTCTCAGCCTACCCATGCAGTCTGCCCCTAAGGAATGGGTCACCTCCTCTGGATACTGATGCCTTTTCCACCTGACTTCACTTGGAATTCTCTGGTCCCCCAGAACCAGCCTGTAGTCAGTTGGCCTTTCTGCACACTTCCCTGGGGGTACAATTATTGCCTGGGTCCAACCAACCCTCTGCTCTTCTCTTGGCTTCAGCTTTCAGACAGTGGTATTCAACTGCCAAGGGTAGCAGGAATTCTCTGATATCCTTGTCTTCAGGTGGTTATTTCAACAAGGTCCCATCTGGGGTGCCATTTGTAAGCCTGCAGGGGTGCTCTCTGGTTTGCAGTGGCCCTCTAGTGGCTCCTGCCCAGCCTCACCAGGCTTTTGCTTCAGGGAACCACCTTGAAATCAGACTTCTCTGTATCTCCGTTGACTCGGGCCTCTATGTTTGGTCCTCCCCTTTCCCTCAGGGTGACCTCTGCATTAACCTTCAGACCTGGCCCGGCCTCCCCCCTGTATCTCCTGGTAACTGACCCAGCTTACCAGTTCTTCTGGTGGGCCCCCTGGTCACCCTCTGGAAGATAGCACGGATCCCTTTGCTCACAGAAATATGCAAATTAAGCTGATCATATATAAATTCAGTTTATTGGAACTATGCTCCAGTCTAGTGGGAACCTTGCTTTCCAACTATTATTTGGTTACCCCAAATTCCCTCCCCTGAGACCATTTACTGTGGGACACCTGGGTCTCAGGGTATAACAGCCTCCTCCCCTGGATAGGACCTTCTTTATTCACCTTAACCTTACGGTCCTATCCTCCACCCCACGGCTGTTTGTTCTTTTTTTAAACCCTTCACAGTTTCAACATCAGTACTAGGGACCCACAGTCCTGGACACATAGTCCTTCCCCTTGAACACCCAGTTCATTCCCAGTACTGAGAACACACAGTCCCACCCCAATACTTCAGGGACTTCTTAACCCAGGATTTTCAGCCTGCCTTCCTTCTCGGACACACAGTCCTTCCTCCTCAGCCCCGGGATACACAGTTCAGGCCTCCAGGCTCCCATCTCCCCTCCCTCGGGCAAAACTCCTTCCTCTACTGAGAGGAAGCTATTTATGAGGTGTCCACTAAACCTCCCCACCTCTTGAAACCTCGCCCCTTTGGTTCCAGAAAGATCTGGCCTAGAAGACTCTTCTCACTCCCTCAGCTATCTCTCTGGAGCCTCCTCTACTGGCCAGAATGGGCATTTTCCCGGTTTTCAATGGGAGAGCGCCCTCTGGCAGCCTCCTCATGTAAGGGCAGACACTGTGGTTATCACAGTGTGTAAGCATTCTTTAAGTCCAGAGAGCATAGCCAATCATTTTCCTGAATCATGGGAAGAAGAGTGCCTAGGGAAACCATCCTGAACTTTTCTCGGACAAGAAATTTGTTCAGGGCCCTTAGGACTATGATGGGACGCATCCCCCCTGTTTTCTTTTGCACAAGGAAGTACCTGGAATAGAATCCCAGCCCTTCTTCCTCTGGTGGAACGGGTTCGACCGCTTGGGCCTTCAGAAGGGCGGAGAGTTCCTCTGCAAGTACCTGTTTGTGCTGGGAACTGTAAAAATGAGCTCCCAGTGGACAATTTGGAGGTTTGGATTCCAGATTGAGGGTGTATCCTAACCGGACTATTTGAAGAACCCACTGGTCAGAGGTTATGAGAGGCCACCTTTGGTAACAAAATATCAACCTCCCTCCAACAGGCAAGTCATCCGGCATGGACACTTTTACTGAGGCTATGCTGAACTGGAGCCAGTCAAAAGCCTGTCCCTTGCTTTTGCTGGGGAGCCGCAGAAGCCTTAGGCGCACGCTGTTGACGAGAATGAGCGCACTGGGACTGAGCCTGGGTTGGCTGCCGAGAAGCAGGAGTGTACCTACGCCTAGCATAGGAATAGGAAGCACTCCTCGTCCCTCCAAAAAACCTCCTAGATGAGGAGGTAGTAGCAGAAGACGCCCGGCGGGAGAGAGAATCCATAGCATCATTGTGCTTCTTGAGCTGGTCAACTAGATTCTCTAGTTTCTCACCAAAAAGGTTATCCCCCTGGCAAGGAACATCCGCCATCCGCTGCTGGACAGAATGATCCAGGTCAGAGACACACAGTCATGAGTCTGTGCATCACTATACCTTGGGCAATGATCCTGGATGCTACATCAAAAGTGTCGAACGTACCCCTAACCAGGAATTTTCGACACGCCTTCTGCTGCCTGACCACCTGGCGAAAAGGCTCGGCCAGCTCCGGAGGGAGTGCATCAACCAAGCTAGACAGTTGCCTCACTGAGTTTCGCAAGTGGATGCTCGTGAATAGCTGGTATGTTTGGATTTTGGCAGAAAGCATAGTGGCCTGATATGCCTTCCTTCAAAAAGAGTCCAAGGTTCTAGATTCTCTGCCTGGGGGCGCCAAGGCATAGTCCCTAGTACTCTTGGCTCTTTTGAGAGCAGAGTCCACCACCATGGAATTGTGAGGTAGCTGAGACCTCATCAATCCAGGCTCCCCGTGGATCCAATATTGGGATTCAGTCTTTTTTGGGATCACAGGATTAGACAGAGGGAACGACCAGTTTCGCATAAGGACTTCCTTCAGTACATTATGCAAAGGAGCCCTTGCAGCCTCTCGAGGCGGAGAAGGATAATCCAGGACCTCGAGCATCTCAGCCCTGGGCTCATCCTCAACCTCCATAGGGAAGGGAATAGTCGTAGCCATTTCCCGGACAAAGGAGGTGAAGGATAGACTCTCTGGTGGAGAAAATCTCCTTTCTAGTGGAGAGGAAGGTTCAGAAGGAATCCCATAGGATTCGTCAGAAGAAAAGTACCTGGGATCCTCCTCTTCCTCCCACAAATGCTCATCATCAGTATCGGACAAGACATGCCTCAGAGCAGTCCGAAACTGAGCCTGCCTCGATGCCGAGGAATGACATCCTCAATTGCGGTGCCGAGAAGTCGACGCCCACTTGGACTCCAGTGAAGCTTCCTCCACTGACGTCGAAGGGGAGTCGACCTGGGTGGCAGCCGACACTGATGCCGTAGGCGGCACCGAGGTCGGGGACCTCACCACAGGTGAAGGGCCAGATGCCGCTGCAGCAGTCGGTACGGAAGGCGCAAGCACCCCTGACACTGAAGCAGACTAGCACAGCAACCCTTCCAGAAGCTCTGGAAGCAGGGCCCTGATGCGCTCGTCAAGAGCCGCCGTCAGACAAGGCTGCCGGTGGCAGAATCTGTCGAGGCTCAGGAGCAGGTACCGGGCTGCTAGACCAACGCATCGACACCTCCTGAATAGAGGGAGAGCGGTTCTCTCAGCGCCGACACTTCTCAGGTGCCAAATCCCTTGACACCCTGGAGCTCCCAGCACCGTGTGTTGAAGAAGAACGATGACGGTGCTTCTTTGCCTTCGCTCAACGCCTGTCTTTGAGACTCCTCGGTACCAATGAGGATGACGTGGAATCCTCACGTCTCCTCGGGGCTGGGTCCGATGAAGGTCAGTCCCGGGGGGCCTGCATAACAGGAGGCCTCAAGACAGGTGGAGACCCACTCAATGCCTCACTGCTCCCAACACGAGTTGGTCGTTCCACAGCCATTACCTTCACTCCCGACGTCGATGCATCCCTCGATGTCGATGCCGCCGACGTCGGTACCGATGTCGATGTCAATGTTGAAGGACTGGACCGAGCCCCAAAAAGCTTCTCTCGTTGGGCTTCTCGAGACGCTTGGGTCTGTTTCTTCATGCGAAGACACAGACGGCAAGCGGCTGGGCTATGGTCGGACCCAAGGCACTGGATACACCAAGCATAGGTATCGGTACCCGAGATGGTCCGGTTGCATCGAGTACAACATTTGAAGCCGCTGGGTGTCTTCGATGACATGGAAGGAAAAACAGCTTCGGCGAAATTAAACGACACGATTGTGCCAAAAAAGTAAAGGGCACAAAAGGGGTAAAACCTGACCGTGCAGCCTAAGGCCGGCCGCGTCGAAAAGAAAGAAAACTTAGAAAGTGCCAAAAACTAAGAAAAAAATGCCAGGTTTAAAAAAAAAAAAAAGAACGAATAACGATATAAGAAAAGAAGAAAATATAAAAAGAATCATCAAGACTCTCTTTCCTGGTCCAGCGAAGCGAACAGGGAAAAACCTCTTCACCTCACCGCGGACAAGAAAAAACTGAGCGGGAACGCTCATGCGAAGGGTGGGAAGTCGTCCGTGAATGCACGGTGTGCGCGATTCGCGCGCTAGAAGGCTCTGGCAAAACTTTTTTAATTTTGCTGTAGAAAAATTTGCCGTTTCCTGGGCCGCCATGGATGCCGACCCACATGTGAGAACAAGCAGCCTGCTAGTCCTTGGAGAAAAATATTTATCACCTTTAAGCTATAGTTATTTTTTTCCCCTGCAATAACAGCCCTACAAAGACTCTCACACACATTTGTGTTGTATTATACATTAATGTGCAGCTTTCCATGGTTTTGCATTGCAGCAATTCATTAATGTCAAAAACCATATAAACTTTCAAAGTACACATCATTCATAAAGTTTATCTCCACAAAGTATACGTTTGCAAAATTACTTTACATTTACCTTTTGAGCTTATAATAAAACAAAAATGCCTAAACTCTGGGGATTTTCGTGTGTTTCAGCATTTTTCCTACCTTGCATATAAAAGTGTACCTTAGCACACAAGTTCCATAGATATAAAAGAAGAAAATCTTTCAAATACAATTTATGAGCCCCTGTTCTTTAATGTTCTTTTAAACTGCCTTCTTAGGATACCAAGGCCACCCAAAGAAGGATACAAAATGTATTTAAAAAATATTAAACATAAAAATCAAACAAATTTAACAAAAAATGTGAGCCCATCTACCCAGTCACACTGACACCAAATCAGCCCCAAAGAAATGTAATTAGATATTTATGTTTCTTTGGGGTTGATTTGGTATCGGTAGATAGGCTCACATGTTTTTTTTTTTTTTTAATGTATGTAATTAATCTACTATTTGTGTGTAAGCTATATTCATACATGCATTCTAAAACAGCACAAAATATAGTAACAGCATGACTTAGGTTACATTGACAGCTAGTTTCTTTGAACTATGGTCAGTAAATGTCACCTTGCAGTATATTATTTCCAACTTCAGAAATTACTTATTTTAGCATGATTGTATCATGATATTTATTTTCTCCCCTAGATTATCTACAGCAAGCTATTAATCTTTCCACAAGTTTGTTAATAAACAAATCACAGTCAGAGTCCAGCCAAAAAAACAAGCGTTAATTTCCTACTTTTCATTGGGATCCTAAACAGCCTATGCCCTTAGAAGCCCCCCAAACCAAACTAGCCCTACAACATGCCCCTCACCTGAATTTAGCCGTGTTGATTGCTCTCCGTTAGAGCTCAACAGGAGATCCACCACAGATCTCAGCCCTCATTCGCACAGCTAGGCAACCAACCAATTAAAATGGGACAACAAAAGCATATTATACCTCATTGAATATCTCGTTTTTCCCCCCACCTTTGCTGATCGCTCCCATTTTTATCTGCCGTATTAAAGAGCTCAGAAAAGCACAAAACAATCCACACAGCAGGTTGTTAAGGGCGGGCCCAGCCATGACAAGCATTGAGGCCAGGGTCTGCATCTGCCCGATTCCAGTGCAAAAACTCACATACCCAATACCCCTTCTGTGGCTCCTGTCAGGTTCACTCAGGTGCAAGGAAAACTAGAACACGGGGGGGGGGGGGGGGGACAGAGGGGGTGAAACCCAACAGAGAACCAGGATAATGAGGATGGACCATTCATCTTTCTCACAGAAAATAGAACACAGCCCCACGGAGCCCTATCACCCTCATCCATAGACCCAGACGTTGCTTATTCAGGGCGTCAAAAGCTCAACAGCTTGCAGAGCGGCACCGGGACACTCACCTCACTGGACTGGCTGATCTTGAATAGGTCGAGCCGGTTGGCGTTCCAGTTCTAGTGGTTAATGACATCAGCCAATGTGCACCGCTCCTCATCACAGTTCCCCGCCACACTTCCCAAAGAAGCGAGAGATGACTGCTACAGCAGATAGGGAGTGAGGAAGCCGGCTTCAGGTGTCTCCTTGTCTCAAAACTCTGGAACCTCCACTGCAGTGCTCACCTGCTGCTTGCTCTCCTTCCACATGCTCACCTTGCATTCGCTCCTTGTTACTCCTCGTCAGCGAGAGCAGCAGCATGCCCAGGCATTCAAAAGAGGGCCGGATCCAACCTCCCTCACCCTTCTATTGGTCCAATCGGAGGGAGAGCAGACAGAGTGTGGGAAAACCACCCAACCCGCAGACACTCACCTCACTGGGCTGGCTGATCTTGAATAGGTTGAGCCGGTTGGCATTCCACTTCTAGTGGTTTATGATATCAGCCAGTGTGCGCCGCTCCTCATCACAGTTCCCCGCCATGCTTCCCAAAGAAGTGAGAGGTGACTGCTGCGGCAGATAGGCAGATAGCGAGGAAGCCGGCTTCAGGTGTCTCCTTTTCTCCAAACTCTGGAACCTCCACTGCAGTGCGCACCTGCTGCTTGCTCTCCTTCCACATGCTCACCTTGCATTTGCTCCTTGCTATTGCTACTCCTCGTCAGCGAGAGCAGCAGCACGCCCAGGCATTCAAAAGAGGGCTGGATCCCACCTCCCTCACCCATCTATCGGTCCAATAGGAAGGCGAGAAGACAGAGTGTGGGAAAACCACCCAACCCGCAGCCACGGTGGTTAAAAAAAACACCCAATAATCTGCAACCCTCAACTTTTGAAAAATCCCACGGGGGGGGGGGGGGGGGGGGGGGGGGGGGGGGGGGGGGGAGGGTCGCAGGAACCCGCCCAAGTTCACAAGAATACTGCAGAACTGGCAACTTTGCTCCTATTGGAGGCTTTAGTCAAAGACTGCAATTCCCAGCCTGCCCACAAGATCCTCCCCGTCAGCTTCTCTGCATGACTGCTTCAGCCTATGCCTGCCCTTCACCCACATCACCGCTAGCATTCCTCTCAAGACCAGCCCCATGTGCCTGAAAGTTAGCTTCTATACCTTCCCCCTTTTGGCTCTCTCAGCCCTTCCTGGAGAATGCAGCCTATACCTTTTCTAGGACACCACCTCCTTGGAAAATAGATCCTAAACTCCAAACCTTCTCACCCCTTTGTAACTCTCTCAGATAAGAGTTTGTTTGCTGTTTGTTACCCTCTGGCTCCTCCCATGCTTAGTGATAGGGTTTTATTTTCCTTAGGGCTACTTCATATTGTCACTTTCCCATATTTCCCTCTTGACTTCTAGTTGTACTTTAACTGGGTAAGGCATGGAACATGCACAGCTCCTACCTTACTCCTGGGGGGACTTGGCTACCTGAAGAATCTACCTGAACTGACATTACTCTCCTCTGGGATGAGCCTGCCTTTCTCAGCATCCCCTCCTCCATCAAATCCTGGGATCTTAGCCCATTGGTTTCTTCTCTGACTTTCACCGGATCCTAGTCGTCCTGGGGATTCTGAGGACTCCTAGGGTCATTACCACCCTGTTTCTCTACACAATTTCAAGTGACACACCTAATTACATGGACAAGTTCTCAATACTACATGAATCACAATCAGGATTTCGCCCCCTCCATAGTACCGAAACTGTGCTAGTCACTCTCCTGGCCAAATTCAAGCAGGAAATAGCTACAGGTAAAAGCATACTTCTCCTCCAATTCGACATGTCGAGCGCATCTGACATGGTAAACCACAATATACTACTAAGACTCCTAGACAACATCGGGATTGGTGGAAATATACTCAGCTGGATCAAGGGTTTTCTAACCACCAGAACATACCAAGTGAAATCAAATTCAAACATATCACCACCGTGGAAAGCAGACTGCGGAGTACCTCAAGGACCACCACTATCACCAATACTTTTCAACATAATGATGATCCCGCTAGCTAAGTCCTTATCCAATCAAGGCCTCAACCCATTCATAAACGCAGATGATGTCACAATATACATTCCCTTCAGACATGATCTGACAGAAATCACCAATGAAATCAAGCTCGGTCTGAACACTAAGGACTCATGGGCAAACTCATTTCAACTGAAGTACATATAAGTACATAAGTAATGCCATACTGGGTAAAGACCAAAGGCCCATCAAGCCCAGCATCCTGTCCCCGACAGCGGCCAATCCAGGTCAAGGGCACCTCCCAAACGTACAAACATACTATACATGTTATTCCCGAAATTGTGGATTTTTCCCAAGTCCATTTAGTAGCGGTCTATGGACTTGTCCTTTAGGAAACCATCCAAACCTTTTTTAAACTCTGCCAAGCTAACCGCCTTCACCACGTTTTCTGGCAACGAATTCCAGAGTTTAATTACGCGTTGGGTGAAGAAAAAATTTCTCCTATTTGAAACTGAACACTGACAAAACACACTCCCTCATCCTCTCATCCCCTCATCTCAACACAATATGTACAAACCCACAACCATAAACACCCCAGACCACACCCTCCCTATCTCAGATAGCCTGAAAATACTTGGCATTACAATTGACCGCAACCTTACACTTGAGAGCCAAGTGAACTCCACAACAAAGAAAATGTTCCACTCAATGTGGAAACTTAAATGCGTAAAACCTCTCTTCTCGAGGGAAATATTCCGTAACATAATACAGTCAATGGTACTAAGCCATGCGGACTAGTGCAACTGAATCTATGCGAGATGTAAAGAACAACTCACAAAGAAACTCCAGACCGCTCAAACCACAGCAGCCAGGCTGATATTTGGTAAAACACAATTCGAAAGTGCCAAACCCCTCCGAGAAAAACTGCATTGGCTCCCAATCAAAGAACGTACATAAGTAATGCCACACTGGGAAAAGACCAAGGGTCCATCGAGCCCAGCATCCTGTCCACGACAGCGGCCAATCCAGGCCAAGGGCACCTGGCAAGCTTCCCAAACGTACAAACATTCTATACATGTTATTCCTGGAATTGTGGATTTTTCCCCAAGTCCATTTAGTAGCGGTTTATGGACTTGTCCTTTAGGAAACCATCTAACCCCTTTTTAAACTCTGCCAAGCTAACTGCCTTCACCATGTTCTCCGGCAACGAATTCCAGAGTTTAATTATGTGTTGGGTGAAGAAAACTTTTCTCCGATTTGTTTTAAATTTACTACACTGTAGTTTCATTGCATGCCCCCTAGTCCTAGTATTTTTGGAAAGCGTGAACAGACACTTCACATCCACCTGTTCCACTCCACTCATTATTTTATATACCTCTATCATGTCTCCCCTCAGCCGTCTCTTCTCCAAGCTGAAAAGCCCTAGCCTCCTTAGTCTTTCTTCATAGGGAAGTCATCCCACCCCCGCTATCATTTTTGTCGCCCTTCGCTGCACCTTTTCCAATTCCACTATATCTTTCTTGAGATGCGACGACCAAAATTGGACACAATACTCAAGGTGCGGTCGCACCATGGAATGATACAACGGCATTATAACATCTTCACACCTGTTTTCCATACCTTTCCTAATAATACCATTTGCTTTCCTAGCCGCAGCAGCACACTAAGCAGAAGGTTTCAGTGTATTATCGACGACAACACCCAGATCCCTTTCTTTGTCCGTAATTAATAATGTGGAACCTTGCATAACATAGCTACAATTCGGGTTCTTTTTTCCCACATGCATCACCTTGCACTTGCTCACATTAAACGTCATCTGCCATTTAGCCACCCAGTCTCCCAGTCTCGTAAGGTCCTTCTGTAAGTTTTCACAATCCTGTCGCGAGTTAACGACTTTGAATAACTTTGTGTCATCAGCAAATTTAATTACCTCGCTAGTTACTCCCATCTCTAAATCATTTATAAATATATTAAAAAGCAGCGGTCCTAGCACAGACCCCTGAGGAACCCCACTAACTACCCTTCTCCATTGTAAATACTGCCCATTTAACCCCACTCTCTGTTTCCTATCCTTCAACCAGTTTTTAATCCACAATAGGACATTTCCTCCTATCCCATGACCCTCCAATTTCCTTCTCTAGCCTTTCATGAGGTACCTTGTCAAACGCCTTTTGAAAATCCAGATACACAATATCAACCAGCTCCCCGTTGTCCACATGTTTGTTTACTCCTTCAAAGAATCGAAGTAAATTGGTCAGGCAAGATTTCTCCACACAAAAGCTGTGCTGACTTGGTCTCAGTAATCCATGTCCTTGGATGTGCTCTGTAATTTTGTTTTTGATAATAGCCTCTACCATTTTCCCCAGCATCGACGTCAGACTATAATTTCCCTGATCTCCCCTGGAACCTTTTTTAAAAATCGGCGTTACATTGGCCACCCTCCAATCTTCCGGTACCACGCTCCTCTAGGGTAGCATTTTCTGAAATGCTACCTATTCCACGCGCAGGGCCCAAGAGACAGGCAGAGCTCCGGAGTCTCAATGCGTGGATGAGACGATGGTGCAGGGAGGAGGGTTTTAGATTTGTTAGGAACTGGGCAACATTCGGGTGAAGGGGGGAGCCTATTCTGAAAGGATGGGCTCCATCTTAACCAGGGTGGGACCAGGCTGCTGGCATCGGCATTTAAAAAGGAGATAGAGCAGCTTTTAAACTAGAAATGGGGGGAAGGCCGACAGTCACTCAAAAGCGCATGGTTCGGGATAAAGTATCTTGCAAAGACACCTCACAAACAGGGAAGATAGGGTTTCTGGATAGTGAGGTTGCACAACAGACCGTGGTAGGCCAGGTGCCCTTAAATACAACTAAAGATCAGACAAAAGATGGCAAATCAGTAGTGTCCAGTACTAAGCATCATGCAAATAGGAACAACAAACATACTTTGAAATGTCTATATGTAAATGCTAGGAGTCTAAGAAATAAGATGGGAGAGTTGGGGGAGGGAAGTGACGTCACCGGGGAGTGATGGCTGCCTAAAAGACGAGCTCCGCGGAGCCAAAGGGAAGAAAGCGGTGTAGAACCCTTAGATTTGAAGGACGCTTCATCCCAAACGCTAAAATACATACCCAGTACGATGGCTGCGAGGAAAAATCTTGCGAAGCTTAAATATGCAGCGAGCGCTGAGGAATCTGCCAAAATCGTGAGCCCTGGGAAGCTGGCTCGAGGGGCTAAGATGGCGCCGGAGGAGTCTGAGTCTGAATACAATCCGGAGGAGCTGAGCGCGGCGGAAGAAGAGGGGGGAAAAATGAAATCGCTCGCTGGTTCAAAGAACTTAAAGAGGAAATGATCACAACGAGAAAGAGTATACAAGCATCGGTAGCTGAACTTCAGAAAGAAGTACAAGAAATCGGATCTAGAGTGTTGGAAGCAGAGGAGAGACTAGACACTTTAGAAGAAGAGCTGCAGTAAATGGCAGCACACACTGAGGCTGAAAAAAAAAGCTAGACTTGAAGTCGAGCAGCAGCTAGAGGACCTTGAGAATAGGTCCAGGCGGTGCAACCTATGCTTCAAAGGTGTACCTGAAGGAGAGAAATATGTCAAGGCTACAGTGCTTGAACTCAGCACTTATATACTACAGCACGGCCAGGAAGCTTCTGAACTGCCTGAAAAGCTAAACATACAAATTGTCAGGGCGCATAGAAGCCTGGGCACGCAAAGAGGAGAGGCTCCCAGAGATATCATAGTCTGCTTCCATAACTTCCAGGTGAAGGAGTCCATTTGCCGAAAGGCCAAGGCAATGGGGGAAATACACTGGAGCAATATTAAAGTGATGGTGTTCCAGGATCTGGCGAGGCGGACTTTGCAGAAGAGACGAGAATTTAAAGAAGTAACAGCATATTTACAGAAGCAAGGACTAAGATATAGATGGCTGTTTCTGACTGGTAAGCTGGTTACGGTGAGAGCCAAGTCGCAAAGAGTGACCCAACCTGACGAAGCGTGGAAGATGCTGGAAGGACTTGGATGTACAGATCTGCCGGCAGTGGTGCGGGAAATATCCTCAAGCAAATCCAAAGGAGCTATAAAAAAGAATAGCTTTGGATGGAGCAAGCCGAGGCGAAACCGCAGGACCAAAACAAGCGGAGACAAGAGGACCGTGCGGGACGGAGATGACAAGACCTGAAGGAACATTCTTTTGGTTTGCTTTAAGTTCTGTATGGGGTGCAGGATGAAGGTGATTGATGGGGGGGGGGGGGGAAGAAAATGACAGGGAGAGCGATTGGTATGAATGAGTGATTGATGGATGAAAAGGGTACTAATAGGGGGACAGAGGAGTCCTGGGGTATATCACTTCCTGAGGGAATTTTCTTGCACAGCAGATGTGTAGCCAGACGGGGGGAGGGGGTGGGAGGGGGAGGGAGGGATATCCAATTAGGATTGAAAGTGGGATCTTGGAACGTAAATGGCTTAAACAACCTGGGTAAATGAAGTGTTATTTATAGCGAACTCTGGCGTATGCAATGGGATGTAATAATGCTTCAGGAAACCCACATACAAAAGAAAGATGCAAGGCTTCTCCAATATAAAAGATTAGGAGAATGCTATGAGTTGTCAGACCCTAGAGGGGGGAAAAAGGGGGGATTGGCTATCTATATAAAAGAAGGGGTGGGTTTCGTACAAGAAGCAATATTCCTGGAAAAGCAGGGTAGATGTATCACTGTAAAGGGACGGATTCAGAATAGCCTGGTTACATTTATAAATGTGTATGGGCCAAATGAGGGACAAGGGGCATTTATGACACAATAAGGAAAGAATTAATTGGGTTTGTACAGGGGAGGATTATTATGGGGGTGGATTTCAATTTAGTAGTGTGAGCCATTGACCATTCCAAAGGAGTACAGGGGGGTAAGGGGGTCAACAGAGACAACCTGCTAAAATTGTTTAAAGATCTAGATTTAGTTGATGCTTGGAGGTTGCAACATCCAGGACAGAAAAAATATTCCTTCTTCTCCCATGCCCAACAAGTATACACAAGATTGGACTCGGTGTGGTGTTCTAGACAAGTATGGGGGGAGGTAGTAGATTCTGACATAGGAAGCATACATGCTTCGAACCATGCGCCGGTCTGGATTGAGTTAAGGGGTATAGTGGGGGATCGAAATTTAACCTTCTGGAGACTAAACGAGTCTTTGATAGACAATCAACAAGAGTGTGAATCCCTACGAAAGGAGATAAGAGAATATTTGCGTTACAATGATCAAGGAGAGGTTTCTGTAGGGATGGTTTGGGATGCACTTAAGGCGGTGCTAAGGGGTCATTTGATTAAAAGGGGGGCCTATAAGAAGAAGGTCAGACAACAAGCAGAATTAAGTATTAGAGATTAGTTCACCTAGAAGCTCAACATCAGGGAGGGGGAGACCCTCGAATAGTAAAAGAACTCAGGAGTTGTAGAACTCAGTTACAACAATTACAGATAAGGCAGATGGAATATCGTAGACAACTGATGCAGCAACGTTTTTTTGAGCACAGCAACAAGGCGAGTAGAATGTTGGCCAGAAGCTTGCGCCACAGACAAGTAAGTGGTACTATTGCTAAAATTAGGGGAGAAGGGGATCAGGAGTTTTTGCGGGATGGAGAGATTAGGGATCAATTTGTCCCGTATTATACAGCTTTATATTCAAAAGAGACTAGTGGGTCCAGTATAGAGATACAGAAATATTTGGAGCGAGTGGGACTTCCAAAAATAATGGAAGAACAAAGGGGACACATGGAGAAGCCTATCTCTGTGGATGAGATAAAGGGGGTAATAAGGGGGTTGAAAGGGGGTAAAGCACCGGGAATGGATGGCTACACAGCCAAGTTCTACAAGGTGCTGGGTAGGGAATTGGGACCCCTGCTGCAAAGGGTCGGAAATGAATGTTTTCAAAGTGGGGAACTACCACCGAGCATGCAGGTAGCGGGCATATCAGTGATCCTAAAGCCAGGGCGAGATTCGTCTACCTGTGGCTTGTATAGACCTATATCCCTGATTCATGTTGATGCAAAAATATTAGCAAATGTCATGGCCGAAAGGCTAAAGAAGATCTTACCCCATGTAATCCACGTAGATCAATCGGGTTTCATTTCCCAGAGACAGGTAGCGGAAAAAACATTCGATAGGGTAGAGTGGGATTATCTCTGGGCGGTGACACATAAAATGGGTTTTGGGGCAGGATTTATTGGATGGTTGAAAGGGCTATATAAAGCTCCCGTAGCAAGGATAAAAGTAAATGGAGGTTACTCACAACAATTCTCTATTCAACGCGGGACCAGACAGGGGTGTCCCTTGTCACCCTTATTTGCTCTGGCAATAGAACCATTAGGTCAAAGAATAAGGGAGGCGAGTAATACAAAGGGGTACCGAGGGAGTGACCGAGAACATAAAATTGCGAAGTTTGCTGATGATAATCTGTTCTATGTTAGAGATCCAGTAGGGTCACTTCCTAATATATGTGCAGAACTTCAGGCCTTTGGGGAAGTATCTGGCTTCAAGGTTAATCATGCTAAGTCGGAAATACTGGGATTAACGTTGAGTGATCAGGAGATGGAGGGTTTGTTGGCCTCCTTTTCCTTTAAAATGGCAGGCAAAAGCTTTAAGTATTTGGGTATCCAGCTACCGAGTGACCTTACCCAACTATATGTTCTGAACTATGTTCCTCTGATGCGAGAATTGCGAGCAGACATGAGCAGATGGAAAGGAGGGTGGCTCTCATGGTGGGGGGAAATAGCAGTGATTAAAATGAATATTGTCCCTCGCTTGTTATTTTTATTTCAGACTTCACCAATAGGAATCCCCCAAGGAGATTTAACTAGAATGCAAGCGGATATACTAAAATACCAATAGGAATCCCCCAAGGAGATTTAACTAGAATGCAAGCGGATATACTAAAATTTACATGGGGAGGGAAATCAGCTAGGATCTCCAAAAAAATATTATGGGGAGGGATTGAAGACAGAGGGAGGAGCATGCCAAATACAGTTTGGTATTATCAAGCTGCTCAACTTAAACAGATTGCAGAATGGTCAAAGGGAGAGGCCTCTCCAGTGGCGCAATTGGAACATGAGTTTGCTGAGGGTAGGAATTTGGGGGGTAGTTTGTGGACATCTAGGTTGACAGGTAAGGTACACCAGTTAAGAATAGATAACCCGTTTGTGGCTCATTTAGTTTACATGGAAATATTTAGAGTATAAACTTAAGAGGGGGAAGAAGGTGTCCACTTTAGCATACATCACACAGGAACCTGAATTCCCCGCAGGGGGAGAAGGAGGAATATTCAAAGAATGGAGGCGGAAGGGTCTGACGAAGTTTAGAGATCTTTTGGATGATGGGGAGATGAAGACATTTGGAGAAATTCAACAGGAGTTTGAATTATCAGATACAGATCTGTTTGCATATACTCAGATCAGAGCTTTTATGAGAGGTCAAGGGTGGCTGACGGGAGACCCATTGGAGAAGGAAGTTGGGGATAATTTGTGGGTAACATTGGCTATAGGGATTAGGGGTATCTCCAGGCTTTGCAAATACCTTAGAGGAGGATTGACAGATAAATTATCATTTATGAGAGCATGGGAGAGAGATTTTCAAGAGGAAATCAGCTTGAAAAAATGGGAAATGTTATGTTTAGAGGTCAAAAACGCATCAATATGTGTACTTATTAAGGAAAATGCCTACAAGGTGATAAGCAGATGGTACTATACACCTGATAGGGTGAAAAAAATGTACCCCACAGCGTCAGGAAAATGTTGGAGATGTGGAGGGGAACAAGGGAGTTATTTTCATATATGGTGGACTTGTAATTCTATTAGGGGGTATTGGGAGGTGATAACTGGTAAATTGACTTCAGTTTTGGGAAGTGCATTTCCTATGGACCCGAAATGGTGTTTACTGGGTTGGGGTAATAAAAGAGGACTGAAATGGGAACGTAGAGCTGCCAAAACAATAGCGGCACACTGGAAAAAGAGTGTGGGACCATCGCAGCAGAGCTGGAGGTTGAAACTCAAAATTATGATGGAACTTGAGAAGTTAACTGATCGACAAGCAGGTCGATACAACAAGACGACGCAGGAATTGATAGCATTGGACTGTTTACTGGCAACAGAGACTGAGGGGGAAGAGGAGGGTACAGAAGCCATTACGGGGATTATAAGGGAGGGGGGAGGACAGAGGGGGAGGGGTGGGGGAACTTAATGACGATGGTACAGAAAAATAAAACCAGTTTGTTACTTAGAATGCATATGATTATAATAGTTGTATTAGAAGATATGTATTAGTGTAATATCGTATGTGCATGGAATGATGCAGAATACTGAATAAAAACATTTCAAAAATTAAAAAAAAAAAAGATGGGATAGTTGGAATATATTGCAGTTAATGAAAAATTGGATATAATAGGCATTACTGAGACCTGGTGGAAGGAGGATAACCAGTGGGACACTGTCATACAGGGGTACAAAGTATATCGTAGTGATAGGGTGGACCGGACTGGTGGAGGGGTAGCATTGTATATTAACGAGAGCCTTGACTCAGATAGATTACAAATTCAGCAGGACACAAATCACACCCTTGAATCATTGTGGGTTGAAATTCCATGTATAAAAGGGAAAAGGACGGTGATAGGAGTGTACTACCGTCCGCCTCGCCAAGATGAGCAGGTAGACGCAGAAATGATAAAAGAAATCAGAGATGCAAACAAAATGGGCAATGTGATAATAATGGGTGACTTCAATTATCCAAATATAGACTGGGTAAATGTAACATCGGGACACACTAGAGAGGTACAATTCCTTGATGAAATCAAGGACAGCTTTATGGAGCAGCTGGTGCAGGAGCTGATGAGAGAAGGAAAAATTCTAGACTTGGTCCTTAGTGGAGCGCATGATCTGGTGCGGGACGTTATGGTACTGGGGCCGCTTGATAACAGTGATCATAATATGATCAGTTTTGATATCAACCTTGAAGTAACTATACACAGGAAGTTAAATAAGTTAGCGTTTAACTTTAAAAAAGGAGACTATGATAAAATGAGAAGAACGGTGGATATAAAACTTAGGGGGACAACTGAGAGGGTAAAAACTGTACAACAGGCATGGACGCTGTTCAAAAATACCATCCTGCAGGCCCAGGCCAAACATATTCCACAAATTAGAAAAAGAAAGACAGAACTCCAAAAGACAGCCGGCCTGGTTGAAAAGTGAGGTGAAGGAAGCTATTAGGGCTAAAAGAAATGCCTTCAGAAAATGGAAAATGGAAAAAGGAACCGTCTGAAAATAACAAGAAGCAACATAAGGAGTGTCAAAGCAAATGCAAGGCACAGATAAAGAAGGCCAAGAGGGATTACGAAAAAAAGATAGCATTAGAGGCAAAAAAGCATAGTAAAAAAATTTTCGGTATATTAAAAGCAGGAAGCCGGCAGGTTGGGCTGCTAGGTGACCGAGGGGTAAAAGGGGCGATCAAGGAAGACAAAGACATAGCGGAGAGATTGAATGAATTCTTTGCTTCGGTCTTCACCGAGGAAGATTTGGATGGGATACCGGTGTCGGAAATGATATTTCAAGCAGACGAGTCGGAGAAACTTACTGACTTCATGGTAAACCTGGAGGACATAATGGGGCAGTTCAGCAAACTGAAGAGTAGCAAATCTCCTGGACTGGATGGTATTCATCCTAGAGTACTGATAGAACTGAAAAATGAGCTTGCGGAGCTACTGCTAGTGATTGGCAATTTAAATTTAAAATCGAGCATGGTACCTGAAGATTGGAGGGTGGCCAATGTAATGCCCATTTTTTAAAAAGGTTCCAGGGGAGATCTGGGAAATTATAGACCAGTGAGTCTGACGTCGGTGACGGGGAAAATGGTAGAGGCTATTATTAAAAACAAAATTACAGAGCACATCCGAGGACAAGGATTACTGAGACCGAGACAGCATGGCTTTTGTGTGGGGAAATCTTGCCTGACCAATTTACTTCAATTCTTTGAAGGAGTAAACAAACATGTGGACAAAGGGGAGCCGGTTGATATTGTGTATCTGGATTTTCAAAAGGCGTTTGATAAGGTACCTCATGAACGGCTACAGAGGAAATTGGAGGGCCATGGGATAGGAGGAAAAGTCCTATTGTGGATTAAAAACTGGTTGAAGGATAGGAAACAGAGAGTGGGGTTAAATGGGCAGTATTCACAATGGAGAAGGGTAGTTAGTGGGGTTCCTCAGGGGTCTGTGCTAGGACCGCTGCTTTTTAATATATTTATAAATGATTTAGAGATGGGAGTAACTAGCGAGGTAATTAAATTTGCTGATGATACAAAGTTATTCAAAGTCGTTAACTCGCGACAGGATTGTGAAAAATTACAAGCGGACATTACGAGACTGGGAGACTGGGCGGCTAAATGGCAGATGACGTTTAATGTGAGCAAGTGCAAGGTGATGCATGTGGGAAAAAAGAACCCGAATTATAGCTACGTCATGCAAGGTTCCACGTTATTAGTTACGGACCAAGAAAGGGATCTGGGTGTGGTCGTCGATAATACACTGAAACCTTCTGCTCAGTGTGCTGCTGCAGCTCGGAAAGCGAATAGAATGTTGGGTATTATTAGGAAAGGTATGGAAAACAGGTGTGAGGATGTTATAATGCCGTTGTATCGCTCCATCGTGCGACCGCACCTTGAATATTGTGTTCAATTCTAGTCGCCGCATCTCATAACTACATAAGTAGATAAGTACATAAGTAATGCCATACTGGGAAAAGACCAAGGGTCCATCGAGCCCAGCATCTTGTCCACGACAGCGGCCAATCCAGGCCAAGGGCACCTGGCAAGCTTCCCAAACGTACAAATATTCTATACATGTTATTCCTGGGATTTTGGATTTTTCCAAGTCCGTTTAGTAGCGGTTTATGGACTTGTCCTTTAGGAAACCGTCCAACCCCTTTTTAAACTCTGCTAAGCTAACCGCCTTCACCACATCTTCCGGCAATGAATTCCAGAGTTTAATTACACGTTGGGTGAAGAAAACTTTTCTCCGATTTGTTTTAAATTTACTACACTGTAGTTTAATCGCATGCCCCCTAGTCCTAGTATTTTTGGAAAGCGTGAACAGACGCTTCACATCCACCTGTTCCACTCCACTCATTATTTTATATACCTCTATCATGTCTCCCCTCAGCCGTCTCTTCTCCAAACTGAATAGCCCTAGCCTCCTTAGTCTTTCATAGGGAAGTCGTCCCATCCCCGCTATCATTTTAGTCGCCCTTCGCTGCACCTTTTCCAATTGTACTATATCTTTCTTGAGATGCGGCGACCAGAATTGAACACAATACTCAAGGTGCGGTCGCACCATGGAGCGATACAGCGGCATTATAACATCCTCACACCTGTTTTCCATACCTTTCCTAATAATACCCAACATTCTATTCGCTTTCCTAGCCGCAGCAGCCCACTGAGCAGAAGGTTTCAGTGTGTTATCGACGACGACGACACCCAGATCCCTTTCTTGGTCCGTAACTCCTAACGTGGAACCTTGCATGATGTAGCTATAATTCGGGTTCTTTTTTCCCACATGCATCACCTTGCACTTGCTCACATTAAACGTCATCTGCCATTTAGCCGCCCAGTCTCCCAGTCTTGTAAGGTCCTCTTGTAATTTTTCACAATCCTGTCGTGAGTTAA
This sequence comes from Microcaecilia unicolor, assembly GCF_901765095.1. Classification (NCBI taxonomy): domain Eukaryota; kingdom Metazoa; phylum Chordata; class Amphibia; order Gymnophiona; family Siphonopidae; genus Microcaecilia; species Microcaecilia unicolor. The sequence continues at coordinate 217,483,512 of NC_044036.1, forward strand.
CGACTTTGAATAACTTTGTGTCATCAGCAAATTTAATTACCTCGCTAGTTACTCCCATCTCTAAATCATTTATAAATATATTAAAAAGCAGCGGTCCTAGCACAGACCCCTGAGGAACCCCACTAACTACCCTTCTCAATTGTGAATACTGCCCATTTAACCCCACTCTCTGTTTCCTATCCTTCAACCAGTTTTTAATCCACAATAGGACATTTCCTCCTATCCCATGACCCTCCAATTTCCTCTGTAGCCTTTCATGAGGTACCTTGTCAAACGCCTTTTGAAAATCCAGATACACAATACCAACCGGCTCCCCTTTGTCCACATGTTTGTTTACTCCTTCAAAGAATTGAAGTAAATTGGTCAGGCAAGATTTCCCCACACAAAAGCCGTGCTGACTCGGTCTCAGTAATCCATGTTCTCGGATGTGCTCTGTAATTTTGTTTTTAATAATAGCCTCTACCATTTTCCCCGGCACAGACGTCAGACTCACCGGTCTATAATTTCCCGGATCTCCCCTGGAGCCTTTTTAAAAAATGGGCGTTACATTGGCCACCCTCCAATCTTCCGGTACCACGCTCGATTTTAAGGATAAGTTGCATATCACTAGCAGTAGCTCCGCAAGCTCACTTTTCAGTTCTATCAGTACTCTAGGATGAATACCATCCGGTCCAGGAGATTTGCTACTCTTCAGTTTGCCGAACTGCCCCATTACATCCTCCAGGTTTACCGTGAAGTCAGTAAGTTTCTCCGACTCGTCCGCTTGAAATACCATTTCCGACACCGGTATCCCACCCAAATCTTCCTCGGTGAAGACCGAAGCAAAGAATTCATTCAGTCTCTCCGCTACGTCTTTGTCTTCCTTGATCGCCCCTTTTACCCCTCGGTCATCCAGCGGCCCAATCGATTCTTTTGCCGGCTTCCTGCTTTTAATATACCGAAAAAAATTTTTACTATGTTTTTTTGCCTCTAATGCTATCTTTTTTTTGTAATCCCTCTTGGCCTTCTTTATCTGTGCCTTGCATTTGCTTTGACACTCCTTATGCTGCTTCTTGTTATTTTCAGACGGTTCCTTCTTCCATTTTCTGAAGGCGTTTCTTTTAGCCCTAATAGCTTCCTTCACCTCACTTTTCAACGAGGCCGGCTGTCTTTTGGAGTTCCGTCTTTCTTTTCTAATTCGCGGAATATGTATGGCCTGGGCCTCCAGGATTGGTATTTTTGAACAGCGTCCATGCCTGTTGTACAGTTTTTACTCTCTCAGTTGCCCCCCTAAGTTTTTTTTTTACCGTTCTTCTCATTTTATCATAGTCTCCTTTTTTAAAGTTAAACGCTAACGTATTTGACTTTCTGTGTACAGTTACTTCAAGGTCGATATCAAAACTGATCATATTATGGTCACTGTTATCAAGCGGCCCCAGTACCATAACATCCCTCACCAGATCATGCGCTCCACTAAGGACCAAGTCTAGAATTTTTCCTTCTCTCGTCGGCTCCTGCACCAGTTGCTCCATAAAGCTGTCCTTGATTTCATCAAGGAATTGTATCTCTGTAGCGTGTCCCGATGTTACATTTACCCAGTATATATTTGGATAATTGAAGTCACCCATTATTATCACATTGCCCATTTTGTTCGCATCTCTGATTTCTTTTATCATTTCTGTGTCTACCTGCTCATCCTGGTGAGGCGGACGGTAGTACACTCCTATCACCCTTTTTTTCCCTTTTATACATGGAATTTCAACCCACAATGATTCAAAGGTGTGATTTGTGTCCTGCTGAATTTGTAATCTATCTGAGTCAAGGCTCTCGTTAATATACAATGCTACCCCTCCACCAGTCCGGTCCACCCTATCACTACGATATACTTTGTACCCCGGTATGACAGTGTCCCACTGGTTATCCTCCTTCCACCAGGTCTCAGTAATGCCTATTATATCCAATTTTTCGTTTAGTGCAATATATTCCAACTCTCCCATCTTATTTCTTAGACTCCTAGCATTTGCATATAGACATTTCAGAGTATGTTTGTTGTTCTTATTTGCATAATGCTTAGTACCTGACACTATTGATTTGACATCTTTTGTCTGATCTTTAGTTGTATTTAAGGGCACCTGGTCTACCACGGTCTGTTGTGCAACCTCACTATCCAGAAACCCTATCTTCCCTGTTTGTGAGGTATCTTTGCAAGATACCTTTTCCCGAACCATGCGCTTTTGAGCGACTGTCGGCCTTCCTCCCATTTCTAGTTTAAAAGCTGCTCTATCTCCTTTTTAAATGCCGACGCCAGCAGCCTGGTCCCACCCTGGTTAAGGTGGAGCCCATTCTTTCGGAATAGGCTCCCCCTTCCCCAGAATGTTGCCCAGTTCCTAACAAATCTAAAACCCTCCTCCCTGCACCATCGTCTCATCCACGCATTGAGACTCTGGAGCTCTGCCTGTCTTTTGGGCCCTGCACGTGGAACAGGTAGCATTTCAGAAAATGCTACCCTAGAGGATCTGGATTTGAGCTTTCTACCTAAGAGCCTAAATTTGGCTTCCAGAACCTCTCTCCCACATTTTCCTATGTCATTGGTACCCACATGTACCAAGACAGCGGAGTCCTCCCCAGCACTATCTAAAATCTTATCTAGGGACGCGTGAGGTCCGCCACCTTCGCACCAGGCAGGCAAGTCACCAGGCGATCCTCACGTCCACCAGCCACCCAGCTATCTATATGCCTAATGATCGAATCACCAACTACAACAGCTGTCCTAACCTTTCCCTCCCGGGCAGCACTTGGGAGACATATCCTCGGTGCGAGAGGATCCCCTGGTGGGCAGGTCCTGGCTACAGGAGTACTTCCTACTTCACCAGGATGATGCTCTTCTTCTAGGAGACCTCCCTCCTCCAAGGTAGCATAAGGGCTACTAGACTGGAGGTGGGACTTCTCTACAACATCCCTGTAGGTCTCCTCTATGTACCTCTCTGTCTCCCTCAGCTCCACCAAGTCTGCTACTCTAGCCTCAAGAAAACGGACACGTTCTGTAAGAGCTAGGAGCTCTTTGCATCGGGCGCAAACATATGACATCTCACCAACTGGGAGATAATCATACATGTGACACTCAATGCAAAAGACTGGATAGCACCCCTCTCGCTGCTGGACTGCTGACTCCATCTTAGTGTTTTTGAGTTTTTCAATAATTTAAAACTTGCTACAGTATTAAGGATATTAGCCTAATATAAAAGTGTCTTTTACTTTATATAGTATATTGTATGATTTATTTAGTATTTCCTTCTTAGATGGTGATGAAATGTATTTAAAACTCTATAAGAGCACTCCTTGCTTGTTACCCTAATTACAATAACTGACTATAAATGAGGAGTTGTCCTAGGGGTGGGTGGGTGTTGGGGAATACTAAATTAGATCCTGCAGTGGCTGTTAGATTCTATCTGTTAATGCTGTGGTACAAAGCTTTTAAAACTAAGTGGAAAAGACTATGGAGATTAGCTGTTTTCTGTTAGCTGTTGAAATTTGCTTTAAGTTCCCAAAGCACAAAGCAAAGTAGCGTTCACTTACCAGAGAAATGTCCTCTTCTCTCAGAACTTCTCAGAAAGATACAGTGGAATTGGAAAAGGTGCAGCGAAGGGCGAGTAAAATGATAGCGGGGATGGGACGACTTCCCTATGAAGAAAGACTAAGGAGGCTAGGGCTTTTCAGCTTGGAGAAGAGACGGCTGAGGGGAGACATGATAGAGGTATATAAAATAATGAGTGGAGTGGAACAGGTGGATGTGAAGCCTCTGTTCACGCTTTCCAAAAATACTAGGACTAGGGGGCATGCGATGAAACTACAGTGTAGTAAATTTAAAACAAATCGGAGAAAACTTTTCTTCACCCAACGCGTAAATAAACTCTGGAATTCGTTGCCGGAGAATGTGGTGAAGGTGGTTAGCTTGGCAGAGTTTAAAAATGGGTTAGACGGTTTCCTAAAAGACTAGTCCATAAACCGCTACTAAATGGACTTGGGAAAAATCCACAATTCTAGGAATAACATGTATAGAATGTTTGTACGTTTGGGAAGCTTACCAGGTGCCCTTGGCCTGGATTGGCCGCTGTCGTGGATAGGATGCTGGGCTCGATGAACCCTTGGTCTTTTCCCAGTGTGGCATTACTTATGTACTTATGATTTTAAGGATAAATTGCATATCACTAACAGTAGCTCCGCAAGCTCATTTTCCAGTTCTATCAGTACTCTAGGATGAATACCATCCGGTCCAGGAGATTTGCTACTCTTCAGTTTGCTGAACTGCCCCATTATGTCTTCCAGGTTTACTGTGAAGTCAGTAAGTTTCTCTGACTTCTCCGCTTGAAATACCATTTCCGACACCGGTATCCCACCCAAATCTTCCTTGGTGAAGACCGAAGCAAAGAATTCATTCAATCTCTCCACTATGTCTTTATCTTCCTTGATCGCCCCTTTTACCCCTCGGTCATCCAGCGGCCCAACCGATTCTTTTGCCGGCTTCCTGCTTTTAATATACCGAAAAAAAATTTTTGCTATGTTTTTTGCCTCTAATGCTATCTTTTTTTCGTAATCCCTCTTGGCCTTCTTTATCTGTGCCTTGCATTTGCTTTGACACTCCTTATGCTGCTTCTTGTTATTTTCAGACGGTTCCTTCTTCCATTTTCTGAAGGCATTTCTTTTAGCCCTAATAGCTTCCTTCACCTCACTTTTCAACCACGTCGGCTGTCTTTTGGACTTCCGTCTTTTTCTAATTTGCGGAATATGTTTGGCCTTGGCCTCCAGGATGGTATTTTTGAATAGCGTCCATGCCTGTTGTACAGTTTTTACCCTCTCGGTTGCCCCCCTAAGTTTTTTTTTAACCGTTCTTCTCATTTTATCATAGTCTCCTTTTTTAAAGTTAAACGCTAACGTATTTGACTTCCTGTGTATAATTACTTCAAGGTTGATATCAAAACTGATCATATTATGATCACTGTTATCAAGCGGCCCCAGTACACATAACGTCCCTCACCAGATCAAAATCTACACCCTGGTCCACAAAATTATCTACGGCGAAGCCCCAGGCTACATGACAGACCTCATAGATCTACCAACCAGAAACACAACCAGATCATCACGAACATACCTAAACCTCCACTACTCAAACTGCAAAGGACTCAAAAATAAAGCAACTTACGCATCCAGCTTCTCCTATATAAGCACACAACTATGGAACTCACTGCCAAAAGCCTTGAAAACAACCTACGACCATCTAAACTTCAGGAAATCACTAAAAACCAACCTGTTCAAAAAGGCATACCCTACCAACCCAACATAAATGCCTACACTCTGCAACACAGCAAAACCAAAGCTCGTAATGGACCTCTCTTCTCTTCGATCATCATTGTGCCTGAACCTTAATCGACCACAGAAGCAAGAAGTAGGAAAGGTAGACTCTTCTAAAAACCGGAAGAGACGTCTATAAAGAAACAATTCTTTATTGCAAGCGAAGTGAGGTTATATAGTGTCCATTACGAGCTTTGGTTTTGCTGAGTTGCAGAGTGTAGGCATTTATGCTGGGCTTCATCAGATGACATTACCCATATGTGAGAATATGTCCTGCTGTCCTCGGAGAATACGTGCTACTTCACTTTCCTGGTAGCTAGGTTCTCAAATACATATCCAGGAATATTCAGGGTAGTACTTGATAAGATTCTGAAGGCCATTGTCTGAGAATCTTAGGATAGATGGTCCATCTTTGGAAACATCCAGGCTGTTCTTCCCAAGCCCCACCAGCTGAAAACTCCCAACAACTGTCCCTCCTGCATACCTTGTAAATAGATCTTCACCTGCAGCAAAGTAGCGACTGATACATGCTGTAGGGCCAACATGAGCAGTGTGTATTAGTTGCTGCTCGCTGCCAGTGAAAATCTATTTAAAAGGTATCCGATGGGGGGGGGGGGGATGTTTGAGAGACCATATGGTATGTAGGCAAGAGAGGGAGAGACCAACTCACTTGTGGGACAAGGCGGAGTTCTTCTGCCCACCCATTTTGTGCCCAGGCCCACCCAAAATTGGGTGTCTGGCTACACCCCTGGTTCCTACGTAAAAGGTTGCAGAAGCAAGAAGTAGGAAAGGTAGGCTCTTTCCCACATGCATCAATTTGCACTTGTTCATATTAAACCCCCCCCCTCCCCCCCCCCCGTTTACTAAACCGTGCTAGTGGTTGCCATGTGCTAATGCCGACACAGCGTGGCTTAGTAAACAGAGGGGTGCATGTCACCTGCTGGATGCCCAGTCTCCCAGTCTCGTAATATCCTCTTTTAATGTTTCAGGGTATCAGTATTGAATATCTGGGTTTTCTCCGAAGACAAGTAGGCTGAATAATTCTCACAAGTGGGTCGACGATCTGCGTCGGCCTGGGAACTGGCATTATTCATAGCAAAAATGTTTGCTAGAGTCTTCTGAAGAATGATGCGCGCCTGACCACGCATGTGCGGAGTACCTTCCTGCCCGCCGCGTGACTTCGTTCTTCAGTTTGTTTTTTTCCGCGTCAGGAGCAGCAGGTTTTCCTGTTGCTCTCTTTTCTTCCAGGAAGCAGCCTTCGAGTGCCCTTGCACTGTTTTTGTGTGATTTTCTTGTTTTCCCTCTTCCCTTTTGTTTAAAAAAAAACCAAACAAACAACTTCCCAGTATTTTTTTTTGAGTTTTTTTGACCCTCCTTTTAAGTTTTCTTTATTTTCGTCGCAGCCATGTTAGGCTGCTTGGACAGGTCTTTTTTCTCTTTTTGTACCTTTTTTTTTCTCTGGCACCATCGAGTTTAATTTCGCTTAAGCCGTTTTCCCTTCCATGTCATCGAAGACTCCCAGTGGCTTCAAACTCTGTACTGATATCGCATGGTGACACTCCTTACTATCTTGTAAAAATGGCTTATGTTTCCACTGGTTACAAATCAGACCATTTAAGAGGACAGTGTCTGTTGTATTTTCTGTTGGCACGTATTGTCAGATTTAAGGGATTATTGTCTACTTCTATTTCTTACTAGACGTTAAGCCCATTAAAATGGGCGAGATTTCCAGCTACCCTCCTCGCCGCTGCTCCCTCCCCCCTCCGTGCCGGGCCCAATGCACTTACCTGACAGCGCCTCTCACCTCCGTGTGAAAGCGCTGCAGGCTGCAGCAGATCGCTCTACTGCTGCCTGCAGCGCTTCCACACGGAGGTGAGAGGTGCTGTCAGGTCAAGGCAGGGGGCCCGATATGGAGGGAGTGGGAGCAGTGGCGGGGATGGGGGGAGGGTGGAGGTTGGTGCGCGATGTTCGTTTCCAGGCTCCAGCGGCAGCGGCCGACAGTCCGACTCCGTTTCCCTCTCTGTTCCGCCCTCTGACGTCATCACATCTTGACGCGAGGGCGGGACAGAGAGGGAAGTCTCTACTGCGCATTTGCAGGTGAGTCGGTCACTTGCCATTTATATTTGATAAGGCAGCAGTGGCGTTCCTAGCCTGGATGGCACCCGGGGCAGATCGCAGATGCACCCCCCCCCCCCGGGTGCAGCGCGCCCCCCCCCCCCAGCGAAATGACACCTCCCCCCCCCCCGGCGAAATGACACCCCCCCAGAGTGCACGCCGCTGGGGGGGGGGTGCCACGGCGCGTGCCTGTTCCGGGGCAGAGGGACCTGCAGTGAACGAGCGAAGTTAGCGAACTCGGAGCCGACAGGCGCGCGCCGCGGCACCCACCAGCGGCGTGCACCCGGGGCAGTTCGCCCCCCCCCTTGGTAAGCCACTATAAAGCAGTATCATTTTGGAACTCCTTACCATTAGAACTTAGGGGCATGTTTACTAAGGTGCACTAAGAAAAAAAAGCGAAAGCGCATATAGTGCAGCTTTCTACACGCGCTGAGGTCAACATTAACACATGGCACCAATCGCACGTGTAGGGGTGGAAATGCACTACCACGGTTTTGGTGCATTACAGGTGTGTTGCTGACACTAGTGCATCAAATAGTGCTTCTGTCTCAGTAGTGCATGTGAATGACCTCAATTAACGCACACACATGTTCCAATGCATGCAGGAAAGTAGTCTTGTAGAGGAACTGCTCTAGTACTGGGAATGCTGTGTGATGGGAGCTAATGCTCTGTCAGGGAGATGATCAAAAGTAAATGCGGGCACTAGAGGCCACTAGCGCCATACTAGCGCCCGCCTTTACCTGCGCAAAATGATCAGAGGCCTCTAGTGTGACAAACAACGAGCGTGCCAGGGAATACCACAGAACTCATTTAAATTAGCTCATTGTATTCCCCCCTCATGATCAGAGAGCTACACTTTCGATCAGAGGCGCTTCCACCGCCTTACCCCTATGACAGCTTGGAGCTGGTGTTAAGTGTAAGGGCAGAGCCTCCCCCCTGCTTTGACAAGGCAGACTGGGCTGTCAGTGTCAGCCCAGGCTGCTTTGTGAGCTCCGGTGATCCAGTGGACTCTTCAGCCTTCCCCCCACCCCATCTGTAAGGGCCTGGGGGTCCGGTGGACCTCTGGCCGCCCCAGACCATGCACAGAAAAATAACAGCCTGGTGGTCCAGTGGGACCCCTGTCCTCACTCCCCCCGCCCTTGCCACGGGTCCAGTGTGACCTGTGACAGGGGGCCCGACTTTCCCCCACTGCAATGTTTTCCCTGGTGAGCTAGTTTTGGAGGTAACCCCACCAACTGGGGCCTTACCAATGGGGGTGTGGGGGGTACGGGGGTCCAGCCTGGGCTGACACAGCCCCATGTCCTGGGCATGCGTTCAAAAGTTGTGTTTAATGCACAAATTTTGAATGCATGTGCCAGGCGCCAGCTGCCCGCTTTGCTCCCTCATGATGAAACCTAATAGTGTGCATGTCATTTGCATACTATTAGGTTTGATCATGAGGGAGTTACGTCAGGGCGCTATGGTGGCGATAAAACTCTGGTGCTATTCCGTGCAGTGCTGCAGTTCTTATTATCGAGGCCTGTGTGTGGCACCCTGTCATCAAGCTGGGGAAAAGAGGTGTCCTGCAATAGCCCAGGTGTATGGAATTCCCACACGTCCAAGGTGGATTTTCCCATCAGCCCCTAAAAGGGGATTATAACATGTCCTTCTCCAACAGCTGTGCACATTGTACAAATCAAGGGCGTAGCCAGACCTCGGCGGGAGGGGGGTCCAGAGCCCAAGGTGGGGGGGCACATTGTAGCCCGCCTCCCCCAGCCACCGACCCCCCCGCCACTTTTGACCCCCCCCCAACTGCCGCCAACCCTCCCCCCACCATTTTCAACCCCCCCCCCCCCCCGCCACTGCCGCAAGTTACCTTTGCTTGCAGGGGTCCCCAAACCCCACCAGCCTTAGTCTTCTTCACTTAAAGGAACGTGCTGGACGTCAGGACTCACAGCACAGATCAGCGAACGCGCCGGAGACCGGCGCTGAAGAAGACTAAGGCTGGCAGGGGTTGGGGACCCCTGCAAACAAAGGTATCTCGCGGTGGTGGCGGGTCGAAAGTAACAGGGGAGGGTCGGTGGGGGAGATAGAAAGTAGAGGGGGCAAGGACTAAATCTGTGGGGACCCATGCCCCCATGGCCCCACCTAGCTACGCCCCTAGTGCAAATTATTATGTGGCTACTACTGTGTTTGCCTCTCTGTCCCACTAAACAATGACTAGACGGTAAAGGCTCTTGTCCCACAGTGGTGGTTATCAGGTAGCGAGCCATGATAGGCACGTGCAGGCCGATGAACACCAGCCACGCCTCCTCACACAGGCTACAAAATACTTGCTATTGTATAGTACCATAAATGCCAAGCAACAAGAGAAGGCCTACTGCACGGCACATGTCTGCACCTTCCAGTAGCCAGCTATGGCACCACTGAGCAGTTTACTACAAATTCACACCATGTGTGTGCTCAGAAGAGTAGTGAAACCTCAATCTTGCAACCATGTTTCTCTGAATGCTTGATACTCAAAAACAGTAGTAATTCAAAAACAGTAATAATTCTATTGTAAATTAAACTGAAAACTGCTAGATTCAGTACAAGTTAAACAGAAGTGTTGAAGGAGGTCATTCAGAGTACAAGATGACAATGACGCAGCCACGGGTGGGTCTGGGTGGGCCAGGGCCCACCCAATTAGGGCTCAGGCCCACCCAACAGCAGCACACGTATTAGCGGTAGCAGGTGGGGATCCCAAGCTCCGCCAGCAGATGGTAATGAAAACGCTATTCTCCAGGATACCAGCACCTGCGCATGCTCACTTTTCAGTTTCAGCGCGTGCCTACTGCAGACTGCTAAGGTGGAAAGAAGCATTTTCCCGCCAGCTGAGATTTTTTTTTGGTGGTGAGGGAAGGGGAGAACACTTGGTGCCCACCCACTTCTTGCCTAGGCCCACCCAAAATCTGTTGTCTGGCTACGCCCTTGCAAGATGATTATCAGGATATTCAAACTGCACTTACCTCTCCTATTTGTTCAACCGGTTTACCTGGCTAAGTTAGCCAGTTAGTGCTGAGGATTGTACTAACATTTAATCCCATTACCAGAGCATCTCTTATTTATTTATTTATTTATTTATTTGTTACATTTGTATCCCTTATAAAGCCCTTCATTTACCCAGCTAATTTGTGCCCTTTCTTCAACCCCAAAGTTATATTTTCCAATATATAAATAAAGGTACCAGTGAAAATGTATGATCAAAAGAAAACAAGTATGACTGCTTATCCCTGAGGAATTATTAATAAATACGTCGTCACAGTTTCAAAGCAAGAACACAGCTGGAGAAACTTAGTCTCGGTTCTCCCAGTTTATCCACCAATTATGCCAATCACAAGGTAAACTAGCCTTACCTATTTTTTTTTCTTTTAGTCCCACCAGACTAGTCTAGAACCCATGGGATCCTGGTCAATGGGCACAGCCCATAGGTTCTGAACTGGTCTGGTGAGGATGCTAAAGAAAATGTATTATTATCACTAGGAATCAGAAGACCTCAGCACTGGTACTGACAGCACTAGGAAAGGCTCTTACTTGCTTGTTGTGATCCTTGACAACAATTAAGTCTGCTTTCCTTTCCAGACAAAACATCCTTGAATCATTCCAAGACAAGAGTAGGCCATCAACAGGGATGTAAAGACAATGTGAAGATCTGAACGGCACCCAGAGGGAAGGACAGATTCCAAAAACTGCCAGAATTCAAGAAAGATTAAAAACAGAAGAAAATAATTGTGTTACTTGTAACTCTTCATCATAAGACTGTTCAAATTGTTGGTCTCTTATCAGTAATAAGTTTCAAGTGTCCACATCAGACAGGAAGGCCCAGGAACACTCAGCATTTCTACAGGGTCATGGGTCATGGCTATTGCATGTCATGTAAATGAAACAAACACATATAATCCATAGAATACTTTCATTTTATCTCAAAAGCACCTTAAAACCTGACATTCAAAGGATTTATGCTTCTAACTTTGAGAGTTATGCTCCTAAATTGGCCTCTTTGAAAATGTACTGAGACTGAGTACCTGAAATTAAACTCAAAATTTCGCTAAACTCTTAAATTTACAAGCATAAAAAGTAGATAGCAACAGACGCGGATTTAAGGTGGTAAAATATATTAGGCATTTAGCACTGATTTTCAGCACCAGCCACATAAATTAGACTCATGAATCTAGGCATATGAATAGCAGACCTACCGTATATACTCAAATATAAACCAAAATGTTGGTCCCAAAAAAAGGACCAAAAATGGGGGTCTCAGTTTATATTTGAGTCTCTCCTCTCTCCACCCAATGACCAGTATTTCTTCCTCTACCCTGTCATTCCCCCCCCCCCCCCCCCCCCCCACACACACACACAATAACAGGTATATTAGTGAAAGGAGAAAGACTATAAAGGGAATTGTGAGACTAAAAGATACAATGAAACGCTATGTAGAAAATTATGAAGAAAAAGCCAATTTGCTAAATAGATACTTTTGTTCGGTTTTCACTGAAGAAAATCCTGGGGAAGGACCGAGAGGGACTGGCAAAAGTACACCTGAGAACCAGGTGGATAGAGCACCATTCACGGAAGACAGTGTGTATCAACAACTTGGAAAGCTAAAGGTGGACAAAGCCATGGGACCGGACGGGATCCACCCCAGAATACTGAGGGAGCTCAGAGAGGTTCTGGCGGGTCCTCTTAAAGACTTGTTTAATAAATCCTTGGAGACGGGAGAGGTTCCTAGGGATTGGAGAACGGCGGAGGTGGTCCCTCTTCACAAAAGTGGGGATAGGGAAGAAGCTGGAAACTACAGGCCGGTAAGCCTCACTTCGGTTATTGGAAAAGTAATGGAAGCCATGCTGAAGGAAAGGATAGTGAATTTCCTGGAAGCCAATAAGTTGCAAGATCCAAGACAACATGGCTTCACCAAAGGGAAATCGTGCCAAACGAATCTCATTGAATTCTTTGACTGGGTGACAGGAGAATTAAATCAAGGACGTGCTATGGACGTAATCTACTTAGATTTCAGCAAGGCTTTTGACACGGTTCCCCACAGGAGGCTCTTAAATAAACTAGACGGGCTGAAGATAGGATCCGAAGTGGTAAACTGGATTAGGAACTGGTTGATGGGCAGACGCCAGAGGGTGGTGGTGAATGGAGTTCGCTCGGAGGAGGGAAAGGTGAGTAGTGGAGTGGCTCAGGGATCGGTGCTGGGGCCGATTCTGTTCAATATATTTGTGAGTGACATTGCCGAAGGGTTACAAGGTAAAGTTTGCCTTTTTGCGGATGACACCAAGATTTCCAACAGAGTGGACACCCCGGAGGGAGTGGAAAACATGAAAAAAGATCTGAAGAAGCTAGAAGAATGGTCTAACGTATGGCAATTAAAATTCAATGCGAAGAAATGCAAAGTGATGCACTTAGGGAGTAGAAATCCAAGGGAGACGTATGTGTTAGGCAGGGAGAGTCTGATAGGCACAGACGGGGAGAGGGATCTTGGGGTGATAGTATCTGAGGACCTGAAGGCGACGAAACAGTGCGACAAGGCGGTGGCCGTAGCTAGAAAATTGCTAGGCTGTATAGAGAGAGGAGTAACCAGCAGAAGAAAGGAGGTTTTAATGCCCCTGTATAAGACGATGGTGAGGCCCCACCTGGAGTATTGTGTTCAGTTTTGGAGGCCGTATCTTGCGAAGGATGTTAAAAAAATGGAAGCGGTGCAAAGAAAAGCTACGAGGATGGTATGGGATTTGCGTTCCAAGACGTATTAAGAGAGACTTGCTGACCTGAACATGTATACCCTGGAGGAAAGGAGGAACAGGGGTGATATGATACAGACGTTCAAATATTTGAAAGGTATTAATCCGCAAACAAATCTCTTCCGGAGATGGGAAGGCGGTAGAATGAGAGGACATGAAATGAGATTGAAGGGGAGCAGACTCAGGAAAGATGTCAGGAAGTATTTTTTTACGGAGAGGGTGGTGGACGCTTGGAATGCCCTCCCGCGGGAGGTGGTGGAGATGAAAACGGTAACGGAGTTCAAACATGCGTGGGATATGCCTAAAGGAATCCTGTGCATAAGGAATGGATCCTCAGAAGTTTAGCTGAAATTGGGTGGTGGAGCAGGTGAGGGGAAGAGGGGTTGGTGGTTGGGAGGCTAGGATAGGGGAGGGCAGACTTATACGGTCTGTACCAGAGCCGATGATGGGAGGCGGGACTGGTGGTTGGGAGGCGGGAAATACTGCTGGGCAGACTTATACGGTCTGTGCCCTGAAAAGGACAGGTACAAATTCAAGGTAAGGTATACACATATGAGTTTGTCTTGGGCAGACTGGATGGACCATGCAGGTCTTTTTCTGCCGTCATCTACTATGTTATTATGTTACTTCCTGCAGCAACCAACATTTCCAGCTCACTCCCCACCCCCTGCCCCCCACCCCCATATCCTATACCCGGCTTTTTCATTCTTACTTGATTCTCTGACATACTCTGACAAAGTTATGAACTGGACCAGTACAGGACCTTGAGCATGCACAGGTGCTCAAGGCTCCATAAATAGTGAAGTGCCTGATGGATCTGTGCTGGAACCAATCTGGAAAATAAGATGTCCATCTTAAGAATGCTTAGCTAAAGCAAGTCAAATTATTGTACTGCTGTAGGTACTACACCATATCCTTATGGTAATCCAGAATTTGTTTGCATTAGATATTTAACTAGGGCCAGCTTGAGAGTATTAGTTGCCCTTCGATTTTTTAGCCCCTTAAACTCCCAAACTGAGAATTTCAAAGTAAACAGAATAATCCTAATAAACACTCCAACAGCATCCTTTTGTAGTGGATAAAAACACCACAATGGAAATAAGAAAGTGACAGGGCAAGTGAACACACTAGACAGATAGGGTGAATTGAATGGGCCAAGGCACCAGAATAGAACGGCATAAAAACCCCAAAACACTAAAGCTAGTGGAGGAAAACATTTTCTTTTTATTTCTTTGTATGTGTGTTTTCTTTTCTTTTGGGGGACAAAACACCCCAATGGAATAAGAAGTCTGCTGCCCCATTTGACATGTGAACAGAGTACATAAGTACACAAGTATTGCCATACTGGGAAAGACCAAAGGTCCATCAAGCCCAGCATCCTGTTTCAAACAGTGGCCAATCCAGATCACAAATACCTGGCAAGATACCAAAAAGTACAAAACATTTTATACTGCTTATCCCAGAAATAGTGGATTTTCCCCAAGTCCATTTAATAACGGTCTATGGACTTTTCCTTTAGCAAGCCATCCAAACCTTTTTTAAACTCCGCTAAGCTAACCGTCTTTACTACATTCTCTGGCAACGAATTCCAGAGTTTAATGACACATTGAGTGAAGAAACATTTTCTCCAATTCATTTTAAATTTACTACTTTGTAGCTTCATCACATGCCCCCTAGTCCTAGTATTTTTGGAAAGCATGAACAGACACTTCACATCTACCCGTTCAACTCCACTCATTATTTTATAGACCTCTATCATATCTCCCCTCAGCCGCCTTTTCTCCAAGCTGAAGAGCCCTAGCCACTTTAGCCTTTCCTCATAGGGAAGTCGGCCCATCCCCGCTATCATTCTCGTCGCCCTTCTCTGCACCTTTTCTAATTCCACTATATCTTTTTTGAGATACGGTAACAAGAATTGAACACAATATTCGAGGTGCGGTCGCACCATGGAGTGATACAAAGCCATTATAACATCCTCATTTTTGTTTTCCATTCCTTTCATAATAATACCTAACATTCTATTTGCTTTCTTAACCGCAGCAGCACACTGAGCAGAAGGTTTCAACGTATCATCAACGACGACACCTAGATCCCTTTCTTGGTCCGTGACTCCTAACGTGGAACCTTGCATGACGTAGCTATAATTCGGGTTCCTCTTTCCCACATGCATCACTTACCACTTGTTCACATTAAACGTCATCTGCCATTTAAACGCCCAGTCTCCCAGTCTCGTAAGGTCATAAGTACATAAGTATTGCCATACTGGGAAAGAGCAAAGGTCCATTGAGCCCAGCATGCTGTTTCCAACAGTGGCCAATCCAGGTCACAAATACCCGGCAAGATCCCAAAAATGTACAAAACATTTTATACTGCTTATCCCAGAAATAGTGCATTTTCCCCAAGTCCATTTAATAACTGTCTAAGGACTTTTCCTTTAGGAAGCCGTCCAAACCTTTTTTAAACTCCGCTAAGCTAACCGCCTCTTGTAATTTTTCATAGTCCTCCCGCGATTTAACGACTTTGAATAACTTTGTGTCATCAGCAAATTTAATTACCTCACTAGTTATTCCCATCTCTAGGTCATTTATAAATATGTTAAAAAGCAGCGGTCCCAGCACAGACCCCTGGGGAACCCCACTAACTACCCTTCTCCATTGAGAATAATGACCCTTTAACCCTACTCTCTGTTTTCTATCTTTTAACCAGTTTTTAATCCACAATAGGACACTACCTCCTATCCCATGACTCTCCAATTTCCTCTGGAGTCTTTCATGAAGTACTTTGTCAAACGCCTTCTGAAAATCCAGATACAGAATATCAACCGGCTCCCCTTTATCCACATGTTTGTTCACCCCTTTAAAGAAATGTAATAGATTGGTGAGGCAAGATTTCCCTTCACTAAATCCATGTTGACTTTGTCTCATTAATCCATGCTTTTGAATATGCTCTGTAATTTTGTTCTTAATAATAGTCTCTACCATTTTGCCCGGCACCGAGGTCAGACTCACCAGTCTATAATTTCCCGGATCTCCTCTGGAACCTTTTTTTAAAAATCGGCGTTACATTGGCCACCCTCCAGTCTTCCGGTTCCACACTCGATTTTAAGGATAAATTACATATTTCTAACAATAGCTCTGCAAGCTCATTTTTCAGTTCCATCAGTACTCTTGTCCAGGAGATTTGCTACTCTTCAGTTTGTAGAACTACCCCATTACATCCTCCAGGATTACAGAGAATTCATTAAGTTTCTCCGACTCGTCAGCTTCGAATACCATTTCCGGCACCGGTATCCTCCCAAATCTTCCTCGGTGAAGACTGAAGCAAAGAATTCATTTAATCTCTCCGCTACGGCTTTATCTTCCCTGATCGGCCCTTTTACTCCTCGGTTATCTAGCAGTCCAAACGATTCTTTTGCCGGCTTCCTGCTTTTAATATACCTACAAAAAATTTTACTATGTGTTTTTGCCTCCAACGCAATCTTTTTTTCGAAGTCCCTCTTAGGCTTCCTTATCAGCGCTTTGCATTTGACTTGACATTCCTTATGCCATTTCTTATTATTTTCAGTCTGTTCCTTCTTCCATTTTCTGAAGGATTTTCTTTTAGCTCTAATAGCTTCCTTCACCTCACTTTTTAACCACACCGGCTGTCGTTTGATCTTCCGTCCTCCTTTTTTAATATACGGAATATATTTGGCCTGGGCTTCCAGGATGGTGTTTTTGAACAGCATGCACGTCTGATGTAAATTTTTGACCCTTGCAGTCGCTCCTCTAAGTTTTCTTTTCACCATTCTTCTCATTTTATCATAGTCTCCTTTTTTAAAGTTAAACGCTAACTTATTTGATTTCCTATGTATACTTACTTCAAAGCTAATATCAAATCCGATCATATTATGATCACTGTTATCAAGCGGCCCCAGCACCATTACCTCCCACACCAGATCATGCGCTCCACTAAGGACTAAAATTTTTCCTTCTCTCGTCGCCTCCTGTACCAGCTGCTCCATAAAGCTGGCCTTGATTTCATCAAGGAATTTTATCTCCCTAGCGCATGGCCGTAGACTGGGGGGGGTGAGGGGCATTGCCCCCCCCCCCCAATTTTCTTCTTACCAGAAGTCGCGGGGCGTCAGTAGTAAAAGCACCAAGCAGGCAGCTCGAATCCATCCTTCGCTTCCCTGCCCTCTCAGCGTCCCGCCTGCCTTCCTCTGATGTCATTTCCTTTCGGGCGGGCGGAACGCTGAGGGCAGGGAAGCGAAGGACGGAGTCGAGGTGCTTCCTGTTTGGTGCTTTTACTACCGCCAGTTTGGAGTTCGCTGCTCTTCTTCTCGCCGGTACTAGTGGAAGTGAGCCAGCCAGTCCACACTGTAAGCAAGGAAGGAAGAAGGCGAAGCCATTTGGTAAATGAAATCCGTCTCTCTTTCCACTCCCCCGCGCAGCCCTCGCCATTCACTCAAAACAGATCTGCCCAGTTCAAACTCCGAGCGAGGGCAACCCTTTCTTCAGGTAAAAGACTTTTACGATCGTTTCCATTGTCGAAGGCCAGATCTACGCTCTAAATTCCCTCTACCGGCGTTTTCGCGCATTAGAAGAAACAACGGTCAGGATCTCTTAGTACTTAGTACTTAAGGAAGCCGTCCCGGTTTAAACCGTTTCCCTCTTGCTCACCTACTGATATCCTTATTCAATTAGGATTTAGGAGGTCCAAATCAGACTGATAACCCTACAACTTGCTCTTGGTTTCTGCCTTTAATTTGGTCTGAGCTGTATATAAGCCATAATAAGATAATTCTATTATTTAGACTTGCCTAGTTTGTGGAGAATGAGCTGGCTTGATAATATCTCATACATATTCATTATGGTTACTCCCAAAACAATTCCTCCATATTAGCATATTCATTTGTAGGTATGTATATATATATATATATATATATATATATATATATATATATATATATATATATACAAATGAATATGCTAATATGCTCCACCCCATCCTTTGCCCCCCCCCCCCCCACCAAATGAAACAGTCAAACTACGCCCATGTACTAGCATCCCCCGATGTTACATTTACCCAGTCAATATCGGGGTAATTGAAATCACCCATTATTATTGTGTTGCCCAGTTTGTTTGCGTCCCTAATTTCCTTTAACATTTCTGCATCCGTCTGTTCATCCTGGCCAGGCGGACGGTCGGTAGTACACTCCTATCACTATCCTTTTCCCCTTTACACATGGAATTTCAATCCACAGTGATTCCAAGAAGTGTTTTGTTTCCTGTAGAATTTTCAATCTATTTGATTCAAGACTCTCGTTAATATACAATGCTACCCCTCCACCAATTCGATCCACCCTATCACTACGATATAATTTGTACCCTGGTATGACAGTGTCCCACTGGTTATCCTCCTTCCACCAGGTCTCAGAGATGCCTATTATATCTAATTTTTCATTTAGTGCAATATATTCTAACTCTCCCATCTTATTTCTTAGGCTCCTGGCATTCGCATATAGACATTTCAAAGTATGTTTGTTGTTCCTATTTACATCATGCTTAGTACTTGACAGTATTAATTTGCAATCTTTTGTCTGATTTTTATTTTTATTTAAGGACACCTGATCTACTATGGTCTCTTTTGCAACCTCACTATCAGGATACCCTATCTTCCCTGTTTTGGTGATATCTTTGAATGATACCTTATCCCGAACCATGCGCTTTTGAGTGACTGTCGGCCTTCCCCCCATTTCTAGTTTAAAAGCTGCTCTATCTCCTTTTTATTTATTTTTTTCCCAAGATATTTTATTGATTTTCATAAGATATAATAATATAACAAATTATACAGAAAATTATGCAGAGGAAGGAGCATCATAAGGTAATGATAACATAAGTATCAAGCTAGTATTGTCTAGCTCTGTAATGTGTACATATAGTCTTTGAGAGGAGTCCATATTGAATTCTTCTTGGTGAGAGTTCCTATAATTTGCACAGAGGTTGACTCATACTTATGGTATAACAAGACTGATTGCCACCAAAAATGTTCATTTATATAGGTCGAATTTTTCCAGTTTGCTAGAATCATATGCTGACCAATAGTAATTAGTATGCCCTATGTTTGTCTGGTAAACATATATCTGATGAACATGACTTAAATATTATTAAAGATACATTGAGCTGTAATTTGAGTTTAAATATAGCACATATGATTCCCCAAATGGCTTGCCAAAAAGGTTTAACTTTCTCACAATCATAAATCATGTGAACTAGTGTACCAATATGAGTCATACAATTCCAGCATAAGCTTGATTCTAATAATTTTTCATTATGCATTTTCCGTGGGGTCCAAACAGCTCTATGATATAAGAAAAACATTGATTGTATTACATTTGCTGAAGCAGTGGCGTAACCAAGGGTGGGCCCAGGTGGGCCCAGGCCCACCCACTTTGAGCTCAGGCCCACTCAGTAGCAGCACACCTATGATGTGGCTGGCAGAGATCCCAAGCCCCAACAGCCGAAAACTCTCAACAACTGCATACCTTGTAAATAGCAGATCTTCACCTGCAGCGAGCAGCAACTGATACATGCTGTGGGGCCAACATGAGCAGTGTGTACTAGTTGCTGCTCACTGCCAATGAAAATCTACTATTTAAAAGGTATGCGGGGGGGGGGGGGGGGGGGATGTTTGAGAGACTATCCAGCTTATAATCGAACGAGAAAAACGCCCAAGTTCCGACCTAAATCGGGAGATGGGCGTTTATCTCACAAAAACGAATAAAGCGGTATAATCGAAAGCCGATTTTGGACGTTTTCAACTGCACTCCGTCGCGGATGCGGACAAAGTTGATGGGGGCATGTCAGAGGTGTGGCGAAGGCGGAACTGGGGCGTGGTTATCTGCCGAACAGAGATGGGCGCATTTCACAGATAATGGGACAAAAGTATGCGTTTTTAGCTAGAATTTAGGGCACTTTTCCTGGACCCTGTTTTTTCACGAATAAGGCCCCAAAAAGTGCCGTAAATGACCAGATGACCACTGGAGGGAATCAGGGATGACCTCCCCTGACTCCCCCAGTGGTCATAAACCCCCTCCCACCTCAAAAAATGATGTTTCACAACTTTTTATTTTGACCCTCAAATGTCATACCCACCTCCCTGGCAGCAGTATGCAGGTCCCTGGAGCAGTTGTTAGGGGGTGCAGTGGACTTCAGGCAGGTGGACCCAGGCCCATCCCCCCCTACCTGTTACAATTGTGCTGCTTAATGCTTAGTCGTCCAACCCCCCCGAACCCACTGTACCCACATGTAGGTGCCCCCCTTCACTCCTTAGGGCTATAGTAATGGTGTAGACTTGTGGGCAGTGGGTTTTGAGGGGGATTTGGGGGGCTCTACACACAAGGGAAGGGTGCTATGCACCTGGGAGCTCTTTTACCTTTTGTTCTGTTTTTGTAAAAGTGCCCCCTAGGGTGCCTGGTTGGTGTCCTGGCATGTTAGGGGGACCAGTGCACTACGACTCCTGGCCCCTCCCACGAACAAATGCCTTGGATTTATTCGTTTTTGAGCTGGGCGATTTCATTGTCCATTATCGCTGAAAAGCAAAAACGCCCAGCTCACAACTTGGCGAATAAAACATGGACGTCTAATTTTTTCGAAAATACGCTTGGGTCCACCCCTTCACGGACCCGTTCTCGGAGATAAACGCCCATGGAGATAGGCGTTTCTGTTCGATTATGCCCCTCTATATACATCTGAGACAGACAAAGACCCTACAAAAATTAAAAACTTTCTGTCTGATCTCAATCACCCACAATGGTCTGAATCAGACAATGAAACTCTGTCCAAAGCATACGATTTAAAGGAACTACTTCAAGCTCTCAAAGATCTTACTCCACATAAGGCACCTGGCCCTGATGGCATCCCTATTGAATTTTATAAAATTTTCCAAAATTCTCTCTCTGCGTTTCTAATTCCATTAATTAATGATCTTGACCCCTCAAACACCTTTGCTAGTAGATTCACAGAAGCTATCATTACAGTGGTGCCCAAACCCAACAAAGACTCCCAATTGGTACAAAACTATAGACCTATCTCCCTTCTTAACACAGACTACAAAATCTTCACAAAAATGAAAATAATTACCAAAGTTATATCTTCAAACCAAATAGGCTTTATGCCAAACAGATTAATCTCAGATAATTCTAGGCTATTTTTTCATCTGTCAAAGATTGCCGAAACTCATGATTGCCCTATAATAGCTATGTCTTTAGATGCAGAAAAAGCCTTCGACAGAGTAGAGTGGCATTATCTTTTTCTAGTTTTAGAATGGTTTGGTACTTCATCAGACTTCATAAATAAAATCAAAGTTCTATACACTCATCCCACTGCGAAAATAATTGCTAATAAACATTGATCAGATACTATCTCCTTACAGAGAGGCACACGACAAGGTTGTCCTCTATCTCCATATTTATTCAATTTAGCGTTAGAACCACTTCTACTTGCTATTAATTCTCACACTGAGATAACAGTAATTACTTATCAAAAAACACAATTTAAAGTCTCTGCGTATGCAGACGATATATTACTCTATATCTCCAACCCGACGACATCTCTCCCTCCACTTTTCTCTCTCATTCAATCCTTTTCGATCTTTTCTGGATATAAAATCAATCTAAAACAGAAGTTCTACCACTTAACATACATGCAGTACCTAATCTAATACAGTCGTATAATCTACAGTGGTCCTCTAAAGGATTGAGATATCTGGGTATTGACTTACATTATACAATACAGGATACTATTAAATATAACAGTGAAAAAATAATCAAATTCCTCAAGGATCTTTTATTACACTGGCACCCCCTACATATATCATGGTGGGGAAGGATAGAAACTATCAAGATGATGTTCTCACCCCAAATAAATTTTATTCTAAGTATGATCCCAATCCTATTCCAACTCTCATTCTACAAGCAAATAGATTGACTTCTGACCCCCTTTCTTTGGAACTCCAAAACTCCCAGAATCTATCTCCTTTTTAAATGCCGATGCCAGCAGCCTGGTCCCACCCTGGTGAAGGTGGAGCCCATCCTTTCAGAATAGGCTCCCCCTTCCCCAGAATGTTGCCCAGTTCCTAACAAATCTAAAACCCTCCTCCCTGCACCATTGTCTCATCCATGCATTGAGACTCCGGAGCTCTGCCTCTCTCTTGGGCCCTGCGACTTGAACAGGTATCATTTCAGAAAATGCTACCATAGAGGATCTGGATTTGATTTTTCTACCTAAGAGCCTAAATTTGGCTTCCAGAACCTCTCTCCCACATTTTCCTATGTCATTGGTACCCACATGTACCAAGACAGCTGACTCCTCCCCAGCACTATCTAAAATCCTATCTAGGTGACATGTGAGGTCTGCCATTCGTACCAGGCATGCAAGTCACCAGGCGATCTTCACGTCCACCAGCCACCCAGCCATCTATATGCCTAATGATCGAATCACCAACTACAACAACAGTCCTAACCTTTCCCTCCCGGGCAGCACTTGGAGACATATCCTCGGTGCGAGAGGATAGTACATCCCCTGGTGGGCAGGTCTTGGCTACAGGAGTACTTCCTACTTCACCAGTGTGATGCTGTCCTTCTAGGAGACCTCCCTCCTCCAAGGTAGCACAAAGGCTACCAAACTGAAGGTGGGACTTCTCTACAACATCTCTGTAGGTCTCCTCTATGTACCTCTCTGTCTCCCTCAGCTCCACCAAGTCTGCTACTCTAGCCTCAAGAGAATGGACACGTTCTCTGAGAGCTAGGAGCTCTTTGTATTGGGCACACACATATGACATCTCACCAACTGGGAGATAATCATACATGTGACACTCAATGCAAAAGACTGGATAGCACCCCTAAGTGGAAAAGACTATGGAGATTAGTTGATAAAATTTGTTTTTTATATTTTTATTTTGCCTAAAACTAATCTACAACCTCAATCTTTAAGTTCCCAAAGCACAAAGCAAAATAGCGTTCACTTACCAGAGAAATGTCCTCTTCTCTTGGAACTTCTCAGAAAGAAAGTTCAATGGGACCTTTCCTCTTTATATAGTTTTGAATCTAAGGGGCCTCTTTTAGACAGGCTCTTTGAAGCTGACTCAGCAACCTATGCAAGTATTCTACTTCCCCACACCTTAATTAACACTTAATTGAGGTCGCAGGATGAGCTACCTCTCCAGCAGCCAAGGAACTGAAAATAACTGCCTTTTAGAACAAGAGTTTTTTGTCTATGTGGTGTTAGGCTGTGATCTCAGTTAGCTTAAAGCCTATCCTCCTTCAAAATGGCATAAGGGAGCCTCAAGACGGAATAAGGGTTCAGAAGGGAGGAAGGAAAACATTCTAGAGGCTGAAGAGGAACTCAACAAAGAAGCACTCATCCAAAAGGCAAGGACAGTGTGTGTTTTGTTAATAAAGCAGCAGGCGGGTAGGCCAGTGAGAAAGTAAACACGGCAAGAGGGGAGCCTGCCCCAGACTTTATGACTGAAAAGTAGAAAAGCCTGGGCTGTGTTTTCAGTAATTTGTTTTGGGACTTTTGCTGAATATGAAGAAGACGGGAGGGAACAACCTTGCCTCAGAACTGTGGCAGAGAAAGACGAAAAAAGAAGAGGGTGTAGGGAGAGTAAAGGCCCCCAAAACCCCAGTGAGGGTATGCATGGTGGCCCAGGGCTTGCCTAAAGGAGAGAGGAAAGATTGTGCAGACAGACCTGTACCAACTTCAGGGGGGATACTGCAGGGATAATAGGGTAGTAGAAGCTAAGGCTGTGTTTGTATGTTTGAAGCCCTAATAAAAGCCTGGTTACTAATGATAAGGAGTGGTTGTCAAGAACTGTGTTTTATAGAACGATGAAAAATGTTGAAGAGCTGGTCACTGGTGAAAGGCAGCTAATTGGCATCAGAAGCACCCTGCCCGTGACATCTGTGTATTTATTTGTTTGTATGTTTGTTAAGTGCTGCTGTGCAGTGAACTACAAGTTCCTATATTTTTGTAGTTCTCCTATAATTGACCCTTCCTGAGCACATGTGCCCTGTTCCCAGTGCATTGTGAGCTTTCCCTATTGGCTTGCCCTGCTTCCAAGCATGCTGGGTAAGGAGCCTCCTCTCCCTTCTCAACATGTCTGAGAAAAAGTAGCAAGTTGATTTAAGCAGAAGTTGCCTATGCTGTGATCTGACTGCTCAGCTTTCCAAGTTCCTTGTGAATTAATTATGTTTTTTTACCAAAACATATTTACAACATTACCAGTCAGTGTGTAGCTGAATCGCCAGCCTTTCTTGCCTAGGAGGGCTGGTTAAGAATGGACTCTTAGTTTGCAGAAGGCAGCAACTCTTATTCCATGATATCTCAATAGTAAGATTTGTTTTTTTATTCTCCTTTGATTATTGCATTAAAGAATAATTAGATCAAGAGTTTGAGTCTTCTTGGTGATGGTCAATAGCCGTTGCGACACTGTAAGCTACCCTGTTGAGGACAGAGACAAGGAGCATGGCAGAGTAGCTGATTACGCTGCATGGAAGCAGCTAGACTAGCACTAGTAAAAATACAGAATAGCAGTGGCACTGAACCAAGAGAGCAGGCTGAGCAACAGCAGGGTCTGGCCCAGATCAGGCGGGAGTGCCAGAAGCAGAAAGAAGCATGTAAGGAAGAGAAGTTTCTCTCTTGTTCTGTTTATTATGTGGATCTAACAACAGACAAGGCAGCAAAGCCAGGAGGAGTCAATTAGCAAAAACCATAGCAAGATGCTGAGGACAAAGAGTGAGAGCAACATTACATTAGTGGAACTGTGCACTAAGTCCTCCTCCCCATAGGAGCCAACTTTTCAAAATGATTGGGGGTGCTGAAATTTTTTTTCTTTTTTTACAGGCAGTGCGTCTCCCCCCCCCCCCCCCCCCCCCCAATCTTAAAATTCTGTCTACTGCAGTCTTCACCTGGGCAGTAGCAGCGCCACTTATAGGCTGCCTGCAACCTGAACAAGGACTTCTTCCCTGAACAGTCCCACCCCTCAGTCCCCCTGTACTGTGCAAATATAAAGAGATGCAAATTTCAAAAACTGACATATTTCAATCACTATACTATAGGTTAACAAATACAAATAAAACAAAAAATGGAAAATATGATATCATTTTAGTGGACTAAATACATTTTTCAATTAGCTTTCAAAGGCCAAAACCTCTTTCCTCAGGTCAGGACAGTATACTGCTGTTATGGTATTCTGTTCTGACATAAGAAAGGAGGGTTTGGTCTCCAAACATTAGTCAAAAATGTATTAAAATTAGTCCAGTAAAGGTATCACCCTACTTCCATTTTCTGTATTTATTAACACAGCTACCACACTACTTTATCCTAAACTAAAAATAAAATTCATTTTTTTCCTACCTTTGTGGTCTGGCTGTTTACTGTTTCTAATTGTTTTGGTCCCAGTCTCTTGTTTCTTCTTTCCTCGATCTTTAACTTTCCCCCCTTTCCATCTAGCGTCTCCCCCCTCTCTCCCCCCTTTCCTTCCACCATCTGCCCCCTCTCTTCCCCCTTTCCATTCAGCATCTGCCCCCTCTCTCTTTCCTTTCCATCCAGCGTCTGCCCCCTCTCTTCCCTCTTTCCATCCAGCGTCTATTTTCTCCATCCATGTGTAGTTTTTCTCCTCTCTCCCCTGCCCTCTCCCCCCACCCATATCCAGTAATTCTCCTCTCTCCCCTGCCCTCCCATCCATACTACTACTACTACTTATCATTTCTATAGCGCTACAAGGCATATGCAGCGCTGTACACCATACACAAAAAGACAGTCCCTGCTCAAAACGCTTACAATCTAGAACCAGATGCATCCATCATTCTTTGTTCACCGCAGTGTGGCACAGGTGAAGAGTAACCATACCACACATTAATACAGAACCCTATCTGATTTTGCAGGACACTTTCTCCACATACCATGTTCCAAGACATAAAGCAGCACTGAGGCTCTTTGAGGAGCAATAAATTCAGTGCTTTTTATTCTACATTTCATCCTATTCTCATTTGAGATTGTATTTCAAAGGAAACACTGTGCATATTTTACTATTTATGGATAGTTCCCTGGTGCAACCACCATTCTTCAAATTATGCTAGAATACAATGTATAGTCTACTACACAAAGCTCAGGAGCAGCTGGTTCCAATAGTAAACGAATAAGGCTTAACATACCACTCCTATTAAAAGTGCAGCACAAAGACACTAACCCTGCCTAAACTTCTGAACAGGCTACTTCTTTTCAAAATGCAAAGTGATTTTTCTACATTCTCTGGCTACAAGAACCATAAACTCTTCTTTAGCATTTCAATTAAAATTTTCACACAGAGAACAAAAAAATGTTTTTCTTGCCATTGCACAATCTCCTTTTGGTTTCTCATCAGTTATGTATCACAGCAGTTTAAGGTTCAAATGACATTTGACCTTTTTAAACATTTGTAACAGCAGCCAGAGATAAAACAGAGCACCATTTAATCGGGAAAGACTCAGTGCTTGCAGTCTGTTTGAGGGGTGTAGGCAGGAGAAATTTATTATAAATATTAAGACAAATCATGGCCATTAACTGAAAAGAAAAAAATAACCCTAAACATGAGCCCTTAGGACACTTTAGTCTCACTTTCAAAGACACATTTTTTCATGAAATAAGAGGACGACACAAATTAAACTTTTTTCTACCTCCTGTTAGTTTAAAATCTATTGCTTTGATTTACCTGACTGAAGGGCAGTGAAGCAAAGCAAAGCAAAGCAAAGCAAAGCACAGCACAGCACAGCACAGCAGGCTACCTCTTGTCTTCTCTCCTTATCTCTCTCAGCCTCCCGCCCTTGTGTAAACAGGAAATGAGGGCGGGACGCTCAGAGAGGCAGCCTGTTTTGCTTTCACTGCTGTTCAGGTAAAATCAGTTTTAAGTGCTGGCTGAGCTGCAGGAAAGCAAGGAGGGCAGGTTTCAAAATATTGGGGGTGCTTGAGCACCCACAGCACCCATGGAGTCGGCACCTATGCTCCTCCCCATTGTGTGGTAACTGAAAGAAACTAATCAGGAGGAGTTCTGTCTTTAGAAACACCAACTTTTCCACCAAGTCTGGTGTAGCTGTAAACAACGTAGACTTAAATGAAGATATCCCCTTTATGGAGAAAATCTATTCACTGAGCATACTGGTTGCTGGGCAGAAAAGAA
Organism: Microcaecilia unicolor; assembly: GCF_901765095.1. Lineage (NCBI taxonomy): Eukaryota > Metazoa > Chordata > Amphibia > Gymnophiona > Siphonopidae > Microcaecilia > Microcaecilia unicolor. Next base: position 217,510,913 of record NC_044036.1, read on the forward strand.
TATAGTGGGCAACCTTGGCCAGGTCTGCCAGACTGTGGTGGGCCCAGTAGGGCCGATGTGGTGGCTGAACACCCACGGGGAAAACAGAAGACCAAAAAGCAGGAAACCGAAGAAGGCTCAGCAAACAACAGGACTAAAAGTATAAAACAGTACTTTTATTCATATACCATATAAAACAGTTCCTTTATTACTGTTATATAAAAAAAATCTGCTTTTTGACGCTGCTATACAAAAGACGACATACCAGCTGGATAGACTGCAGAAGCATGTTTTTCGTCTTTCATTTCTTTAAGATTTTCTCAGAGATTTGCTGGAGAGTATATCAGTTTTTGATCTCGTTCTTTTTAAAGACCTTTTGCCAATATATGTAGCTGTTTTTGTTCCATTGACTGGACAAATAATTTTGAGACTCATGAGGCAGGCACTTTGGGCAGAAACATGGCACCATGTTGAGTTTTTTACATAGCAGCATCAAAAAGAAGATTTTTTTTTAATCTAACAGTAACAAAGGAACTGTTTTATACTTTTAGTCCCATTGCTTGCTGAGCCTTCTTCTGTTTTCTGCTTTTTGGTGTTCTGTGCCTAGTAGAACAACAAGTCTGTAGATCATGACCTTAATGGACACTGCTAGTAGTAATGAGACAGAGAATGTGGGCAGAACAGAAGATACCTTGTCAGGGGCATCCCTTACACTCTTTACTACCTGCTCTACTTATGAGGTGTTCTTGGCCCTAGCAGCATCAATTCCTATCTCCTCACCACATAGCTTGCTAACAACTAGATTTTCTAGATTCTCCTCAACTATGATAATTCCAGTATAGCAAAGTTACTCACCTGTAGCAGATGGGAAAAGGTGTAGAATTGGAAAAGGTGCAGCGAAGGGCAACTAAAATGATAGCGGGGTTGGGATGACTTCCCTATGAAGAAAGACTAAGGAGGCTAGGGCTTTTCAGCTTGGAGAAGAGATGGCTGAGGGGAGACATGATAGAGGTATATAAAATAATGAGTAGAGTAGAACAGGTGGATGTGAAGCGTCTGTTCATGCTTTCCAAAAATACTAGGGCTAGGGGGCATGCGATGAAACTACAGTGTAGTAAATTTAAAACAAATCGGAGAAAATGTTTCTTCACCCAACGCATAATTAAACTCTGGAATGCGTTGCCGGAGAATGTGGTGAAGGCGGTTAGCTTGGCAGAGTTTAAAAAGGGGTTAGACAGTTTCCTAAAGAACAAGTCCATAAACTACTACTAAATGGACTTGAGAAAAATCCACAATTCCAGGAATAACATGTATAGAATGTTTGTACGTTTGGGAAGCTCGCCAGGTGCCCTTGGCCTGGATTGGCCGCTGTCGTGGACAGGATGCTGGGCTCGATGGACCCTTGGTCTTTTCCCAGTGTGGCATTACTTATGTACTTATGTTCTCTGAGGACAGCAGGCCAAGTATTCTCACAGCTGGGTGGCATCATCTGATGGAGCCCAGTACAGACACTGACTAGCGATAATACCACAGAACATTTTAGCAGTGTCCCACCATGCATGCACTGGTGCCTTTCTGCCCAACACACGAGCATGGGTCCCTCAGTCATTTCAAAAAGCTAAAGAATACAACTCCAAGGGGAGGTGGGAGGGTATGTGAGAATACCTTGCTATACTAGAATTATCATAGTTGAGGAGGGTCTGGAAAATCCAGTTAACATGCTAAGTGGTGAGAAGGTAGGAATTGATACAGCTAGGGCCAAGAACATCTCATAAGTAGAACAGGTAGTGAAGTGTCTAAAGGATGCCCCTGACAAGTTATCTTCTGTTCTCCTTACACTCTCTGTACTACTGGGCACACCAGTCCACAGTCTGGTAGACCTGGCGAAGGTTGCCAGTATATCCTTTCCATGTTGCCCATGAATCTCAACATTTACTGAACTGTGACCTGCTTGCTGCTTTGGACTTGCAAGGCAAACATTGATAAGGTTTCTGCTCTCGCTTGTGTAAGAAAAGCCAGAGCCGTAGGATTCCAAGATGGCAATTTGAACACACGCACCTGAGTTAGCTACGAGAGGACGCTGCAGATCGCTGTTTCTTGCGGGTCACTCGACTCATCGGTATCGATGGGGAAGCGGAGGGGGAAGGTAAAGGAGCTTCCCTCGGCTCCTGGATCATCGTCAGCATTGAAACAGTCAATTTTGCAATTCCCCAGGACGCAACCAGGACCTCTGTGCACATCGACTCCTACTGCAACCGCTGACGCACTGACGTCGATGGGAAGCGGAGATGGGGCGTCCCTGAGCCCCAGGGAATGCAGAGTGCCACCACAGCTGGGGAGTGAGATATTCACAGCAGCCCAAGCAGATACGGACACCGAAGAGGCGAACCCAGAACTGTTAGAGGGGAGGACTGCAGTGAATCGGAGCGGGACCCAGGATCAGGCGTTTTCAGCCCAATTGGCCTTAAAGGTATTGCCACAGAATATTGTGTCTAAGCTCTCACGTACTGAGGCCCCGCCACACCCCCCGTTACCAACTGGTGGAATAATTAAACCCACAACTGTGATGCTTGAGTCACTGTGGGATATGGTATATAACACTCACTCCTCGATACAAAATATGTTGAAAGGAAATACTAATGATATTAGAACTCTTTCGGAAGCCATTCTGATACAGGCACAAGTGACTGCACAGCAGTCCTTTAAGATTGAAAGAGTGGATACTAAAATTCAAGAAATGGGGACTTTGGAATCCGCTTTGGTTAAAGATAACAACTTTTTGCACAAACATTTGGAATACCTGGAAAACCAGGTTTGAAGTCTTAACCTTCGGTTCCTTAATTTCCCCAATGGAGATGGTGAAAAAATATATGATTGACATTCTAGGAATGGATAAAGACTCATTGCCTCCCATAACTCGGGCCTATTACATCTGGAATACTAGGGGGACATTGTGAGATCCCCCCATACGAGGGATGGGTGAAGAAATGAATCTTACTTCCTTCCTGGAAAGTTCGTTGGAAGTGGTTACTCATAGGACGACTATGCTGGTCACTTTTGTATTGGAACCAGACTGGAATGCTGTATTAAGACTTTCCCTAAGGCATTTAGAAAGACTGTTTATGGGTTCCAAGGTTAGAATTTTTCCTGACTTATCTAGGCCAACGCAAATGAGACGCAGGGCCTTTTTGGAACTGCACCCCAGAGTCGAGGCCATGAGAGCAAATTTTGTACTACGTTTTCCTTGTATATGTAATGTAATGCTTGAGGGTAAACAATTTCAATTTGTGGACCCTAAACAGCTTAAAGATTTCTTAGATGCTAGAGTTGAAGTGAATGTTGTATGCCCTCCTACATAGCAGGCTGGAATCTGAACACAGAGGTAGCAATTGTGAAATAACTCAATATTCCTGTTATAATTTTTTTTCCTTTCTTGGAATCAATTTCTCTTTAAGTGTGGACGAAAAAAATTGCTCTTATTGTTTCCTTATATTTTTGAGCTAAATGTTTTTCTTTTTATTAAATTGAATGTGAATTGCATAGTCACATTGTTTTGTGAATTATTAAAAATACTAATAAAAAAAAAAAGCCAGAGCCCGCAATGTATCTAGCAGGGCTCCCATGTATCCCAATCACTGGACTGGGAGAAGTTTATGATGGGGTAGTTTATGATGAACCCTGGTAACTCCAACACCCATATAGTTAGGCGCATTGACTCTGTCACCTCCTCCTGTAATGTGCTCTTGACCAGTCAATCATCCATATAGGAAAAAACATACGCTTCAAGCCCGTGTAGATACACAGCTACTACCGCTAGACATCTGGTGATTATCCTGGGAGCTGACACGAGGCTAAAGGGCAGTATGAGATACTGATAATGGTGTTTCCCCATTCAAAATCTGAGATATTTCCTGTGACTGGAAAGCATCCTTTAAGTCCAGAGAGTATAGCCAATTGTTTTCCTGAATCATGGAGAGAAGGGTGCCCTGAACTTTTCTTTGACCAGGAATTTGTTCAGGGCCCTTAGGTCTAGGATGGGCACAAGGAAGTACCTGCAGTAGAAACCCTTCCCTTCTTCCCCTAGTGGCATGGGTTCAGTTGCCTTGGCCTGGAGACGGGTGAAATTTTCCTCTACAAGTACCTGCTTCACACATTCTCGGTGGGCAATCTGGTTGTCTTTGATGCTAATATAGGATGTAACCAAGATGGATTATTTGAAGAACCCACCAGTCAGTGGTTACAGAGGGCCACCTATGATTGTACAAATTCTGTCTCCCCCCCCCTATTGGAAGGCCATCCAGGACGGTTACTTTGAGGGTAGCTATGCTCTCTTGGATCCAGTCAAAAGCTCGTCCCTCGCTTTGACTGGGGCACTGGCTGGGGCTTCTGAGGATGGGATTGGTGAGGTTGAGAGCACTGGACTGGGGCTGCTAGGCAGAGTAGGAAGGCAGCAGGAACCTACACTTTGAGAGTAGTAGGTTCTCCTTCTAGGCCCATTCAAAAACCTCCATGAGTAAAAGGATGCAGGTGGAGGTTGCTGAGACAGATTTTGGATTGTGTCCGAACGTTTCTATATGAAGTTGGTAACCTCATCCACCTTATCTCCAAACAAGTTGTCACCTCGGTAAGGAACATCCACCAACCTCTTCTCCACCACTGGTTCCAGGTCATAAACATGCAGCCATGAGAGTCTTTGCATCCCCACACCAATGGCGGAGTGTCTGGACGCTATGTCAAAAGAGTCGTAGGCACTCCTGGCCAGATAGTTTCTGCACTCCAGCTGTTTACTGGCCAACTGGTGAAGCTCTGCGGCATGCTCTTTTGGGAGAGTATCCACAAGACATAGTGTACTGTGGACTAAAGATTGCAAGTAGAGGCTCGTGTACAGCTGGTAGGACTGGATGCAGACAATGAGCATCGAGGCCTGTAAGGCTTTCCTCCCAAATGAGTCTAGTGTCCTGGCCTGGGAGCACTGAAGTATGAATCCTGGAACTCCTAGCTCATTTGAGAGCAGATTCAGAGAATGTGTGGCAGTTGAGCCCTCTCAAATCCAGGAGCCTTTTGGATACGGTACTGCGTATCCACCTTCTTAGGTGTAACCTGTACTGAAAGGAGAGAGTCCCAGTTCTTCGTCAGTGCATTCTTAAGAAGGGGGTGCAATGGGTGCAGTGATCCCTTCCTTAGGAGAAGACTTTTAGTCCAGGACAGTCAACATCTCCGCCCGAGGATCTTTCTTCGTTTCCAACTTAAATGGGATGGCAGAATCCATCTCCTGATAAAATCGGTGAAAGAAACCTTCAGGTGGAGTCAGGCAGAAAGGCACCAGTGCATGCACGGTGGGACACTGCTAGAAAGTTCTGTGTTAATATCGCTAGTCAGTGTCTGCACTGAGCTCCGTCGGATGATGTCACCCAGCAGTGAGAATACAAAGGCCTGCTTGTCCTCAGAGAACTAATGGTTCTGATGGAAATCTCTGACATGAGTCATCAGATTCTGTGTCAGCCAAAAGCTGTTTAATATGCTTCTTAGCAGAGAACTGGGTGCACCTGCACTACCTCTGCCCATCTGTAAAGATGAGCAGACAAATAGTACTGGATGCTGTACCTGTTGCTATTCTCCTCTTAAAGAAATCTCTGTTCAGTTTGGCTGGTGGACTTTTGGAACTGGAAACGAAAAATTTTATCTTACCAGATAATTTTCTTTCCTTTGGTCGCAACAGATGAATCCAGAGACAGGTGGGTTGTGACCATCTACCAGCAGGTGGATACAGAGAACAGATCTGTACTCTGTCTTATTGGACAGTGTGCTCCTGGAACCCTCAGTATTTCTTATAACAAAGCATAGGACAGAACATGTAAAACCATACCTCTCCTTCCTCACAGCCCCCTCCCATATCCATGTAAACAAAATCCTAAAAACAAGCAAGAAACAGCTAACAACACTTCCTTAGACACCTGACTCCCACAGCTCTGTCCATGTCAGCTTGGGGTGGGACTCTGGGTTCATCTGCTGCAACTAAAGGAAAGAAAATTATCAGGTAAGAAAAACATTTTTGTTCCTTAGTGTCAGCAGCAGATGAATCCAGAGACAGGTGAGATGTAGAAAAGCAGTGCCTAAACTGGGTGGGGAACCAAAACTCCCACCGCCGGAACTGAAGGCCCAAACACCACCTCCGTGCTGATGGCCACATCTACATGTATGCGCCGATGCCCAAGTTGCCGCCCTACAGATGTCATCCAGAGCCACTAGGAGACTCTGCCCAAAAAGCCGCCAATGCCCAAGTGGAATGCGCGCAAAGCCCCGCCGGTGGCGTGCGACCTGCCAGAATATATGCTGAAGTGATAGCTTCCTTAACTCAAAAAGAAATTGTCACTTTAAAAGCCACCTCACCTCTGCGAGGCCCCAAAAATAGGAAAAACAGATGATCCTAAAGATGGAAATCATTTGTCGAAGCCAAGTATTGTAGAAGGACACGCCTCACATCTAGCAAATGTAATCAAGAAAAGTCCTCTGGATACTGGCCCCTGAGAAATGAAGGCAGAAAGAGGGGCTGATTCTGATGAAAGCCGGAGGCCACCTTCAGGAGGAACAGTGACCCCTGCCTCCGAAAAAAAACAAAAAGGGCTCCCTGCAAGAGAGAGCCTGAAGCTGTAACACTCTTCGCACAGATGAGAGTGCAACCAGAAACACTGATTTTAGAGTGAGATCTTTCAAGGTGGTTTTCCGCAAGGGCATGAAGGGTGCCCCCTGCAAGGATCCCCTGCAAGGATCACAGAACTAAATTAAGGTTCCATGGCGGACTCGGTCAAGCCAGCAGAGTGTACAGTCGCGTAACCCCCTTAATAAACTGGATGATCCAGAGGCAAAGCCAGGGAGGAGCCCACAACCCTGCCTTGATAGCAGGCAAGTGCCACTAATTGCACTCGCAGCAAGCTGACTGCCAAACCCTTCATCAAACCCTCCTTCAAGAAAGCCAAAATCTGTACTAGGGACATTGGAGCCAACTCTGTGGGTGCTGTGGGTGCTTGAGCACCCCCAATATTGAGAAAATTTCTTGTATGTGTCCAGGGAGGGGTTATTTTCATTGGGCTTAGCACCCCCAATAATTTTGAAAAGTTGGCTCCTATGACTAGGGAGGCCTGAAAGGGAGACCAAGCTCTGTTGGAGCAGAAGGTCTTGAAAACGTGCCATACCCATGCTAAGTCGCTGACATAGACCGCTTTTTAGCACGAAGTAAGGTAGCAATAACCTCATCTGAGTACCCCTTCTTCCTCAACCTCAACCACTCAAGAGTCAGGCCATAAGACCAAAGCGGGAGGGATCGTCCATCACCAGAGGACCCTGGCACAGGAGTCCCGGAGACATCGGAAGGCAAAAGGGCTGATCGACCAACAGAATCACCAGGTCTGCGTACCACGGCTGATGAGGCCAGTCCGGAGCAACGAGAAGTACTCGTCCTCGATGATTTTGAATGTGGTGATGAGCAACCATTGGGGAAATACATAGAGGAGACTGGATACTGGACACTGCTGCAGCAGAGTGTCAATGTCCTCTAACCTGTAGCTCTGTCTCCTACTATAAAACCTGGGGGCTTTCGAATTACAGTGTGTCGCCATGATGTCCATCATTGGAACCCCCCCACTTCTGCACGAGCAAGAGGAAGGCCACCTCTGATAGCTCACATTCTCCCCCGGGGCCACATTGTGTCGACTGAGAAAGTCAGTCGTCACGTTCTGCAATCCTGCTATGTGAGCTGCCAACAACTGAGATAAATGATGCTCTGCCCAAATCATTAGCAAATCCACCTTGAGGGCCACTGCCGAACTGCGATTGCCCCCCTGGTGGTTGATGTAAGCTATCATCATCATGTTTCTGAAAACAGTCGAACCGGCTTCCCCACCACCAGGTAGGTGAACACCCAGAGCACCAGTCGCACCGACCAAAGTTCCAAGTGATTGCTGGATCAAAGAGACTCTACTTCCAACCAGAGTCCCTGAGTGTACTGGGACCAACAATGCACTCCCCAGCTGAAGAGGCTGGCATCAGTGATTACCACAACCCAATGGGAGGAGCCAACAGAAACCCGCAAGTCACATTGCTCACACGTAACCACCAGGCCAAACTGGCCTTTGCCACTGGCAGCAAAAGTAGGTGTCATCCGTAATCCTGGGACACCAGGGCCCTTCGTGACACTAGGGAAAACTGTAAGGTGCTGAGCCGAGCCCAATGTACCACCTCTAACGTCACCGCCAGAGACCTCAATGCCTGTGCATCCACACTCTGGGCACAGGGTACTGCAGCAACCGAACAATCTGAGCCTTCAACTTGTCCCATATCTGGCTGGCCAAAAACACCCTGCCCTGCACCATGTCAAAAACTACCCGAGATACTCGAGAAATTGAGATAGGAGAAGATGACTTGTCCAAGTTGATAAGCCATCCCAGTGACTGTAAGAGCACCATGACTCTGACTGTCAATCTCACACTCTCTTGCTGGGATGACGCCCTGATGAACCAATCATCCAGGTACGGGTGGACTCTGATGCCCTCCTTCCGCAATGCCGCCACCACCACCACCATGACTTTTGAAAAGGTTTGCAGGCCTGTGGCCAAACCAAAAGGGAGGGATCAGAACTGAAAGTGCCAACCTAGCACTACAAAGCAAAGGAACCACTGATAGGCTGGCCAAATGGAGATGTGCAAATATGCCTCTTTGAGGTGCAATGCCATGAGAAACTCCCCCGGCTGAACCGCTGCAATCACGGAGAGGATGGGCTCCATGCAAAAATGAGGGACCTTGACACAGCAGTTGACCCCCTTAAGGTCTAAGACTGGGGTAGTAGGATCTGTCCTTCTTGGGAACCATGAAATAGACTGAATAATGCCCCATCCCCCACTCCTGGCACGGGATGGGAACCACTGCCCTTAACTGGAGCAAACACTGAAAGGAGTCCCACACCACCACCTTCTTCGGATTCCAGTGCATGGGGAAACCAAGAAAGAATCTGCGACGGGAGAGGCACATTCTAATTTATATCTGTCTCGAATGAGCTACAAGACCCACTAGTCTGACATGATCTTGGCCCACTCTTTGTAGAAGAGAGACAGCCTTCCTCTATATTCGGGATTGAGTGGGCTGAGACACCATCATAGGGAAGTCCGGGGAGCCGAGGGGACTCCAGAAGTAGTTCCCCCCGGAGCACCTGTCTGACCGAAAGGACTGCTTCTGCTGATACCAAGATCACTGGGAAAAACTGAAGCGTCCTGGCCAGTATTTCTTACTATCCATGAACCGCAGCTTTGACTGCCCAGGCTTCCCGGAAGGCCTGGGCTTGTCTTCCTGCAGATGCTGAAACTTAGTCCCCCAGATCCTTAACCAGTTTCTCCAAGTCCTCTCCAAGCAAAAGCTTGCCCCTAAAGAGTAGCCTAACCAGCCACTGTTTGGAGGCTACATCCGCCACCCAACGGCAGAGCCATAACAAGCGTCGTGCAACAACCACCAGGGAGATCTGTTTGGCTGACACATGCACAAGATCATATAAAGCATCTGCCAAATAGGCCAGTCCAGTTTCTACATCAAGGGAGGCTACGCTCCAGACTCCAGCATGGCATCTGCCACGTGCTGTACTTACGAAAAGACAAGCTCAGGTCACATAAGAGCTGCAAACTGCTTCCCGGAGCGACAGGGCCAAGACTTCAAATGAAAGTTTTAAAGCTAACTCCAACTTGCGGTCCTGGACATCCTTGAGGGCTATGTCCCCTTCCACGACTAAGGTAGTCTTTTCTCTGACTGCCGCCACTAAGGCATCCACTCTCGGCAATGCAAGCAGTCCAGGTCCTCCTGAACAAGACATCACTTTGGCCACCCAGAGGCTAGCCTCCAGTGTGGCCCACTGAGTAGAAATAAGTTCCTGAATTGTACATAAGTACATAAGTAATGCCATACTGGGAAAAGACCAAGGGTCCATCGAGCCCAGCATCCTGTCCACGACAGCGGCCAATCCAGGCCAAGGGCACCTTGCAAGCTTCCCAAACGTATAAACATTCTATACATGTTATTCCTGGAAATTTTGGAGTTTTCCAAGTCCGTTTAGTAGCGGTTTATGGACTTGTCCTTTAGGAAACCGTCCAACCCCTTTTTAAACTCTGCTAAGCTAACCGCCTCATGGACAGGAAAGGTCCTTGGCAGCCTGCGGGTACTTGCCATTTTAGGAATAGCCACCACTGCTGGCTGCATCTCTGGGGCCAAAATATTTAAAGCCTGCAAGGCTTTAGTAATGAAGGTCGGGAGCTTCTCTTTATGGAACACTCGGACCGCTGTGGAATCGTCCAGTTCATCTCCGACTAGTTCCCCCTCCTCCAGGTCTTCCACCTGCTGCAAGGAAAGAGACAGTGCAGAAATACGCTCATCTGAGGGGACCGGAGATAGAACAGCAAGTGACCCCCTCTCTGAGAAAGACCCCAAATGCAGTCTTTTGGCCTAACTTCTGGGAGAGACGGAGGGAACATGGAGGGCCCAGGAAGTTGCACAAGTACCACAGGACTCCGCTGTGTTCTCTTTAAGAGGAAAGCTCTGTGTAAGAGCAAAACAAATTCCGGGGGAAATGGGGCCTCCATTCCCCCATTCCTCCCCCCCCCCCCCCAGGACCTGTCAAAGGAGCCCATTACTCAAAGCCCGCAAAGGAAGCACATCCCAAATCTGCATCGCAGCTCTGTGTCCGACACACGGGAATCCAAAATGGCCGCTAACACTGCAGGAGCAAATGGAGAAACTGGACTTATGTCCAATGCATGGAAGGAACTCACGCCTAAATCCGCTACCTCATCCGAGCCTGAACACCCCCATGGACAGGTCCCTGATGCTGTTCTCCGCTTGCTACAGTGGGAACAGCACTTAACTACTTCTGCCACCATCTGAAGGACCAACAACGTGGTCCTGCACTGCCAGTAATAACAAAAATAGCACACTCACCCTGAAGCAAGTCTAGACATCCCTGGTAGGCAATTCTGCAACAAAGCCAATAGTGCTTGTTCTCCTCCAAAGCCCGATAGCACTAACAGTGCTACAACAGCGGGGGGGTTTCCCAAGAGACTGGAGGCGCTGTGAGGAAAGAGAATTAAAGGGGTGGGGGAGGGACCTGGCCTCTCCAGGTGTGCCCCCTAAAGTTGGCACCACTCAGCCTAGCACTCCAAAGCTTACTGAACCAATTACCCAGAACAGAAGCTGCAGCCAGATGAAGCCAGGAGCAGGGAGAAGACCATCCACCTGCCTCCTGGAGATAGAGAATACTGAGGGTTCCAGGAGAACACCATCTAATAAGACAGAGTACAAATCAGTGCTCTCTATCTCCACCTGCTGGTAGATGGTCACAACCCACTTGTCTCTGAATTTATCAACTGCTGACGCTAAGGAACCATACTTTCTCTTCCTTTCCTTTAGTATCAACTGACTTCCTTCTTTGTTTCTACTATCATGTTTACACCACAGGCAAAGGTCAAGGCCCTAGCAATTTTTTGCCCCATAAAGCATCCACAACCTGAGAGGCTAAAAGACAGAGCTTTTTTCAGTTTGTTTGACCCTCCCAAGCATAAAAGATCTTCCGTTGCCGCCGTTAATGCCTACCCCTCCCAAGCACTGTGATTAAATCAAGCTAGATTGTGAACTCTGTGTATATGTATAGCAATGTATAATATGCCTGGTAGTGTCTTAGAAATGATAAACAGTATATGATAGGGAGGAAGACAATCTACACTGTCTGCAGTCTTTGTGTCCCTTTTCTCTATGAATGAGTACGCACTAACAGGTTATCTGGACCCGCAAAGCCTAATATCATTCGGAAATAGCGTACTCCTTTTGCAGTTTGATAAGTCTGGAGCATTTGACATGGTCGACCATTGTGTTCTTACTAGACTTCTGGATAAGTTGGGAATTGGTGGCAATGTTATAAAATGGATTGAAGGCTTTATTACCTCTAGATCCTATCAAGTCAAGTCATCTACAGCAATATCATCTCCCTGGTCATCAGATTGCGGTGTGCCTCAGGGTTCTCCCCTATCCCCAATTCTATTCAACCTTATGATGATTCCTTTGGCGAAATCCCTTTCCAAATATGGTCTCAACCCTTTTGTCTATGCTGACGACGTACCATATTTATTCCCTTCAAATCTAACCTGGCAGAAATTTCCGACAAAATAGCCAATGGTATGAATATCCTAAATTCTTGGGCCAACACTTTCAAAATGAAATTGAACAAAGACAAAACTCAATGCTTTATCCTCTCCTCACAATATTTCACATTCCATCCAACTACTCTCACCACTCCTGATATCACAATTCCTATATCCAACAATCTGAAAGTCCTTGGATTTACATTGGATAAATACTTATCCCTTGAAGGCCACGCAACATCCATCACCAAGAAAATGTTCAACATGATGTGGATGTTGAAACGTGTGAAACCTTATCTCCCCTTGAATACCTTCCACAATTTGGTACAATCCATGGTACTCACCCACGCTGATTACTGTAATAGTATCTTCGTTGGATGTAAGGCCTAAATCATGAAGAAACTTCAAACTGCCCAGAACACGGCAGCTAGACTTATTTATGGGAAGCCTAGATTCGAAAGTGCAACACCTCTCCATATGAAACTTCATTGGCTCCCTATTAGAGTCAACTTTAAGGCTATCACACTAATCCACAAGATCATCCATGGAGTATCACCAAGTTACATGGTCAATCTTTTAAATCTTCCATCCAGAAATAGGTCAACATCTTCATGAACATACCTTAACCTGCACCTTCCCAATTGCAAAGGACTAAAGTATAAAACATATCATGCATCTAACTTCCCCTACCTGGGATCCCAACTCTGGAATGCTCTACCCAGATACATTCGATCAACTGAGTACCTTCCCTTTAGGAAACTATTGAAAACCCATCTATTCAAACAGATTTACCCGAACGACTTGACCTACCATAAGCAAACATAAGCAACCCATCCATTTACCGGTTCATCTTATCATTAACAACAATGACTTAGAAATTACCTCCTACCAATCTTCTTACCCTCCATACTCTTCCCCTACCTCTTCTTTATCGCTCTACGTCTCATACCTCTTTTATCCCATTTACCCCTTGTTCATATGTCCTACCACATACCTCCTTTGTTGATTTTGATACTACAGATTGTATTCTCTTGTTACTATGTAAGTCGCATTGAGCCTGCGATGAGTGGGAAAGCGCGGGATACAAATGTAATAAATAAATAAATTAATGAATTTCAAAACTCGGTTTTCTATAACACTGTCAGACAATCAAGCTGCCTATGACTCTCTGCCATGTCCTAGCACAGTAAATGACAGCAGATAAAGACCTTCACAGTCCATCCAGTCTGCCTAACAAGGCAGCCACAGCCAAGTTATGCTCCTTCATGATTGAACACTGGCAACACAACCAGGAACAGTCAGTAATTCGTCACCATGTCAATCACATACGATAGGCAGTTGTATATGATGCAGTCTTGTAACATACTGTAGTACTACAACACAATGCCAATAGTCTGAAGAGTGGCCTTATCATAGTCTCAGCATAGTCACATTTATCAACGCTGATTAAAACAATCCAATAATATTGCTAATTAACATTTTGCTCTGTAATTTCCTCACCTACATTGAGATACACAGCTCCCATGCTCATTGCACATGATATGTTGAGTGTCTGAAAACATTCCTATCGCAGATGTTTTTGAACTTTGATTTTTATTAGATGTTCTAATGTAGTACAAAATGAAGAGTGACAGTACCACAAAACTAACACAAAGAAACAAGCATACAAGCTTTAAATTAACCAGGAAGCAAATCCCCTTAAATCCTCTCTCCACTGCTACTGCACCCCTGAGAGCACCACATAGTAACATAATATATGACGGCAGATAAAGACCTATACGGTTCATCCAGTCTGCCCAACAAGATAAACTCAATACCTATGGAATGTGATAACCTGATTTTGGTTTGTCCTTGCTATTTTCAGGGCATAGAAGTCTGTCCAGCACTGTCCCTGTTCTACAATTTCTGAAGTTAATGTCAAAGCCCCTGAAAAGCTACACTCCAGCCCATCCAAATCTATTCAGCCACGATCAGGCCACAAATTATAGAAGTCTGCCCAGCACTGGCCTTATTCTCCAAATTGTGAAGCTGAATCTATCCAGCCATGATCAGGGCACAGACAGTAGAAGTCTGTGCCCAGTACAGACTTTGCTTCCCAATTACCGGTGTTGCCACCTAATCTTTGCTAAGCTTCTATGGATCCATTCTTTCTAAACAGGATTCCTTTGTGTTTATCCCATACATTTTTGAATTCTGTTACCATTTTCATCTCTACCACCTCCCACATGTCATGTCCCCTACCTCAACGCAAGCGGCGTCCTCGGGCTGCGCAGGGTCCCGTCGACATGCACACTTGACTGGAACAGCCCTGAGCCATGTGTGTGTAGTTCTTCTCTGGCTGCAGGCTCCTTGATTGCTTTGCTTCCACCCACCTGGGTCTACTCTTCCTCTGCCTGGCTTCCCTTGTGTCTGTTGCCTGCCTACTGACTCTTCCTACTCTTGTGTCTGCTGCCTGCCTACTGACTCTGCCTGTATCTGGATCACTCTCTTGCCTGCTGCGTCTGGCCATCATGTTCATCACTCCGCTTCCTGCTCCATCTCGTAAGCCCTGCAGGCCGCTCGCACCTAGGGGCTCAACCTCTGGGGAACGGTGGTCAGCGCTGGTGAAACCCAGGGTTGTCTGTCCGCCAAGCAAAACCTGGTCCGAGTACCGGGCTCGGCAGCACTCTACTTGGTACAAGAACTCACAGGTATCTACCACCCTCTTTTTGAAAAAATACTTCCTGACATTATTCCTGAGTCTGCCTCCTTTCAACCTCAATTCATGTCCTCTAGTTCTACTGCCTTCCTGTCCCTGGAAAAGGTTTGTTTGCAGATTAATACCTTTCAAATATTTGAACATCTGTAGCATATCACCCCTGTTTCTCTTTTCCTCCAGGGTATACATGTTTAGGTCAGCAAGTCTCTCCATGGAATTACGCCTGTTAACATCACACTATTATAAATGAAATTGTAGGAGAAGCAGTATGTATTATATAATACAGGAATATAAATCAAAAGTATAGTGCAGGAATACATATAAGGCACAACAAATTGACCCCACTGTAGAAGCATCTTCTCACTAACAGTAGAAGCATCTTCTCACTAACAGTAGGAACCTGGGTGTGAAAAGAATGAATGGAATTAACAAATTAACATAATCACCACCATGAAACCTTTTGGACCATACAAGCAAAGGTTCCCAGCTCCTATCAAATATGTACACTTTTAAAAAAATATTTTATGGCTATGAGACAGCTGAGAAAATACACATCCCAAAATCTCTTAAAGAGAATGTCAGTCCTTGGTACCTATCCTCCTGGCCCTCTTAAAGTGTACAAGTGCTATAATATCCAGGGAGTGTCTGAACTCGCAGGGACAGAAGAACCAAGAAGAACACCCACAAGGCCAGAGGGCAAGATAAAGAAACCTATAGGGACCTATAGAGTCAAGCTCGGCTGAGAAAAAGAGGAGACCTTTGCAGAAGAAATGACCACTAGTAGTAAAGCTTATATAGATAAGCAGTGGTGGTTGCAGTATGAGTAAGACTACATTACACACAATGCATTGATCGCATATCACAGCACAGGAAATGACTGCAGCACTAAAGATCCTAAGAAGTGAAAGCATTAGACACAGTTTAGAGCTAGGCTATAAAGACCAGAATAAGGCTGCCAGGGGCAGAACAGTACCCAGTATGACTTCAACAGTGGGCTAACGCTATGCGAACTGCTATAATCAGCAAGCTAAGAATTTTACACTCCTCTTCAGGACGATCATCAAGCAGTAACTGTAACATAAATATTCTGAAGTTGTATGGAAGCAATACTCCAAAAATGTTAGTAAGGCCCCACACTGCTCCCAAAAGAGTTGAACAACAGGACAAGACCACTAGATATGGAGGAAAATGGCTTCCATACCACAACCCCTCCAGCACCTTTTGTTTGTTGTATGATACATTTTGTGTAGTTTATAAGATGTAGCATACCATTTTAATAACATTTTTATCCCATTCTCAACTAAGTTAGTGGATATAGAAGCTTTATAGAGTCGCTCAGTCAATTGTTGCCATTCTTTGACTCCAGAGAAATCACCAGATCTGCCTCCCAGGAATTTTGATGCCTGAACTTACTCTCAGGGGCTAATAACAAATATCTATATATTTTGGCTAGTAGGCCTTTTGCCCCCGTCCCACTTTTATAATCTGTTCAAATAGAGAAAGGAAAAAGCTGAGCCATCAGGGCCTCTTTCAGGGGGTTAACAGCATCCTCCCTCCTCCCCCCCCCCCCCCCCCCCCCCCCAGTTGGCATTGGGCTTCATGGTAACTGCCCGATGCCGGCACTCAGACCAGATATTCAATGCTGTCCCATATTCAGCGACCAAAATGGAATATCCAGTTTCACTTTTGGCCACGGCAACTTAACTGGTTAAGCCAATATTCAGTGTTAACCGGTTAAGTGCTTAGTGGTTAAAGATAGGCTGTATAAACAGCAGGCCTATTTTAACCACTAAACATAGTCAGTTTGGCACTGAATATCCACACCTAACCAGCTATATCACACTGATTATCTGCAGTTAGGCGCTAAAATGCTACTTAACGGGTCAGGAGCCATTCCTGGCCAGTTAAATAGTTTTGAATATAAGCCAGACAGTGTCTAAGTTGCAGATAGAAATAGAACTCTGTGTGAGCAAATTGAAATTCATCTTGTAAATTTCTGAAAGATTTCAATACTGAGCCCTCAAACAGCTGCCCCAGCCTAATTAGACCTTTAGCTATCCACCTGATTATCCCCACCACTGGCAATCCTAGGTGTTGCTTCAATAGCTCCTATTGGGGTGAATCGGGAAACACATTTGGCTCACAGTAACTGCTTACCATACTTAAGCCAAGCCATATGTAATTCTACAGGTGGAAAGACCCCGTATTTGATCAGCTTTTGAGGCTCCTTCCCCACCAAACATGGCAATATATTACTAACAGCTATACCAAAAACCCAAAGAAACCTGCAAACGATATTACCAACTACCATCCAGTTGTCTCCATCCCTCTAATCACAAAACTGATAGAAAACAGTGACCTCACAACTCAACAAATATATTCAGAAATTCTCCATCCTTCACGAATCGCAGTCGGGCTTCCATTCTGCCCATAACACTGAAATGGTCCCTCTTACCTTAATATACAAATTCAAACAAGAAATAGCAATTGGAAACCATATCCTCCTTCTACAATTTGACTTATCCAGCGCTTTTGACACGGTAGATCATACTATCCTAACTAAACTTCTGGACAAACTTGGGATCGGTGGCAATATCATAAACTGGATAAAAAGCTTCATTACCACAAGATCTTACCAAGCCAAAAGGACTACAAATATATCATCCCCATGGTCATCAGAATGCGGGGTACCACAGGGATCTCCGCTTTCCCCGATACTCATCAACCTCATGATGATTCCCCTAGCCAGGTTACTAACCAAACATGGCCTTAATCCCTTCATCTACGCTGATGACATCACCATATTTATCCCCTTTAAATCCAACCTATCTGAAATCTCCAACAAAATAAATACAGGCATGACCACCCTAACCTCCAAAGGGTTGTGTGGAATGAATGTAAGGAAATGAGGAAAGTGGGAAATACCCTCAGAAACCAAGGCTTCTGCCAAGGTCTAATCAACAAGACAGTGTTATCTATAAAAAGACTTTGTGCCCGTGATCAAGTTTCTTTCATGGGGTAAATATTCCCTACTCCACTCATTCAAAAATGCCCATATAGGAGCATCATGCAAAATTGCCCATAATAGAGCACAAATGTTTTATACAAAAAAGCCCACAATAGAGCACAAGTATTGAAGATAACTGAGTAAAAAAAACTGTTCAAGCTACAGCATGGCATGCATCAACTTAGCTTAATAAATGCTGGCTTGACAACCCCACAGTTCAACTGTTGATTTTCAACGGGGCCCGATTCGTTTCACCCATAACAGGGCTTCATCAGGAACCATTCAGTTGGATCATACTGACAGGGGTATCGGTCTATAAACAAAACAAACACCAAACTCAGATTATCATACTCTTCTAATGCAAACATATAACTTCTGAAAACACTTACAAAACAATTCAAAAGCACAAAACCCACCCAACACTGAAGCACTTACCTCAAGCTGACTAAGCTTCTCTTACAACCGACAGGAAAACTACTGCCTCCACACAAACAGCATTATAAAAACACCTGAGTGAAATGATTCACAGTGAAAAGCCACTGACGTCGTCATGATCATGACTATACAAAGTGACTGTGTAACAGAATGAAATACTGAACACCTCCAACAATAAAACATTAGTAAAACCCCCAATAGTGGGCATTACTGCAGCAAAAATCAAAAAAAGCTGTGTAAATGATCTAAATCACTTAATCAATAAAAACATACAGGACTTGAGAAACACTAACGTGATCACGTAAGCAACTAAGCAACATGAGCAAGAGGTAAAGAATCTTCTCCCACTGGCCAATCACGCTGCAAGAAGCTGAAGACTAAGAAACTGCATCATAGCGCAAAGTGACCTGACAGTGAGCAATTCTACTCTGTCAGTAGCACAGCCATAAGGCTGCATTGTAAAACAAAGTGACCTTACAGGGAGAAAATAGTAAAGGAACAAATCTTAACTGTGAAGAATGTCAATACATGAATAATATCACATCAGGGAACAGCTAACTTGCAAAAAAAAAAAAAAAGCCCTGATACAGCATATAATTCAAAACAAAATTACTTGAATACTGAAATAGTCACAGGACATCAATAGCCCTGATACAGCATATAACTCAAAATAAAATTGCTTAAATGCTAAAATGCTCACAGGATATCAATGTAACACAAATGATCAATAGAAGGCATTCCACTCTATAGAGCTATTCAGACCATGTGGCTCCAGAATATTCAAAACAAAAATCCACCTGGTTTCTTTCCTGTGAAGCATTAATTTGCGATTGCCACCTCTGGGGGGCAATTCTACTCTGTCTATAACACAGCAATGCAATTCCTCAAATTTGTGTTTAAATGCCAAACAATGTTCAACCAAAGGTTCTTTCAATACTGATCTGTTTATATTAGATTTGTGTTCAGATAATCTAATTTTTAACATTCTAGTTGTCATGCCTACATACATTTTCTTGCAGGGGCAAGTGATAGTATAGACAACAAAATCAGTGGAACAATTTGAAAAATGTTTGAGCAAAAAGGTAGTATTGGTTGCAGCATTAAAGAAAGATTTAGTTTGCAACATAATGCAGTTGCCACACTTGAAATGACCTAAAAGACTCGTAGATGATCTTTTGACTTTAAGGTCAGCAGGACTCAGTCTTTCTTTTAAGTTAGTTGCTCTTGAAAATGCTATTCTGAGTCTCTTCTGATGAAAAAATTGAGAAGACTGCAGGATATCCCATCTATGCCTTAAGATGTTTGCTATTTGTTCTCCAGCTTCAGTATATTGTAGAACCATAGTCATGGTGTCACTGTCCTTATCTCTAGGGGAAGTTGTTGATAGTAATAAATCCCTGCTGTTATATTTGGCTCTACGGTAAGCTCTCTTGAGTACTTTGTTAGAATAACCACGCTCTCTTAATTTGGTCATAAGATCTTTTGCCTATAGTCTAAATGTTGAATCATCACTGCATATCCTCTTTATTCTTAAAAATTGAGAGAAGGATAAATTGTCTCGCAAATGCAAAGGATGACAACTATTGTGATGTAAAAAAGTATTTCTCTCTGTCAATTTATGATGTACTTTCGTAAAGAAACCCTCAGAGGTCATAGGTACATCAATGTCCAAAAAAATTATTTTGGTGCTGGAGTAATTACAAGTAAATTGAATACTGATGTTGCAACTGTTTAACCAGTCCATGAAGGAGGAAAAATCTTTAGATGTACCCCTCCATAAAAGAAAAATGTCATCAATGTACCTCCACCAGTAAAGTATGGAATCATAAAAAGGAGAAGATTCCAACCACTCTTCCTCAAACTGTTCCATATATAGATTGGCAACTGATGGGGCAAAGTTGGCACCCATCGCTACCCCACTCTTTTGAAGATATAAAGTGCCATTGAATGAAAAATAGTTCTCCTTAATGCTAAATGTGCCAATTGAATAAGGAAATCAGTGGGAATAAGATGAGGTCTCATTCTCCTATCCAACACTTTCCGAATGGTTGACAAAACTTCTTCTTGAGGCCGAGGACCTTCATCAATGGTCGTTGATGCAAGTTTTTGCAAAAAGTGTGTGCTGTCCCTGATGTATGATTTAATTTTTGGAACTTCAGATTTCAAAAATTCATCAAGAAACTGGGATAGTGGTTCTAATACAGACTGGCGAGCAGAGAGGATAGGTCTACCTGGTAGTTTAGTAAGATGTTTATGTATTTTTGGTAAGAAATACAATACAGGCGTTACTGGATGGAGGCAACAAAGGAATCTTTTATCTTTTACGGTTATAAAACCTTGCTGTAAAGCATCATTAGTGATTCTGTTGATAACTGATTGTAGGCACTTTCTCCGATACTCTTCAACCTCATGATGATTCCCCTAGCCAGGTTACTAACCAAACATGGCCTTAATCCCTTCATCTACGCTGACGGCGTCACCATATTAATCCCCTTTAAATCCAATCTATCTGAAATCTCCAACAAAATAAACACAGGCATGACCACCCTAACCTCTTGGGCTAATGCTTTCAAGATGAAATTAAATAAAGAGAAAACACAGTGTCTAGTCCTTTCATCTCAATACTTTCCACTCCTCCCAACTACTCTCAGCACCCCAGACGTTAAACCCTCCATATCTGACAACCTAAAAATCCTTGGAGTAACGATTGATAACCATTTATCATTCGAAAACCATGCTAAATCCATCACAAAAAAAATGTTCAACATGATGTGGATACTGAAACGAGTGAAATCATATCTTTCCTTGGATACTTTCCGGAACCTGGTGCAATCCACAGTACTCACACACGCAGACTACTGCAACAGTGTCTTCTTAGGATCTAAGACCCTTATCCTGAAAAAACTTCAGACTACCCAAAACATAGCAGCCAGACTTATCTTTGGCAAGTCAAGATTTGAAAGCGCAACACCTCTTCGAGAGAAGCTTCATTGGCTCCCCATCAGAGAAAGAATAAACTTTAAAGTCCACACACTGATTCATAAGATCATATATGGAGAATCCCCTAACTACATGAATAACCTGATCGACCTCCCAACCAGAAACAGATCAATGTCTTCACGTACTTACCTCAATTTACACCTTCCCAACTGCAAAGGAATTAAATACAAAACCTCCTATGCATCCAGTTTCTCCTTTTTGGGCAGCCAGCTTTGGAACACTCTACCAAGATCCATCCGAACAACGACTATCTACCCTTCAGAAAAATGTTGAAGACCCATCTCTTCATGAAAGCTTACCCTAATGACCCAACTTAACTTTTTAAGTCCACCCACATGACTCCTGTCCTGACGATTATTATACCTTAGACCGTGTCTCCCAATCTCCTTATGCTCATCCCCCAATCTTTTCTTCTCCATCCTTCCTACACCATACCCCTCCCAATCTCCTTTCCTTTTGCTCATCCTATCTTTGTTTACCTTTCCATGTTCAATTAACATATCCTTAAAACCCCACTATTACTATGTTTACTACAATTTGTAATATTTCTCCTTCATGACTTTGTAATTCTATTTACTATGTAAGATGCATTTAACCTGCTATGTGTGGGAAAGCGCGGGGTACAAATGTAATAAATAAATAAATAAGCCACCCTCTAATAGCAAACCAAGGGAGAAAACCCAATGGAAAGTGTGGACACAGGGCCTGCTCTATACAAACTCACTATTGCAGGGATAGGGGTGGGGGGTTCTACTCCATTCCACTATAGCTCATAACTGAGCAGCAGCATAATAACCCTTAAAATCAGGGACAACCACCTCACCAGAGGCTCTGGATGTGAATAATACTCTCCGAGAAACTCTTGGCAGCCTCTTTCTCCAAATGAAGGAATGAACTCTCCTAACCAATACCCTCAGCACCCAATCTGGAATAGAGACAGGAAGAGTCTGACATACATAGAGGAATCTGGGGAGCACCACCATTTTATCCCTGTGATGCACCCTAGCCAAGAAAGGGCTTATTAGGGCTTGTATATTATTACCAAGTCAGCTTTTAAACAATAAAACAAAATATACATACATTTGTGCTCAGGATTGCTTTCTTTTTTTGGATTTTCATTTATTTATCTCTTCCTTTGGGGTTCATAATTTTAAATGACGAGCCAAGAAAGGGACAGCCTACTCCAGCTTGCCATATCTCTTTTTAAGACCTTAAACATTAGCCAAACAGCTAACATAGTATATGCCATCTGGTGTCCTTGCACCTTGGTTTATATTTGCAAAACCATCCACCCTTTAAATATCCACCTAATTGAACACTGAAGCTGTCTACAGAGACACGATTTTAAAGCTCATCTTGTAGCACATTGTATGAATTACAACATAGCCTTATCCAACTCCGTTTTTGTGTGGTGGAAGTAGCTGCCAGCAATCCTCGTGGTGGTGGTGGTGATATTAATGCTGAGTTACTACAAAAAAAACGTTGGTGGATTTTATAATTTGGTTGTATAGAACTTCAAGGTTTGAACAAGGACATAGACCGGTATTAGCACTATGCCTGCTGTTAGTATGAATAAAGTTTATTGCTGATGTCATCACATCTTGCATGTAATGCAGAACCCTTTTGTTTGGCGTTTTTTGAGCACCCTGAGTTCTTTTTTGTGAAGTTCTGTAAGCATGAACGTGCTGTTTCAAAAGTATATAATCTCCTTTTAAATAATTCTTTTTTTGTTTGGACAGACTACTTTTTCATTTTATAGTGATTTGTTTGTTTCTGTGGATTAGAACTGATATAAGATATACATCTGTGGGTGTCAGGTGATTGAAAATCCCTTGGACAGCGCTGTTTTAGAAAAGTACTCACTTTTTCTTGTACACATGTTTGTGTGCTTTTTATGCATGAAGATTGTTTAGTGAGTTTATGGACATTTACAAAATTGAAGGTTTATGACTGAGAACATTCTATTTGGAATAGACACATTTAAGGAGGTTTCTTCTTGATAACAGTTTTTTTGTTTGTTTTGTTACATTTGTACCCCGCGCTTTCCCACTCATGGCAGGCTCAATGCGGCTTACATGGGGCAATGGAGGGTTTCTTTAACAAAGCCTCTTTTGCTCTTATTTTTTCAGCTACTTGTTTAGAGAACCATATAGGCTTCCTGTTTCTCTTGTTTTTGTTTACTTTCTTTGCGTAAAGATCAGGGGTTTTTTGTTACATTTGTACCCCGTGCTTTCCCACTCATGGCAGGCTCAATGCAGCTTACATGGGGCAATGGAGGGTTAAGTGACTTGCCCAGAGTCACAAGGAGCTGCCTGTGCCTGAAGTGGGAATCGAACTCAGTTCCTCAGTTCCCCAGGACCAGAGTCCACCACCCTAACCACTAGGCCACTCCTCCACTTCTGCCATATTTATAACAGCCTTTAGCTTTGACCACTGATTTTCCACTTCTCTTACGCCTTCCCACTGCAACAGCTCCTTCTTCAGGTATTACCCCATGTTATCAAAATCAGTGCATCTGAATTCCAGTACTTTGAGTTTTGTGTGTCTGCATTCCGCCTTTGCCCTTATATGGTGTGATGATCACTATTACATAGGTGGGCACCCACCCGGATATTGGAAACACTTCATTACTGAGCACTAGAACCAGCATCAAACCTTCCCTCATGGGTTCAGTCATTTGTCTGAGCAACGCACTTTGATAGGCGTCCACAATCTCCCTACTTCTTTCCGATTCTGCAGACTGGACATTCCAGTCCAGTCCCTTGATCATTTGAATGATGTAACTCTCCGATACCTTTTACCAAAAAAAAAAACTTATATACATATATTTAAAAAGCTCTAAAAATTTCTATAATTTTTTTTCCTGTTTCTAGCAGTTTTTGGTTATGGGATGGGAAATTATTTTCCCCTTTGAGTGTATTTGATAGATCTCAATTTTGAACATGTATCAGATGATATTCTTTGCTGCCCACGCATTTTTTCCTACTACAGTTGTGGAAGCAGGCAACCATATCTTTCAGGGCATTTGGTCTCACTTGTGCTAATGCTCTGTGAGCCTGCTCAATTTTAATGTGCTTAACCATGTTCCTGCCATTGGAAAGCAAAAGGCTTGTGATATTCTGCACAACTCTATCACTGTCAGGGTATTCAAGAATTGCGGTTACCCCATAGAACCCCACGTACACATTGACTAAGATTTTCAAGGTCCTCAAGTTTGTCAGTTTGTCAGCCATCTCTATCACTAGTGTCAGCTAGCTGCTTTTCCATGCCCAAGATTGCTTCAGACTGTTCATCCAAACAAAGCTTATCCTCTTCCACTTGGTGGCCTTTCTAAGAGATCTCCCTTCTTAAATCTGCCCCAGAACGGTAAGCTCAGCCTGAACAGCTCTTAAGTCCAATTTAATTTCACAGAGCCACTCACATACCTGCATCATGAGTTCAAGTTTGCTGGTTCATCTCGTGGTCACTACCATCATCCATCTCCCACTTGATATGCAGGTGTTCTGTTGGGCTCCTCATGGTTCCCTTTGCATCGGGAGTTGGCAGTATTTGAGTATAAAACCCCCATCAAATATAATAAAAATTGAAACTTGAATGTAATATAAAATATGCATATTTCATCCTGATCTGTGTTTGCTCTTTTCAGAACACAGAACATAGAAATCTACCTAATACTGGCCTTACTTTCCAACTACTGAAGTTGCTATCTAAGCATCATTCCAGCCCATCATAACACTTCAACAACCATGAGGTCAATTAAGTTTTATTTTGATTATCCTCTTTCTATATATTGATCCGATCCTCTATATTTATCCCATTTTTGAATCCCATCACTGTTTTTGTCTTCAGCACCCCCATCAGGAGGGTATTCCAGTCATCAACCATCCTCTATGTGAACAAGTATTTACTCCTAAATCGACCACCCTGCAACCTCAATTCATATCCTCTAGTTCTACTGCTTCTCCATCTCTAGAAAAGATTTGTTTCTGTATTAATGCCTTTCAAGTATTTAAACATTTGTAGTATATCTCCTCTATCCCTCCTTTCCTCTAGAGTATACATATTCATAGGACCTTCTCAAGATGTTGTGGTACCCTGAGCCAACTTTTGCTTTTGTGCCCCCTGCCCTGCTCACCTGCCCCACACCTTGACTTGAGGCTAATCTGCTTGTATGAGCTGCACAAATGGAGGTACATTTTTAACCACTGCAGTCAATGACAAGTTAAACACAAACACTGCTATTTAACCTAATCATATATTCAGTGTCATTATATAAATGGATAGCAGTGCTGAATGTATAGATCCCTGAAGACAAATCTTTTTAACAAGGCCTACAAAGATAACCCTTAACTTTATAAAACTACCTTAGCAACCCATCCAGTTATTAAAATCCACCGTCTATATCACCCAGCCTATCACCTCCCCTCTCTCTTCCCTTACTTAACTTGGCACATTATCAATTGTATCTGATTTAATCTTTGCACATTACAAACTGTATCTGATATCCTATAGACTATGTCATAACCACACTCTGTAAGCCACATTGAGCCTGCAAATAGGTGGGGAAAAATGTGGGATACAAATGCAATAAATAAATAAATAAATAAATAGTGTAGACACTACACTGGCATTGTTTAGTTTAAGTCTGCATTTCAGCTAGCCTAGACTTACCTGGATAGCAGTTGAATATCATTAGTATGTGGTTATCTGTTTAATTTAGCAATTTAAAATGGACCACTATCTGTATATTTTTCGAGAATATGTGGCTAGGCTACTTATGTATTTGCCCGTGAACACCATGCATTTAGATCCAAAAACTCCTCCTCTTCCCTACACAAGTGCTTTCTGAGCTTCTGCTGCTGCAGTGATGTACCACCGCCCTACCTGTCTGTGGATATTGTGACAGGGATCAGAAAATCCTTAAAGGTCTTAATAAGAGAGTAGAGAAACTGTTCAGACACTTACATTGCCCTCTGTATCTTGAAGGGTCCAAGATGGCTAGGGTATTGTACTAGGACCATAGAGAAGAAATCCCTGCTCTCCTTAGGTATTGACCCTTTAAAGGAAAGGAGATGGGAGAAAGGGGTGAGAGCATTTGAGGCAGGTTACCAGAGCTTTATGAAGGAAACTCCTTAACTCCATGAGTAATGAAGGGAAATAGAACAATCCCAGCAAAAGGGGAAGGGAGAGGCTAATTTCCCTGTGCACTATTAAAACTCCCCTTGGGTTAGGACAAGAGAGGAGCAATAGGGATGGTTGAAAGCAAGCTCGACCCAGAACCTGGAAGAAAAATGGTCTGAAAAGTCCTTCGATGAGAATACACAGAGAAAGCCTGAGAGGTATCAGGACCTTTTGCTGACAGCTGGGAAGAGCTGGAAATTTAAAAAGGTACTTGAGACTTACAGTGGGGGAAATAAGTATTTGATCCCTTGCTGATTTTGTAAGTTTGCCCACTGACAAAGACATGAGCAGCCCATAATTGAAGGGTAGGTTATTGGTAACAGTGAGAGATAGCACATCACAAATTAAATCCGGAAAATCACATTGTGGAAAGTATATGAATTTATTTGCATTCTGCAGAGGGAAATAAGTATTTGATCCCCCACCAACCAGTAAGAGATCTGGCCCCTACAGACCAGGTAGATGCTCCAAATCAACTCGTTACCTGCATGACAGACAGCTGTCGGCAATGGTCACCTGTATGAAAGACACCTGTCCACAGACTCAGTGAATCAGTCAGACTCTAACCTCTACAAAATGGCCAAGAGCAAGGAGCTGTCTAAGGATGTCAGGGACAAGATCATACACCTGCACAAGGCTGGAATGGGCTACAAAACCATCAGTAAGACGCTGGGCGAGAAGGAGACAACTGTTGGTGCCATAGTAAGAAAATGGAAGAAGTACAAAATGACTGTCAATCGACAAAGATCTGGGGCTCCACGCAAAATCTCACCTCGTGGGGTATCCTTGATCATGAGGAAGGTTAGAAATCAGCCTACAACTACAAGGGGGGAACTTGTCAATGATCTCAAGGCAGCTGGGACCACTGTCACCACGAAAACCATTGGTAACACATTACGACATAACGGATTGCAATCCTGCAGTGCCCGCAAGGTCCCCCTGCTCCGGAAGGCACATGTGACGGCCCGTCTGAAGTTTGCCAGTGAACACCTGGATGATGCCGAGAGTGATTGGGAGAAGGTGCTGTGGTCAGATGAGACAAAAATTGAGCTCTTTGGCATGAACTCAACTCGCCGTGTTTGGAGGAAGAGAAATGCTGCCTATGACCCAAAGAACACCGTCCCCACTGTCAAGCATGGAGGTGGAAATGTTATGTTTTGGGGGTGTTTCTCTGCTAAGGGCACAGGACTACTTCACCGCATCAATGGGAGAATGGATGGGGCCATGTACCGTACAATTCTGAGTGACAACCTCCTTCCCTCCGCCAGGGCCTTAAAAATGGGTCGTGGCTGGGTCTTCCAGCACGACAATGACCCAAAACATACAGCCAAGGCAACAAAGGAGTGGCTCAGGAAGAAGCACATTAGGGTCATGGAGTGGCCTAGCCAGTCACCAGACCTTAATCCCATTGAAAACTTATGGAGGGAGCTGAAGATGCGAGTTGCCAAGCGACAGCCCAGAACTCTTAATGATTTAGAGATGATCTGCAAAGAGGAGTGGACCAAAATTCCTCCTGACATGTGTGCAAACCTCATCATCAACTACAGAAGACGTCTGACCGCTGTGCTTGCCAACAAGGGTTTTGCCACCAAGTATTAGGTCTTGTTTGCCAGAGGGATTAAATACTTATTTCCCTCTGCAGAATGCAAATAAATTCATATACTTTCCACAATGTGATTTTCCGGATTTAATTTGTGATGTGCTATCTCTCACTGTTAACAATAACCTACCCTTCAATTATGGGCTGCTCATGTCTTTGTCAGTGGGCAAACTTACAAAATCAGCAAGGGATCAAATACTTATTTCCCCCACTGTACCTAATTGAATATAGTGACTGAAGAGAGAATGCAGCCAAAGCAGGCAGGCATGACCTATAAAGAAATGCTGAAGGCTGTTGATATAACTTGCAGGACAGAAACTGAAACCAGGAGGAGATTCTCTGATATTTCTTATTTATTTATTTATTGGGATTTATTAACCACCTTTATGAAGAGATTCATCCAAGGCGGTGTACAGCAGGTACAGTTTAACATAAAACTTACAATTTTGTTAACAGCATAACAAAAGTAAAATAACGAAGAATAAACTAAATACAATAAATGAGGTAAACCTGAAAACAGTAATAGAACTTCTGTGAAACAGTATCAAAAATATACACATTTAACAGCACTGGAATTCAAATACCAGAGGTATAATACAATGTTAGCATAATACTAATGATACACCTAATAAGCATGCATTAGAACAGCCATTCCAAACCCAGTCTTTGGGGTACATCTAGTCCCAACGGATTTTCAGGATAGCCACAATGAATATGCATGAGATAGATTTGCATGCACTGCCTCAACTGCATACAAATTTAACTCATGAATATTCATTGTGGATATTCTGAAAAACCAATGGGACTTCGTGTGCCCCAAGGACTGGGTTGGGAATGGCTGCGTTAGAACATTCAACTAACAGATATGATGCTAAAGATTTTCTACAATACGGCTTACCATATAGCTGAGGGACCAAGAGCAGATATATGATGGGAACAAGATGCGTGGTACAGAGTCAGTTGGGATAATTTGATTGTTGGCTAAACTCAAGGCAAGTTCATTGTATAGTTAAGCAAGAGCTAAGGAACTGATCTAAGTTAACAGTGTGGGCAACAAGCTGGTCCAGGTGCAGAATGAGTGTATAGTCAGTCACTCTATGTATTAAAGGCTTGGGAGAAGAGCCAGGCTTTCACCTGCTTCCTGAAGTACAGGTAGATTCGAGTTAAACAGCCCCTCTGGGAGTGAATTCCAGAAGATGGGGGCTACTCTTGAGAAGGCTCACTCGCAGGTATCACATCGTACAATTTCTTTTGACAAGGGTACAGATAGTGAATGAGAGGACCTTAAAGGCCTCAACAGTGTGTAAAGGGCTAGCTTATTCTTTAAGTACTCTGGCTCATTTTGTCTAACGACCTTGAAAATCAAACACTGAGTTTTAAATTTAGCCCTGTAAGATACTGGTAGCAAGTGTAGCTTTCGTAGGAAGGGTGTGATGTGGTCACGCCACTTGCAGCCCTCTGTCACTCGTGCTGGAGCATTCTGATTTAGCTGGAGCTGGTACAAACTCTTTTTGGTTTGGCCAGTGTACAGGGCATTACAGTAGTCTACTCGTGATGTTAGCATGGCATGACCACTGTGGTCAGACTCATCTTTTCAATATATGGAGAGAGATTTCGTAGCTGCAGTAGGTGATAGAGACAATTCTTGAAGGTTGTTTGAATTTGTGGGATCAGAGTGAGTGATGAGTTTAGCAGTATCCCAAGATTCCTGACCTTACTGATTTTGGTTATTAACAGCCAGGGTGGAGGATAATAACCAAGAGTGATTAAATAGTGAAGAGTGTTTGGTGTGGTGATTATTGAAGGTTGAGTTCAAGCCTGGTGGTGAAGAAAGAAACCAGCCTTGTTTTGAGGTTTTTTCGGTGGGGGTGGGGGGGGGGGGGGGTAAGGATACTGAAGTAGAAAAATCCTTGTAGGTAGTAGTGGTCTAACTGCCAGGTGTTTTTCTGGAGAGAAAATAATGCAGTCAACAAACTCTAACAGCCTGTCCTTTTATCTGAGGCTTTTTGTGAGAGAAAGAGTTGAGAATGATAAGAGGAGTAATTAAGCTCAGCTGCTTGTGATGGGAATAACTGATAATGAGAATTGCTGTACGGCAATCCCTCCTGATAGGAAATGGTAGAGTTTATTTGCATATGAACTGACTGCTGGGAAATTGGCCATATATTATAAGAATGTAGAAAACAAATGTATAAAACATTTAAGTTGTAAGGAGGAAGCTTGTGTGATGGTCTACTGGATACTGTATCCATGTGAGAAGTATATTAATTTGTCGTGAGAAGTATATTAATTTCTCTTCTCTCTCACCCTGAGTATGCAAGGAACTGGAAAGAGGGAATCAGCCAACTTTGTGGCTTGCTTAGAATGGCTCTTCTCTAGTAAAAAATGTGATTGATTTTTCTCCTGATCTTTTTAGTTAGTGCTGAAAGCTTTAGCCTAGCAAGTGAAGCCGAGTCAGTGCTTAATACCCTTGCTAGAAGCTTTGGCATTACAGTATGTAAATGCTATTTATTACAAGGTCACATTATTGTTCCTGCAAACCCAGGCGCAGCTCTTGGCTATCTCAAGTTATAGCTAGTAGAAGACCGCTAACAGACCAGGGCAGGGATAAATAACTCCAGTCCTTGAGTGTCACAAATAGGTCTGGTGTTTAGGGTATCCACAATGAATATACATGAAATAAATTTGTATGCACTATCTTGTGCATATTCATTATAGATATCCTGAAAACCTGACCTACTTATGACACTTGAGGATCAGAATTGCCTATCCCTAGAGTAGGGCATTAGCCAGCTTCTGAAGTGGAAATGCAAACCCAGCTCCAATTGACCACCAAGTTCTTACTTTTGATTTACACTTCTGATTATACTCCAGCCCTAGCTAGTTTCAGCCACCATTTTAACTGATAGCATCAGTTAACATATTCTTCTATGTGGAAGTGAACCTAGATTCTATAAAGAATTGGATTGAATTTCAAACTCTGCACCTTCAGTCTGTAATATGTCACATTCCCTCAGTGCAACTAAGATTTCCCCCCTTACAGCTCACCACATATTAATAATAAATAAAATATGTTCAAATTGTGGTGTCACCTTAGTAACAGCTGTTACTAAGGTGACACTCTTACTGCCAGACTCTCTGTAACCTATATAGCAAACATACCATTACAGCCCTAATTCCTAAGTCACAAATTGCAACCTAATTATGAAAGGCAATTACAGCAGGCCCTAGATCGCCATTACATCTTCTAATGGAAAACTAATGAACAGGACTGCTATTGAACATCTTGTCTGAAATACAGATAGAACATGGATAAACTATCACCTACTACAAAATAAGAGCCTACAAATGAAAGGAAAATGCAGGCAACATCTGAAAATGGAAACTGTGAAGTCAGACTCAGAAGAGCAACACCACAAAAAGAAATACACACATTTCTGTAAATACTGAACAAATGTTAAGATAAAATTGAACATTCTCAAAGCTGACATATTACAATCTCTAAAAACATAAAATAAAATTGTTTTCTTTCCTACCTTTGTTGGCATTTTCTTAATTGTGTCAGTATTAGTCTTTCAGTTTTTTACATTCTTTACAATGGCCCCCTTCTCATTTTCCATTTCTTCTATCTTGTCTGTCTTATTAATACCAAGAGACAAGATGTAGAACATTTTTTGATCATTTTGTCTATTTCTCTTTGTTTCTTTATGGATAAATGCAATTTAATCCCTCTTGTCCTTCAGAATCTTTTGTCTCATACCCAAACCCAACAGAAATTACCCTGTGTCTAGTATCTGGAATGATTGTCTCTGAAACTCTCTCGCTTCTGTATTTTCCTCCACAGGTCTCTGTGTCTGAGAAGTCTGATCCAGACCAGCCCTGACGTCCCTGAGCTCTGCTGTCTCTGGAAGAGGACCGGGCTGGCTTGCCAGGTACTGCATATACTTTAATGTGGCTTGTGTACCGCTCCCGGTCAGTTCTGGCACTCTGTTATGATGAAACTTGAGATAAGAAGCATGCACTACCAAGGCTTGAAGCTCACTGACCCTACGAGCTGAAGTAACAGACACCAAGAAAACGACCTTCCAGGTCAAGTACTTCAGATGGCAGGAATTCAGTGCCTCAAAAGGAGCTTTCATCAGCTGGGTGACAACAACGTTGAGATCCCATGACACTGGTGGAGGTTTGACAGGGGGCTTTGACAAGTGTAGCAGGTATTCAAGCAGGGTCTGTGTAGGACAAGAGCGAGGATCTAGGGCCTTGCTAGCACACCAGACGGCAAATCTCCTCCATTTGAAAAAGTAACACTTCTTGTTGGAATCTTTCCTGGAAGCAAACAAAACCCGGGAGACAGTTTACCGTGAAAGGACAGCCACGCAATGTCTGTGTATTTCACAGGGATCCGGTCAGATGTAATCAACCGCAACCCCTGCTTTAACACTGGGTCTGGCGCATCCCGCAGCGCTAGGGGCGCTGAAAACATCTGTGATCGAACCCTCTCCATCCAAACCCCACGCTGTCCTTCTTTCACCTCTGCCACTGACACCCCCCACACCCTCACCAGCTTCACCAGGGTCTTGCAATAGCCTACCGTCCCCGGGGCCCCCTTCCGCAGAGCTACTACCCTTCCCCCTTGCTGCCATAGGTCCCAGTACCTGCTCCACCATTGCAGAACACTCCGTGCCCACCCCGGGGGCTCCTGCCCAACCGCCCTGCCCAAATTAAACTGCAGGAACAGCGCACTGAAGAACAGGACCGGGTTTACCATTCCCACCCCCCCTCCTTCCTGGGCAGATATGTAACATTACGCTTCACTGGGTTCATCCTGTTTCCCCAGAGCAACTGGAAAAACACGCTATATAGGGCTGTATAGCGGCTTTCCGGCAACAAGCAGATGTAGCTAACAAATAAAAACAAGGGAATTAGATGAGCCTTTATCAACTGGACCCGCTCCCTCATCGACATTCTCCACCCCTTCCATCTGTCTACCCGTGCCCTGGCTTCTTGGAGACACTTATCCCAGTTGTATAACCTATAATCCCCCTGGTCAAAATAAATCCCCAGAACCCTGAGCCGCTCCCCTGGCGCTGGAAACTGACCACCCAACTCAAATTGGTGCCCTTGATCTTCCCCAACCCACAGGCTATTCGATTTTTGAAAATTGACCCTCGATGCTGTGACCTGCGAGTAATCCTGGATCAGCTCCTGCAGTCTTCCTCCCTCCCTTTGGTCCGCCACCCACACTGTGACGTCGTCTGCATATGCCACGACCCTCAGCTGACTACCTTCCCCTACCTCCACACCTTGCAGTCCCTGCGCCCCTCCCTTCTCCACCCGTCTTATAAAAGGGTCGATGGCATATGCATACAACAGCGGGCTCAGCGGACACCCCTGCCGCACCCCTGCCCCCACCGTAAACCCCTTCCCCCTCCACCCATTTACCAAGGGGAAACACCCAGCCTGCCTATACAGCAGCTGCAGCTGCTCTACCCACCCCTTCGGGAACCCATAGTGTTCTAGAATTCTCCACAGGACATCCCATTGCACTCTGTCAAATGCTTTATCCTGGTCAAGTGTCACCACCAACCGACCATTCACACCCTCCCTACTGTGTTCAACTCCCTCTCGTACCCATGCTGCTGCTTCCAGGACCCCTCTGCCCTTAACCCCGCATGCTTGGGAGGCCGCTAACAATCCCGCAGACACCTGCCTCATCCTTTGAAAAAGCATTCTTGCGAAAATCTTCCGATCGGTGTTGAGCAGCGCTATCGGCCGCCAATTGGCCAGCAGCGACGAGTCCTTCCCTTTGCTCAACAAAATCAGAGCTGCTTCTGTCAGGGACCTGGGGAGGGAACCCTCCGAACAAGCTGCCTCCCATACCTTCAACAAGATCGGCCCCAGTTGCGCCTTAAAGGCCTGATAAAACTCGGTCGGCAGCCCGTCCGGCCCCGGCGAGGTCTTCTTGTGGAGTGCCTCAATGGCTTCTTCCACCTCCTGCACAGTCCATGGTTGCAAAAGGCCCTGGAGCTGGGGTCCCCAATCCCCTATCCCTGGGGTCCCTTCCACATAGCTCTCCATCTGCTCTTTATCTATCTGCTGGGCCGAGAGGAATGCTTCAAAGTAATCCCCTACTACACCTAAAATCCCCTCCTTGGAATCCTGAAGGATCCCTCGTGTGTCGCGCACTCCCTCAACCACCCTATGGTCCCTCCTCTCCCTACAACAGGCGAAGGGATCCGGGCTAACCATCTTCCCGAAATCTTGTTCATACACCAATGAGGTGTAACGATTGTACTGCACCTTTTCCAGGAGCTCTTGGAGTTCCCTTATTTCCACCTCACTCCCCCCCTGAGAAATTAATCTATCCCTCTTCTGTTTCACCGCCAGACCCAGCTTCGTCCTTTCCCTACCCTCCCTTCTCGCCTGCCTCAAAAAAAAAACCCCGTGTGCGTCTTTTCACCGTGTCCCACCACCCACCAATCGATGAAAATGCTCCTTGTACTGTAACCTGGTCGTCCAAAAACCCAAGAAATTCCTCCCGCACCTGCCTGTTACCTAACCACTTTAAGTTCAGCCTCCACAACCCTCTCCCTGGCCTCTGTGCTCCCGCTCCCCCCACCTGAAGGAGAACCATATGGTGGTCCGAAAAGTCCACATCCACAATCTTTGGGCCCCCCAGACCAACCCCTTTCCTCACCAAGAAGCGATCTATTCTGCTCTTGCACTGTCCTCTAAAGAATGTGAACCCCTCCTGCCCCTCACAAAACTCCACATGTGCGTCAACCAACCCCACCTCCCGCATAATCCTCGCCAGTCTCACCCCATCATAGCTCACCTGCATTAACCGTCCCCCACTATCCATTTTCCTCAATATAGTGTTGAAATCCCCACCCCAGACTACCTGGCGTGAGGTGTACAGGTAGGGCCGAATTTTCCCAAAAAGGAGTACCCTTTCCCTCTTACTCTGGGGCCCGTACACGTTGACCACCCTCAACGCTCTTCCCTCCCAAATCACATCTACCACTAGACATCTCCCCACCCCCAACTCCACCACCCTCTGGATATTCACCCGGTGCGTCTTAAATAAAATTCCCACTCCCCCATACCTGTCCCCCGCCAACCCCCACATCGAGGGTCCCCACCTCCAGGCCCGTCTCGCCCGCCTGATCTTTTCCAGAGACGTCAGCCGGGTTTCCTGTATCAGGAAACAATCCGCCCGGACCCGCGCAAACCTGTCATACACCAAGCATTGCGCCTTTGGGGAGGAGATACTGGCCACATTAAGGGTAGCAAATGTTAATACAAGTCCCGCCATTCTCATGGAGAGTAACCGAGCTGCTCAACACCTCCTATACTCTGTACCCGAACCTCCTGATGTTCCCCCTTCGCACCCTGAGACAGGTCCTCTTCCGTGCGGCCATCGTCCTCCCCCACCCGATCCCCTTCCCCCCCCCCACCAGTCCCACCTGTACCTCCCCTCCCCCTTTCTTCCTTCCTTTCTTCTTCTTTGTGCTATCCAATCCCACTTCATTACCCCTCACCCTCCCTTTCCCCCTTCCCCCAACCTCACCCCCTAACTCCTCCTCTAGGTTCTCCCTGTCCTCCAAAACCTCCTCCAATTCCACTCTGTCCCCCCACTCATACACTTGGGCCCACGCCCCCTGCACAACCCCCTCGGCCTTCCTCTTACTCCCCTTCCCTCTCCCATCCCTTCCACCCTCCCCTCCCCCTGCCTCCTCTCTCCCCCCTCCCTCTTCCCTACTGCCCTGAACCTCCCCTCCCTTCTTCCGACTCCCTGTACTTCCCACCTGAACCTCTTCATATTTCCTTTTGCCTTCTGCTGTCCCCCCTGCCTCTGCTCCCTCCTCCATCAACTCCACCCTCGTCCCCTCCATCTGTTCGCCCTCCTCACCCTCAGCCCCCCCATCCTCCTCTCCTAACACCTGATATCTATTCCCCCCCCTCGCCCCCTGCTGTGGCACCTCCCCGCCTACCGCCCGTGTCCCCCCATTTCTAGACTTCCTCCTCCTCTGTGGAACTCGCACCCAATCCCCCTCCTGCTCCTCCCCTGATGCTCCTTCCTGCCTCCCCTCCCCTTCTCCTACCAGCTCCTCCCTGCCCAGCACCCCGTGCCCTGCCCCCTCCTCTTCCCCTACCACCCCGCCATACCCCTTCCTCCACATGTCCCACTCATTATGGGACGCCCGAGGGCAATTCCGGAATGCATGCCCCAGCCCTCCACAGAGATTGCACCGAATCGAGGTACAATCCTCCGTGGAGTGCTGGGTGTCCCCACATCTCCCACACTTTACCACAGGGCAGGACATGCTAAAATGTCGAAATGAACCACACCTAAAGCACTGTCGTGGCTGTCCTTTGTAAAAACACAGTATCCTGTCACGGCCGATGAAAGCTGCCGAGGGGATGTGCTGAACGACATAGCCGTCCTGTTTTAATTTTACCTGGGCTCCCCAACCTCCTGCCCAAACCCTACTCGGATCCGGTAGCTTAGTAAGTGGTGACTTCAGCTCCGCATACCGCTGGAGCCAATAAGCCAGATCTGCCCCTGAGATAGACTCATTCCGCACAAGTAGGGTAACCTGCACCAGGTCCGGCTTGCTGATCGGAATCACCCTGAAGTCCCGCCACTCCCCCTTCCCCCTTACTCCCTCATACCGTTCCCAAAAGATTTCCATCCCCCTCTGGGTCATAAAGCTTACATCATATTCGGGGATGTTGACGGGGTGTATACAAGCATAAAAGTCCTCAGGTATGAACCCCATCCCCATCACCTGTTTCAAGACCTTTTCCCGGGACGGCATTGCTCCGTCCCCTATCCATTTAAGCTGAACCACATTGCGTCTTTTTGGTAACTGCCCACCCCCTTTCCCCATTCCCCCAAAACCCCTGCCTGTCCCTTCATACCCCGCAAGTCCTCCCCCCTCCCTCCTCCCCCCTCCCTGGACCACTGCAGCAAAGGACACAGACCCTTGCCCCCATCGCCCCCCTACCCCTGAGCTGGTGCCAGCCCTACCCTCCAACTCCGCCCCCCTCCCTTGCTGCCCCTCAGCCTTACTGTCTTCCCTACTCCCCCCCACCTCCTGCCCCCCCCGTACCCGTAATGATGTCATCTCCCCCCTCCCGCTGCCCCTCCCCCCTGCCTCCCCCCCTTCCTTTTACTCTGGGGCCTCCCTGCCCCTCAGGAACCATACCCCCTCTTCCCTGATGCTGGCCCACCGACATACCTCCATCCCCTGCTGCCCAGACACCTGAGTCCCCTGCATCAGGCAAATCTACACCAAAAGAACCTTCCCACTGCAAACCTTCAGCAGCCCCAGAATCCCGCAACAAACCCCCTTCAGCCTGCCCTCCCTCCGGCTGAACCAAGTCTGGTACCGCATTACCGGCAGTCCTTGCGGCCATTACTTGCTGCGGGGCTGGCGCTGCAAGAATCTCCCTGTCTGCCCCTTCTTTCTCACAGCCTTCTGGGTGCCTTGACTCCTTTCTCTCTGATGGCTCTGCTCCGGTCCCGTTGTCGAACCCGTGCAAACTCCCTCCTCCTGCGCCCCGATTGGGCAAACCTGCCCTCTCATCTGCTGTGAGTGGGCAGAGCTTCCTCGAACCCGGAAGCTCCGCGTATCGTCTCTCCGCTCCTTGCTGAAAATTAGCCTCTGTCCCCCTTAGCGCTACAGCCTTCTGGCTCGCCTCCGATGTTCCACCGGCTGTCTGTGATGTCCCTTGCAGCTGCGAACTGCCCTCTGCACACTGCAAATCAGCCGTCTCTCGATCAGGTATGACGTCCTGCCCCTTCGATCCTCGTGGGCGGACCTGCTGCGCTAGTAATGGCACTGCGCTTGTAGGTTGCTGACCTCCCGAAACCGATGCCTCCAGTGGAAAAAGAACCACCTGTGGCTGCAACCGCTTGTCCTTGCTTGCAGCCCACTGCTCCATTCCGGGTACACCGCCCTCTTTCTTCTGCATCGGCTCAACCAGAACTGCATTAGACAACAGGCTCTCCCCTGTAGCGCCTGACCCTGTGTCTAGTATCTGGAATGATTGTCTCTGAAACTCTCTCGCTTCTGTATTTTCCTCCACAGGTCTCTGTGTCTGAGAAGTCTGATCCAGACCAGCCCTGACGTCCCTGAGCTCTGCTGTCTCTGGAAGAGGACCGGGCTGGCTTGCCAGGTACTGCATATACTTTAATGTGGCTTGTGTACCGCTCCCGGTCAGTTCTGGCACTGAAGAATGCAGGGACCCAGGAACTGAACCCTCTGTCTTCTTCCCTCTCCGTTCTGCTGTGGGGTCTGATCGTTTACTTCCCTGGCCTCCAGCGAGAGAACCAGAAGGCATTCTTTCCTTGTTCACATAAATCTCGCGCAAAGGGTTCCCAGGGCCTTTTTTTAAAACCCCAAGCAGCTGTTCTTTCTTCCCAAGCATTTTTTTTAGACGTGTTTCTTCCTTTTCATATAGGTTCTTGTGTGTTGCTGGAGCTACTTTAATCATGGTTTTAGCCATCTTGATACGTTTACCCAGATCCACCACCTCTTTCTCCACGGCCTTGATTCTCCTAACCACTTTAATCAAACCACTAGCCGGGTCCTCTGGGTCCTGGATTCTCTCCCAAAAATCTTCCTCTTCCGAGGACACGCTGTCCTCACTGCCTGTCTCCTCAGATTCAGGCTGACTGTCCTGACAGGTATCCATCTCCTCCACCTTCTCTCTGCCCGGCAAACTCCCTTCTTGGGCCTTCACCAGCTCTCCCCCCTCTCACCTTCTGGATGTTGTAGGCCAGTGAGGGGGGTACCGGACTGGCTTCTGCCCTCGGGCTGCTGTTCTCTCCGGTCTACCGGGCTCCTCTCCCTCCTCTCTGCGGCTTTAACAGAGAGGGAACCGTTCTTCCAGGCCTTCTGGTCCTGGGCCCCAGGAGGCCCCATATCCTGGGCCTTGCCTGAGGAC
The DNA here is from genome assembly GCF_901765095.1 of Microcaecilia unicolor. Classification (NCBI taxonomy): domain Eukaryota; kingdom Metazoa; phylum Chordata; class Amphibia; order Gymnophiona; family Siphonopidae; genus Microcaecilia; species Microcaecilia unicolor. The sequence continues at coordinate 217,549,936 of NC_044036.1, forward strand.
CGCTCCCCAGGGACCTTCCTCATTTCTGGGGAAGGGGCTAGGCCTCACTCCCTTCCCCCTGGAAGCCTGCAGAGCCTCTGGCAACACTTCCTCCTCCTTCCAAGCTTCAACAGCAACTGCCTTGGAATGCCCTGCTGCGGGAGGTGGTGGAGATGAAAACGGTAACGGAATTCAAACATGCGTGGGATGTGCATAAAGGAATCCTGTGCAGAAGGAATGGATCCTCAGAAGCTTAGCTACAATTGGGTGGCAGAGCAGGTGGGAGGAAGAGGGGTTGGTGGTTGGGAGGTGAGGATAGGGGATGGCAGACTTATACGGTCTGTGCCAGAGCCGGTGATGGAAGGCGGGACAGGTGGTTGGGAGGCAGGAAAAACTGTTGGGCAGACTTATACGGTCTGTGCCCTGAGAAAGACAGGTACAAATCAAGGTAAGGTATACACATGAGTTTATCTTGGGCAGACTGGATGGACCATGCAGGTCTTTTTCTGCCGTCATCTACTATGTATATGTATGAGATATCCGTTTGGACTGGCATTTTACAAGGATGGAAAGCAGCACCAAATCAAAACGCTGGCGGAAGCGCAGAAGATACTACAGGGGGAGCACCAGATTGCCACACCAGCTGCAGCAGAGCGTCCACCAAGGGCAACAGACTCCAGGACCCACCCAAAGTGGCAAAGAGTTGGTCACAGACGCCTCCAGCGTCAGAAATCAGCGGGGCATATCACTTGATATCATTCTGTGACAGCGGGGGGTGAGACCCCTTGTGAGTACTTGAGACTACCTGGGTCCCGGTGACACCAGGAGCTTTGGGCATGGAAGTAACAAAGTTGTATATTGTGAGAAGGAAGAGGCTGTCCTACCCTGGTTAGGCCCCTAGAGGGCGCTGTTCCCCTAAAATGTCCAGGGAGAAGGGCTGGGTGAGTCACTAAAGGGAGCCAGTAAGGGGTGTATAGCAGGAGGTCGCTAGGACCGAGGAAAGTCCTGGAGGAGGAAACAGGTGCAGCAGGTTATGGGCTGGGTCCTGGTTGGTCATTGACCACTTAATACCCCACCTGAGTGTGAGGGAGGGAGGAGAGCTAGCAGCTGAAGAAGAGAGCTGGTAACTGAAGCAGGAGGATCCCCATGAGAAGTACTGGCTGAGCCCTTTGAACTGGTGGTGAACTGTGTGCAAAGCAAGGGAGCTGGCTGGGGTAAGAAGGCCCTAGATTGTCAGGTATAAGAACTGTGTGTTACAAGGAAGGACTGTGTGTCCAGGTTACAAGGAAGGACTGGGTGTCTATGTTACAAGGAAGGACTGAGTGTCCAGGTGCTTAAGCTGGAAGATTGAACTGAGTAAGAAGAAAATGATTAAGCTGGAAGGACTGTTTAAGCTTGTAAAAATGTTTTAAGCTGGAAGAAGTGTGCCCCAGGAAGGGGGAATAAAAGATTTGTATGAGAAATATCCTGTTGGTGAGACCTGACTGTGTTTGCCGTTTGAGAAGCAGGTCACCCTGAGCAGAAAGGGGTAGTAGAATAATTTGCATAAAATCTGCATACTGTGAACCAGCTCACCCTGAGTGAAAGAGGGACCTGGGATCCTGAGGTGGGAGCTTCATCTTCACAATATGTTGGTGGCTGAAGTTGGTTAGGGTATGTAGCTGGGAAATACAGAGCAAAGTAATAAATGTTAAAATGTTAATTGTTATGTTAAAGGCACCAAAGCCTAAAAGGTATGAATGGGTATTAGCGGATCACATTCCTCCCGTGACGCACCGACCAAGATATGGCACAGGTGCTTTGGTGTTTGGGAAGGGTTATGGAGAGGTGGGAGGGGGGGAAGGGGTTCAAATATACAGGGGGGGGGGTAAGGGAGGTGGGTTGGTGGGTATGGAGGGGAACCTCAATATATGTTAAAGTGATGCTAGAAATGGACTACATGTTATACCCTTACAATGTTTAAATGCGTGACTATTAATGTGCGGGGGTTGAACACCCCGCAGAAAAGAAAACAGGTATTTAGAGAAGTGCTGCGCCAAAAGGCAGATGTGATGTTTCTTCAGGAGACGCATCTCAAAAAGGCCCATGAATACTTAATAAGTCATAAGCAATACCCGGTCATAAAGTGTGCCTCGGCCACGGAGGTTCAAAAAAAGAGGGGAGTTTTGATTGCACTATCCCGGTCCATGCCCTTTAAGGATAAAGCGGGCAGATACCTATTGCTGGTGGTCTCCCTATACAATGTATATTATACTATGCTATGTGTCTATGCGCCCAATGAGGGTCAAAAGGTATTCCTGCAGGAACTGGAACGGATTTTGCAAAAGCATGCCAAAGGGCAATTACTGATAGGGGGCAATATGAACCGGAAAGTGGGAGACGGAGTTACAGACCAATTATCGAAGACTGGTGGACAAGTAGCTATAGGCACCTATTGAAGCCCTCCATCGCCCAGCCACTGGTTGAAAATGGATATACTGGTGGTATTATACCCCGGTTCGTTTACAGAAGTTCTGTCCGCACTTATCATCAGATTGTTGGAGGGAATGTGGGGGGAGAGGAACATTCTGGCATATCTGGTGGGAGTGCCCAAAAGTACAAGTGTTTTGGGCAGAGGTCCTGGGCAGAGTGAGAGATATGACTGAGATCACCTATCCAAAACGGGCTGAAAACTGTCTATTACATATACGGCCTCGAATGAGCCCCATACATTGTCATAAGTTAGTCATACATGTCTTTGGCTTGGCGAAATTGGCGCTGGCAAGGGCATGGAAACAGAAGGAGACCCCCGCTATGCAGGTGGTGGAGAGTAGACTACATTACCTATACCAAATGTCGAAGTTGACGGCTTTGCGAAAGGGGCAGCTTCAAAAATTTAAAAAAATATGGGAATACTATGAAAAGTGGAAAGGATTGTAAAGAGGTAGGATAGCATATATTGAATGAGGGAGGGAGGGAGGTAGAATAAAGGGAGGTGGGGAGGGAAGGAGAAGAATACAAGATGTAAACAATAATTGTGCGGTTTGTTGTGGTTATTTTGATGTAATATGCCTATTGTTGGCTTGTAGCCAGTTGATGCTGTATTTTTTTGAAATTCGTGGTGGAAATGAAAATGGTAATGGAATTCAAACATGCATGGGATAAACATAAAGGAATCCTGTTCAGAAGGAATGGATCCTCAGGAGCTTAGCCGAGATTGGGTGGCAGAGCCAGTCGTGGGAGGCGGGGCTGGTGGTTGGGAGGCGGGAAAAATGCTGGGCAGACTTATACGGTCTGTGCCAGAGCTGGTGGTGGGAGGCGGGGCTGGTGGTTGGGAGGCGGGGATAGTGCTGGGCAGACTTGTACAGTCTGTGCCCTGAAGAGGACAGGTACAAATCAAGGTAGGGTATACACAAAAAGTAGCACATATGAGTATATCTTGTTGGGCAGACTGGATGGACCATGCAGGTCTTTTTCTGCCGTCACCTACTATGTTACTATGATACCTTTTTGATTGGATATAACTTAATAAGAACATAAGCTCTGCCATACTGGGAAAAGACCAATGGTCCATCAAGCCCAGCATCCTGTCCCCGACAGCGGCCAATCCAGGCTTCAAGAACCTGGCAATGCCCCCCCCCCCCCCCCCCCCCCACCACCACAAAAAAAAATTTAATAATGTTCAATGGGCTTTTCCCTCAGGAATCTGTCCAAACCCCCTTTAAACTCCGTAAGGCCAGCTGCTATCACTACATTCTCCGGCAACGAGTTCCAGAGTCCAACTACACGCTGAGTAAAGAAAAACTTTCTCCTGATTGTTTTAAATCTACCATATTCTAGCTTCATCTTGTGTCCCCTGGTTCTATTGTTGTTTGAAAGTGTAATCAAACGCTTCACATCTGTCCACTCTACTCCGCTCATTATCTTGTAGACTTCTATCATTTCACCCCTCAGCCGCCTTTTCTCCAAGCTGAAGAGCCCTAACCTTCTCAGCCTTTCCTCATAGGGAAGTCGTTCCATCCCGTTTATCATTTTCGTCGCCCTTCTCTGCACCTTCTCCAATTCCTTTATATCTTTTTTGAGATGCGGCGACCAGAATTGGACACAATATTTGAGGTGCGGTCGCACCACGGAGCGATACAACGGCATTATAACATCCTTGTGTTTGTTTTCCACCCCTTTCTTAATAATACCCAACATTCTGTGTGCTTTCTTAGCCGCCGCAGCACACTGAGCAGACGTTTTTAACATCTTATCCATGATGACTCCCAGATCCCTTTCTAGGTCTGTGACTCCTAACGCGGTGTTAGGAAAATTCAAGTCTCTCTCTCTCACCAAAGAAAAGCACACTCTCAGGATTCTGAACAAATTCTGCAGTTTATTAGATCTGTGCGCACAGAGAGACAAACCATCAGGGTAGAAATCCTGATGCAGTCTGGCTAAAAACTCTCAAATGCTGACTTAAATAGACAAAGAACTTGCTATCTAACAACCAACAGGTGTCTATTTTCTAACTAAGTTTTTTTTTTTTAATTTATTTATTTATAATTTCACATAATTACAAGATACACTTGTTAAAGAAAACTCGGAATTGAAATATCAATCAGAAGAAATTACAATAATATTTCTCATATCGGTAGAAACAATATTTTCCTATCTTAGACCACCAACACTTGGGGGGGAGTCAAAGAACTTGAGGAGAACAAAAACAAATTATTTTTCTTATTTAGGCAATAGGACCTAGACCGCCCCACAGGTAGTCAATACTTCATTATTTCCCTTAGTCCAAGAGGTCATTTGACAATCTTCTTTGATCCAATAAAGCTTTTCAATTGTTCAGGTTCATAGAAAATGTACTTATTATCCAAGTATTTGATTAGACATTTACATGAATAGGCTAGCAAAAAGCTAGCTCCCAAAGCTTTAACTTCCTCAGTAACAGAAACTCTCTTCTTTTTTCCTGAGTAAATCTAGTGACGTCTGGGTAGATCCACAAGCGAGATCCCAAAAAAGTTTTTTGAGCATTTTTAAAGTATAGTTTCATAATTGAATTAAGGTCTTGCTCAAAAACCAGAGAAACTAGCAAAGTTGAACGGGTGTGAATTTCAGGCAATGAATTTTCAAGAAAAACTGTTAAATTTTGTAATCCATCCTCTTGCATTCCCTGTGCTTCTGATTTTCTCCTTTGTTCCTCCATTTTCTTCTGTGAAATTGGAAGGTAATATATTTTATTTATAGGAGGAATCATCTCGGGGGAACAATTGAGAACCTCAGTGAGATATTTCTTAAATAGTTCTAAACCACTCAGTTCAACCATTTTTGGGAAATTTAATACTCTCAGGTTAAGTCTCCTATTATAATTCTCAAGCTGATTTATTTTACTATGAATAAAGGTTTTATCCTTTATCAAGGAGAGAGTTGTATTTTTTATAGAAGAAATTTCTTGTTGAAATATATCATTCTGTTTAATAGTATCTTGTTTAATTTTTTCAAGAGAATCTTGCAAAGAATCTACTTTAGTCACTAGAGAAGCTGTATCAGCTGCTGCCTTTAGAACTGTTTGATTCAAAGTTTTTAACATTGCCCATATGGCCTCGAGGGTTACCTCCGTGCGAGCTTCCTGCTCTTGTTGTTGAAAACCTCTCCCGCTCGCTGCCTCCGCAGTGCCAGCCGCCGAATAATCCTCAACGTCAACTTCGGACGTTGTTGGAGATTCCACCGCTTCTCGGTAGTTCACGGGACACGGAGGTGGGGAAATATCCGGTGAGGATAGAGTGATGGTATCCTGTTCCAGGGAAGCCGTCGCTCCTCCGACCCCTTCCGCTACGGAACTCCTCACCGCTATCACCCGTGGCGTGCTTGTGGCGAAAGCGTCGAGGGTCGACTGGACCGATCGAGTGGTCGTCGCTGCGGGTGGTAAGCTCTTGACCACCCCTTTCCTTTTAGTATGGGGCATTTTAGTTGAAGAAATCTTGTTTTTAAATCAGAAAAGGAGAAAGGTCCAGGGAGACTCGACGAACGCTCTCAAGCTGCGTCCGCCATCTTGAAACTCCCCCCCGGCCAAGTTCCTAACTAAGTTTTAATGAGGTAAAAAGCAATCACTTCTTACTACAACTATATATCACTTCTATAGCTCTACAAGTCACCTTTGAAGTTATATTTCTCGAAAGAGATAAGTAGACTTCTGGCTCATTAAAGCATAGCAATGTGATGACCACAGCTTCTAGCAAGTTTCCACAGCTGCAGAACTTTCTGGTCACCATAAACATTTCTTTGCTTCTCCCTCTACTGGCCCCTTAGATAAGGCTCAATCTATTCCCTTGCTAACGAGCTAGTGAATTACAGTCATGGCCTATGAATGACCTTTCTTTCTGCAGTAAGGCCTCACTAATGCTAGCATGCATCTCTCTAAGCATAATCAGAGTACATACATAGAATGATTTCATTTTTTCATAACAGCGGAACCTTGCATGTCATAGCTATAATTCGGGTTCCTCTTACCCACATGCATCACTTTGCACTTGTCAACATTGAACTTCATCTGCCACTTGGATGCCCAATCCCCCAGTCTTGCGAGGTCCTCCTGTTATCTTTCACACTCCTCCTGCGACTTGACGACCCTGAATAATTTTGTGTCATCTGCAAATTTAATTACCTCACTAGTTACTCCCATCTCTAGATCATTTATAAATATGTTAAAAAGCAGCAGACCCCTGCGGGACCCCACTAACTACTCTTCTCCATTGAGAATACTGACCATTCAATCCTACTCTCTGCTTCCTATCTTTCAACCAGTTCTTAATCCATAGTAATACCCTACCTCCGACCCATGACTCTCCAGTTTCCTCTGGAGTCTATCATGAGGCACTTTGTCAAACGCCTTTTGAAAATCCAGATACACAATATCCACCGGCTCCCCACTGTCCACATGTTTGTTCACCCCCTCAAAAAAATGCAGTAGATTGGTGATGCAAGACTTCCCTTCACTAAATCCGTGTTGACTTGGTCTCATCAGCCCATGTTTTTGTATGTGCTCTGTAATTTTATTCTTAATAATAGCCTCTACCATTTTGCCCAGTACCGACGTCAGACGCACTGGTCTATAATTTCCCGGATCTCCTCTGGAACCTTTTTAAAAATTGGCGTAACATTGGCTACCCTCCAGTCTTCCAGTACCACACCTGATTTTAGTGATAGATTGGTGTGGTAGCCATGTTAGTCCACTCTTAAAGGTTATCAATAGAAATCAAACAAAATAAAACATGGAAAAGAAAATAAGATGATGCCTTTTTTATTGGACATAACTTAATACATTTCTTGATTAACTTTCGAAGGTTGCCCTTCTTCGTCAGATCGGAAATAAGCAAATGTGGTAGCAGATAGTATATATAAGAGAAACATCAAAGCATTACTTTGACAGTCTGACAGAGTGAGAGGGTGGGGGTATGCATGGGGACATCAAAGCATTTCATTGATATTCTAACAGAATGGGTGTTGGTAGGTGAGAGGAGGGTGATAGATTGCATATTACTAATAGTAGCTCTACAAGTTCATTTTTCAGTTCTATTAATACTCTGGGATGAATACCATCCAGTCCAGGTGATTTACTATTCTTCAGTTTGCAGAACTGAGCCATTACATCCTCCAAGTTTACAGAGAATTCATTTAGTTTCTCTGACTTGCCCGCTTCAAATACCCTTTCAGGCACCGGTGTCCCACCCAAATCCTCCTCGGTGAAGACCAAAGGAAAGAATTCATTTAATTTCTCCGCTATGGCTTTGCCGCCCCTTTAACACCATTTTCATCCAACAGCCCAACTGATTCTTTAGCCGGCTTCCTGCTTTTAATGTATCTAAAAAAAATTTTACCATGTATTTTCGCTTCTAACGCTAACTTTTTTTCAAAGTCCTTTTTTGCCCTCCTTATCTCCGCTTTACATTTGGCTTGGCATTCCTTATGTTTTATCTTGTTATTTTCAGTTGGTTCTCTTCCCCTCTTTCTGAAGGATTGTTTTTTGGCTCTAATGGCTTCCTTTACTACTACTACTACTTAACATTTCTAGAGCGCTACTAGGGTTACGCAGCGCTGTACCTTACTGTTTAGCCATGCCGGCTGACGTTTGGTCTTTTTTCCTCTTTTTCTAATACGCGGAATATATTTCTCCTGTACCTCTAGGATGGTGTTTTCGAACAGCATCCACGCCTGATGCAAGTTTTTTACCCTGTGAGCTGCTCCTTTCAGTCTTTTTTTCACCTTTTTTCTCATTTTATCGTAATCACCTTTTCTAAAGTTAAACGCTAGTGTACTTGATTTCCTAAGTTCACTTGCTTCAATGCCAATATCAAAATTGATCATATTATGATCACTGTTATCAAGTGGCCCTCGCACCGTTACCCCCCGCACTAGATCATGAGCTCCACTAAGGACTAAGTCTAGTAGTTTTCCTTCTCTTGTTGGCTCCTGAACCAGCTGTTCCATGAAGCTGTCCTTGATTTCATCAAGAAATTTTATCTCCCTGGTGTGTACCGATGTTACATTAACCAAGTCTATATCCGGATAATTGAAATCACCCATTATTATTACATTGCCCATTTTATTTGCTTCCCTAATTTCCTTTGACATTGCTGCGTCCGTCCGCTCATCCTGGCCAGGCGGACGGTAGTACACTCCTATCAACATTTTTCCCCTTTTCACGTGGTATTTCGATCCACAAAGATTCCAATAGTGGTTTTGTATCCTGCAATATTTGCAGCCTATCACAGTCAAGGTTCTCATTAATATACAGTGCTACCCCTCCTCCAATCCTATCTACCCTATCATTACAATATAATTTGTAGCCCGATATCATTTCTTGATTAGCTTACGAAGGTTGCCCATCTTCGTCACATCGGAAATAAGCAAATGTAGGTAGATGACAGTATATATGTGACACATCAAAGCATTTCAGTGACAGTCTAACAGGATTGGGGTGGATAGGTGAGAGACAGGAAGAGTCGGGTGGATGAGGGACAGGGAGATATGCATGGAGACAGGAGGGTGACAAAGCAGTACAATTTTATGGTTTATAATGGGCTAGAAAACCCAGATCTTTGTTAAGTCCTGTCTGGTGGGTGTCAAAATAGTTAATCATTCTGACTTCAAAGGTCTTACGTTCCTGTATTGTTTTAACGTTCCCTTTCAAGATTCTTACCATGAAATCACTGCTACAGTGTTCTGGTTTTATAAAGTGCTGCCCCACAGGCGTGATATCCTTATTGGTACTAGCATTTTTCATATGGTGTCTATGTAAATTAAATCTCTTCTTTAGCATCTGACTTGTTTCTCCAATGTAGCAGCCTTCGTTGCATTTTTCACACTGAATGATATATATACCACATTGGAAGATGAGCACGTGAAAGATTCCTTAATGTTGAATGTTTTTCCTTTGTGAATGGCCGTGGGGTTCTGTGAAATGTTTTGGTATAGTTTGCAGCTGGATATATTGCAAGGATGTGTGCCATTCTTTTCTTTTTGAGTCTGTGTTGGGAGCTTACTTCTAATTAGCTTGTGTTTTAAGTTGGGTGGCGGTTGGAAGGCCAGCACTGGTGGGGATGGGAATATCTCTTTCAGTAATTCATCCTCCTGGAGTAGAGGCTGCAGATCTTTTATGATTTTTTTTTCTTAATTTTTCCAGCTCTGGGTTGTATCTGTATGTCACTATAAGGGGGATTCTGTCTGTGGCTTTCTTTCTTTGTACTATAGCAGTACAAAGTTTGAATTTACAAGATTTTTTACATGTGAGTTGGGAATGGGGAAGGGAAAGGAAACTGTGGGGTTGGTGAGGGGATAGTACCAACATGCTGGGAGGATGGAAAAGAACTGACTGGGGATAGTGATGGGACTAGCAATATGATGGGAAATGGGGAGGGGACAGGGTGAGGACAGTATAGAATTGACTGGGGATGGGTGAGGATAAGGACCAGATTATGTCCCCATGCACACCTCTATTTCTTACCCTCATCCTTAGTAGTATATGGCTGTAGACCCATACTTAGACAATCAGCCTGAGAATTTTACAACAAGAGTCACTTTGAGAGAAATAAACAGTATTGCTAATATTGCCTTTCTGTCTTGAGGGCCATCTGCGTTATTATGAAAATTTCTCTGTGGTGAAATGTTTTTTTCAAGATTTTGACTTGAGCAAACTAGTTACAAGAAAGCACCTTTCTTCCTTTCCTAGGTCTGAATACAAAAGAGAAAACAGTGCTCTTCAACAAATGTATTTAATTTTTACAGTCAGTTGTTGATGACATTATCAGCCATAGATTTTGGGGGGAAAATGACAGGCTTGTTTGGCTGCTTATCAAAATATTTCAGCATTATTGGTGAAGTGCCATGTGATTCTGTCTTCTCCTCTTTCAAAGTAGCTCTGGTTTGTCTACCCTCTACACGGGTGTGGTTTGCCACCAAAAACAAACAGAACACATAAAAAGTCATTCTAAACTGGACCCTTGACTATTCAGTTTATTTAAAGGAATACAAACCAAAAATACCCTCAGTCATCCCATTTTACCATTTATCCAAACGCGCATCTCTAGAATATAATTTAATACTAATAGCATACAGTTATAACTACTTTCCATGTGCTCACCATAGTAGGCCAGTAGTGTCAACTCCAGTGAGGTTCTCACCCCTAGCTGCCAGCAGCTTCCTTCTGCCATCTCCACAGGAACTCACTGCTGTGACGAGTTACCTGTATCAGAAACACAACATAACATAGAAACATGATGGCAGATAAAATCCAAATGGCCCATCCAGTCTGCCCATCCACAGCATATACTACCTCCTCCTCTCCCTAAGCGATCCTACATGCCTGTATCACGCTTTCTTGAATTCAGATACAGTCCTTTCTCCACCACATCCACCACCCTGTCCATAAAACGTATTTCTTTAGATTACTACTGAGCCTATAACCATCTTATGTCCTCCTGTACATTAATGTCATGGAGGTATTTAAACATTTAAACATCTTTCATATCCCCTTCTCTCTCTCTCTTTCCTTCAAAATGTGTGTGTTTCTGTGATAAGATATATATATATATATACACATACACAGTGCAATCCGCTTAAGTGCAAGGATGGGGGGGGTCACGTGATGACTGCTTCCTGAACAGCAGCAAGAAGAGAGAGCTCCCCAGACTTCTCCGCAAATTCAGCTAAAAATCGGATGATTACACACCCCAGAGGATAATAAGTGAGAGGGAAGAGATCGAAAGTGGAAAGAAGGCATCGGCAGAAAAATCGGGAGCGGGGTTGGCCAGTATGCCCACAAGAAACCAGGGAGGCCTATAACATAAAACCGCACCAGCGTGGAAAGCGAGCAAGATGGCGCTGACTCCGGAGCCCGCGACTGGGGCGGAGAAAAATGCGGGCGATTGGGCAAGAGAAATTTCATCGACAGTAACAGCGGCGCTGGAGGACCGCTTAAATAAAATCCATTCTGCAGTCGAAGAAATTAATGAAAAATTTGATGCGCAAGCAAATAGACTAACCGAAGTGGAACAACGTGTGCAGGAGCAGGAGGAAACATCGCAAAGTATGGCAGCACAGATAGCAGCCCTGCAAAAAGAAGCTGCAGCACTCAAAGAACAAGTAGAGGAGCAAGAAAATCAAAACTGTCACAATAACCTACGGGTTGTTGGATTATCCGAGACGGTAAAAGACGCAGACTTATACAAATTCTTTAGTGATTGGCTGGCAACACAACTAGACACATTGGTATGAAGTAATTCTGATCCACTCCTCATGGAACCTGGAGAGGAGTCCTGCTATTATGAAACCTGAAGAGTGAACCAAGACCCCATCATTTGGGAGATGCAGAAGGCAATGATAGACCTAGAGTGTAAAGTCTAGTTCTCTCTGTCAGCATGAAAGGCAGCTTGTCTTTGTTGAAGTGGAAACCCTGAATGTTAGTGGTTCAAGTTCCACTGCCTGGCCTATAGCACTTGGCCTCATGAAACCTAAGAGGAGGCTGAGAGGATAAAAAAGAATCTTTAGACTTGCCCTCTGGCAATCTCTGAGACTTGAAGTCCCCTAGGTCTTAACCCAACTTCTCTTCTCCAAACAGGCTTACCTCTAAAAGGTAGCTTGATAAATGTGACTTAGAAGCCACATCAGCTGTCCAATGCTTAAGCCAGAGCTATCTTCTTGCTGAGAGGGTCAAAAATTGGTTGGTGTGGCTGTGCACTAGAACTGGCTGGCATAGCTGTGCGTTGGAGCTAACTAGTGTGAAAGAAAGCCAGAGCTAGATGGTGTAGCAGAAACTATGTAAAGAGGAAAGGTCCCACTGAACTTTCTTTCTGAGAAGTTCTGAGAGAAGAGGACATTTCTCTGCTAAGTAAACACTATTTTGCTTTGTGCTTTGGGAACCTAAAATTTGGGGTTTAAAGGAGGAATTGTAGGTTAGTGATAGACAGAATAACAATATAAAAAAAGCAAACTTTATCAACTAATTTCCATACTCTTTTCCCCCTAGTTTTAAAACTTGAACTTTATACCACAGCATTAACAAATAGCCTCTAGCAGGCACTGCAGGACCTAGTTTAGTCTTCATCCTGCCCACCCTCCCCAACACCCACCCACCCCTGGCACAACTCTTCATTTATAGTCAGTTATTGTAATTAGGATAACAAGCAAGGAGTGCTCTTACAGAGTTTTAAATACATTTCATTACCATCTAAGAAGGAAACACTAAATCGCACAATATATCATATAAACTAAAAGACATTTTCATATTAGTCTAATATCCTTAATACTTTAGCAAGTTTTAAGTTAGGAGTGGCCTAGTGGTTAGGGTGGTGGACTTTGGTCCTGGGGAACTGAGTTCGATTCCCACTTCAGGAACAGGCAGCTCCTTGTGACTCTGGGCAAGTCACTTAACCCTCCATTGCCCCATGTAAGCTGCATTGAGCCTGCCATGAGTGGGAAAGCGCAGGGTACAAATGTAACAAAAAACAAAAATACTAAGTTGGAGTCAGCAGTCCAGCAGTGAGAGGGGTGCTATCTAGTCTTTTGCATTGAGTGCCACATGTATGATTATCTCCTAGTTGGAGAGAGGTTTAAAATATGCACATTAGTGCATAAAATCATTCACGGTGAAGCCCCTGCATACATGTCTGACTTGGTAGACCTGCCACCCAGAAACACCAAAAAATCATCCAGAACTTTCCTCAACCTCCACTTCCCTAAGTGCAAAGGCATAAAGTATAAAGGACTACATGCTTCAACCTTCTCCTACAGGAGCACGCAACTCTGGAACGCACTACCACGCGGCCTGAGAGCGGTCTACGAGTTGACAGACTTCCGCAAACGATTGAAGACCTATCTCTTTGACAAAACATACCGCAAGGATCAAAACATATAAATCCCATATACATCATAACAATGCCTCAAGATATTACCCCACGTACTCCACATCCCCGTACTCTCCCATTCAATATCTACCCACAGATAAAAACTATCTACCCCATCGCTCACTTGCTATTATTCGATCAGCGTAGTAAGTCCCCTACACCATATCCTTTAGTTTCCACGCCCCAAAGGCGACTGATCTGACCCTGTCTTCCTTTATCTGTTCACAATGTAACCCATAATCGTAATGTAATGTAATGTAAGAAACTGTATTTCCATCATTTACAATGTATTGTAAGCCACACTGAGCCCGCAAATAGGTGGGAAAATGTGGGATACAAATGCAACTAAATAAATAAATAAATAAATACCCAATGCAAAGAGCTCATAGCTCTCAGAGAACTGGTCTGTTCTCTTGAGGCTAGAGTAGCAGACTTGGTGGAGCTGAGGGAGACAGAGAGATACATAGAAGAGACCTAAAGGGATGTTGTAGAGAAGTCCCACCTCCAGTCTGGTAGCCCCTGTGCTACCTTGGAGGAGGGAGGTCTCCTAGAAGGAGAGCATCACCCTGGTGAAGTAGGAAGTACTCCTGTAGCCAGGACCTGCCCACCAGGGGATGTACTATCCCAGGGGTAGGCAACTCCGGTCCTCGAGAGCCGCAGGCAGGTCAGGTTTTCAGGATATCCACAATGAATATGCAGGAGATAGATTTGCATACCATGGAGGCAGTGCTTGCAAATCTATCTGCTCCTTGATATGCTGTCCTCACTTGGATTTCAGGGCTCTGTTCTTTCCTGGTTTTCATCTTATCTCTCCCAGCGTACCTTTAGTGTATACTCTAGTGGATCCTCTTCTACTTCTATCCCACTGTCAGTTGGGGTACCTCAGGGATCTGTCCTGGGACCTCTTCTCTTCTCCATCTATACTTCTTCCCTTGGTACTCTGCTCTCATCCCAAGGTTTTCAGTATCATCTTTATGCTGATGACTCCCAGATCTACCTTTCCACACCAGAAATCTCAGCTGAAACCCAGGCCAAAGTATAAGCCTGCCTGTCTGACATTGCTGCCTGGATGTCTCAGCGCCATCTGAAACTAAACATGACCAAGACTGAGCTTCTTATCTTTCCCCCTAAACCAACCTCTCCTCTTCCCCCATTCTCTATTTCTGTGGATAACACTCTCATCCTTCCTGTCTCATCAGCTCGTAACCTTGGGGTCATCTTCGACTCCTCCCTCTCCTTCTCTGCACATATTCAACAGACTGCTAAAACCTGTCGTTTCTTTCTCTATAATATCAGCAAAATTCACCCTTTCCTTTCTGAGCACACTACCAGAACCCTCATCCACGCTCTTATCACCTCTCACTTAGACTATTGCAACTTGCTTCTCACAGGTCTCCCACTTAGCCATCTCTCTCCTCTTCAATCTGTTCAAAATTCTGCTGCACGACTAATATTCCGCCAGGGTCGTTATGCTCATATTAGCCCTCTCCTCAAGTCACTTCACTGGCTTCCTATCCGTTTAGCATACAGTTCAAACTCCTCTTATTGACCTATAAGTGCATTCACTCTGCAGCTCCTCAGTACTTCTCCACTCTCATCTCTCCCTACATTCCTCCCCGGGAACTCCATTCACTGGGTAAATCTCCCTTATCTACACCCTTCTCCTCCACCGCTAACTCCAGACTCTGTTCCTTTTATCTTGCTGCACCATATTCCTGGAATAGACTCCCTGAGCTGGTACGTCAAGCTCCATCTCTGGCTGTCTTCAAGTCTAAGCTAAAAGCCCACCTTTTTGATGCTGCTTTTAACTCCTAACCCTTATTCACTTGTTCATAACCCTTATTTTATCATCCTCACCTTAATATTCCCTTTTCTTGTTTGTCCTGTTTGTCTGTCCTAATTAGATTGTAAGCTCTGTCGAGCAGGGACTGTCTCTTCATGTTCAGGTGTACAGCGCTGCGTACGTCTAGTAGCGCTATAGAAATGATAAGTAGTAGTAGTAGTAGTCATTGTGGATATCCTGAAAACCTGACCTGCCTGCGGCTCTCGAGGACCGGAGTTGCCTACCCCTGTACTATCCTCTCACACCGAGGATATGTCTCTAAGTTCTGCCCAGGAGGGAAGGGTTAGGACAGCTGTTGTAGTTGGTGATTCGATCATTAGGCATATAGCTGGGTGACTGGTGGATGTGAGGATCACCTGGTGACTTGCTTGCCTGGTGCGAAGGTGGCGGACCTCACGCGTCACCTAGATAGGATTTTAGATAATGCTGGGGAGGAGCCGGCTGTCTTGGTACATGTGGGTACCAATGACGTAGGAAAATATGGGAGAGAGGTTCTGGAAGCTAAATTTAGGTCTCAGGTAGAAAGCTCCGATCCAGAACCTCTAGGGTAGGATTTTCTGAAGTGCTACCCGTTCCACGCACAGGGCCCAAGAGACAGGCAGAGTCTGGAGTCTCAATACATGGATGAGACGATGATGCAGGGAGGAGGGCTTTAGATTTGTTAGGAACTGGGCAACATTCTGGGGAAGGGGGTGCCTATTCTGAAAGGATGGGCTCCACCTTAACCAGGGAGGGACCAGGCTGCAGGCATCAGCATTTAAAAAGGAGATAGAACAGCTTTTAAATTAGAAACTGGGGGAAGGCAGACAGTCGCTCAAAAACGCATGGTTTGGAATAAGATATATTTCAAAGATATCACCAAAAAGGGAAGATAGGGTATCTCGATAGTGAGTTTGCAAAAGAGACCACAGTAGATCAGGTATCCTTAAATAAAAATAAAAAGCAGACAAAAGATTGCAAAGTAATACTTTCAAGTACCAAACATGATAATGTAAATAGGAACAACAAACATAGTTTGAAATGTCTATATGCGAAAAGCAAGAAGCCTAAGAAATAAGATGGGAGAGTTTGACTATATTGCACTAGGGGGGCGCTGGTGAGCCTTGAGAGGGGGCTGCTGGTGAGCCTCGAGAAGCATGGCAGCCTAACTCCACAGCTCTCACCTCGTCATCCAAGAATCCTGAGTTTACCATCATTTCCTTTGATTTTTTTTTATCATCTTTTAATGTTAAATTTACTAGAATAGTTATTTGTAACGATGGCTGGATGCCATTGTAAGATTGATCCGTCTGCAGTATGTTTAAGAACTGCCCAGATCTTAAGTAAATTGTTTCACTTGTTAGGAACTGTGACCTTTATGACCTCATGTCTATAAACTTCTGTTAAGTTCTCACTGCTCTGCTCTGTTAACTTGGTTTATTGTCTTCCTTCAAAGCAGTCTTATTGGCATGCCGCAAGACTAATCTCCCAACAGTGCCACCTATGGCTGCATTATTGGAAGGAGAATTTTTGGACTTATTTATATGATTCAAGACCTGCTCCATTTACTGGATGAACTGTTGACCTTTACCCATTTTTGCTTTTATGCAATTTCTGTTCCATGCTTTCTGTCTGCTTATTAGATGTACAAGCATATGTTTACGGTTTGATTCATGTTTCATAATGTTTTTGTTTCTATTTTTCTGTATATGCCCTCTTATCATTCAACTACTGGCTGCTTTCTTAGGCAGATTGCCATTTGTAAGTAGATGTACAGATCACATTTCTTTAATAAATGCCTTTGCAGACACAATAGTCAGAGACTCTGCAATAACTGTCCCTTTACATGATAGTCTTTTTCAGATAGATAACCAAGTACCCTTCCTGGATCAGGCACTCCACAAGAGGGATGGTAAAAAGAATATTCACAGCATCCCAATACTGTAAATTTCTGTTTGTCAGGTGGTATGTAGAAATCGCTGACAACTTATCTTAAGACAACGTTACTTAACTAAAGATATTTCTCTGTCTAATGTCATTCCTGATCAGTTTATACACGACTGTTTTTCATTTTCTGTTGTTTGTCACTAGTGTCCACAGATCCTCAACATACTGGGCTTGGCAAGGTCCAAACATGAAACTGCGTCCTAATCCAGGTCATCAAGAGGGATTAGGCAACCAGAGTAGGCCACCTTCTTGCAAGGGTAAGCCCGGCTGCAAAGGGGAGGTGCTTCAATAGGAACCCTCATCTCAAACCCGGTGAAGAAAGCAACAACTCAAGCGAGAATTTAGGGTTGAAATGGAGGCCTTACCATCTAATCCACATGACACTGCCCCTGTCTATTCTGGACACTTTTGCATTTGGACTCTTAAGATACTGTTTGGCTTGTATTAGTTCTACATCATAAGTTTTTATTTAGCCAATATTAATGCTAAAATAAGACATTGCTCCTCTGTCAGTAATACTTACACAGCAAAGTCTGACTAATGTATTCGCGCTGTAATAATGATATATTAGTTATTTGCAATCATATTTACTCAAACATGAAATGTTATGTTATGTCAAATAGACATATTTGAATTCATGTGCTTCCAAGTTTCACTCTGCCCCAGAGGGGTAGTTGTAGGATAGTTAGGCCCCTTGGGTTGGTTATGGTAAAGGGGAATCCCAATGCTGCATCTCAAGGATCCCCCCTCTCACCAACACTCTTCAACTTAATGATGATACCCTTAGCCAAGTTACTAGCCAACCATAACCTCAACCCCTACATATACGCAGATGATATCACGATATATATCCCGTTCAAACACGATGTAAAAGAAATCACCAATGAGATCAATCAAAGCCTCGCAATCATGCATTCCAGTTAAAACTTAATGCAAAAAAAACACAATGCCTTATACTCACCTCACAACATAACACAAGTAACTTCACCACCATATCCACACCAAACATTTCTCTTCCAGTCTCGAATAATCTGAAAATTCTGGGAGTTACCATTGATCGAAATCTCACACTCAATACCCACGTGAAGAATACAATGAAAAAGATGTTCCACTCCATATGGAAACTCAAACGAGTAAAACCTTTCTTTCCAAGAGCCATTTTCCGTAACCTGGTACAGTCAATGGTGCTAAGTCACTTGGATTACTGCAACACACTATACACGGGCTGCAAAGAACAGACTATTAAGAAACTTCAAACAGCCCAGAACACCGCAGCCAGACTCATATTTGGCAAAACAAAATATGAAAGCGCGAAACCCCTAAGAGAAAGACTTCACTGGCTACCACTTAAAGAACGGTTCGTGTTCAAGATCTGCACTATTATTCACAAAATCATCCACGGAGACGCCCTGAGCTACATGCTAAACCTCATGGACCTACCTCCCAGAAATGCTAAACGATCAGCTCGCAAACTCCTTAATCTCCACTTCCCCAATTGCAAACTCCTTAATCTCCACTTCCCCAATTGCAAAGGATTAAAAAACAAGATATCACATGCGACTAGCTTCTCCTACATGAGCACGCAACTATGGAATGCACTACCAACTGACTTGAAGATGATTAACGAAATAACTAACTTTCGTAAATCACTGAAAACCTACCTCTTCAACAAGGCCTACAATGGGAATCCATAGCTTATTATAACACTTCACCACTTCCCGAATTCATCCTATTCTGATAGTCATCTTTCGATAACTTTGTTCAGCTCTTTTTCTCTTCATCCATGATCTTGTTGTAACACCAATTGTATCTGTCTCCTGGAATGGCGATACCATAACAGGTTTCTGTAAGCCACATTGAGCCTGCAAATAGGTGGGAAAATGTGGGATACAAATGCAATAAATAAATAAATGTACCCACATATTGATTCTTGTTATGGTATTGTTTTTCACTATGTCAGACCACCCATGTCACCTCTGATACATCTCCTCACCAGACTCTAGGTGCCCTCTGGAATGGAAGGCCACGTACTAGAAGTCACGTGTGACGGCCCCACCTATGGGCCCAGCAAGAGGGGAATGTAGAAAAATGCTATCAGGTCCAGGCTTAGCGCTCAGAACTAGGCCTCTAAAAATCAAAGACCATGTCTGAGTCAGATAATGTCACTGTGACAAAATGCTGAATTAAGCAGCTGAGAAGCTGACAAAGAAAGACAGGATCTGTTCTCAAAACAACAGGTGGACAGACAATAATAAGACAATACCCAAAGTTTTGTAAGCAAAGATGTTTTGGGTAAAAGCAGATAACAGTAGGTCAGACGAAAGTAAAATAAGGGCTGGAGGGGGCTGAGGGAGGACTTGTAAGCATGTGAACTCATTATTAGCAAAGATGTTGATATTTGGAACTTGGAAACATGTGAAGTCATAGTTATCAACTGATAATATGCAAAGACTGGCAGTAGGAAAATGAAAACCTAATAGGGATCAATGGTACAAGAAATGTATTTAAAGGCTAGTAGCTAAGGCATTGCCCCGGAGACTACAGAAAATGCTGACGGCACCCATTGTGTGTCACGGAGCTCTGCACTCCCAATATGAGAAACGAGTGTCTGATATATGCCCTGTAATGATTTTGTACTAATCTGGCTTTTGGTAAGTGAGTTAATAAACTTTGACAGCTACTTTCTCATGTTTACAGAATCCCTGTGTCCTTCTGTTTGTGGAGTTCCTTAGTGCCTAGGCTGAGTAGATTAGTCTGGGACTATGCGAGGTCTGCTAGGTAATTAAACAGTCAGACAGGGGGCACATAAATTATTGGGAAGATAAATTCAAGTACCGCTACCAGCTTCTAAGCGACATAAACAGGACTCTCCGTCACCAGCCAAGATAGCACTGGAATCTGAACCAGATACATCTCTGCACTCTATTATGGGAGAACTCCTAACTATTAAAGGTCTCCTGCAAGACACTCAAACCTCTCTATCGGATATTAAGGAGGAAATATCCAACATCAAAACACAGCTTACTAACGCAGATGCTTGTGCAGCAGCTCTGGAGCAAAAATACGAAGTGCATGAGAACTTGATCGTAAGTTTACAAAAAAAAAAAAAAGGAAATAGACACTCTGAAAAAAGAAATAGAAGATCTAGAAGAAACAACATTCGACTAATCAGCCTAACTGAAGGATCGGAAGGCTTAAACCCTTCTGAATACTTAAAAACACTGCTTACTAAGATCCTTGATCTCAATCCTGATCAACAGATTGAAATTGAATGCGTGCACAGAGCGCCATCTTTCAGGCCTGCAAACCAAAAGTTTCCAAGACCTATGATCATTAAATTTCTCTGTTACTCAATAGCTTTAGCCATCCTACAGAGAGCCAAGTTAAAAGCTCCTCTCGTCTTCAAAGGACTGAAACTCTCCATGTATCCAGATGTCAACAAATCTACAGTGCAAAAAAGGAAGGCCTTTCTTGGCTTCAGAGATCGTCTGAAAAGTATCGGCGCAATCTTTGGACTGTTTTACCCAGCCCGTATGCGAGTGATAGTGCACAACACAACTTGCAATTTTGATGAACCAGATCAATTGAATACATTTCTGGACTCCTTCAAAAAATGACTTATAATGTTCTTACTGCTTTGCTAAGTATAATCCTATGAATGCATGCTAAGGGAAAATTAGGTTCTTACCGTGATAATTTTCTTTCCTTTAGTCATAGCAGATGCAGCCATTACAGATGGGTTGTGTCCATCAACCAGCAGAGGGAGATAGAGAGCACACTTTTTTCAGTGCCTCATACCAGCTTGCTCCACTGCCTCTCTTCAGTATTTGAAGCTTCCAAAGCAGTATGGCAAACCGCAATGGGAATAACATAAGCTTTCCTCACAGCGAACGATGGCCCTACAACAAAGGGCATTAACTCAGAATGGAGGGAATGAAACATCCTCCCGGAGGGCATAAACCCATCCTCCACTGAGACATAACTGGAGGGAATAAACTCATCCTCCCGGAGGGAATAAACTCATCCTCCAAAACATGAAACTGGAGGGAATTAAGTCATCCTCCTTTAATTGAACAAGAATCCTGAAGACTGTTTTCCGACTTTCTCCCAAGGACGGAATCTCCAGGAAACATGAACAGAACCTGAAATAGATTTACAGCAGATAGCATCAGACAGGGAGGGATCATGGCTGCATCTGCTATGACTAAAGGAAAGAAAATTATCATGGTAAGAACCTAATTTTCCCTTCCTTGTCATCAAGCAGATGCAGCCATTACAGTTGGGATGTATCAAAGCAATCCCTAGATAGGGTGGGAACAAGCCACACCACGCGCCAGCACTTGCGCTCCAAAATGTGCGTCCCTCCTGGCAGCCACATCCAGCCTGTTAATGTCGGGCAAAAGAGAGCTTAGAAGCCCATGTTGCTGCACTACAAATCTCTTGAAGAGAGAGTGCTCCAGTTTCAGCCCAAGAAGAGGAAATTCCTCTAGTGGAATGCGCCTTAAAGGCATCAGGCGGAGGCCGGTCGGCAAGCAAATAAGCTGAAAAGATAGATTCTTTAAGCCAGCGGGTAATAGTGCCTTTAAACGCTAGAGACCCTCTGCGAGGACCTGATAGCAAAACAAACAGATGATCAGAGGTCCTGAAAGAGTTAGTAACTCGCAGATACTGCAGCAGAGTCCTGCGCACATCCAAAAGGTGCAATTGCCCAAAAGATTCTGGAAACTCCTCCTCGACAAAGGAGGGCAAGAAAATAGGTTGGTTTAGGTGAAACGCTGAAACCACCTTAGGCAAGAAGGAAGGCACGGTCCGAACCGTGACCCCGGACTCTGAAAACTGCAGAAAAGGGTCTCTACAGGACAGCTCCTGGAGCTCTGACACCCGTCTCGCCGAAGTAATGGCCACTAACAAGACAGCCTTCAGTGTCAAATCTTTCTCTGAAGCACGCCGAAGCGGTTCAAAGGGAGCACCCTGAAGGGCCTTCAGCACTAGCCCCGGGTTCCAAGCTGGACAAGGTGCACGCACGGGAGGACGGAGCCGAAGCACCCCTCTAAGAAACCGTGCCACATCTGGATGAGCAGCTAAAGACACGCCTTCAACCTTGCCACGCAGGGAGGCCAATGCTGCCACTTGCACCCGCAGGGAATTATAGGCCAAGCCTTTTTGTACACCATCCTGCAAAAAGTCCAGAATCGGCGAGACAGGAGCCCATAGGGGTGTGATCTCTCTGGAAGCACACCAGACTTCAAACTGGCGCCAAATCCTGGCATAAGCCACGGAAGTGGAACGCTTGCGGGCTTGCAGGAGAGTGGTAATTACTTTATTGGAATAGCCTCTGCCTCTCAATTGCGCCCTCTCAATCGCCAGGCCATAAGACCAAATCGGCCGGCGTCCTCCATGGTCACCGGACCCTGTGACAACAGGTTGGGAACCAGAGGTAACTGAAGGGGATCCTCTACGAGCATCTGTCAGAGGTCCGCATACCAAGGCCTCCTGGGCCAATCCGGGGCGACGAGAACCACTTCTCCTGGATGCAGCTGAATCCGCAGGAGCACTCGCCCTATCAAGGGCCACGGAGGGAACACATACAGTAGGCCCGGAGGCCAGGGTTGAGCCAAGGCATCCAACCCCGCCGCGCGAGGATCTCTCCGTCTGCTGAAGAAGCAAGGGACTTTGGCATTGGAACTTGTCGCCATTAGATCCATCACGGGCTTGCCCCACTTGGCACATATCTGCAGGAACACTTCGTCTGCAAGTTCCCACTCCGCTGGATCGATCTGATGCCTGCTTAGATAATCAGCTTGCACGTTGCTCTGACCTGCAATGTGAGCTGCCGACAGAAACTGTAGATGCAGCTCGGCCCAGTGGCAAATTTGTTCGGCCTGCGCGGCTAGAGCTCTGCACTGAGTGCCGCCTTGTTGATTTATGTAGGCCACTGCTGTCGTGTTGTCCGACATCACTCTGACAGCCAATCCTTCCAGGGTCACTTGAAAGGCCAGAAGCGCCTGAAACACCGCTTTCAACTCTAGGCGGTTGATGGACCACTCCGACTCCTCGGGTGTCCATAGACCCTGGGCATGCTTCCCCTTGCAATGTGCGCCCCAGCCTTTCAGGCTGGCATCTGTCACCACTAGGCACCAATCGGGGAGCCACCACTCCATGCTGAGTCGGGCCACAGGGAGCCAAGAGAGTCTGCATTGATAATCCTGAGAAACTGGAGACCATCCTTGGAGTAGAGCATACTGTAGAGGTCTCAGGTGCGCTCTCGCCCAGGGCACCAGTTCCATGGTGGCCGTCATCGATCCAAGCAGCGGGCGGGGCATCCTCAAGAGCAAACGGACCTGATTCTGAAGCTTGCACCGCCTTTGCTCGGGTAGGTACACATACCCCGAGGCTGTGTCGAACCTGGCTCCCAAATATTCTAGAGACTGCGAGGGGGTTAGGTGACTTTTGGCCAAATTGACGACCCAACCCAGAGACTGAAGTACTGAGACCACTCTGGCTGTGATATGTTGAGTTTGCTCGAATGAGCCAGTCGTCCAGGTACGGGTGAACCCGAATACCCTCTCGCCTTAGAAAGGCAGCTACTACCACCATAACCTTTGAAAAGGTGCGGGGAGCTGTGGCGAGGCCAAAAGGCAAGGCCCGGTACTGGAAATGCTTTCCCATCACCGCAAACCTCAGAAACTTCTGGTGCGGGAGCCAAATTGGAATGTGCAAGTACGCTTCTTTCAGGTCCAGAGACGTGAGAAACTCTCCTGGCTGTACCGCCTCAATGACGGAGCGCAGGGTTTCCATGTGAAAATGCCGCACTCTCAGGGACTTGTTTAATTCTTTTAAGTCCAGAATAGGGCGAAAAGACCCTCCTTTTCGCGGCACCACAAAGTAGATGGAGTAGCGGCCGCAGCCGTGTTCAGCGGGAGGTACCGGGGACATGGCCCCTATCTGAATCAGACCTTGCAAAGTCTCCTCTACCGCCGCCCGTTTGGCGGCAGAACCGCATCGGGACTCCACAAACATGTCTCTTACAGGGGCGTCGAATTCTATTCTGTAACCGTCTCTGATCAGGTCCAAGACCCACTGATCTGAGGAAATGTTGGCCCACTCCTCGGCAAAGAGGGAAAGACGTCCTCCGATGACAGGACTCAAGGAGAGGGCCGGCGCACCATCATTGAGAGGGTCGCCCCTGAACTCCAGGCCTTGAGTCAGTGGCTGCGGAACGTTTGTCCGAGCGAAAGGAGTTCCTCTGCTGAAAACGGGCACAAGAAGTGAACCCAGCAGAACGCCCCGGGCGGTACCTTCGAGCTTCATGGAAGCGAGGTCTGTAAGAGGAGTGGACCGCCGCACCCTTAGAGGAAGGTCAAGGCCTATCCGGGCAAGCGCTGGGATTTAGCCTCACCCAGGCCCTTCACAATTTTCTCCAACTCCTCACCAAACAGGAGAAGGCCTTGAAAGGGCAACTTCACCAACCTTTGCTTAGAGGCCATGTCCGCCGCCCAATGCCGTATCCAAAGAAGAGCTGCCACTGCTACTGCCATGTGTTTAGCCGAAGCTCTGACAATATCATAAAGGGCGTCAGCAAGAAAGGACAAGGCCGACTCCATCCGCGGAGCCACATCTGAAAAGGGCTCCGCTCCATCTCCGGGCTGTTCCACTGCCTGTTGCAACCAAGCCAGGCAGGCTTTAGCAGCATAACAACTGCATGCAGACGCCCGAATAGTGAGACCTGCAAGTTCAAATGACCGTTTAAGTGCTGATTCCAGTCTACGGGCTTGAATATCCTTCAGGGCAACACCTCCTTCAACAGGGAGGGTAGTTCTCTTTGTCACAGCTGTGACTAGGGCATCCACTTTAGGCATAGCAAAGCGAGTCATATGCTCCTCACTCAGAGGGTATAATTGCCCCATAGCCCTGGAAACTTTCAACGGTCCCTTGGGGTCAGCCCATTGAGCCGAAATAAGCTCTTGGATGGAGTCATGCAAAGGAAAGGCTCGAGCAGACTTTTTGGTACTAGCCATCCTAGGATTCACAGAGAAGGCTGAGCCACTGTCAGGGTCCTCAATAGAGAGAGCCTGCAGGGTATTAGAAATAAGCGCTGGCAGCTCATCACGGTGGAAAATCCTCACCGCGGAGGGATCGTCTAGATCCTGAATCACTTCTGCACCAGACTCTGGCTCCTCAAACCATGAAGGCCTGCCAGAGTCCTCCGAATCCTCACAGCCTGACCACGGGGGCGGGGGAATGGAGGTGCAGCACTCTATGAAGGGGAATGAGCCCTTCTGCGCTTCATATTCTGCCAATTATCAGGGAATAATGCCTCAGAGGGCATACCCAGGCTAGAATCCACCGGGGGGCATTAGAAGAGGCCCCTGCAGGGCTTTGTGGGAGAGCTCTTTTAAGCATGTATGCTTTATGCATTAATAAGACAAAATCAAGGGAGAAAAGCTCACCCTGGGCACCCGGATCTCTGCCGAGGCTAGTAGCTCTCATATCAGCCTCACTCCGAGGCCTCCCCCCGGGCTCAGGACTCTCCGTCTCAGTGGAGGTCGCGCCATGTGGTAAATTCAAAATGGCGTCCGCTGCCAGCTCAGAGCGCAAAGAATCGTCGCTCGCCATGCTCAGGCCGGCTCTAACGTCTGTACAGCACGATTTACAGAGCCCCGCTGCTGATCTGCGCTTGCCACACTTGGAACAGCGCTTTACATTCTCTGCAGCCATCGCTGAAAACGGCGGTAAAATTCAAAATGGCAGTTCGCGCCAAAATCGCCCCAATCGCGGGCCCACCCCGGAGGAGTCAGAAAACACTCTTACCTCACTGGACTGAGTATCACAGCTCCGGTCCCACAGAAAAAGGCAAGGAAAAACCTCTGTTCCTTTTTTTTTTTTTTTAACGCTGTGAGGAAAGCAGAGGTAAATAGAACTCCGGAGGCTCAGGTGAGTGGGAAAGGCAGGGAAAGGGCAAACCTATGTGCCTGCATCCACTGTTGGTGGGGAAGGACAGGGAAAGCTAAGCAATGTGTCCACATCCACTGAGGTATGGGTAAGGCAGGGAAAGGGCGAACCTATGTGCCTTTAAAGTGAAGCTGCTATAGCCTCCAACACCCCGGCTAACAACTGGCAAGCCAGGAGCCACCTCCAGGCAGATTTTTGATGGAGCTCGAAGATGCTACAACCATTCTGCTAGGGGAGATAGAGATTACTGAAGGAGAGGCAGTGGAGCAAGCTGGTATGAGGCACTGAAAAAAGTGTGCTCTCTATCTCCCTCTGCTGGTTGATGGACACAACCCATCTGTAATGGCTGCATCTGCTTGATGACAAGGAAATGCCCCAATTTAAATAGACCTGAGTTCCACAGCTTCTAATATGATGCACAAACCAGCCTTGAACTTGTGACCTTCAGGTTGTAAGCCAGTCACTTTCCAGAATAAAATTATTATGCAGTAAATACTGCAACTGGAGAAAATGCCACTATGGCAGCACTGAAAATCGATGGTTATCATGGAGACCAGTGTACTTGCCTCAGAAAATAACTCAATATGTAACATTTCTCACAAACATGGAGCCAATAGCACAAAGCCTGACTCTAAACTAACTCCTTTGTAAAGGTGCTGAAAAAAGGAATACCTGTACTGCCAAAACAAATAGAGTTCTGATAACAAAAAAAGTTCCACAAAAGTAGTGAAGGAAACTTTCAGGGTGGTGTTTTTTTTTTTTTTTTTAAGTAACTGCCCTCTGTGAAAAAACTGAGGGGACTGTAGCTCTCTAAATGAAAGATATCTAAGAATATGGGAATACTAATTAGGCCCTTTCAGAAGACCTAACACACATGGTGCATTGCCCTGATGCTGTTCACTGGTTCCCACACTAGGAATAGCATTTAACCAACTCTGGAACTATAAGTAAAATCTCACCACAGACAGCGTGGCCTTTTGGTGACTGCTACCACCAATGAATCCACTTTAGCCAAACATAGCTTTTCCAGCTCAGGCGTGGAAATGGGGTAAAGACGTCATACAGCCATCACCACTCGAATGACAATTTCTGGGGTGACCCACTGAGCAGAAATTACTTCCTGTATGGCCTCATGCACTGGAAAAAAGACTGCAGCAATATTCTAGTGCTCACCATTTTAAGATTAGCAGATGCAGGTGTAGCAGGATCAGAAGAAGAAATATTAAAAACCTGGAGAGCCTTAGTATAATGGAAGGCAACTCTTCCTTATATGAAAAACCTGCACCATGGTGGGATCATCAGATTCCTCTGTAAACAGCTCCCCCTCCTCCAATTCCTCTTGCATCTGGAAGAAACAGACTACCCTGAAATGACTCCCTCAGAATGAAAGTGGGGGAGCAATAGTCCCTACTGCTGCATGGAGTGCAAATATCTCCTCCGGGACAGGGCCCATCAGTGGAGACTGTGAGGCAGGGAACAAGCCATAAATCTCCAAAGGCTGAGCTGAAAAGGAACTGTCAGTTCCCTTACCGGACGTCTGCAACATATAGACATTATGGAGCAGCAGAATGAGCTCGGGGGAGGGGGGAGGGGGACCCCCAGAGCGGCCAACATGTGTCTAAGGACCTTTGAAGCTGTGCTGCCAGCAGTGCTGCTCCCAAATCACACTGCTGTATAAAAGGCTGCCGGATCACTTGAGGCCTCCCCGAATATGGCTCCTTCTGCCAGAAGAGAGACTGTACAGCCACGCAGACACTGCCCCAATGCTGCCCCCTGCTGCCCACAGTGGGACCAGCATTTAACAACTTCAGCAGCTAACTTCTAAAAGTTAGGTAATCATCTGTAAACTTGATTGATTTAGGAAGAGAATTCCAAATTTTGTTGCCTTGATAGGAGAAATTAGCAGAGTGAATTGTTTTATATATCAATATTACAGACAGGGAAATGTAAGACAAGATATTCTCTAGATGATGAAACAACATTATGAGGGGGTAATTCAATAAGATTATTCATATTTGTATTTATTTTAATAGTTCATTGTAAGCCGCTTTGAGGCTGCAAACATGTGGCAAAAGGCGGGATATAAATGACCTAAAATAAATAAATAAAATAAATAAATAAATATGATGGGGCTTGACCAAACAGAATTTGGTGAATGAAAATGCATAATTTGAAAGATATTAGATCTCCTATTGGTAACCAATGTAGCTCATATAAAAGAAGAGTGGCTTTGGCAAAGCGAGATCTACATAAAAGATGAGCAGCAGTATTTTGAGCTGTTTGTAATTGTTTTAGAAGACCACCTTTAAGTCCAGCATAGATGGAATTGCAATAGTCGAATATGGTGAGGACAAGGGATTGAACTAAAGTACGAAAGACAGATTTAGAGAAAAATGGCCTCAATCTCTTTAGCTTCCAAAGAGGGGCATTTTCGATAGAACATCTAAATCAGAATTTTCCGAACAGGAAAGAAGGTCATTTTCGAAAAAGATAGACATCTATCTTTTATATTCAAAAATACTATGGATGTCTTGTGATTTGGACGTTTTTTATTTGGGTCCATTTTCAAACAAAAAATGTCCAAATGCTAAACATCCAAAACAGAGGAGGAGTGGCTTAATGGTTAGTGCAGCGGGCTTTGATCCTGGCAACATGGGTTCAATTCCCACTGCTGCTTCGTGTGACTTTGGGCAAGTCAAATGCACAAGGGGCATTTTTGGATATGATATCTAAGTCTGAATTTGAACGTTTTTTGTAAAACATCCAAAATCAGAACAGGAAAGGTCATTTTCTACAAAATCTATCTTTTCCTTTTGAAAATGCTGTTTGGAAAAACGTTTTGTGATGTTGCGATTTTATTTTTGGTTTTTGAGGGCTCACAGTTTTCTCCACAAGTGTAACAAGTAGGGGGAGGTAGAAGCTTGGGTCCACCTGTCTGCAGTGCACTGCACCATTACTAGACTACTGCAGGGACCTGCATGCTATTCTAATGGACCTGAGTATAACACCTGAGGCTGGCAAGTAATATTTTTAATCTCGTTTTTTTTGGGGTGGGAGCGGGATAGTGACTGCTGGGGGAGTAAGGGGAGGTGATCCCCAATTCCCTCCAGTGGCCATCTGGTCATTTGGGGCACCTCTTGTTTGGAGTAGAGGAGTAGCCTAGTGGTTAGTACAGCAGACTTTGAGCCTGGGTAAGTGGGCTCAGTTCTCACTGCAGCTATTCATTATAAAAACAGGTCTAGCTCAAAATGTCTAAGTTTTATTCTTGGACGTTTTTGTTTTGTTCCATTACGGCTGAAAGACGTCTAAGTCTTAGGAATGCCCAAGTCCCACCTTGAACACACCCCTGGCACATCACCTTGAGATTTAGATGTCCTTCTGACAGACTTCAGAGAAAAACGTCTAAAAAGAGGTTTCGAAAATACTGATTTGGACGTTTTTGTGAGATAAATATCCAAACGCAGACCTATGTCACTTTTTGGACGTTTTTCTCTTTTGAAAATGAACCTGAAAGTGAGTGAAAGACACTTGAGGTCAACTTAGAGACTTGGTTTTCAAGGGTGAGAAAACAATCTGTTGTGACTCCCAAGATTTTCATTGATGACTCAAGGGAATAGGTTTTGTTCTTAATAGTAAAGTCACCAAGATTCATAGGATGGTGAGGGTTAGTTATAATTAGAAACTTAGTTTTATCCATATTAAGTTTTAGTTTGAAATTAGAAGCCCATGATTCCTTAAGTTTTATCCCTAGACTAATCATGTGAGTTATGTCAAGCAATTCCTTAGAGAATGGAATATAATTGGTAACATCATCAGCATATATGTATGGCGAAAGACCATGTTTTTCTAAAAGATGACCAAGAAGTATCATCATAATGTTAAACAAGATGGGGGAGAGAGGGGAACCCTGAGGGGATCCCACAGCCAGGAAACCATGTGGAAGAAAGTACACCTGATTGATTGACTTGATACGACCTAGATCTTAAGAAGCCAGAAAACCATTTCAGATTCCGTAAGTCAAGAATATTTAAAAGAATATTACGATCAACAGTATCAAAGGCATTGAAGTATTGCCAAAACTTAATTCTCTCCTAAAGTTAGCTAAGAGGGTGGTAAGCACAATTTCTGTACTTTAAGAGGGCCTAAAACCATATTGTGAACTATGCTAAATGGCATGAAGCTAGAGATACTCCATAAGTTGGCACATAACAAATGCTTCCATTACTTTAACAAGAAGAGACTACTGGTCTATAGTTGGAAACTAAACTTAGGCTAGTTTGGGTATTTTTAGGTATAGGATTCAAAATAATATTGCCATTGTCAGAGGGAAAGAAACCTTGAGACAACATCAAAGTACGATTCGAGTGCAAATGATGTAAGAATAAATCAGGAGCTGACTTGAGGAGCTAAGTAGGGCACGTATCAAGCAGACAATGTGAATATGTGTATTTGCGTAACACATGATTGACCTGATCAGTAGTGATTGGATGAAAAATGGACCAGATTCTATCTGATTGAGAATGAGGCAGAAAAGGATCATGTAAATAGAGAACATAGTCTATAGATGAAGGAGTATTGTTAAGTTGTAGTCTGATTTTAGCTATTTTCTGTTTAAAATAAGTAGCCAAGTGGTCAGCAGTAGGTGTGGGATCAGTTGAATTGGTTATTAGTTGAGTGTCCAATAAACTATTAACTAATGAGTAAAGTTTCCTTGGGTTGACTATTGTATCACCAATGAATTTGGATAGTAGAAGGTTTTCGCTTTTGAGATCGTACCTTTGTAATTTTCAAACATTTTTTCCGAGCAATCCATTGTTCAGTGGATATGTCTACTACTACTACTACTTATCATTTCTATTAGCCCAAATTCTCTCCTGTCTCCTGCATTTATGTTTCATTTGTAAAAGGAACCAAGGAGATAATCTTTTTGGACAAGATTTGACAGTCACAGGTCCAATAACATCAAAGACTGCTTTACAAGTATCATTCCATTGCTGAATGAAATTCAGGGAAGGGTTTGAGGTAAGTAATGCACTGAATGACTCACTGGACCAGAATTTTAAAGGGTAAATTTTTCCTCTAGTTTTAAAGGAATGTAACAAATTTTGGGATTTAGAATGACAATTAATTTTCTTCCAGTGCAATTTAAAAAAGAGGCTACTGTGATATGATATGACCAATGTATTGGGGTCCAATGAAAATCGGAGATGAAAAATGTAGTTGGGTCTATAAATTTAGTTGCTAATATATCTAATTGATGACCTTTAACATGAGAGGACTTCCATTGAAAAGTGAGAATTGCCAAACATTAAGGAATTCTAGGAAACTCTTGGTATATTGGTTGGTAATGTTTTCAAGATGTAACATCTCCAACCATAATGATATTACCATTATTAATACACGTATTGGAGATGAATTCGGTAAGATCATTGTCAAATAAGTTCCAACAATTAGGAGGACAATATAACATTAGAAGGGATAGGTTTAAATAAAGAATCGCAAGAATACAGAACAAGTAACAATTTCCAGATTAGAATTTCCCTCAACAACCATTAATCTCGCCTAGAGAAATGCTAAAAAATTATTTTCAAGAAGTTTTGGAGGTTGAGGAAAAAGACATACCACCATTCTCACAGGTCTATTATTTACCTGTGAGAGGAATAGAGAATCAACAAAGAAATGAACAACCTTTGGACGTTTCAGCTCTGCTTGAAATGTCTGATACAGCACAGATAACAGCCACAACATTATTGGTTACTGTGGTGCTTTCCTTGGACAAGGCCTGGATTTTAAGGAAATTCTTTCAAAAGAGGGAAAAAAATTTTCGTGGTTTGCATATTAGTGTTTTTCCAGACCTTGCCAAGGAAACACAGAAACGTAGGAAACAGTTCTTGCAAATGAAGCAAGAAGTATTGCAATCGGGTGCCACATTCTATCTTAAACATCCGTGCAAGTGTATAATTAATTATCAATCTGTGAAGTATGTTTACTTTGATCCTGAGCAACTTTCCTCTTTTATAACAGCTAGACGCACCCCAATATAATTTTGTAGGACCAAAACATGTCTGTTTCTTATTTTTTATTTAAATAATATATCTTGATTTGTCTCCAGTCTAGGGATATTGGACTCCTATTATGGACTTTTAGGAAGCTATAATATATAAATTCTTAATTAACAATGTTAACTGAATATGTTGTTCTTTATAGCCGATCTTTTCTGTTACAAGTGATATACTTGTGTATTATATGTTATAATTATAAATAAACAATTAAAAAAAACAATTTCCAGATTAGGAGATTGAAATTCAGAGATCGTTTTCACCTCAAATAAAGATTTATAGATGATAGCTAAACCACCTCCCCTTTTTTTAGCTCTAGGGAAATGAAGAACAGAAAAACTGGGTGGGCATACTTCTAGAATAATAGGATCATCTTTTGCATACAGCCAAGTTTCAGAGATTATAGCAAAATCAAATTGAGCATCAGTTATCCAATCTTTAATAATTACAGCTTTGTTAACAACCGATCGAGCATTGATATAACCTACAGACAGAGAAAAATAAGAACAAGTAAAGTTGCTTGACCGTGAGACTTTAATTAACTGGCATTTATTACAAAAGCTTTTGGAGCCTTTTTTAGTATGATGTTTAGTAGAAGGCATATTGTTCTGATCGTTGTGATTCAAACAGCTAGGAGAAAAACCAGTGGGATTCCTTTGTTGATAAGTTGGTAACCAATAAGAATAATAATATCTTGTAGAATGTATCACTGGGATAGCAAAATAGAAATCAAACCCATTAGTAGAATGAATTAAGTGTCTAGACAGAATAAGAAAAGAAATTACATAGAGGGGCATTTTCGAAAAGGATGTGCAAGTTTTGATTTGGACATCCTTGCAAAACATCCCAAGCCAGAGGCAGGGAAACCTGCATTTTCAAAACAAGATGGACGACCATCTTTTCTTTCGAAAATAACGTCAGGGACGTCCAAATCCTTAAAGTTCGCAGTCCCTAGATTTGGACGTCCCTAGACATGGACGTTTCCAATTTTCGGCGATTTTCGAAACCAAGGAGGTCCATCTCAGAAACAACCAAATGCAAGCCATTTGGTCATGGGAGGACCCAGCATTTTTAGTGCACTGGTCACCCTGACATGCTCCCAGGTATATAGCTCCCTTACCTTGTGTGCTGAGCCCCCCAAAACCCACTACTCACAACTGCACACCACTACCATAGCCCTTACGGGTGAAGGGGGGCACCTAGATATGGGTACAGTGGGTTTTGGAGGGCTTGCTGTTTCCTGCACAAACGTAACAGGTAGGGGGGGTGCTGGGTCCACCTGTCTGAAGTGCACTCACCCACTAAAACTGCTCCAGGGACCTGCGTATGACATCTGAGGCTGGCATAGAGGTTGGCACAAAATATTTTAACAGATGTTTTTTGAGGGTGGGAGGGGCTTAGTGACCACTGGGGGAGTAACGGGAGGTCATCCCTGATTCTCTTCAGTGGTCATCTGGTCATTTCGGGCACCTTTTTGTGCCATAGTCGTAATAAAAAGAGGTCCGGGTGAAAACGTCCAAGTGCTCGTCAGAGACGTCCTTCTTTTTTTCGATTATGGGTCAAGGACGTCCAAGTGTTATGCATGCCCAATTCCCACCTTCGCTACACCTCCGACACTCCCCCTTGAATTTTGGCTGTCCCTGCGATGGACTGCAGTTGGGGAAGTCCAAAATCGGCTTTCCATTATACCGATTTGGACATTTCTGTGAGGATGTCCATCATCCGATTTATGTCGAAAGACGGGCATCCCTCTCTTTCAAAAATGAGCCAATAGTAACATAGTAAATGACAGCAGATAAAGACCTGTACAGTCCATCCAGTCTGCCCAACAAGACAAACTCATTTACATGGTATATGATACTTTATATGTATACCCGAGTTTGATTTGTCCTTGCCTTTCTCAGGGCACACACAGTAGAAGTCTGACCAGCACTCTTCCTGTACTAAGTTCTGAAGCTAACGTGGAAGCCCCTTAAAATTTACACTCCAGCCCAGCCCTATCTATTCAGTCACAATCAGGGCATAGACAGTACAAGTCTGCCCAGCTCCCATTTTGTTTCCCAATTACCGGCGTCGCCACCCAATCTCCACTAAGATTCTGCGGAGCCATTCCTTCTAAACAGGATTCCTTTGTGTTTATCCCACGCATGTTTGAATTCCACTACCGTTTTCATCTCCACCACCTCCCCTGGGAGGGCATTCCACATATCCACCACCCTCTCCGTGGAAAAAATACTACCTGACATTAGTCCTGAGTCTGCCCCCCCCCCCCTTCAACCTCAATTCATGTCCTCTAGTTCCACCGCCTTCCCGTTTCCAAAAAAGGTTCATTTGTAGATTAATACCTTTTTTTACATCAAAAAATGTTTGAAAATATCATATGAGTGAGTCTCCCTCTTTGCAAGGAACTTAAAAATGCAATTCCTATTTTCTTTAACTTATGAAAGGACCTCAAATCTCCTACTGGGGAAACTACTGCAAATGTCAATCTGCAAGTATAAATCTTAGCCCCATTCTTATAAGGAGTCAATTACTATCACAGGTCCTAGTGGAAGAAGAACAGGAGAAAAACAGACCAGACTTAAAAAACTCACCTTTATGTGGATCTAAAAAACTCTCTGTCTTCTACACCACTATAACTATACAGCACAGTGAGACCACCCACATAGACTAAATCACGAATCTTTACTAATGAACCCAGATCTGACCCTCGTAACTCTAAATCAATAAATCAGTCCCCCTAGATTCAAGAGCGTTTTCAAAATCCTTCAGCTGTTCAACAACCATAAAAAACATGCACAGCACTTTTACTTATCCTAAATGTTCAGCTCCTGACAGGATGACTTGACACTCCAACTGTGGAAGAATCCCTCGCTGTCCACAGGTTTGTACTGAAGGGGCCGCTCACAATGCCCTTGACGAAAAACAATCCTTAGGGTCTGTAAAAGTCTCAGTTCATTCATGAATCCATCTCAGTTCTCCCTTCTCATATCTCCCTTCAACAAGTGCGCCTCGTTTCGCCCAATTACTGGCTGCCTCAGGAAGGGCACAATCAATAGTCCCACACCGGACTAGACTATCCAAATGTCCAAATCGCTCTCCACAAAGATGGCGTAGCTGGAATGCCACAGCGTCTCTGCTTTTAAATTAAGCCGCATACCCGCTCTTTGTCTTGGCCACTCCCCCTCTCTTACTCACCCTATAGGAACGCAAATCACATACCATTTTTATACCTTTCCTTTGCACCACTTCCAGTCTTTTTACATCTTTAGCAAGATACAGCCTCCAAAACTGAACACACTACTCCAAGTGGGGCCTCACCAATGACTTGTAGAGGGGCATCAACACCTCCTTTCTTCTTCTGGTTATGCCCCTCTGTATGCAGCCTAGCATCCTTCTGGCCACGGCCGTTGCCTTGTCACTGTCATGGTTGTGGTCGTGCCCTTATGTCCAGACCTACTGTTTCTCTGTGACCTCTCCAGTCTGCCTTTTTTCCTGTTGTTGTTATTCCTGTTAGCCAAGCCTCACTTTGGTCTCCCTGCTTCTGCTTCATTTCCTACTTGTGACATCATCAGCCTACTCCTTTATAAGGACCCAGGGAGCTTTCCTGCATTGCCTTTGCAACACGTCTATTTTTCCCTTTTTTTGTTGTACCGTTATTTGATTCTGAGGGAACTGGTCTTCTTGTTAAGCTGTGTCTCTGGGCACAGCTCTGAGCCCTGTGTGTGTGGTTTTGGTTTGAATCTGTATGGATTACTTTCCTGTTAGGTTTGCTCTTCAGCAAAGCCCTCTTCTGTTTCTCTGTGTGTGCTGTTCTGGTTTGAATCTGTATGGATTATTGCCTGTTAACTTTGCTCCGAAGCAAAGCCCTGTTCTGTCTTTGTGTGTGTGTGTGTGTGTGTGTGTGTGTGTGTGTGTGTGTGTGTGGTTCTGGTTTGTACCTGATTAGATTCCTTCCTTGTTATCTAGGCTCTCCAGCTTAAGCCTGTTCTGTTTCCTTGTGTGGTTTCCCTTGTTACCTTTCACTGTTCAGAGAGCCGGTTGTTGCCAGCCCAGCTACTTTCCTTGATTACCTTGCTTCTGTGCAGCTGGGTATGCTCTTTCTCTGGCTGCCTTTCCTTTCCCTACCTGGCTGTGGGTGCTGGCTGAATTCTGGTAAGAACATTGTTTGTTTTCCCTTTGTTTGCTTTAAACCTTTGACTGCAGTGTAAGCCCTGCTTCTTTCTGACTTGTGTATTAAAAGCAGCCCTTCCCTTTAGCCTGCTTTAACTCAGTCTGCTGTGTTTTTCTTCTGATTCTTGTGAGCATTGCTCCTTATCTGATTTGTGTATGTAAAGGCAGCGTTCCCTGTTTGCTTGCTTTTCCCTTTGTCTCTAGTGTCTGTTATTTGACTCTGTGGCACAGCCTTGTGTATTCCTCTAAGCAGCTTCCCTTTACCCTTGTGTGTTGTGTGGCCAGCCTTGTGTATCCCTGAGTGCTGTATGGTACAGCTTACAGTGTTCCTTCATGAGTGGCTTCCATTATCCTTGAGTTCTGTATGGCATAACTGTGAGTGTTCCTTTGTGTGGCCTTGTCTTGAGTTTTTACTGTGTGCTTTCTGTTTGAGTTCTCTCTGCGAGGTTTGTGGTTGTGTTTGAGTGGATTGCTTTTTCGTTTAGCTGTGACTACTAGCGCAGCCTTGAGTGGTCTCTCTGTGTGGCACGAGTGGGCCGTTCTTCCGTTTAGCTGTGTCTAGTACCACAGTCCTGTGCATCCTCTCTGTTTGATTCTGTTTGAGTGGGTGGTCCTTCTGTTTGCTGTGACTACTAGTTCAGCCTTGAGCTGCCTCTCTGTGTGGCATGAGTGGACAGCTTTTCCATTTAGCTGGGACTACTAGCTCAGCCTTGAGCTACCTCTCTGTGTGATTTCTGTTTGTCTTGGTTAGGATTATTCATTTGTAGCTGTAGTTCTAGCACAGCCCTGAGCGTCCTCTCTGTTTGGTTCTGTTTGTGTTTGAGTGGGGGGTTCTTTTGTTTAGCTGTGACTACTAGTGCAGCCTTGAGAGGTCTCTCTGGGTGGCACAAGTGGGACGTTC
Organism: Microcaecilia unicolor; assembly: GCF_901765095.1. Lineage (NCBI taxonomy): Eukaryota > Metazoa > Chordata > Amphibia > Gymnophiona > Siphonopidae > Microcaecilia > Microcaecilia unicolor. The sequence continues at coordinate 217,587,139 of NC_044036.1, forward strand.
TTCTGTTTAGCTGTGTCTACTGGCACAGTACTGTGCATCCTCTCTGTTTGATTCTGTTTGAGTGGGTGGTTTTTCTGTTTGCTGTGACTACTAGCTCAGCCTTGAGCTGCCTCTCTGTGTGGCATGAGTGGACAGCTTTTTCATTTAGCTGGGACTACTAGCTCAGCCTTGAGCTACCTCTCTGTGTGATTTCTGTTTGACTTGGTTAGGATTATTCATTTATAGCTGTGGTTCTAGTTCAGACCTAAGCTACCTCTCTGTGTGATGTCTGTTTGATTTGGTTAGGACATTTCATTTATAGCTGGGGTTCTAAGCCCAGTCCTATGCTGCCTTCCTGTGTTGTTTTCTTATCTTTTTCTTTTATTTGTGGTTTCTACCATGTGAGTCTAAGTGGGGTTATCTTTTCCCCTTCAGTTTCTTTGTGCCTGTGTGTAGGGTCTTTTGAACCCTTGTTTGTGGCTCTGTTTAGTGTGTGCACTGCTTGAGTAGTACTTGCTCAAGAGATTCTGTTCTGTTTGTTTTCCCTTCCCTCTGGTATGATTCGGTTCCAGTTGAGCCATGAGGCCCATACGCTTAGACTCTGTACGAGTGGGTTCTGGATCGGCCTTGCGGCCTGCCTGAGAGGTCTAGCTCCCTTTTCTATTGGTGGTGCTTGTTGCTTGTCTTGAGTGTGCTCTATTTGCCATGTCTGGTATCCTGTTTGTATTCAGTGCCTGGTTCGCCTATGCTCTGCGCCTCCCCAGAGGACTTGTCTGCTGCAGCCTGGATGCAGCCCAAGGGCTCACCATCCCGGGTTCCGTGACAGTCGCATTGCTTCTTCACGTTTAGATTCTCAGACACCAACACCCCAAGGTCTCTCTGCTGAGTTTGAAGGAGTGGAACGCCGGTACTACCTGAATACTACTGATCAACAGGACAACCTCATGTTTTGTGCCTACTGATGGACTTTTACTTATGCACTCTACCTCTGCTTTTGGCTGTTTGGCCACACCTTATTACTGCACTGGACATTTGTGCCTTATCCAGTTTTACTGTTTACTAACAAAAGAAGTTTGCTGTTTACTAATGTACAGACAGAATGCAGGACTATTAGACATATAGCTTGTAACAGTAGTTTGCAAGGCCTATACAAGACCAGCTTGCACGTAGCAACGCCATCTGAATAGGCGACCTTGGAGGGTGCTGACACCCCCCCTGCATTCCTGAGCCGCACCTTATCTCCTGTGCTAGAAAGGAGCATTGTGTGTGTACAGAATAAGCTGCTAAGTTTCGTTTTTCTTGCCAGTATCATTTCAGTGTTATGACGTGTGTACGTACTGGGACTACAATTTTGTACTGTAAGAACTACAAATGTTTACTGCGCATGATAGTTGTGACGTGTAAGGGGCCAAATGCGCAGGCCCAGTAGGGAAGTATAAATGTAAGTGTCAGATGATTTATGACACACAGTGTCCCGAGGCTACTCGGTGCTGTTCACTTGCTAGCAATAAAGTTGCCTTGTTTGGAACCAAAATTTGCCTTTCGTCTCCTGATTTCCCACCTGTTTCATTGGCGACCCAGATGGGACAGAAGTAGAAAGGGGAATCGGATTATATTCTTCCCCTCCCCCACTGCGGTCGGATCGGGTCATCGACCCCCACCTGAGAAGGTGGTGAGTGGCCACCGCTGATTTCAGCGTCCATCTCCCGGAGGAGGGCCGATCCACTCCGCCTGACTGTAGAGGGGGCTGTGTGGTTCCGACAAGGCACCTTTTTCCATTTCAGAGAGAAGCGTACGACGGCGCAGCCTGCGACCCCGGCGGACAGGCGAGTATACTCTACGTAGTGACCGGCCCAGTAAGGACCGAAGAAGAGGCGTGATCACCCTCTTTTAGCCAGTGACTAATACGGACTATTGGTATCCGACTAGGTCCCGAAACTCACTAGGCTCCGGCGACGAAACCGAGCGGCGAACGAACGGGGGGGGTTTCTTGTGGCGTATGAAAGTGTGTGAGTGGGCTTGCAGTTCCAGGCCGGGCGACCGCGTCCTGGTCAGGCCGAGTGTTGACCCTTCTGTGTCTGGTGGAACGAGACCCCTTACTCCTCCACCTCCCCTTTCCCCCTTTGTCCGTCACCTGTCCTTTGGCACTCAGGTTAGGATGGGCGGGGGTGGGTCTTCACCGTTAGATTTAATGACGGAACACTTTAGCGAAGTGTTCGACATAGATAAATGTAGCAGGGCCGGGATGATACAGAGATGTCAATTTATGTGGCCAGGGCTAGGAATTGCTGGATGGCCCCCGGAAGGGTCATTCGAGTATGAAAAAGTGGCGGCGGTCATGAATATTGTTATAATTGAGGGAAACCCAGGCTGTCCCGAGGACATTCCATACATAGAAGCGTGGTTGGATGTAGTCCGGGATCCGCCGGCCTGGGCCCAACGGAAGGTAGAAAAGGCCGCCCTTATGTTGGTAAAGCAGAGAAAAGGCCGGAAAACCAAACTTAGAACCCTGCCGACCCATGCCTTCGCTCTCCAAAGCTCGGCAACCGCTGCCGTCCCGAAGGCCGCAGGGACCGCCCCCATACGGCCTACCGCCCCTAGCACTGAAGCCACTGAGACCACGCCCCCTGCTACCAGAGTTAAGGCAGGAACTACGCCCAGTACTACCAACACACTTTCTAGAAAGAAACCCCCAAAGAAAACCGCAGGGAAAGTTCAGGGTTTGGCCGAGAAGAAGCCTCCAAAAGCCCCGATACTTGCTACGGCGGAAGCATACGAAGACGACATTGCACCGCCGCCCTATGCTCCTATGTACCCTGACCTTACGGGCCTAGCAGAAGGCCCCGCTGACGCCGAGACTTCAGGGTCAGAGTCGGACGCCGGGGAGACGTCTCGCCCAGCCTCACCTGAGTCACCTGGCCTCGCAACCACACGGAAGAGTAAACGGGTTGTGAAGAACATTACTCGGTTCCCCCAATCGAGTCCGCAACAGGCCCTTCCGTCCAGCCGAAAAGGGGGAACCTCTCACTTATTCCCAGTTCGACAGTCCACCACCTATACCCCTAACCCGGCAGAAGGGGGGGGCCAGCCCATCGAATCAACAGTTTATAGCCACGTTCCCTTCTCAAGTGCCGATTTGTATAACTGGAAATTCCATGGGCCGTCCTACGACCAGAAACCCGAGCAGCTGATAGAGCTGGTGGAAGGCATTATATACAGTTATAATCCAACTTGGGCAGACCTTAGGCAGTTGAGCGCCCACATCCTGACCTCTGAAGAACGCCGCCTTTTACAACAAAATATGGAGCAAGCCATCCGGGATGCGAATCCGGCCCATGCCAATTTACAGAACCTACTAGAAACGGAGGCGCCCATCGCTGCCCCTACGTGGGACTACCGAACCGCCGAAGGCCAAACCTTTATCCGCCGATACCAGCAGGCGTACCTGGCCGCCTTAAAGAAGGGGAAGCAGAAGGTTACCAACATGGGAAAAATCCACAGTGTGGTTCAACAAAAGGACGAGAGCCCAGGGGACTTCCTTGAACGACTTATGGAAGCATTCAGGAGGCACAGCCCGATAAATCCCGAGGACCCTAAAAACCTCCCAACCGTGGTTATGAGTTTTGTTAGCCAGTCGGCACCGGATATACGAAGAAAGCTACAGAGAACAGAGGGGTTCGAAGGGATGAGCCTCAGCCAACTGAAAGCTATAGCTGATCGCGTGTTCGGATATCGCGACCAGGAGGAAAAGGTGGAGGCCCGGAAGGAATCGACCAGACGGATGCGGGAGAAGGCAGATGTGTTGGCCACGGTGCTGGAAGAACGAATGAGGTCTAGACCAAAGGGAAGGGGCAGGAGAACAAGAGGAACGCGGTCCCCCATAGGGCGTAACCAGTGTGCAAATTGCCGACAAGAAGGACACTGGTGGGCTGATTGTCCAGAGGAGATACGGGACAACCCGAGAGAAGAGGAATCATGGGACCGGCAGAGAGAGGAGGAGACCGGCGACCGTACGGGGGCCCCTAGGCGAGGCCGTGGAAGGGGCCGAAGAGAGAGAGGACGGGATGACCGGAGGGAATGGCAGATGGCTGTGGACGCTACCCGAGACGGCACAGCATGAAGGAACCGGGAGGGCAGAGTCCCCACTGACCCTCTGGTGGAAATTCGGGTGGGGACAGAATCTATGAAGGCCTTACTAGACACGGGGGCCCAGCGATCTGTTATCACCACTGCCATAGCCCCAGCCACGAAAGAAACTATACCGATTGTGGGAGCCTCCGGGAAATCCCTTGCGGCCCCCCTCCTCAAAGAGCGCCAAGTCCAGATCGGAGGGACGATGGTGTCCCATCAGTTCATACACATCCCTGGATGCCCGGTCCCTTTGATTGGTCGAGACCTACTCTGTAAGCTCCAGGCCACCTTGAAGTTCAAGACTACGGGTGAAGTGGAAGCTTGCTTTGAAGATCGGCCAGTAACACTTATCTGTCCAGTAAGAGAAGAATGGAGACTACACGCTCCCCCAACTGTGGGACCCGGCGACTGCCGTTACGATCAGAACACCCCTTTCGCCCAGCAGAGGCGGGCCATAATGGATGAAGTGCCTGATGTATGGGCGGAATTGAACCCCGGCGGACTGGCCGTTAACGCTATCCCCATCTGGATTGAGCTCAAACCGAATGCTCAAGTTGTCAACCAAGGACAATACCACATCCCCTATGCAGCCCGGCACAGTATGCACACACATCTACAGAAACTCCTTCAACAGGGAGTCCTTAAACCAATCAGATCCGCATGGAACACCCCATTGTTGCCCGTTAAGAAGCCAGGAACATCCGAGTACAGACCCGTCCAGGACCTGAGGAAAGTCAACAACCAGGTAGCCGACATAGTTGCCCTCGTACCAAACCCATACTCCATCCTAGCCCAAGTGCCATCTCAGACCAAGTGGTACAGTGTCATTGATTTGAAGGACGCCTTCTTCTCCATCCCCCTCGCCGCCGACAGCCAGAAATTGTTTGCCTTCACGTGGGAAGACTTGCAGACGGGAACTAAGCAGCAATATACATGGACCCGTCTTCCCCAGGGGTTCAAGAACTCGCCTACCCTCTTCGGCGACCAACTCGCCCAGGACTTGAAAACGTATCAGGTCAAGTATGGGCCGGTTGTCCAATACGTGGATGACCTGTTGGTGGCCCGTGAAACGTACACGGACTGTGCAGAAGCTACCCTTTACCTCTTGAAGACCCTGGAAGCCCAGGGGTACCGGGCCAGTCGCAAGAAGGCACAGATATGCGAGATCGAGGTCGAGTATCTGGGGTTTCGCCTCCGAGAAGGAACCCGAAGGCTCGGTATCCCCCGAACCCAAGCCATCCGCAACCAACCCACTCCTGCAAATAAGAAGGAACTACGGGCACTCCTCGGAGCCGCTGGATATTGCCGCATTTGGATCATCAATTTTGCCATCCTGACCCACAGTTTGTACGCCAAACTGAAAGGACCTGAACTCGAGGGTCAAAATCTCCAGTGGGAGAAACACGAACTGAAAGCCCTTCAGGACCTCAAGGAGGCCCTTGTGGCCCCACCAGCGCTCGGACTGCCAGATGTGACTAAGCCGTTCTACTTGTTCATCGACGAGAAGAAGGGATTGGCACTTGGAGTCCTCACCCAACTGGTCGGCACCTGGCAACGCCCTGTGGCATACCTCTCCAAGAGTATGGACAATGTGGCACGAGGATGGCCGGGCTGCCTACGAAGCATTGCGGCTGCTTGTCTCCTGATACACGAGGCAAATAAACTCACGTTTGGCCAAACACTTTTTGTGACCACACCCCACACCATCCGCGGCCTACTCGAGAGCCACGGACCCAGATGGATGACCAACTCCCGATTGGTCAAATACCAAGCCCTCCTGTGCGAAAATCCAGAGGTGCGGATCCTGGACACAACCAACCTTAATCCCGCCACCCTCCTTCCGGCCCCTGAACCACCACTCCACGACTGTGAAGAGGTAATGGCCACTGTGCACTCGAGCAGACCTGACCTGAAGGATCAACCCTGGCAAGGGGGCATCACCCTTTTTACCGATGGAAGCAGCCAGGTGATAAAGGGAATTCGAAGAGCTGGCTATGCGGTGGTGTCTGAGGACCATGTGATCGAGGCTATGGCTCTGACACCCGGTACATCAGCCCAGAAGGCGGAGCTGATCGCCCTCACCAGAGCCCTCCTGTGGGCTGAAGGAAAAGTTGTCAACATTTACACCGACTCCAAATACGCTTTCCTCACCCTCCAGGTGCACGGTGCCTTGTACAAGGAAAGGGGATTTCTGACAGCTGAAGGGAAAGGACTTGCAAATGCCGCTGAGATCTGCCAATTACTCGAGTCAGTATGGAAGCCGAAGAAGGTGGCTGTGATGCACTGCAGGGCCCACACTGGAAGAACGGACCCTATTGCCCGGGGAAATCAGCGGGCAGACGACGCTGCAAAAAGGGCAAGTCAGCTCCCCTACTCCTCTCACCCTTCTGACCCCGTACTCGTCGTCCAGCTCCCTATGGAGACCCCTATTTACACCCCCCAAGAAACGGAATGGGCCCAACAAGAGGGTCTACAGTCACGCAATGGCTGGTGGATACTACAGGATGGGCGCATATGGATACCCGAAGCCTTGGCCTGGACGGTGGCCAAGGAGGCTCACGACCGCACCCACCTGGGAAGGGACGCCCTGGGGCGCTTACTTGAGAAGACCTACTACATCAACAAACTATCCCGGTGGACCAAAAACGCTTCCAGCCGATGCGCGACTTGTGCCCGGAACAACCCTCGAACGGGGCCCGGCCCTATGCCAGGACATGTTCTCCGAGGCACCAGCCCTTTCCACGTGTGCCAGATTGACTTCACACACATGCCCCCGGCGCGCGGCTACAAAGCTATCCTCGTCGCCGTGTGTACCTACACCGGATGGATTGAAGCCCAGCCCACTAGAACGGAAATGGCTAAAGAAGTCACCTCCCTACTGCTTCATCAAATCCTACCCAGATACGGCCTCCCCAAGCAAATAAACTCTGACAACGGCCCCGCCTTCGCTAGTGAAGTAACACAACAGCTCAGTACCAGACTGGGCCTCGATTGGAAGTTGCATTGTGCCTGGAGACCCCAAAGCAGTGGAGTAGTGGAGAGGGCTAACCGATCCCTGAAGAACCAGCTTGCCAAGCTATGCCAAGAAGCAAAAGCCAAGTGGCCCGACCTGCTTCCACTGGCCTTGCTGCATCTTAGGTGTACCCCCAAGGCTACCGGCCTTACTCCCTACGAGATGATGTATGCTAGGCCACCACCACTACCCTCCTTTCCCGACTCCTTGCAGATACAGGGTGAGAGTTCCTTAGTGAAACAAATGAGAGCCTTACACCAGGTAGTGCAAGACATCCAGCAGTACACTGAAAGAGTAGCTCCCTTGGTCCTCACCAATCCTACGCACAGGTTCAGGGTGGGAGACGAGGTCTGGGTAAAAGAGTGGGATGAATCTGACTGCCTAAAGCCCAAATGGAAGGGGCCCTCCCTTGTTCTCCTAACGACCTCCACCGCTGTTAAAATTGCAGGAAGCCCAGTGTGGATACATTGGACCCGACTGAAACCTGCCGCTCCTACTAGCAGCCCCCTGAAGCGTTGGCGTGCGCACCTACATCCTGACGCTCCATTACGGCTGACTCTAAGAAATACGTGAACCATCATCAGATTCATGCCTGTCCAACAACAGGAACCCAGCTTCTGGACCCACTGCGTCTTTGGCTCTCTGTTTATCGCAGCCTTTATCGTGGGCCTCATTATCTTCTTGCTGCAAAGGCTCGGATACCTCCCACCACATATATAATGCTGACCATCTTCCTTCTCCTGTGTGCAGTTCCGAGCTATCCTGCCACCCTGAGCCTGAATTGCACTGAATGTTTGCGCCTCGTGCGCCACCGTATAGAGGGAGGATATCACCTAGTCACTACCCTCATTCACCAGACGCAGCCCCCGGAAGGCGATTGCCAGCTTCTCCCGACTTGTGCCCTCATCACTCCGAATGGCCTCCAACAGTTCCACAGATGCCTCCAAGGGAATCTCACTATCTGCCATAGCCCTACCAAACCCAGATACTACAATGTCACCCTCAGCGTAGGACTCCCTGCGTATGTGGCCGGACCTCCGGGAGTCGAGGGAGATGGCATTCTGTATTACATTAATTCCACTCGTATCCTTGTCGGTGGCATCCAAACTGTAGCAACCCTCACCTTCGACGTCTGTGCCGCCATGGACAAGCACCCTTGGTCTCGCAAGTGTGGTAGCCAGAGTTGGCGAGAGGCATACGTTAAGGACCACAAGTATGTCTGCCCCTTCAGTCCAGACATGAGATGCTGCTCCCCGTGGGTGTGGCTCCCATGCGCCGGCGACACTCGAGCCTCGGGTTGGGACCGAGTATGTGCTTATACGGGAGGAGGATATGCCGGATGCGCCGGCTTGGGCGAATTTCGTCGAGGTTCTGGTAACTATGTGTCCCTAGACTGGCCCATTCGAGGACACGACCTGCCCTGGAGAGGAACGTGGGGCCTCGGCATTGACGGCGGAGGAATGGATCCGTTGACATATATTACCATATATCAGAGTCTCGAAACGAAGCCTCCTACGCACTACCAGACTACTGTTGTCGGCTACCAAGACATATTTGATGAAATTGCTCGGGCTGAGCAGACCGAGACTAAATTCCCCATTTCCCCAGAAGCCCGGAATATGTTCCTCAATTTGGCTGAAAACATCGCCCTCTCCCTCGGAATTGCCAACTGTTTCGTTTGTGGAGGCACCGACATGGGTGAACAATGGCCCTGGGAAGCGAGAGAGATCCGACAACACACATGGGATGCACTCAACACCACCAACATTACCTTTCCCCAACGGCCGAAGCCGTACGAATGGGCCCTGAGAACAAATATCATAGGTACCCTCTGCGCTAGTCGAGCGCCATCGAAGCGTTACTCTGTACCAGTGGGAGACTCTGCTTGTACGGGGGTTCTTCAGTATAATGGCAGCCGGACGACCTGGTGGCAAACGGACAACCTGCCCGCCCCGGAGCCTATCTGGACAGAACCCACCTTGAACATGACATGGACATACGGAGGGAACGCTTCCCTCAAGTGGGTAGCCCCGGCGGGCTACTACTATATCTGCGGGCGCAGGGCCTACGAACAGCTCCCGGCCCGCTGGTACGGTACCTGTCTCTTGGGCACAGTCCGGCCTAGTTTTTTCCTTTTGCCCATACAAGTCGGTGAAACCCTGGGTATTCCCCTATACGTGGAAAAGGGGCCTGATAACCCGGCCACACGTAAACGGTCTTTCCCACCCGTCAAGCCCAAGGTCCAAATTGGAGACTGGAAAGACAACGAGTGGCCGCCTGAACGCATCATTCATTACTATGGACCGGCCACGTGGGCTGAAGATGGTACATACGGGTACCGTACCCCTATCTATATGCTGAATCGCATTATTCGCCTACAGGCCGTACTCGAAATCCTTACTAACGATTCGGCCCTGGCCCTCAATATCCTAGCTCGACAGAACACTAAGCTCATTACCGCCGTCTACCAAAATCGCTTGGCTCTTGACTACCTCTTAGCCCAGGAGGGCGGGGTGTGTGGCAAGTTTAACCTCAGTAATTGCTGCTTACAGATTGATGACCAGAGCCATGTCATCAGGGAGATAACTGACCGGATGGTCAAACTAGCCCACGTCCCCGTCCAGACCTGGAACAGTGCGTGGGATTGGACTTCCTCCCTCACCAGCTGGCTCCCAACCTCTGGGAGCCTGCAAGGCCTCCTCGTCATGGGTGGCCTGTTCTTGCTGTCCTGCCTATTAATACCTTTGTCTCTCCCCTTAGTTTTCAGGTGTCTCCGCTCCACCATGGAAAGCATCGCTGACCGCCGTGCTGCTGCCCAACTTATGGCTCTCCAGATGTACTCCCCCATTCCCCAGTCTGATGAAGCTGACGATGAAGCACCTTGTGGCTGATGTGCACTTTGCACCCCCTGAGTCATTCAATGGGCCATCCCCTTGTGCCAGCAAAAGACCGGCTACAAAGGGGGGGGGGATTCCACTAGGGGCCCTCCGTCTCAACCCCGGCGAAGTAACCAACGGCTGTGCAAGGGCTTAGGGCTCGCTTGTTGCCTCCCTCGCTAACTATCCTTGTCCTTTCTTTCCTTTTCAGGATTCATGGAGGTGATACTCTCCACCAGAATGGATGTTCAAGTATCAAAAGGGGGGAATGAAGGAGTGGAACGCCGGTACTACCTGAATACTACTGATCAACAGGACAACCTCATGTTTTGTGCCTACTGATGGACTTTTACTTATGCACTCTACCTCTGCTTTTGGCTGTTTGGCCACACCTTATTACTGCACTGGACATTTGTGCCTTATCCAGTTTTACTGTTTACTAACAAAAGAAGTTTGCTGTTTACTAATGTACAGACAGAATGCAGGACTATTAGACATATAGCTTGTAACAGTAGTTTGCAAGGCCTATACAAGACCAGCTTGCACGTAGCAACGCCATCTGAATAGGCGACCTTGGAGGGTGCTGACACCCCCCCTGCATTCCTGAGCCACACCTTATCTCCTGTGCTAGAAAGGAGCATTGTGTGTGTACAGAATAAGCTGCTAAGTTTCGTTTTTCTTGCCAGTATCATTTCAGTGTTATGACGTGTGTACGTACTGGGACTACAATTTTGTACTGTAAGAACTACAAATGTTTACTGCGCATGATAGTTGTGACGTGTAAGGGGCCAAATGCGCAGGCCCAGTAGGGAAGTATAAATGTAAGTGTCAGATGATTTATGACACACAGTGTCCCGAGGCTACTCGGTGCTGTTCACTTGCTAGCAATAAAGTTGCCTTGTTTGGAACCAAAATTTGCCTTTCGTCTCCTGATTTCCCACCTGTTTCAAGTTGAGCATACTAATCTCCCCCCTCATATTCGGTATCTCTCTTTTGGGTTTCTGCACCCCAAGTGCATCACTCTACACTTCTTGGCATTAAATTTTGACTCAACAGCTCAACCAGAAACCTTGCTACTAAATCAAAAAAACAAACAAAAAAAAAATAATAAAAACAATAATTAAATTAAATAATGTGCTCAGTTTTTTTTGGTGTGTTAAAGTGTCTCAAGGTTTTGAGAAGCATTTATACACAGTTCTCACATCATCGCACGTCCTACCACCAGCCAAATATTAATATTAAAAATATATCAAGATGAAAACAACTTTTGAATGTTTAAAGTCACTTAGCTTAGGTGCTGGTGCGAACAAAACTATAAATGTTCATAGAGTATTTTCTCAAAACAGCGCCCCAGTCATATTTCAGTCCATGGACGCTGATCTAGAACAGAGGCTCCAATAACACCTTTTCTTCTCAGTTCATGTGATGTGAATATCTAAATTCCCTGTTCCCATAATTATTGAAACCGATCCTTCAAGGATACCCAGAGTTTGGACAGTATAATTAAATTTTGACTGCCAGACCCTCGACCATTCTTCTAACGTTCGGAGATCCCTTCTCATCGTTTCTACTCCCTCCAGGATATCCACTCCATTGGCTATTTTCGTGTCATCCACAAAAAAGCACACATAAGTACATAAGTATTGCCATACTGGGAAAGACCAAAGGTCCATCAAGCCCAGCATCCTGTTTCCAACAGTGGACAATCCAGATCACAAATACCTGGCAAGATACCAAAAAGTACAAAACATTTTATACTGCTTATCCCAGAAATAGTGGATTTTCCCCAAGTCCATTTAATAACGGTCTATGGACTTTTCCTTTAGGAAGCCGTCCAAACCTTTTCTAAACTCCGCTAAGCTAACCGCCTTTACCACATTCTTTGGCATGATTTCAAACTTTGCATCACAGGGAGGATTCCGACGCCTCAGAGGTAAGCTGGTTACTATGGCCACCTCCTGCTGACATCAGCAACTGCTCCCGCTATGGAAGCAGGAGTGACAGGAAACAGCTGTGAGTTCAGCCAGCAAAACTGCAGCAATTTTAAAGCCGTAGAGAGTGTGCAGGGAAACAGCGGATCCAAATTGCTCAGTACAAATTTCATAGCACAGAGAATTTTCACTTCCATCCGCCTGCTGGAGAATACTGACTGACCAAGGAGCAACCCATCCTATAAGATAGTGCAGTTAAGTGCTCTCTATCTCCACCTGCTGGTAGATGGTCACAACCCACAAGTCTTTGGATTTATCTGCTGCTGATGCTAAGGAAACATCATTTTCTCTCATTTCAGAAAACATACAAACCTTCAATATATTTTATTGTTCAGAATAGAGCTTCTATAGAGCTGTTGCTAGACAAGCACCTTGGATAAATGTAGATTGCTGAGTCTCAGAGGGCCCTGCGAACTCTACTATTATCTGTGGCCGAATACCTCAAGCTTGCAGTTCACTTCTGAGCTCAGAGACAATTACTACTACTACTATTTAGCATTTCTATAGTGCTACAAGGCGTACACAGCGCTGCACAAACATAGAAGAAAGACAGTCCCTGCTCAAAGAGCTTACAATCTAGTAGACAAAAAATAAAGCATACAAATCAATTAATGTGTAGAGGAAAGAGGAGAGGAGGGTAGGTGGAGGCGAGTGGATACAAGTGGTTACGAGTCAAAAGCAATGTTAAAGAGGTGGGTTTTCAATAGTTCTAAACTATGGAGAGGAAAGGAAACTAAAAGGATTTTAAGACCCAGTAACCAGACAGATAGTAAGTACAAGTTACTTTTTTTTATTTTAAACCCAACTTGGGTTTAAACCCAATTTGGGGTATACAAAAAGGCAGTGTTGTTAACAAAATTGGTTCTTTTGTCACATAAATATAAATTCAAATAATTTTTGTAGTGGAACATTAACCATTAGTTATAATCTCTTAACAGGTAAAGTAATATACATTTAGAACAACAGTAAGTATTGAACAAGTTATATTGCTTTCTTCTTTCTACTCTATAGCTATAACTTTCTTTTGTAGTGTATGTCTTAAGAATTGATTCTTTGTGATCTATTTTATGTTTTTCAGGAGCAGACACCCAAAACCAGTCTCTAGAAAAGGTAGGCTTACTGAACCAAATAATTTCTCAGTGTCCTTTCCTTTGATATACATGGAGGTGCAGACTTATCTTTACTTTGTTCTTTCTTTGTGCTTCTTTTCTTCACCCTGCTTGATCATTGGAGTTCAGGTTCTTCTCTTTCAGCTTTGGAACCTACTGCCTCACACTTAAAACAAATCAACAAAAAAGACTATCTTCCTAACATTAGGAACAGCCTTAGCTGGTGCACAGAGATAACTGTGGCTTTCTAGCTCAGCAAATAAATGATAATTTTGCACCCCTAAATAGTTCTTCTATTCTTTCAGTAAAGAAGGGCACTCTTCATTGAACACTGAAGTCACACAGCAACTCGGTCTCTCCAAAAGGGTGCAAACTCCCACACTGTCACACTAGCAAATCATGCAGAACACACAAGCTGCAATACCCCAGGCCCAACTTTAAGCCTCGTGGACTAGTTTTCCTAGTGGCTTAACTGTGATTAATCCACTTAAACAAACTTGTTTCACACAGTCATACAATTGGTTTCTCTCCCTCAGTCTTAACTACCAAAATTTCAAACAGCACACAAGTAACCAAAAAAATCAGTTTTCAGATTTTTCCTGAACAAATCCCACACCTTTCACTTCCAGCTCACTTTACCTTCACTCAGTACTTATGCACTTGCAGAAATACTAACTTTCAACCACTTCCTAACTCAGAAGTCCATCATGCAGTCAGAGCTCCCTCACACATATCCTCACTCTTTGGTGTCTTAAGCCTCTCTCCCCACTCCCAGGCAGTGTTGCCAGGTACTCGGCCCCGAAACCTGCCCAAAAAGTTCACACCCCCACCCCCGCTGTCATCAACCCCGCCCCCGCCATCATCGACCCCCGCCTCTTCCGTCATCGGCCCCGCCTCCTCCGTCATCGGCCCCGCCTCCGTCACCGGTCCCGCCCAAAATGTCATTAGCCCCGCCCAAAATGTCACTAGCCCCGCCCATGTCACTAGCCCTGCCCAAACCGGCCCGAAAAACCGCACAAAAACCACCCAAAAAACCTAAAAACCAGCCCAAAAAACCGCAACCCGAGGTGGGCAAAACTTTCCCGCCACGGGTTGCGGAAAACCGCCCAATTGGGCGGGAAAACCGCCCAATTGGCAACCTTGCTCCCAGGCAAGCTGTTGCTAAGGGAGACAGTGACTCTGAGTCACCAGCTAGCCAATCAGGTCTCATAACACAGGATGTTTTGCAGCATGGAGCTTAAATAAACTTTTGAAAAAGAATCTCTCCATAGAGAATAATGGAAAAGTTACATTTTTAACAAAAATACCACAAAAAGTACTATGAAATTCATTCAAAATGGCCTTTAACCATTAGTGCCATTGAAACTACACATACAGTATATTTTCATAAATTTTAACACACATTTAAGGATGTTTGCACATTTTCGTCAAAAATCACTATCAAAACTCCCATAAAACCAGAGACGTCCACTGTAATAAAATTCTGTATCATCCCACACACACCCTCGAGTGACACCCGCTCAAAAAAAACAAATCCAAAGCTCAGAACTGGCCCAAACTAAAACCTTCTTATTTAATCATAAAATTATTTTTTCAAAAAATTTCAAAGTACTAGGCCACCTAAAGGGGTTCTCAGGAACCCAAAACTACCAATAGAATCCCTCAAAAATTAACCCTTTAAACACCAGCCCAACAGTACCCAAATAATATGTTTTAAGAATAAACTAAACAATTTCTTGGGCCACCAGACCCCTTTCTCACGATCCCGGCAAGGGCATAGCCCAACGCAGTGGTGTGGATGGCCACCGCGGCGCTAGCACGGCTCCTTCCCACCTGGCTTCTGGAGTTGGCTCAGTGGCGCGAGCAGCCGCTGCAATGGATGTGCTGTTTTCCCAGGCAGGTCCAGTGCAGTGGCATGGGCGGCTTTCCTGGCTCCTCCCCTTTTTCGGGCAGCTCCTCTCTGGTAGAGGAGTCGCTTTGCTGATGTCAGACGCCTTCACCTTCTTAGGGGACAGCCGAATGGTAGTTTGGGGCCTCAGCTACTTTTCTTTAAATAGTACTAGTGTGTTTCTCTTTACTTTTGGCTCGCTGCCTGTCTGACCTGTAAGCCTGAATGGGACCTTTCTCTTGAACACTTCCTGCCTGACCTGTAAGCCTGAACCTGACCATTCTCCTGTATGCTGACCTGCCTGACTACTACTACTACTTAGCATTTCTATAGCGCTGCCAGGGTTACGCAGCGCTGTACAAGTTTAAACATGGGGAAGGACAGTCCCTGCTCAAGAGAGCTTACAATCTAAAGGTAAAAACTATGTAGTCAGTGTAGGTATCAGGAATGGGAAGGTGGTTAGGCACCAAAAGCAAGGGAGAAGAGATGGGCCTTGAGTAAGGACTTGAAAATGGGCAGGGAGGGCGCATGGCTTATGCGCTCAGGAAGTCTGTTCCAGGCATAAGGTGATGCGAGGCAGAAGGGGCGGAGTCTGGAGTTAGCGGTGGTGGAGAAGGGTACAGAAAGGAGTGATTTGTCCTGAGAGCGGAGGTTACGGGTGGGAACATATGGGGAGAGGAGGGTAGAGAGGTAATGGGGGGCTGCAGATTGAGTGCACTTGAAGGTCAATAGGAGAAGCTTGAACTGTATACGGTAGCGGATCGGGAGCCAGTGAAGCGACCTGTAAGCCTGAACCTGGTCATTCTCTTGAACGCTACCTGCCTGACCTGTAAGCCTGAACCTGACCATTCTCCTGAACGTTGCCCACCTGACCTGTAAGCCTGGACCTGACCTTTCTCCTGAACGCTGCCTGCCTGACCTGTATGTCTGAATGCTGCCAGCCTAAACTGTAGGCCTGAACCGGTACCTGGACCTGACTCTCCTTTCTGCCTATTTAGTTCTGTTCCTGCCCAGTCCCTCCTGTCGGCCACCAGAACCCAGGGGCTCAACCACTGGGGAATAGCGACCATCGCAGGTGAAGCTCTGGGCTTCCCGACTGCTACTCCAGGAACAGAATCCACAGGCTGCTGGCCTGATACCCCTGTTCATGGAACAGCACAAGGGCTCACAACCAGTGGTTGTCATCGGGACCAGCGTGACAGACCGTGACAGCCTTACCTGGTCCCCAGAAGGGTCCTCACTCGACCTCCACCACTGGCCCGGGTCCTGGAGATCCCTCCGCAGTCATGGTAAACCACAGCGATTTACTGCAGCAATCGTGGAACTCCTTCTGGGGCGCCTCAAAAATCGAGGCCCCAGCTTCAGTTTGGACATAGTGCCAGTCCAGGAGTGCTACTACGCATGCGTGAAAATGTGCACATGCTTGGAGTCTCCCATTCACAGGACAAATCCAGACAATTCCTCCATTGCACCTGGCAGGGAAACATCACAACCCCGCCAGGAAGCGCCGTAGTAAGCCGCAAAAAGTGAGGCTCAGCTCTTGTGACTCCGATTGGGCACTGGAGCCCCAAAAGAGAAAGCACTGGCCACCAATGGAGCCAATGGGCCACTAGAAGCCCGAAACGGTCACCTCGGACCTCAGATACAAAATAAAATAAACCCACTGGGTTACATAAAGGTTGCTTTGAACACTCCCTTCCCTTTCGGGCTCACAGACTCATGGGGAGAGCAATTTTCAAAAGCACAGCCCCTGGGAGTGGAGGAGTAGCCTAGTAGTTAGAGCACTGGGCTGAGAATCTGGGAAGCCCAGTTCAAATCCTGCTACTGCTCTTTGTGATCTTGGGAAAGTCACTTAACTCTCCATTCCTTCAGGTATAGACTAAGGGGTCGATATTCAAAAGGGTTTAACTGAGCAGAAGAGGCAATATTCAATCCAATAAAGCTGTCCTATCGTTTTCCACCAAGCTAACTGATACTGGGCCGAATACTGTCTGGTATGCAGTTAGCTTCTGGATTGCCACACTGACCCAGATATTCAATGCTGAAGACCGGACATGCCCTTACATTAAATATGCTATCCATGATAACTCAGCCCACAGCTGTAAGCAGCTTACAAGCAGTTTACCACCATGGACTGAATATCGATTCCATAGATTGTAAGCCCCCCAAAGACATGAAAATATCTAGTGTACATGAACGTAACTCACCTTGAGCTACTGCTAAAAAGGTGTAAGCTAAATAAAAAATACATAAAATACTTTTACCTGCATTCTTGTGGAGACATTCCCAATACAGGATAAGGCCAGGGAAGGACAGCACATAAGTACATAAGTACATAAGTACATAAGACCAAGGGTCCATCGAGCCCAGCATCCTATCCACGACAGCGGCCAGTCCAGGCCAAGGGCACCTGGCAAGCTTCCCAAACGTACAAACATTCTATACATGTTATTCCTGGAATTGTGGATTTTTCCCAAGTCCATTTAGTAGTGGTTTATGGACTTGTCCTTTAGGAAACCGTCTAACCCCTTTTTAAACTCTGCTAAGCTAACCGCCTTCACCACATTCTCCAGCAACGAATTCCAGAGTTTAATTACGCATTGGGTGAAGAAACTTTTTCTCAGATTTGTTTTAAATTTACTACACTGTAGTTTCATCGCATGCCCCCTAGTCCTAGTATTTTTGGAAAGTGTGAAGAGACGCTTCACATCCACCTGTTCCACTCCACTCATTATTTTATATACCTCTATCATGTCTCCCCTCAGCCGCCTCTTCTCCAAGCTGAAAAGCCCTAGCCTCCTTAGTCTTTCTTCATAGGGAAGTCATCCCATCCACGCTATCATTTGAATTGTCCTTCGCTGCACCTTTTCCAATTCTACTATATCTTTCTTCAGATGCGGCGACCAGAATTGAACACAATACTCAAGGTGCAGTCGCACCATGGAGCGATACAACGGCATTATAACATCCTCACACCTGTTTTCCATACCTTTCCTAATAATACCCAACATTCTATTCGCTTTCCTAGCCACAGCAGCACACTGAGCAGAAGGTTTCAGTGTATTATCGATGACGACACCCAGATCCCTTTCTTGGTCCATAACTCTTAACGTGGAACCTTGCATGACGTAGCTATGATTCTCTGAGGACAAGCAGGCTGCTTGTTCTCACATATGGGTGACGTCCACGGCAGTCCCAGGTCCTGAAAATCCTCCCAGCAACAAAGGTCGCCAAATCCCTCGAGCGCGGGTGCGCGCACCGTGCATGCGTGGCCATCCTCCCACACGTAGTTTAGTTTAGCATTTTAAAAGCTAGACATAGTTTCTTCCAGAATAAGTACCTACAGAAAAAACAGGTGCAAATCTCTGAGAGTACTTTTTCTAGGGCAGTTTTCAAAGGGAACTGCTCAGGCACGTTCCATTGAGAGCAAGTGCAAAATCTGTAGGTAAAAGCACCCACTGACTTGCATCTACCTGCACAGTCCTAAGACTGACTCTAAAGGCTGATGTGCCATCTTCCAGTTGATGACCAGGGCCGTCACCCTTCTTGTCCATTCCTTGCAATGACCATGCTTCTCAAACCTGCTGTAGTGGCATCCTCCCTGTTCTCTTTCTCTGAGGCCAGCTGGGGTTTTAGGAAATTCACAAAGAAAATGCATGATAAATTTTAATATACAGTACTCTGTTCCCAATGTATGCAAAACTATCTCATAGATATCTTTATAGATATCCTGAAAACCCAGCTGCTTGTGGGAAGGGCAGAGTCAGCCTGACAAGTTTGGGAAATCTAGTGTGCATCTTCAAGCTTGCATTTACATCAGCTATCAAAATTCTTGTGATATTCCTCAGCGAATCTACTAGATGTACATTCTTTTCATTCAGTTCGCCTATTTATGCTGCAGGTCCAAAAATGTGGAATACACTGCCTTCTTCTTTAAGATCTATGAGGAATTTATGTATATAGCATGGATATTTGTCAAATTACTGATTTTGTTCAGTTATGTATATGATAATGTACTGATATTATGTATTTTTTATTATTATCCTCCAAGAATTGTAGATTGTATGTAGTATAAATTTTTACAAATTTGGGATCATTCTAGTATGATACAGAATTTCTACAACTTGACATTGGGCATAGCCACGGGTAGGCCCGGGTTGGCACAGGCCCACCCACTTTGGACTCAGGCCCACCAAGCAGCGGCACAACAGTGATGTGGCTTGAGGGATCCCCAAGTCCCACCAGCTAAAGACTCCCAGGATCTCTCCCTCCAAGAGATCGAAGAGATCACTTAAAATCACTCCTCCGACCGCTGCCCCCAGTACCTTTAAATCTTTTAGTTCTTTGCCAGCCACGAGCAGCAAAACATTCCCCCTGCTTGCACTGGCCTGAGCCTTCCTTCGGATGCAACTTCCTGCAGGGAAGGCTTGGAGCCGGCGCAAGGAAATGAATTACTGTTCGCTGCCAGCGAAGACCTAAAGGACTTAAAGATACCGTGGGGGGGGGGGGGGCAGGAGAGTGGAGTTAAGTGATATTACTACTACTACTTATCATTTCTATAGCACTACTAGACGTATGCAGCACTATACACTGGGCATAATGAGACAGTCCCTGCTCGACAGAGTTTACAATCTAATTAGGACAGACAAACAGGACAAATAAGAGATACTAAGGTGGGAATGATAAAGCATGGGTACTGCACAAGTGAGTATGGGTTAGGAGTTAAAAGCAGCATCACAAATGTGGGCATTTAGCCTACATTTGAAGACGGCCAGATATGGAGCTTGACGTACCGGCTCAGGAAGTCTATTCCAGGCATATGGTGCAGCAAGATAAAAGGAACGGAGTCTGGAGTTAGCAGTGGAGGAGGATGCAGATAAGACACAGTTACCCAGTGCCTGGGGAGGAGTGTAGGAAGAGATAAGAGTGGAAAGGTACTGGGGAGTTGCAGAGTGAATACACTTGTAAGTCAATAACAGGAGTTTGAACTGTATGTGGAAACAGATAGGGAGCCAATGAAGTGACTTGAGGAGAAGGCTAATATGAGCATAGCGACACTGGCAGAATAATAAGTTGTGCAACAGAATTTTGAACAGATTGAAGGGGAGAGAGATGGCTTAGTAGGAGATCTGTGAGAAGCAAGTTGCAATAGTCTAAGCGAGAGGTGATAAGAGTGTACATAAGGGTTCTGGTAGTGTGCTCAGAAAGGAAAGGACAAGTTTTGGTGATATTATAGAGAAAGAAATGACAGGTTTTAGCAGTCTGTTGAATATGTGCAGAGAAGGAGAGAGAGATGACTCCAAGGTTACGTGCTGATGAGACAGGGAGGATGAGAGTGTTATCCACAGAGATAGAGAATGGGGGAAGAGGTTGGTTTAGGGGGAAAGATAAGAAGTTCAGTCTTGGTCATGTTTAGTTTCAGGTGGCGGTGAGACATCCAGGCAGCAATGTCAGACAGGCAAGCTGTTACTTTGGCCTGGATTCCTGCTGAGATTTCTGGTGTGGAGAGGTAGATCTTGGAGTCATCAGAATAAAGGTGATACTGAAAACCATGGGATGAGATCAGAGTACCAAGGGAAGACGTCTTGTAACACAAATCACAAAAATGGTATGGGATTTGCGTTACAAGACATATGAGGAGAGACTTGCTGACCTAAACATTCATACCCTGGAGGAAAGGAGAAACAGGGGAAAGTGGTGGATACTTGGAATGCCCTCCCGCGGGAGGTGGTGCAGATGAAAATGGTAACGGAATTCAAAAATGTGTGGGATAAACATAAAGGAATACTGTTCAGAAGGAATGGATCCTCAGAAGCTTAGAAGAGATTGGGTGGCAACACCAGTGGTTGGGAGGCGGGGCTAATGCTGGGCAGACTTCTACGGTCTGTGCCCTGAAAATGGTAGCTACAAATCAAGGTCAGGTATATATATAAAGTAGCTCATATGAGTTTACCTTGTTGGGCAGACTGGATGGACTGTACAGGTCTTTCTCTGTCGTCATCTACTATGTTACTATGTATAGATGGAGAAAAGAAGAGGTCCCCTGACAGATCCCTGATGTACATCAACTGCTAGTGGGATTGAAGTGGTGGAGGATGCACCAGAGCATACACTAAAAGTACGATGGGAGAGATAAGAAGAAAACCAGGAAAGAACAGAGCCCTGAAATCCAAGTGAGGACAGCGTATCAAAGGAGTAGGCGGTGATCAACAGTGTCAAAAGCAGCAGATAGATTGAGAAGGATGAGGATAGAATAGAGACCTTTGGATCTGGCCAGGAACAGGTCACTGGAGACTTTAGCAAGCGCTGTTTCAGTTGAATGAAGAGGGCAAAAGCCAGATTGAAGTAGATCAAGAATAGCTTGAGATGAAAGGAAGTCAAGACAACGGCTGTGAACAGCACATTCAATTATCTTGGACAGGAAAGGGAGGAGGGAGATGGGGCGATAGTTGGAAGGACAGGTAGTGTCCAATAAAGGTTTTTTAAGGAGTGGTGTGACTACGGCATGTTTGAAGGCATCATGAACTGTCACAGTGGAAAGTGAAAGATTGAGGATATCCTATATAATAATTCTCACCTCCAACGTTCTGACCTGCCTGGGACCCTCGGACCGTGGCTCCCTCAGAGTTGGTTAGGAAGGGTCCGTAGATCAGACTGACTTCACTGGCCGCATTATGACGTGACCCTGTCAGACCAACTCCGAGGGTGCCACGGTCCCAGGCAAGAAAGCACGTTGGAGGTGAGAATTACTGGTAGTGCTGCTGAAGGAGCTCCGTCGACGATAATGGCGCTGCAAACATCCCCCTCCCCCTTCTGTCGTTTCAGGACCCCCCTCCCACTCCACCCTTCTCTGGCCCTCCCCTTCGTAAGAGTTGTCTGCTTAAAAGTTTTTACCTCCTGCACGCAGGGACACCGCTTCCGTCAGCCTTTTCTTTCGCTTCTGTTTCAGCTGTTCCTGTGGTTCCGCCCTCACAGGAACAGCTGAAATACAAGTGAAAGAAAAAAGCTGTCGAAGCGGCGGCCCTGCATGCAGGAGGTAAAAACTTTTAAGCAGACAGCTCTTACGAAGGGGAAGGCCAGACAGGTGGGGAGTGGGAGGGGGGTCCTGAAACGAAAGGGAGGGGTCAAGAATGACACGGGGGGGGTCCTGAAACTACAAAGGGGGGTCCTGAAACGATAGAGGGGGGGAAGGGGGTCCTGAAACAACACGGGGGGAGGGGATTACTGGAAATCCACTGGAAGGGGAGGGACGGGTCCTGGAACTGGAAGGGGAGGGGGGTCCTGGAACTCGGACAGGGGGGAGAGGCGGAGCGGGAAGGGAAGAGGGGGGATGGGAAGAAGTGAAAGGGGGTTCTGGAACTCGGACGGGGCGGAAGGGGGGAGGGGGAAAGGAGGGGGGAAGAAGAGGGGGAGGGGGGTTCTGTAAACTCTCGGTCTCATAAACTCTCAGTCTCACAAAGAGTCTGTGTATCGCACACATACTCTCACACTCGCTCTCTCTCACACACTCTCTCTCACACACACTATATCTGTGTGAAGCACACTCTCTCTCTCTCTCACGCACACACACTGTATCTGTGTGAAACACACTCTCTCTCTCTCTCTCTCTCACTCACTGTGTCTCACCAGGGGCGTAGCTACAGGTGGGCCTGGGTGGGCTCAGGCCCGCCCAATTTATCCTGATAGGCACAGGTTAACAGTGGGAGTACACAGCCTTTCTGCTGTGGCTCGCTCGCTCATCCACATGCAGCCTGCACTGCAGCCAGAAGCTCTCCTCTGGTCCTCCTCCACAGAAGTACCAACCTTTTTTTTTTTAAGTGCACCGATCCAAAAGTCTGTCGTAGCGGGGCGCCACACGCCTACTGCCCTTCCTGGCGTAGTTTTAATTAATCTGCTTCTGAATCTCTGCGTGAAATCTGCTGACGATTTATGGGGCTGCCGCGTTTTTTAATTATTTTTTTCCCCGTAGATTCACTAGTTCGTGCCTAATTTTATATCCTTACAACTGAATCATGCAGTAATGCCAAGGAGAAGAATATTAGCTGTGAAATATTCTGCTCCTTGGCATTACTGTATGATTCAGTTCTAAGGATATAAAATTAGGAACGAACTAGTGAACCTACGGGGAAAAAAATAATGCTTGCTTAACTAGAACTTTCTGATCAAATGCTCGACTTTTTTTTTACCCAGACCCCCCTCCCTGTACAACGAGGTACTGGAGAACGCCTAAAAAGCCCTCCAAGGATGAGGGGGGGAGGTGAAAGCGGGGTGTCCCTATGCACACTAAAAGCCTGCAGCCCGTGACACAAGGCACCAGCTTCTTAAAGGGGAATGCAATCGTCTGGCGGCATTCTTAGGTCATGCTGGACAACTGACGGGAAGGTGTTTAAGGTGGGTGTAAGAGTGGATGGGGCTGTCCCAGAAGCTTTTCCTTTAAGCAATTGTATTCCATTGTGCAATAAAACGGTACAGGGAGCAAGAGATTAGGGCTTGCAAGTACTTCCTGAGAACTGTATGCTTCTTTATCTGCCTCCTGTCCTGTTGACAAAGAGACACCCCAGCCGGCCCAGCAAAGACAGACAAAACTGTGCAGAGGGTTGCTGGCTGTTTCTCAAGATATGGTTACGGGTCTGCTATAAGAATTAAGTAGAACTAGGCTATCAAAAATCTTTCCCTATCCCTATTTCAAGAAGTAGCTTTGAGATCATTTTGAATCAAAAGTTAATTTCTATTGCAGAAGTTTACTTAGTGAGCCCATGCTGCAGGAAGTGACTGCAGCAAGCAGAAAACTCCGAGCCAAGCATGTTTTGTTTTGAGGCGGGTTCCGTGCCCCACCCACAGGGCTCTGGGGCGAATCCTGATATTCCTTCTGTGACACGACTGCCTCCGAGCTCGGTCTTCTGCTTGCATTTCCAGGTGCTGCTCCATGTCGAGCAGCTCCCTGGCTCTTAATACGTCCAGTGTGCCGGCTGACTGCTCTCTACCTGGATTTTGCAGGTAAGTGTGCCAGCTGGCTGCCCTCTCTGCCCCTGATGACTGAGAAAATGGCACAGCTGGTCTTTGCTTTGGTGCCTTGGAAAAGTTTGGTTTGAAGCACTGCAGAAGACTTTTTGGCCAGAGCTGACTTTGTGTGGAATTTATAGTCTTTGATTCTACCCATTTAAATCTATGCTGCAGGTCCCATAAAGATATCCCGATAAGGTTGTTAGAAAGCCAGGACTGATCTGAAATCACTGTTTTGGAACTGGGTAACTTGGCAGGTCTGGGTACAGCAGACAGTGTTATCAAACTTGGAAAGTGCCAGCGTTCTTGAAAAGGTTAGGGTCAGTAATTCAATCATCAAGTGCATTCAAAGGCATTATCCCAAGAAACACTATTCATACCTGTATACATAGTGCCCACCCATATTAGCTCTGGGCCCACCCAAAATGTCAGGTCTGGCTACGCCACTGTGTCTCACATACGCACTCACACACACTGTCATTCTCACACACACTAGACACACTCGCACCCAGTCTCACTCTCTCTCTGTCACACACACACACTCGCACAGTCACTCTCTCTCTCTCGCACAGTCACTCTCACACACACACTCTCTAAAACATACACACTCCGAGGAAAATCTTGCTAGCGCCCGTTTCATTTGTGTCAGAAGCGAGCCTTTTTTACTAGTGACAGATAAAAGGGATGACCAGAGGCATAGCCAGGTTTTGATCTCAGGGGGAGCAGAATTTTATAAAATAGGCGCCAGTTGGTGTTAGCTAGACAGCGGTGTTGGTGTTGTTGCTCAAGGGCTGTGGCGGGCAATGATTAATACAGGCTGTCTCTGTTGCGTCCTGCCTTCAAGGAAACAGTTATATCGGGAGGCAGGACGCAGAAGAGGTCCCTGGACTGGCCAGAGCAGGCAACCAGTCTTCTTAACTTCAAATAAAAATATTCAAATCGAGACCATTACCTCAGGAATAGCACACCCAGTCCTTCCACTTCTAGACACCTTGTTTAAATCAAGATGGGCTTTTGTTTGTGTGGTGACTCTACAGGATGTGAAGAACACTAGTCTTGAGCATTTTTATTTTGGGTGACAAGGGCCAACTTTGCCCAGAGCCTAATTTCAAATAGGGCTAGACACTTTGTGAAATAACACAAACCCCTGCAAAAAGACACCCAAAACCTATACTGAAAACTTACCACACCATAACAGCCCTAACCCACCTATGAAAAGACAGTGCTATAAATATTACAGTGGGACCTAGAGAAGTGATTCCAAAGGTGGTCCTGGAGTACCCCCTTGCCATTCAGGTTTTCAGGCTATCCACAATGAATCTGCATGAAAAACATTTGCATGTAATGGAGGCAGTATATGCAAATCAATGTCATGCATATTTATTGTGGATATCCTGAAAACCTGACTGACAAGGGGGTAATCCAGGACTGCCCTAGAACACAAAACTTACCACACCATAACAGCCCTAACCCACCTATCAGATGACAGGTGCTCTGGAGCACCAATATACCTACTATTGGGAAACTGGAACAAGATGCACATTACACATTCCTACACAGATACTACATGCTAGCAGAATCCTTCACCTCAGTCACACATGCAGAACATGGACAGACCCTCATCTATATAACATAAGAGTAGCCATACTTGGTCAGACCAATGGTCCGTCTAGCCCAGTATCCTGTTTCCAATGTGGCCAACCCAGGTCACAAGCACCTGGCAGAAACCCAAAATGTGACAGCATTCCATGCTACCAATCTAATGCAGAATAGGGAGCCACAAAAAAAAAATAACAACAAAAATTGAAATAGAGACCCCTCCCTGCCCAAGGAAGCCAGACTCTAAACAGTGCAATACTGGTAAAAAAAAAAAAAAAAGAGACAGACATGCATTTTCTCCTGTACTTTGCAAAATAAAAATAGAGAAAATGTACATTTTACAAAGCAGGTACATCTCAGTCCTTACAAAGTATTAAATAAAAATTATTTTTTTCTACCTTTGTTGTCTGGAAATTTGGCTGGTCCCAGTCTTTTTTCACATGTTCCATGAGTCATCCTTACAAATTCTTTTCCAGGTTGGCCTTTCCACTTCTTCGCTTGCCTCGTCTTCTTCCTTTCCATCTCTACATCTGTCTCCAAGTGCCCCATCCTTTTTTCCTCTGCACCACTATTTGTCTGTCCAGCATCTCCCTTCTGTGTCCCTTGTCCCTATCCTACCCCCAAGTTCAGCATCTGCCCTTTCTGTGTTCCCATCTCCCCCCTTTTTCAGCACAAGCCTATCTGGTCTCCTCATCTCCCCCTTTCTAGCATCTGGTGTCCCCACCTCTCCCTTTTTCTAACATTGTCCTGTGTCCCCATTTTCCCAGCATTACCCCTGTTACCATCTTCCCCCTTTTCCAGCATTACCTCTTTGTCCCCATCTCACCCTTTTTTCACCATTGTCCCTATATCCCCATTCCAGTGGTGCCCCTCTGTGTCCCTATCTCCTTCTCCCCTTTTCAGTAGTGTCCCTATCTCCTCCTTCCCTTTCCAGTAGTGTCCCTATCTCCTCCTCCCCTTTCCAGTACTGCCCTCTTTGGGTCCCTATCTCCTTCCCCCTTTTCCAGTAGTGCCCCTCTGTGTCCCTATCCCCCTCCTTTTCAGTACAGCCCCTATCTCTCCTCCTTTAGCATAGTGCCCTGTGTCCCCATTTCTTCTTTTTCTAGCATTTCCTCTTTGTGTCCGTGTCCCTACCCTCTCCCTGTCCAGTATTGACTCTGTGTCCTTCTCCCTCCTTGTCCAGCATTTACTATATCCTTCTCTCTCCGCATGTTAACCTTCTTTCCCGTCTCTTTCAGCGCTCCCCATCCTCCTTAGGGCCACATATCTCCCTGGCCTGCTCCCACGGTCCATCCTCTGGCAGCTCCAAGAAGGTTTTAATAGACAGTAGACCAAGTGACGTCAAAATGTTAAAACCAATTAGGCCAGTCTCAGTTTCCCCTTCCCCGCGCAGCTGTCATCGCCGCATTCTCAAAAGAAAGCAAGCAAACCTATGAGTTGCTGCATCCACGTTGTCACTCTTTATTATTGGTAGCATTTGTATTTAATCTCACTTATATTTTCAAACATGTCGATTTGTGCAGTATACGAATGTACACAGAAGTATAATAATAGAATAACTTTTCATAGGAAGAGTAGTCATTTATTATAAATCGTAATCAGTATGTCATTTGGAGGGGCTGGTTATAGGGACACTCTAGCATGTGTTATATGTAAGCCACACTGAATCCGACTTTGCTTGGGATAATGTGTGATATAAATGTAAAAAAATAAAATCCTTTATCCTCCACGACACTGCCTATGCTGCTGGATAGTGATGGCACAGGGAAAGCAAGTTTGGTCCAGTGAAGACTAACTCAAAATAACTTGTTCCTTAGCTGGGCCTTAGTATTAGCATTTTAAAAATGCAACCATACCATGCCTCTGTGGCTATGTTCCACTAATGTTAAACAATTAACTGGATTTCTTGAAAGGATTATATAAACGTAAGATGCATGACTCTAGACACAAACATATACTTATTTATCCAATATCACAATTCCTCATGTACTGCCACAAAACAGCTTTTTTAGGGTGGATAGTGTTCCTTTTATTATCGACCAGATAGAGATAAGAGTTTTCAGTTTTGGCACAATACTGATAAGAACAAAATATAAGAAAACAAATGGACTGCATTAGGGGCTTATTGCCCATTTATGTTTAAAAAAAAGAGATCTGCATGAAACAAAATATTTTATTTTGACTTATAAAATCACATGCCCCTGAAACATGTTCAAAAAACAGAATAATCCATTTGTGTATCTAAAAGGTAAACTTCTAAAACACAGATGAAGATGTGATTCCATGTGCCCCAATGAAAGGAGAATTTAATTCTACTTCCATTTAATTTCAGTAAATTCTATCATCTGAAACAGCTTTAGCATTTTTACAGATGGACCAACAATAAAGAACGACAATGTGTATGCAGCAGATTGTACGTTTGCTTGCTTTGAACATCAACAACGGCTGCGCGGGGGGGGGGGGGGGGGGGAGAGTGGAAACAGATTACCAAAATTGGCTTCACCCTTTCTTCTGCCCATCTGTCCCGTCCCGTCCGCGTGGTCTCTTTTTACATCCCTGAAGCCTTCTCTGTCTCCCTCCTGCGCAGCACCAGCGATTTGGCCTCGCTCTCCTCAGGCGCGTTCCACCTCTGCGGAAAACAGGAAGTTGCAATAGAGTAGGCAGGACGCGCCTGAGGAGAGAGACGCCCCGATGCTGGAAGAAGGCTGACTGTGAATCGCCGGTGCTGCGCAGGAAGGAGACGGAGAAGGCTTCAGGGAAGTAAAAAGTGACCACGCGGACGGGACGGGAGAGACGGGCAGAAGAGGACTTGGGAGGGAGGGAGCAGAAAAAGATATTTATTGCCACGAGGCACATAGGTGCCATTTTTTCAGAACAGCTGTTTAGGGGAGCGACCGCTCCCCCTGCGCCCCACCTAGCTATGCCACTGGGGATGACAGTTGGAGAGATAGTGCTAAGTAGATGGGTGAGAATAGGATCAGAGGAACAGGTAGTTAGTTTTGAGGAGGAAAGAAGATGTGCAGTTTCCTCTTCAGTGATTTCAGAAAAGGAAGAAACGGAGGCAGGGGTTGAAAGAGGGTTGAGAGAATGGGCTAAAGAAAGGAGAGGTGGAGGCGACGGTTGAGAATTCAAGTTTAATCTTGTGAACCTTATTATGAAAGTACTCAACCAGAGTCTGGGGAGAAAGTGAAGGGGGAGTTGGAGGTGAAGGCACTTTGAGGAGAGCGTTCAGTGTGGCAAAGAGATGTTGAGGGAGATCCCCTCAATTGCCTGTGTTTATAGTGGAACCTTAGGGAAGGCCATAATGTGGTCTTCCCCTGATAACTACCCAGTCCCAGAGAAGGCCGTGATATTCTTCTCTCTTATCCTTACACTTGTCATATGGAATATAATAGTTTGGACAGATGAAGCAATAGGGTTTCTGTCTCCTAACACGTACCCCAAGATACAGTGGACCAGCCATTCCCAAGATATAGTGTGACAGAATAGGCAGAGTGAATCAGAGAAATTAGAAAGGACAGAGGCTATCCTGCTTGTAATCGAACGAGAAAAACGCCCAAGTTCCGACCTAAATCGGGAGATGGAAGTTTATCTCACAAAAACGAATAACGCGGTATAATCGAAAGCCGGACTTGGACGTTTTCAACTGCACTCTATCGCGGAAGCGTACAAAGTTGGCGGGGGCATGTCGGAGGCGTGGTGAAGGCGGGACTGGAAAAAAAGTATGCGTTTGTAGCTAGAATTTAGGGCACTTTTCCTGGACCCTGTTTTTTCACGAATAAGGCCCCAAAAAGTGCCCTAAATGACCAGATTACCACCGGAGGGAATCGGGGATGACCCTCCCCTGACTCCCCCAGTGGTCACTAACCCCCTCCCACCACAAAAAAATGATGTTTCACAACTTTTTATTTTCACCCTCAAATGTCATACCCACCTCCCAGGCAGCAGTATGCAGGTCCCTGGAGCAGTTGTTAGGGGGTGCAGTGGACTTCAGGCAGGTGGACCCAGGCCCATCCCCCCCTACCTGTTACAATTGTGCTGCTTAATACTTAGTCGTCCAACCCCCCCAAACCCACTGTACCCACATGTAGGTGCCCCCCTTCACCCCTTAGGGCTATAGTAATGGTGTAGACTTGTGGGCAGTGGGTTTTGAGGGGGATTTGGGGGGCTCAACACACAAGGAAAGCGTGCTATGCACCTGGGAGCTCTTTTACCTTTTTTTTTTTTTGTAAAAGTGCCCCCTAGGGTGCCCGGTTGATGTCCTGGCATGTGAGGGGGACCAGTGCACTACGAATCCTGGCCCCTCCCACGAACAAATGCCTTGGATTTATTCGTTTTTGAGCTAGGCGCTTTCATTTTCCATTATCGCTGAAAAACAAAAACGCCCAGCTCACAAATTGTCGAATAAAACATGGACGTCTATTTTTTTCGAAAATACGGTTCGGTCCGCCCCTTCACGGACCCATTCTCGGAGATAAACGCCCATGGAGATAGACGTTTTCATTCGATTATGCCCCTCCACGTTTCTTCTAAAGGAAAAGTCTTTATTACTTACCAATTATAGATGATAACAAGGCAAGAAGGCAATAAAGCAATTAGACAATGAACTAATTAGGCAATAAAACAATTAGGCAAAATAATTAGACAGGGTGATCAGACAATATAATTAGGCAAGGTAATCTTACGTTATTGTTTACATTAAATGAAACACACTATCTGAATGTTTACAGAATACAGAATAATGTTTATAGATCTTCAGCACCTCCAAGGTTTTTACAAAAATTGCAGTCACCATCTTGTTATAGGAATTTCTCTAGTACCCATGTTTATTATAGTATCTCAAAACCTCAACACATCTTAACCTTCAAACTGTAAATACATTCTCAGTGTCCTTGTGTATGTAGAATTAGTGGCACCTTTTCTGCCAGGGCGGGGGAAGAGCTCTCCTTGCTGGAACAGCGTGACCTCGAAGTACAGAAAGATGAAACTGTCAGGCTTTCTAAGTTTGAGCCTTTAGACAGAAAGATGCAGCTTTAAGCATAAAGTACAGAAAATGCAGTGCTCAGACATTTTAAGTCTCAGCTTTTAACTTATGCATTTCATGGGTCACTACTGACCTGTCAGCGGTCAGAAAAAGAGCAAATCAATTCACCTGGGAGGAGGGAGAGATGCCAGGGGCAGGGTTGAAGGGCCCACCCACTTTGGGCTCATGCTCCTCTAAAATTGGGTGTCTGGTTACACCCCTGTCCACAGCACCAAAAGGATTAGATGCCAAGAGTCAATTTAACATTTAGGAAAAATTAGTGGAAGAATGGTGAAAAAACCTGCAAGACAAGTTACTTGGACAATTTGAAGTACTACAGCTTTTGCCCAAGAATTTAATATCCACAAAGTTCTAGAATGTAAAATGCTGCTTAGAAATAGCATGTAAGCAAAAGCTTTTCCAAAAATGTTGTAAGGCTTTGGCCCAATTCTTCAATTTAGCATTTATAGGCAAAAGTCCCATAATACTTTTGTAAAAGGTTATCCTTGTGTGATTTTTCCCCCTTCTTACAATTATAGGAAATTAATACCTTGAGCAAAAGATGTGTTGCCTCCAAACCATGCAGGCAAATTGAGCTGCAGATTGTATATGATATTCACTAATGCGAAATATATGAAGAAACGTAAGCCCTTTGTGGAGACAGCTCATATGCAATACATAGAAAAAAATGAGAATTTCTGTTAAAAATAAATTCTTAACTCTTTGCTATGTTGTATTTCTCCCCAATTATACACAATGAGAGATCCTCTTATGAAAGCTTTAAACATCTTTTTTCCCAGGACTTCCACAAAGACTATTCCAAGCTGTTTAGGAACCTGGTTTATTTGAATATTTTAGTTACCCTGAGAAACAACTACCAGATCTGTTTGTGGCCTCTTATAGCTGGGATGGAGCAATTGAGCTAAAGTCAGAGACTGATTCATATGAAGCTGGGGTATTAATTATGTTTGAGGCAGCTACCACATGGGGTTTACCAGGGAATGGATAGAAAAATTGTCACATTGTCAGAGACCAGTGTTGCCAGGTGGGCGGTTTTACCGCCCAATTGGGCGGTTTTCCGCGACCCGCCGCGGGAAATTTTTGCCCGCGGCGGGTTGCGGTTTTTTGGGCTGTTTTTGGGCTTCAGGGCGGTTTTTTCGGCCGCGGGGGGGGGCGGGGTTAGTGATGTTTTTGGGCGGGGTTAGTGACGTTTTGGGCGGGGTTAGTGACGTGGGAGGCGGGGCCAATGATGTAGGAGGCGGGGCCGATGACGGGGAGGCGGGGCCGATGACGTGGGAGGCGGGGCCAATGACGGGGAGGCGGGGCCGGTGACATGGGAGGCGGGGCCGATGACGGGGAGGCGGGGCCGGTGACATGGGAGGCGGGGCCGGTGACGGCGGGGGCGGGGTTGATGACTGCGGGGGCGGGGGTGATGACACGGGGGTGGGGGTGTCAGGGGCGGGGTTTGTGTTTGGGCGGGTTTTGGGCTGTTTTTTGGGCTGGATTGGGCTGGAAAAAAATTTTCCACCTGGCAACCCTGTCAGAGACAGAGCTCTGGTCTACAGAGGAAACTCCCAATCCCATTGTATTCTGAATATGTGTGGGTATTCCCTGCCAGATTGTGTGTGAAAACAGAGTGAAATATCTTATCCTCCCCCTAAATGCTGGTCATATCATACTCAATCATGAATCAAGGGCTGCATTCACCGAAGCTCTTCTTTTAATGGGTATTTAAGTAGAAAAAAAAGATTAGTGACTCAGAACACATTCTAATCTGTATCATTTCTAATTTATCCAGGCTGTACAACAACAAAGCTTCAGTTCAGAGATGAGAACAATAAACTTGAGCAGGTTTCAGTGTGAAAGTGAAAAAGGAGTAAATAAAACCTTAACTTACAATCCATGCCTGTAATACCAGTCTCACATTGACAGAGCAACTGCCACTGAAGCCACACTCTGTGACCTCACAGCTCCCCTGTCACATGAGGGGGCTGTGAGCTGGCAATGGATTTAAATTGACAAAACCTTGCAAAGTTTCTCCCAGGGCATCTGAGTAGAGACTTTGTACTTCTCTAGACCTGGTCAGCTCTGCCTTCAGGGCTAGTGCAGAGATAGGCAGGAAGTGTTTCTGTTTCCTGCACTGAACAAAACAATGCCCCAGGCAAGGGTTGTTCTCAGCCTTGTTTCTTTTTCAGACTCATAAACTGACTCAAAAGAGCAGCATGGTACTCCTCTCCCCCAACCTGACACCCTGGGTGCTTTTCCTTCCCATGGAGTCTATCCTATTTATTTTTTTGTTTATTACAGTGTGTATTTTCTAGCAGAAAAGGTGCCGGTACTCAAATGCTAGGCCACCCTTCAAGAGTGGGGTGATCACTGAGGGACCCACCCAGTGGTGTGCTCATAGGTTCGCAAGAGCCGGTTGTTAAGTTTTTAAGAATTTTGGGAGCCGGTTGTTAAAGTAGGGCCCTCCATGGCTACTTTAACTGATGCAGGAATTACCACTATTGTTAGCAGAATCTGTGGTACTTCAGGAGTCAAACACCACACACCAGAATAAGAGAGAAGTCTTCTTTATTTTCCAGCAAACAAAGTAGGACATCAGCGCTAGCTCTCTCCTTTTCTTCAGCTCTCTGTGTCTTAGCTCTTTCTCTCGTCTCTCCGTGTCTTGGCTCTCCTGTCTCGGCTCCTTCTCTAACGTAAGCTGCTTCTGTTCTCATTTATATATTGTCCTAAACCCCTCTAGCCCCCCTTTCTCACCAGATGGTAAGGAATAGATTGATTACCCTGTCTTGAACTAATTATCTCTACACATTTACTCAAAATATCAGTTACATAGGTTTCAGATATTTCCTAAACTGACCTACGACCTGGGGCCTCTCAAACTAGACAATGTGGCACCTATCTCCTGCATTTTATTAATATTAAATTCTCAGATTCCCAGCTAACTTCATAACTTAAAATGCTAACTGGACTCTGGCATTCATTAAGGGGCCAAGGGGCCAGTCCTACACTTAGCTATAATCAATCAAGGAAAAGAGTTGACTTTTCCTGACCTCTTTCACCTTTAGCTTCATACACAGAACCAGCTAGGACTGTGGATAATTCAAACCAGATGACCTCTTAAACTGCAGACAAAGACTGAATTAAAAAGATATTTTACATAGAGAAATAGAACTTATTAAGTAAACAGAATAAAACATATTTTAAAATAAGCAGAAATCAGAATTCCTTATAAGACAGAATCTAAATTATCAAGAATCTCTAAACAGCATTTAGCCTAATCTTTTAAAACTGCCTGCTTGCTGATCCCCTCGAGACTGTCCAGTATGCCTTGCTTAGAATGGCATCCAGATGTGGTTTTATTATTATGCCTATGAACTAGCCTTAACAATCATAAGTACATAAGTACATAAGTAGTGCCATACTGGGAAAGACCAAAGGTCCATCTAGCCCAGCATCCTGTCACCGACAGTGGCCAATCCAGGTCAAGGGCACCTGGCACGCTCCCCAAACGTAAAAACATTCCAGACAAGTTATACCTAAAAATGAGGAATTTTTCCAGTCCATTTAATAGCGGTCTATGGACTTGTCCTTTAGGAATCTATCTAACCCCTTTTTAAACTCCGTCAAGCTAACCGCCCGTACCACGTTCTCCGGCAATGAATTCCAGAGTCTAATTACACGTTGGGTGAAGAAAAATTTTCTCCGATTCGTTTTAAATTTACCACACTGTAGCTTCAACTCATGCCCTCTAGTCCTAGTATTTTTGGATAGCGTGAACAGTCGCTTCACATCCACCCGATCCATTCCACTCATTATTTTATACACTTCTATCATATCTCCCCTCAGCCGTCTCTTCTCCAAGCTGAAAAGCCCTAGCCTTCTCAGCCTCTCTTCATAGGAAAGTCGTCCCATCCCCACTATCATTTTCGTCGCCCTTCGCTGTACCTTTTCCAATTCTACTATATCTTTTTGAGATACGGAGACCAGTACTGAACACAATACTCCAGGTGCGGTCGCACCATGGAGCGATACAACGGCATTATAACATCCGCACACCTGGACTCCATACCCTTCTTAATAACACCCAACATTCTATTCGCTTTCCTAGCCGCAGCAGCACACTGAGCAGAAGGTTTCAGCGTATCATCGACGACGATACCCAGATCCCTTTCTTGATCCGTCACTCAAAAAGGGACAAAGAAAGTTTTATTTCTCGCTGATCTTTCTAATCTCTAGTCTAGCAAAAGCTAGACATTTGAGTAATTAAACCCAGATGGCATTCTACCACTTTCAGGACTGAACCAAAGTTAAACAGAATTAGCAAATTAATATGATTTCTCTGTCCAGGCTGCCTCATTCCCCCCTTTGAGACTAAAATCAGCTTATGCAGAGATAAGTCTCACAACTCAAACTCTGGGGACTATAGTGATCCCAACTCCATACATTCCAACAGTCTGTGCTAGTCACAGATTAATATAATGTTCTCAGTCTTTGAGTTCTTATACCAGTTGGGATAGAACTTCAACTGACAAGGATCAAGCTCTCGAATTCCAGGAAAGCCAGAATCAGGGCCAGAAGGAGTCTCAGTATGAAGCCGAATTCCAGCAGCTCCTGCGGTATGCAGTTGACCCTTCTCTTCAGCTAATAGATTCTCTGGTTCGGGTCAAGCGCAACTTCAATGGCTCCGCGGGATCACTTTCTGCTCTCCACTGTTTAGGCTCCGTCTGATCCGTGCTGGGCTCAGTCTGGTCAGCAGACTTGATTCGAGACCAATGGACCCATGGAGTTATCCCTGCGACCTTCACAGCTGTAGAGGTAGAAAGCAAAACAGTAAAAGGTCCTTTCCACCGGGGCCCCAAGGGCTGGAGCCTCCAGTCTTTCACCCAAACTCTATCCCCTGGCAGGAAGGAATGTACCTGAGCCTGAAAGGGGACAGGGTTTATTTCTCTCACATAAGACTGAAGCTCAGAAATTATCCGGGCCAAGAGGGCTACCTGCTCCTGCACCTGGGCAGACCCTAAAGTCCCTGTCTCCCTTAATTCCCTGCAAAATGGCTGGGGGCTTCCCATACACAATTTCAAAGGGAGAGAGGGCCGTTCCTTTAGTTGGGGTGCATCGGAGGCGGAAGAGGGCTAGTGGCAGTGCCTGTGGCCATTTCAGTTGGGTTTCCTGACAAATCTTTGCTAGGCTATTTTTCAAGGTTCTGTTTGCCCGCTCAACCTGCCCTGAACTCTGGGGACGGTAGGCACAATGCAATTTCCAGGTAATGCGCAATGCGTGGGACAGGGCCTGAAGTGTGGCTTCAACAAAGACGGGACCATTATCTGAGCCTATGGCAAGGGGCAGTCCAAACCTGGGGATGACATCCCTAAGGAGGGCTCGAGCTACTTCTGTGGCTTTCTCAGTGACTGTAGGGTATGCTTCCACCCACCCAGAGAAAGTGCAGACCATGACCAAGAGGTATTGGAGCCTACCGCTCCTGGGCATTTCTGTGAAGTCTATGACTAGGGACTCAAAGGGTGTTAGTCCTCTGGACTGAACTCCTGGTGGAATACGGGGTCCCTGACGAGCATTATTCTGGGCACAGAGAGTACATCGGGCAGAGGCAGTGGCAACCAGACTATCCAATCCTTCCAGGACCACTACTCGACTGAGTAGGCAGGCTAGTGCTGTTTTCCCTAAGTGTGACAGGTCATGAGCTTGAGACACTACAGGCCAAGCTAGGTGGCGTGGCACCAGAACTCTGGTATCAGGGAGATGTAACCAACCATCAGGTCTCCTTACTGCCCCTTCTTCTTGAGCCCATTTCTCTTCCGTTTGGGTATACATAGGCGTCCATTCTTGCAGTCAAATTTGGAACAGGGGGGTCACAGTACCTGCTGGGGGTCCTCGAGCAGCTTCCTTGGCCACCCGATCAGCATGGCGGTTCCCTCGGGCCACTGGAGTATCTGTCCTTTGGTGTCCCCGACAGTGAATGACAGCTACCTTTTTAGGGGCCCAAACGGCCTCTAGCAACTGAAGTATTTCGGGTCCATACTTAACAGGTTGGCCTGCGGCATTTATGAGTCCCTTTTCCTTATACAAAGCTCCATGAGCATGTAGAGTTGTGAAGGCATACTTGGAATCAGTATAAATGTTGGTCACCAGTCCTGCTGCTAGCTCCAGAGCTCGTATGAGGGCCACAAGTTCTGCTTTCTGGGCTGAAGTTCCTTGGGGCAGGGCCCTTGCTTCTATCACCTTATCCTCTGTCACCACAGCATAGCCTGCCAATCGCTTGGAGTTCTCCACGTAACTACTTCCATCTGTGAAATAAATTACATCTGGGTCCCTCCAAGGAACATCTTTGAGATCTGGTCGACTGGAGTACACTTCATCCATGGTTTGGATACAGTCATGATCCGGTGGTCCCTCAGATGCTGGCAAAAGAGTGGCGGGATTGAATGTAGCCACTGTTTCCAGGTGTATCCGTGGATTCTCACATAAGCTGGCTTGGTACTTAACCATGCGGCTATTTGTAAACCAGTGGTTACCCTTGTACTCCATGAGGGTGAGAACTGCGTGGGGGACTTTGACAACCAGTTCTTGCCCCAAGGTCAACTTGTCAGCTTCCTGGACCAGTAAGGCTGTTGCTGCAATGGCCCTCAGGCAAGCTGGCCATCCTTTAGCCACTCCATCCAGCTGTTTAGACAGGTATGCAACAGGCCTCTGCCAGGATCCCATCATCTGGGTCAGCACACCCAGAGCAACCCCCTGTCGCTCGTGGACATACAGTGAGAAAGGTTTCTCCACATGAGGAAGGCCTAACACAGGGGCTTGGAGTAGGGCTTTCTTTATAGCGATGAAGGATTGTTGAGCAATAGGTCCCCATTCAAATGGTTCCTTTTCACCCCCCTTTGTGGCCT
This sequence comes from Microcaecilia unicolor, assembly GCF_901765095.1. Classification (NCBI taxonomy): domain Eukaryota; kingdom Metazoa; phylum Chordata; class Amphibia; order Gymnophiona; family Siphonopidae; genus Microcaecilia; species Microcaecilia unicolor. The sequence goes on from NC_044036.1 coordinate 217,624,659, forward strand.
GGTAAAGGGGTTTCGCCATCAGTGCAAAATTCGGAATCCAAATTCTGCAGAATCCGGCTGCTCCCAGAAATTCCCTAACTTCCCTTCTGGACTTGGGTTGGGGAATTGCAGCAACCGCTTGCTTCCTACTGACATCCAGTCTCTGACTTCCCTGGGAAATGCAGAAGCCCAGATACTTCACTTCTGACTGACAGAGTTGGGCCTTCGAGCGTGAGACCTTATAGCCCGCATCCAAGAGTAACTCCAGCAATTCTCTGGTAGCCTCGAAACACTCTTCCTGGGTCACTGCTGCAATCAGGAGGTCATCTACATACTGGAGTAAAACTCGCCTGGAAGGCTCAGATTTAAAAGTCTTAAGGTCTTGTCCTAGGGCAGTCCCAAAAATGGTAGGGGAGTTCTTGAACCCCTGTGGCAGGCGGGTCCATGTATACTGAAGCTTCCGTCCTGTTACTGGGTTTTCCCATTGAAAGGCGAAAAGCAGTTGACTGGCGGGGGCCACCCGAATACAAAAGAAGGCATCTTTTAGGTCCAGTGTCGTGAAATGGGTAGCTCCAGAAGGTATCAATCCAAGCAGGACATATGGATTGGGCACTACAGGGTGTAATGAAATAGTGGATTTGTTGACCACTCGTATGTCTTGGACTGGCCGGTAGTCCTCAGTCCCTGGCTTCTGGACTGGCAACAGTGGCGTATTCCATAGAGACTGGCAAGGTCGAATAATTCCATGGGATAACAGACGATTCAGATGTGCTTGAATCCCTTCCAGAGCCTTTCGGGGAATTGGGTATTGAAGAAGACAGATTGGCCGGGCACTTGGAAGTAAGTCTACATGGACAGGGGGAATATTTCAGGCCAACCCTGGGGGATTATCTTCTGCCCATACCCCATTGACCTGGAAGCTGTCGGCCAGGTGTAGGTCAACTTGGTCATGCGACTGATGCAGCCGCCATTCTTCTTCAAGGGGGCAGCAGAAACTCAATATGCCCTTAGGGCTGGATGTCGGGGGCCGAAAGGAGACCGAAGTCTGGCCATCAGAGTCAAAGGAACTTTGGGCCCTAAGCTTGGACAGCAGGTCCCGGCCTAACAAAGGGATTGGACAGTCTGACATATACAGAAATTCATGAGTGACTGTGTGTGAGCCTAATTGGCATCTACGGGTCGTCAGGAAGGGCCTCCGATCCTGCACCCCCGTGGCTCCCACCACTCGGACAGTTTTTCCAGACACAGGCGCTAATCGCTCTGTCACAACAGAGTGTTCAGCTCCTGTATCAATCATGAATGGAATTGAGCGGCTCCCTATGGTTAGCTTGACCATGGGTTCCTGGGAGCCCAGTTTGTAGGAACCCGGTCTGTCCTATTCATCCCATTCTGCCATCTCGGCTATCCCAATGATGTCAGATTCAGAAGGCTCATACCTTCCCTCTCGAACTCGGCCTCGGCTTCCTCGATCTCCTGGTCCCCTTCTCGGTCCCTGGCGCTTCTGGGGGCATTCATCTTTCCAGTGCCCTCTTTCCTTGCAGTAGGCGCACTGATCCCTCTCCAATCGTGGTCTGGGATTCTCCCCTCGTGGCCAGGATTGATTGAAGGAATCTCGAGGCCAGGCTGGCGGTCCGGGGTCCCACTTTGGCTTCCCATTGGCTGGAGGTCGACCTCGGTTAAGGGTGGAATTAGTAATGGCTGCCGCCAAGAGGTCGGCCTTCTTCTGCATCTTCCGGTCAGCCTCTCGGCACATCTCCTGATCCCTATTAACGAAAACCTTTGTTGCAATCTCAATTAGCTGGGTGGTATTCATCCCTGCGAATCCCTCCTGATGCTGCAGCTTCTTCCGGATATCTGGCATACTCTGGGCCACCAATGCACTATTCACCATTCTCTGGTTTTCTAGTGCCTCAGGGTCGAATGGGGTGTATGTTCTGTAGGCTTCAATTAGTCGCTCTAAAAGGCCCCAGGGGATTCAGTTGCCCCTTGGAGAATTTCAGAGACCTTTGCCAGATTAATGGGCCTCTTTATGCCTTTCTTCATACCTTCCAGCAAGTCCCGGCAATAGCCAGACAACAGTTCATAGTGCTGCCCGTTATTTGAATCCCAAGCTGGAGCTGCACGAGGGAACCGAGCTCTAACCCATTCCTCTGGGTTCTGTATCCTCTCGGGGGCACGCACTCGCGTGATGGCCTCAGCATTTTGTAAAATCTTCCACCTCTCCTCAGTTGTGAAGAGGGTCAGGAGGAGCTGTTGACAATCAGTCCAAGTTGGGTTATGGGTGGCCATAATACTAGCCACTAGGTCCACCAGTGCCTGAGGCTTTTCAGTATAAGAGGGGTAATGCGTCTTCCAATTCAGGAGATCGGTGGTTGTGAAGGGTACATACTGGTAGGCCTGTGCCTGTATAACCTGATCCTGATTATTAGGATCCGGTTGAGTGGTGGTTACCTGACGGAGGGGCAGAGCTCTCGAGGAGGTGGGAATGCAACCTGAGGTAGAGCAAGGAGCTACCCCCTTATCATGCTCAAAGGTGATTGCAGCGGGTCTAACCCGTTCAGGGGAGATGTGTTGAACCCCTGAGGGATGGGGAAGGGTACTCATAGACTGAGAGGTGATCACAGGTGATTCAGTCCATTGAAAGGGATGCTGGGCCCCTGATGAGTGGGAAGGGGTACTAGAGGGAGAAGCTGGGCTGTCGGGAGTTGAAGAGTCAGGGAGTGGGGCCCAAAGCGGGTCATGGGAGGTTAGCAGGGAAGGATGTGGCAGAGGAGGGTAGATGCTGGCTAAAAAGTCCAACCTAGGATGTGGCGGGGTTTGTACAGAAGGGGAGGAACTATCCGGAGAAGCCTGTGCTGGAGAGGCTTGGGCTAGACGCCGTGGATCTCTGGGGGTGGAGCGGAACCCCAACAATGGGCCATAAGGTGGTGGCTCAAGATCTGAGGGGTCATCAGAGAGTATGGGTTTCTCGGACAGGGTAGGGGCGGAAGCCACCGATTGGATGGTGGGCTTCCTGGGACTCTTTCCCTTCTCCAGTTTAGATTTTCTAATAATCTTTCTTTGAACGCGGCCCAGCATGTACTTTACCAGGGATCCCATATAGGTTTTTAACCAAGAGGGAGGGTCAGTGACAAGGCTGTCCCAGGAATCTATATAGGGGAGTTGTTCAAGATATCCTGGTTCTCCTACAACTATGCTGTAAACCTTCCGGATTACTTCAATATCTAAGCTACCACCAGGGGGCCACCCCACTCCCATAGATGGCCACTCAACTTCACACAAGGTTCTTAGAGTACTTAAGCTTAAAGTCTGTCCATAATCATTAACTAAAAATCCTTTCTTAAAATTCTTAAGCATACAATCTAGGGGAGTAGTAGTTTGTCTAGATGATGTCCCTCCCAAAATGCTTACAGTTACAACACACAGAAAGGAAGGGAAATTTTTTGGAAGTGTGGTAAGGGGTCCACACGTCCCGAGACACAAGGTAGACAAACAACAATCGCTTCCTTCCGTCGCTGGCCAGTTGAACTCGTGTTAACTGGAACCGCAGCTATAAGAAGTCCACACTCATTTAACATTCATACATCACACACACTGTACAAAAAATCCCACCCAACAATTTCAGATTGTTCAGATACAGATAAGCTCTGACGGTTTCCCTGCTAGTCCCCACTAGACTAGAAGGTACTAAGGCCTTCGCTGAGAGTTGATCAGACTCCCCTTCCCTCAACTTTTGAGGGGCTGATTACAGTTTCCTAGGATTACAATACAGAATACAGAATACATACCCGGCCAGTGTTCCTCAGTCAGTTCTTCTGGAGCCCCATGTTGGGCGACAGAAATTGATATAGGGTTCAGATCCCACTTCTGACACCAGGAATTGATGCAGGAATTACCACTATTGTTAGCAGAATCTGTGGTACTTCAGGAGTCAAACACCACACACCAGAATAAGAGAGAAGTCTTCTTTATTTGCCAGCAAACAAAGTAGGACATCAGCGCTAGCTCTCTCCTTTTCTTCAGCTCTCTGTGTCTTGTGTCTCTGTGTCTTGGTTCTCCTGTCTCGGCTCCTTCTCTAACGTAAGCTGCTTCTGTTCTCATTTATATATTGTCCTAAACCCCTCTAGCCCCCCTTTCTCACCAGATGGTAAGGAATAGATTGATTACCCTGTCTTGAACTAATTATCTCTACACATTTACTCAAAATATCAGTTACATAGGTTTCAGATATTTCCTAAACTGACCTACGACCTGGGGCCTCTCAAACTAGACAATGTGGCACCTATCTCCTGCATTTTATTATTATTAAATTCTCAGATTCCCAGCTAACTTCATAACTTAAAATGCTAACTGGACTCTGGCATTCATTAAGGGGCCAAGGGGCCAGTCCTACACTTAGCTATAATCAATCAAGGAAAAGAGTTGACTTTTCCTGACCTCTTTCACCTTTAGCTTCATACACAGAACCAGCTAGGACTGTGGATAATTCAAACCAGATGACCTCTTAAACTGCAGACAAAGACTGAATTAAAAAGATATTTTACATAAAGAAATAGAACTTATTAAGTAAACAGAATAAAACATATTTTAAAATAAGCAGAAATCAGAATTCCTTATAAGACAGAATCTAAATTATCAAGAATCTCTAAACAGCATTTAGCCTAATCTTTTAAAACTGCCTGCTTGCTGATCCCCTCGAGACTGTCCAGTATGCCTTGCTTAGAATGGCATCCAGATGTGGTTTTATTATTATACCTATGAACTAGCCTTAACAATCCATCACTCAAAAAGGGACAAAGAAAGTTTTATTTCTCGCTGACCTTTCTAACCTCTAGTCTAGCAAAAGCTAGACATTTGAGTAATTAAACCCAGATGGCATTCTACCACTTTCAGGACTGAACCAAAGTTAAACAATTAGCAAATTAATATGATTTCTCTGTCCAGGCTGCCTCATAACAACTGGCTCCCAAAATGTGGACTTGGGCCCCCTGCTGAATTCTCTTTTACTTTGCTGGTGGGGATGCTGAGCCCTGTCAGCAAGTAAATAGACTGCTGCTGCTCCCCGCTCCTTGTTTCCAGCCCTGGGCAGCAGGCTGGGACTTCTCCAGCATGTGTGAGAAGTTTCAGCATGCTGCTCAGAGCAAGACGTTGGGAGTGGTGGCAGTCCATTTATTGGCTGCCAGCAAAGGTATGTCTAGCGTGCCCGCACGAAGGGAGGGAGGAGAGAGAGAGGCAAGTGTTGCTCCCCCACCCCACCCCCTGCCACCCCTGGCCCTTCCAACTGCAGAGCTGGCTACCTCCGGAGAAAGAGCCTGTTAAAAATTTACCAGCACACCCCTGGACCCACCCCATAACAGCCAGACCCCCTGCAAACAGTCACAGAATCTATGACGAGATAGAATTGGTGTGTAGACCCTGAGGTCTATCATTAAAACTTGGGTTCCATGGGTCAATTTTAGCAAACAATGGAAAAGGTGCCGGTACTCAGTACCCCCATGAACCCCCTCAAAAACGCCATGGTTTATTAGGATTTATTTACTGTCTTTTTGAAACAAATTCACCCAAGGCAGTATTATAGCAGGAATAAGCTGAACATAGATAACAGACAAAATTGCAGCAGTAAAAATATTCAATTAGCGGTAAATACTATGGCATAGTATGCTACCTAAATTGTCAACACATAAAATGCAATAAAACATCTTAATAGACAACACAGGGTGTAAGCAAACATATATAGATCAGATAGAGTAAAAGTAGTTAGAAAATAAGAAAGTTACACATGAAGTCAGAAAGGTGCATGAATATAATCTCAGGGTAGGAGTAAGTAAGTGTCCCAGTTGTGGCCATGCCCCTGCGTCCAGACTCACCTTTTTCCAGTGATCTGGCTCTGTGGCTTCTCTGGACTTTCTTGTCCCTGCATTGATGCATCTGCTGCCTGATGCAATCCAAGCCTCGCTTTGGTGTGCCTGCAATCCAAGCCTCACTATAATTTATTCAAGCCTAATTCCAAGTTGCCACATCATCAGCAAGTCCTTAATTAAGCACCTTGGAATTCTCATGCTTCACCTTTGCAAAAGGTCTGGCTTTGTGTTCCCTGTTTAGATCCAATTCCAATCCCTGCTTGGCTTTGTTCCTGCATTCTTTGATTCCAGCCTGACTTTGTTCCTGTGAGTCTTGCCCCTGAAGGTATGTTCTATGTTTCTATGAGTCTTGTATTTGAATGCTTTGTTTCTGTGTGTCTTGCTTGTAAACCTTGTTCCTGAAAGCCTGTCTCTAGAGCTATACCCTGCCAGGGCCAGTCCTAGGGTCTCTGGCGCCCCCCTGCAGACTATGAGTTGGCACCCGCACGCCCCCCCCCCCCTCCGGCACCCAAGCGCCCCCCCCCCCCCAGCATCTCCTTTCTCCCACCCTGCCCCTGTCCAGCGATTCTCCTTCACCCCCATCCCCCGCCGCCCTTGGTGCTTTAAATCTTTAATTTACCTCCGTTCCAGCAGCCGCGTCATTTGAAAGCCTTGCCCCGTCTCTAGCCTTCCCTCCCTTCGTGAGTTCGTTCTGCAGTCCCGCCCTCGAGGAAATGACGTCAGAAGGCAGGACTGTGGAACGAACTCACGAAGGGAGGGAAGGCTAGAGACGGGGCAGGGCTTTCAAATGATGCAGCTGCTGGAACTGAGGTAAATTAAAGATTTAAAGCACCAAGGGCGGCGCGGTATGGCGCCGCAGCAGCGACCTTGAAGGCAGGCGTCCCCCTGTGGCGCTTACCCCGCTTATCGGGTTTGACCAGCCCTACACCCTACTCTTGGTGTCTGTAACAGTTTGACGCTACCCTTGGCTCCTGCTTTCAATCTAGCCCTGCTCTTGACTCTTGTTACGGTTAAACCCTGTTTCTGCTTAAGCCAAGCTCTATTCCTGTTCTCTGTTAAAGCTAAAGTTCTGTTACTGCTTTCTGCTAATGCCAAGTTCTGTTCCTGCTCTCTGTTAAAGCTGGAGCTCTGTTACTGCTTTCTGCTAAAGCCAAGCTCTGTTCCTGCTCTCTGTTAAAGCTAAAGCTCTGTTTCTGCTAAAAGCCAAGTCTGTCCAAGCCAAGTCCGTTCCTGAATCCTGTTCCAGCTGCGAAGTCCATTCCTGAATCCTGTTCCTGCCTTGTTTAGTCTTGCTTTTGTTTGTTCTTGTTCCTCGCTCCTGCCCTGTTTTGCCTGTCTAGTTGTGACTTGTCTTGTCTCTTTCTGTCTAGTCCTGTCCGGATCCAGTCCTTGCCTTGCACTTTTCTGGACCTAGTTTTAATCTAGTTCCATGTCTTGCCTTGCCTTGTATTGCCTGGGTCTCAGTCCCAGTTTTAATTCAGTTCTGAGTATTGCCTTGTCCTGTCTGGGTTCCAGTTTTAGCCCCTTTGCCTTGATTTCCTTGCCTCATCTGGATCTGGTCCTTGTTTTGTCCATTATGCCTTGTTACCACTGTCCTACCTTGTTGAGTCTGCTAGTTTATTTTAGTCCATTCTGTTCTGCCTGTTCCAGCCCAGGTGACTTGTCTTCCAAAGCTGCGGTTCAAGGGCTCACTACTCCTGACAGTTGTGACAGATTGCAAAGGCCATGAGCCCGACAGTTGTCTGGTGTTGGTGTTCCTGTCTTGACCTTGATTTTTGTCTATAGTCCTGTCCTGTTTCAGTGTCTTGTCTTCAGTATTTTTTCTGCTTTTATCCAGTTCTGCCCAGGACCTAGCCATTCCCTTGTACCAGTTCCAGCAAGTAGAAAAAAAGTGTTCTCCTTGTTCGGAGAATAGGAGGCTGCAGATCTCCTTTTAGGAAGGATTCTTCCCCGGAGTAAGCTTGCTTACATTCAGCCACGGCTGATTATGTGGCTAGAATCCCGATGAATTGTTGTCTTCAACCTTGTGTTTCCTGCACTGTCTCCAAAGAACCAGACCATTGGGCGGTGGTCTATAACCCCAGTTTTTTCAGATGGGTCTGCGACTATATGGATAGTCCATGGTAGTCCGCTGGCTACTGTCCAGATCCAGTTCAGTTCACAAGTTCCAGTCCTGGTTCCAGTTTCAACACAGCTCCAGTTCTCAGTACAATTTCAAGCCTAGCTTCAGCTTCTTATACATCTCTTGCTTCCAGTCCTGGTGCCAGTTTCAGAATCAAGGAATTGTGAAGTCCTGTACCGTGCCTGAAGAACCGGACCATTGGGCGGTGGTCTAGGACCCCATTTTTTCTAGATGGGTCTATGGTTACATGGATAGCCCATGGTAATCCGCTGGCTACTACTGTCATGATCCAGTTCAGTTCACAAGCTCCAGTTCTCAGTACAATTTCAGTTTCAAGCATAGCTACAGCTCCTAGTACATCCCTTGCTTCCAATTTTGGTGCCACTTCCAGTATTAAGGAATTGTGAAGTCTGTACCGTGCCCAAAGAACCAGACCATTGGGCTGTGGTCTAGGACCCCTTTTTAGTCCAACTGGGCTTGCGGTTACAGGGACAGCTCATGGAAGTTTGCTGGCTACTGTTTTATTAGCTCCTGTTCTAGCTCTGGTTCCAGCCTAGCACCAATTTCCAGCTCAAGCTTGTTTTTATCCGAGCTTCAGCCTCCAGCACAGCTCATGCTTCCAGTCCTGGTTCCAGTGCAGTTTTTTTCTCCAGTTTCAATCTTGTCTTCACACTCCAGTCCTGTGGTCAGTGCTCCACTCCAGGTTTTTACTACCATAGTTACCTGTGGAAGCCCAGATCTCCTGTGGGGACCACAGGAGCCTTGAGGGGGAGGAACTGTCATGGTTGTGGCCATACCCCTGGGTCCAGACTCACCTTTTTCCAGTGATCTGGCTCTGTGGCTTCTCTAGACTTCCTTGTCCCTGCATTGATGCATCTGCTGCCTAGTGTGCCTGCAATCCAAGCCTCACTATTTATTTATTTATTTATTTATTTAGATTTTGCTCACACCTTTTTCAGTAGTAGCTCAAGGTGAGTTACATACTACTACTACTTAACATTTCTAAAGCGCTACTAGGGTTACGCAGCGCTGTACAGTTTAACAAAGAAGGATAGTCCCTGCTCAAAGGAGCTTACAATCTAAAGGATGAAATGTAAAGTTGGGGCAGTCTAGATATCCTGAATGGAGGTATAATGGTTATGTGCCGAAGGCGACATTGAAGAGGTGGGCTTTGAGTAAGGATTTGAAGATGGGCAGCGAGGGGGCTTGGCGTATGGGCTCAGGGAGTTTATTCCACGCATAAGGTGAGGCGAGGCAGAAAGGGCGGAGTCTGGAGTTGGCGGTGGTGGAGAAGGGTACTGAGAGGAGGGATTTGTCCTGTGAGCGGAGGCTACGGGTAGGAGCGTAAGGGGAGATGAGGGTAGAGAGGTAATGAGGGGCTGCAGATCGAGTGCATTTGTAGGTAAGTAGGAGAAGCTTGAATTATATGCGGTACCTGATCGGAAGCCAGTGAAGTGACTTGAGGAGAGGGGTGATATGGGCATATCGGTCCTGACGGAAGATAAGACGTGCAGCAGAGTTCTGAACGGATTGAAGGGGGGATAGATGGCTAAGTGGGAGGCCAGTGAGGAGTAGGTTGCAGTAGTCAAGACGAGAGGTAATGAGAGAGTGGACGAGTGTTCGGGTGGTATGCTCAGAGAGGAAAGGGCGAATTTTGCTGATGTTATAGAGAAAGAAGTGACAGGTCTTGGCTATCTGCTGGATATACGCGGAGAAGGAGAGGGAGGAGTCGAAGATGACTCCGAGGTTGCGGGCAGATGAGAAGGGGAGGATGAGGGTGTTATCAACAGAGATAGAGAGAGGAGGGAGAGAAGAAGTGGGTTTGGGTGGAAAGACAATAAGCTCGGTCTTAGCCATGTTCAGTTTCAGGTGGCAGTTGGACATCCAGGCAGCAATGTCAGATAGGCAGGCCGATACATTCAGGTACACTGGATATTTCTCTGTCCCAGGAGGGCTCACAATCTAAGTTTGTACCTGAGGCAATAGAGGGTTAAGTGACTTGCCCAAGATCACAAGGAGCAGCAGCGGGATTTGAATCAGCCACCTCTGGATTGCAAGACCGGTGCTCTAACCACTAGGCCACTCCTCCTCCTTGGAATGACGCTTGAATAAGTCAATGTTTGATAACATGCCTAGTGAGAGACTCCTTATGAAATTAAAAAGTCATGAAATAGGAGATAATGTCTTACTGTGGATTGGAGTCTGGCTAAAAGCAGGGAATAGAACTAGTCAGTTTTTTCAAATGCAGAAAGGTAAATATGGACTGCCTCAGGGATCTTTATTGGGACCAGTTTTGGTTAATATATTCATTAATGATGTAGAAAGGTTATCACATTTATTCATGACACAAAATTATTCAAAGTATTTAAAACACAAACTGATTGTGAAGAACTGCAGAAGTGCCCTACTAGTCTCGGAAAGTGGACATCTAAATTTAATTAGAAGAAGGCTAATGCCATCAAGAGTGGGTACTAGGATAGTTCAGATGGTCTCTGGTGTTTTGCTTTATTTTATTTTGCAAATGATTATTCTCTATGGGGTCAGTATTCAACATGATTCAACCAGTCAGAAATGGCTCCTGGCCTGTTAAATCACCCGTTTGGGGCTACTATTCTTGGAGAACACCTGCTACAGGTAAGTAACTTTGCTTTCTCCAAGAACAAGCAGGCATGATATTCTCACATGTGAGACTCACTAGCTGCCAGACTCACAATTTAAAAGTGAAACCTGGCAACTAAGTAGAAAGAGAACCTGGTAGACAAAATGGGCTGGAGGGTGGAGTTGACTTTTTTAAGTAGCAAAAAGATTTTGCAGGACTACTTGTCCAAACTGGTTATCCCGCCTAGAATGCTGTTCCAGGAGCAGTGAAGGTGTGGATAGAAGACCACGTTGCCACCTTGCAAATTTCTTCAATGGAGGCAGAGCGGAAATGGGCTACTGAAGCCACCATGGGAACAGTGACCTGGCCATGAAGGGTCAGCTATGCCTGAGCATACATGTAAGAGATACAGACAACCATCGAAGTAGAAATAGTACGTTTGGTGATGGGCATCCCTAATCTGTTAGGGTTGAAATGTTATGGTATAAGCTAATTGTCAGAATTAAATGTGTAAGCAGAGTTATTGATTTTACTGGATCAGTTATACCAATATAAAAATACAGCTTTAAAAGACATATTGAAAATGCAGCAGAAACTGGCTTTCATTTCAAGCCCATCCTCTTTCCCCATCCCTTTTTCTGGGAACTTCTGATAGCAGGGCTAGGCAATTACAAACACTTAACAGAGACAAAAGGTACTGGGATATAGCTTTCTTCTCCTCCGATCTGAAACAAAGCATGACTAGGTGGATACCTGAAGGCTCATCAGGACATCTCCGAAAACCAAAGACCCAAGAGACAGAAAGTCTGGAGAACCCATTGAAGACAAAGACTTCAGAGGAAAAGCATAAACAAGGCATTTGCTTGTTGCCTCAGATATGTATATCTGCCCCCTCCCATCAGCTATCAGGGAGGACATGTGCAGTAAGGAAAGACTTGTAATGTGATCATATGAACAGACTGAAACCTGTGCAAAAGCCGTCAAGCTATAGAAAAGCCATTTGCCAGCAGATATCCAGGAAACATGTGACCATGCTTCCCTGCAAACTACAATACCCAAGATCCCCTGTAAACTACAATATCCAGGACTCAGGGAACATTATAAAAGCCTGGGAGCAGCCCAGCTAGCCAGTTTTTTCTCTTCTATCCTGCATCTTCCTGGGACCTGCAGCTCACCTGCCTGCCTGCTATGAGGACCTCTTCTGCAACCATGTGCTTATCTCATGCTGTTCATACTATGTAACAAGGACTTGTAAGTAACATAACTTTTGATCTAGACCTGCTACCTTACTTTACTTAAGTACAGATTCTCTGTAAAGATCTGCAAGACCTACCTCTCGTTTGGTTTGCAATATTATTTACATATTATATATATATATATATATAAAATTATAAACATTAGTTAGTGCTTTAGAGCTCTTCCCCCAAGATAAATCATTTCTTGTAACAGAAAGATACAAAAAGCTAAAAGAACTGTCTATGAGGTTTTGTACACTCCAGAGCACACTTGCTGCTTCTCCAGGATGAGAGCATGCTTAGGGAAGAAGACAGGAAGTACAATGGACTGACTGAGATGGAATTCTGAGACCTCTTTAGGGAGGAATCTTGGGTGGGTTTGAAGAACAAACCTGGTGTAAAGTGAGGCTCCCACAAGGGTTTGAAGTTCATTTATTAAGAATAACACTTTATACATGAGGAACTTCAGGGACCATGAATGGAGTGGTTTAAATGGAAGTTTCATGAGAGCTGTGAAAATGACATTGAGATCCCACGCCACAGGAGGTGGTTTGATAGGAGATTTGGTATGATATAAACCTTTCATGAATTTATTTATTAAGGGATGAATTCAAATAGGCTTGTTATCAACTCTAGAGTGAAAAGCACTAATGGCACTCAAGTGTACTCTGACTGAGTTAGTTTTGAGGCCATAATCAGAAAGATGGAGGAGGTACTCCGTGAGGGTAGGAAGAAAGCACCTAGCAGGGTCGAGTGCTCTGGCTGTACACCAGAGGGAAAATCTTCTCAAAACGGTAACATTTCCGTGTAGAAGGTTTCCTAGAGGCTAATGTATTCTAGAGACTCCTTCCGGAAGATTTAAGGAATCTAAGTCTATGTCATCAAAAACTAAGCCATTAGGGCCAGAGAGCGGGGGTCTGGATGGAGGAGAGGCCCCTCGTTCTGTGTCATTAGGGATGGAAAAGGATCTAACCTCAATGGTTCATTGGATGATAACTCTAGGGGAAGAGGGAACCAAAATTTGGCATGACCAGTAGGGAGCAATTAGGATCATGGTCCCTTGGTCTCGACATAGTTTGAGGCGTTTTTCCTATGAGAGGCAGTGTGGGAAAAGCTAAACCTAAATTACTTCTTCTTTGTTACAGCAAAATTCATGGACTTTATCATCTTTAATTATCTTTGTTGTCTTATACGTTGCATATTCGATTACTATCTTATTATTACATTGTTAAATTTTATTTTACTAACTGTAGCCTGCACTATGGTATTGTGTAAGCCACATTGAGCCTACAACTAGTGGGAAAATGTGGGGTATAAATGTGTTAAATAAATAAATATAGAAGATCCATTCCCCAGTGGCATCTGGGCTTCATGGTTGAGAGCATAGAGTCTGGAACAAAAGCAGAGAAGCTTGTTGTTCTTAGGAGGAGCAAACTGGTCTATCACTGAGGTTCCCCACTGCAGTAATATTTCTCTCGTGGGGGACCAAGAACCCTGTGTGAGGAGATCATCGAGGTGAGCACTCCAACCTACCATGGAGGCATCCATGGTAATGACTTTGTGATGTGGAAGGGGTTGAAATGGAAGTCCCCTGGTGAGATTCTGGAACACCATCCACCACTGTAGAGAGTAGCATAGCTGTGGTGTAACTGGAATACAAGCCAAGAGCAATCCCGTGGCTTGGGACCATTTAGAAGAGAGTGTTTCACTGAGGAATTCAGAAGTGGAGTTGAGGCAATGGTGTTACATGGCTGTTAAAGCCATGTGTACAAGTAGGCAGAGTATCTGATGAGCAGATACCTGGGTGGATTTGGAAACCTGATCAGAGAGATGCATTATGTTGTTTGTTTTCGGTTGAGGGAGGAAGGCTCAGCCCTGAGTAGTGCCCAGGAGAGCCCCAATGAACTGTAAGTTCTGAACAGGTTGAAGATGTGATTTGGGGTAATTTATCACAAAACCAAAGAGTTCTAGGAGCCGTATGGCGGATTGAATTAAGGTTTGTGCCACCTCCCAGGAGGCTGCCTTGAATAACCAGTCATCAAGGTAGGGGAAGATGTGTATGCCCCACCTGCAAAACGTTGCAGCTACCATAGGAGCCAACTTTTCAAAATGATTGGGGGTGCTGAAATTTTTTTTCTTTTTTTACAGGCAGTGCGTCTCCTCCCCCCCCCCCCCCCCCCCCCCCCCCCCCCCCATCTTAAAATTCTGTCTACTGCAGTCTTCACCTGGGCAGTAGCAGCGCCACTTATAGGCTGCCTGCAACCTGCACAAGGACTTCTTCCTTGAACAGTCCCACCCCTCAGTCCCCCTGTACTGTGCAAATATAAAGAGATGCAAATTTCAAAAACTGACATATTTCAATCACTATACTATAGGTTAACAAATTTTCCATTTTTTGTTTTATTTGTATAAAACAAAAAATGGAAAATATGATATCATTTTAGTGGACTAAATACATTTTTCAATTAGCTTTCAAAGGCCAAAACCTCTTTCCTCAGGTCAGGACAGTATACTGCTGTTATGGTATTCTGTTCTGACATAAGAAAGGAGGGTTTGGTCTCCAAACATTAGTCAAAAATGTATTAAAATTAGTCCAGTAAAGGTATCACTTTACTTCCATTTTCTGTATCTATTAACACAGCTACCACACTACTTTATCCTAAACTAAAAATAAAATTCATTTTTCCTACCTTTGTGGTCTAGCCATTTACTGCTTCTAATTGTTTTGGTCCCAGTCTCTTGTTTCTTCTTTCCTCAATCTTTAACTTTCCCCCCTTTCCATCTAGCATCTCCCCCCTCTCTCCCCCCTTTCCTTCCACCATCTGCCCCCTCTCTTCCCCCTTTCCATCCAGCATCTGCCCCCTCTCTCTTTCCTTTCCATCCAGCGTCTGCCCCCTCTCTCTTTCCTTTCCATCCAGCGTCTATTTTCTCCATCCATCCTCTCTCCCCTGCCCTCTCCCCCCATCCATATCCAGTAATTCTCCTCTCTCCCCTGCCCTCCCATCCTTACTACTACTACTACTTATCATTTCTATAGCACTTCAAGGCATACGCAGCGCTGTACACCATACACAAAAAGACAGTCCCTGCTCAAAGCGCTTACAATCTAGAACCAGATGCATCCATCATTCTGTGTTCACTGCAGTGTGGCACAGGTGAAGAGTAACCATACCATACATTTATACAGAACCCTGTCTGATTTTGCAGGGCACTTTCTCCACATACCATGTTCCAAGACATAAAGCAGCACTGAGGCTCTTTGAGGAGCAATAAATTCAGTGCTTTTTATTCTACATTTCATCCTATTCTCATTTGAGATTGTATTTCAAAGGAAACACTGTGCATATTTTACTATTTATGGATAGTTCCCTGGTGCAACCACCATTCTTCAAATTATGCTAGAATACGGTATAGTCAACTACACAAAGCTCAGGAGCAGCTGGTTCCAATAGTAAACGAATAAGGCTTAACATACCACTCCTATTAAAAGTGCAGCACAAAGACACTAACCTGCCTAAACTTCTGAACAGGCTACTTCTTTTCAAAATGCAAAGTGATTTTTCTACATTCTCTGGCTACAAGAACCATAAACTCTTCTTTAGCATTTCAATTAAAATTTTCAAACAGAGAACAAAAAATGTTTTTCTTGCCATTGTACAATCTCCTTTTGGTTTCTCATCAGTTATGTATCACAGCAGTTTAAGGTTCAAATGACATTTGACCTTTTTAAACATTTGTAACAGCAGCCAGAGATAAGACAGAGCACCATTTAATCGGGAAAGACTCAGTGCTTGCAGTCTGTTTGAGGGGTGTAGGCAGGAGAAATTTATTATAAATATTAAGACAAATCATGGCCATTAACTGAAAAGAAAAAAATAACCCTAAACATGAGCCCTTAGGACACTTTAGTCTCACTTTCAAAGACACATTTTTTCATGAACTAAGAGGACGACACAAATTAAACTTTTTTCTACCTCCTGTTATTTTAAAATCTATTGCTTTGATTTACCTGACTGAAGGGCAGTGAAGCAGAGCACAGCACAGCAGGCTACCTCTTGTCTTCTCTCCTTATCTCTCTCAGCCTCCCGCCCTTGTGTAAACAGGAAATGAGGGCGGGAGGACACTCAGAGAGGCAGCCTGTTTTGCTTTCACTGCTGTTCAGGTAAAATCAGTTTTAAGTGCTGGCCAAAGTTTCCAAGTGGGCGGTTTTACCGCCCAATTGGGCGGTTTTTCGCCAGCGGCAGCGGGAAAATTTCGCCAGCCGCGGGATGCATTTTTTGGGGTGGTTTTCCTGTCGCCGCTGTGCGAGTTTGGCGGTTTTTTCCAGGGCTTCTATTGGACCAATTTGGTCCAATAGAAGCTTTTCCGGGGCTTCTATTGGTCCAAATTGGACCAATAGAAGCCTTTCAGGGGCGGGGTGACGTCAGGGATGGCGTAGGGGCGGGGCTAGTGACATCAGAGGCGGGGTTGGTGACGTGGGAGGCGGGGTTAGTGATGCAGGGGCGGAGTTATGTGATATGGGGGCGGGTTGGTGACGTGGGGGCATGGTTCGGTGACGCGGGAGACGGGGATTGGCTACTGATGGTTTTTGGGCAGGATTACGGCTCGTTTGGGGCTGGGAAAAATTTTCCCAGCTGGCAACCCTGGTGCTGGCTGAGCTGCAGGAAAGCAAGGAGGGCAGGTTTCAAAATATTGGGGGTGCTCGAGCACCCATAGCACCCACGGAGTCGCCGCCTATGGCAGCTACCACTATCAGGCACTTCAGGAAGACTCATGGGGCCGAAACCAAGCTGAATGGCAAGACTTTGTACTGATAATGCAGACTCCCACAGCAGAAGCACAGGAACTTTCTGTGCGCAAGTAGAATAGGTATGTGTGTGTATGTCTGCTTCAGATTTAGAGATCAAAGCCAGTCATTGAGTTGTATCATAGGAAGAAGTGATACCAGGGAAACCATGCAACATTTTTCTGAGTAGGAACGTGTTTAAATCCCATAGATCAAGAATTAGTTGTACTCCTCCTGTCTTTTTTGGTATGAGAAAGTACCTGGAATAAAGTCCTCAGCCCGTTGTCCATGTGTATCCTGGAAGGAAAACCAAATCTGGGGAAGAATTCTGTTAAACATTTTGCCAGTACTTTAGCAGATTCGCTGGAACATGGGAATGCTTCTACCCACTGTGAGAATGGGCACACACATACCAGTAAATATTTTTTACCCTGGCATGGGGTCTGCATATCTGTAAAATCAATATGTAAGTCCAAGAAAGGTCCTACTGCTTTTGGGAGGACTGCAAGGAGAGATGGTACGTGTTTCCTGGATTGGGAAGTGACCTGCTGAAACTGAGCATAAAAACAAAAAATTCTGTACAACTTGTTTCAAGATGTGCACCCACCATTTCTGTCTTATGTCATTTATTAAGGTGGATGCTGGTATATGTAGTGACTAGTGCATCTGGCCTAACATCATTGTTAGGGCCTGAAAAGAAATGCAAGGGTTACCTGAGGGGTGAAACAATATCCTATTCTGAGACTGACATCCTGCACTTTCCCATTGCTTCAGCTCAGTCTGGAGAGCTTGTGACTGCATCTCTGTAGCTTGGGATGGCTGGAACTGTTTGCCTGAGCGCAAGGTAATTAACTGTAGAGGCCTGCTATCTCCTTCCCAGGGCTTATATCTAGCTAGTTTGGCCTCATGGTCACAAATGTCATTCATGAAAGAGACTCAGTCCTTGCCTCCAGTGTGTGCTTGACACTTAATTACAGCTACTGGTACCTGCTGCTCCAATCTCCGATGCAGCAACCAAATTATGTCACAGAAAATGGATAGATGAGACTCAGGGGTACCATGCCCTGTGAGCATACCTCTCCTTACCCATCCGTCCAGATTCTTAGTCAGTGCCTGGTGCACATATTGGGAGTCAGTGTAAATTGTTAGTGATGACTGGGTGTATGAGCTCAATGCCACCTTGCAGGCATAAAGCTCTGCTGATTGGGCTGTGTGCTTAGATGGGTCCAGGGACCCTGCCTGTACCATATCCCATTCCCCATGCATGAAATCATGATAGGCCCTGATAACTGCATATCCTACTGCCAGTGTCTGATCCTGTGTGCCTGAAGCAAACCCATCAATAAAAACAGTTACGCTGCCTGGGATGAGAGTCTCACCCGCTAACCACTCATTCTCTTTTGCACATATATGGGATTCTGGGCCTGGAATATTCATTTCTGCCAGCACAGTGGATGGATTTTCCGCATCCACTCACTGTACTGTGCAAAGTCACTGTGGGATGTGAGAGCAGGAACAAGGCGGTTGCCTGCCTGGAATTGGACAATAAACCTGTGCATTGCTTCAAGATCACTTTAACACAATGAGGAACATACAATTCCAATTGTATCTGGAAGAACAGAACATTCAGGTGTTGTACTGCCACAGCAGGAGCCCACAGCTGTTTCAAACACATGGAGTATCCTCGCTCCGCAGTCCCTAATGGACTTGACCAAAACATGATCAATTTCTGAGACTTCCCCTGTTTCTGTGTCACTACTGCATGTATAAAAATTTCATCTGCTGAAATGTACACTTGCAAAGGCTGTCCTTCAACCGGTGTAAAAAGTGGTTGAGCCTTTTCCAGAATATCCAAAACATTGTGAAAAGCTAACTGTTGCTCTGTATCCCATTATATTCGCCTGGAACCCTCCCTGGCTGAGTACCCTTCAGAAACCTCTGAATGGGCTCAATGACTGTGGCATATCCTGGTATCGAATCCCTACAAAAATTCAGCAGCCCCATAAGTGCTCTCTGACATCTGACACTCTCTTGGGGTCCTTTAGTGCCCTCAAGTCGGACATACGGCTCTCATGCACTAGCTGTGACCCTGCTGTAATCGTGGTTCCCAGAAAGGTCACTTCTATCTGGCACAGCTGGGCTTTGGACTTATTCACCTTGTACCCAAAATGATCTAAGGCTTTAAGTACCTGAACAGTAGCTTCTATGCACTGCTGTCTGTCAGGGGCAGAGTATAACAATGGGTTAAGAACTGGTTGAAAGATAGGAAGCAAAAAGTAGGGTTGAATGGTCAGTATTCTCAGTGGAGAAGGGTAGTTAGTGGGGTCCCGCAGGGGTCTGTTCTGGGACCGCTGCTTTTTAAAACATATTTATAAATGACCTAGAGATGGGAGTAACTAATGAGGTAATTAAATTCGCAGATGACACAAAGTTATTCAGGGTCGTGAAGTCGCAGGAGGAGTGTGAAAGATTACAGGAGGACCTCGCAAGACTGGAGGATTGGGCATCCAAGTGGCAGATAAAGTTCAATGTTGACAAGTGCAAAGTGATGCATGTGGGTGAGAGGAACCCGAATTACAGCTATGTCTTGCAAGGTTCCGCGTTAGGAGTCACGGACCTAGAAAGGGATCTGGGAGTCATCGTTGATAAGACGTTAAAAACTTCTGCTCAGTGTGCTGCGGTGGCTAAAAAAGCGCACAGAATGATGAGTATTGTTAGGAAAGGGATGGAAAACAAACACGAGGATGTTATAATGCCATTGTATCGCTCCATGGTGCGACCGCACTCTAATATTGTGTCCAATTCTGGTTGCCGCATCTCAAAAAGATATAAAGGAATTAGAGAAGGTGCAGAGAAAGGCGACGAAAATGATAAAGGGAATGGAACGACTTCCCTATGAGGAAAGGCTGAGAAGGATAGGGCTCTTCAGCTTGGAGAAAAGGCGGCTGAGGGGTGATATGATAGAAGTCTACAAGATAATAAGCGGATTAGAGCGGACAGATGTGAAGCATTTGTTTACACTTTCAAGCAACAACAAAACCAGGGGACACAAGATGAAGCTAGAATATGGTAGATTTAAAACAAATAGGAGAAAGTTTTTCTTTACTCAGCGTGTAGTTAGACTCTGGAACTCGTTGCCGGAGAATGTAGTGACAACAGCTGGCCTTACGGAATTTAAAGTGGGTTTGGACAGATTCCTGAGGGAAAAATCCATTGAACATTATTACTTTTTTTTTTTTTGGGGGGGGGGGGGGGGTTGGGTTGCCGGGTTCTTGAAGCCTGGATTGGCCGCTTTCAGAGACAGGATGCTGGGCTTGATGGACCCTTGGCCTTTTCCCAGTATGGTGGTGCTTATGTACTTATCAACATACTGATATAAACCCACTGTCCGAGGTAGCTGCTGTTGCAGATGCTTTAAATCTCCAGACAGAACTTTATTAAAAATGGATGGACTCTCACAGTAACCTTGAGGCAAGCGAGTCCAAGTGTACTGTTGTCCCTCATAAGAAAAAGCAAATAAATCCCAGTTTTGTTCATCAATCCCAAAACACCAAAAGGCATTACTGAGATCTAAAACTGAAAAATGAGTATGGTCTTCTGAGATTCCCTGTGTCGCTAAGGCGGTGGGGTCAGGTACCACTGGGAATTCTGCCTTCACTACCTCATTAAACTTGCGTAAATCCTGAACGATTCTCCACTTCCCATTAGGTTTTTGGACAGGACACAAAGGGGTATTGTACTCACTGCTAATGGGAACTATAATACCATGCTGCATAAGTGTGTCTATTTCTTCCCTGATTCCTTCTATTGCTTGCTTGGAAAGAGTGTACTGTCTAATCTGCGGACCATCACAACCTTTCTTGAGAAAAATAGAGACACTATCTATTGATTTAGCCCTCCCATATGGCTGCTGTGGAGTTACCCAAACTGAGGGTGGGACCTCCTCCCACACATTTGATTCCATTACTAAATTGCATGGAGCTGACACTATGGTATATGTAAAGTTCCACTGCGGACACTCCCACACTGTGTAACCATCTAACTTCCCTTTCTGAATCTTCTTCCACTGTCTCCTGGAGGAGGTACCCGTTGGCCGCCCTATTACCCCCACCCACCAGGGCTCATCCTCACCCCGTGGGATGGCCCACAAGAAAATCCCTTCCTCTCCTTTCAGACAATGTCTAGCTGTAAGATGTACTTGTGTCTGGGCAGCATACATATCTTGACCCACTAGGGGTCGCATGGCACCTGTTCTACAGGGAATCAGATCCAATTCCTCATAATTCCACTGACTGGCAATTGCTTGGGTCATCAGTTCAATTTGCTCAGGCTCCCACCGGAGCACTGGGGCTACAGACATGTAAGCCTGAAATCTTTTCAAGGGTTCTGTTTTACAGTGGATCTGTACTCCTAATGTAACAGGGGGTTAAGGGTTAGAAGGGGAAAAAAAAGTTTCTTACCTGGGGTTTGTTCTAGGGGGGCTCTGGACCGCTGTGGGGGCTGGTGACGATTTTTGCAGCCTTCAGCTGCGGGGAGAGGAGGCAGGTGAGGCGCTGTGGGAGCGCCGCGATTTTGTTGTCTTGGCTCCCTGGGACAATTGAGCACGTCCCCGGGAGTGAAGAACTGCATGGGAGGCCGGCAATTTCAGGGCCAATTTCGTGCCCGTTCGTGGGTTTTTTTGGGCTCCCGGAGACGATTGTGCACGTCTCCGGAAGAGAAGAGGATTTCGGGCCCGAGTTGGGGCCAGGAAAGAGCGCTGCAGGAAGCAGCACCTTCGTTTTGTAGGTCCGGGGACGATTGAGCACGTCCCCGGACATGAAGCAACGAACCGGGCATTCCCAGTATCTTCGGGCCCTGCCGGGCCGCTTGAGATGGGGGGGCCGGTGCAGTGACTGTGGACTCTGCAGGAGGCAGCGCGGAAGTTTTCCTGTCTTCCGGGGATGTTTGGGCACGTCCCTGGGCACGTGGATGTCCAGGGGTTGTCGGGCCTGTTTACGGGGCCGAGGAGGAGCGCTGTTGAAGGCAGCGATGTGGGAAGCCTGCGTTTTTTTAAAAAGAAGATGGCCGGCGCTTCGTCGAGGAGGACGTGCGCGCGTGCATGAGGTGGCGCGCCTCATGCACGAACTGGGAACGCGCGTTTTTTTTCGTGTAGGCTGAAGCCGGGGCCTAAATTTTGGGCCGGGCTTCGGATGTTTTTTATTTTTGCTTCTGTTTTCGTTTTCGGACGTCGGGGACCGGAACCAGCGGTAGCCCACACGTGAGGGGAAAATCAGGAAAGCAGGTAAGGGGTTTTTGGCCCCAAATTTAAATTAGTTAATTTTTAAATTGTATTAATGTGGTTTTTGATTTTTAGAAATTAAACGGTTAATGATTTTTAAATTCTGTTTTTGGATTTGGGGTTGGGGGATTTTTTGGGATTTTTGTGGTATGTTAATTTTTGAATTTGAATATTTTAAGGGGGTCATTTGGGAGGGGTCTGGTTTTAAGGGGTTAATTAAGGTTAAATTCGACAGAGTAGGTTCAGAGGGGGATATTAAAATTTTTGAAATAGGTTTTAAATTTTTTTGGGAATCTTTAAAAGGGGGTTTTGAGGTTTGTTGTGTGGCGGGGGTTAAATATAGGGTTTTTTAAATTTTAAAAATATTGTTTAATTGGGAACGGGAATGTTGATTATAGAGGGTATTTTGAACTGGTTTGGGGAAAAATTAAGGTGATTTTTTGTTTGATCATTTGATTTTCCCATTAGTCCCTATGGGAAATTTTAAATTAAAATGGAGATTGAGTAGTACTGCTCAACATTCCGCTTGTCAGCAGGGAGATTCGGAATGTTGAGCAGGACTTGGGATTGGCTGGCTAGGTTTGGAATCCCAAGCCGAGGGTCCGTTTCCCAGGTAACGGCCAGTAAGGCAGTTGGCAGAGCGCTGGTTGACTGCAGAGGTGAGAGGGTGTGTTTTTGGTGCTGTGGCAGAGATTGGGTTTGAAAGGTAGATTTTGTTGAGTGAGAAGAATTTGAAGTAACTGATTGGTTTGGTTTGGTGACAAAGGAAATATTGGGGAGAGAGTAGAGGAGGAGTTTGGTGAGTTTTGGGTTAATTGGAAAGGGGTTGATTGCAGTGTGAGGTGAAGTATATGGATGAATGCATGGGGTGCGCTCACTAGCTCAGGGAAATTTCAGTAAAGATCAGGGGTGGACAGAGAGGGAATAAAATTATTTTTATTTTGTTAGTTATTGGAGGCCCAGTGAAATTGATTCCCATTTTAAAGGACACCTAATTAAAGGGGAAAGGATTCTAGGTTAAGGGTTTTGCCTCACGTTTATTTATTTAAGAGAGAGGTGTAGGGTGAAGAACACTGTGTGAAGGAAGATCCTGTGTGAAGCACAGTCATTGGGCCCCAACGCAAGACAGACGTCAAAGAGGATCATCACACGTTTGCTTATCCAGCTAAGTGGTGACTTTAAAAGAGATAGAAAAAAAACTAATGCTTACCAGGTAGCAGTGGGTCAGGGACCTGCAAAACAACAAAAAGTTGACACAAAGGATCATTTTCTTATGGTGACAGGTTGAAAGATTACAGTTCAAGAAAGTAATTTTTAAATGTTTGGTTCTTGTACAATACTTATCTGATATGTGCATAACAAATTGGATCCCAAAATCTGTCCTGCAAAAGATAGAAACCAGTCAGTACATTTTCCAGGTCTGCAAAATACACACTGCTTAAGGTAGAATAAATGTTTTAAATGAAGCTTTTCTGTTTTCTATGTAAAATAAATGCCTTATTATCGAAATCTTTGACTGAGTTTGTTTCTCCCTGCACAAGCTGAATCCAAATTTTAGTTTAATTTTTCCCCGCCCATTCCCAGGGAGTGGACGGCGAGGTTAGTGAACTGTATCATCTCCTGAGTTTTGTGTGCATGCTCCGGCCTGGCACGACTACCATCATCTGGGTCTGAAACCGTGCACCTAAATTACCAAAACGCAGAGGGGTGACTACACTAACTTAGTCAGTAAATCTCTTCCCAGTAAGTTAATGGGAGAGTCAGGGGCATACAAGAATTTTGCCTCCCAACTCTAAGTTTAAAGGCACTGTATATCTTAACTCGTGGGACTGTCCAGAAAATCATATCGTGTTAGTAGTTTCTGAGGAAAGAGGAAATGAACATATGTTCTGACCCAACCCTATGGTGGATATGGTGGCCCCAGTGTCAATCAAAAATTGAACTGGCACAGTAGCCAGCCTGCCCTCCACAACAGGATCTTCTAGCCCAATCTGAGTCCTCAGAACCTGCTGTGGTGCTAGTCATTGGGGACCCGAACCTCCCCGTGGTGCATTCCATGGGGGTTGGAAATTCCCTCCCCTCAGGGCCTGATGTTTTGGAGCTGGACCTGCATACCATTGTCCCCTAGCTCTGCACCCTTGCTCAGGTGTCCTATCTGTCCGCAGTTCCAACACTGTGACTGTGAAAAATCTGTTCTCTGTGGGTAGTCTGTTCTCCCTGTCCCCTGCTGAATCTGTCTCTGCCCTGCCCCCACTCCTGAGGGACTAATCATGGCTAGCTGTGTCTCTGCCTGCTCTATTTGTTTAGAGAGAAATTTGTTCTCTAATTCTTTCTCCTTACTAGCCTTCTTGTCTGCCTGTTGCTGTGTTCTCTGCATAAAATGCACAATGTGAGACATAATCTCAGCCCAAGACTTATATTCTATAGCTACTACACCATCCAGGGCCTTTTGGACTTCTATAGGGAGTCCTTTCTTTAAAATATGATAAAATAAAATGTGGGAGTTCCCATAATCCCAGGGTTGGCCAATTTCTAATTGCCACAGGTCCTGCAGCACCTTTATATAGTGATGAATATCTTCCCCCGGGGTCATAACTCTACTGGACACATTGCTAAAATTGTGGGTGTCTATATCGCTGCCTCAGAGCTACCGAACTCAGCACTGTCATTATCAGTGCTCTGCAGCGTCACTCCTGGAAATCCTGCCATTCTAAAACGTTCATCTGTATTACCCCCCACTAGTCTGGCTAGAAATGCTTTTACATCACCCACAGCTACAGTATGCCCTGATATAATCTGTTCAAATTTAGCTATAAAGGCGGAGGCTCCTTTCTCCAGAGGAGGCAAGGACCTGCATACATTTTCCAGATCCATAAAGGACCAAGGAACATATCTTAATACTGGAGCTCTAGCCCTGTCCAAATGGTTAGTCCTAAGTAAAGGATCCATTGATTTCAGTGGGGCTGACTTATGGGGATGCTTAACTGCTACCAGTGTTCTCCTCTGCTTGTCCAACTTCAGCTTACTTCGGGTATGATCTGTTGGTCTTTTTACCAGTTCTGACTCATTACTTTCTTGTCCCTGATTACTACTCTGTTACCCGTCCGAGTCCTCCTCCTCTTCATCTTCCTCACTCCCATCATCTTCATCTTCCTTCTTATTTACCCTCATAATTTTCCTGACTTCCTTCTCCAAACCTCCCTCTTTCACCCACTGTTCTACATACTCATCCATCACTAAGGGTCCCCGTAATCCTGTAAGATTCAGGAACCCACATGCCCTAGTCCACATACTACTACTACTACTTATTTCTATAGCGCTACTAGACGTACGCAGCGCTGTACACTTGAACATGAAGAGACAGTCCCTGCTCGTCAGAGCTTACAATCTAATTAGGACAGACAAACAGGACAAACAAGAGATAAGAGAATATTAAAGTGAGGATAATAAAATAAGGGTTCTGAACAAGTGAACAAGGGTTAGGAGTTAAAAGCAGCATCAAAAAGGTGGGCTTTTAGCTTTGATTTGAAGACGGTCAGAGATGGAGCTTGACAGTACCGGCTCAGGAAGTCTATTCCAGGAATATGGTGCAGCAAGATAAAAGGAACGGAGTCTAGAGTTAGCAGTTGAGGAGAAGGGTGCAGATAAGAGAGATTTACCCAGTGAACGGAGTTCCCGGGGAGGAATGTAGGGAGAGATGAGAGTGGAGAGGTACTGAGGAGCTGCAGAGTGAATGCACTTATAGGTCAATAAAAGGAGTTTGAACTGTATACGGAAACGGATAGGAAGCCAGTGAAGTGACTTGAGGAGAGGGCTAATATGAGCATAACGACCCTGGCGGAATATTAGTCGTGTAGCAGAATTTTGAACAGATCGAAGAGGAGAGAGATGGCTAAGTGGGAGACCTGTGAGAAGCAAGTTGCAATAGTCTAAGCGAGAGGTGATAAGAGCTTGGATGAGGGTTCTGGTAGTGTGCTCAGAAAGGAAAGGGCGAATTTTGCTGATATTATAGAGAAAGAAACGACAGGTTTTAGCAGTCTGTTGACTATGTGCCCTCATCCATGTTGGGATAATTAATAGGCACCTGCTTCGCTGCTTTCTTAGGGGGATTAGGGCAAGTTCCCAGGTCACACTGAGCTGCCTCTCCTAATATTATGGATACAGAGGCAGTGGAAACCGGGGCTGCTTGCCCTATAGATGGCTGCATCTCCAGCACTTCTCTAGGCTATGCCGGCAATTCCTTTTCAGACTTGTCTATAGCTGGGGCAGAGGGGATGGGTGCTGTATAACCGGTAGCAGTAGGCCATATGGGCAGCTGTACCTGATTTGAATGTTTAGAATCTGGGGGCAGTGCTGCAGACTCTTCCCCTAACATACACTGCTTGGAGACTGCCGCATAGGGTGGAGGGGTCTGTGTTGCCTGATCATAACCACTGTTTGCCGTGGAGGGGCATAATCGAACGCAAACGCCTATCTCCATGGGCGTTTATCTCCGAGAATGGGTCCGTGAAGGGGCGAGCCGAACCGTATTTTCGAAAAAATGGACGTTTTTGAGCTGGCTGTTTTTTTTTTTTTAGTGATAATGGAAACTAAAAACGCCCAGCTCAAAAACGTCCTAATCCAAGCCATTTGGTCGTGGGAGGGGCCATGATTCGTAGTACACTAACCCCCTGATATGCCAGGATACCAACTGGGCACCCTAGGTCAGTGCGGTGGACTTCAGAAAAAGCTCCCACATGCATAGCTCCCTTACCACGGGTGCTGAGCTCCAACCCCCCTCCCCCAAATCCCACTACCCACAAATGTACAACACTACCATAGCTCTTAGGGGTCAGGGGGGCACCTACATGTGGGTACAGTGGGTTTTGGAGGCCTCCAATTTACCAGCACAAGTGTTACAGGTGGTGGGGGTGGGCCTGGGGCCACCTGGCTGAAGTGCACTGCGGTACCCACTAAAAGTGCTCCAGGGACCTGCCTCTAGGACTTGTTGCTGCTGTATAACATTGGCACAGCAGTTAACACCTGAAGACTAATCTCTCCGAAAATGTCCTTTATTGGAATAACCACGTTTACTCACAGTTAACTGCTGATCAGAGGTTGTGCCCCACTGGCAACGAGTCTCCCTGGTACTGAGATTAGCAGTAGGTCAGAGCTGGCAGAATGCTGTACAATGCCCTCTTTCAGCCACATTCAAGGTAATAACTAAGTTTTTTAACGTGGCTAACACAGGAAAGGGAACTAAAACTGGCTTACAAAAATGGCCACTACCGCATGGACTACAACATGAAACACAACAGGGCACACTCTGACCCAGTAGGCAGGGGGAAAAGCACCATGGGAGAAGAGCCTACTAACTACCAACATCGTGAGACTAACACAAGCTAATGAAATCATGGAGCCCAATACCCTACACCCACCACAATGCAATGCTGATGTGACCCTGTACTGCACCCAAGAGCCACATCTGACCCAGGGAAAGGCTGTGACAGGATCAAACACATTCTGCTGTCATGGAGGTGGGTACGGCATTTGAGGTTGGCATACAGGCTGGAAAAAAAGTTTTTAAAGTGGGGTTTTTTTTGGTGGGAGGGGGTTAGTGACCACTTGGGGAGTCCGGGGAGGTCATCCCCGATTCCCTCCAGTGGTCATCTGGGCAGTTGGGGCACTTTTTTGGGACTTGTTCGTGAGAAAAAAGGGTCCAAAAAAAGTGACCCAAAATCCTGGTCAAAATGCCTTTTTTTTTCGATTATCAGCTAAAGACGCCCATCTCTCCTCAGCTGATAACCACGCCCCAGTCCCGCCTCCACCACACCTCCAACACACCCCCATCAACTTTATTCATTTCCGCGACGGAGTGCAGTTGGAAACGCCCAAAATTGGCTTTCGATTATACTGATTTGGGCGCCTTTGCGAGAAAAACGCCCATCTCCCGATTTGGGTCGAAATATAGGCGTTTTTCTTTTTCGATTATAAGCTGGATAGTGTCCCATAAGCCCCACAAATTTAAATGTCTCTTCTCACTGTATTTCTTAGTTTTAGTGCATTCTATCCACAATTTTAAAGCTGTTAGTTTCTTTGTCAAAACTGCCTGACTGAGGCCATTTCATACTCAATTTTTTAGTACCACTAACCCATTTCTTATGGCATGCCACAATTTCCTTTTTGTAAGAGGGAATTGCCTCCGAGACCAGCTCTATAGGAGTTTGCATGATTACAACAAAACAAATTCTATCTTAAAATCTTAAAGCAGAAAGAGGAAAGAACACAGAAGAAAATATAAAAATAAACCCCAAGTACTTTTTTATTTATTTATTTATTGCATTTGTATCCCACATTTTCCCCCCTTTTTGCGGGCTCAAAGTGGCTTACAATACATTATGAATGATGGAAATTACATTTTGTTACAATTCGGTTATGGATTACATTGTGAAGAGTTATACGAGACAAATCAAAGTATCGTTAAGGAATATATCAATGGAAAAGAACATTGAAACATTGGAAGGAAAACAACGAGAAACTAGAGGGTCTGAGGACAATATATAGCATATAAAAGCAAATAACCTGTGGTATACATTTTCTGTGATTAAAGGTATGAGTGTGGTGAGATTTCAGGATTGAGAATTCATAAGTGGCTGTGTTGATGTATAACGGAGCAGTGATTGTGGATTTTATATGTTTTGGTTCTTTCCGTAGGTTTTATCAAAGAGATGTGTTTTCAGTAATTTGCGGAAATTGGTTTGTTCGTAAATCGTTTTCAGGTTGCGCGGAAGTGTGTTCCAGTACTGCGTGCTCATGTAGGAAAAGGTTGACGCGTGTAGCGCCTTGTATTTCAGGCCCTTGCAGTTAGGGAAGTGTAGGTTGAGGAAGGTTCGTGATGATCTTTTGGCGTTTCTGGGTGGTAAGTCAATTAACTCAGACATGTAGGCTGGGGCTTCGCCGTGAATAATTTTGTGGACTAATGTGCATACTTTAAAAGTAATGCGTTCCTTAAGTGGGAGCCAGTGTAACTTCTCTCGTAAGGGTTTTGCACTTTCATATTTTGGTTTTCCAAAGATGAGTCTGGCTGCTGTGTTCTGGGCTGTCTGAAGTTTCCTCAGGATTTGCTCTTTGCAGCCTGCGTACAGCGAGTTGCAGTAATCCAGATGACTGAGTACGAGGGATTGCACTAGGCTGCGAAAAACGGATCTTGGGAAGAATGATCTTAATCTTTTCAGTTTCCAAATGCAGTAGAACATCTTTTTGGTTGTGTTGTTTGCATGGGTTTCGAGCGTTAGGTGGCGATCGATAGTAACTCCAAGGGACACAAACATATACTTATTTATCCAATATCACAATTCCACATGTACTGCCACAAAACAACTTTTTTAGGGTGGATAGTGTTCCTTTTATTATCGACCAGATAGAGATAAGAGTTTTCAGTTTTGGCACAGTATAAGTCATCATAAGAACAAAATATAAGAAAACAAATGGACTGTATTAGGGGCTTATTGCCCATTTATGTAAAAAAAAAAAAAAGAGAGATCTGCATGAAACAAAATATTTAATTTTATTTTGACTTATAAAATCACATGCCCCTGAAATATGTTCAAAAAACAGAATAATCCATTTGTGTATCTAAAAGGTAAACTTCTACAACATAGATGAAGATGTGATTCCATGTGCCCCAATGAAAAGAGAGTTTAAATCTACTTCCATTTAATTTCAGTATATTCTATAATCTGAAACAGCTTTAGCATTTTTACAGATGGACCAACAATTAAGAACGACAACGTGTATGCAGCAGATTGTAAGTTTGCTTGCTTTGAACACCAACAACGGCTGCGCGGGGGGGGGGGGGGGGGGGGGGAAGTGGAAACAGATTACCAAATTGGCTTCACCCTCTCTTCTGCCCGTCTCTCCCGTCCCGTCTGCGTGGTCACTTTTTACATCCCTGAAGCCTTCTCCGTCTCCCTCCTGCGCAGCACCGACGATTCACTGTCAGCCTTCTGCCAGCGTCGGGGCCTCTCTCTCCTCAGGCGCATCCCACTTCTGTGAAAAATAGGAAGTTGCAATAGAGTAGGCAGGACGCACCTGAGGAGAGAGAGGCCCTGACGCTGGCAGAAGGCTGATTGTGAATCACCGGTGCTGCGCAGGAGGGAGACAGAGAAGGCTTCAGGGAAGTAAAAAGTGACCACGCGGACGGGATGGGAGAGACAGGCAGAAGAGGACTCGGGAGGGAGGGAGCAGAAAAAAATATTTATTGCCACGAGGTGCATAGGCGCCATTTTTTCAAAACAGCTATTTAGGGGAGTGACCGCTCCCCCTGCGCCCCACCTAGCTATGCCACTGCTTACATCGTAAATAATTGAATTATTGCTACTGTGTACAGAGTTAGTGCTATATTTACATCATTTAGGAATTAAGGTTAATCATCTAGAAATAATAATGTGAATGACATTTTTTGAAATGTATTTAATTTATACAACGAAGGACATAATTTTTGTAGAAATCATGGCTATCAGTTTTGAGCTTATGCCAATAAGATTTGTGCTTATATCCTTGAGTCTTAGTGCAGTATTTTGAGAAATTATTTTGCTTAAGGTTGCCTTAGGAACCTCTCATCCCCTGTTTTCCCTATATTTAATAATGTTGTCTCCTTGCCTCCTTTATCAATTGTTTTTTTTTTTAGTTGCAAACAGTCTGTGTTACTTGATCACGAAGAACTGTTTTGTGTCCTAGCTCCTTTGATAAAAGACATCTGTATTTCTTTTCCTCGTTTCCTGGCAGAGGTTGCCTGGAGTTAACGCAGCTCTCTCTCCTTTTTTTTTTTCTCTTCTCCTTTCTGTTGCTATCCTTTATCACTATGTGGGGGCGTGAATGCAGGCTGGTCAGTTTGTATTTTCTTTCAGGGAGAATTCAGCTGCTTTTATCTTTAGAGATTCTTGAGCTTTATTGTACGAAGACCTTTCCTTTGAAATAAACTGTTTTTCCTGCTTTTTGCTACTTTATTTTAGCTGTGCAGATTTGTTTGCCCATTAATTATGTCCTGTATGATTTTTATTTTTACTCAAGTCTTATGGGCTTATATGGCTGTCTCTATTACAGCTGATTTAATTGCATTTTATATTTAAATCTAACTGCTTTGTGTTTCAAGGGCCCGATTCACACAGCAGTGGAATATTTAAAATGAAATACTTTAATTTCCAAATTCTAGGCTATTTCTTGCCTGATCTATATTTTGTAAAGGTCAGCCAAGGATGCAGATTTGTTTCATTCATTACGATTTGTACTTTTTTACAGCTCAACTTTATTAAGATTGTGTTCAAAGCTTGCCATTACTTGTTCTGCATTCTCTGTAGTAGATTTCCTGCCAGGCTCATGCTTTCTACCTTTAAATTTATTTACAAGAAATGTTTGTCTAATGTACCCTAGGTAACTGAGATTTTAGAGACATACCTCCCAGGAAGAGTGTACCTAGATAAGCTTTTAGATTATGAAGTTGTTTAGTTTTTTATGTGCCTTGCCTGACACTGTTTTGTGTTGCTGTAGTTTGCCCTAATTTGTTTAAAGTGCCTTCTCCTTCACCGCATAAGAGATACCTTGTTACCCTTATCTGAGTGCAAATTTTCCCACTTTATTATCTGAATTTGAAAACTTTTTCCCCTACCTTACAAATAGCCACTGTTTTCCTCATTATTTCAGTCACAAGAGGGATGCTTCTTCCTATCTTTCTTTGTTATACAAGCTATTAATTTGTTTTTCTAGGACAGGTGTGACACTTAGTTTTCATTAATTTGCACTTTTGAAAATTGAATACTGATGTGATTATTCATTTTTTTTATTAATGACATGTGTATGTCTAATGATTTCTAAGCAGAGGCTTGTTGGCAACATATCTGATTACCCAGTAAACCACAATGGTAATGATTTAAAATTATGTTTTGAATTGAATGGAGAAACATTGTGGAGAAGTTGGAAGCAGTTTACCAATCAGTTTTGGAAAATGTTATGTAGAAACATTACAGAAATGTTTAAATAAATAAGAAAGCCTATTTGTAACGAGCATTGAAAATAGGCAAGTTGTGTGAACTATTTACACTGTAAGTTGGTTAGAAGGTTTGTGTAACTGAATACTCTTTTGTGATGGGCTAGAATAGCAATTGATTTTTTCTAAATTAACTATGACTAGAACTGAATAAAAATCTGACAACACCTTTATGCTAATGGTATTTTGTTAAGGAATTGGGCACACATTAAGTGAATTGTTACCTGGGGCCTAAGCAGAGGCCCTCATTGTCCTACTAGTCATTTTTGTTTCAGGTTTGTAAAACTGTCCTTTCACCTTAATTGACACCTTACAGTACAAGCAGGACATCACATCATTTGAACCCTGACTATGTGACCACTGCCAGTACTAGTCTTAGCTGCAATTGTGCTAGGACTGCTGCTCCACAATTCCAAAACCAAGGCTGACCACTGCAGTTTCCTCTGTCTCAGGGCTGTCTGCCTATCACTGCAATGAACTTTTTTTTGTGACACTTCCTGGACTGCTTTAGTTGTGAACAATTATGGACTTTTTCTTATTTTTCTTCTTCCTCTGCTTAGTATTTGGTTTTCTTTGTATTGCTCTTCTTTTGTTGTGGTGTCAGAAGTACTATATTTACTTATTTTATTCCTTTGAGTCATGTTGCAGGTTCACCCTACCTCATCCAGAAGCTGCATGCCATTTCCCATGCGCAACCCTGACTGTAAACTCTCTACTGCAACCGTATGTCGACTGCGTCCTCTTAATACCAGAATCACCACTGACTTCTGTAAATTCATCTGGCACATGGATATTTCCACACAAACATTATGAACTTTAATTTTCTATTTTTATTCTTACCTTGTATTGAGACAATCTATAATAACATCTCTGTCTTGCTCTTTCCAGACATTGTCAGACAGAGGGGGAATAGTTTGCATATTGGATACAGGGGCGTATCTGGAATCCGGCGGTAGGGGGGGCCACAGCCAGAGAGGGGGGGCACATTTTTGCCTCCCTCCCCCCCCCCCCGCCGCCGCCGCCGCCGCCGCCTCTCTCCACCCCCTCCCCGCCGTCAACCCTCCCCCGCTGCTTACTTTTGCTGGCGCCGAGGTCCGACCCGCAATCTCCGTTTTTCGTCTTCCTCCGTGGCCATGCTTCCAGGAAGTAACGCTGCAGTGCTGATTCGTTGAATCCAGTTCGACGTCTGACGTCAGACGCCGAACTGGATTCAACGAATCAGCACTGCAGCGTTACTTCCTGGAAGCATGGCCACGGAGGAAGACGAAAAACGGAGATTGCGGGTCGGACCTCGGCGCCAGCAAAAGTAAGCAGCGGGGGAGGGTTGACGGCGGGGAGGGGGGCCAGGGCGAAATCTGTGGGGGCCCAGGCCCCTGTGGCCCCACGCAGATACGCCCCTGATTGGATAGTGTGGGCACACCTATCACACTGCAAGAAGGTAGCAGGACCTGGAGCTGAAATTGGGTAACCAGAATAACCAACTTCTCGCAGGGATAAGCCTGGCTACAAAGGGGAGGTGCTTCAATAAGAACCCTCGTCTCAAACCCAATGAAGAAAACAACAACTCAAGCAAGAACTTTAGGGTCGAAATGGAAGCCTTAACATCTGATCCAGGAGACCCACATGAGCAATGGACTGAAACAACAATTTGGAGTCCCCTTGGTAAAGGGGAAAGCAATCAAGACTTCAACCGACAAACAGATAACAATCCTAGGAACAATTTGTGATATAATTCCATTTTTAATAGACATATGAGTGTTCCACAATTCCGATGTTACAAGATCTCTCTGCAACAGCCGTGTCTAAGAAACACTAATATACAACTTACTGTACTTGGACTCTTGTTTGCTTTGGTATTTCTGTTATTATGGGGAAGAAATTATATTAATATGATTTTATTACTATGGTTTACCACTCAAAATTTGAATTTGTAGATGTGTCAAAAGGGGAGTGCCAGGCCACTAACACTGCACCTGATGGGAGACTATAACCAATTATTGTTGTGATTGTTGTTTTTATACTTCTCGGCTGTTGTATTATACCTTGCGCTAGAAGTTTAGTGGAACGCTTAATTGAAACCGCTTTGAGCAAGCAAGATCCTATGGGACAATATGTAGTGTATGAAAAAATAATTCGTACTGTTACACCTAAATATGCTGAACTGTATGTTGATCTTGCACATATAAACCTTATAGATGATGCTCTTAATGAAAGTGATGTATAATGTATCCATGCAAGATCATCGTCCCTTGTAACCAAGTGCCAATGGGTAACTTAATAAGACCATGGGTGGGTGTTTTAAGGGGTTCCACCTACACCTTATTGTCTTGCCATACATTACCCTCTATCTGTTACACATCCTAGCCACTGTACCTCACAATTATAGTACATTAGTGTCTCTCCTATTTACTACCCACCTCCTGGTGCTCATGCAATTGCCTAGCCATAACGGGTAAGTCAAGACTGAGTCTTTCCCCCTACTACAGGATTCTCAAGCCTGCAACCTAAGACAGCCTGGAATTGGAGCACTGATCATCTGCTTGCTGAAAACACACAGATCTTGAGGTGTGAATATTCACCTAGAAGTAGGACTAGGTGTCATATAAAAAACACTGGTAACTCCCAACTTTTGTGAAGGTCCTGCTTATGAAGAACTTCAAGGGAGGAACTGTTTATATGGGACATGCAGGTCATGAACCATAAAATAACTTTACAACAGTAACTGAGAATTATGAGCAAAGCTAGGCCTCTGTGAACAGGCTATGAACAGGTTAAGAGTCACTGAGAAGCTAAGAATTACACAGAATGTGAATCTCAGCTTGCCCTTCATTTGGAGAAACAGGCAGATATGGAGTCATAACAGAGATATGTGTAGCAGGAGAATACTGTACATGACTATAGTAATTTAAGGGGAAATTCGCTGGTGACCATGAAAGCAGAGACACTTTGGTTGCTGGGAAGATGGTTTTTGCAAAGTAGGATAACCTTACTGACCTTACTTATGATAAGCAAATATGTTATGAAGAACTTTGCTTCTGTAAGATAGAAGTTACTAGAATATGCTGGAATATGTTAGAAAATACTGACTTTGTACTTCCAATACTAGTCTATGGGAGAAAAGGGTATAAAAGGATAATCATGGACAGAGGCAATCAGAGAGCTAATGTCAGAGGTCACGTTTGTGTCCCGATTGCTGTCTCATATGAGAATTAATTAATTATATTATGTAGTCTAATTTTAGTCCTGATTGGTAAGTGTAATAAACAATTACTGATTATTCTCAAATTGCTATAGCCTTCTGTGTCTTTCTGTCTCTCCACCTGGTGGTGTTAGGACCATATTCCCTGGAGTTATTGGTAACTAGTACCTTTATACCTGGGAGAGGGCAGAAAGGTAAACAGTGCCCACTTGGATTTAGTGGCAGTCATGGAGACATGGCTCATGGAGAACCATGACTGGGATATAGTTATACTGGGCTATAATCTATTTGTGAAGGACAGTGTACAAAAAAGGGTGGAGAAGGGAATGGAAAATGTACTTACATTGCTGTGACATACAGGCTGCCTCCATAGTCAGAAGAAATGGACAGAGATTTAATTGAAAAAAATCACAAGATAGCTAGGAAAGGGGAAGTACAACTGATAGGTGATTTTAATATGCAGGACATCAATTGGGGCATCCCTGCTGCAGGGTCGTCTAGAAGCAAGTAGGTCTTGGATTTTCTTCAGGAAGAATTGTTTCAGCAGTTGGTAATGGAACCCACATGGGATGGAGTGGTTCTAGACTTAGTGCTTACAAATGGAGAGAGTGTTTCTGATGTTACGGTGGGAGATCATTTGACAACTAATGGTCACTGAATGGTGCAGTTTAATGTTATAACACAGAAGAAGAGGGCTTATTCAAGATTGAAGGTCCTAGACTTCAAAAGAACTAACTTTGCCAAGATGGGGGAATATTTCAAGAAAAAGTTAGTTAGATGGGAGCAGCTAAAGTAGAACATCAGTGCGCTAAACTGAAAGGAGCTATTTTAAAGGTGACAAACCTTTATGTTCAAAAAGTACATAAAAGTAAGAGGAAAAAAAGGTTGCTTTGGTTCTCAAACGTAGTAGCTATAAAAGTAAAGGAAAAAAGATTAGCCTTCATAAGACCACTCAGAAAGAGGACAGCAGACAAATACCTGGAAAAGCTAAGAGTAGCTGGAAAAGCTGTCAAAAAAGCAAAGATGCAAATGAAAGAAAAGATAGCCGATACGGTAAAATTGGGGGACAAGACATTTTTTACATATGTAAGTGATAGGAGGAAGTGCCAAAATGGCATTGTGAGGCTCAAAGTTGAGGGGGAAGAATATGTAGAAGCTGACAAGAATAAAGCTGAACTGCTTTACAATTATTTCTGTTCTGTATTCACAGATGAAAGACTGGGGGTAAGTGTGAAGAGTACAGGGGCATGAAGTGGGAAACAGCTAAGGCAGGGGGGAGAAGGTCTCCTTTAGGGTGTTGTAAGCCCACAGGGGTGCTCTCCAGTGTGCAGTGGCCCTCTAGTGGCTCCTGCCCCAGCCTCACTAGCCCTTTGCCTCAGGGAACCACCTTGAAACCAGACTTCTCTGTGATTGCGTTGACTCGGGCCTCTAGGTTTGGTCCTCCCCTTGCACTCAGGGTGACCTCTTCATTAACCTGCAGTCCCGGCCCGGCCTCCCCGCTGTATCTCCTGGTAACCAATCCCCCTTACCAGTTCTTCTGGTGGGGCCCCCTGGTCACCCTTCTCTGGAAGATAGCACAGCTTCCTCCGCTTGCAAAAATATGCAAATTAGCTGGTTGCATGTAAATTCAGTTTATTAGAGCTAGGTTACAGTCTTTTGGGAACCTGGCATTCCAACTCTTCTTTGACTGCAATTCACCCTCCTGAGACCATTTACTGGGGACCATCTGGGTCTCAGGATATAACAGCCACCTCCCCTGGATAGGACACACTTTATTCACCTTAACCTTACGGTCCTATCCTCCACCCCACGGCTGTTAGTTCTGTCTCAGTAGCAATTGTGCATAACAAGCATATCCATTGCCTGGCCCCCACCAGGTAAGTACCTCTTTGCCTTTGGAGGGAATCTTCTCTTGAGCTCTACTTCAGCCAGCCTCTTTCTTCAGTCCCTGGCTTATAATTCTCCAGTTCTGGATGTTGCAGGTCCCCCCATCTTCTCTCCCCTCCCTTGGCTTAGAGGATGCTTTTATAGGGT
Organism: Microcaecilia unicolor; assembly: GCF_901765095.1. Classification (NCBI taxonomy): domain Eukaryota; kingdom Metazoa; phylum Chordata; class Amphibia; order Gymnophiona; family Siphonopidae; genus Microcaecilia; species Microcaecilia unicolor. Next base: position 217,661,776 of record NC_044036.1, read on the forward strand.
ACCCAATAATCCATCCTACCTCTCTTTAGGCCTCTCCCCCTGCTTCCAGAAAGGTCTGCACCCAGAACTCTCTCCACCTTTCCAGCTTCCACTCAGAGAGTCCCCCTGGTGGCCTCCCCAGGGAAGTACAGGTCCTATGCCACGAGCACCCCCTAGCCGTTCCTTCTGGTCACTACCATGGACTATACTCTTTGGCTCCCTCTAGTGGCCAGATCAGGGCATTTTTAGGTTTTCCATGGGAGAGCGCCCTCTGGCGGCCTCCTCATGTAAGGGCAGTCACTGTGTTTATCACAGTGTCCTAAACCCACACGGGAGGGCAGAGCCCATAGATTCCGGTCCCCAGGGATCAAACAGGTCAGAGAAAGCAGATGGTCACCTTCTTCAGAGAGAACAGTGAGCCCCAAGGATTACAATTCCCAGTAGCCCTTGAGGGAAATACAGGGTAGAGCCAGGAAGAGTTATCCACACTACCAGTTCCAGAATACTAAGGGGAGGGAGGAGGATCTGAGGAGGATTAATCAGGTGGATGAAGGGCAGCTGGAGTAGAGGATTGTAGAAGAGCCTATGGATTGGCAACTGGTGTGGGGCAGGAGAGATCGTGAAAGAGGACCCTATGGACATCTCTGCTCAGGCTTGAGTTAAAGGTAGAGAGCTAAGAGGGCTGATGGCAGCTTGGTTCTCCAGCCTAATGAAGGGAGGGAAAAGGTGGCTACGTCAGTGGTGAATTAATAAATGAAGGGGGAGGTTGTCAGGAGTTGTGCTGACAGAGAAAGGGTGGGACCCTTACATTCCCTAGCCTGCTAGTAGGGGGGTGGAACAAGGGTTGAAGCTGAACAAGCTGTATTGTGTTTATTGAGACTGTGTTAAGGGAAAACAAGGGAGAACCAGAGAACTGTTTAATTTCTGTTTAGAAGCAAGTGTGCTCTTTAACTGGACCAAGGTGGAGGAACCTGGGAGAAAGGGGGGGGGGGTGAAAGAGCACGGCTACACCATTTCCCTTCCAGGGGCGAAAGAGGGGGAGAGAAGAGAAAGGCAGACTGGAAGAAGGGACTGCCTCAGTCTGTACATTTGATACAGTTTGGAATCTAGGGTGGACTCAGGGAAACGCTGAGAGACTCTCTCCACTGCTGAACTATTGTCACAGGCAGTGGGCAAGAACTAGGAGAGAGCAGCTGGGGAGGGTCCCAGGGGGAGATCGATGCCTGGGCAGCAGGACCAGGTGGCTGCCTAGGTTGGAGCTGGAGAAAATATGGGGAAGAGGGAGGGCTGGCTAAAGAAAGAGGAAGGAAGGAAGAGAGAAAGAGCAGGGATTTGGAGGGGGAGAAAGAGAGAGCAGACCACAGTAGTGAGTGGAAGGGGAGAGTGACAGTATCAGGCTCATTTTCGAAAGAGAAGGACGCCGATCTTTCGACACAAATCGGAAGATGGGTGTCCTTCTCACAGGGTCGCCCAAACCGGTATAATCGAAAGCCGATTTTGGGCATCCTCAACTGCTTTCCGTTGCAGGGACGACCAAAGTTCACGGGGGCGTGTCGGAGACGTAGCGAAGGTGGGACTTGGACGTGCCTAACACATGGGCGTCCTCGACCCATACTGGAAAAAAAAGGGCGTCCCTGATGAGCATTTGGACAACTTTACATGGTCCTATTTTTCTTACGAGCAAGGCACAAAAAGGTGCCCAAAATGACCAGATGACCACCAGAGAGAATCAGGGATGACGTCCCTTTACTCCCCCAGTGGTCACTAACCCCCTCCCACACTCAAAAAATATCTTTCAAAATATTTTGTGCCAGCCTCAAATGTCATACTCAGGTCCATGACAGCAGTATGCAGGTACCTGGAGCAGTTTTAGTGTGTGCAGTGCTCTTCAGACAGGTGGACCCAGGCCCCCCCCACCTGTTATGTTTGTGGAGGAAACAGCGAGCCCTCCAAAACCCACCACAAACCCACTGTACCCACATCTAGGTGCCCCCCTTCACCCATAAGGGCTATGGAAGTGGTGTACAGTTGTAAGTAGTGGGTTTTGGGGGGCTCAGCACACAAGGTAAGGGAGCTATGTACCTGGGAGCAATTTATGAAGTCCACTGCAGTACCCCCTAGGGTGCCCGGTTGATGTCCTTGCATGTCAGGGGGACCAGTGCACTACAAATGCTGGCTCCTTCCATGACCAAATGGCTTGTATTTGGTCATTTCTGAGATAGGTGTCCTTGGTTTCCATTATTGCCGAAAATCAGAAGCTACTACTACTATAAATCACGACCAAGTCTAGGGACAACCATCTCTAGGGACGACCTAAATTTCAAGATTTGGGCGTCCCTGAACGTATTATCGAAACGAAAGATGGACATCCATTTTGTTTCGATAATACGGGTTTCCCCGCCCCTCCACCGGGACATTTTACGAGGACGTCCTCAGCAAAACTTGGGTGTCCCTTTCGATTATGTCCCTCTATGTGTTACCCTTGATAATTCATGAGGATGTGAGTAGGGGCACCATGAGACAAATTTCCCTTGCTGCTGGTTCATTTCAGTAAAAAAAAAAAAAAAAAGAAATCTTCACTGTCCAATAAACTGGGTTTCTATCTGGTCTGTATTTTGAGATAACCATAATAAGTACATAAGTACATAAGCACCGCCAAACTGGGAAAAGACCAAGGGTCCATCAAGCCCAGCATCCTGTCTCAGACAGCGGCCAATCCAGGCTTCAAGAACCTGGCAACCCCCCCCCCCCCCCAAAAAAAAAATATGATAATGTTCAATGGACTTTTCCCTCAGGAATCTGTCCAAACACGTAAGGCCAGCTGTTGTCATTACATTCTCCGGCAACGAGTTCCAGAGACTAACTACATGCTGAGTAAAGAAAAACATTCTCCTATTTGTTTTAAATCTACCATATTCTAGCTTCATCTTGTGTCCCCTGGTTTTGTTGTTCTTTGAAAGTGTAAACAAACGCTTCACAGCCGTCCGTTCTACTCTGCTCATTATCTTGTAGACCAGGGGCGTAGCCACGGGTGGGCTTGGGTGGGCCTGGGCCCACCCACTTTGGGCTCGGGCCCACCCAGCAACGGTGCAGAGAGAGACGCCGCGGCCAAAAGAATTAATCTGCTGCCGGCACCCTGCAGGCCTTCTTTCCTCCACCTCCCTCCACCCCCGCCCGGGCAGCGCAGTGTCTAAGACTACAACAAAGCTGCACCGGGTCCGTCTTTCCTCCCGCTACGCTGCTGCCCTCCGGCTCCATCTTTGTTCTTCTGCTGCTTATCTGCAGCGAGCGGATCCGCGCGTTACCAGGCTGTCTGTATGCTGCCTGCGACTGCTTCCTCTGCGCTGGCCCCGCCTAAGGGGGCGGGGCCAGCGTAGAGGAAGCAGTCGCAGGCAGCATACAGACAGCCTGGTAGCGCGCGGATCCGCTGCAGAATTAAGCAGCAGAAGAACAAAGATGGAACCGGAGGGCAGCAGTGTAGCGGGAGGAAGGACGGACCCGGTGCAGCTTTGTTGTAGTGTTAGACTGCGCTGCCCGAAGGGGGGGGGAGGGAGGTGGAGGCAAGAAGGCCTGTAGCCAGCGTGCCAGTGGTGGCTGGGGAAAGGGAGGGAAAAAACGTGCAGCACAATTTGCTGGAGGGTGGTTGGTTTGTTTGTTTGTTTGTGTGTGGATGGGGGGTGGAGACAGGAGCACTGTTGGGATGAGGGAGTGAGACAGGGTAGAGCTAGGTGGGGGGAGGGACGGAGAGATGCTGCAAGGGGAAAGAGAGGGAGAATTGTTGGATATGGGTGGGATGGGGAGAGGGAGGGAAAGGGCATGAGAGAAAAAAACGTGTTGCACATGGAAGTGGAAGGGAGAGATGAGAGGGGAAATGTTGAACATGGCATTGAGGCGAGGGAAAGGAAGGATGGAGAGATGGTGGTAGGTGGGGGGGAAGGGGGTAGAGAGAGATGTCAAACCAGGGGCTCAAGGCAGGGAGAGGGAGAAAAGTTGGACATGAAGGTGGAGAAGAGGAGAGGAAAGGAGATATGCACAAGTGGGGGAGGGGAGAAAGAGGGAAGATGGATCCAGGGAGGGGAGAAAGAGGGAAGATGGATCCAGGGAGAGAAGATAGACAGTGGATGGTAGGGAAGAGAAAGGGAAAATGCTGGATAATGGGGGAGGGGAGAGAGATGGGACAGGAAGATGCTGGTGATGGGAGGTAAAAGGGATAGGGAAATATCAAGCTACAAGGTAGAAAGAGGGAACAGATGCTGGGCTGGAAGGGTGGAGGGAGGGAGACACTGGGAATGGGGGAAGCATGGGGGAAAGGCCCAGGGAGTGGAGATGGCAAGGAAAAAATGAGAGAATAGTGATCACAGGGGGTAGAAATATGGTAATGGCATGTAGATTGAAGATGGAAGGGAATGGAAGGCTGAGAAGTAGAGAGATGCGGAATGGGAGAGCTAGTGGGTGAAAGGAGATGGAAATGTGATAGATATCTGAAAAGTAAAAAGAAGGAAAAGATTTAGAAAGAGGATGAAATTTGAGTGTACAGAGGCAGAAAAGAAAAAAAAAAAGAAAGGAAAGAGCTAAAATGGAAGGATCAATATTTCAGAGGTAGGTGTAGTGAGGAAATGAAACAACAGGAGAAAAAAAGACAAATGGACAACCGCTTGAAGAATTAGCAGAAGACAGACAGGAAAGTGGGAAAGAGAAATTGGAACCAACATGATGGAAAAATAAAATGTCCAGACAATAAAGGTAGGAAAATCATTTTACTTTGAATATTTTAAATGGAATATGTTAACTTTGGGAAATGTGCATAGCGGATATCTTTTTATTGTGTTACGTAGAAAAGGAAATGCGCTTTTGTTTTGTTTTGGGGTTTTTTTTCTCCAGTGTTGCAGTACATGCTGAGGTTCCCAGTTCAATTTTGTCTATATATTTTTATTTCTAATTTGTGATCCCTTGTTCTGTAATTTGTGACGGTCTGTCAGTGTGACTTTAAGGGCAGATGAGGAGAGGGAATTGGGGGAGGGGCTTTATTTTCTGCCCTGGTCACCAGCATGGCTAACGGCAGCCCTGACCCTTGCTGTAGCTAGTGGGGATTCCCAAGCCCTACTAGCTGGGGTCTCTTCTGAAGCTGGCCAGAGATGCCTTCTACTGAGCTTGGCAGATGGGGGCAGCATCCTGGAGCTACTGACAACTAAGCATGTATGGGGGTGCTGGCATCAGTGGCTCGAGGAGTTGCTGCTGCCTACTGGGCTTGGTGGAGAGGAGTTCTGGCCATCTTTACTGGAGGCCTTCAGCTGACAGAGATTTGGGATCCTCATCTGCTAAAGTATTTATATTTTGAATTGGGAAGTGCTGGGGGGGGGGGGGAGAGAAAATTTTGTGCCCACCCACTTTGTGCTCAGGCCCACCCAAAATTGGCTGTCTGGCTACGCCACTGTTGTAGACTTCTATCATATCACCCCTCAGCCACCTTTTCTCCAAGCTGAAGAGCCCTAACCTTCTCAGCCTTTCCTCTTAGGGAAGTCGTTCCATTCCCTTTATCATTTTTGTTGCCCTTCTCTGCACCTTTTCTAATTCCTTTATGTCTTTTTTGAGATGCGGTGACCAGAATTAGACACAATACTCGAGGTGCGGTCGCACCATGGAGCGATACAATGGCATTATAACATACTCATGCTTGTTTTCCATCCCTTTCCTAATAATAGTCAACATTCTGTGTGCTTTCTTAGCCGCCGCAGTACACTGAGCAGAAGTTTTTAACGTCTTATCAACGATGGCTCCTAGATCCCTTTCTAGGTCCGTAACTCCTAACGCGGAATCTTGCATGACATAGCTGTAATTCGGGTTCCTCTTACCCACATGCATCACTTTGCACTTGTCAACATTGAACTTCATCTGCCACTTGCACTCCCAATCCCCCAGTCTCGCGAGGTCCTCTTGTAATCTTTCACACTCCTCCTGTGACTTGACGACCCTGAATAATTTTGTGTCTTCTGCGAATTTAATTACCTCACTAGTTACTCCCATCTTTAGGTCATTTATAAATATGTTAAAAAGCAGCGGTCCCAGCACAGACCCCTGCGGGACCCCACTAACTACCCTTCTCCACTGAGAATACTGACCATTCAACCCTACTCTTTGCTTCCTATCTTTCAACCAGCTCTTAATCCATAGTAATATCCTACCTCCGATCCCATGACTCTCCAGTTTCCTCAGGAGTCTTTCATGAGGCACTTTGTCAAATGCCTTTTGAAAATCCAGATACACAACATCCACTGGCTCCCCATTGTCCACATGTTTGTTCACCGTAGATTGGTGAGGCAAGACTTCCCTTCACTAAATCCATGCTGACTTTGTCTCATCAGCCCATGTTTTTGTATGTGCTCTGTAATTTTATTCTTAATAATAGCCTCTACCATTTTGCCCAGCACCGACGTCAGACTCACAGGTCTATAATTTCCCGGATCTCCTCTGGAACCTTTTTTAAAAATCGGCATAACATTGGCTACCCTCCAGTCTTCCGGTACCATACTTGATTTTAGGGATAGATTGCATATTACTAACAGTAGCTCTACAAGTTCATTTTTCAGTTCTATTAATACTCTGCGATGAATACCATCAGGTCATGGTGATTTACTACTCTTCAGTTTGCAGAACAGACCTATTGCATCCTCCCAAGTTTGCAGAGAATTTGTTTAGTTTCTCCAACTCGCCTGCTTCAAATACGCTTTCCGGCACCGGTGTCCCTCCTAAACCCTCCTCGAAGCAAAGAATTCATTTAATTTCTCTGCTACCGCTTGGTCTTCCCTGATTGCCCCTTTAACACCATTTTCGTCCAGCAGTCCAACCAATTCTTTAGCCGGCGTTCTGCTTTTAATGTATCTAAAAAACGTTTTACTATGTATTTTCGCTTCTAACGCTAACTTTTTTCAAAGTCCTTTTTTGCCCTCCTTATCTCTGCTTTGCATTTGGCTTGGCATTCCTTATGTTTTATCTTGTTACTTTCAGTCGGTTCTCTTCTCCACTTTCTGAAGGATTGTTTTTTGGTTCTAATGACTTGTTTTACCTTACTGTTTAGCCACGCCAGCTGATGTTTGGTCTTTTTTCCCCTTTTTCTAATACACGGAATATATTTGTCCTGTACCTCCAGGATGTATGAGAAGTATATATGCAAATACATATGCTAATATGTTACATCCCACACTTTGCCCCCCACCTTCCCAAATGGAACAGTCAAACTACACCTATAGGGCCTCCTTAGAAACTTGTGTAGGATTTTTGCTTTTAGATAAAACTGGGTCCTTCTCTATAGTTATCCACTCATTTTTCTAAAAGCAAAAATCCTACACAAGTTTCTAAGGAGGCCCTATAGGTGTAGTTTGACTGTTCCATTTGGGAAGGTGGGGGGCAAAGTGTGGGATGTAACATATTAGCATATGTATTTGCATATATACTTCTCATACATCCTGGAGGTACAGGACAAATATATTCCGTGTATTAGAAAAAGGGGAAAAAAGACCAAACATCAGCTGGCGTGGCTAAACACACCCTTTGTTAGGAGGTCCAGAAATGAGTGCACTTTGAATAGATGGGCATCTTTATTTTATTGTTTGGGGGTGGGGGGTTATAATAGCAAAAAAGTCTGAGGAATGCCCTAGTTCTGTATGGTTTGTAAGAAAGAAGAAGTCTCCTTAGCTTGTCTGCTATGTGGTCTGTTTGCCTGGAATGAAAATGGCTTGAATGGTATGTGACTGGCAATCAAAGTCCCAAATTCATACTGTTTCTTGGCACAGATGAAGGGAACCTGCACCTCTATGTTTGTTGAAATAAAATATGGCAACTGCCTGGATTAACACTGATTGATCCTGAAGAAGAAAGGCAAGCATTCAGAGGGAGTAAAAAAAATTGTCCTGTCTTCCAGATGATTGATATGGGGCATTCGTTTAGCCTTCAACCAGGTTCCCAGTGTCAGTTGAGAGCTGAGGACTAGGGTTGGCTCCCCAACCAAAGTTGGAAGTGTGAAGATGCAATAATATGCTGGTGGTGCAAAAGGAACAGCTTTGATACGGTTGATTTCAGATGTTCATCAATGTAACATGATCTGAAGAGATGGCAATGTACAAATGGTAGTAGGTAGAGGTTGAGTATGCTGATTCCATTGTAATTTAAGTTCCTAGTGTGGCTTTCAAATTATGACGTGAGCAAATGGCATGACTTGGACTGCAAAGGTCATATGGCCTAACATCTGCATGTCAGTAGTGGCTGTGGCCAATGGAGAGCATTGATCCTTTTGGATACAATGCATTCATTTCAGCATTTTGAATTTGAAGAAAATTTTTCACTTGATCTGCATCTAGAAGAGTTCCTATGAATGAGATCTTGTTGTAGACTGAAATGTTGACTTTCAAGGACAAGCCTAGGTTTTGAAGAGATTATTACATTTAATGAAGTTGTAAGCAGTCAGTTATCAAAATATGGAATGGTTGGATGTCCATGCATGGTAAGCTACAACCACTAGACCTTTGGTGGGAACTCAGGGGCCAATGAGAGGCTGATGGTAAGTACTTTGTACTGGGTCACTCTGCAGAACGAACCATACTTATCCCCTGTATTTAGGATCAATTGATATGTGTGTAGGCATATGTGAAGTCAAGTAGGGAAAGATGGAAGAAAGTGTATTTTGGAATTTCTCTTTGCATGAAAATAAGTTGAGGTCAAGGATAGGCTAAAACCCTCCTGTCTCCATGGGAATTAAGAAATACCTGGAATGGAACCCCTGATTCTTTTCCAGTCTGGAGCAGGTATTATTGCATTGGCTTACAGAAGTATTATAGCTTCTATGTGTAAGAGGTTGATATGATTCTGAGGGATTTTCGGATTGAGTTGATACCTTTTCTCAGTTGTAGCTCAAGTGATGAAGCTAGTACCAAGTTATGGGTCTTTCTGGAAGATCAAGTACTTGTCACAACTGGTACCTTTACCAAAGGTCAATGAACTTTCTTGATTGGGGAATATATATAACAGAAACATATGCTGAGGAATTCAAATGCATCATCAAAGATGGAAACATTCCCAAAGGTAGCTCTTTCTGAAAGCTGAACCCCTCTGTTGATGACAATGGCCTATTGAGAGTAGGCAGTTGACTCTATATATGGAATTAGATAAGAGCAAAAAGAACTCTCAGATTATTCCTGGCCAGCATCACATCTCCAGTCTGCTTGTGTCCCAATATCACAAGCAAGTCAAGGATCAAAATAGTTAATCTACTGAAAGTGCTATCAGAGTTTTTCCACAAAAAAACAACCAAGACATCAAACAGGCAATGTTCCATATGCCTCAAGAAGATGCATGAACTCTATGGACCTATCGTTTTTTCCAGAAGGATAAGGATTCAGACTCTTTCTCTTTATGTTGTTCAGAGTTGTCTGTGTTTCATTGCAGATCCCATAGAATGAAGAAAAAGTCCTTGGACAACTGCATACATTTAATATGTTTGATATTATATAACACTAATAATAGTGGTATCCACAGATACCAGGTGCAGAGTTATCTTCCCCCATAGTTGTTTGTTCATATTTACATTTTGTTATGCATTGTATTTGCAGTATGTAAACCAAAGCATGTGGCAACTTTCTGCTAGAGCTTATAATTTCTGTTCTTATATGTCAAATGTTGCATGTGACACGGTTTCCAAATGGAGTTTTATAAACCCATGGGGCAGATATAGTAGCGCCAATAGCCAGATACTTAAATACTATAGTGGATATGGAGGAACTGCAGCCCGCTTTGTCCTTGGCACAGATTGTAATTTTGCCAAAGCCGGGCAAGGATCCCACGAGGCTGGAGTCCTATTGCCCTATCTCCTTGTTGAACGTAGAGTCCAAAGTGTTGGCAAAGATTATGGCTAACCGTATGGCCAGGTTCTTACCGAACCTTTTGCATGAGACACAGGTAGGGTTTGTGGAAGGTAGATCGGTAGCAAAAAACCTAAGGAGAATCCTGGCCTCGCTGGAAGTTAGGAGACAGAGTGGGGTGCAGTCATTGCTTATAAGCTTTGATGCTGAGAAAGCTTTTGACATGGTCAGTTGGGACTTTTTGTTTGATTCTTTGGGGTCATATGGTTTCTCGGGGTAGTTTGTGTCAGCTATCCGAGCCCTTTATCACTCTCCACATGCCAAGGTACTGATCAATGGGGAGGAGTCGCCGGCCTTCCCCATCCTCTGGGGTATGAGGCAGGGGTGCCCGCTGTCGCCCCTGCTATTTGTGCTCTCTTTGGACCCCTGTGTTCGGGATATTATAGGGAATCCTTCTATAACAGGCGTACAGATAGGCCAGCACAGTTTTAAAATCACGGCATTTGCTGACGACCTGTTGGTGCTTCTTACAGGTCCGTTTGACTGCTTTTTAGCACTCATGGAAATGCTGCGGGAATATGGGGATTATGCGGGTTTGCATTTAAATTTGGCTAAGTCAGAGGCGTTGGCGTCTTCCCCAGAGGTGAAGCAGCTGTGGGGTCCGGATTTTCCTTTGAGCTGGGTGGATCGCTCTTTTAAATATTTGGGCATCAAGTTGGCTATGGACTTGGAGTCTTTTTATGCTCTTAATATCACAACTCTTTTGAGAGATTCAAGGAGGCAATTGGAGATGTGGGGGGGTCTCCCGATATCGTTAAGGGGAAGGGTGAATCTTTTGAAAATGGTCTTATTTCCTCGATGGATCTATGTGCTGCAGACACTCCCCCTCCGATTTTTGCAGAAAGATCTGAAAAGTATTTATAGGGTCTTGAGTGGGTTCTGTTGGGCCAGCAAGAAGTCCAAGATCTAGTTGTCTTTTATGTTGGGGGTTGGGCTCAGGGAGGACTCAGTTTCTCTGATCTGTATTTGTATAATCAAGCATGCTTATTGCATCACTTGGGAGACTGGTTTTGCCAATCCCAGTTGTTCACCCTGATTGCTTTAGAACAGGAATATTTAGCACCTTACGATTTTTTTTCTCACTGTTGCGTCACCTCCCCAGTCAACTCCCACACTGTTTTAAATGTTGTGTGTTGCTCCGTCCATTAAAGGAAGTATGGGGATTGCTGGTGAAGAGATTAGGGGGGAGTTCATTAGTGTCTGACCAACTGACCAATAGGGGCAGCACTACCTTTCAACTGGGCATGGATAACCCTACGTTGGATTACTAGGTTGGAACACTTGTTGGGAAGGGAGGGGGACTTAATAGAATATGGAGAATTGCAGTCCAAGATTGGGGCTTCCTGGTGGAATCGTTATGCGTATGCCCAAATTAAACATTATATCGCCACATTGGAAAAATCCCTTTTGGGAGATCACCTGGGGTCCAAGGTGAGACAACTCTTTCAAGAAACAGAGGACATGGGGTTGTCAGTTTCGGGGCTTCACCGGTCGCTAATTAAAAGGAAACCCCCCCAAAAATTATTCTGTCTTCAAGGATAGGTGGTGTAATAAAAAGGATTTTAGAGATTGCTTTTCAAAAGCAGAGGAGTGGAGGAGTGGCCTAGTGGTTAGGGTGGTGGACTTTGGTCCTGGGGAACTGAGGAACTGAGTTCAATTCTCACTTCAGGCACAGGCTGCTCCTTGTGACTCTGGGCAAGTCACTTAACCCTCCATTGTCCCATGTAAGCTGCATTGAGCCTGCCATGAGTGGGAAAGTGCGGGGTACAAATGTAACTAAAAAAAAAATAAAACACTATCTGCATTGACCAACAAGTGCACTCAGGGTCTGTATCTTTAATTAGAAGTAATTCTGTTTAACTTTTATTGTGTGAAAATAAGTTGGAATGTAGAAGATAAGACACAGCTCTAATTAATTTGGTATGTGAAGAGGAGGATGGTGCTTGTTTTCGAGTTCAGACTGGCCATCTGGACTTGGAAACATGTGACCACATTCCCACAGTATGGCTTGTTTACCTATTCTCAAGCATTCTGTAATTTTCCTTAGCTCTGAACATGAATTCTAAGCCTAATAAAAAGGGGAGTTTCTTTGAATGAAATTGGGAGCTCATCTGTGAGTAACATACGAACTGTGCAGAGAACCATGTTTCCTTGTCAAACAAACTCCTGGCTTTCGCTGTGAACAGGGCCCCCCCAGCTGATGGTAAGAGCTTGGATGATGTAAGGACCAGTGATGATTGTATATAGTGTATTATTGTTTCTTTCCCTGGTCTAGCAACTCTTCAGACAGCCCAGAATACTGTAGCCAGACTCATATTTGGTAAAGCAAAATACGAAAGTGCCACACCCCTTAGAGAGAAACTGCACTGGCTCCCAATCAAGGAACGCATTATGTTCGAGATCTGTACCTTGATTCACAAAATCATTCATGGAGATGCTCCGGTCTATATGTCAGACCTCCTAGATCTACCACTCAGGAACTCCAAAATATCATCTCGCACATTCCTAAATCTCCACTGTATAGCGCCCATGATCTGTGGTCTCTTGGAGTTCCTTTTCCACGAGACTCTGCTCCGTGTTTGTCTCCTCTAAGAACTGGCAATACTCTTCTGCCTTTTGCCGATAACGTGCATAGTTGGTTTTCATCGACGTCAGACGGGCGTCATTGTCCGCCCCTGCCTTTAAAGCGCGGCGTAAACTTTCTTCCACTTCTTTCCAGAGTCTGTTCAGTTTCCTGGCATAGCTTTCCTGTTTCACTTGATACGCTTCCAGGGCCTTTTGGGTTAACTTGCGAGCTCTTCTGCGCTGGAACTCTTGTTGGGACTGGAGGGAGAGGGTGTCTATCACATCCGCGTTGGCCTCTTTTGTGTCTGGCGCGGAGGACGCTTCCTCCGGTACAATTTGTGAGACATTGAAATCTGCCATCATGTACTGGTTTGCTTATCTGTCTTTATTAAGTGAAAAGTCAACTCTTGTGTGCAGGGGGGCTGGGGATGTAAGGATTACCCAGCACAAAGCAGTTTGTCTTTCAAGCTGTTGGATTCAACTGGATCAAGTTTCACTGTTATGTCACCGGGCAAAGGAGGAGGGAGGGGGGACTGGAGAGAGTAGCTCTGAGTCAGGGCTGTGGCTTCAAGCAGTAACCTAGCAACAGATTGCCTCCCGCCCTTCTTGCCCAAAGACCTTCAGGGCTCAGATTTCTGAGGCTGGAGGGAGAGGGGAGGGGGACCTTCCAAGTTTCCCCAGTAATCACAGAGGTGTGATATTCAGACAAAGAGTTAGCTGCACATTCTTTGGCTCACTCTGATGTCTTGCTTGAAGGTTAAACGTTCACAGATTTGTCAACACAAAACATTTTTCTTCTCTCTCCGACCCTTTAGCTACTGGCTTCATTTACTGATGACCCAAAAAAGGGGGGGGGCTGCTCTCGAGCGGGAGAGGACAATAGGATAGTGCTTTTGACTTAATGGCTCTCTGGAATGTGACCCATTGCTAGCACAGTCTTCTCAAAGCTTTGGTTTTGAAAACTCTGCAAATCCACACAACTAAGTCCTTCCGTTTAAAGTGCTTTTAAACTTTAAACAGTCCAATGTTGCTTCCTTTAGCTGCAAGTTCACTTAAATGCATTTCAATTAACATAGGCAGTGCTAGCAGAGTCACTGATTTCTTTAAACACAGTGCAGATGGCCGTTTTAATTCTGGTTTTTTACTTTGCTTACTGGCGAGCCAGATGAGAAGGGGCCCCTTTTGTGCAGGAGAGGGTATTTAAATTAATCACTATCAAGAATGCAGGCAGACACTGGATTCAGTTTAAACCTGCACGATTTTCTGCTTCTTTCACAAGCTCCACTTATCTAGTAAATGCATTTTAACTTTAACAGATCATCCAACATTGCTTTCCTTATGGCTTCACTAGAATGCAGATCAATTAACATCCAGACAATGCGCAGTTACTGATTTTCCTTTTCTTTTCACACACTTGACCCTTCTGTTCTCTTAAAGGCACAGTTGTCCTGCTCCAAACTTTCCTCACAGCTATTCAGTTATAATCCTGGATTTTTTACTGTCATGACTCTCGGGGCTTGATAATAAGAAGCCCCAATATCATGGAGCATAACCCTGGCGCAGCAATCACCTGAAGTCTCTATTATTTTGTAAAGTCTCTTTTATTGAATAAATCACAGATAATTTACTCACAGATAGATGTTCAGGATACAGAGACTTCTTAATCTGGAGGCTGTGGGAGGTGGAGATCTGAAGAGAGGTAGTTGTATTGCAGGGGGAGGGGAAAGTAGTTGAACAGGTAGAAATAGTCCAAAGCTGGGTGACTGCAATGTGCAATATCTCATTTGGAAGAAGATATTTACAGGGTAAAAAATCCAGGTTCGTTACAGGGAGTGCGAGGGCTTAGACGTTACAGGGATTTTCAGCAGGACAGAGCTGTCTGGAGCGAGATGGTGGTGGGCTCCATGCCCTGGCTATAATGGAGGAAGAAGCCCCACATGGCTGAAAGGACAAGGAAGTGGTGGGGCTTCATACAGGGAGGAGCAGACAGAGACCAATGGGGGACAGAGCCTGCTATCGGATAGCAAGGGGTAGTCCTAGAGATAGGAGGGAAAGGTCATACCTGGCTGACCTCTGATAGTAAGACTGAACAGGAAGACAAAAGAGCCAAGCTTGGCAGAGGGAGAGAGAGAAGGTCTGAGCAGCCTCACAACCAGTGATAGCAGTTCTTACACAGCCAAACAAGTGTGGTTGCATTGCCTGTGAACTACATTACCCACAGTGCATTGCTCATATATCTTTACAATGAGAGACTGCAGCAGCGAAAGTTCTTAGAAATGAGAATAACAGTAAAGACATTACTCACATTTTAGGATCACGTTATGAACTAGTGCAAGGCTGTCAGGGAACAGAACACTCCTCGCCTGATATCGGTGGATATCATCATCATTATCACAATTTATTAAATCAATCGCATGCAAGGTCCATTATTAACAGTCAGGTTGTCCATCGGCTGTCGTGACACCAAGCTTGAATGGACAGTCACAAACTCTGGAACAGCGTGAGTCCTTGGCCTATTGTCGTCGGACAGCAGCAAGAGGCAAACCTCCCAGGCAGGACTGGACTGACGAGCTTGGCTTGGCTGGAACAGGTTTCAGAATACTCAAACGAGCTTGGCAGGAACGGGGTCCAGGACTTTCAACGAGCCGGGTAGGCACAGGGTCTGAAATGAGAGACAGACAACAACAACACAAGAGAGAGAGAGAGAGCCTTCGAGTCTCTGGTCTTCACAGGAGGTGGCAGATCACAGTGCTCGCGCCTCTTCATGTGGTACGAGAAGCACGACTTCAGCGATGGGTCTGCAGAAATTCTTCGCTATTCCTTGTTTCCCAGTTCTGACCTCGACCTTTCTGACGCTTCCATCTTCGCTAGGGATAGCTCTGGTAACCACCGCCAAGGGCCACTCGTTGCGTTGGGCCTGGTTGTCTTTGAGTAAGACAACATTGTCTTCGCGGATGTTGCCCTTGCTGATCTGCCATTTGCTGCGGGTCTGTAGGGTCGGGAGGTACTCTCGTCTCCAGCGGCTCCAGAAGGTATTGGCCAAACTCTGGACTTGTCTCCATTGCCGTCTGCATAGGTCTTTCTCATCGAAATCCCCAGGCGGGTTTGGTGGCACACCTGTCTTTTGCGTTAGAAGTGTGGCTGGGGTCAAGATCAAGGGCGACTCTGGATCTGAGGACACTGGGATCAGAGGTCTCGCATTGATGATAGCAGATACTTCTGCCAGAAGTGTGGTCAGCACCTCGTGGGTGAGGCGATTAGCCCCTGCTTCAGATAGCATAGAGTCGAGAATGCGACGAGCAATCCCGATCATGCGCTCCCAAACTCCTCCCATATGCGAAGCATGGGGGGGGTTGAATATCCACGTGCAGTGGTGATCGTTCAGGTACTTTTCGATAGCTGGTGCGTTGATCTTCTCTGAATGTATTTTCAGCTCTTTGCAGGCACTTATGAAGTTAGATCCACAATCAGAGCGAATCTGCTTGGCTGGGCCGCGGATTGAGAGGAACCTCCTGAGAGCGTTTATGAAGCTTGAAGTGTCCATCGACTCTATGACTTCGATGTGGATAGCGCGTATGCTCATGCACGTGAACAAAACGGCCCATCGTTTGCTGCTTGCACTTCCTCCTCTGGTTCGTCTCGAGACAACTGGCCAAGGTCCAAAGATATCCAGTCCCACATAGGTGAATGGTGGGTCAGTGCTCAGCCTTTCGGATGGCAGGTCTGCCATTCTTTGGTCTTGGTGTTTGCCTCGCAGTTTCCGGCACTTGACACATCTGTGGATGGTTGCAGTGATGCACTGCTTCGCTCCGACGATCCACACTCCTGCGGCCCTGATTGCTCCCTCGGTGAAGTGTCGACCTTGGTGCTTGACCTGCTCGTGGTAATGGCGCACGAGCAGGGTGGATACCGGGTGCCGGCCTGGGGTGATCAAAGGGTTCCTTTCGCTCTTGTCTATCTTGGCGTGGGTGAGGCGGCCGCCTACCCTTAGCAATCCATCCTCATCCTTGAAGGGATCTAGTTTCCAGAGGGGGCTGTCCTTTGGGATCGTCTTCCCTTTGCTGATGCACATGTACTCTGCAGCGTATGCTTCTTGTTGTACCCAACGTAAGACTACCTTCTCTGCCCGGACAAATTCTTCAACAGCCAAGGGCTTGGAACAGAGATGCCAGTGATGACACTTGCCTGTTCTTCTATCGGGGCTCTGCTGGAAAGAATGCGTGATGTGGATAAGGTGGGCTATGGCTCTTCTCAGCGTCACCCACCGTGAGAATCGGTTGAAGCGGTGCGTTCCCGGGGTGTCCTTGGGTGAGACACTCGTGGCGAGGACCTTGACTATCGGACGGACTTCGACATCATCTTCTGGGTTCACCAGTTCAAAGGAGTTTGTGGTAGTTGTAGTGGCGCTTTTTGGTTGCGTGAGGAATTTCGGCCCTGTCAGCCAAGTCGTTCGCATCAGGTGAGTTGCTGGGACAGCCCTTGTGGCATGGTCCGCTAGGTTGTGGTCGGTTGGCACGTAATGCCATTGGTTAGGTCTGGTGGATTTTCGGATGCGTTCCACTCGGTTACTCACATATACATGGAATCTTCTGTTCTGGTTGTATATGTAGCCGAGTACGACCTTGCTGTCTGTGTAGAACTTGACTGAGTCTATGTGGGTATCCATCTCGCTTACAACCAATTCGGCTATTTCTACTGCTAGGACTGCTCCGCAAAGTTCTAAGCGTGGCACGGTCTGCCCACATTGCGGAGCTAGCTTTGATTTGCCGAAGATGAATCCCGTACGGATGGCCTCGCAAGCATCTATGGTCTTCAGGTACGCCACTGCAGCTATGGCTTTCTCCGAGGCATCAGAGAAGACGCAAACCTCCTTGTGGCGGGCGTTCGTGAGAGACACTGGGACACATGTCCGTGGGATGTGGAGTTCTTCAAGTGTCTTTAGGGAGTTTCGCCATGTGTTCCACTCTTGCCTTTTTCCTGGCGGCAATGGGGCATCCCATTCAGTTGAGCTTGAGGAGAGTTCGCGAAGCAGTGACCTCCCTTGGATGGTGACTGGTGCTACGAATCCTAGTGGGTCATACAGGCTATTCACCGTAGACAAGATGCCTCGTCGGGTGTACGGCTTCTCTTGCGTGCAGACTCGGAAGGTAAAGGTGTCTGTTTTTAGGTCCCAGCTTAGGCCGAGGCTGCGCTGTAGAGGAGGGGTGTCCACTCCTAGATCCAGATCCTTCAAGTTCGTAGCGTGGTCTGCTGGAGAGAACGCTCTCATCACATTGGCGCTATTGGATGCGATTTTGTGGAGTCTCAGATTAGCTCCCGCTAGCATCATCTGTGTCCTTTTCAGCAGGTCGATGGCTTCTGTTTCAGTGGGTAAGGACTTCAACCCGTCGTCCACGTAGAAGTCTCTCTCCACGAACTGCCTTGCATCAACGCCGTGTTCCTTCTCTCCTTCACGTGCTGTCCGTCTGAGCCCGTAGGCGGCCACTGCTGGTGATGGGCTGTTTCCGAAAACATGTACCCGCATTCTGTATTCCACCACGTCTCTGTTGATGTCGTCGTCATGGAACCACAGGAACCTTAAGTAATTCCTGTGGTCTTCGTGGACGGTGAAGCAGTAGAACATTTGCTGGATGTCAGCCATCACGGCAATGGGTTCCTTTCTGAAGCGGATTAAGATTCCCAGTAGGCTGTTGGTTAGGTCGGGCCCAGTGAGCAGCACGCTGTTCAGTGAAGTCCCTTGGAACTGGGCGCTAGAGCCGAACACAATTCGGATTTGTCGTGGCTTCTGTGGGTGGTATACCCCGAAGATAGGTAGGTACCAGCATTCCTCGTTATCTTTCAATGGTGGGGCGAGCTCCGCGTGGCCGTTGGTGAGCATGTTTTGCATGAAGGCTGTGAACTGTTGTCTCATCTCTGGTTTCCTCTTCAAGGTCCTTTGTAGCGAGGCGAGTCGGGAGAAGGCGTAACTCCTGTTGTTTGGGAGTCGGGCCCTGGGCTTACAGAATGGAAGGGGCGCTACCCAGCCGTTTGACTCGTCTTTCTCTAGGCCTTTGTCCATAATGTTCAGGAACTCTTTATCTTCTATAGAGAGTGCGAGTCTGTCATCGTCTTTAGTGGTCTGGAACACCGAGCTCCCCAGATGTTCTCCTAAACCTGCTGCGGAGCTGGTTTTACGGCGTGAGACGACGTTATGTTCTTTGTGTTCGTGAACCTCTTTGGTAGTCAGGTGATTGGCGCACGATTCAAATAGCATGGCGCGTCCACCTTCTAAGACACTGGTGGAGAGCGCACGGATGTTCGGTCTTATCGTCCGGTTGAGGCAGACGCCGCCCACTATGGTCCATCCCAGATCGAGACGTTGCGCGTAGGGAGCACCCCGTGGGCCTCTGCGTGATTCATGGATGTCCAGGAGTTCTGGTGCGTCACGACCCAGCAAAAGTAGGATCTCAGCGTCTGGATCCAAGGGTATGAGTTGGTTGGCTATAGGTCTCAGATGAGGGTGACTCCACGCGACCTCTGGTGTAGGAATCTCATCCTTGTCATCTGGTATCTGGTCACATTCCATTAGTGCAGGTAGTTTTGACTTGGTGCTTCCATCTATTGCTTCTATCGTGTAGCCGCTTGCTACTCTCCCCAACACTTGTGTGACTCCTGCGCACGTTTTATTGCTATATGAGGAGTAGCTCTGCTGGATTCCAAACAGGTCGTAAAACTCTGACCTTGCAAGAGATCGGTTGCTTTGCTCATCCATGATAACATACATTTTGACTGCCTTCTCCGGCCGTCCCTCGGGATACACTTTGGCCAGGCATATCTTGGTGCAGGATCTCCCTTCGCGGCCTTTACCGCATATTCTCGTGCACTTCGGCGTGGCTTGGAGTGCCTGTGGCCCTACCTCTCCCGTCTCCTCGCCGTGATTCGCTTCGGGGTTGGGATGTGGTTCGGCATCACCCGGGCGTGAAGTGTTGGTTTGCTGGCTACTGCCGCGTTCTGTGTACTTGCTAGGTGCTCTGCAGTCCTTGGCAATATGGTCTGAAGAAGCCCAGCACCTGTAGCAAAGTCTGTACCTTGTGAGCAGTTCTCTACGTTCCTCCCACGGTTTCCTTAAGAACTCTCGGCACTTTCTGAGTGGGTGGGGCATCCCATGTATAGGGCATGGTTCTTTGGGATCCTCTACGTTCTCTGTGGTGAGAGAGGGGTCAGCCGGTGTAGACGTTGCGGGCGACACTCCTGTCTTGTGCACAGATATGGGTCTTCGGCCTAGTTTGGCTGTTTTCCCTTCCAGGGATTGGCTTGATTCACATGGCTCAACCATGAACCATGGATCGTTTCTCCTTTTGGCTATGTCTCTTATGAATTTTGCGAAAATGTTGAAAGGAGGATATTTCCCCTGATTCTCTTCCTTGTAACGTGTGCCAACTACTGACCACTTCTCCCTTATGTCATATGGTAACTTCCCCAGGATACTCTTGGTGCCTCGAGGTGTGTCTAGCTGGCTGAGGTTTGGAAAGCTGTTCTCGGCCTTGACTGCTTCCAGCTCGTGAAGGAGGTTTCCCAACTCTTGCAGCTTGAGGTTGTCTCTGCCGGATACCGCTGGGAATCTGTCCAACCTATTGAACAATGAATTTTCTATGGCTTCTGAGCTGCCGTAATACTCCTCGAGTCTTCCCCACATCTCTTTTAACCCCTCAGACGGGTTATTCAAGTATGAATGCTTCAACTCCTCCACACGTGCGGCTGTTCCCTTTCCCAGCCAATGTAACATCATGTTCATCTCTTGCTTGGGTGTGAGTCTCATGTCCACGATGGCATCCTTGAAGTCTGATTTCCATGCTCTGTACCGCTCAGGACGGCCGTCGAACTGGGTAAGCCCTGAGCCCCCCAGATCCTTGCGTGCCAGATATCTCACTAGTTCATCTCTGGTTGAGGTTCTGGGCTGGTCAGTCATAACCATTGCGGGCTGGCTGGTCTCGGTCTCAGTGGGAATAGGTGCAGAATATGGCCACCCTGCCATTTCTTGTTTGTACGAAGTGCGTGTAGCTGACGCTCTTCCGAGAGACGGTGACCCAGACTCTCCTTGCCTCTGGCTGCTGTATGGCACTGGGGCCCGTGGCTGGGATGGGACATCCATTTCATCGGCTGCTCCCAGGGCATAAGCCAGCGGCGGTGCATCGAAGCTTGTACGAGTGTGTAAGCTGGTACGGTGAGGCTTGATTCCCTTGGTGTGCTGTACTTCCGTGTTTGAGGGCTCATCGAAATCGAGCCGTTCCGCTGTCCTGACAGGCAGTGGGGAGTGCGTTGACACGTAAGTTTTGGTTCTTAGAGCAGGGTCTTCAAACCCGAGGTGGTTGAGTCGCTCGACCTCATCATGCTGTTCCACAGCATCTTCGCGGGAGATAGCTCTCGCCTCCAGTTCGACCAATTCTCTATTTCGCCGGAGTGCTTCTATCATGATGTCTAGCTCAGATTTTTTACGAGCATCCTCGGCCTTTCTGTGTGCTTCCTCGGCCTTTCTGTGTGCTTCCTCAGCCTCTCTGTGTGCTTCCTCAGCCTCTCTGTGTGCTTCCTCAGCCTCTAGCGCAACTCGTTTTAGCTTCAGGGTGGTTTCTTGTTGAATGAAGGCCTTCACTTGGGAGGTCACCTCGCTGATTTTCGATTGGTTGGAGTGATTTGTTGCGTGTGACCTGGAGGATCTTGAGCTTTTGGATGAATGTATGGAAGAGTGAGAGTGCACGGAGATGCTGTCTTGTGGTTCTGCAGTTGCATTTGTTGTTATCTCTTCGGCTTTGGCTACCTCTGTATAGCGCCCATGATCTGTGGTCTCTTGGAGTTCCTTTTCCACGAGACTCTGCTCCGTGTTTGTCTCCTCTAAGAACTGGCAATACTCTTCTGCCTTTTGCCGATAACGTGCATAGTTGGTTTTCATCGACGTCAGACGGGCGTCATTGTCCGCCCCTGCCTTTAAAGCGCGGCGTAAACTTTCTTCCACTTCTTTCCAGAGTCTGTTCAGTTTCCTGGCATAGCTTTCCTGTTTCACTTGATACGCTTCCAGGGCCTTTTGGGTTAACTTGCGAGCTCTTCTGCGCTGGAACTCTTGTTGGGACTGGAGGGAGAGGGTGTCTATCACATCCGCGTTGGCCTCTTTTGTGTCTGGCGCGGAGGACGCTTCCTCCGGTACAATTTGTGAGACATTGAAATCTGCCATCATGTACTGGTTTGCTTATCTGTCTTTATTAAGTGAAAAGTCAACTCTTGTGTGCAGGGGGGCTGGGGATGTAAGGATTACCCAGCACAAAGCAGTTTGTCTTTCAAGCTGTTGGATTCAACTGGATCAAGTTTCACTGTTATGTCACCGGGCAAAGGAGGAGGGAGGGGGGACTGGAGAGAGTAGCTCTGAGTCAGGGCTGTGGCTTCAAGCAGTAACCTAGCAACAGATTGCCTCCCGCCCTTCTTGCCCAAAGACCTTCAGGGCTCAGATTTCTGAGGCTGGAGGGAGAGGGGAGGGGGACCTTCCAAGTTTCCCCAGTAATCACAGAGGTGTGATATTCAGACAAAGAGTTAGCTGCACATTCTTTGGCTCACTCTGATGTCTTGCTTGAAGGTTAAACGTTCACAGATTTGTCAACACAAAACATTTTTCTTCTCTCTCCGACCCTTTAGCTACTGGCTTCATTTACTGATGACCCAAAAAAGGGGGGGGGCTGCTCTCGAGCGGGAGAGGACAATAGGATAGTGCTTTTGACTTAATGGCTCTCTGGAATGTGACCCATTGCTAGCACAGTCTTCTCAAAGCTTTGGTTTTGAAAACTCTGCAAATCCACACAACTAAGTCCTTCCGTTTAAAGTGCTTTTAAACTTTAAACAGTCCAATGTTGCTTCCTTTAGCTGCAAGTTCACTTAAATGCATTTCAATTAACATAGGCAGTGCTAGCAGAGTCACTGATTTCTTTAAACACAGTGCAGATGGCCGTTTTAATTCTGGTTTTTTACTTTGCTTACTGGCGAGCCAGATGAGAAGGGGCCCCTTTTGTGCAGGAGAGGGTATTTAAATTAATCACTATCAAGAATGCAGGCAGACACTGGATTCAGTTTAAACCTGCACGATTTTCTGCTTCTTTCACAAGCTCCACTTATCTAGTAAATGCATTTTAACTTTAACAGATCATCCAACATTGCTTTCCTTATGGCTTCACTAGAATGCAGATCAATTAACATCCAGACAATGCGCAGTTACTGATTTTCCTTTTCTTTTCACACACTTGACCCTTCTGTTCTCTTAAAGGCACAGTTGTCCTGCTCCAAACTTTCCTCACAGCTATTCAGTTATAATCCTGGATTTTTTACTGTCATGACTCTCGGGGCTTGATAATAAGAAGCCCCAATATCATGGAGCATAACCCTGGCGCAGCAATCACCTGAAGTCTCTATTATTTTGTAAAGTCTCTTTTATTGAATAAATCACAGATAATTTACTCACAGATAGATGTTCAGGATACAGAGACTTCTTAATCTGGAGGCTGTGGGAGGTGGAGATCTGAAGAGAGGTAGTTGTATTGCAGGGGGAGGGGAAAGTAGTTGAACAGGTAGAAATAGTCCAAAGCTGGGTGACTGCAATGTGCAATATCTCATTTGGAAGAAGATATTTACAGGGTAAAAAATCCAGGTTCGTTACAGGGAGTGCGAGGGCTTAGACGTTACAGGGATTTTCAGCAGGACAGAGCTGTCTGGAGCGAGATGGTGGTGGGCTCCATGCCCTGGCTATAATGGAGGAAGAAGCCCCACATGGCTGAAAGGACAAGGAAGTGGTGGGGCTTCATACAGGGAGGAGCAGACAGAGACCAATGGGGGACAGAGCCTGCTATCGGATAGCAAGGGGTAGTCCTAGAGATAGGAGGGAAAGGTCATACCTGGCTGACCTCTGATAGTAAGACTGAACAGGAAGACAAAAGAGCCAAGCTTGGCAGAGGGAGAGAGAGAAGGTCTGAGCAGCCTCACAACCAGTGATAGCAGTTCTTACACAGCCAAACAAGTGTGGTTGCATTGCCTGTGAACTACATTACCCACAGTGCATTGCTCATATATCTTTACAATGAGAGACTGCAGCAGCGAAAGTTCTTAGAAATGAGAATAACAGTAAAGACATTACTCACATTTTAGGATCACGTTATGAACTAGTGCAAGGCTGTCAGGGAACAGAACACTCCTCGCCTGATATCGGTGGATATCATCATCATTATCACAATTTATTAAATCAATCGCATGCAAGGTCCATTATTAACAGTCAGGTTGTCCATCGGCTGTCGTGACACCAAGCTTGAATGGACAGTCACAAACTCTGGAACAGCGTGAGTCCTTGGCCTATTGTCGTCGGACAGCAGCAAGAGGCAAACCTCCCAGGCAGGACTGGACTGACGAGCTTGGCTTGGCTGGAACAGGTTTCAGAATACTCAAACGAGCTTGGCAGGAACGGGGTCCAGGACTTTCAACGAGCCGGGTAGGCACAGGGTCTGAAATGAGAGACAGACAACAACAACACAAGAGAGAGAGAGAGAGCCTTCGAGTCTCTGGTCTTCACAGGAGGTGGCAGATCACAGTGCTCGCGCCTCTTCATGTGGTACGAGAAGCACGACTTCAGCGATGGGTCTGCAGAAATTCTTCGCTATTCCTTGTTTCCCAGTTCTGACCTCGACCTTTCTGACGCTTCCATCTTCGCTAGGGATAGCTCTGGTAACCACCGCCAAGGGCCACTCGTTGCGTTGGGCCTGGTTGTCTTTGAGTAAGACAACATTGTCTTCGCGGATGTTGCCCTTGCTGATCTGCCATTTGCTGCGGGTCTGTAGGGTCGGGAGGTACTCTCGTCTCCAGCGGCTCCAGAAGGTATTGGCCAAACTCTGGACTTGTCTCCATTGCCGTCTGCATAGGTCTTTCTCATCGAAATCCCCAGGCGGGTTTGGTGGCACACCTGTCTTTTGCGTTAGAAGTGTGGCTGGGGTCAAGATCAAGGGCGACTCTGGATCTGAGGACACTGGGATCAGAGGTCTCGCATTGATGATAGCAGATACTTCTGCCAGAAGTGTGGTCAGCACCTCGTGGGTGAGGCGATTAGCCCCTGCTTCAGATAGCATAGAGTCGAGAATGCGACGAGCAATCCCGATCATGCGCTCCCAAACTCCTCCCATATGCGAAGCATGGGGGGGGTTGAATATCCACGTGCAGTGGTGATCGTTCAGGTACTTTTCGATAGCTGGTGCGTTGATCTTCTCTGAATGTATTTTCAGCTCTTTGCAGGCACTTATGAAGTTAGATCCACAATCAGAGCGAATCTGCTTGGCTGGGCCGCGGATTGAGAGGAACCTCCTGAGAGCGTTTATGAAGCTTGAAGTGTCCATCGACTCTATGACTTCGATGTGGATAGCGCGTATGCTCATGCACGTGAACAAAACGGCCCATCGTTTGCTGCTTGCACTTCCTCCTCTGGTTCGTCTCGAGACAACTGGCCAAGGTCCAAAGATATCCAGTCCCACATAGGTGAATGGTGGGTCAGTGCTCAGCCTTTCGGATGGCAGGTCTGCCATTCTTTGGTCTTGGTGTTTGCCTCGCAGTTTCCGGCACTTGACACATCTGTGGATGGTTGCAGTGATGCACTGCTTCGCTCCGACGATCCACACTCCTGCGGCCCTGATTGCTCCCTCGGTGAAGTGTCGACCTTGGTGCTTGACCTGCTCGTGGTAATGGCGCACGAGCAGGGTGGATACCGGGTGCCGGCCTGGGGTGATCAAAGGGTTCCTTTCGCTCTTGTCTATCTTGGCGTGGGTGAGGCGGCCGCCTACCCTTAGCAATCCATCCTCATCCTTGAAGGGATCTAGTTTCCAGAGGGGGCTGTCCTTTGGGATCGTCTTCCCTTTGCTGATGCACATGTACTCTGCAGCGTATGCTTCTTGTTGTACCCAACGTAAGACTACCTTCTCTGCCCGGACAAATTCTTCAACAGCCAAGGGCTTGGAACAGAGATGCCAGTGATGACACTTGCCTGTTCTTCTATCGGGGCTCTGCTGGAAAGAATGCGTGATGTGGATAAGGTGGGCTATGGCTCTTCTCAGCGTCACCCACCGTGAGAATCGGTTGAAGCGGTGCGTTCCCGGGGTGTCCTTGGGTGAGACACTCGTGGCGAGGACCTTGACTATCGGACGGACTTCGACATCATCTTCTGGGTTCACCAGTTCAAAGGAGTTTGTGGTAGTTGTAGTGGCGCTTTTTGGTTGCGTGAGGAATTTCGGCCCTGTCAGCCAAGTCGTTCGCATCAGGTGAGTTGCTGGGACAGCCCTTGTGGCATGGTCCGCTAGGTTGTGGTCGGTTGGCACGTAATGCCATTGGTTAGGTCTGGTGGATTTTCGGATGCGTTCCACTCGGTTACTCACATATACATGGAATCTTCTGTTCTGGTTGTATATGTAGCCGAGTACGACCTTGCTGTCTGTGTAGAACTTGACTGAGTCTATGTGGGTATCCATCTCGCTTACAACCAATTCGGCTATTTCTACTGCTAGGACTGCTCCGCAAAGTTCTAAGCGTGGCACGGTCTGCCCACATTGCGGAGCTAGCTTTGATTTGCCGAAGATGAATCCCGTACGGATGGCCTCGCAAGCATCTATGGTCTTCAGGTACGCCACTGCAGCTATGGCTTTCTCCGAGGCATCAGAGAAGACGCAAACCTCCTTGTGGCGGGCGTTCGTGAGAGACACTGGGACACATGTCCGTGGGATGTGGAGTTCTTCAAGTGTCTTTAGGGAGTTTCGCCATGTGTTCCACTCTTGCCTTTTTCCTGGCGGCAATGGGGCATCCCATTCAGTTGAGCTTGAGGAGAGTTCGCGAAGCAGTGACCTCCCTTGGATGGTGACTGGTGCTACGAATCCTAGTGGGTCATACAGGCTATTCACCGTAGACAAGATGCCTCGTCGGGTGTACGGCTTCTCTTGCGTGCAGACTCGGAAGGTAAAGGTGTCTGTTTTTAGGTCCCAGCTTAGGCCGAGGCTGCGCTGTAGAGGAGGGGTGTCCACTCCTAGATCCAGATCCTTCAAGTTCGTAGCGTGGTCTGCTGGAGAGAACGCTCTCATCACATTGGCGCTATTGGATGCGATTTTGTGGAGTCTCAGATTAGCTCCCGCTAGCATCATCTGTGTCCTTTTCAGCAGGTCGATGGCTTCTGTTTCAGTGGGTAAGGACTTCAACCCGTCGTCCACGTAGAAGTCTCTCTCCACGAACTGCCTTGCATCAACGCCGTGTTCCTTCTCTCCTTCACGTGCTGTCCGTCTGAGCCCGTAGGCGGCCACTGCTGGTGATGGGCTGTTTCCGAAAACATGTACCCGCATTCTGTATTCCACCACGTCTCTGTTGATGTCGTCGTCATGGAACCACAGGAACCTTAAGTAATTCCTGTGGTCTTCGTGGACGGTGAAGCAGTAGAACATTTGCTGGATGTCAGCCATCACGGCAATGGGTTCCTTTCTGAAGCGGATTAAGATTCCCAGTAGGCTGTTGGTTAGGTCGGGCCCAGTGAGCAGCACGCTGTTCAGTGAAGTCCCTTGGAACTGGGCGCTAGAGCCGAACACAATTCGGATTTGTCGTGGCTTCTGTGGGTGGTATACCCCGAAGATAGGTAGGTACCAGCATTCCTCGTTATCTTTCAATGGTGGGGCGAGCTCCGCGTGGCCGTTGGTGAGCATGTTTTGCATGAAGGCTGTGAACTGTTGTCTCATCTCTGGTTTCCTCTTCAAGGTCCTTTGTAGCGAGGCGAGTCGGGAGAAGGCGTAACTCCTGTTGTTTGGGAGTCGGGCCCTGGGCTTACAGAATGGAAGGGGCGCTACCCAGCCGTTTGACTCGTCTTTCTCTAGGCCTTTGTCCATAATGTTCAGGAACTCTTTATCTTCTATAGAGAGTGCGAGTCTGTCATCGTCTTTAGTGGTCTGGAACACCGAGCTCCCCAGATGTTCTCCTAAACCTGCTGCGGAGCTGGTTTTACGGCGTGAGACGACGTTATGTTCTTTGTGTTCGTGAACCTCTTTGGTAGTCAGGTGATTGGCGCACGATTCAAATAGCATGGCGCGTCCACCTTCTAAGACACTGGTGGAGAGCGCACGGATGTTCGGTCTTATCGTCCGGTTGAGGCAGACGCCGCCCACTATGGTCCATCCCAGATCGAGACGTTGCGCGTAGGGAGCACCCCGTGGGCCTCTGCGTGATTCATGGATGTCCAGGAGTTCTGGTGCGTCACGACCCAGCAAAAGTAGGATCTCAGCGTCTGGATCCAAGGGTATGAGTTGGTTGGCTATAGGTCTCAGATGAGGGTGACTCCACGCGACCTCTGGTGTAGGAATCTCATCCTTGTCATCTGGTATCTGGTCACATTCCATTAGTGCAGGTAGTTTTGACTTGGTGCTTCCATCTATTGCTTCTATCGTGTAGCCGCTTGCTACTCTCCCCAACACTTGTGTGACTCCTGCGCACGTTTTATTGCTATATGAGGAGTAGCTCTGCTGGATTCCAAACAGGTCGTAAAACTCTGACCTTGCAAGAGATCGGTTGCTTTGCTCATCCATGATAACATACATTTTGACTGCCTTCTCCGGCCGTCCCTCGGGATACACTTTGGCCAGGCATATCTTGGTGCAGGATCTCCCTTCGCGGCCTTTACCGCATATTCTCGTGCACTTCGGCGTGGCTTGGAGTGCCTGTGGCCCTACCTCTCCCGTCTCCTCGCCGTGATTCGCTTCGGGGTTGGGATGTGGTTCGGCATCACCCGGGCGTGAAGTGTTGGTTTGCTGGCTACTGCCGCGTTCTGTGTACTTGCTAGGTGCTCTGCAGTCCTTGGCAATATGGTCTGAAGAAGCCCAGCACCTGTAGCAAAGTCTGTACCTTGTGAGCAGTTCTCTACGTTCCTCCCACGGTTTCCTTAAGAACTCTCGGCACTTTCTGAGTGGGTGGGGCATCCCATGTATAGGGCATGGTTCTTTGGGATCCTCTACGTTCTCTGTGGTGAGAGAGGGGTCAGCCGGTGTAGACGTTGCGGGCGACACTCCTGTCTTGTGCACAGATATGGGTCTTCGGCCTAGTTTGGCTGTTTTCCCTTCCAGGGATTGGCTTGATTCACATGGCTCAACCATGAACCATGGATCGTTTCTCCTTTTGGCTATGTCTCTTATGAATTTTGCGAAAATGTTGAAAGGAGGATATTTCCCCTGATTCTCTTCCTTGTAACGTGTGCCAACTACTGACCACTTCTCCCTTATGTCATATGGTAACTTCCCCAGGATACTCTTGGTGCCTCGAGGTGTGTCTAGCTGGCTGAGGTTTGGAAAGCTGTTCTCGGCCTTGACTGCTTCCAGCTCGTGAAGGAGGTTTCCCAACTCTTGCAGCTTGAGGTTGTCTCTGCCGGATACCGCTGGGAATCTGTCCAACCTATTGAACAATGAATTTTCTATGGCTTCTGAGCTGCCGTAATACTCCTCGAGTCTTCCCCACATCTCTTTTAACCCCTCAGACGGGTTATTCAAGTATGAATGCTTCAACTCCTCCACACGTGCGGCTGTTCCCTTTCCCAGCCAATGTAACATCATGTTCATCTCTTGCTTGGGTGTGAGTCTCATGTCCACGATGGCATCCTTGAAGTCTGATTTCCATGCTCTGTACCGCTCAGGACGGCCGTCGAACTGGGTAAGCCCTGAGCCCCCAGATCCTTGCGTGCCAGATATCTCACTAGTTCATCTCTGGTTGAGGTTCTGGGCTGGTCAGTCATAACCATTGCGGGCTGGCTGGTCTCGGTCTCAGTGGGAATAGGTGCAGAATATGGCCACCCTGCCATTTCTTGTTTGTACGAAGTGCGTGTAGCTGGCGCTCTTCCGAGAGACGGTGACCCAGACTCTCCTTGCCTCTGGCTGCTGTATGGCACTGGGGCCCGTGGCTGGGATGGGACATCCATTTCATCGGCTGCTCCCAGGGCATAAGCCAGCGGCGGTGCATCGAAGCTTGTACGAGTGTGTAAGCTGGTACGGTGAGGCTTGATTCCCTTGGTGTGCTGTACTTCCGTGTTTGAGGGCTCATCGAAATCGAGCCGTTCCGCTGTCCTGACAGGCAGTGGGGAGTGCGTTGACACGTAAGTTTTGGTTCTTAGAGCAGGGTCTTCAAACCCGAGGTGGTTGAGTCGCTCGACCTCATCATGCTGTTCCACAGCATCTTCGCGGGAGATAGCTCTCGCCTCCAGTTCGACCAATTCTCTATTTCGCCGGAGTGCTTCTATCATGATGTCTAGCTCAGATTTTTTACGAGCATCCTCGGCCTTTCTGTGTGCTTCCTCGGCCTTTCTGTGTGCTTCCTCAGCCTCTCTGTGTGCTTCCTCAGCCTCTCTGTGTGCTTCCTCAGCCTCTAGCGCAACTCGTTTTAGCTTCAGGGTGGTTTCTTGTTGAATGAAGGCCTTCACTTGGGAGGTCACCTCGCTGATTTTCGATTGGTTGGAGTGATTTGTTGCGTGTGACCTGGAGGATCTTGAGCTTTTGGATGAATGTATGGAAGAGTGAGAGTGCACGGAGATGCTGTCTTGTGGTTCTGCAGTTGCATTTGTTGTTATCTCTTCGGCTTTGGCTACCTCTGTATAGCGCCCATGATCTGTGGTCTCTTGGAGTTCCTTTTCCACGAGACTCTGCTCCGTGTTTGTCTCCTCTAAGAACTGGCAATACTCTTCTGCCTTTTGCCGATAACGTGCATAGTTGGTTTTCATCGACGTCAGACGGGCGTCATTGTCCGCCCCTGCCTTTAAAGCGCGGCGTAAACTTTCTTCCACTTCTTTCCAGAGTCTGTTCAGTTTCCTGGCATAGCTTTCCTGTTTCACTTGATACGCTTCCAGGGCCTTTTGGGTTAACTTGCGAGCTCTTCTGCGCTGGAACTCTTGTTGGGACTGGAGGGAGAGGGTGTCTATCACATCCGCGTTGGCCTCTTTTGTGTCTGGCGCGGAGGACGCTTCCTCCGGTACAATTTGTGAGACATTGAAATCTGCCATCATGTACTGGTTTGCTTATCTGTCTTTATTAAGTGAAAAGTCAACTCTTGTGTGCAGGGGGGCTGGGGATGTAAGGATTACCCAGCACAAAGCAGTTTGTCTTTCAAGCTGTTGGATTCAACTGGATCAAGTTTCACTGTTATGTCACCGGGCAAAGGAGGAGGGAGGGGGGACTGGAGAGAGTAGCTCTGAGTCAGGGCTGTGGCTTCAAGCAGTAACCTAGCAACAGATTGCCTCCCGCCCTTCTTGCCCAAAGACCTTCAGGGCTCAGATTTCTGAGGCTGGAGGGAGAGGGGAGGGGGACCTTCCAAGTTTCCCCAGTAATCACAGAGGTGTGATATTCAGACAAAGAGTTAGCTGCACATTCTTTGGCTCACTCTGATGTCTTGCTTGAAGGTTAAACGTTCACAGATTTGTCAACACAAAACATTTTTCTTCTCTCTCCGACCCTTTAGCTACTGGCTTCATTTACTGATGACCCAAAAAAGGGGGGGGCTGCTCTCGAGCGGGAGAGGACAATAGGATAGTGCTTTTGACTTAATGGCTCTCTGGAATGTGACCCATTGCTAGCACAGTCTTCTCAAAGCTTTGGTTTTGAAAACTCTGCAAATCCACACAACTAAGTCCTTCCGTTTAAAGTGCTTTTAAACTTTAAACAGTCCAATGTTGCTTCCTTTAGCTGCAAGTTCACTTAAATGCATTTCAATTAACATAGGCAGTGCTAGCAGAGTCACTGATTTCTTTAAACACAGTGCAGATGGCTGTTTTAATTCTGGTTTTTTACTTTGCTTACTGGCGAGCCAGATGAGAAGGGGCCCCTTCTGTGCAGGAGAGGGTATTTAAATTAATCACTATCAAGAATGCAGGCAGACACTGGATTCAGTTTAAACCTGCACGATTTTCTGCTTCTTTCACAAGCTCCACTTATCTAGTAAATGCATTTTAACTTTAACAGATCATCCAACATTGCTTTCCTTATGGCTTCACTAGAATGCAGATCAATTAACATCCAGACAATGCGCAGTTACTGATTTTCCTTTTCTTTTCACACACTTGACCCTTCTGTTCTCTTAAAGGCACAGTTGTCCTGCTCCAAACTTTCCTCACAGCTATTCAGTTATAATCCTGGATTTTTTACTGTCATGACTCTCGGGGCTTGATAATAAGAAGCCCCAATATCATGGAGCATAACCCTGGCGCAGCAATCACCTGAAGTCTCTATTATTTTGTAAAGTCTCTTTTATTGAATAAATCACAGATAATTTACTCACAGATAGATGTTCAGGATACAGAGACGTCTTAATCTGGAGGCTGTGGGAGGTGGAGATCTGAAGAGAGGTAGTTGTATTGCAGGGGGAGGGGAAAGTAGTTGAACAGGTAGAAATAGTCCAAAGCTGGGTGACTGCAATGTGCAATATCTCATTTGGAAGAAGATATTTACAGGGTAAAAAATCCAGGTTCGTTACAGGGAGTGCGAGGGCTTAGACGTTACAGGGATTTTCAGCAGGACAGAGCTGTCTGGAGCGAGATGGTGGTGGGCTCCATGCCCTGGCTATAATGGAGGAAGAAGCCCCACATGGCTGAAAGGACAAGGAAGTGGTGGGGCTTCATACAGGGAGGAGCAGACAGAGACCAATGGGGGACAGAGCCTGCTATCGGATAGCAAGGGGTAGTCCTAGAGATAGGAGGGAAAGGTCATACCTGGCTGACCTCTGATAGTAAGACTGAACAGGAAGACAAAAGAGCCAAGCTTGGCAGAGGGAGAGAGAGAAGGTCTGAGCAGCCTCACAACCAGTGATAGCAGTTCTTACACAGCCAAACAAGTGTGGTTGCATTGCCTGTGAACTACATTACCCACAGTGCATTGCTCATATATCTTTACAATGAGAGACTGCAGCAGCGAAAGTTCTTAGAAATGAGAATAACAGTAAAGACATTACTCACATTTTAGGATCACGTTATGAACTAGTGCAAGGCTGTCAGGGAACAGAACAGGGCCCTCAGGGGATAGTGCTTGCGCCAAATGTGGCCATCAACCTCACTCATTTTATCATGCATTCTGGGCTTGCCCCGGTATACAGTCCTTTTAGGAGAGTATCAGGAGATTTATGATTAAAATATTGGGAAGGGATATTGCAATATTGGAGGAATCAGGTGCATATACTGGCACTGTGGGAGGCAAGGGAGGCGAAAGGGTCCCCAAAACGTATATTGCGCTGTACGCAAACCTGGAGTCCCTATTTGCAAGAGCTGAGTCCCCGGGGGCAAAGTCTGCTTCTCAATACTATATAATACTGTGCTATACAGGGATCTGTTGAAGTTATTAAACCATTTAGCTTCCTGTGGGGGGGGGGGGGGCCCTCCTGGGTTATCAGAGTGCAAGCCTAGGGGGATATGTGGGGGGGGGGGGGCGGTGGTTAGGGGGAGTAAAGGGAGGGGTAAGGTTGGAGAGGGTAGTGGGTTAGGGGTCTGTGGATTAAAGGGTGTGGTGAGGTTTTCTTTCATTTTAAAAATTGATGTTATTTTAACAAACTGTCTATTTTGTTGGCTAAGTTGTATTGGAGCTAAAGATTTTGGTTGTTATTTGTGATTTGCAACTATTCATCAATAAAAAATTGTTGAAAACTAAGATACTTGTTTAATTGTAATACACAGTTGAAAATCAAGAAACGTGAGTCTTCCTTTTGGATACTGGGTCGGTTTATTTAGTTAGTTAGTTATTACAATACACTTACTATACCGCCTTCACTAACTGGTAGACCAAGGTGGTACACAATATAAAAATTACAACAGAAAAGTGGTAAGAAAAGAAATACAATATCCTGATAGGAAAGGAAGTTTAGAAGATTGTTTTCCACTGCATGGAATACATGTTATAAGAACAGTACAGAAATGGTGATTCTGTTACTTCCATGTATAAGTGCCGGCACTTCTACATGTAGTGGGGCCATTTTCCAACCTAATCCCTCTGTTTACTAAGCTGCAGTAGCGGCTGCCATATGCTAATGCTGACACAGCCCATTCACTTTGAATGGGCTGTGTCGGTATTGCCATGTGGTAGCTGCTAAACAGGGGGGTAAATGTTTATGTGCCACCAATTAAGTTTTGAAGCTACAAGTTTACTTTTAATTTAGAGATGGCAATAAAATGTGGAAGATTAAGGAAAGTTACTCCTTTAATTGTATAACAGTGCACCCACTATAGATGCTGATTGTGGCTCTTATTTTAAGCTTGCTCTATAAATAAAAGTAGGCCCTTTTTTTTCTTTATGCAGTACTAGCATAAAATGACCAAAAACCACATACATTAAGGTGTAATTACTTACACCAGCCCTATGGTTGATGTAAATGCTCATGCCTAGATGTTAGTATAATTTACACATGTACCTGTGCCTGTGTGCTTCTTTCAAACGCCATCTGTGCACATGTCTACTGACAAAGTATGCACCATCAAATCATGGTGTATATTCTTCTGCTAGTCAGCTTTCTGTAAGAGGTCATTTATGCACGTAAGTGGCTTTTACATGTGTAAATAATTAGACTACCCCTTTTTATACACTTCTGCTACTTAAAACTAGCCAGTGCCATAGAGAATTACCCCTTAAACAACCAAAGTTATCCATTTTAATGTGGCATGACTTGAAGCTGTCCAGGAGTGAGTGAGGCTAAAAGTCATTTGACAAGCAACAATATTCAGCAACTGATTAGATAATATATCCATCCAAGTCAGACTGCACAAATAAAAGGTATAACTTCAAATGGATAATCTAACCATATAAAAGTTATATATATATTTTCAGCGATCCTATTTAGATAGACAGGATACCTAGAAATCTGCATAAAGCTAACTTGATAATTTATCAATTTTACTTTATGGGATCTCCGCTCTACTCCAAACTGAGCTCATTTTTAAAGCCTTTATGCTGGGGTCACGTGATGCGCTGGGAGCGGTAACAGCATAGAGGCTGAGCTCCGGGTCCCCGCTCCTCTTATTTCACGATAAATACCTGAATACAGCAGCAAAACCGGAATTTAAAGTAAGACCCTGACCTTCGGAGTGTGCATGGAACATTTCTTGCTCCCCATGCCGGCTGGAACGTCTAAACGAAGTGTAAAGGTGGAGAAGGGGAAGCTACCACCCTCTCCCGCGGAGCCCAAGATGGCGGATGGCGGGCGGGAAGTACGCGATGAATTTTCAGAACGGCAGCTTACTCAGTTGACCACGGCGGTGGTGGAGGCCCTGGAACCGAGATTCCAATCGCTGGCAAGTCAGCTGGGGAAGATGGACGCGAATGTGGCGGAGCTATCAAAACGAACCCACGAACTAGAACAAAGGGTATCGACTATAGAGGACACGTGCAACGTTCACCAGCCGCGAATGGCGGAAATGGAACAACAGCTCAGGTCGCAGGCCGAGAAAATGGAAGATCTTGAAAATAGAGCGCGACGCTCAAACCTGAGGCTGGTCGGTATCCCCGAATCGATTGCCGAGAAAAGTCTGGGTCCCCTCCTGGAAAAGTGGTTGCAGCAAGAATTCGCTCTCTCGGATAGCAGTGGGGGTTTTTGCATTGAGAGA
This sequence comes from Microcaecilia unicolor, assembly GCF_901765095.1. NCBI lineage: Eukaryota > Metazoa > Chordata > Amphibia > Gymnophiona > Siphonopidae > Microcaecilia > Microcaecilia unicolor. The sequence continues at coordinate 217,696,855 of NC_044036.1, forward strand.
GCCCACAGGCTGGGGAGATTACAAGTAGAGAAACAAAAACCCCGTGTGGTCATCATTAAAATCCATAACTATATCCACAAAGAAGAGATTATGCAAGGATTTAAATCAAAAAGGGACACTCTACAATACGATGGACGGCGAATTTTAATTTTCCCTGACTACTCTGCAGGCCTGCAGGAAAAGAGACGACGGTTTCATCCAGCATGTTCGGCACTGGCGGAGAAGAAAATTCGTTTTGCCCTGACATACCCAGCGATTCTTAAAATCCAGAAAGACGGGAAGTGGAGCTCCTTTACCTCTGAGAAATTGGCCATGGACTATATAAACAGAGAACTGGGCCAACAAGAGGCGGTTCCATGAACTATGATCGGGTATGAGACTAACTGGATTTATCTGTTGGGACATAGTGTTCTAAATAATTGGTGGAAATGAATACTAAATACAGACATTTGGAAAGCGGTTTAATATTGAGTTTTGAAAGTTGAAGTAAGTAATGAGGTTAAAGGGGAGTGGGGACCCTTGCAGAGAGGTGACCTCGGTGACGACAAATTGGCGTCACTCACTTGTAGCTATGATAAGGGACATAAGGGGGGAGATAGCAAGTGTTTAGAACAAGTTACGTTGGGACAAGGAAAAGGGTTTGGGGCGGGTGGGGGGTCGGGTGGGATCGTGGGCTGCCATAATTATGAATATGGGGCGACAAGCTGCGAAATCTTAACTTGGTGGGGAAGAGATAGGTTTCCTAAGACAACTGTAAAAAAAAAGAACAATTGGGTGCCGGGGAAGGGCTGGGGCCCTGGCACTGACTTATATACAGCTGGGGTTCTACTGATGGAACAATTTGTGTGTTGGCTCTTCTAACTATAAAATAGTTACATGGAATGTGGGGGGAATCTCCTCCCCAATAAAAAGGAGGAAGATCCTAACACATTTGAAGAGGATGGGAGTGGACATAGCCTGCATACAAGAGACAAGGCTCTCTGACGCAGAGCATCAGAAATTACAGAGAGACTGGGTGGGGCAAGTGGACTATGTGTCATCCGGTAAGAGAAAAGGGGGAGTAGCGATCTTATACCGCAAACACCTGGTCTGTACATCTGAGGTTATAATGCGGGATGATAATGGGCGCTACCTGTTAGTCAAGCTAAATCTACAGGGGTCTGAAATATTCTTGTTATCTGTATATGCACCCACCCCCTCTACCTCAGATTTCTTTTCAGAGCTATTGCGGGTCCTGTTACCTTATAGGGACAAGAGTTTAATGATTACTGGGGATATGAACACACTGATGAACCCAAGCATGGACTGCACAGGCAGTCGGAATGCGGGGGCTGGGAGTTATGGGGACCGAGGGATCCTTCCATCGTTCATTACGGATATCGGGATGGTGGATGTTTGGAGGTCCCTGTATCCTGAGGTAAGGGACTACACTCACCGATCTCGGGCCCATGGGACCTGGGCCCGGTTAGATTATTTGTTTATATCAGGCCCGCTTTTCTCAAATGTAACAGCAGCTGGCATAGAGCAAGAGCTGATTTCAGACCACTCCCCAGTGTGGTTTCAGTTGACAGACCACACAGAAAGTCAGGCAGCTAGGACATGGAGATTCCCCAATTACTTAATTAAAGATGTGGTTTTTGTGAAATTCTTACACCAAAAATGGGAGGAATTCTCATTACACAACCAACAGCATAAATCTGACCCGACTTTGTTTTGGTGCACAGCAAAAGCTGTGATGAGGGGGGAAGTTATCTCCTATGTAGCAGCGAGACGACGGAAAGTAGCAGCTAGCATTATTAATTTATCAGATCGGCTGGGGGGGGGCCAAGCGCACATACTTAAATTCCCCGACTCAAGTTAACAGAGACAATTACGAGGCTCTCCAGACCACCTTAAATTCGCTAATACACGAGCAGACCCAAAGAGGCATAATATATCAAAAGTACAGATTACACAAACACAGCAATAGACAAGGGAGTGTATTGGCAAAGTTAGTCCGGCCATGGGCGGGGAACCGTACCATCACGGCCCTAAGGAATAAAGAGGGAGAGCTGAGGAATAGAACAGCTGACATTTTGCAAATTGTACAGACACATTTTCGGGACCTTTATAATTCAACTGGTTCGCCCCCACAACAAGCAGTAGAGGCACTCTTAATTAGGGCAGGGATGCCAAAGTTAACACCAGAAGCTCGGGAGCAATTAGCTCAGCCTATACAATCGAGAGAACTACAGAGGGCTATCGGTGGTTTGAAGCATAATTCGGCGCCCGGGATTGACGGTTTTTCCGGAGAGTTTTATAAAACATTACAATTGCCTCTCATTCCGACTTTGTTAGATTACTTTCAGGAAGTGACAGAGAGAGGGGAGTTCCCGAAACATGAAAATACGGCCCTAATCACGTTGCTACTAAAGCCTGGGAAAGTGGCGTCTGATCCTGATTCCTACCGCCCAATATCGCTCATCAATGTAGATATTAAACTACTTGCCAAGATTTTGGCCAACAGACTGGCAGAACATATTCCAGCTTTGGTAGGCCCTGCACAAGTGGGATTCGTACCCAAGCGCCATTCGGTTTCACACATTCGAAAGATCCTCCTTGCCATGGCACGTTGTAAAAGTAACAATGACCCCCTTATGCTAGTGAGTCTAGACGCCTCTAAGGCATTTGATCATGTCAATTGGGGATATCTGCTACAGTTACTGGAATGGGTGGGACTCCCGGGAGAGGCCATGCAGATTATTCGGGTGCTTTATACAGGATTAGGGGCACAGATCATAGCAAATGGAAATCGATCGGAGTGGTTCCCCGTCAAGCGAGGAACGAGGCAGGGGTGTCCTCTGTCCCCGTTCCTATTTGATCTCTCATTGGAGCCCCTGATACGGCTCTTGAATGGATCTAGGGAGATTAAAGGAGTACAGATGAGAGGGGAGGAGGTCAAAACCTTAGCGTATGCGGATGATATCCTTTTGGTTTTGCGTGACCCCCGGCCCTCACTGCAAAGAGCCCTAGAAATTCTGAAAGAGTATGGTGAGCTATCGGGTTTTTCTTTAAACCTACAGAAGTCTTGTGCCTTAGCAGTGGATTGTAGGATAAATCACAGATAATAAATTACCTGTGTCCAGGTTCCCCTAAGCAGAACTATCTGCAAGCAAATAATCCTGAATTAGGTCTAGGGGTGGGAACCTTGGAACCTAGCCAAATACTTCCGTTAGAAAGAACTGTAGCTGAGACTGTAGGCTGAGATATATATATTAGATTTATTATAGTATGTCAGGTAAGAAAATAGAGCTAAGGTATACAAAATAGAACTCTGCAAGCTTTGGCTGATTACAAAATTACTGGCTGATAAAAATTACACTCATACGTCACACTACGAACACTAATTCTTACTGGTTACCAGGTAAAATTACACCACTGATCAGTCACACTATGTTACGAGGTAGTACAGTTATTAGCAGCTTCTCCTAATCACAAGTACGACAGCACCAGCCTTCTGCTCAGGTAAATACCACTAACTAGCCCCCGACTAGTAGGAAATGAATCACCGTGTTTCTCACCAGGCCTAGACCTCAGGGTCGTTTCTCTCGGGAGCTGGCACGGGACACCTCACAGACTCAAGCTGGATTCACAGCGAGTCTCAGTCGCAGCTGGAAGGGAACTCTGCAGCAGATAAGGAGGTCGCAGGTCACGCAGGGCAGGTACAGCTGAACCACGATACTTTCCTCCAGATACACAGTTCATCAGTTGGTGGACCTTATTAGGTCTCACTGGTCTTCTTTTCACCTCCACCTTCTTCCAAGGCTTCTTACTAACTCTTCCTTTGTTCCCGCTCTCCCCGTACCTCTTGGTCCGGTGGCTGCAGGAACCAAACTGGATCTTCCTCAGCTCACTGCCTGGCAAGAACAGTCCATTGTTCTTGACCTTCAAGTTGTTACATTTTGGTATGCATTTTCTGTTTCTCACCCGCCTTGCTGGAGCCAGCCTCTCAGGGAGATAAGGGGGCCTGCTTTGCCCACAGCATGTCCTTGGTGTTGAGCTTCTGCTGTAATTTTCCACAAGCTGCAAAGCTGTTACTTGCTGACACAGAGATGTGCGGGTCAGAGTGTACAGTCTCCATTTGCTGTCATAGGATTATACAGGCCAAGGCCCGCAAGGTGAGACACACAGGAAAATACTCCTACATATTCCCCCCCTTGGAGATGGAATTTACTACAAAGGAGTAAAAGCCTTCTCCAATCTAACTAGTAATACAGCTAGACTGGTTAAGTCAGACTCATGGTCAAGACTGAGGACATAAAAACAGTAAATGTCATTAACTCAATACTAACACACTATCAATGATAACTAGAAGCAAATACTTCATATAATCATATGCAATGTTCAAACGTAGTTTCAAAATACTAATACAGCAAACTACTAATACTAGAACACTCTTAGGGTGTTAGCAGCTATGTCTTAACACATGAAATTATAATCAACATTTAACCATCAGTACAATAAAATGCATAGCAAAAGCATCAGCAAATTAGTACAGAATATGAAAATGTAAACTAAGATGTTGTATAGTGGAGAGTTACTCATGGTTGACCTCCACACAGTCTAACAAAGTCAATGGTATCAGAGTCTTTAGACTGTAAAACGACATAATGTCCAAACCAAAGTCAATAGGGTGGACCATGATGAATGATGAGGTGTAAATGGACACTTCTCACATCAAGAAGACATCAAACAGGAACAAAATGGTCCACGTAATGGTGCTGATGAAGAAAGTCTTCAAACATAAGCATTGGACACAGTTCAAAAAGAAAGTCAATGAAATGTCCCAAAAACAAATAAACACATCCAAAACTTCACTTTCAGGAACACTGGATTGGTTAAAATAAAAATAAAACCAAACAAATTCCCCCCCAACAAGAAGAATGATTCTTGGGAAAAGAAAATCCAACAGTCATGACTAAACAATGGAAATCATGAGGGACAAAGGGAAGGAATGTTGAAAACCACCAATGGATTGGAAGCAGGGCGTCAGGAACATCTTGAAGAACGACATCAGGAACGGAAACAGGATCAATCTGCTTGGCAACTGCACCGAATCTTCAAGGTTTTGTTTTTTTTCCCTCTGTAGCTGAAAAACAAAAGAAAACGAAGCTATTCTGCTTCATGGTTAGTTTGGGTCATTTCAACAATGCATGTATCTGGAACCAAATGACTGGGATGACATGGTCTCAGCTGATTGATGTGGACCCACTTAAGGTTATCTTCACCTTGAGAATTTTTTCTGAGGCGAATTTGGTAAGCCACAGGTGAAGCTTTTTCCACTATAGGGAAAGGACCATGCCAACTGGGCAGAAATTTCTTCTCTTTTACCTTGTTTCTGCCAAAATTGAAATAGAATACCTTGTCGCCAATTTGGTATTCTTTGGAGGTAGTCCCTTGATCATAGTAGGCTTTTCTACCTCTAGCACTACTTTCCAAGTTCTTTTGGGCAAAGGCAAAGGCACTTTGCAAATGCTGACGCAAATGGGTGACGTACTCATGAGAGGAAGTAGCACTGGACAAGTTCACATCATTAGTCCTGTAAAGCAAATGAATTGGTAATATCATTTCCCTACCTGTCATCATCTCAAAAGGTGACACTCCTGTAGACCGATGAGATGTGGCACGGATGGCCATGAGGACCAATGGTAACTTCATGTCCCAATCCTTACCTGAAGATGACACATACTTCTTCAGAATGGTGATGAGGGTACGATTAGCTCTTTCCACTTGTCCTGAGGACTGCGGTCGGTAGGCAATGTGTAGTTTACTCTTCACTCCTAGCATCTTCCACATGTGTTGGATCACTTCGGCAGTAAACTGAGATCCTTGGTCTGAATCCACTCGCATTGGCAAGCCCCACCGGCTGAACACATGATTCAGTAGTAAAGTAGTCGTAGTTTCAGCGGTGCAATTGGGTGCAGGAAGGCACTCCACCCACTTAGTGAACATGCAGGTGACAGTAAGCATGTACTTGTTGCCTCGGGTGGATCGAACCACCGGTCCAACCCAATCAATCTGGATATCTGACCAGGGCATAACAATACCCTTCTTCCTGAGGGGTGCCCGATGGGATGGTGAAGATGGCTGGAAACGACAACAGGTCAGACAACCTCGAGTATACAGCTTCACATCCTGACGCATATGGGGCCAATAAGCCACTTGCTTCAAGGTCTCATAGGTGATGCTTTCTCCTCTATGTCCTGCACATGGTTCATCATGAGCATGTTGCAACATGATGCCACGATACGTCTGAGGCACAACCCATTGCTCAATGCCATGCTTACTCGTCCGAATAAGCAGGTCCTGGCGGATCTCAAACTTCTCTCTAGATGTATAGAGTATCCTCAGTTCTTCCGTTTGACACTCCTCTTCTGTCAATGGATGTTCTTGTGGATTCTGGATGTACTCATAAAATCTTCCAACCAGCGGATCTGATTTCTGAGCCGTGACAAGGTCAAAGGATGGGACTCCACTGCTCCACTGGAACACTGGAGTCTCACAAAGCTGTTTAGTTTGCCGTCTGGTGACAGCCTGAACTGCCAATGCATCCGGTTCTGAGAACCGCCATAGTTCTCCGGTGAGCGCACCTTCCTTCGCGAGTAGGTCTGCCAGATCATTCCCTATCTTGTCAGGACTATCAACTTTTGCATGACCCTTGACCTTCTTCCAATAGATGGTCATGTCATGGTCTCGTACCAGTTGATCCAGAGCCAGAATCAAATTTCCATGATGTACTGGTTTTCCTTTAGAATTTAGCATGTTGTTCTGCTTCCAAATGGGCAGATGAGAGACAAAGTTCTGTCTCAAATAATCTGAATCAGTGCATATGACTAGTTCCCTAAGTCCTCTCTGAACTGCAGACTGTACCGCCACCAAGGCTGCAACTATCTCAGCATACTGGTTTGTCTGGGAACCCAAGCTGTGCTTCAAAGTCTCTTCAGGAATGGCTGGATTCCATACCACTCCCACACCTGCAACCAACTCATGGTCTGTATCACGGCGGTAGGCACAACCATCCACATAGACCTTAGGCATGGTCTCACAGATCTTTTCATCATACAGATGATGTAGATGAGGTTCTTTCTCCTGTGGGGGAACATCTGTTTCAGAAGTACCTGCAAGGGAATCATGGCCTGCACAGTCATGCAGGTCCGCCATACCTTGGGCTACTACATTGCGATGTTTCTGAGCATACCTTACCTCTAAAGGCCATCCTTGGAGAGCCAATGTCCAGGATACTATCCTGCTGTTGGACACCTGACCGGATTTGATTCGGTCGCTCCCCAGGAAACTAACAATCTGATGACACGTTTCCACGATTAGCTTCTCTCCTTGGATGTAACTCCTGAAATGTTGCAGAGCCCATACCGTGGTCCACAAGGATTTCTCACAGTCTGAATACTTCTTTTCCACATCAGATAGGCCTTTGCTAGCATAGGCCACGACCCGCTTGTCGGAATCATATTTCTGATACAAGACCGCACTCATGGTGTGCTTGGAGTAACCCAGGTCAACGTAGAACTCACGACCCCCCTCAGGGTACGCGAGGCATGGAAAGCGGCTAAGCTGCTCCTTCAGCTCCTGCATAGCAGATTCCTGCTCTGGACCCCAAGACCAGGGCATATCTTTCTTCAATAACTTGACCAAGGGTCTGGTGATCTCTGCATACTCCTCTATGAACTGTCTGGAGTTATTACATATTCCCAGGAAGGAACGAAGTTCTGTGAGATTGGTAGGTTGTTTCAGCTGTTGTAAGGCCTGTACTCGCTTCTTCTGAGGTCTCAGACCCTCTGCAGAAATTTCATACCCTAGGTAAATCAGCGATTTCCTGCACCATTGTCCTTTGGCTAGTGTTAGTTTAGCTCCAGCATCTGTCAACTGTCTGAAAACATGCTCAATCTCTGCCACGTGATCCTGAAAGGTAGGGCTCTTGATCAGAATGTCATCCACGTAGACCACAGTTCCTCGAGCTTCAGCATCTGGAAGTGCCTTATGGAGGAAGATGTTGAACTCAGCAGGTGAATTGAGAAAACCAAAGGGAGTTCTGTTCCACGTATACTGTTTCTTCCCAAAGGTGAAGGCCAGTTTATACTGATCATGTGGATGTACAGGTACGGTCCAAAATCCTGATGCCAAGTCTAAGCTTGTGAAATACTTAGCCCCTTTAATTGTAGCAAGACTCTGATCCAGCGGAGCCATCGGCCACCTGGACAACGGCACTCGCTTATTCAGCTGACGGTAGTCCAGTGCAATTCTCCAGCTGTTGTTCTTCTTCAGGATAGGCCACAGAGGGGAGTTGTATGTGCTGTTGCATTGCCTAATGATGCCCCTGGCCTCCAAAGTGTTGAGAATCTCTTGCACGGATTCGTAGGAAGCTAATGGGATCTTGTACTGGCGCACAAAGACAGGCTTACTATTAGGATCTGTAGGCACTCTGGTGACATGCAGGTCTGTACGGCCACAGTCATATGAGTCAACAGCAAAAAGTTCCTTGTATTTGTACAGCAACTCAGTCAACTGCAACTTCTCTGTGTCAGCAGTACACGCATCAGCCTGTTCAACTTGCTCTTTCACCATAGCATCAAACTCTGAGCAAGGCTGGTTGGATGGAATTTCCACTTGCTCCTCTATCTCCTCTTGCAAAGATGAAGTTTCAACAGAATTCACCAGTCTGGACTTCTGGGGTAAAGGCATCCTTCTGGACAAAATCAAGAATTCGTCTTCCAACTGCACCTGTGAATCCGTTGCATCATATGGCCAGATGAACTCCACAGATATGAGGCCTCTGGGAGAGGTAAACAGACATTCAGTTGTCTCCCCCCCCTGGCAGGTGTTCCAAATGGAGGGCAACCTGCCAATAATAGGCAAACTTACCTCGACATCAGGAAAAGACGCTCCCACCAAAAATCCAAAAGGGTCTCCTTTAGACACCACAACTTCCTCTGAATGTGGATTGGTGACCAACACGTGAAAAGGTGCATCTGTAACCTCCAAACATGGCAGAACACTGGTGGACAACCCTAGGTCACGAAAGTAAGAGTGAGGGTTGAAGAACACCACTTTATCCAACAGACGCTGTCCCTGTGCAAGGCGGAGCTGGATGGAAAAGTCCCTCACTCTTGCCGGGATGGTCACCTCTTTATCACAGACTACTTCACAGACCTGGGGTATGGTTTGCCCAGACTTTAAGCTCACAGGCGTCGACTCAGATTCCACTGGGTTGCCGTCCAGTCTGCTCCACAGGACAAGATTCACCAAGTCCACATAAACTCCCAGTCGCACAAGGCAATCGGAGCCCAGACATAAGGGCTGTTGTAGGCCTTTGACAACAGAGAAGTGATGGGTGAACGACTTCTGTCCCACCGTCAAAGGAAGACTGCACTTTCCCACTAGTGGCCTGGTACCTAGTCCAGGTACTTCTACCAAAATGGAAGAACACTTACTGAAGGGAAGTGGCACAGACGTGCGAAGACGGTAAAACAAGGTGTCACTGATGAAGGAGACGTCGCTTTGCAGCAGCAACGTGGACTGAAGTATTTGGATGTCAGTTATCTGGACAGGAACAGTGTAAGCATCACCCCTCTGTTGGATGTCGGTCAACCTACGAGGATGAGAAGGATCAGGACTGGGAATGGAAGCGAGGGTCTCTTGCGGCATGTCAGTAGCTTCATCAGGGGAGTTCTCCGCCGTAGGCGAGGCATTCAGAATAATCTCCAGGTTGTCATCATTTAGAACCATATCAGTTATCCGATCTGTCTGGACGCGGATGACATCACCACTCTGTTCGTCTCCCCCTGGTCCACCACGCAACTGGAGCTCCCAGGTGAATGGGTCAGCTGAGTTCTGGAACTTAATTCGACCTGGGGTATCCCGAAGTCCCACGGAGCTGGAGCCGCTGACTCTGCTCATCTGCTGGACTTTCCCATATGGAAGGGGCTCAGTGACTTGGGCCCAAATACCCTCATGGTGAAAATCCAAATCAACCCGCAATCTCTTCAGAAGATCAATTCCAATTAAGAATTCTTCGCCCGCACAGGTAGTAATTATGGCAGGGTGTTTGATACTCATCTCACCGAGCTGTAAGGAAAGCCACACCTGACCTACAGTCCCAATGCTCTGTTTGCCATAAGCCTCCAGGGAGAATTTGCATGGGGTGACATGCAGCGTCTCCCCACCCCCCTTTAGGGATTCCTCTAGTTTCTGAAACAGGCCTTGGGTAATTAAGGTCACCTCTGAGGCTGTATCCAGGAGACCCGGACAGGAAAAGGTCTGATGAATCAACACATCCATGGTATATCTGGAACCTTTAGGAGTAAGTTTACCCATCAAGTACCTGGTTTCCTTAATAGAATCGCATAACAGAGGCCTTTCCTGGTCCGCGGGCTGGGCATCAGCCTTGGGCAATGAGGGCTCCTCACTGACGGATGATAGAGCATCAACATGAACAGTGGGCATGTTGGCAGGTGACGCCGGAGCCAAGCCTAGTCATGCTGTTTCTACTTCTGCAGACTCCGGGTGTTCCGAGATTTCAACGGACTTGACACTAGGCCCGGTCTGAGTTGTTGGACCGGGGACCTGGTCCTTGTTCCCTGGGTAAGGGTTTCCTCTCTTATGAGAAGATAAGGGATATTGCGAGGCTCCAGCATTTGACCCCTGCTGTTTAGCCTGCAGTGCTTTTATTTGGCCTTCTAGGGCCCTAATCTTCTCCTCAGGATCGGGACTCTGATGCTTAGCTATCGTTTGATCAAGCTGTGCCTGCAAGTTCCTGATCTTCTCCTGAGCCCACTGTCTCTGATTATGACGCCTCCTCCGAAAATGGGGTTGACCCTCGTGAGCAGTAGGAGGCGCTGTGTCCCTCGGCTGGTGTGGTTGGTTACTGCCGCCACGGGACTGGGCAGGTGCGTTTGCCCCCTTGTTTTCCAGAGAAAGTGTGGATGTAACAGCACAAACACTGGGTTGGGCCCCCGGGCTGCGGTTCTTTGATGCGGGTCTGGGTGTCGCCCCCGCGGGTGTTGTGCGACACATATCAAAAACCTCCTCTGCCCGCTTCAACAGAACGGCGAAAGGTTCTTTCTTGTAACCTGCTAAAGACACTTTCACGTGGTTGGGCAGGCCTTTCACGAAAAGGGTCCTAAAATCTCCAAATTCAAGGTCTTTGGTATCTGGATCCGCCCCCCTTCGTAAAATACCTCCTTCAGGCGATAGGCCCATTCATGTGGACTCTCATTCGGACCACAGCACATATTATATGCTGCCCTTTTGGCCTCTGTGGGATCCGCGAACTGTCCATACCGCTTCTTCAGGGCCTGTTCCACTGTGGATAGGTCATTATGCTCGGCTAAAATAGCTTTTAAATATGTTTGGCACTCAGCCGCAAACGTCCACTTCAGTAGAGCTCTTTTATCTGATTCAGCATGAACCTGTAATTCTTCAAAAAGGTCACGCACGCTATCCAGGTGAGCGTGTATAGTCACCCCTGAAGACTCTTTAAAAGGTACAATCATAGAGCGAAGTGTTCTCATTGTTTGGTTGTGCTGATCTCTAGATAAAGGAGTAACTTTGGGTGTTTGAGTGTAATACCGCTGCTCACCAGCAGGAGAAGAGAACAGTGGTGTGGGTATGCTGCTGATGTCAGCAGGTGGGTCAGAGGACTGTGACCTTCCTGGGAGGAGCACAGGCCCACTGGTACTGGTGACATCATCATGCGGGGCAGAGGACTGTGACCTTCCTGGGAGGAACCTCTGTGCACTTGTAGCAGGGCCCTCATCAGTTGCAGTAAGCTGCGACCTTCCTGGGCGGGACCCAGGCCCAAGGGCACCAGCGTCCCAGTCAGGCAGGACAGAGAGCTGTGGCCTTCGTGGGCGGAGCATATGTGTAATTGTACCAGTGTTCTCATCGGGTGCAGTGTACTGTGACCTTCCTGGGCGTGGCCCAGATGCAGCTGTACTGTAGCCGTCATTGGGTGGTACAGTACCCTGTGACCGGACAGGGCGGAGTCTGTGCTCCGGCATACTGTCGAAGGCTTCAGGGGTTAGGGAACTGTACCGGGGAGGAGCTGTGGAGGGATTTCTGGGACTTACATAAACACTATTAGGTTCCCGTGCAGGGCTAGAGGGCCTATCCACATCCCCAGTCTCTCCCCCCCCCATCACCATCTATGGGCAGTGACTCAGGGTCATCACATATATTTCGCACTTCCCTACGCACGGCATCTAAATCTTCTTGGCATCGCTTTAATGTCTGCACGCAAGAATCTTTCTCTTGTATTGCCTGGTCCAACAGCTGCGAGAGAGATTTATTCTCTTCCCACATTTCATTCCGCTCCTCTTTGGCACTGTACCATGCCTCTTGAGCAAAGCTGCACCTCTCCTGTTCTTGCTGCAACTCTCGTCGCAGAGCAGACATAGCACCCTCAGATCTATCTCTCACTTCTTGCTGGAACGATTGTAATCTAACAACTTCTTGACACCTTAAATCAAGAGTCTCTTCAACGTCAGCTAGCTGCTGTGTTTTAGACCCCAAAACAGCATCTTTCTGCCTTAGCTCACACTGTAGGGAACAGACTTGTTTTTCACACTGGGATTTCAGATCTTCTAGAGCTGCACATTTATCTCTCAGTACTGGGCAATTAACACATGTTAGCTGACCTTGGGTACTGCTTGACTCCCTATCTCCTACAGCAGTCGCCTGAGCCAGTCTGTCTGCCCACGAACGCTGCAATTCAGCTTTTTCTGTGGTCAGAGCAGTCACTGTCTCCTGCGATCGCTGCAGGGCTACCTGTAGCGAGGAACAGTTATTCATAGCATTTTCTTTGATAGCTAGCAGGGTGCAAACTAATTCTGCTAGATCTGTTAGAGTAAGCTTAGCTTTGCCTTGCACAATATTGGTCAAAACTGAGGTGTATGCTGCTTGGCTATCACCAGATTCTTTTCTAAATAGGGAGAGCAATGACTCAATGGAGTAGCTCTTCTGTGATTTGCTTTGGGCAGCGTTAATAAGAATCTCAAAAACATTCAACTCTAGTTTAGTGAGCGAAGTAGTGTGTGACGTCATCGTGGCTGGCTGAGCTGACTGCAATAATGTCTCGCTGCTATCTCTAAGCCGAAAATCTTAACTAGCAGCTTTACTGTTCAGCTACCAGATCCTCCCTCTTCGTAGTTCTCTAAGAAATACTTTAACAGCACAGTTCAGTGACACAGAAAGCAAGGAATCAGTGAAGCAGTACGAAAAATTACAGAAGGCAAATATCCCCAGCCTGTCAGTTCTCTCTCACTGAAGACACACAAACCGGAATACTTTCTCAACTTTATGAGATCCCGGACGACGCCCCCATTATCTGTAGGATAAATCACAGATAATAAATTACCTGTGTCCAGGTTCCCCTAAGCAGAACTATCTGCAAGCAAATAATCCTGAATTAGGTCTAGGGGTGGGAACCTTGGAACCTAGCCAAATACTTCCGTTAGAAAGAACTGTAGCTGAGACTGTAGGCTGAGATATATATATTAGATTTATTATAGTATGTCAGGTAAGAAAATAGAGCTAAGGTATACAAAATAGAACTCTGCAAGCTTTGGCTGATTACAAAATTACTGGCTGATAAAAATTACACTCATACGTCACACTACAAACACTAATTCTTACTGGTTACCAGGTAAAATTACACCACTGATCAGTCACACTATGTTACGAGGTAGTACAGTTATTAGCAGCTTCTCCTAATCACAAGTACGACAGCACCAGCCTTCTGCTCAGGTAAATACCACTAACTAGCCCCCGACTAGTAGGAAATGAATCACCGTGTTTCTCACCAGGCCTAGACCTCAGGGTCGTTTCTCTCGGGAGCTGGCACGGGACACCTCACAGACTCAAGCTGGATTCACAGCGAGTCTCAGTCGCAGCTGGAAGGGAACTCTGCAGCAGATAAGGAGGTCGCAGGTCACGCAGGGCAGGTACAGCTGAACCACGATACTTTCCTCCAGATACACAGTTCATCAGTTGGTGGACCTTATTAGGTCTCACTGGTCTTCTTTTCACCTCCACCTTCTTCCAAGGCTTCTTACTAACTCTTCCTTTGTTCCCGCTCTCCCCGTACCTCTTGGTCCGGTGGCTGCAGGAACCAAACTGGATCTTCTTCAGCTCACTGCCTGGCAAGAACAGTCCATTGTTCTTGACCTTCAAGTTGTTACATTTTGGTATGCATTTTCTGTTTCTCACCCGCCTTGCTGGAGCCAGCCTCTCAGGGAGATAAGGGGGCCTGCTTTGCCCACAGCATGTCCTTGGTGTTGAGCTTCTGCTGTAATTTTCCACAAGCTGCAAAGCTGTTACTTGCTGACACAGAGATGTGCGGGTCAGAGTGTACAGTCTCCATTTGCTGTCATAGGATTATACAGGCCAAGGCCCGCAAGGTGAGACACACAGGAAAATACTCCTACAGGATGACGTTGTACGTGAGAGGTGGCAGGGAGCCTTTCCGCTGCAATGGGCAGATCAGGCTTTAAAGTATTTAGGAATAATGATCCCACGGGATATGTCCTCCCTGTACAGAATTAATATAGGTCCACTGATGGAAAGTACGAAACACAGATTATCCCTGTGGCAGACCTTGCCATTATCTCTATGGGGGCGTATTGCTCTCTTTAATATGCTTCTAGCCCCGAGATGGCTTTATCTTTTTCAGCAGTTACCCCTGTATTTGAAAGGAAAGGATGAAAAAGCCCTAGATAGACAGATTCAGGGGTTATTGTGGAAAGGGAAACGCCCCAGATTGCCGATGACAGTGATCACAACCCCGAGGGAGCAAGGGGGGATGGGACTCCTGAGCATGTGGAATTTAGCAATTGCCAGTGCGATGCGTCATATTAATGACTGGTATCGGGGTACCCAAGAGTTCTCTGTCACTGAAGTTGAGACTTCTATCTTTCCGGAGATACATTTCAGTTATTTATTACACTCAGGCAACCGATTACCTACACGAGCGTTTCAGAAGCACCCCCTGTTGCAATCACTTAGAAATACATGGCGGTGGGTGCAGTGGCGTAGCCAGACTGCCAATTTTGGATGGGCCTGAACCCAAAGTGGGTGGGCACAAAATTTTCTCTGTACCCCCCTCCCCCAGCAAAATTTAGTCATGCTAATCAGATGCATTTGTCACACAGGGTAAAGTGCTGCTTTTCAGTGCATCAGATTTCAGAAAATGTATTTAATAGCCTAACACCCTTTTCAGTGAGCTTTCAGAAGCCAAAACCTCCTGCCTCAGGTCAGTATAATGCTGTTACGGTATCCTCGCCTGACCTAAGGAAGGAAGTATTGGTCTCTGAAATTTCATTAACACAGGTACCATATTACTTTATCCTAAATTAAAAATAAAATTATTTTCTTTACCTTTCTTGTATGGCCATTTACTTTTTCTCATTGTGTCGCTCCCAGTCTCTAGATTCTGCTTTCCTTCGTTTTCGCTTAACTCTTCTGCCACGGTTTCCTGGCCATTTCTCATTTTTCTCTCCTTTTTCTTTGCTTTCTTCAATATTTTTCTGCCTCTCTCTCTCTCTCTCTCTCTGTCCTGATTTAATTCATTCTTACTATCCATTCTTTAATTTCCTTCATCTACTTATGGCTTTTCATCTTTTTCTCACCCTTGTTCTCCCCATGCTCCTTCCTCTTATTCTCCAGCCTTTCACTACTCTCCTTTTCCATCCAGCAGCTCTCTTCTTTCTCTCCCCATCCTTCCATGTTTTCCCTCATTCTCTGCCATCCTTCCATCTGTTTTCCCTCTTTCTCTCCCCATCCTTCCATCTGTTTTCTATCTTTTCTCCCCATCCTTCCGTGTTTTCCCTCTTTCTCCCCATCCTTCCATGTTTTCCCTCATTCTCTGCCATCCTTCCATCTGTTTCCCCTCTTTTTCTCCCCCATCCTTCCATGTTTTCCCTCTTTTTCTCCCCATCCTTCCATGTTTTCCCTCATTCTCTGCCATCCTTCCATCTGTTTTCCCTCTTTCTCTCCCCATCCTTCCATCTGTTTTCTATCTTTTCTCCCCATCCTTCCATGTTTTCCCTCTTTCTCCCCATCCTTCCGTGTTTTCCCTCATTCTCTGCCATCCTTCCATCTGTTTTCCCTCTTTTTCTCCCCCATCCTTCCATCTGTTTTCCCTCTTTTTCTCCCCATCCTTCCACGTTTTCCCTCTTTTCTTCGACGAGGCCTGCCCTGCATGCCAGCGCCAGCTCCAGCTCCCATTGCCGGCCACTGCTGCTTTTCCTGTTGAGCAGCAGGGCTGGCGCTACAAAAAGAAGAAGCGCTAACGGCGCTAAAGAGGACGAGAAATGTTAAAAAAAAAAAAAGCGCGGCACCGGCAGGCACTGTCTAGGCAGCCTTGAGGCATTGGCTGCTGAGGCATTGGCTGCTGGCTCGCAGGCTCCTCCCGTCGACGGGAGGAGCCTGCGAGCCAGCAGCCAATGCCTCAAGGCTGCCTAGACAGTGCCTGCCGGTGCCGCGCTTTTTTTTTTTTTTAAACATTTCTCGTCCTTAGCGTCGTTAGCGCTTCTTCTTTTTGTAGCGCCGGCCCTGCTGCTCAACAGGAAAAGCAGCAGTGGCCGGCAATAGGTGCTGGGGCTGGCGCTGGGCGGGCCTGGGCTGAAATTGGGTGGGCCTGGGCCCAGCCAGGCCCACCCGTAGCTACGCCCCTGGGTGGGTGTGTAGGAAACATTACTTTACGGCAAAAACCACTCCTCTACTGCCTATTATTAATAATCCTGACTTTCCACCGGGACAGGGTAACAGCGTCTTCAGACAATGGGCAGCGCGGGGTATCCTTTATTTGTCACATGTAGTTGATGAAGAGGGGAAAATAAAACCCCTTCAGACACTGGTGGAGGAATTCGGTATACAGGGGGGAAATTACTTTAAACATCTTCAGTTGAAACATTACATAGCATCCCTGATGTGGACCGACCCAACAGAGGATGTAATAGACACTCTGACGGAGACATACTCACTGGGTGCCCAGTTATCAGTTCCCCTCAGGTTTCATCACCAGCAATTAAAGGATTCCACCTCTGAAATAGACTATGTGCGCTTGGCCCGAGATTGGTCAACAGATTTGGAAGCTGCAATCACGACCGACATATGCAAGGATTTTATAAAAAAACTATATGGGTTGCAAGTGTCGGTCATACAGTGCGAGAGACTATACAGATTTCTGTTAAGAACATATATACCTCCTAAGAGGGCTGCACGTATGATAGAGTCCTGTGATGGGACCTGTCCTAGGTGTGATAGAGGGGAGGCCAGTATAGGTCATATGTTTTGGTTGTGCCCCTTAGTAATGGAATTCTGGGGTGAGATCACTCAAACATTACAACAAATGTGGGGGTGCACCGTGGTCTGCGATCCCCTCCTATTGTTTTATAAATATAAATTTTCGGGATTGCCACCCCAGGGGTTCAAGCGTTTTGTGTGTTTGGCGACATTATATGGGATCTCCACCATTTTGAAGTTTTGGCTGTCCGACTCGAAGCCTCCATTGGTCTACTGGAGAACACAGTTACTTTATCAGATGAAACTTGAGAGATGTGGTGTCCACTCCCTGGATACTGAATCGGGTGAGAAATTTCGCATGCAATGGGAACCGTTGTGGCTGACCTTGCCTTCCAGAGGTCGCAGCTATATCTTGAACATCTAAGCAGCTCACAAGGGGAAGGAGAAGGGGAGGGGGGTAGGGGGGGACTGTCACATGGGAAATACGATTTATTGCTTGTACAAATTTCAAGGTCAAGATGTACTTCTACATAAAGACATTATATTTTGCTAATAAGTTGGGAAGGGGAAGGGGATGGGTAGTTCTGGAAAATGTTAAATGAGATGATGCACAGACAAGTGTAGATTTGGTTCAAGGTGGTTACTGATATATACATTGTACTTGGATTGGAAGATTGTATTATTTCCTGTTTGTGCGATGTCATCAATAAAAATTATTAAACATAAAGCCTTTATGCTCCATGATAGGGTAGGAAGTTGTTTTTAAAATGTTGTATGTTGCATTGAGCAACACAAACTGGGACTAACACAACTCCAGCAGTTTCCCTTTTAAAAATTCTTAGATACGTTTCCCTTGCATAATCTGTAGGTGTAAAATATACAGGGAAATTAGAAAGAAACTGCCAAAATGTTTTTAAAATCCTACCACCCTAAACAAGTCCCTCTCCCTATCCCCCTCCCCTAGCTTACTCACAACTATAGAGGTTCAGAGGAGGTAGGAGTGATCCTCAGCCAGATTCCTATCACATATTTCCTCAAAAGGCATTGCATGGAGTGCAGGACATCCAGAGGTGGCCAGTTCAAATCCCACTGCCACTGCTTGTGATCTTGGGCAAATCACTTAACCCTCCATTGTCTTAGGTACAAACTTAGGTTGTGAGCCCTCCAGAGACAGAGAAATACCCAGTATACCTAAATGTAACTCTCCTTGAGCTACTACTGAAAAGGTGTGAGCAAAATCTAAATATTATCTTTGGCATTTTAGGGGGCACATACTAAGTGGATGAATAGCCTAGTCATTAGAGCAGCAGTTTAAGAACTAGGGTTCAGACCTATTTAAATTGTAAGCCTACTTGAATGGGAAAATAATTATTCAGGTACACAAGTTAACTTGCCTTGATTTGAAAAGCCAAGTAAACACAAAACCCTTTTCTCCTAATCCCACTCTTGGCACTTCTCAGTTTCCCTGAAGGCAACTCTGCAGGTTTAGACAATGAGTACTTCAGGAAAGCAACTGGTGGTATTTTCAAAAGCTAACAGAGTACTGGAAGAGCACATGAAAGACAAGTGAAGTGATTTTCATACTCAACTCAGCTATGGTAGGGCCTTTATTCAAATATTGCAGGACCATACTGAGCTATAGTTGCGCTCCCCACCTCACCACCATCACCATTGAGAGGAGAGAGTGGGCTGGGGAGCAGCCCTTTGTACTGTGCTAGAGTATCATGTCCAGTTTTGGAAGCCATACATCAAAAAAGACAGACATTTGTGACCATCTCTTCCACGCGCAGGGCCCAAGAGACAGACAGAGCTCCGGAGTCTCAATGCGTGGATGAGACGATGGTGCAGGGAGGAGGGTTTTAGATTTGTTAGGAAATGGGCAACATTCTGGGGAAGGGGGAGCCTATTCCAAAAGGATGGGCTCCACCTTAACCAGGGTAGGACCAGGCTGCTGGCATCGGCATTTAAAAAGGAGATAGAGCAGCTTTTAAACTAGAAATGGGGGGAAGGCTGACGGTCGCTCAAAAGCGCATGGTTCGGGAAAAGGTATCTTGCAAAGATACCTCACAAACAGGGAAGATAGGATTTCTGGATAGTGAGGTTGCACAACAGACCGTGGTAGGCCAGGTGCCCTTAAATACAACTAAAAATCAGACAAAAGATGGCAAATCAATAGTGTCAGGTACTAAGCATCATGCAAATAGGAACAACAAACATACTCTGAAATATCTATATGCAAATTCTAGGAGTCTAAGAAATAAGATGGGAGAGTTGGAATATATTGCACTAAATGAAAAATTGGATATAATAGGCATTACTGAGACCTGGTGGAAGGAGGATAACCAGTGGGACACTGTCATACCGGGGTACAAAGTATATCGTAGTGTTAGGGTGGACCGGACTGGTGGAGGGGTAGCATTGTATATTAACGAAAGCCTTGACTCAGATAGATTACAAATTCAGCAGGACACAAATCACACCTTTGAATCATTGTGGGTTGAAATTCCATGTATAAAAGGGAAAAAAATGGTGATAGGAGTGTACTACTGTCCGCCTCGCCAGGATGCGCAGGTAGACGCAGAAATGATAAAAGAAATCAGAGACGCGAACAAAATGGGCAATGTGATAATAATGGGTGACTTCAATTATCCAAATATAGACTGGGTAAATGTAACATCGGGACACGCTAGAGAGGTACAATTCCTTGATGAAATCAAGGACAGCTTTATGGAGCAGCTGGTGCAGGAGCCGACGAGAGAAGGAAAAATTCTAGACTTGGTCCTTAGTGGAGCGCATGATCTGGTGAGGGACATTATGGTGCTGGGGCAGGGTCGCTTTACTCATGCTACCCCTCTCCTCAAGTCGCTTCACTGGGTCCCTACCCGTTTTCGTATCCTGTTCAAACTTCTTCTACTAACCTATAAATGTACTCACTCTGCTGCTCCCCAGTATCTCTCCACACTCGTCCTTCCCTACACCCCTTCCCGTGCACTCCGCTCCATGGATAAATCCTTCTTATCTGTTCCCTTCTCCACTACTGCCAACTCCAGACTTCGCGCCTTTTGTCTCGCTGCACCCTACACTTGGAATAAACTTCCTGAGCCCCTACGTCTTGCCCCATCCTTGGCCACCTTTAAATCTAGACTGAAAGCCCACCTCTTTAACATTGCTTTTGACTCGTAACCACTTGTAACCACTCGCCTCCACCTACCCTCCTCTCCTCCTTCCTGTACACATTAATTGATTTGATTTGCTTACTTTATTTTTTGTCTATTAGATTGTAAGCTCTTTGAGCAAGGACTGTCTTTCTTCTATGTTTGTGCAGCACTGCATACGCCTTGTAGCACTATAGAAATGCTAAATACTGTAGTAGTAGTAGTAGTAGTAGGGGCCGCTTGATAACAGTGATCATAATATGATCAGTTTTGATATTGACCTTGAAGTAACTGTACACAGAAAGTCAAATACGTTAGCGTTTAACTTTAAAAAAGGAGACTATGATAACATGAGAAGAACGGTAAAAAAAAACTTAGGGGGGCAACTGAGAGAGTAAAAACTGTACAACAGGTGTGGACGCTGTTCAAAAATACCATCCTGGAGGCCCAGGCCATACATATTCCGCGAATTAGAAAAGAAAGACGGAAGTCCAAAAGACAGCCGGCCTGGTTGAAACGTGAGGTGAAGAAAGCTATTAGGGCTAAAAGAAACGCCTTCAGAAAATGGAAGAAGGAACCGTCTGAAAATAACAAGAAGCAGCATAAGGAGTGTCAAAGCAAATGCAAGGTGCAGATAAAGAATGCCAAGAGGGATTATGAAAAAAAAGATAGCATTAGAGGCAAAAAAACATAGTAAAAATTTTTTTCGGTATATTAAAAGCAGGAAGCCGGCAAAAGAATCGGTTGGGCCACTGGATGACCGAGGGGTAAAAGGGGTGATCAAGGAAGACAAAGACGTAGCTGAGAGACTGAATGAATTCTTTGCTTCGGTCTTCACCGAGGAAGATTTGGGTGGGATACCGGTGTCGGAAATGGTATTTCAAGCGGACGAGTCGGAGAAACTGACTGACTTCACGGTAAACCTGGAGGATGTAATGGGGCAGTTCAGCAAACTGAAGAGTAGCAAATCTCATGGACCAGATGGTATTCATCCTAGAGTACTGATAGAACTGAAAAATGAGCTTGCGGAGCTACTGCTAGTGATATGCAACTTATTCTTAAAATCGAGTGTGGTACCGGAAGATTGGAGGGTGGCCAATGTAACGCCGATTTTTAAAAAAGGCTCCAGGGGAGATCCGGGAAATTATAGACCGGTGAGTCTGACGTCAGTGCCGGGGAAAATGGTAGAGGCTATTATTAAAAACAAAATTACAGAGCACATCCGAGGACATGGATTACTGAGACCGAGTCAGCACGGCTTTAGTGTGGGGAAATCTTGCCTGACCAATTTACTTCAATTCTTTGAAGGAGTAAACAAACATGTGGACAAAGGGGAACCGGTTGATATTGTGTATCTGGATTTTCAAAAGGCGTTTGACAAGGTACCTCATGAAAGGCTACAGAGGAAATTGGAGGGTCATGGGATAGGAGGAAATGTCCTATTGTGGATTAAAAACTGGTTGAAGGATAGGAAACAGAGAGTGGGGTTAAATGGGCAGTATTCACAATGGAGAAGGGTAGTTAGTGGGGTTCCTCAGGGGTCTGTGCTAGGACCGCTGCTTTTTAATATATTTATAAATGATTTAGAGATGGGAGTAGCTAGCGAGGTAATTAAATTTGCTGATGACACAAAGTTATTCAAAGTTGTTAAATCGCGACAGGATTGTGAAAAATTACAAGAAGACCTTACAAGACTGGGAGACTGGGCGGCTAAATGGCAGATGACGTTTAATGTGAGCAAGTGCAAGGTGATGCATGTGGGAAAAAAGAACCCGAATTATAGCTACGTCATGCAAGGTTCCACGTTAGGAGTTACAGACCAAGAAAGGGATCTGGGTGTCGTCGTCGATAATACACTGAAACCTTCTGCTCAGTGTGCTGCTGCGGCTAGGAAAGCGAATAGAATGTGGGGTATTATTAGGAAAGGTATGGAAAACAGGTGTGAGGATGTTATAATGCCGTTGTATCGCTCCATGGTGCGATCGCACCTTGAGTATTGTGTTCAATTCTGGTCGCCGCATCTCAAGAAAGATATAGTAGAATTGGAAAAGGTGCAGCGAAGGGCGACTAAAATGAGTGCAGTTGGAGACGTCCTAAATCGGGTTTCGATTATACCGATTTGGACGTCCATCTTTCTATTTATGTCAAAAGATGGACGTTCCTCTCTTTCGAAAATGAGCCCATTAGTCACCTTTTCCCAGAAATAGTCACATTTGGGGGATGTGCAGAGGACACGCAACAAAAATAAGATATCTACATCAACTTCCCTTTGAAAAATCTATGTTTATTGACATGAATAAGAAAGAACTACATCACCTGTACTAATGTAAAATGCCCCCCCCCCCCCAATCAGTGTTATGTGTCTCTCCAATTTGGCTTCCAAAAGAATTTTTGTTGTGAAGGCAAGAAGGGTTTTGGGATCCATAGGGAACTGGAATCCCTAAGGCGCAGATACCAGCACATATGCAGGGAGAGCCCTGAACTGATCAGGAGCGTGCGAAGGTGCCTCAGGGCTCGGCGTATTATAAACAGAGCACCTTTAGTCATTTGTAAATGTATTTATTTAATAATGAAAATTTCCTGTACAAATTCACGTTCAATGTGGATAATAGGCTAAAAGTATGTCACAACACCTCTGTCCCAGATCAAGGCCTGAGGTTGCAGCTACCCTTCCATGAGAGTGGCTGCAACTTGCAACTAACCTCCTATGAGATGAATGAGATGATGATCAAAGGAATGGGTCACATTGCAACAGCTATGGCAGGGAACATCAAAATGTTACCACCTAACTAAGTACACCTTTTCTGCCATAACCCCTTCACAAATCCATATCTCCAATTTTAGGGGATCGGGGTGCCTCACTTCTGTATCACCTTTTCTGGGGTGGATAATGTTTCATGGTATTCCTGCCTGAGGTCCTACTATTAGTGGATGTGATAGCATGAATTTAAAGTAATTGAAAGAAATAGTCCTTCCCAACCCCTTCCCCAGAAAAACTGGTAATCCAACCATAGTCACAACTCAAAATGCAAACATGCTGCTGAGGAATGACTGTGCCCTGCAAACACATCCTGTATACTCCTTGTCAGACCAGTTTTCAGGGTTCCCTATCGTGTCATCTCATGCATCTCACACCCCAGGCATATACGCCAGGGCTCATCACTGACCACACTTTTCCCCATCCCTGCCTCATGCCAGCCAGCTCCTGCACTATGCCAGCCATGTTGGATGTGCTGATCTGAAGGACAATCTTTTTACAAACACAGGGCAGCAGGAGCAGCAGGAGCAGCAGGAGGAGGAGGAGGCACTGGCGGCAGCACCGGCACCCAGAAGAGCAGCATGTGGTGGAAGAGGAGGAGGAAGCTGAGGCTGTGGTGCAGGAGGAGGAGGCCGAGGCTGTGGTGCAGGAGGAGGAGGCAGAGCAGCGGACCACCCCAGCTGAGGAGGCGGCGGCAGCAGAGGAACAGGTGGTCCTAATTGAAGCTGTGGAATGGGAGGTGCCACATGGCCCAGACCCCCGGGCAGATATGCCTCCTCTGCAACTCCTGCAGCAATTGGTTGCTACACAAAACCAGTTGCTGCTGGTGGTGGCAGCACTGCGGCACTCGTTAGAGCAGCAGTTGTGGGCACAGGGGCATCTCCTGCTGCTGCTGTTGGACATGGTTAGAAGGGCCATGGAGGAAAGGGATAACCCTCAATGAGGGAAATGAACTTTGCCTGTAAATAGCTTTTTTTTTTTGTAAATAGTTAATTTTTTTACATATATAACAAAGTTTAACTTTTTTGCCATACCAGGGTCTGTGTCTGTACTTTGTGCACTACATATGTGTAAAAAAAAATGTTTTGCTAACATAGCGTTAATCATTCTTACAATTTTAAAATAATTGTAGACTCTCTGAACTGTAGATTCTCTGACCTTGTCTCATCAGTCCATGTTTTTGTATATGCTCTGCAATTTTATTCTTAATAATAGCCTCCACCATCTTGCCCGGCACCGACGTCAGACTCACCGGTCTATAATTTCCCGGATCTCCTCTGGAACCTTTCTTAAAAATCGGAGTAACATTGGCTACCCTCCAGTCTTCCGGTACTACACTCGATTTTAGGGACAGATTGCATATTTCTAACAGTAGCTCCGCAAGTTCATTTTTTAGTTCTATTAATACTCTGGGATGAATACCATCAGGTCCCGGTGATTTACTACTCTTCAGCTTGCTGAACTGACCCATTACATCCTCCAAGGTTACAGAGAATTTGTTTAGTTTCTCCGACTCCCCCGCTTCAAATATTCTTTCCGACACCGGTGTCCCCCCCCAAATCCTCCTCGGTGAAGACCGAAGCAAAGAATTCATTTAATTTCTCCGCTACGGCTTTGTCCTCCTTGATCGCCCCTTTAACACCATTTTCGTCCAGCGGCCCAACCGACTCTTTGGCCGGTTTCCTGCTTTTAATGTATCTAAAAAAGTTTTTACTATGTATTTTTGCTTCCAACGCTAATTTCTTCTCAAAGTCCTTTTTTGCCCTCCTTATCTCCGCTTTGCATTTGGCTTGGCATTCCTTATGATCTATCCTGTATGATCTATCCTGGTGCTACTGCAGTGTCAGATCATGCAATGATTTGGGTAGTCTTAGACTGGAGCAAAGAGGAAAAGGTGGAATTTAGATGGCAATTCCCTAAAGCATTGTATTATGATCCCAAATTTCTCCCATATATACAGGAGAAGTGGGGGGAATATGTAAACTATAATGAGGGTTGTTATGAGCAAGACCCGATCCTTTTTTGGGAAGCAGCCAAAGCTGTGCTGAGGGGGCATATTATTTCGTACTCAGTGTACCAGAAGAGAGCGAAGGATGCAGAGCTGAAGCGATTAGAAAAACGAGTAAGACAGGATAGGCAGATCTTTGGACGTGTGCCTACGGTGAGGCACAAGCACAATCTCCTGGCTTCTCAGGTAGAGTTAAATCAAATGATTCAGGCGAGAACGCAAACATCACAGACATATTTCCGTTTTCAGCTTTATAAACATGCTAATAAGCAAGGTAAACTGTTGGCAAGGTTGGTGAGGCAAGTAGGAGGGAGTAGATGTGTAACAAGGATTAAGAACGAGCAGGGCTCCTACTCTTATACAAATGGAGACATTAATAAAGTGTTCCGCAATTTTTATGCAGTCCTCTACTCAGCTCCAAATGAGGCGAGCCTTGAACCAGAATCTTATCTGGCAGGTCAGGAACTCCCTAGGATAACGGACACGCAAAGAGCTATGCTCAATGCAAACATTGATGTGGAGGAAGTTCGGTGGTGTATAAAGTCAAGTCCATTACATAAGGCCCCGGGGGTAGATGGTTATACATCTGAATTTTATAAGATGATGATAGATGATATAGCCTTATGTTTAACTGATGTTTAATGCCATTGTGCGGAAAGGGAAGCTACCAGCTTCGCTACGGAAAGCTCAGATAATCGTGTTGTTAAAGCCTGGTAGAGATCCCGACTACACGGGTTCCTACTGACCTATTTCTTTGTTACCGTTTGAAACAAAATTGCTGGCTAAAATCCTGGCAAATAGACTGGCCAAAGTTTTACCTTTATTAGTAGCAGAACCACAAGTAGGATTTGTTAGAGAACGATCAGTAGCCCGCAACCTGAGAAAGATCCTGTTGGCCTTGGAGGAAATACATAGAGACTCCCGGTCATCGCTTTTGATCACTTTTGATGCAGAAAAAGCATTTGACTGCGTTGACTGGGGGTTTCTGTTTGCAATCTTAAAGGCTTATGGGATTGAGGGATACTTTGCTGAAGCCATAAAGGCTCTATACCGAGTACCAGTGGCGGAGGTAGCTGTTAATGGAATATACTCAGAGTCATTTCCGATAACTAGGGGTACGAGACAGGACTGTCCTCTCTCGCCTCTTCTATTTGTGATGGTTTTGGATCCTCTGATTAGGGATGTTGTGACTATGGAGGAGGTGAGAGGGATACAAATTGGGCGGGAACATTTTAAAATTGCAGCCTTTGCGGATGACCTTTTGGTCATCTTGCAAACCCCCCAGACTTCCCTAGCAGTGTTATTGGAGATATTTACTGAATATGGGGACTACTCAGGCTTCCGTATTAATCTTGATAAATCTGAGGTTCAGCCCTTACATGTCTCGGCAGCCAAGTGGTCCCAAATCAACTGCCCCCTAAAAACAACACAGGTCGCATTTAAGTATCTTGGAATACAATTGCCTGGTGATCCGCGGAAGCTATATAAATTGAATGTAGACAAACTACTTTCTGGTACAAGGGATTTATTAGATCGTTGGGTGACACTGCCAATATCGCTCTTAGGCAGAATATCTTTGTTTAATATGCTTATATTTCCTAAGTGGCTCTATTGTTTTCAGACGATACCATTGTGCCTTACCAAGGGTGATTGGAAAAAATTGCTTAGCATGCTATCTAGATTCCTTTGGAATCGGAAAAGACCCCAAATCCGTATGGAAAACATGTTAGATGGTTGGAATAGAGGGGGATTAGGTCTGCTGAACTTATGGTGGTACAATAGAGCCTGCCTACTCCGTCATTTGGGAGACTGGCTACTGAGGACTTCCCGCTATACTCCATTACAGATGGAAACTGAGTGGATGCGTCCGCTGCATTTCAATTATATAATACAGGCTGACACTTCAGGTTTACCAGCTCATTTTTGTAGGAGTAACTTGGTGAGGCCGCTACGGGTGATATGGGGAGAGTTAGCAAAGCTATGGTCTTTTGATGCTCATAGTAGTAGACTCTTACCTATTCGAGGTAATGGGCCTTTACTCCTGGTATGGAGAACAAGCACATCTGCAGCTGGACAGACAAGGGATTTCATCTGGTGGATGATTTTGTGGATCCCGGAGGGCGCCTTCGGGCCCTGAACTCACTAAACTTGGGCTCACTAGAGTGGGCTGATAGATATGCATTTACACAGATATCTCATTATATTAACACCCTGCCTCCGCATTCATTGGCAGTTGATGTGGCCTCCAAAATCAGAGAATTGTATGATACGCCAACAACAGACCCGGCCTCTATTTCGGTGCTGCATAGACGGCTTCTCCACATTAGGTCCCCGCAGAGCCTAGAAAAACTGGCCCAGAGGTGGTCGGTAGATATACGGAAACGGATTACTGCAAACCTCTTGTTGGGTAGCTTGAGACAGATAGCTCACAGGATTGACAGTGCGGAACTGAGGGAGTGCCAAGCTAGAAGTATATATAGAGTGAATACCTCACTATCGCGATTATATAAAATGGGCAGAGCTGCAGTGTCCCTTTGTAATAGATGCGGTGACCCCCACTACACTTATTTTCATGCTATGTGGGCCTGTATGGTGATTCAGGAATACTGGTCGAGCATAGCGCTGTTCTTGGGGAGACTTATGGGTAAGAATGTGATCTTGACTCCGGAGACATCGCTTTTGGGTGCTGATTTGTTGAAGGGGGCCGGTGCTGTCCATCAGAATCTCTTACTTTACAAGGCATGTGTGGTGGGGATAAAGTGCATTTTGGTGAATTGGACACAATTAGAGGCACCGTCGTTTTGGCAATGGCGCAACAGGTGGCACGTGCTGCTCTTGATGGAATTGAGAGACTCTTGTTACAAACCTAAAAATCAGCATACTTTCTATCTAGTGTGGGAGCCTTATATTAATACCCTAGCCCCTAAAGCTCATAGCTCCATTATCAACAAGCTGAGCTTGGAGCCCGGGAAGCTAGCTATGGGTTCTGTCTGAAAGCTGTTATTTTTCAATTCAACCAGTGGTATGCTGGAGACCACCTGGAATGGATAATAAAAAGGGGGGGGGGGGTTTATTTAATAGGGGGGGGGAGTGTTAAGGAGGTAGGGATATGGGTAGGCTCTTTATAGGTTGGGGCTGGGAGTGAATATGACAATAGTGTTTGGCTATAACTAATTCTTAACCTTTGTAGGTATGGAAAGGTATTAATGGAGAAATATGATGACTGATGATATGCTTTGTGGAACTATTCTGGTTATGTTGATGTGAAGTTATGAAGCTGAGTTTTGTAATGTTAATTTGTATGAGTGTCATCAATAAAAATGTTATAAAGTAAATTGTTCACACACAAACCCATTGGGGGGCCATCCGTCTACCGCCTCCATTCTGTCTTATTTTCTGTTGTTGGTCAGTAGGGCTCTTCAGTCCACAGATCCTGAACTTATTGAGCTTGAAAGGGTCCAAGGAGGAGGCAAGGTCATAAACAAAGTCATCAAGATGGAAATTGGGCTTCACCTCGCTGACAATGCCCATACCAAGTACTCCTGAATCCCCCACTGCTGAACAACTTGCTGAACACCTGTCACACTGCAAGGTGGTAGCGGAACCAGGAGCTGAGATTAGGCAACCAGAGTAGACCAACTTCTCGCAAGGGTAAGTCCGGCTACAAAGGGGAGGTGCTTCAATAGGAACCCTAAGCTCAATACCGGTGAAGAAAATGATAACCCAAGCAAGAATTTAGGGTCAAAATGGAGGCCTCTACATCTGATCCAGATGACCCATGTGAACAGTTGCCTGAGACAACAGTGTGGAGTCCTTTCAGATGACTGGAAGGGAGGAGAGCAATTAAGACCTTAACTGACAGACAGAGGACAGTCAGGTTGGTCCTAGGAGCAATTTGTGGTATAGCCCTTATCATCCTCCTGCTCCAGGTCATAGACACAGTGAAAAGGACATCAAATTCTGGAGACCAGAAAAAAGAATAATTCCCAAGACTACTTCAATCGAATGCAGGATTGGAGATAAAATATTTCTTGAAAAGACTTTGAACTTTCCCTGCCTAAAGTGATCAGATTTGAAAATCTGACTATGGAAGAAAAACAGAACCCTAAATACCATCTTGATTAGTTCCAGAAGGAGGAGCTGATGTGACCCCATCTTCCACAAGAGTGGCACAGGGAGTGTGTATGCTCTCATATGTTAACACTGGAACTGCCAGAATCAATTCCACACAAAATGGAGGGCAGTAACACCTGACAGATCATTTGTCGCATCTACTATAACCAACAGAGGTTTGTTGATGAAAGAGATTGCTGAACAGCTGGAAGCCACTTAAATGATGGCATGGTGGAATTGATTAGCACTGGACATGTTACTGGCGGGAAAAAGGCAAAGTTTGCCAGATGTTGGAGAAATTTGTTGTATATATATCCTAAACAATACAGCCCTCAATGGAAGTATTACCGATGGCATTGGTCGGACTGACAGCCTTATCAAAAGAACTGGCCGAGAATTCAGGCTTTGATGATCCATTTACCAAATGGATGGAAGATTGGTTTGGAAATTGGAGTGGCCTGATTACTTCAGTGTTGACTTCTGTTGCTGTGGCTGCAGCTATATTGGTAACATGCGGATGCTGCTGTACACCATTGATGCGACCCTGACATAGACCATGTACCAGTATGAAGAGCCTGATGATAAGGACAATAGCCAGGCTTAGACTATATAGCTTCATAAATATCAGCAGGAGATCTATTTTGTATTACTAAGCTTATTGCAGAATGTTTCTATGTACTTTCTTATATAACATTCTCAAAACTATGTGAATTTCCAGGACTGAAAGATGGAGTCTTGGAGAGGAATCTACCTTAGAGACTTGAGTAAAATATGTAATAATGATAAACAGGAGGGAAATGTAAAAAAAATGTTTTGCTAACATAGCGTTAATCATTCTTACAATTTTAAAATAATTGTAGACTCTCTGAACTGTAGATTCTCTGACCTTGTGTACATGAGCTATAGAATGGGATGTGCCTAGATAACTTGCTTGAGAACCAGACAGGCTGACTCCCAGTAGCCTAGAAAAGTAACATGTTAGAAAATATGAAAGTGTTGAAAGACACACAGGCAACAAGCTTCCTTTGTATCCCTGCACATAGAAAATGTAAAAGAGACATAGGGAGGATTTTTAGAGTCAGACAACCTTCTGACTGCAGTTGGATCTGTCTCCTTGCAAGTAAATAATATCAAATACTGGGGTTGACGTGACAGGAGGCTGCAATCTGGGTTGCATGACAAGTATACTGTGACACACAAACAGAGGTATATATGTGTCATCAGTGTGGCAATGTAGAAGGCCACCAGTTCCTTCCAACCTGCATCAACAGAACTAGCCCATTCTCTCCCCCCCCCCCCCCTCACCATACAGGCCCACACCCTTTGGACAGAAAGCACAGAGCTGCCTAAACAATAGGAATGTAGTCTCGCACTAACAATCTGACAAGTACAAACTTGCAGATATGCATTGGCAGTGCCTAGACTATGGTTTACTCTTTGTTTAGTAGGCAACCTTACCCACAACCAACATGGCTTAGGGCCAGGAAGCATCTACAAACAGCTGGGTCATGTTTTCACATTGAGAATGTATCAGCAATGGCATATACTGTTGAGGAGAAAAGGAAAAACAACAATGAAAGCATTATATACATGTTTAGTTCATCACAATTGCAATACAATCACTCAGGTAATGAAGGGCACAGGCTAGAGAAATTATGTAGGCAGCTGGTTGTAGCCACCTGCAGGGAATTTAGAACAGGCCATGTAACTAGAAGCCCTCTCCCTCACCATGACTTATGGGCTTAAACCCGTGGTAGGCAAGCACATGTGGCCACACAGAAAATGGTTTGAAGGATGGACTAGAAAATTTAAGCTTTTCCCAAACTATGGAGAATTGTAGGACTGTGTTCAATAATGTGGAAACGACATTCATTGCATATATGCTTCCCACCCCCAGAACCCCTGAGAATGGGTGGGCACTTAATAAAAGGGGACTGGGGTTGACCACATAAATAAGGATGGAACCTACTGGGGAGACACATGAGGTGCAAAGGGGGAGAACAGGCTCCAGATGTGGATACCAATGAAACAGATGAAAATAGAGGTAAGAAAAGGCATAGAATGGGAGCCCTTGACCATGAGAGAAGAGGATGCACACATCCATTCTCAGTGCCTCTTCCCTTCCCCACTCATAATCGGAATAAGGATGTCCATCTGTGAGACGTCTATTCGGCCCTCCCTTCGACGTCTTTAGTGTGGTATTTAAACGTCTTTCTCTGTATTTTCGAATCTGCTGACACGGTTTTCAGAATGGCTCCTAAGCAAGCACCCACTCATAAGGGCAATTTTACTGAGCCTGAAATTGAACCTCTGGTGCAAAAAATAGCCAGGTGGCACACCAGTCTGTTTGCTCCTAGGGCCCAGAGGCTGGCTGCCTCTACTAAGGGGATAGAATGGGAGGCAGTGAGGGTCTGCCTCAACGCAGTCTTCCACTGCAACCGTGATGTGGAAGACTGCAAGCGCAAGTGGCGGCAGCTCAAATGAGATGTCAGGCACAAGGATGGTGCCAACCCACCAGACAATGACACTGCAAACCTAACCCCCCTAGAGCGGATGGTTCATGGGCTCCTGCCCCAGGGGGAGATCCATGGCATTGAGCTCAGGTAGGTTAAGGATTAGGAAGTTTTGTTATCTGTTGTGCTGCACTCTGTTTTCCACACGTGGGGGACAGTGTGGTGTTCCTAAGTGGTGTAGGTAGGGAAGGGGGTGAAAACACACACCACATAGAATACAAATAGACTATTCATTAGAGACCATGAGACAGGGAGTGGCCAGGTAGGGGGGGAGGGTTTCAAGCTATGTGTGTGTAGGTTAACACTGTTTGACACCTTTGGGTGCCTTCTTTCCCCACTTCCTCATCTTTTACCATCACCAAACAGTGCATATCTGCTTTCCACACCTCCGTGCTGTAACCACTGTGTCCTCCGCACCCCTTCCACAGTTCTATGTCTACCCACCTGTTTGTGTGACTCTCTTGCACATCGGTCCCTGAAGTACACGGTACTCCTCATCTCCACCACTGTTGCATGTAGAATGGCATCTGTGGGTTGCATGCCAATGCCATTCCTCACCATCTGTTTGTATATTACTGCTGCAAACATTGGTAGGTTGGTTATTTTTACAAGCACACTTCCTCCCCTTTTGCTATGCAGGTGATGACACCAAGTCAGAGGCAGAAGCTGGCCTTAGTGGCCAACAGCCCCAGCACACAGAAGGGCAGATTGAGGAGCAAACCAGTATGCCTGCAGGTCCCAGTGCATAGGACACCATCCAGGGTCAGTCACATGGCGAGGAAACACGGGATGCAGCAAGAGAGGATCTCCCTCCACCCTCACCCCCCACCCCAGCCTTTGCTGATCTTGGCACAGAGGATAAAGATGCAGAAGGAGAGGCACATTGTCCACACAGGCCAGCCAGCCAGAGGAGGCAGCTGCTGCGCCTTGCTCCTCAACTGCTTGGCCACAATATGCAGCTAGAAGAATACCAGCAGCAGAAATTGGAGCTGCTAAGGGAAGGGGTACAGGCCCAGCGAGAAGCTGCCCAGCAGCTCAAACAACTGAAGCAGAGCATCGCGCGCCTACAGGGTGACATACAAGCTAACACTAGATCCATAATGCAGCAACAGGTGACGCAGCAGCCCCCAGCAGCCACAGCTACTACTACTGTACCCAGCAAGCACCCATCTCCTTCCACCAGTGGTGGTAGTGCACAGCAACCAGCTGTAAAGCAGAGGAGGCTGAGATCCTCAGGCCCCCCAGACACTGGTCCAGCAGCTCACAGGAGACCATCACTCACCAAACCAGCTCCCATTCTGGGTCGTGTGCCCAGGTTGCAGGGCAACACCCAGCCAACAAGGTGGCCTGACTTCCAGAGGGCAGCTGAGGCTGCAGGCTGCCTTGTTGAGACTGAGAATAGTGGGAGCTCATCAGGGGAGGTTTCTGAACAGAGTTCCCCAGCAGCTGGTACAGGAGCCAGCGAGAGAAGGAAAAATTCTAGACCTAGTCCTTAGTGGAGCGCATGATCTGGTGCGAGAGGTAATGGTGCTGGGGCCACTTGATAACAGTGATCATAATATGATCAGATTTGATATTAGCTTTGAAGTAAGTATACAGAGAAAATCAAATACGTTAGCGTTTAACTTTAAAAAAGAAGACTATGATAAAATGAGAAGAACGGTGAAAAGAAAACTTAGAGGAGTGACTGCAAGGGTCAAAATTTTACATCAGGCGTGGATGCTGTTCAAAAACACCATCCTGGAAGCCCAGACCAAATATATTCTGCAAAGCGCTGATAAAGAAAGCTAAGAGGGACTTCAAAAAAAAGATTGCGTTGAAGGCAAAAACACATAGTAAATTTTTTTTTAGGTATATTAAAAGCAGGAAGCCGGCAAAAGAATCGGTTGGATCGCTAGATGACCGAGGAGTAAAAGGGGCGATCAGGGAAGACAAAGCTGTAGCGGAGAGATTAAATGAATTCTTTGCTTCGGTCTTCACCGAGGAAGATTTGGGTGGGATACCGTTGCTGGAAATGGTATTCGAAGCTGACGAGTCAGAGAAACTTAATGAATTCTCTGTAAACCTGGAGGATGTAATGGGGCAGTTCTACAAACTGAAGAGTAGCAAATCTCCTGGACCGGATGGTATTCATCCCAGAGTACTGATAGAACTGAAAAATGAGCTTGCGGAGCTATTGTTAGAAATATGTAATTTATCCTTAAAATCGAGTGTGGTACCGGATGACTGGAGGGTGGTCAATGTACCGCCGATTTTTAAAAAAGGTTCCAGAGGAGATCAGGGCAATAATAGGCCGGTGAGTCTAACGTCGGTGCCGGGCAAAATGGTAGAGACTATTATTAAGAACAAAATTACAGAGTATATTCAAAAGCATGGATTAATGAGACAAAGTCAACATGGATTTAGTGAAGGAAAATCTTGCCTCACCAATCTACTACATTTCTTTGAAGAGGTGAACAAACATGTGAATAAAGGGGAGCCGGTTGATATTGTGATTTTCAGAAGGCATTTGACAAAGTACCTCATGAGAGACTCCAGAGGAAATTGGAGAGTCATGGGATAGAATTCCACCGCTGGTATTCTTCTAGCTGCATATTGTGGATTAAAAACTGATTAAAAGATAGAAAACAGAGAGTAGGGTTAAATGGTCAATATTCTCAATGGAGAAGGGCAGTTAGTGGGGTTCCCCAGGGGTCTGTGCTCAGACCGCTGCTTTTTAACATATTTATAAATGACCTAGGGCCAGATGCACTAAACTTAATGAGCCCTTAACAAGGCCCTAACAAGCCATTAACGAGCAAGTACTAAACCCTGGCATGCACTAAAGACTTTTTTCCGACGACGGTAGCAGCTAACAAAAACGGAATACAACGAGTAAACTACCATTGTAATGTGGACGTGTCGCAATGCACTAACCATACCGACGAATGCACAAAAGGAATCCGAATCATTTACCGTGATATATTGAACGTGTGGTCAGAGGCTGCTGGTAAGCCCGGAGCTGTCATATAAGCACGGCATAACATGTCCATGTAGTGCGTGCATCTTCGACGCGCTATATATGCATGGGTATGTGCACGTGCACAATTGTCGGAGAAGTCATGGCTGCACGAGGGAGAAAGCCCAACTTCTCCGACATGGATGTGCTGTGGCTGGCCCAGCTCTTCACCGTGAACGAGAAGCGCCTTTTCCCCCGCCCAGGGAAAAGGCGCAATATAGTAAGGATGGACCCAGGATGGAAGGTTCTCCAATGCCTATTTAATCGGCATTCTTCATATATGGACAATCGTATGTGCGTGTAAAAACCTGTGTTTGACATGAGTTTCTTGTATGAAAATGATTTGAGGGTTTTCTTAAGGTGTGTAAACACATTTTCCCCTTTACAGAAACTTTTGTTATTGACGTACTCAATTGCTGCACATGTGGACGTTCATTATGTGCGTGTAGGTGTTTTCTAGAAGGTGGGGTGGAGTTTCTGAGCATGACAGTACATTATTGCTTTGTTTATACATAATTACATATGTACGTTTCTCTGGCACACTTTATTATAGCATATTCTTATATAATAGCATATCCTTATATTTTCTTTATTGTTCTGTATTATTTACATAATATTAAAACTAATAAAATATCATGGAAAAAAAATTTTCTTGTCACCTGATAGCCCTTCTTTTGGTTTGCTTGACAGGTTGAGGAGCTGAAAAAACGGGCTCGGGCATTACGCAAGGACAACAGGGAATGGCTCCAGGAGGTCAGGGCTAACATTGACAACAGTCCAGGTATTTGTTGGTTTGACATGAGTCTGTAACCGCAACCAGAGATTTGATAATGCCCTTGGGGTACTGGTATTTCTTTGTGTCTTCAGAAATATCATTTTCTGATGATGATGGGGATGCAGAAACGCCACAAGATCATCCCGCAAATTTCTCAACCTGCACTACCCCAGCTGCAAAGGTCTTAAATACAAGCAGATGCATGCCACTACCTTCTCCTACATGAGCACGCAGATATGGAATGCATTACCTACAGACCTGAAAGCAATCCGTGAAACAACAGTCTTTTGAAAATCCCTGAAGACATTCTTCTTCAACAAGGCCTACAATGAGAACTTATAGCCTCACTAAATTAATCAATGAAAACATTTATCCTTCGAAAAGCCTTGAAGACATTCTTCTTTTTCTGCTAGTCCCACAATGATAACCTATAGGCTTACTAAGTCACCCCACTAACCCAATCAATTAAGAATGCCTACCTGCTACAACTATCCTAATCATTCTCTTCCTTCTTCTCTTATCTCTCATAATCATTACACATTAATAATTGTATTTGATATCCTGTAATGACAATGTTTCAAATCTATGTAAGCCACATTGAGCCTACAAATAGGTGGGGGAATGAGGGATACAAATGCAATAAATAAAAAAATATAAAAATAAATAAATAAATGGTGGGGACGAGGGGTCCCTGGCTGGTCCTGCTCCTCCCTGACCTTCCTATCCTACCCCTGGTCCCCATCCTTTGCCTTATGCCCTTGTCCATCCCGGCCCCTCTTCTGGTCCCCCATCCAAGAGATCCAAACAAGCCCCAGTCCTGCGGGTCCCCGCACCAAAACATGGCCCTTTTCGCCTTGCCTCTCCTCCTCCCCGACCAGACGTGAGCCCCCCTGCTTCCCCCCCCAGCCGCACGGTCCCACCAGCCCTCCTCTACCCCCCTCTGCCCCCCCCCACACAGTCCCACCAGCTCTCCTCTCCCCTCTGCTTCCCCCCCCCCAGCCGCACAGTCCCACCGGCCCTCCTGCTATCCCCTCCCACGCTCACCCTTGGACTTCCCTCCCCCTCCTTTCCCTAAGCCTTGCCAGGGCCTCCACCTCCCCAGAGGAAGTCACTCCCCTCCTTGAGCAATTCCACATGGAGGTGCTTGTCGTATATGGTGAGTTTCTCTATTGGTGTATTCTCTCTATAAATAATTATAAAAGTTTAATGTGTTATCGGTTATCACTTTGCATAACTTATTATACAATGTACAAATAAGGTAACAATGATTATCTATTATCCCTGTCCCTTCTATTTATCCCTTTTGTGTAACAATTATTATTATTATTATTATTATTATTAACATTTGTATAGCGCTATCAGACACACGCAGCGCTGAACACCTGACACAGAGAGACAGTCCCTGCTCGATAGAGCTTACAATCTAAAAATACAGACAGACAAGACAATTAAGAGCGAGGAAAGTACTGGGTGAGAAGGAACAAGGATAGGGGAATCTCCATAAAATAATCTCCATAAAATAGCCTTTAAAAAAAAGTTGTACGTGAAGAAGCCTTCTAACAGCCCTTCTTTTGCCTTTACTAGCAGGTGCCGTAGTGGGCCTCACAGGGGAGGACATAGAAGACATCCCCTCTCTTCCCCCCTCCCCTCCCCCCGCAGCACTTGACCGCGTTGTCTCCCCCCATGCCTCCTGCTCCCACCCTCACCAGATCCACCTCCCCTATCCCTCCCACTCCTACCGTTGACCGATGTACCTCTCCCATTCCCCCTGCTACCACCCACACCCGATTCACCTCCACTATCCCTCCCACCCTTGTGCACCGTGCCTCATCTCCCATCCCTCTTGGCTGTACCCACCTTTCCCCTGAGCTCCAGGAGATGGCCCAGACATGGGAGGACAGGCACTGGAGGACCTTTCCCAGGTGCTCCAGTATCTGTCCTCCCAAGTACAGCATCCTTGAGGCCATCTCCTCCCCCTTTCCCCCCTATCCAACCACATGCAGTATATCCTCCCCCCTCCCCAATGTATATAGTTCCCCTCTCCCAAATATATTATTGTTTAAAATTAATAAAGATAAGGGGGGAATTCAAGATGGCTGCCGCACCGGACGATTGTTGAAGCGCTCTGGATGTTATGAGCTGAAAACACTCTTTTTTCCTTGGTAAAATGCCTCATACTAAACGTAAGGGAGTGTTGAGATTAGTGCCTCCACCTACCTCAACCCCCTCCACGGCTCAAACATCGCTGGACCATTTCCTCTCCGGTGCTTCCAGAACTATACGGGGAGAGGATCCCATTGCGGGAAGGACTGGAGAAGCAGCCCCCCTGCCGGGAGAGGAAGTCTCCCTGTCTCCACCATCTCTTTCACAGATCCCTCTCAGCCCGGCGTCGAGAGCAGCCCTGGAGGGAAACCCCATCGACTCTGACGATGTGTCGATAGAGGCTTCCAGTGAGGACCCAGGCATGCAGGCTACGACTCGGGGAGCTGGAGGAAGCATTGCTTCTGTAACACAGACCTCAGAGGTGACTCTACAAACACTAAAGGTGATGTTAGACCGGATTGCTACCATGTTGCAGAAGACTTCAGGTGATGTGCTTAATCTTAATACTAAGTTTGAAGACTTGAAAAACACCGTAGACTCTGTTTAAAATGATTTAACAACAAAAGTGCAATCTTTACAACAAGAGGTAGATACTTTAAATGCCTTTAAAAATGTTTCCACTAAGGACTCTATAGACCTTAGACGTAAGATTGAACAGATTGAGAACTTTAACAGACGCCTAAATCTCCGTCTCTTAAATTTTCCTATAATTGCGGGGGTAACTTTGATAGATACCTTTAAGAAATACCTGATAGAAATTTTGAATTTCTCTGCTGAGACAATACCCCCATTAAATAAAATATATTATATTCCTAAAACAAGAGAAGGAGGGCAAGGCTCTGAGAAAAGTATTCCTGACTTACAAAATATTTCTGATATTCTGGAACAATCCTCGGACATTATAATGAACAGAGCTACATTGGTTGTTTCTATGGTTTTTGAGCAGGACTACAATGCTATTCTAAGACTCTATTTTAGAAATTTGAAAGCTCAATTCTATGGCTCAAAAGTGTGGATATACCCAGACGTCACCAAGTCCACTCAACAAAAAAGGAAATTATTTCTTGCTTTAAAACAAAAGACAATAGATATTGGCGCTTCCTTTTTTCTTGCTTACCCGTGTAAATGTGTAGTTAAATTGGGTCAAACTAAATATATTTTCTTTTCACCGGAACAACTTAAATCATTTGTAGAATTGAAACAAGTGAAATGAAATTGTTTTTTTTTCTGGAGAAAAAGCAGCTTTTTCCTTAATTTGAATATAAGTTTATAAAAACTTCTCTTACTCTTTTCCCCCCTCATTTAAATTGGGGTCTAAGAAAGGTTTATTTGTTATATAGTTCCTAAAGATAATTAACCAGTCTAAGTACATAAGTATGTATATATATGTATATGTATACGTGTATGTGCAAATGTGTATATAAGTTATTATAATGCTTGAGAAATATGAATGACTGGATATTATTTTATTTCTTGCTGTATTTCTGCACAAGGTTATCCTTGAATAATGTAATTTAAAACTATAAATAAAGAAATTAAAAAAAAAAAAAAAAATTAATAAAGATTTATACAGTTCTGAGTTATCTATATTCTGTGTGTTCTTGTTGGGGTGTTTTCAAACTGGTTGTGTGGGGGGGGGGGGTGGGAGAGAAATAATAGTAACTGTAGTACAGGGGTGGGTGAAAGAGGTAGGATATCAAGGGGTCCTTCTACTAAGACGCAGTGTGGTCAATTATGGAGGGAGCACTTACCGCCACCCAGGAGGACAGGAGGAAGAAGAAGAAGAGGGTTAGAGAAGGAGGAGCTTTGAGGCTGCAGCTGCCCTCCAAACCCCTGCCATTGAATATATCATTCAACATTTACCAACTTTTTTAGGGTTGAAGTGTATTCTGTGTTTTCTTGTGGTTGGATTTTTAGAACAGGTTGTGTGGGTGCAGGGTTATTAGACAGCCATTGGACAGCACAAATTATAAACTGTAGTATAATATCAGAAACTATACAGCATGAAGCTACGTGAATTTCCAGACGCGGTGAGCGGGAGGAAGAACACAGACAAACGAATCGGCTTCTAATTACATGATCCAGGTATCCTCGCATTGGCTGTGTATGTGCGCATGTATATGACGTACATATTGTGCATCATAAACAAGCAGCGCACAAATCTGTGTGCTATCACGTTTATTTTATACGTGTCTCGCTCGCTACAACAAGTAAATGGATGGCGGATTTTTCCTGGCACATTTGTACTTTTTCGATGGCAGGCAACATGCTGCCCGGCGAAAAGCTGGCAGGCCGGGACAGGAGCAAAGGCGACCCGTTCATGAAGACGTTCAACCTCGCATCCACCTCCGCCCACGTGTGTTTCGTCCACGGGTTGTTTTGGAAGACATGTCGGACAAGAAAATAATAGATGACTACCGCTTATCCAGGACGGCTATATAACATAACAATTGTTTACAAAAGTGCATGACCAAATAAAACTCCTTTGCTCAATGTTTCAGGTTCTGCGCGCCCTGAAAAAAATGTGTCCGCAGGCACATTGCATTTCCTACGGGGGAAGAGGAGCGGAGGAGGATCAAGCAGGACTTTTACAAGATTGCTGGCATGCCCAATGTCCTGGGGGCTATTGACTGCACACATGTAGCCTTCACCCCGCCTGTGGAGCAAGAAATGCAGTACCGTAACCGCAAGATGGGATACTCGCTGAATGTGCAAGCGTTGTGCGATGCAAACTTTAGGATCCTGGATGTTGTGTCACGTTATCCGGGGAGCTGCCATGACTCTTACATCTTGTCTAACAGTGCGCTGGGAAAGAAGTTTGCAGAGGGGTAATTTCGACAAGGGTGGCTTCTTGGTGAGTGTTTTCGGGTTTTCTAAACGATGTCTCATTGTTTCTGGAGCGTTTGCATATGACACCCGTTTTCAAAGTGACACTACACTTCTAAGGCAAAAGGCCTGTGTTTGGCATACTGTTATGCACTGATAGCTATGTCTTGTTGTGTTCCTGCAGGGGATGCCGGATATGGATCTAAAACATGGCTACTGACCCCGCTCGCAATGCCCCGGTCGTAGGCAGAGAGGTGCTACAACGAGTCACACATCTCAACTAGATGTACTATTGAGTGGACTTTCGGGGTACTAAAAAGCATGTTTCGCTGCTTCTGGTGGATCCCTGCAATATTCCCCTGATAAGGTGGCGGATATAGTGACTGTATGCTGCATGCTTCATAACATCGCACTGAAGCATCACCTTGACATCGAGACAGTAGTCCCTCCAGAAGTGGACATAACCCCCTTCCCCAGCCTGTGTAGGCCCATACCACTAATATCAGTTACCAAGGTAGAAAACAGAAGGCAAATATGCATAGCTTTATGAAAAGCACAGTTGATATGTAATTCATCACAGAAGACAATCTAATCTGTATGAGTACTTGAAATGTTCTTTTATTTATCTCCCACAAATAAAAACTTGCGATTGAAACCTTCAGAGCAGTGCATAACAGTGGCGTTCCGTGGTTGGCTGACACCCGGGGCGGATCGCTGCTGCATACACCCCCCCCCCGGGTGCAGTGCAACACGGCACCCCCCCCCCCCGGCGTGGACCCCCCGGTGGCCTCTCACTCCCCCCCCCCCCCGACAGTCCCCACCTGCCTACCAGCTGAGCTCCGTGCACCCGGCACCTTGAATCTGAACCTGCTGACTGTAAAAGAAGAAAATTGTCTCGTCGTGGCCCTTCCCTCACTGTGTCCCGCCCTCGAGGAAATAGGAAGTTACATCAGAGGGCGGGACACAGTGAAAGGGAAGGGTCAATGACGAGACAATTTTCTTCTTTTACAGTCAGCAGCGCTGCAGATTCGAGATGCCGGGTGCACAGAGCTCAGCTGATAGGCAGGTGGGGACTGTCAGATGGGGGGGAGTGAGAGGCGCTGCGTCGGGGGAGTCCATGCCAGGGGGGGTGCCGTGCCACGCCGGGGGGGGGTGGATGGAGCACCCCCCCACCCGTTGACACCCGGGGTGGACCGCCCCCACCGCCCCGCCCTTGCTACGCCACTAGTGCATAAACTAAAAAAAATGCATAAATAAACAGACAAACGATGATTTTCAAGTTGTTTCCCTTCCAGCGTCACACAGGATCTTGCTGTTTCACTACACCTTTAAAATAGAGAAAAAGTCTGTTGTGAATGCGCATGTATCAGAAAATGTTGTTAGGGGGGTGGGAACTGTGACATAGCACAGGTGGTACGTGGGGCTGCGAGAAAACAACAGAACAAAAACATATTGAGCATGTACTATTTAACAACAGAGAAAAGGTGGAAGCAAACACATAAAATATGAGGGACAATTGGGTGAACAAAATGTACAAAACAAAGACATGCATCCGTGAGCATTTTTGTTCTTATATCTGTGAATGATACTTACTATTGAGAGTGGGGCTGCCACACAGGGGAGGTACGGAAGGGTGTGTGTTCCTCCCTGTGATTAAAAGAAAAAGGAATGTTTGAGATTGACATAACTGTGCATAAAAGAATATTACCTATCCAGACAGGTGAGATACTTACTCGGAAAAACTTGTCATGGAGAACAGGATGGGAAAGGGGGGGGTTGCCTTGTCCAGGTTGTAAGAAAAAGACATTAGAGGTTAGACTACATGTGGAGGGATAGTGAGGAGCACGCTAACTGTGGCTCAGAGGTTATGACAAACAGTTATAAAAACACAAAGGATGAGAACACTACTTACTCGGAAGAGCAGGGCTGGGATTCCAGGAATTGAGG
Organism: Microcaecilia unicolor; assembly: GCF_901765095.1. Classification (NCBI taxonomy): domain Eukaryota; kingdom Metazoa; phylum Chordata; class Amphibia; order Gymnophiona; family Siphonopidae; genus Microcaecilia; species Microcaecilia unicolor. The sequence goes on from NC_044036.1 coordinate 217,739,346, forward strand.
GCATGGCTGGGAGACTATGGGTGGCTTGTCGCCCAGGCTGTAGGAAAAAAAAAATTAGTTTTCAGTACATGTGCAGGGATACTGAGAACAAACACAGGTATAAACAGATGAAGCACCTGGGATTACTATGTACTTTGAGGAGCAGGAGTGGAAGGAACACCATGACTGTGGCAAAACATTGTTTCTAGTATTTCTGTCAATGATACTTACTATTGGGAGTGAGGCTGCCACACAGGGGAGGTACAGGAGGGTGTCTTGTGTTCCTGCCTGCGGTTAAAAGAAAAAGGAATGTTTGAGATTGACATAACTGTGCATTAAAGAATATTAACTATCGAGACAGGTGAGATACTTACTCTGAAAAGCAGGCCCGGGAGAACAGGATGGGAAAGGGGGGGGGGGGTGGGGGTTGCCTTGTCCAGGCTGTAAGAAAAAGACATTAGAGGTTTGACTACATGTGGAGGGATAGTGAGGGGCACGCCAACAGTGGCCCAGAGGTTATGACAAACAGTTATAAAAACACAAAGCATGAGATTACTACTTACTCGGAAGAGCAGGGCTGGGATTCCATGAATGGAGAGCATTGCTGGGAGACTGTGGGTGGCTTGTTGCCCAGGCTGTAGGAAAAAAAACAAGGTAGTTTTCAGTGGTTGTAGACGAGAGCAGGGGGAAAAAATATGACAAAGGGGATAGAGAATATGTGAGTGGGGAAGAGATGTATATAGGGAATACATAATGAGAATATACCATTTGCAGAGCGGAAACTGATGGCTGGGTCATCACACAACACCTCACGCTGCATCCCCCTGATCTACTGCCGGAGCTCCGCAAAAAGCCTTTCTATTTGCTCGGAATTCCTTGTCATAATGTTGCAGAGCTGGCTCAAAAGGGTGTTGTTCTTCTCCAACTCCCACGTACATGCATTGCCCTGCTGACATATGGCATCAGTGGAATGCTGGACACACACTGCCACATCTTTAAGCAGTGTGTTTATCCCATCATTCCACTTCGCCTGCATGTCCCACAACTGACGACGATCCTCCCACTCCTCCACTGGGGGTGTCTGAGGACGGTCATTGGGCAACTGCATAGCAGAAGATAGGGGGGGCGACACGAACATCAAGGGGGGTTGTGACATCTAACAGCTCAAGGGTAACAGTTTCCTCAGCCTCCCCATCCTCTCCTCCCTCTGTTGGTGTCATCAACCGTAGACCTAACAAATAGAAAGGAAAGTAATTAAACACACAAACACATATAACACCAATGTCCTATTGTTACTTCATGCAACACCTCAGTACTCACGTGCTTCTCGTTCATCTTGGCTGCAAGATGGTGCTGCTGGCTCTGACACCCCTGTGGAAGTGCCAGCAACCAGATGGCCACCTACCAAAAAAAAAAGGAAAAAAAAGGCCAGCCTATCAACAACTAGCTGCTGAGCCATACTGGTCCCTTCCAGCACCCCACAGCACATCACATTACTCACTACCCTCTGTGTCCTCAGTTGTGTGACCTTGGGACGCACCTGGCAATCCGGTGTCATCTTCCAGATGTTCACCTACAACAACAAACACAAACTAGTTTGATCCAAACCCACCCATCACCACAGTTCTTACCGCCACCACACTGTCTGCAATACGTAAAACAAACTCACCCTCCATATTACTAATGGCCTCCTCCGACGTGTCGACACCACCACACAGGCCGACCACCTGCTCACGCCCAAGGGTGGGCAACACAGCCTCCTCCAGGGGAGTAAGCTCCACGACACAGCGAGGGCCACCCCCTGAACCCTTTCCATGTTTCCACTTCTTCCGTGCCTTGGCTTTGACGATACGCCTGAAGTCTTGCCAACGATGCTTACACTGCTCCACAGTGCGCATCTGCACACCGACAGCAGTCACATCATCTGCAATGTTCCTCCATATTTTGTTCTTTTGTCCAAGTGAGAGCCTGGACTTATTAAAAAGCCAACCAAATTCTTCACATACATGACGCATCAGAACGTCTAGCTCGTCCTCCGTGAATTTTGGCGCACGCTTCCGCTTAACATTGCCATAAGGGACCCCATTTTCCTGCACTGTTTCCTTATCCTCCTCACGCCGTGGCACATTATCTTCCATTGCTTACAGAAAAAGTAAAATGGAGGAGATGTTAACATCTTGAAAATGCACACTTACCACCTTGCCATCACCCTGCCATAAGCTCATCTCAAAGTTTAAAACGGCACTTACCAATGAAAAGTTGAAAAAAGTTAGAAAAAGAAAACAGAAAGGAACAACCAACGTGGCACACCCCACACACCTTAAATAGAAAAAAATGGAGAAGTTAACAACAGGAAAATGCAAGAAAAATCTCATTAAACACCATTCATAAACTCACAAAAACCTTACTTACCTATGAAAACTTTAGGAAGCAGAAAGATAAAACAACGGAAAATCAAGCACGAGTCAAGCAACGAGGAAGACACAACTCGCCAGTAGCCGTTGTGATCGAAAAATCACTCACGTGCCTATAAGGTCCGTATAGAGAGTGACGTGTATCTTACACGCCCTGGACGCACGTCTATGATGTGTGACATGCGTACACTACCCGCGGTGATACCATGTGTTTCCCGAATTAATGTTATGCGCATGCGTTTTCTACACCGCTACACCAGATTAGCGATACTTTCATGCATTCGGCTTTTGAATACCTCGCCGAAAGTTTAACAGTTGTTTTTTTAGAGCACCCATCGTTTTTTTCTAAATCGGTAAGTCTACTACGTGACTTTTACGTTTTCGGCTCTTTAACGTTTTGTTGATGCATCTTGCCCCTAGAGATTAGAGTAACTAGTGAGGTAGTTAAATTTGCTGATGACACAAAGTTATTCAAAGTCGTTAAATCACGGGAGGATTGTGAAAAATTACAAGCGGACCTTACGAGATTGGAAGACTGGGCGTCTAAATGGCAGATGACGTTTAATGTGAGCAAGTGCAAAGTGATGCATGTGGGAAAGAGGAACCCGAATTATAACTATGTCATGCAAGGTTCCACGTTAGGAGTCACAGACCAAGAAAGAGATCTAGGTGTCGTCGTTGATGATATGTTGAAACCTTCTGCTAAGTGTGCTGCTGCGGCTAAGAAAGCAAATAGAATGTTAGGTATTATTAGGAAAGGAATGGAAAACAAAAATGAGGATGCTATAGTGCCTTTGTATTGCTCCATGGTGCAACCACACCTCGAATATTGTGTTCAATTCTGGTCGCCGCATCTCAAAAAAGATATAGTGGAAGTAGAAAAGGTGCAGAGAAGGGCGACGAAAATGATAAAGGGGATGGGACAGCTTCCCTATGAGGAAAGGCTAAAGCAGCTAGGGCTCTTCAGCTTGGAGAAAAGGCGGCTGACGGGAGATATGATAGAGGTCTATAAAATAATGAGTGGAGTTGAACGGGTAGATGTGAAGCGCCTGTTCACGTTTTCCAAAAATACTAGGACTAGGCAGCATGCGATGAAACTACAATGTAGTAAATTTAAAACTAATCGGAGAAAAGTTTTCTTCACTCAACGTGTAATTAAACTCTGGAATTCGTTGCCAGAGAATGTGGTAAAGGCGGTTAGCTTAGCGGAGTTTAAAAAAGGTTTGGCTGACTTCCTAAAGGAAAAGTCCATAGACCGTTATTAAATGGAATGGGAAAAATCCACTATTTCTGGGATAAGCAGTATAAAATGTTTTGTACATTTTTGGGATCTTGTCAGGTATTTGTGATCTGGATTGGCCACTGTTGGAAACAGGATGCTGGGCTCGATGGACCTTTGGTCTTTCCCAGTATGGCAATACTTATGTACTTATATGGACTGCCTCCAGCTTCTCAGGAAGAGGGTGGGAGAAGTAGGAGGCAATGGGGCCGGGTAGGGGGAGGGGAAAGTAGGCTATAGTTCATCTGATGGTGCATGCTGTGTGGTGGGGAAATGTGGACATGACAAAGGTGGGGGTGTGCTGGGAGGTGGGAGGAAGGAGTGTGAGGGTTGGAGGGAGGGGAATATGCACAGCGCGGTTGATGGTGGTGAAAGGGTGTGGTTGTGGTGGTGTGTAACTGGTGTGTCACTTACTGTCACTAAAAACTTGTCTCAATGAGTCCATGCGTGGCTCGGACCCCCAGCTGGTGGGTATTCTGTTCTGCTCTGTGGCCGGGAGATGTAGGGGGTTCCTCATCATCTTGATCTTGGTCTAGCTGCTCTGATTGCTGTGGATCCTCTGGGAGGGCCTGTCCTCTGTGCAGGGCCAGATTATGCAGCATGCAGCAGGCCATAAAGATCTTTGCCACCTTTTGGGGGCTGTAGAGGAGCATCCCTCCAGAATGATCTAGACATTGGAACCTGTTTGTCCAAAGGTGCGCTCTATGATGTCCAATGTGGTCCGATGTCTGTTGTTGTAGTCCCCTTCTGGCCCAGTTTGTGGGTGCAGTATGGGGGTCATCAGCCAGGTCTGCTGTGGATAACCTCTGTCACCTTTGGGGAAGAAGCAGAGTGAGAAACATGAGTGTGTATTTTTTGGTGTGGGTACCTCGTGGAGATGGGGTGGGAATTGTGGATTGTGGAGTGGCATGGAGGAAGACAGTGCTGAGGGTTCCCCAGTGGAGGAGGTATAGGTTTGGCTGATCCATGTTGCACTTACCTAGAAGCCATCCGCTGGTGATCTCCCCTCGGTCAAACCTGTGGAAGATTCCAGAGTGCTGAAATATGTAGGCATCATGGGTTGAACCTGGGTATCGGGCACACACATCTACAATCTCCCCCTGGGTGTCACACATAACTTGCATATTCATGGAGTGAAATGTTTTCCTGTTCCTATAGGTGGCCTCTCATGCCTGGGGGGGGGGTCGGAGTGCGATATGTGTGCAGTAAATGATGCCTATGACCGAGGGGAAGCGAGCTACGGTGTAGAAGTGAGCCATGTTGTTCTGCTGGGCCTGGAGGGTGTTGGGGAAGGTGTGAGTAAGAAAGGCATGAAGGAACTGGGTGAGGCAATTTGAAATAGCAGGCTAGGTGAGGCCCGTGATGACAGCTAGCACAGACTGGAAGCTCGTAGTGGTGAAAAAAAGAGAGAGAGGCGGTGATCTTGAGGTGCACAGGGATGGGATTGTTCCTACGGGTCCTGGCCTGAAGGAGGGGTTGGAGCTGGTCACACAGGTGCTGAATGGCAGCCCTATCAAAGCGGTACCTATTGAGACACTGCTGGTCAGTAAGGTCTAGCAAACTGGTACGAGGCTTGAACACTCTGGGATGTGAGTATATCCTGCGGCACCTCCCCTCCATACGCTTCTCCTCCTCTAACATGTGAGCAACCTGTGCATTCAGTGCATGTGCATCCATTTCCAATTACCCCAGTGCTCACCTCTCCCTACCAACCTGGTGAAACCCACCAACAACAAACACAAGATGGCACTCACTCTCCCACCACCGACAAACAATGCAGTCACACACAGCACAGCCACACAGCAATCACTCTCTCAGCCACTGCAAACAGTCCTGCCACACCCTCTAGCCACTCACTCTCCAAGCAGCATCAGCACATAGGACAAAGAGAGAAACACAGACAGCAAACAGGTAAGGGGATGTAATGAATGGAATGTAGGCTTGGAGACAGTGAATGTAGGGGGAGGGGATGGGGAGATACAAAAGAAGCACAAAAGAGGCAAGTGAGGGTGAAAATAGCTCAGACTAGGGCACACAGGCAAAGGGTAACAGGCCACTGAGCAACTCTCTACACTGTCCAAACAACTATTCCTCCACTCTCCAACTACACAAAATCGCAATTGGTCTAAAGACGACACAGCTCTTACTGTAGACGCTTTTATATCAGGTCTAACTATGGACGTCCAAATTCCCGCCAAGGCGAAACCATTTTGCTATCCGTTATACACTGGAGATGTTTATTCCCTAAGAACGTCCAAAACACACCTTCAACACGCCCCCTCTGAAGACGTTTACAAATGGACGTACTAGCGCTAAGAACATTTATTCCTGTACTTTTGATTATTTGTTTGGACGTCCACCTTTAAGATAGACATCCATCTCCTTTTTAGGACATTTTTTAGATGTTTTTGTGTTTCGAAAATGAGGCAGATAGTAACGTGGAGGGGCATAATCGAACAGGGCCGGCCATCTATAAGGGCGGCCATCTCTAACAACAGCCCCTTCAAGCAGCGTACCCGACTGTATTATCGAAACAAGATGGCCGGCCATCTTTCGTTTCGATAATACGGTTGGGGCCGGCAAAATCTCAACATTTGGGCCGCCCTTAGAGATCGCCGACATTAGAGATGGCCGCCATTGGTTTTCACTGATAATGGAAACTAATGGCGGCCATCTCAAACCCGGACAAATCCAAGTCATTTGGTCATGGGAGGAGCCAGCATTTGTAGTGCACTGGTCCCCCTCACATGCCAGGACACCAACCGGGCACCCTAGGGGGCACTGCAGTAGACAACACAAATTGCTCCCAGCTGCATAGCTCCCTTACCTTGGGTGTTGAGCCCCCCAAATCCTCCCCAAAACCCACTACCCACAACTGTACACCACTACCATAGCCCTAAGGGGTGAAGGGGGCACCTACATGTGGGTACAGTGGGTTTTGGGGGGGGGTTTGGAGGGCTCACATTTACCACCACAAGTGTAACAGGTGGGGGGGGGATGGGCCTGGGTCCGCCTGCCTGAAGTGCACTGTACCCACTAAAAAGTGCTCCAGGGACCTGCATACTGCTGTCATGGAGCTGGGTATGACATTTGAGGCTGGCATAGAGGCTAGCAAAAAAATGTATTAAAACTTTTTGGGGGGGGCGGGAGGGGGTTGGTGACCACTGGGGGAGTAAGGGGAGGTGATTCCCGATTCCCTCCGGTGGTCATCTGGTCAGTTCAGGCACCTTTTCGAGGCTTGGTCGTGAACAAAAAGGGACCAAGTAAAGTCGGCCAAATGCTTGTCAGGGCTGGCCTTTTTTCCATTATTGGCCGAGACCGGCCATCTCTTAACCACGCCCCCATCCCACCTTCGGTACACTGCCGACACGCCCCCTTGAACTTTGGCCAGTTCTGCAACGGAAAGCAGTTGAAGCCGGCCAAAATTGGCTTTCGATTATATTAATTTGGCCGGCATTAGGAGAAAGCCCAATTTGTGTCGGAAGATGGCCGGCCTTCTCCTTCGAAAATAAGCAGGATAATAACATAGTAAATGACGACAGTCTGCCCAACAAGATAAACTCATTTTACATGGTATGTGATATAATACCATTGCCTTTGGCTAAAAATATGCTGGCTGCTGCTGACTGAACATTTACCCCAATAAATATAGCATTTGAGTTTTAAAACACACTTAAATAGTTATATGAGTACAACAGTGAAATTGAGTATTTAGGACTGATGACAAGTGAGGTGAGTCATGGGGCAATAGACCTAAATGAAACGAGTCACCACTGAGGTCCATCAATTTCATATATTGACTGGAATGCTAACATTATGGTCACACTTGATAGTTGCATGTGAATTTGAGACAGCATTGGGTCTGCAATCATTTATGCTATAGCACCCCCGTTAATAAGATCCAGTCGATCATTCGAGCGGTTATATGGCTAAATTGCCACATGGCTTGAGTGAATCAAGAGTAAAATCCTAAAAGAATTAAATATGTTTTTAAATCTATATAGTTGGAGGATGCGGTTCATAGCAAGATCAGTGGCAATGTATGATTCTTGCTAATGTTTTATGTCCCAGTTTGCATAGAATGTTGAGGCAGGAATTGCCATGTCAGGACGTTCACAGTTCCCCCGTTTGTCAAGTATGTATAATGATGTCAGTAAATGAACACATCCAAGAAAAGGCAGCATACGTCAGTAAGTTCTACTTGTAACATCAGTGACTACACATCTAGGCCCAAAATTCAAAGGATTTAAGCTCCTAATAGGCATATTTTCAAAGCACTTAGCATTCCAAAGTTCCATAGAAACCTATGGAACTTTGGAAGGCTAAGTGCTTTGAAAATATGCCTCTAGCTCTGCGAATTTTTCTTCTAAATTGGTACTTTAAAAACTTACAAGGGCTGGGTATATAAATTTATACTCAAATTTTACTAAACTCCTAAATTTAGAAGTATAAAAATGAATGGCAACTGGGCAAAAATTAGGCAAAGAAAAAAATAGGAGCTTAACACTGATTTTCAGCACTAGACTCATAAATTAGGCTTATAAATCTAGGCAAAAAAATGGCAGGCCTAAGTTTATAAGCAAATCATGCAGCCATACATGTCTCAAAAATTGCTCCCAGTCTGCCATCTCCTCTCATTGGTGGTGTGAAGTGGGTGGGGCAGAGGGCACCAGTGGGCGAGTCACACATAACATAATTATGGTTTAGTACATAGAAGTACATAGAAGTATGCCTGGAATAGACTCCCTGAGCCAGTACGTCAGGTTCAGTCTCTGGCTGTCTTCAAGTCTAGGCTTAAAGCCCACCTCTTTGCTACTGCTTTCGACTCCTAACCATGACTTTATTACTCAACACCCTCACTTATCACCCCTACCACTGCAATTTCCCCACCCCTAGCTGTCTGTTCGTCTGTCCAATTTAGATTGTAAGCTCTGATGAGCAGGGACTGTCTTTTCATGTTAATTTGTACAGCGCTGCGTAAGTCTAGTAGCGCTATAGAAATGTTTAATAGTAGTAGTAGTAGTAAGTACATAGAAGTAAATTATGGTTAAGTGCATAGAAGATCCATATTCTGGAAAATTATATGTATAAGGGCTGCCAACAAGGTAACAAAGCCCTTGATGGCACAATTTTACTTTTCACACTAATTCTCGCAGCTAGTTGCGTTCTTCATCAATGCACAAGCCGATTTTGAAATGCTGAATAAATTACTGTGGGACTAAGTACAATTTCTCCCTTGATAATTATTATTCAAGTCTTTGCTGAAACTTATGTATGCCTCAGAAGAGGTGCAAAAGTCAACAGGGACTTTTTTTTAAAGTATATCATGATTCCCATTGTAAAATTATAAACACATGCAGGCTAATATTCAGTCTACAGCAGTCAGAGATCTTAAAGATGCTGACTGTTGCAGGCAGAATATGACCCAGAAATTCACTGATGGCCTAATCAGGACAACAGCAATGAATAGCCAGGAGCCATGCAAAATCCAGCCAGTTGTCTGGGCACTGGTCTGAATAAAGTTAGGACAGTCTTTTTGCTAATCATGTAAATTCCACCTCTGCCCAGACTCCACCCTTGGACTGTCCCAGCAATAAGCGGAGAGTGCCGTGGCAGTCTACATTAATATTCAGTAGCAATCTTCAGTTAAGTGCAGCTAAATATTAGTAACTGGGACTAGCAAAGTGTTTTAACAGGGCAGAAACTTTTCCTGTCCAGTTAAATTGCTCTGAATATCAGTCAGATAATTTTTTGATCTGCCCAGTTCATGCCCTAAACATGCCCCTTTTAAATCTGTGTATCTACACATATAACAAGAGGCATTCTGAAATGGCAATGTACTCCTGTGTGCAATCTACACATGTAAATGCTATGCAAGACTTCTAAATGACCTCCTTTCTGTGACTTTTAGGCTCTATCCCTAGGTCTGCATCCTAGCTATTTTAAAAAATATATGTTTCCCTCCCAGCTACCCTTCCTGCCCTTCCTCTCCCATTCCCTGAAACCTGTTCACCTACTGAGATGTAAAATTGAGAGGCAAGCTGCACATTATAGACTGACCAATTTATTTAGACATGAGCTTTTGAAGACATCTGATGATTCTGGTCCTCAAAAGCTCATGACTCAATACAGGGTCCTTTTACAAAGCTGCAGTAAGAATTGGCCTTAGTGTGCCCTTACACATGACTTTCCCACATGCTAAGGCCATTTTTACTGTGGCCATAAAAAAACTCTTATTTTTCATTAATTTCATTTATGGCTCTGTACTAATGTTACTATTAGTGCACGAACATATCAATGAAAAAAGTTTCTTTGTATTCTTATCTGCAAGCAATGAAAATAATAAACAGGGAGGTAAAAGCCTCAAGAAGCTCACAGCTAATAGCTGAAAGAGCAGGGCTTCTTCATTATTGGCAAAAAAACCCTCCCTGGTGAGTTTAATTACAAATTGTGAAGATTAACTGACAAAAAGTTATCAAAAATAACAGCTTTGAATACTTAGCAGTAGAGTCTCTTTCTTCCAGCCACACCAAAATCAGGCGATGACCAACGGTGGCCAGAGTTTCGTTGAGCTTCATCAAGGTCAGTCGGCCAGAAAACCTGTAGGAAAAAAAATAAAATAACAATATGGAATCCACAATTTCATAATATTAACATCTATTCACTATTGCTTACACAAACTCTTCAAAAATGACAGAACTATAGAGACACAATCCTGAAAAAATGACTATCCATCCTTATACCCTTTAGATGACATCAGACACCAAGAGAGGTATGAACCAATCATCAGGGCACCAGCTGAAAAGCGGGACCAATCAAAATCAAAATCAAGAAGAAAGAAAAACACGACGGTGATCAGAAAAAATGACACCATTCAAGTTTGGCATTGAAGCCCTGTGGAGTTAGTGAATTCAGTCTGAAAATCCACTGTTGTTCTTTCTGTAGCAGTAGGCGGCGTCTATCGCCACCTCTCATTGACGGTGTAACTTGTTGCAATACCAAACAACGTAATGTTTCAAATGTATGTTGATTAGCAACACAATGGATTGCCAAAGGTGAGGTAGTCTTCTGGGTCCTTAATGGCACTCTTATGCTCTACCAGTTGTGTATATAACCAGCGAGATGTCTACCCCACATAGAGTTTATCACACGGGCAGATGATACAGTAAATAACATATTTGTTTCCTCATTAATTTTGTAGTTTGTAACGTTCATGGCCTTTTTTTTTTAATTACCACACGAGCACTTACTGCCTCCTAGTTAGGATTCAGATTCAGGTTATTCTTTCCAATGTGCATCACCTTGCATTTGTAAACATTAAATTTCATCTGCCGTTGGACGCCTAGTCTTCCAATTTCCTAAGGTCTTCCTGCAATATTTCACAGTTTGCACGTGTTTTATCAACCTTGAATAGTTTTGTATCATCTGCAGATTTGATCACCTCACTCATCTTTCCGATTTCCATATCGTTTATAAATATGTTAAATAGTACCGATCCCTGCAGCACTCCACTGTTCACACTCCTCCATTGAGAGAAATGACCATTTAACCCTACCCTCAGTTTTCTGTCCAATAACCAATTCCTAATTCACACCAGAACCTTGCTTCCTATCCCAGACTCTTTAATTTTCTCAGGAGTCTCTCATGAGGAACTTTATCAAAAACTTTCTGAAAATCTAGACACACTACATCAACCGGCTCGCCTTTATCCACACTTATTTTATTTTTTTATTTGTTACATTTGTATCCCACATTTTCCATCTTTTTGCAGGCTCAATGTGGCTTACATAGTACCGTAAACGGTGTTAACCAATTCCGGTATGAACAAATACAAGGTATGAACAATTACAAGGTGATATTATGGTAGAATGAGGTACATGTATGGTAAATACAATAGGGGGGAACTTAGAGAGGGAGAGGAAAAGTTAGGAAATGTCCATTACGGTCTTTGGTTACGTTATGTCGCAGGTATCCAGGTTTTTTATGTTGGGTCGGTGGGGTATGCTTTTCTGAACAGATCTGTTTTTATGCTTTCCGGACATTTAGTTGGTCAAGCGTAGTTTTTACTACTTTTGGTAGTGCGTTCCAAAGCTGTGTGCTTAAGTAGGAAAAGCTGGATGCATAAGTGGATTTGTATTTGAGTCCTTTGCTGCTTGGGTAGTGGAGGTTTAGGTATTATTTATTTATTATTATTATTATTATTTATTCACGCCTTCAAAGAAATGAAGCAAATTGGTGAAGCAAGACTTCCCTCGGCTGAACCCTTGCTGACTCTGTCCCATTAAACCATGTTTGTCTACATGTTCTATAATTTTATTCTTTATAATAGTTTCCACTATTTTGCCTGACACCAACATCAGGCTTACTGGTCTATAATTTCCCGGATCACCTCTAGAACCCTTTTTAAAAATGGGCGTCACATTGGCCACCCTCCAATCTTCAGGTACTACAGATGATTTTTAATGACAAGTTACATATTACTAACAGCAGATCAGCAATTTCATGCTTGAGTTCTTTGAGTACCCTTGGATGTATGCCATCCGGTCCAGGTGATTTACTACTCTTTAATTTGTCAATTTGGCTCAGTACATCTTCCAGGTTCACCGAGATTTCTTTCAATTCCTCTGCATCATCACCCTTGAAAACCATTTCTGGTACAGGCCTCTCTGCCAGCCTCTCTCAATCGCTGCACCATTCACGCTGCCGAGTCCGACGCTGGCAGCCTTTATCGCTTCACTGGCTGGTGAGCAGGCAGGCAGGCAGTGGAGAAGGAGGATGGGCTGGGGGAAGAAGAATTGCTGGACATGGATGAGAGGGGAGGGCAGGGGAGAGAGGAGAATAGCTGGACATCGATGGGAGGGGAGGGCAGGGGAGAGAGAATCGCTGGACATCAATGGGTGGGGAGGGCAGGGAAGAGAGAATTGCTGGACATCGATGGGAGGGAGGGCAGGGAAGAGAGAATTGCTGGACATGGAGGGGAGGGGAGAGAGGAGAATTGCTGGACATCGATGGGAGGGCAGTGGAGAGAGGAGAATCGCTGAACATCAATGGGAGGGGAGAGCAGGGAAGAGAGAATTGCTGGACATGGATGGGAGATAAGGGCAGGGAAGAGAGAATTGCTGGACATGGATGGGAGGGGACGGCAGGAGAGAGAGGAGAATCGCTGGACATGGATGGGAGCTGTGTCTATGTTGGAGGTAGACACCGCTACTGCTTTGCTCTGAGCCCCTCGGAGCCTGTCTCCGGGGCCTCTGCCATGTTGCCCCTTCTCCTCTTGTCGCTGCTGCTGTGCTCTGGTCTCGGTGCTGTTGACTGAGCCCTCGGTGGCCTCGGTGGTTCCCTCACGCCTCCATAACTCCCATGCTCCTGGGGCAGCTCCACCGGACAGTGCTCCCCTTTCCTGCTGCTGTCTGAGGAACCGGTGGGCGGGCGGGCGAGGAGGCAGAGCAGGGCGCACAACTGCTTCCACACAGCCCGTGCGGTCCCAAGTGGGAGAGGCTCAATTGTCTCTCCCTACTCTGGGTGGGTGGGTGGGTGAGAAGCCAGAGTCGGACGCATGGTTGCTGTCCCGCGAGTATTGTGCGGTTCCCCATGGGGAGAGGTTCAGATGCCTCTCCCTGCTCTGAGGGTGACAGCGGTGCCATTCGCCGGACTCACACGGGCTCCCCGAGTGCCGTCTGCTGCCTCATGCGGTCCCCCATGGGGGGCAATTCAGACTGGTGCCCAATTAACTCAGCACAAGTTAGGGCAGCTGTTTTGCTTAACTTTATGCAATTGCTTAGATGGTAAGTGCAGCCTTGGAATTACTACAGGCAGTGGAGAGGGGAAGAGATTATCTGAGAGGTTCCGGAATTTGTAAGACAAAGAGGTGTCATTGACCATAACCATACCTTGGAATGTAGCCAGGGGAAATACTTGGTAATTTGGATTTTAAAGTCCAGTATCTAATATTTAACAGGCACTTCTGTTCATCAAAGACATGCAGTAGATGGATGTGTTTCACTCCTGTGAAATTATTTGGAAGTTTTAATGCTGAGAAAGTTTCAGAAAGATAACAGAGCTTTAGAGGTAGTATAAGTTATAGATATGAACATTATCTCAAAAGTTATAGTGGGGGTTTAGTTAGCAGTTTCTGATCCTGACGTCCTTTGTTCCAATTGATGGGATCTCTGGAGGTTTTTCAGTTGTAAATCCAGCTTATTTCACAAGCAAAGAGAGTCAAAGATCAAAGGCTTCAGATTGTAGGTATGAACTTTATAGTTTCTGTTTCTGATATCCTTGGATGGTCCAATTGAAGCAGGTTGCTGTAGGCTTTTTGATTGTTGTCCAGGAGGAGGGTTAGATGTAAATATAGATCCAGTACCTGTCACAGGGCATGAGGAGAGTTATTTGCAATATGAAGGGAAGATAAAAGTTCTTTTCTCCAGCCAAAATAAAAGAAAGAAGTTCAAAGTAAAATTGAGGACTGGTGCCTCAATACAGACTGCGCAGAAGTCACTAAAAATTTGGGTTGTAAATAAGCAAAAATAAGCAAAAAGTGTATTATTTGCAGAGCCTCATGTGAACCCAGCCACCCAGTCAGGCAGCTTCCCTTGATGGCAATGGGAAGGGAGGGATGGGAGGGAGGGAGGAGAAGTAAGGCTACTTGAAAGAATGGGGCTGCTGGAAGGAGTACTGCTGAACCTAAGATAGTCCTCTAGATGCAAAGTATGGAAGGAATACTGATGTGTTTGTTTATTTAGAGTTTTTCTTACACCTTTTTTCCGTAGTAGTAGTAGTAGTAGCAACAACTCAAGATGAGTTACATTTACATACCCTGGTTATTTCCCAGTCCCTAGAGGGCTCACAATCTAAGTTTGTATGTGAGTCAATAGAGGGTTAAATGACTTGCCAAGATCACAAAAAGTAGCAGTGGAATTTGAACCAGGCACCTCTGGATTTCAACACAGGTACTCTAACCACTAGGCCACTCCTCCACTCCTTGTCTCTTGAAGCTAAGACTGTGTTCCTGTTACAAAGTAATAAAACTGATGGTTGGCAAGCAAAGAGCGCTGTTCAGAAGCTGTGTCCGGGGAATACCAGGAAATTTAATGAATTCTCTGTAAACCTGGAGGATGTAATGGGGCAGTTCTACAAACTGAAGAGTAGCAAATCTCCTGGACCGGATGGTATTCATCCCAGAGTACTGATAGAACTGAAAAATGAGCTTGCGGAGCTATTGTTAGAAATATGTAATTTATCCTTAAAATCAAGCGTGGTACCGGAAGATTGGAGGGTGGCCAATATAACGCCGATTTTTATAAAAGGTTCCAGAGGAGATCCGAGAAATTATAGGCCGGTGAGTCTGACGTCGGTGCCGGGCAAAATGGTAGAGACTATTATTAACAACAAAATTACAGAACATATTCAAAAGCATGGATTAATGAGACAAAGTCAACATGGATTTAGTGAAGGGAAATCTTGCCTCACCAATCTACTACATTTCTTTGAAGGGGTGAACAAATGTGGATAAAGGGGAGCCGGTTGATATTGTGTATCTGGATTTTCAGAGGGCGTTTGACGAAGTACCTCATGAAAGACTCCAGAGGAAATTGGAGAGTCATGGGATAGGATTCTGCCGCTGGTATTCTTCTAGCTGCATATTGTGGATTAAAAACTGATTAAAAGAAAACAGAGAGTAGGGTTAAATGGTCAGTATTCTCAATGGAGAAGGGTAGTTAGTGGGGTCCCGCAGGAGTCTATGCTGGGACCACTGCTTTTTAACATATTTATAAATGACCTAGAGATGGCAGTAACTAGTGAGGTAATTAAATTTGCTGATGACACAAAGTTATTCAAAGTCGTTAAATCACAGGAGGATTGTGAAAAATTACAAGCGGACCTTACGAGACTGGGAGACTGGGCGTCTAAATGACAGATGACATTTAATGTGAGCAAGTGCAAAGTGATACATGTGGGAAAGAGGAACCCGAATTATAGATATGTCGTGCAAGGTTCCACGTTAGGAGTCACGGACCAAGAAAGGGATCTAGATGTCATTGTTGATGATACGTTGAAACCTTCTGCTCAGTGTGCTGCTGCGGCTAAGAAAGCAAATAGAATGTTAGGTATTATTAGGAAAGGAATGGAAAACAAAAATGAGGATGTTATAATGCCTTTGCATCACTCCATGGTGCGACCACACCTCGAATATTGTGTTCAATTCTGGTCGCCACATCTCAAAAAAGATATAGTGGAATTAGAAAAGGTGCAGAGAAGGGCGACAAAAATGATAAAGGGGATGGAACGATTTCCCTATGAGGAAAGGCTAAAGCAGCTAGGGCTCTTCAGCTTGGAGAAAAGGCGACTGAGGGGAGATATGATAGAGGTCTATAAAATAATGAGTGGAAATGAACGGGTAGATGTGAAGCGTCTGTTCACGCTTTCCAAAAATACTAGGACTAGGGGGCATGTGATGAAGCTACAATGTAGTAAAAATTTTAAATGAATCTGAGAAAGTCTTTCTTCACTCAACGTAGAGGAGTGTGGTAGCCGTGTTAGTCCACTCTTAAGGTTATCAATAGAAATCAAACAAATAAAACATGGAAAAGAAAATAAGATGATACCTTTTTTATAATAAAAAAGGTATCATCTTATTTTCTTTTCCATGTTTTATTTTATTCACTCAATGTGTAATTAAACTCTGGAATTCATTGCCAGAGAATGTGGTAAAGGCGGTTAGCTTAGCGGAGTTTAAAGAAAGTTTGGATGGCCTCCTAAAGAAAAAGTCCATTATTAAATGGACTTGGGGAAAATCCACTATTTCTGGGATAAGCAGTATAAAATGTTTTGTACATTTTTGGGATCTTGCCGGGTATTTGTGACCTGGATTAGCCACTGTTGGAAACAGGATGCTGGGCTCGATAGACCTTTGGTCTTTCCCAGTATGGCAATACTTATGTACTTATGTAAAGAATTAGCACCAAGGCTGGTCTACCCATAACTATATATAGACAGGATGCACAAATGAATGGACAGTTGTCACCAATGAATCCTGGTGCTGCAGCTCATGAGTTTCAAACTTCTGCTAATTCAATCCTTTAGTATATCTATGTTTGAGCAAAGCAAATATAGCCTAATGTAGCCATTGCTGACAAACCACTATTTCTGCTTGATTGCTGTGACATGTTCACCAGCATGATGAAAGCTGAGTATTTCACCTGGCTACTATGCAAGGTCATTGCTTCAAGCTCCTATTGCTACTGTGAAATTTCAGATTCTACAAACAAAGGCTCCTTAGTGCCTGCAGAAATGAAGGAAACAGAAGCATCAGTGAAAAGTACTACCAATAGCAGCATGCAGACCACTTCCTCAACACAGGCATAGAGCAGGGAATGGGGAGATTACAGCCTACACCCGCAGCTCTGCTCTCAGTACAGAGAAAGAGAGGTGGGAGTATAGCTGGCAGCATGACAGCATCTTGCACTTCTAAGCTACCAGTTCAAATCCCAGCTAACGTGGTTTATGTGAAGTGAGATGGTGGTCTCAGTCTTGTTCTAGGGGTCAAAGCTGAAGTGTTTACACTGACAGCTCCTATCATATTCCTATGAATCTGTGAATTCTGCTGCACTCCGTCTCACTGACCTGTGCCAAGCACACAATGAGAGAGACCAGCACTAAGGAGGCAGTTCTATAACTGAGACCCCTGTTATGTGTTGCAATGCTGAGTGGGACCTATTCTATAATGGTATCTGGCCACTCTGATTCTGTTATAGAATACTTGTGTAAACCCACATTGGCTCACCTAAAGTTAGGTGTACCCATTTATACCAGGTCAATGACAGGCACAAATAGGTGATTGTTTGTAAATGAAGAAGGACAATATGTGAGAACAGTTCATATATTAGACAAGGCTTCGTCATTCCTCCGCCCTCCACAGGAATCGCTCCACTCGCTGACATAGTCCCACCCTCGGAGCCCTCCCACCCTCGGAGCACAGCTGATAAGAACAGCCAGCTGGCTAAGTTGCTCGCGCGTGTTCCGCCCAGTGGCGTAGCAAGGGCGGGGCGGTGGGGGCGGTCCGCCCTGGGTGTCAGCTGACAGCTCTCGTCTCCTGCCACCACCCTGCCTTTTTTTTAATCCATGCAGCGACGCAGGCAGCGCTTCGCGTCTGCCCTGCCTGTGCTGTGAAGGAGAAAATCGCCTCGCTGGCGTCGGGCCTTCCCTTGCTGTGTCCCGCCCTCTTCTGAGGTAACTTTCTATTTCCTTGAGGGCGGGACAAAGCGAGGGGAGGCCCGATGCCAGCGACGCAATTTTCTCTTTTCACAGCACAGGCAGAGCAGACGCGAGGCGCTGCCTGCGTCGCTGCATGGATTTAAAAAAAAAAAGGCAGGGTGGTGGCAGGAGAAGAGGGCCCTTGACGGAGAGGGGACGGGACCGGCTCGGGGAGGGGGAGCTCAGAGGGGAGAAGGGGATTGGGGAGGGTTGGGGAGCTTAGAGGGGTGCTCAGAGGGGAGAAGGGGATTGGGGAGGGTGGGGGAGCTCAGAGGGGTGCTCAGAGGGGAGAAGGGGATTGGGGAGGGGTGGGGGAGCTCAGAGGGGAGAATGGGATTGGGGAGGGGTGGGGGAGTTCAGAGGGGAGAGGGGATTGGGGAGGGGTGGGGGAGCTCAGAGGGGAGAATGGGATTGGGGAGGGGTGGGGGAGTTCAGAGGGGAGAAGGGGACTGGGGAGGGGAGTGTTCAGAAGGGAGAAGGGGTCTGAAGCTAGAACTGGGGTCTGACAAGGGGGCAGCAGGGAAAATGGGTCCATGCCTGGGGCAGGTGGGAGAATGGGTCTGGGGCTGAAAAGGGAGGATGCAAGGCATGTGGTGGATGAAGGGGGCTGAAACTGGGGGCTGAAAAAAGGGGGAAGAGAGAGAGGGGACAGACCCTGGATGGAAGGGGGGAGCGTGAGGGAGGGCAGACCCTGGATGGATGGGAGAGGGAGGGTAGACGGATTGAAGGGGCAGAGAGAAAGGGCAAATGGTGGGTGGAAGGGGTAGAGAGAAAGAGGGCAGACTGGGGCAAATGGTGGATGAAAGGGGCAGAGATAGAGGGCAGATGTGGATGGAAGGGAGAGAGAGAGGGCAGATGTTGAAGGAAGGGGGAGGGAGAGATGGCAGACTGGGGCAGATGGTGGATGGAAGGGGCAGAAATAGAGGGCAGATGTGGATGGAAGGAAGTGAGAGGGCAGACAGTGGATGGAAGGGGCAAAGAGAGAGGGCAGACAGTGGATGGAAGGGACATTAGAGAGGGCAGACACTGGATGGCAGAAAGAGAGCGAAGACAGATGCTGGATGGAAAGAAGACAATGAAACGAACATGAGGAAAGCAGAAACCAGAGACAACAAACTGTAAATAAAATATATATTTTTATTTTTTTGCTTTAGGATATAGTATTGTAGCTGTGTTAATAAATGTTTATAATTAGAACATGTAAATAAGGTAATCTTTTTATTGGACTAATTTTAATACATTTTGACTTAACTTTCAGAGAACAAAACCCCCTTCCTCAGGTCAGGATAGGATACTGGAACAGTACTATACTGTATTGACCTGAGGAAGGAGATTTTGGCCTCTGGAAGCTAAATGTGTTAGTCCAATAAAATGGTATTATTTTATTTTCTGTATTTGTTTTATTTCTATTTGTTAATTTGTAAAGTGGTGATTGGTATTTGTTAGTTTTTTCAAATTTACATCTGCTGTCTTTATATTTTGCACAGTACTAGGGGACATTTTCTGTTTCTGTGGTGTTGCATTGTATGCAGAGTCTGGCATCGGGGGTTCAGTTTAATTTTTGTCTAAATAGAAAGTTTATGATTACTTATTCTATAGTGGATTAGGGTGTATCTGTGTTTGTGAAAAAGACATGGCTTTCAGTTGGCATTGACTGTGAAGGATTGACGATCTGTACTAATCTGTGTTTTCATTTTACAATAGGTGAATTGATGTTCTAGTGCTCACTGTAGTGTTTAAGATGCTTTCCTTTTCCTTGTGTGACTCGTACAAATTACTGCTTATAGTATGGTAGAATTGCTCTATAGGTCCTGAGTGTTTTGTATTCTCGGTATGCCTAGTACTGGATTTGGGGGGGGGGGGGGGGGGGAGTGTGTTAAAAAAAGACTGGCTCTGGGTGTCAACTACCCTAGCTACGCCACTGGTTCCGCCCTCCCACCGTGTCCCTCCCGCACTCCGAGCCCTCCTGAACACAACAAAGAGCCACCTCTCACTCAGTTCCTCGTGCTGCTCTACAAACAACCGCCCGAATCTGTCCCTCGTGCTGAAATCCTCCTCCCGCATAAAACCTGACGCCTCACTCACTTCCTTGCGCAGAACTCCTAACTGGACAAACTGCTCTGACAGAACTCCACCTGCAAAGACACTGGCCGTCACTACACCAGCACAGCTGCTGAATAAAGAAAATCTGACCCCTGTGCTGTTTTGCCTCCCATGTATTCAAGTCTCCTACACTACTCCAGGCTCCATCACTGTGGGAACAGGAGGTGGTAAGGTGCTGGGCTGCAGTGACATTCTCACACGCACACTCTCTTACAGACACACTCGCACAGTCACTCTCTCACACAGTCACTCTCACACACACACACACTCTAAAACATACACTCTCGGAGGAAAACCTTGCTAGCGCCTGTTTCATTGCTCCCAGAAACGGGCCTTTTTTACTAGTTATTATATAACTAGTAAAAAAGGCCCGTTTTTGACAGAAATGAAACGGGTGCCAGCAAGGTTTTCCTCGGAGTGTGTATGTTTGAGAGAGTTTGTGTGAGAGTGACTATGTGAGAGAGACAGATTGAATGTTTGTGGCTGCAAGTGTGTTTGTTAGAGAGTGTTTGTGTGTGAGATTGACAGTGTGTTTTGAGTGGATATGTGAGCCACAGCGAGAGTGTATGAGAGTGAGAGTGTTTGAGAGTGACTGTGTGACACATAGTGAATGTGATCCAGTGTGAGACATAGCGTGTGTTGTAGACAGTGTTTGAGTGAGAGAGACACAGAGTGAGAGAACCCCCTCCGTTTGCCTGTGCCACTGTGTTGTCGCAGGATCCCTCATCTCTCTGTCTGGTCAGTGTTCCCCCCCTCCTCCTCTTATGTCTCCCTGCTGCCCTCCTGTCAGGGCTGTGGATCCCCCTTCGTCTGTGCTGTGAGGACCCCCTCCCCCGCCTACATCTGTGGTCTCTGGACCTCTTCCGGCCCTCATCCTCCCCCTCCTTGTGTCTGAAGTTTTGCTTAAGAGACTTTTGGGGAGGTGGGGGGGGTAGGGTTACCATTTTGTGTCCTCTGAAAAAGAGGACACATGTCACGCCCCCCTACCCCGCCCCTGCCACGCCTCATGCCCCGCCCCCTTCAGGTCCGGGTTCCGCCCCTATTCCCCCCCCCCGTCACATAGTCCCCTCCCCCCATCACATACCCCCCCCCTCACTTACTGTCTAGCCCTGGTGGTCTAGTAGCGTCTTCTCTTCGGGGCAGGAAAGAGCCCCCTCTTTCCTGCCCGGAGCGCTGCCTGCCCTTGCCTGCTGCATCCTCCTCGGTATGGCTGGGGATTCAAAATGGCCACCGAGAGTTGAAGCGGCCTCGCGAGAGTTCAACTCTCGGCGGCCATTTTGAATCCCCAGCCAGACCGAGAAGGATGATAGACAGGGGAGGCAGCGCTCCGGGCAGGAAAGAGGGGGCTCTTTCCTGCCCCGAAGACGTCACTAGACCACCAGGGAACATGGTAAGGAAGGGGAGGGGACGGCAGACCAGGTCACCAGACCCACGGCGCCGATCGCCCGCCCACACGCCCACCGCACGCACGCGCCTGCCCGCACCCACGTTTGTCCAGAAATCCGGACAAACGTGGGCGCGGGCAAAATCCGCCGGACGCCCCGGACATGCCCTCAAAAAGAGGACATGTCCGGGGAAATCCGGACGTATGGTAACCCTAGGGGGGGGGGCGCTGTGGACAGTACTGGGCAGGCACTGGTTTATGCAGTGCCAATGATGTTCAGCACTGACCACCCACATTGGTCACTGGGTTAAATTAGGACAGCTCAAAATTGCATAACTCTGATTCTCTTCAAAATCCCATGATCCCCTCCTGCCACCCCCAAAAGCTCCTGCCCTTCCTATGCTTTCCCTCCAGCCAGCCAGACCCAACACCTCATCCCTCCATGGGCTGCCATATAGTTCTTTTTTTTTTTTTTTTGGGGGGGGGGGGATCCTGCTTAGCGCCTCCTCCACGCGATGCACCCCACCCTGCCGCCATCCCACCCACCGCGATGCAGCCAGCCGCCGGCCTCCCACCCATCATCGCCATCGCACCCACCATCGCGTAGTTTTGCTGGCGGGGGACCCAAAATCCTGCCAGCAGAAGTTCTGTGTTGTCTGAGTCTGACTGACTCCAGCGATCTTACGTTGCCAGGTAGAAATTTTTTTTCCAGCCCAATCCGGGCCAGAAACCAGCCCAAAACCCGCCCAAACACAAACCCCGCCCCTGACACCCCCCCCCCCCCGCGTCACCGGCCCCGCCCCCGCCCGTCACCGGCCCCGCCTCCCACGTCATCGGGCCTGCCTCCCCGTCATCGGCCCCGCCTCCCACGTCATCGGGCCCGCCTCCCTGTCATCAGCCCCGCCTCCCCGTCATCGGCCCCGCCTCCCACGTCATCGGCCCCGCCTCCCACGTCATCGGCCCCGCCCAAAACGTCACTAACCCCGCCCCCCGCGGCCGAAAAAAATCAAAAAGCCGCCCGGAAGCCTAAAAAACCGCCCAAAAAACCGCAACCCGCCGCGGGCAAAAATTTCCCGCGGCGGGGCGCGGAAAACCGCCCAATTGGGCGGTAAAACCGCCCACCTGGCAACGCCTGTGCAGGGCGGGGTTGTGTGCGTTGACGCGTGGGCGGGGCAGACACCTTATGGAGCAAAAAAGTGGTCTCAGCCGCCTCACTTTCGAACGTTGGGAAAGTGAGGCTTCAATGGAACGTTGGAGGTGCGTTTTATATAGAGAGATGATGATATCATGGACAATGCAATTGATGGTCCAGCAAGAGTTATGAGCACAGTTTATTATAAAATTTTTGTGAAGTGAGTTTCTGTGGGATTTTGTCTTTAATAACGATTTTCTTGTAATTGTTACTTATAGCACCGACAGAATGCTCTGATCTCACAGCTGCCAACATTGACCCTCCTCCCGTGCTCCAAGCTCCTGCCAAAGTTGTTTTTAGAGTCTGAGGCTACGGGAGTGGCGAGTGGTGATTGCTTAGAGCGTGCAGTAGGAGGGGCTCACTACCTGTGTAAGTAAATAAAAGCCTTCCAGGACATCACAGGAGGAGTCTGGAAAGCAGGCTTGTGGACTCTAGAAACAAAGGACTGTGCTGAAAATGATCCTTCTACTTACAGGTAAGAAAACTAAATTCATAACAGCTCACTTTTCTGAAAACCCTGATTGTCTACATGATGATCATTTGCCCTGCCCCGTCTTTCCCATAAAATGAATGCGTTCTTTTTCAGTTATCAGGATTAAAAGACTAAAACCTGCAAGAAACAATGCAAAACAGAATTTTATTAAAACACGAATATTGACTTCTTAATATATGTTTTGTCTTGTTCTGTTGTACATTATATACTTCCCTGCTACTTACCTCTGATGAAGTGAAGTGGGAATAACTGTGGACTTTCGATGTATATTTGTGACTGTCTGACCTTTGCTTTACCTCGGACTCTCTCTACGGGAATTAGACTGGCTGGCTGGGATAACCAGCTGGATCTGCACCTGATTATGAGAGAGGTTTCTCTGCATTGCACGTCTGCTTCGCAGACATTTAACTCCACGCTGCAAAATTTGATCAGCATGAGAAAAGGTTGCGATCTGTTTGGATTGCGTGGATCTGCCCTTCTCTTACTGCACCCGTTTCTGCTCACTGTAAGTATCCCACCTTCCCTTGTGCTCACACACTACTACTATTCCTCTGCCTCACTCGTTCTTTTCCATCTTCTCTCCTCCCCATCTTCTTTTTCAGCTTTGTTCTTTCATCTCTGTTTCCTTAATTTGCGAGGGGGGGGGGGGGGTTGTTTTGGGTTTTTTTTTTGTAGAAGCATATGGGTTTCTTCATCTCTTCCAGTTTCACTGACTTCATGCTAAGAGGCTGGAATTGTGTTTTAACACATCGTACAAGCAGGAGGACCTATAACACACACACACAGTTTACACAAAGTACACACACATGTTTTTTTCTATTACACATAAGTTGCAGCTATTCAAATGTATAACTTTTATCATATAGGAAAAGGGACAGTCCAGGCAGCACTTAGCACAAGCAGACACTCTATAGCTTCTGCTACATGACTGAAACTTGCTGTATTGTTTTTCAAGATATGTACTGTACTGTCTTGATCAGTTTTTAGATTTACATTGTTTTATGTAAATATGGAGGTGATTTTTAATAAGGTTAGGCACTATTTACATGTGCACAAAGCGAATTTACATATGTAAATTGGCATACACATATACAAAGCAATTTTAGTTTCAGCAGCACTTATACATATATTGAAAGTATATTTGTATTCTGTATTTTGCAACAGTGATACAAACATATTTCCAAAAATTTCTACGCAGTCACAAGTATGGGCAAATTTCTCATTTGAGCCTGAACTCATTTGAGAGCTTGAAAGGGGTATTCTGCTTATCCTTCAGCAGTTGAAAACCACTTCAAAATGGCAAAACTAGTTTTGGAGCTCAATCCCTTAAGAGGGCAATTTTATACGTGGGGGCCTCCTTTTAGCATCCAGTGCCACTTAGTGAGATCCTGTTCTATAACTACTACTATTTAACATTTCTAGAGCGCTACAAAGTGTACGCAGCGCTGTACAAACACAGAAGAAAGACAGTCCCTGCTCAAAGAGCTTACAATCTAATAGACAAAAAGTAAAGCATTTAAATTTAAAATATTTAAGCAGTCAAGCACAAGAGAACAGTCACAGAAGGACAGAAGATGTTGAAGGGTGGTCAGTGTGATTAGGTGTAACTCTGGTTGGAGTAGTGGGAGAAGGTGATAGGAGATATACTATAGGATGTCATTCTGAGGCCAGGCTAAGTCTAAAGCAGGAGAAGGTATTCTCTGCAGCCTATCTGTGAGATGGAAAATGCTCTCTGAAGCTGCTGCTATAAGTTTTCTCTCCCTGAAAGAGATCCAAGCCACACCCACGAAGTTCAAACTGTCAGTGGGGAGGGTGAGGGGAGGAAATGGCAGTGCTTGATGAAAAAGAGAGCTCAGTTTGATAGGAGATATACTATAGGATGTCATTCTGAGGCCAGGCTAAGTCTAAAGCAGGAGAAGGTATTCTCTGCAGCCTATCTGTGAGATGGAAAATGCTCTCTGAAGCTGCTGCTATAAGTTGTTAGTATCTGGATGCCTGGATTCTGTTAGAGAATATTAGGTGTGCCTTACATTTACACGCCCACAATTACATGAGCCATAGATTTAGTATATCTGCAATCACATGTAACCCTGGTCTCGCCACAAACAGTCTGGGCACCAGCTAGCTTGTGGCAGGTCAGCACCCCGAGACCAGGGCCACAAAGACCAATCCACTTCCTAGTCCAAGATCCAAGAACCGCTCTTGATCTCGTCAACTGAGCTGGGTATGGGAAGGGGCTGGATAAAAATCCAGAAGGTTGTAGGATGTCAAGCCAGGGCTTTTACATTTTATATACACTCTGCATCCTTTTCTCTGCTAGTCCAGAGAGCAATATAGAGTCTCACTCTCGTGCAAACAAAAGATGCCAGTCCAGAGCTTTATATGATAGAACCAGAAGAATTTTTGCAAAAGGCAGTTCAAATTCTTTCCCAGTCAATTTGTAATCCAACTTGATATCGGATGTAACTATAAATCCAGAGCCAAACTTAGGGATATTGTATATCTTCTCAATTGTAATTTATAAATCTGCAGTATGTACATATTTACAGCTCCTTCTCTCCATACCTATCCCTTCTGGGTGTAACAGTCTAAGGCTGTGCCTGCAGCACTTGTGCAGCAAGCAGATCTTTCCTTTTGGACCAGACTCCCTGTCTGTCCACAAACTCCTTTCCCAAAGGAGCACCTCTCTGGGCTACCACCTTTAGCTCTGAACAATTCTTTCCTGTTGGGATCCCCTACATCCCACCTGGTGCACTCCTCCACTTCACAGTTAATGCTTTATTGGCAGGATCACCTTAAAAAGAGATGATAAAACCTCTGTACACGTGGGTGTTGTCTACAGACCTCCGACAATTGGAGGATCTAGATAAAGATCTGGTCACAGATATCCAAAAGCTGGGAAAGAAGAGAGAGGTGCTGTTGCTGGGAGATTTCAATCTGCCAGATGTAGATTGGAAAGTTCCGTCTGCGGAATCAGAAAGAAGTAGAGAGATCGTGGATGCTTTTCAAAGTGCTCTGCTCAGACAAATGGTGACGGAACCCACGAGGAAGGGAGCGACGCTGGATCTGGTGCTCACAAATGGGGATAGTGTGTCAAATGTCCGAGTGGGTGCCCACCTGGGCGGCAGTGACCATCAAACGGTTTGGTTTGATATGACTGCTGAAGTGGAGGGCGGCCACTCAAAAATCAAAGTCCTGGATTTCAAGCGTGCTGACTTTAGTAAAATGGGGGAATATCTGAGGAAGGAGCTGATGGGATGGGAGGATGAACGAGAAGTGGAAGGACAGTGGTCCAAGCTGAAAGAAGCTATAAATAGGGCCACAAACCTTTATGTAAAGAGAGTAAATAAAAGCAAGAGAAAAAGGAAACCGATATGGTTCTCCAAACAAGTGGCTGAGAAAATAAAGGCTAAAGAGTTGGCGTTCCTAAAATACAGAAAGACTCAAGAAGAGAAACAAGGGGAGGAATGCCGGAGGAAACTGAAAGAAGCTAAGAGAGAGATACGTCTGGCGAAAGCGCGAGCAGAAGAACAAATGGCTAGAAATGTAAGGAGGGGTGACAAAACTTTCTTCAGGTATATTAGTGAAAGGAGGAAGACTAAAAAGGGAATTGTGAGACTGAAAGTTGCTGAGAACCGATATATAGATAACTAGTAAAAGAGGCCTGTTTCAGAGCAAATGAAACGGGCGCTAGCAAGGTTTTCATCGCCATCACCCCTCCCTCCCTCCCTGGCCAACCCCTTCGTTGTTCTGCCATTGCTCCGCCCCCGTCATGACGTTTGATGTGAGGGCGGGGCCCGGAGCGATTTCCCACCCCGCCTCCCTGCCTGCCAACCCCTTCATTGTTCTGTCATTGCTCTGCCCTCGAGGGCGGGGCCTGGAGTGATTTTGGTGGCTTCACCACCACGAACCTTCGAACCTTTTTGAAGGAAGTCAGGGCTTGGCTTCACTGACTTCAGTGTCCTCAGAACGTTGAGGGTGAGTTTTATTATAGTAGATGATGAATAAAAAGCTAATTTGCTAAATAGATACTTTTGTTCTGTTTTCACAGAAGAAAATCCTGGAGCTGGACCGCGATGGACTGGCAAAAGTACATGTGAGAATGAAGTAGATATAGCACCATTCACGGAAGAGAGTGTGTATGAACAACTTTAAAATCTAAAGGTGGACAAAGCAGTGGGACCGGATGGGATCCACCCCAGGATATTGAGGGAGCTCAGAGAGGTTCTGGCGGGTCCTCTTAAAGATTTGTTTAATAAATCCTTGGAGACGGAACAGGTTCCGTGGGATTGGAGAACGGTGGAGGTGGTCCCTCTTCACAAAAGTGGGGATAGGGAAGAAGCTGGAAACTACAGGCCGGTAAGCCTCACTTCGATTATTGGAAAAGTAATGGAAGCCATCCTGAAGGAAAGGATAGTGAATTTCCTGGAAGCAATAAGTTGCAAGATCCGAGACAACATGGTTTTACCAAAGGGAAATCGTGCCAAACGAATCTCATTGAATTCTTTGACTGGGTGACCGGAGAATTAAATCAAGGACGTGCTATGGACGTAATCTACTTAGATTTCAGCAAAGCTTTTGACACGGTTCCCCACAGGAGGCTCTTGAATAAACTAGAAGGGCTGAAGATAGGACCCGAAGTGGTGAACTGGTTGACGAGCAGACGCCAGAGGGTGGTGGTAAATGGAGTTCGCTCAGAGAAAGGTGAGTAGTGGAATGTCTCAGGGATCGGTGCTGGGGCCGATTCTATTCAATATATTTGTGAGTGATATTGCCGAAGGGTTAGAAGGTAAAGTTTGCCTTTTTGCGGATGACACTAAGATTTGCAACAGAGTGGACACCCCGGAGGGAGTGGAAAGCATGAAAAAAGATCTGCGGAAGCTAGAAGAATGGTCTAACGTTTGGCAATTAAACTTCAATGCGAAGAAATGCAAAGTGATGCACTTAAGGAGTAGAAATCCACGGGAGACGTATGTGTTAGGCGGGGAGAGTCTGATAGGTACGGTCGAGGAGAGGGATCTTGGGGTGATAGTATCTGAGGACCTGAAGGCGACGAAACAGTGTGACAAGGCGGTGGCCATAGCTAGAAGATTGCTAGGCTGTATAGAGAGAGGTGTGACCAGCAGAAGAAAAGAGGTTTTAATACCTCTGTATAAGATGTTGGTGAGGCCCCACCTGGAGTATTGTGTTCAGTTTTGGAGGCCGTATCTTGTGAAGGATGTGAAAAAAAATAGAAGGGGTGCAAAGAAAAGCTACAAGAATGGTATGGGATTTGCGTTACAAGACGAATGAGGAGAGACTTGCAGACCTGAACATGTATACCCTGGAGGAAAGGAGAAACAGGGGTGATATGATACAGACGTTCAAATATTTGAAAGATATTAATCTGCAAACGAACCTTTTCCGGAGAGGGGAAGGTGGTAGAACGAGAGGACATGAAATGAGATTGAAGGGGGGCAGACTCAAGAAAAATATCAGGAAGTATTTTTTCACGGAGAGAGTGGTGGATGCTTGGAATGCCCTCCCGCGGGAGGTGGTGGAGAGGAAAATGGTAACGGAATTCAAACATGCGTGGGATAAACATAAAGGAATCATCCTCGGAAGGAAGGGATCCCCAGAAGCTTAGCCGGCGGTGGGAGGCAGGGCTGGTGGTTGGGAGGTGGGGATAGATTGTAAGCTCTTTGAGCAGGGACCGTCCCTCTATGTTTAAATTGTACAGCGCTGCGTAACCCTAGTAGCACTTTAGAAATGTTAAGTAGTAGTAGTAGGGATAGTGCTGGGCAGACTTATACAGTCTGTGCCAGAGCCGGTGGTGGGAGGCGGGGTGGGTGGTTGGGAGGTGGGGATAGTGCTGGGCAGACTTATATGGTCTGTGCCCTGAAAAAGACAGGTACAAATCAAGGTAAGGTATACACAAAAAATGACACGTGAGTTTATCTTGTTGGGCAGACTGGGTGGACCGTGCGGGTCTTTTTCTGCCGTCATCTACTATGTTACTATGTAATACTATAAAAGGGCGCCAAGAATAACCAGAATACTGACATATATGCACACATATACAGCCACCGTGTTCCTCAGAACAAATACACATTACATATAGCTACTGTCTTAATCATTATTAATTGCTACTTTGCTTGTTAATAAGTCTTTTATTAAACACAAGTTGTATGTAAGTCACTTTGTAATCTCAAGTTATTTGTAAGCCACACTGAACCCGAGCATACTTGGGATAATGTGGGATATCAATATAAATAAATAAATGCCAATATTTCATCTACATGCTATTTTATAAAATGGTCACATGTAACTATACAAGCATATTTATACTGCTACGCTAATATTTTGTAAAGGAAAATAGGTACCTACATTCCTTCTAGAAAATGAACAATGGTAAACGAAGTTCACGCCAAAGAGAGGGATGTTACTGCTGCAACCTTGTTTTAGAAGTGGCGCGGCGGTATATTAAGCTTCTTAATAAACATAAACATCAGTGGTGTGACACAAGGATGGTTTCTTGGTCTAATTTTTTAAAAATATTTTTGTAAGCAATATTGTGGAAGGGCTAAGCAACCACATAGGTCTGGTAAGGTTTGCCTTGTTGTAGATAACATGAAAATCTGCAATGGGATAGACATCTTGATGGTGAATAGGGATCTAGTAAAGCTTGAAGAATGGTCTAGAATTTGACAGCTAAGATCATACATTTGGGCTGCAAAAACCTGAGGAAGAGGCACACTATAAGGTGCTTAAAAGAAAAGCTGGAGCAATTATAGAAAAGGTGACAGCAAAAGCCAGAAGGATACTTGGGTGCATTGAGAGAGGCAGGGCTGCCGAGAGCCAAAGCTGGGCCCAGGGCAAACAATCTTCAGGGCCCTGCCGTCCCCCCACCCCCGCTGCTGCTGCCCCTCGCTGCAGCAAACAAAAGAGACAAGTGCTCTGCTGGCTAAAGGTTGCCGCATCCTACCTCCTGTGAAGTAACTTCTTGTTTCCGCATAGGCAGGACACGGCAGGAAGAAGGACCTGTGGCCAGCAGAACAGTCTTTTGATTGCTGGCGTAGGGCTCTCCTTTGAGGTCGGGCCCGGGGAATCTTGCCCTCTCCTACTCCTCGGCAGCCCTAGGGAGAGGAATGGCTAACAGGAAAAAGGAGGTGATAGTACCTCTGTATAAGTCTCTGGTAGGACCCTACCAGAGTACTGTGCAGTTCTGGAGACTGCACCTTCAAAAAGATATAAACAGGATGGAGTTTGACCAGAGGGTGGCTACTAAAATGGTCAGTGGTCTTCGTCATAAAGCATATAGGACAAGAGAGAGGAGATATGATAGAGACGTTTAAATACCTGCATGGCATAAATGCACAGGAGGTGAGTCACTTTCAATTGAATGGAAGCTCTGGAATGAGAGACATAGGATGAAGGTGAAAGTGGGATAGATTCAGGAATAATCTAAGGAAATACTTTTTTACAGAAAAGGTGGTGGGTGTCCAGAGGTCTCTATTCTATCCTTATCCTTCTTGACTTATCTGCTGTTTTTGACACTGTTGACCACACTATACCTCTGGATACGCTGTCCTCGCTTGCATTCCAGGGCCCTGTTCTTTCCTGGTTCTCCTCTTACTTCTCACTTCGTTCTTTCAGTGTTCACTCTGGTGGATCCTCTTCAACTTCCATCCCACTTTCTGTTGGTGTGCCTCAGGGTTCTGTCCTTGGACCCCTCCTTTTCTCCATCTATACCTCTTCCTTTGGTACCCTGATTTCATCCCATGGCTTTCAATACCATCTTTACACTGATGACTCTCAGATCTATATCTCCACCCCTGAAATCTCAACCTCTATCCAAGACAAAATCTCAGGCTGTTTGTCTGACATTGCTGCTTGGATGTCCCAACGCCATCTAAAGCTAAACATGACCAAAACTGAACTTCTCATTTTTCCCCCTAAACCCACCTCCCCTCTTCCTTCTTTCTCTATCTCTGTTAATAGCTCTCACATCCTCCTTGTCTCCTCGGCTCATAACCTTGGAGTCATCTTTGATTCCTCTCTCTCCTTCTCTGCGCATATTCAACAGATCCCCAAAACCTGTCGTTTCTTTATCTACAACATTAGCAAAATTCGCCCCTTCCTTTCTGAATACGCCACCAGAACCCTTATCCAAACCCTTGTCACCTCTCGCTTAGACTATTGCAATTTACTTCTCACTGGTCTTCCACTCAACCATCTCTCTCCTCTCCAATCTGTCCAAAATTCTGTGGCACGACTTATTTTCCATCAGAATCGTTATACCCACACTAGCCCACTCCTCAAGTCACTTCACTGGCTCCCTGTCCGCTTCCGCATACAGTTTAAACTTCTTGTACTGACTTTTTAATGCATCCACTCTGCAGCCCCCCATTACCTCTCCACTCTCATCTCTCCCTACATTCCTCCCTGTGAACTCCGCTCACTGGACAAATCTCTCTTGTCATCCCCCTTCTCCTCCACTGCTAACTCCAGGCTTCGTTCCTTTTCTCTCGCGGCACCTTATGCCTGGAATAGACTTCCTGGACCTATACGTCTAGCTTCATCTCTACCTGTTTTCAAATCTATGCTGAAAACCCACCTTTTCACTATTGCTTTTAGCCACTACTCAATTGCCCTCCCCCTTGTCCCTTCCTTCCTTCTCACCTTTACTTCCCTTACCCGTAACTGTCTCGTCTGTCTGTATTATTTAGATTGTAAGCTCTTTTGAGCAGGGACTGTCTCTGTTTATGTCAGGTGTTCAGCGCTGCATGCGTCTGGTAGCGCTATACAAATGCTAATAATAGATGGTATGGAAGGGCAGCCTGGGTAGAACATATGGTCTTTAACTGCTATCACTTTCTATGTTTCAATCCAGTCAATTTTCAGCTGGAGACAACATAAGTTCCCCCATAAGACTATTGGGCCCTTCCCGACTCCGTCCCTCCCAATCACCCCCAATATGCCTCCCCCCTCATGAAGCTCCCCCAGGCTTACCTTAGTGCCCCTGGTGGTCTAGAGGGGTAGGCCAGACAGAAGCAGTCACCAATCACTTCTGCCCATGCCAGCTGTGGGTACAAAACAGTGGCTGCAACAGAGGTAGTCTCATGGTACTGAATATCGGCCATGACCCGCATAACTGTTGGTGCAGGGGCGTAGCTATGTAGGGCCACGGGGGCCTGGGCCCCCGTAGATTTGGGCCTGGACCCCCCTGCCGACGACCCTCTCGACCCCCCCCCCCCCCCCCCGCTGCCAACCCGTCGTCGCCTACCTTTGCTGGCGGGGGACCCCAACCGCCGCCAGCCGAGGTCCTTTCTTCCTTCGTTCTGTTTCTGAGTCTGACATCAACAGAACGAAGGAAGAAGGTTGACCCCTAGTGGTAGTATTGTGAGACTACCACTAGAGGTTGCGGCTCCCATTTTTCATCCAGATCCAGCATGGGCAGGAGCGACTGGGGTTCATTCTGCTTGGTCTAACCCTAGACCCCCAGGAAACACTAAGGTAGGCTCTAGGGGTTTAAGGGGAGTGAAGGGGGCTTCACAAAGAGGCATGTAGAGGGGGCTTGGGGGGGGGGCTTCTTCTCATGATGTCCTGAAGGGGGGGGGGGTGTCTGGAAGGACCCTATACTATTGTGGGGGGAGGGGGAGAGCAGAGGAATCTCATACCACTACTAGGAAGTTATGCACTTTTGTGCAGTCCTATGTGATCACTTAAGGGTAGATGATCAAAAATAGCTCTGAAACAGCACAGGGCGTTATTGGACATATGATCAGAGATAATTGCATGCAAATTTAAGCATGCAATTCTCTCTGATCACGGGGTAGAAGTGCGGGAGGATTGTGCCTGAGCATGTGCACTTGTTTGACAGGTTTGGGCTGTCAAAAACCCAGACCTGTCAAATACAGGGGCTGGAGGTCCATGGGACCACCAGACCCCAACTACCCCTGCCCTGAGCAAGGCGAAACGGAGGGCAGGAGGTCCGGTGAATCTCCGGTCCCCCCGACCCCCTTCCCCGACACAGGATCAAGGGAGGATGGCGATCTGGTGGGTCTCCAGCCCCCCTAACCTCCCCCCCAGCATTGTAAGAAGTCTCTTGTGGCCCAGTGGGTCACAGTCAATCCCCCCACCCTCCCCCACCTTGAGTTGGAGGAGGGAGGTGGCCACTTCCTTTGGCGTCACCTGCAAAATGGCGACGCCCCTGCCCAGTGTATCCTGGGATGTGCAAAATGGCGACGCCCCTGCCCAGTGTATCCTGGGATGTGCTGGGTGGGGCTTCATACCATATGAGGGAGTCCCAGAATACACTGGGCAGGGCTGGGCACCACCATTTTGCAAGCAGCGCCGAAGGAAGAGGAGGGAGACCACCTCCCTCCTCCAACTCAAGGTGGGGGGATTGACCGCGGCCCACTGGGCCACAAGGGACTTCTTACAATGCTGGGGGGGGGGTAGGGGGGCTGGAGACCCACCAGATCTCCATCCCCCCTGAACCTGTGTCGGGGAGGGGGTCGGGAGAACTCCAGCCCCCTGTCACTGGGGGGAGGGGGTTATTGGTCGAGTTGTCGGTTCCTGGGGGGGGGTTGCTGCATTGGGGGGAATGGGGGGCCTGCTAGCATGCAAATGCATGCTGAACAGGGCTCATCATTCCTCCCCAATGGTCTGCAAACCCTAACGTCAGCTCCAAGCTGGCATAGGGTTTGCCGCGGCCAGCCTGCCAGTCTTTGTTGCACTGGTCGCTGATCATTGGGGATGAATAGGTGTAGCATGGATTTGCATGCTATTTGCAGTCAGAGCTCACGAGTACATTTCACACGCTCGGGGGCTCTGATCATTGGGCGGTAGCAAATGCAGGCACTAGTTTGGCGCTAACAGCCTCTAGTGCCTGCGTTTGCTTCTGATCTTCGACCAGTTAGCTATGCACTGGCACTGAATAATGCTGACACCTGCATAACTCCTAGCTCCTTACTGACTCCACCGGCTTGCCCCTGTACTGCCTGGATTTGTCATGGCTGGATACAGATGATATTCAGTTGCACTGCCAGATTAAGTGCGGCTGAACATTGGCAGCCAGCCTGCTCAGCGTGCTTTAACTGAGCAGAAGCCTCTCTTGTCCAGTTAAACCTTGTTGAATATCAGGTCCTATATTTCTATGTGGGCTCTAGATAGGTACTTCATGGTGCCTAAAAATAAGCACCCCATTATAGAAATGCCCTCATAAGTGCCACTGCTTTACTCTTGCAGAGCCCCAAGTTTTGTTTTATTATTTGCAAAATGATTGCTTCTGCTGTTTGGCTGCCAAACACACATTTTTTTTCAGTGATTTTTATTTTTATTTTACAAAAGGTTCTGCATTAAATGCAAATTTTAAACACCCCAACTTGGACAGCCCTTTCCAACCTATAGACAACTGGACTTTGTATTTTTTGATTTGTGCTGTAGAGGAGTGTGGTAGCCGTGTTAGTCCACTCTTAAAGTTATCAATAGAAATCAAACACAATAAAACATGGAAAAGAAAATAAGATTATGCCCAATAAAAAAAAGGTATCATCTTATTTTCTTTCCATGTTTTATTTTGTTTGATTTCTATTGATAACCTTGATTTGTGCTGTAATTCACATTGAATTAAATTATATGTATTTATACAGTCCTGCATTCTTCTAGTAGTGCTTTAGAAGTGGCCTTTACTAGACACAAGCAAGAGAATATGGGACCTTGGAAAGTAAGATAATGGAGCTGAAAATGACTGATAGCTAGTATCCTTTGTTCATTGGCTACACAAGTGACAACTAGCATCCCCTATTCATGCCCTACATAAGAGACAGTGGCATTGCCTATTTATTTCCAGCCCAAGAGACAGCTGGTACTGTCATTCATTCTTGTATCCTGTTTGTGTTTCTTGCAGGTTTCCTGCGAGATCTCGCTATCTGACTTACAGCACCTCACTGAAATTCTTAAAAACCTAGACACTCCAAATCCTGAAACCATAATGGAGGTGAACTTAATTTCTGATGGTGACCCCATGACTCTACAGTTCCCCCAGGGACAGCGAGAATCTAACCAGTTGGACAGCACTGGCTTCCCTTTCACCTCCAGGCTAAAACGTCTGGTGCAGGTACTTAGGGTGGCCAGGTATCACCAGCACTGGGACACGGAGAATGGACTCTCTATGGATTCTGCTACCAAGGCTCAGGGCTCTAAGCTGTGGCCTAAAATACTGCTAGGCCTGGGTGTTTTGTTTATGGTTACTGTCATGGTCCTGTTATTTTTGTGGAATTATAAATGCATTGTGATTGATCGATTCTGTGAGCAAGGTGGGGAGGTGTTGACACCTGTCTTATTTGACGCCAAGGCTATAGAAAGATCCTAAATCTTATCCATTTCCTGGCATCTTAGGCTTCCAGAGCAGCACACTGTGATCAGGTTACAAATGTGAATGGTCCTGACAGTGTGTCAGCAAAATGTTCCATGATTCTCCACAAAACCCCCTAGGTGCCTAATTTCTTTGTAGAATACTAGCACAAATGGCCAAAAACGTGTATACATTAAATAGAGGCCACCGAATTTTGATTTTGGTTTGGATTCAGGTTCAAATTGTAGCTAAAAATGCCTGTGCATTTTCAGCTGAAACCCTAAACTCACTCACCCCTCATCCCACTTGAAGGCCCTTCTGAGGCCTACCTTAGGAAGCCCTGGTGGTTTAGTGGCCTCTTTGGAGGCAGGATGAACCCCATTCATTCCTGCTCTGTGCTGCTGCTCCGATACAATGGCTGCTGAAACTGCCCCAGGCGTTCCTGGCAGCCATTTTGCAACTGGAACCAGCATGGGCAGCAATTACCTTGGAACTTCCTAAGCTAGGCCCAAGGAGGGCATATGGGTGGTTTGGGCAAAGAAAGTGGGAGGCTGCTGCCAAAGTTGTAGGCTTGGGATTGGGGGGGGGGGGGGGGGGGGGGGTTAGGTGTAGATGAAGGAATGAGAGGAAGTGGGGAGGCAAGAGACATTTTGTTTAAGGTTTCAGTTTCTACTTAAACCGAGTGGCTAATTTTGTTCATAGATTAGATCCTAGGTTCATTCAGGCTCTAACATTAAGGCACAATTACTTACACAAGCCCTATAGCTGATTTAAGTGCCTACACCTAGATAGTACCAAATATATGCATAAACTATAGAATTCTAACTTATACACATACCTGCAGCTCTGCCCATGCTCTACCCAAACACTACCCATGCACACACCCACCAGCTGAAATTGACCAAATTTTGGGTTCAGCTTTGCCAACAAAACCGCCTAAAATTTGGATTCAGTCTTGTTTGCATTTCAACCAAAGATGCTGGTGTATTTTTGGCTAAAACCAAAACTATGCTGCACAACCCACAGGCCTCACTCCCTTTTCCTCCTGACACAAGCCTACTGTATCATTGGTGGTCTAGAGGGGGCAGTAGTGATCTGCAGTTGCCATGGGAGGTCCCAGCAGCCATTTTGGCAGTGGAGTGAACATGTATAAGAGCGACTGCGGATCGTAACTACCCCCCTCTAGACCACCAATGGAGTAACCCATATAAACCAAAAGTTATCATCTTCCTTTAAAGCTATTTTTCTATACTGTACCCGTTAATAGTGCCAGAATCTTTTTTTCAGAATGCTTTGTGATCATAAGCCTTTTTGTATGTATATCAGATGACCCATGGATGTTACAGTCAGCTGCACCAAGTTGGACCAAACTGAATCTTTGTTTGAGGTAACATGTCTTGTCCTGTCCCCCTGCTGTTTTCTGTTTGTAAACTGCATCAAACTGCATTATGTTTCTCTTTACCTGCCTATGATCACCTACCAATTTTGATGATAGCATGTGTGTTCCTAAAACACAAGTGGATCCCAGTCAGAGATTTATTGATAATTCTGAACTTTCCAAAATCCTCTTTTGTATACTCTGGCTATTGTGCTGGAAAAGTACCTTATAGAAGTTTGGTGATTTTCTGCTGATATGTTTCCACTATCAGCAAATCAAAATTTTGCATTCAAGAGAAGACCAACAGGCTGCTCAAATTTCCTTGGACAGCTTGGACTTAAGCCAAGTGCTGCAGATATTTGGGAGGCTAGAACTACTTCAGTTACCTCAAAAGTATTTCTCAGAACCTGCTCATCATTACTATCTTAAAAGTTATTACAGCATCATAAACAACTTTTCTTGATCAGAAAGTATGGAAGTTTTCTGCTATATCAAAAGCTATACAGTTTCAAAATGAACTGTAAGTCCTGCAGCAGCCTGTTTTTTGGCTGTGGGAGATCAATGTTATTGGTGCTACCTGTATGCATGTTTGTTAAAATTTAAAGAGAAAAGATACCATCCAGGATTCTGAGAGGAAAGTGGATCTCACAAGCTAGGCCCAGTTCTGCTGATTGACTGTTATGTACCTCAAGGTTGCCGATTTTAAGTTGCATTAACTTCTATCTGCACTTCGTATTTTGTCCTTCTTGTTGAAAGTATTTTGACATGAAAGATATACAATTTTTTTTCTGTTTTGTATTTTCACAGCTTTGTGTGTATTAGACACGGAATCACTGCCTCATATCTATTTCTATTTTTGTTTCTTTGATATGGGAGTGAAGGTTTCTGATGTCTGTGAATGATCCATATGGTTCTACTGTACACCACCTTGGGAGAATCTCTTCATAAAGGTGGTTAATAAATTCCAATAAAAATTTATACTTTTCATGATTGTGTATGTATTGAGATTTTTTTTCAGTAAACAAATTTAAAAACCACTAAGCCCAATACTTTACAGGACAGTCACCTTCTTTCAGTAACTGAGAGCCTGTAGTCCCAGAGGATTAATTTTAACACACCCAACACCTAAATTTTTGTATCTCTACTTAAACAATCAACATATACATCATGGTTACTTCAGTGACAATTCATTTCACAAGAGCCTCATAACTCTTGGCTGACCTGTCTTCTCACAGGTCTCAATCATATTTTAATCATTACTATTCAAAATATTTTTTAACAGTTACTTTATCTTAGTAATTAAAAAAAATGTCACCCACTTAGCTTTTTGATGCATGTAGTCCCAGAGGAGTCACAAATGAGCTTATAGTCACTGTGTCTAACTGGAACATTATTAATGGCATCATAGCAATGTGAACCAAAGTGACACAAAACTGTACCTTTTCAAGCATGGGAAGTCTGCCAATTCCAGAGAAATATTTAAAAATTTTACTTTTATGTCGATGTATAAATTTAGCTGATGAGGCCAACTGTGTAACACTGCACTTGTTTGTAGAAATTTCCAAGAAAGGTATTTGGTTTTTGCCTGTTTTATAAAGCAAGATTCAAATCAGATCATCATAAATGAGGTGAAGTAACAAGCACAGTTCCAAACAAACACCCCAATAAAGCAGTAATCAAAAATATATAATTATTTCTGGTGGTGGAGGCCTAAGGTTCTTTTCAAATGCATGTCACAATAGAATTCTGTAGGTGTAATCATCAATCTCACTTTTTTTTGAAAAGCAAAACAATTTTGGTATCCAGTGCAAATTCAAAAGACTTTTTTTTTGTTTGATTTCTATTGATAACCTTTTGGGAACAAAAAAGCCATTCCATATCATCATGCTGATCAATCCATAGACTGGTGGGTTGTGTCCATCTACCAGCAGGTGGAGATAGAGAGCAATCCTTTTGCCTCCCTATATGTGGTCATGTGCTGCCGGAAACTCCTCAGTATGTTCTCTATCTCAGCAGGTGGTGGTCACACACAGCAGCAGCTCTGGCTAGGTCTCCAAACCTAATTTTTAGGTTTTGTTGAGTACCTGGGGTTGAGGGCTCTTCTTGAGCAAGTGCAAACCTGGTGGCGCCAGGTCCCTCCTTTTCTCCCCCCTCCCGCTGGCTCCGTTAAAAAAAAAAAAAAAAAAATTTGGGACGTCCTTAAGGGCGTTTATTTCGACGTTTATTTAAACGTTTATTGCAGCTACTCACTGGGACACCAGGTCGTTACAGCTCGGAGCGAGAAGCAGGTAATTTTTACCTTTTATAGCGGGCAGGGGGTTCCCCGATTGATCTCCACGTGGCCTATGGCGTCGGAGGGCGAGGGCGCGAAGAATCGCTCCCCGGACCGCGTGTGCGCTTCTAGCGGGGATGCGGGGGTTTTAAAGTCTGATTCGCCCTTGTTGGGTGTCAGTTTGGAGGCCGGTCAGTGTCCCGGGTCTTCCTCCGGCGCGGCGGTTTTTCCCGCCATAAACGCCCATCCCCCGCTGCTCGCCTCCGCCATCTTGGCCGGCCACTCTGCTCGGACGGCTTCTTCTTGGGCCGCCCTTGAGCTGGGAGACGTTCATGCCATGGCCGCCCTTGATTTGGGCGACGGCAAAAAAGCGGCTAAAGTTAAGCGCCGTTCTTCCCGCGCGGCTCCTTCGCAGAGTGTCGCGCCGGACGCCATCTTGGATGCGCAGCATGTTTCTCCCCCGCTCTTGCGAGCGCCGGTTGAGGGTGCGTCTAGGGCTGTGGCCCAGGCTGCTGAAATACACAGTCTGGGGGGTTTCTCCCCCGAGTTTATTTTGCTGCTGCATCAGGCTTTCCTTATGCAAAACGCTGCCCCTTCTCCCTTGTCCGATAACGGGGTTGAGGCCCCTGGAAGTAAACGCCCTTGGGTGGAATCCCAGGCCTTAGAGGACGCTGTTTCCTCTGATGTAGATGAGGGCAGCGTATCTGAGTTCTCCCAACGGTCCTTTGAGGATTCCTTGGAGGAGACGGATGCCCGCTCGGATGGAGCGGATGACCCCTCTGCAGCGCGGATCTTTCGCTCAGAGGATTTGCCCAACCTGTTACTGCAGGCCATGAGCAGTTTGAAGATTTCCTCGCGAGAGGACGTCTCTCCCTCAGCCCCTGTTGGCTCTGCCATTATGCTGGGGACGAAGCGCCCGCCTAGAACCTTCCACGTGCATGATGCCATGCACACCTTAATTTCGGCTCAATGGGATGTCCCGGAAGCGAGCCTCAAAGTGGCTAGGGCTATGTCCCGCCTCTATCCTTTGCCTGAAAGTGAACGTGAGGCCTTTCTTTGGCCTACCGTGGATTCTTTAATCACTGCGGTGACTAAGAAGACGGCGTTGCCGGTGGAAGGTGGCACGGCCCTAAAGGACGCCCAAGACAGAAGATTGGAAGCGGCTTTAAGGTCGTCCTTCGAGGCGGCTGCCTTAAGTTTGCAGGCCTCAGTTTGCGGCTCCTATGTGGCCAGGGCGTGCCTGACGATGGTGCAGCGGGCTTCCCCCTCGGATCCTTCCTTGAGGGCTGACTGGCCGGCCCTGGAATCGGGCTTGGCTTATTTGGCAGACTTACTGTATGATGTCTTGAGAGCCTCGGCTAAAGGCATGGCTCAGACAGTCTCTGCGCGGCGCTGGCTTTGGCTGAAACATTGGTCTGTGGACCACGCCTCTAAGTCCCGCCTGGCTAAGTTGCCTTTTAAAGGCAAGCTGCTCTTTGGGGTCGAGCTGGATAAAATCGTGACCGATCTTGGCACGTCTAAGGGCAAGAGGTTACCAGAGGTCAGGGCTCGGGCCAGTGCTCGCCCCGGTATCTCCAGAGGACGGTTTCAAGAAGCCCGTCGGTACCGCCCGGGCAAGTCGGGCTCCTCTGCCCCCTCTTCCTTCAAAAGGAACTTCTCCCCAAGCAGCATTCCTTTCGCAGAGACCGCCGTCCCGGAGGTACGCCCTCCGGTCCTCCCCCAGGGTCTTGTACCCAATGACGGGGTCCTGGTCCATGGCCCAGTGCAGATTGGAGGACGCCTGTCCTCGTTTCTGGGCGAGTGGACCAAAGTAACTTCAGACGCTTGGGTGCTGGAAGTCATCAGAGACGGCTACAAGTTAGAGTTCTGCCGACTCTTAAGAGACGGGTTTGTACTCTCTCCCTGCAAGTCTCCGGTCAAAGCTGTGGCAGTGCAGCAGACCTTGGACAACCTGATCTGCCTGGGTGCGGTTGTTCCGGTGCCAGAAAATCAGACTGGCAAGGGACGTTACTCCATTTACTTTGTGGTACCAAAGAAAGGAGGTTCTGTCCGGCCTATCCTCGACCTCAAAGGGGTCAATCGGGC
Organism: Microcaecilia unicolor; assembly: GCF_901765095.1. NCBI lineage: Eukaryota > Metazoa > Chordata > Amphibia > Gymnophiona > Siphonopidae > Microcaecilia > Microcaecilia unicolor. The sequence continues at coordinate 217,780,518 of NC_044036.1, forward strand.
CTTGAAAGTGCGGCACTTTCGCATGGAGACTCTCCGCTCTGTTATAGCGGCAGTGAAGGCAGGAGAGTTCTTGGCTTCCTTGGACATCAAGGAAGCGTACCTGCATATTCCCATCTGGCCTCCTCATCAACGCTTTCTGCGTTTTGCAGTCCTGGGCTGACACTTCCAGTTCAGAGCCCTCCCTTTCGGGTTGGCTACTGCTCCGCGGACCTTCTCCAAAGTAATGGTGGTCATCGCGGCCTTCCTGCGAAAGGAAGGAGTACAAGTCCATCCTTATCTGGACGACTGGTTGATCCGAGCCCCCTCTTATGCAGAGTGCGGCAAAGCTGTGGACCGGGGTGGTTGCTCTTTTGAGCTCCCTGGGGTGGATCATCAACTGGGAGAAGAGCCAGCTGCGCCCGACTCAGTCCCTGGAGTATCTGGGAGTTCGATTCGACACCCAAGTGGGCAGAGTGTTCCTGCCAGACAATCGGATTGTCAAGCTTCAGGCTCAGGTGGACCAGTTCCTAGTAGCCTCTCCTCTTCGGGCTTGGGACTATGTGCAGCTGTTGGGCTCTATGACGGCCACGATGGAAGTAGTGCCCTGGGCCAGGGCTCATATGAGACCACTACAACACTCTCTGCTGCAGCGCTGGACTCCGATGTCGGAGGATTATGCTGTGCGCCTTCCCTTGGACCCAGCAGTGCGCAAGGCGCTGAGCTGGTGGATGCAGACAGACAAGTTGTCTGCAGGAATGCCTCTGGTGACCCCGGAGTGGATTGTCGTCACGACGGACGCCTCTTTGTCGGGCTGGGGAGCCCACTGCTTGGGAAGGACAGCGCAGGGGCTCTGGTCTCCTGCAGAGGCAAAGTGGTCTATCAACCTCCTGGAACTCAGAGCCATTCGGTTGGCGCTTTTGGAGTTCATCCCGGTACTGGCGTTTAAGCCAGTACGGGTCCTGTCGGACAATGCCACGGCTGTGGCCTATGTCAACCGCCAGGGAGGTACCAAGAGCGCCCCTCTAGCCAAGGAGGCCATGAATCTATGCCAGTGGGCGGAAGCGAACCTGGAACAGCTGTCAGCGGCCCACATTGCTGGAGTCATGAATGTCAAGGCGGACTTTCTCAGTCGCCATACCTTGGAGCCCGGAGAGTGGCAGCTATCTGCTCAGGCGTTCTTGGACATCACGAAGCGCTGGGGCCAGCCGAGCCTAGATCTGATGGCGTCATCGGCCAATTGCCGCGCTTTTTCAGCAGAGGACGGGACCCTCGATCCCTGGGAGTAGATGCTCTTCTCCAACAGTGGCCGACACAAGAGCTTCTCTGTGTTCCCGCCCTGGCCCATGTTGGGCAGGGTGCTAGACCGGGTGGCAAAGCATCCGGGCCGGATAATCCTGGTGGGTCCGGACTGGCCCAGACGTCCATGGTATGCGGACTTGATCAGGCTCTCGATCCTCTGCGGCTGCCAGTGGAGCAGGGCCTGTTACATCAGGGTCCCATGGTGATGGAGGATCCCTCCCCCTTTGGTCTTACGGCCTGGCTATTGAGCGGCAGTGTCTGAGAAAGAAGGGCTTCTCAGACAAGGTCATCGCCACTATGCTGAGAGCGAGGAAGCGCTCTACTTCTACTGCTTACACCAGGGTTTGGCGTATCTTTGCAGCGTGGTGTGAAGCAGGCTCACTTTCTCCCTTCACTGCTCCAATTTCTTCAGTGTTGGCGTTCCTGCAAGAAGGTCTGGAGAAAGGCCTGTCGCTCAGTTCCCTTAAAGTCCAGGTAGCGGCTCTGACTTGCTTCAGGGGCCGCCTGAAGGGTGTTTCCCTGGCTTCACAGCCAGATGTGGTGCGCTTTCTCAAGGGAGTTAATCACCTGCGCCCTCCTCTGCACTCAGTGGTGCCTGCGTGGAATCTCAACCTGGTGCTAAGAGCATTGCAGAAGCCGCCTTTTGAACCCTTGTCGAGGGCATCTCTGAAAGACCTGACGTTGAAAGCAGTCTTTTTGGTGGCTATCACTTCAGCCAGAAGAGTTTCCGAGCTCCAGGCGCTCTCATGTAGAGAGCCTTTTCTGCAGTTCACTGAGGCAGGAGTGACTATTCGCACAGTGCCTTCCTTCCTGCCCAAGATTGTTTCTCGTTTCCATGTGAATCAACAGCTCTGTCTCCCTTCCTTTCGTAGGGAGGACTACCCAGAGGAATACTCTGCTCTCAAATATCTGGATGTGAGACGTGTCATCATCAGATACTTGGAAGTGACCAATGATTTCTGGAAATCGGATCATCTGTTTGTCGTGTTTGCAGGTCCTCGTAAGGGTCTGGAGGCTGCTAAGCCTACAGTGGCAAGATGGGTCAAGGAAGCCATTGCAGCGGCTTATGTGGCCGCGGGGAAGGTGCCGCCTATCCAGCTGAAGGCTCACTCCACTAGAGCTCAGGCGGCCTCGATGGCAGAGGCCGGGTCCGTCTCCTTGGAAGAGATTTGCAAGGCGGCAACTTGGGCTTCGGCCCATACCTTCTCCAGGCATTACCGCTTGACTGTGGCTGCTCAGGCGGAGGCCCGGTTTGGAGCTTCAGTGTTGCGGTCACGGATTTCTATGTCCCGCCCTGGGTGAGTACTGCTTCGGTACATCCCACCAGTCTATGGATTGATCAGCATGATGATATGGAAGGTAAAATTATGTATCATACCTGATAATTTTCTTTCCATTAATCATAGCTGATCAATCCATAGCCCCTCCCAGATATCTGTACTGTTTATATTCTGGTTGCATTTCAGGTTCAAGTTTAGTCTTCAGTTCCTGTTCAGGAGGACTTCGTGTTCAAGTTTTTCAATGAATTCTTCAAGAGTTGAGACGAATTTGTGTTACAGTGAGCTGCTGCATTCCTCTCCCCTCCGTTTTACGGGGCTGGATTGAGACTTAAATTCTGCCGGCGCTCCCTCCCGCTTTGTGCGGCAGTAGGGCAGTTTTGTACCCCTCCCGCTTCGGCGGTGTTAGGGTCAGTCAGCTCCTCCCGCGGTTGCAGGATAAGCCAGATCCCCCCCCGCATCGGCGGGTGTGGTGTCCCTCCCCCGCTCCGCGGGGATGAGCTGGACAGATTCCCCTCCCCCACTTGTGTGGGGATGAGCTGGGTTAATTCCCCTCCCCCGTTTCGGCGGTGGTGAGCTGGGCAGAGTGTCCCTTCGTGGGTGTAATTCTCTAAGTGCTGAGTCCTGCGGATGGAGCTTGGATATCGACATACTGAGGAGTTTCCGGCAGCACATGACCACATATAGGGAGGCAAAAGGATTGCTCTCTATCTCCACCTGCTGGTAGATGGACACAACCCACCAGTCTATGGATTGATCAGCTATGATTAATGGAAAGAAAATTATCAGGTATGATACATAATTTTACCTTGATTACTTAACTGAATAGATGTTCTTTTTGTTTGATTGGAGCGTTCTTTTGGAACTGTGTTATATAAAGGCAGCATAGCTGCCTATGTGCCTTTAAAAAATAAGCTCCTACAGTGACCCCCCCCCCCCCCAAGAGCCCACAAATTCTCATGCACAAGTTAAGACTGTTCCAAAGAAAGTCTAAATATATGTATGTGTGTGCATTCTCTTTGTGTGCACACATTAAATATGGGTATACATTGCAATTCCATCCCTGTTTCACACAAATCTACAATCCCAGGAATGCCATTGCATAGATCACATAAAAGCAGACTAAAGTGAATTTTCAAAGCACTTAGACTTACAAAGTTACATAGAGGAGCATTTTCAATATTATGTCTTAAGTTAGACTTCGGATGTTTTGCACAAAACATCCAAAATCAAACTAGGAAAGTAGGTCATTTTTGAAAAAAGGAAAACTTTTTTTTTTTTTTTCTTCAAAAATACCATTTTGCACAAGATTTTGTGCTTTGTACATTTTTTTTTTTTGGGGGGGGGACGGGGGGGGGGGGGGGACGACACCATTTTCGAAAAAAAAACGTCCAAATGAAAAACAGAGAAAATCAAGCGATTGGGATATAGGAGAGCCAGCATTTTTGCTAGACTGGTACCCCAGACTTCCCAGGAGAGCAATGAGGCACCCCTAGGGGGCACTGCAGTGGACTTAAAAAAAATGCTCCCAGGCACACATCTCACCATTGCTCCCTTATGTTGTCTGCTGAGCTCCACAAAACACACCCAATACCCACTACTCCCAACTGTACACCAGTACACTGGCCCTTATGGGTGAAAGGGGCACCTATATAGTAACATAGTAAATGACGGCAGAAAAAGACCTGCATGGTCCATCCAGTCTGCCCAACAAGATAAACTCATATGTGCTACTTTTTGTGTATACCTTACCTTGATTTGTACCTGTCCTTTTCAGGGCACAGACCGTGTAAGTCTGTCCAGCACTATCCCCACCTCCCAACCACCAGCCCCGCCTCCCACCACCGTCTCTGGCACAGACCGTATACAGACTGTATAAGTCTGCCCGGCACTATCCCCACCTCCCGCCACCGGCTCTGCCACCCAATCTTGGCTAAGCTCCTTAGGATCCCAGGCACACATATGTGGGTACAGTGGGTTTCTGGTGAGTTTTGGAGGGCTCACAGTTTCCACTACAAGTGTAACAGGTAGGAGGAGGTATGGGCCTGGGTCCACCTCTCTGCAGTGCACGGCACCCACCACTAGACTACTCCAGGGACCTGCATGCTGCTCTAATGGACCTGAGTATAACATCTGACTGGCATAGAGCCTGGTACGTATTGTTTTTAATCACACTTTTGGGAGGTGGGAGGAGTTCAGTGACCACTAGAGGAGTAAGGGGAGGTCATCCGTGTTTCCAGTGGTCATCTGATCATTTAGGGCACCTTTTTGGGCCTTTTTCTTTATAAAAACTGGTCTAGCTCAAAATGTCTGTCCCACACTTTCTTAAACTCTGACACAGTCCTCCTCTCCATGACCTCCACATGGAGGCCATTCCACGCATCCACCATTCTTTCCATGAAATAGTATTTCCTTAGATTCTTCCTAAGCCTTCCTAAGCCTATTTCGTCTTAACTTCATTCCGTGTCCTATTATTCCATTTCCTTCAGTTAGAAAAGGCTCACCTCTTGTGCATTAGCGCCACTGAGGTATTTAAAACGTCTCTATCATATCTCCTCTCTCTTGCCTCTCTTCCAGCGTATACATGTTGAGGTCCATGAGCCTCTCCCCATATGTTTTATGACAGAGACAGTTTACCAATTTGGTAGCCACCATCTGGACCAAGTCCGTCTTGTTTATATCCTTCCATAGGTGAGGTCTCCAGAATTACATGCAGTATTCCAAATTGGGCCTCACCAGAGACTTATACAAGAGCACTATTGCCTTTTTTTCCCTGCTGGTCATCTCTCTCCTTATGCACCCAAGCATCCTTCTGGTTTTGACTGTCGCCTTTTCTACCTGCTTGGCTACCTTAAGGTCTTTGGATACAACCACCCTCAAGTCCCGCTCTTCTTCTGTACACAGAAGCACCTCTTACCATGCTCTCACCTCTTACCCCCAATACTGTACCATTCCCTTGGACTATTGTAACCCAAGTGCATGACCCTACATTTCTTTTTTTTTTTTTAATTATTATTTTATTGAATTTTCCTTACATTTATGTAAAAAGCATAAATTGGAATTAAAGAAATATACATTCTATTTGAAATAATCAGGCAAAATGTCAATTATATTAGTCCACATTGAATGATCCAAGAACTAGGTACTTAAAGTTAACAAGGCTGAAACAGTATTTCTATCTCAGCCTATTTGCAGCAGGAAGGACAAGAATCCAAATCGGGGCAGCCGATATAGCATACAATTCAAAGTTAACAACACATTACTCATTCCATTCACACCCTCCGTGGTTGCTACCCTACTACAGAGTTGGTATCATCCGCGAAAAGACAAACCATACCAGACAGCCCTTCCACAATATCATTCACAAAGATGTTAAAAGGGCTGGCACATTGTCTTCTGACTGTCTTTGCAGTCATTGGCTGACTTCCCACTACCTTGGAATATGGGTCCTCTCAAGTATTTAGGGGTGTATAGCGAATGCTACATACCTGTAGAAGGTATTCCCCGAGGACAGCAGGCTGATTGTTCTCACTGATGGGTGACGTCCACGGCAGCCCCTCCAATCGGAACACTTTCTAGCAAAGTCCTTTGCTAGTCCTCGCGCGCTGATGCGCACCGCGCATGAGCGGCCGTCTTCCCGCCCGAACCGGCTCGTGCCGGCCAGTCTCATATGTAGCAAGACAAAGAGAAGGGAAGACACAACTCCAAAGGGGAGGCGGGCGGGTTTGTGAGAACAATCAGCCTGCTGTCCTCGGAGAATACCTTCTACAGGTATGTAGCATTCGCTTTCTCCGAGGACAAGCAAGCTGCTTGTTCTCACTGATGGGGTATCCCTAGCCCCCAGGCTCACTCAAAACAACAACCATGGTCAATTGGGCCTCGCAACGGCGAGGACATAACTGAGACTGACCTAAAAAATTTACCAACTAACTGAGAGTGCAGCCTGGAACAGAACAAACATGGGCCTAGGGGGGTGGAGTTGGATTCTAAACCCCGAACAGATTCTGAAGCACTGACTGCCCGAACCGACTGTCGCGTCGGGTATCCTGCTGCAGGCAGTAATGAGATGTGAATGTGTGGACAGATGACCACGTCGCAGCTTTGCAAATCTCTTCAATAGTGGCTGACTTCAAGTGGGCTACCGATGCTGCCATGGCTCTAACATTATGAGCCGTGACATGACCCTCAAGAGCCAGCCCAGCCTGGGCGTAAGTGAAGGAAATGCAATCTGCTAGCCAATTGGATATGGTGCGTTTTCCCACAGCCACTCCCCTCCTGTTGGGATCAAAAGAAACAAACAATTGGGCGGACTGTCTGTTGGGCTGTGTCCGCTCCAGATAGAAGGCCAATGCTCTCTTGCAGTCCAATGTGTGCAGCTGACGTTCAGCAGGGCAGGAATGAGGACGGGGAAAGAATGTTGGCAAGACAATTGACTGGTTCAGATGGAACTCCGACACAACCTTTGGCAAGAACTTAGGGTGAGTGCGGAGGACTACTCTGTTATGATGAAATTTGGTGTAAGGGGCCTGGGCTACCAGGGCCTGAAGCTCACTGACTCTATGAGCTGAAGTAACTGCCACCAAGAAAATGACCTTCCAGGTCAAGTACTTCAGATGGCAGGAATTCAGTGGCTCAAAAGGAGGTTTCCTCAGCTGGGTGAGAACGACATTGAGATCCCATGACACTGTAGGAGGCTTGACAGGGGGCTTTGACAAAAGCAAACCTCTCATGAAGCGAACAACTAAAGGCTGTCCTGAGATCGGCTTACCTTCCACACGGTAATGGTATGCACTGATTGCACTAAGGTGAACCCTTACAGAGTTGGTCTTGAGACCAGACTCAGACAAGTGCAGAAGGTATTCGAGCAGGGTCTGTGTAGGACAAGAGCGAGGATCTAGGGCCTTTCTGTCACACCAGACGGCAAACCTCCTCCACAGAAAGAAGTAACTCCTCTTAGTGGAATCTTTCCTGGAAGCAAGCAAGATGCGGGAGACACCCTCTGACAGACCCCTAAAGTCTACGCTCTTAACATCCAGGCCGTGAGAGCCAGGGACCGAAGGTTGGGATGCAGAAGCGCCCCTTCGTCCTGTGTGATGAGGGTCGGAAAACACTCCAATCTCCACGGTTCTTCAGAGGACAACTCCAGAAGAAGAGGGAACCAGATCTGACGCGGCCAAAAAGGAGCAATCAGAATCATGGTGCCTCGGTCTTGCTTGAGTTTCAACAAAGTCTTCCCCACCAGAGGTATGGGAGGATAAGCATACAGCAGACCCTCCCCCCAATCCAGGAGGAAGGCATCCGATGCCAGTCTGCCGTGGGCCTGAAGCCTGGAACAGAACTGAAGGCCTTTGTGGTTGGCTCGAGATGTGAAGAGATCTACCAAGGGGGTGCCCCACACCTGGAAGATCTGTCGCACTACACGGGAATTGAGCGACCACTCGTGAGGTTGCATAATCCTGCTCAACCTGTCGGCCAGACTGTTGTTTACGCCTGCCAGATATGTGGCTTGGAGCACCATGCCGTGACGGCGAGCCCAGAGCCACATGCTGACGGCTTCCTGACACAGGGGGCGAGATCCGGTGCCCCCCTGCTTGTTGATGTAATACATGGCAACCTGGTTGTCTGTCTGAATTTGGATAATTTTGGTGGGACAGCCGATCTCTGAAAGCCTTCAGAGCGTTCCAGATCGCTCGTAACTCCAGAAGATTGATCTGCAGATCGCGTTCCTGGAGGGACCAGCTTCCTTGGGTGTGAAGCCCATCGACATGAGCTCCCCACCCCAGGAGAGACGCATCCGTGGTCAGCACTTTTTGTGGCTGAGGAATTTGGAAAGGACGTCCCAGAGTCAAATTGGACCAAATCGTCCACCAATACAGGGATTTGAGAAAACTCGTGGACAGGTGGATCACATCTTCTAGATCCCCAGCAGCCTGAAACCACTGGGAAGCTAGGGTCCATTGAGCAGATCTCATGTGAAGGCGGGCCATGGGAGTCACATGAACTGTGGAGGCCATGTGGCCCAGCAATCTCAACATCTGCCGAGCTGTGATCTGCTGGGACGCTCGCACCCGCGAGACGAGGGACAACAAGTTGTTGGCTTTCGACTCTGGGAGATAGGAGCGAGCCGTCCGAGAATCCAGCAGAGCTCCTACGAATTCGAGTTTCTGCACTGGGAGAAGATGGGACTTTGGATAATTTATCACAAACCCCAGTAGCTCCAGGAGGCGAATAGTCATCTGCATGGACTGCAGGGCTCCTGCCTCAGATGTGTTCTTCACCAGCCAATCGTCGAGATATGGGAACACGTGTACCCCCAGTCTGCGAAGTGCCGCTGCTACTACAGCCAAGCACTTGGTGAACACTCTGGGCGCAGAGGCGAGCCCAAAGGGTACCACACAGTACTGGAAGTGACGTGTGCCCAGCTGAAATCGCAGATACTGTCTGTGAGCTGGCAGTATCGGGATGTGCGTGTAGGCATCCTTCAAGTCCAGAGAGCATAGCCAATCGTTTTCCTGAATCATGGGGAGAAGGGTGCCCAGGGAAAGCATCCTGAACTTTTCTTTGACCAGATATTTGTTCAGGGCCCTTAGGTCTAGGATGGGACGCATCCCCCCTGTTTTCTTTTCCACAAGGAAGTACCTGGAATAGAATCCCAGCCCTTCTTGCCCGGATGGCACGGGCTCGACCGCATTGGCGCTGAGAAGGGCGGAGAGTTCCTCTGCAAGTACCTGCTTGTGCTGGAAGCTGTAAGATTGAGCTCCCGGTGGACAATTTGGAGGTTTTGAGGCCAAATTGAGGGTGTATCCTTGCCGGACTATTTTGAGAACCCACTGATCGGAGGTTATGAGAGGCCACTTTAGGTGAAAAGCTTTCAACCTCCCTCCGACTAGCAGGTCGCCCGGCACTGACACTTGGATGTCGGCTATGCTCTGCTGGAGCCAGTCAAAAGCTCGTCCCTTGCTTTTGCTGGGGAGCCGAGGGGCCTTGCTGAGGCGCACGCTGCTGACGAGAGCGAGCGCGCTGGGGCTTAGCCTGGGCCGCAGACTGTCGAGAAGGAGGATTGTACCTACGCTTGCCAGAAGAGTAGGGAACAGTCTTCCTTCCCCCAAAAAATCTTCTACCTGTAGAGGTAGAGGCTGAAGGCTGCCGGCGGGAGAACTTGTCGAAAGCGGTGTCCCGCTGGTGGAGCTGCTCTACCACCTGCTCGACTTTCTCTCCAAAAATATTATCCGCACGGCAAGGCGAGTCCGCAATCTGCTGCTGGATTCTATTCTCCAGGTGGGAGGCACGCAGCCATGAGAGTCTGCGCATCACCACACCTTGAGCAGCGGCCCTGGACGCAACATCAAAGGTGTCGTACACACCTCTGGCCAGGAATTTTCTGCACGCCTTCAGCTGCCTGACCACCTCCTGAAAAGGCTTGGCTTGCTCAGGGGGGAGCTTGTCCACCAAGCCCGCCAACTGCCGCACATTGTTCCGCATGTATATGCTCGTGTAGAGCTGGTAGGACTGAATTTTGGCCACGAGCATAGAAGAATGGTAGGCCTTCCTCCCAAAGGAGTCCAAGGTTCTAGAGTCCTTGCCCGGGGGCGCCGAAGCATGCTCCCTAGAACTCTTGGCCTTCTTTAGGGCCAAATCCACAACTCCAGAGTCGTGAGGCAACTGAGTGCACATCAGCTCTGGGTCCCCATGGATCCGGTACTGGGACTCGATCTTCTTGGGAATGTGGGGATAACTTAATGGCTTGGTCCAGTTCGCCAGCAATGTCTTTTTGAGGACATGATGCATGGGTACTGTGGACGCTTCCTTAGGTGGAGAAGGATAGTCCAGGAGCTCAAACATTTCAGCCCTGAGCTCGTCCTCCACAACCACCGGGAAGGGGATGGCTGTAGACATCTCCCGGACAAAGGAAGCGAAAGACAGACTCTCGGGAGGAGAAAGCTGCCTTTCAGGAGAGGGAGTGGGATCAGAAGGAAGACCCTCAGACTCCTCGTCAGAGAAATATCTGATGTCCTCTTCCTCTTCCCACGAGGCCTCACCATCGGTGTCAGACACAAGTTCACGGACCTGTGTCTGCAGCCGTGCCCGGCTCGACTCCGTGGAACCACGGCCAAGGTGGGAGCGTCGAGATGTAGACTCCCTCGCCCGCACCGGCGAAGCTCCCTCCGCCGACGTAGTCGAGGAGCCTTCCTGGGAGGCTACCGCAGTCGGTACCGCAAGCGGCACCGATGTCGGAGACCTCACCCCGGGCAATGGGCCAGCCAGCGCCTCGCTCGACGGTACTGGTGGCGCAAGCACCCCCGGTACCGGAGGGGTAGGGCGCAACAGCTCTTCCAGGATCTCTGGGAGAACGGCCCGGAGACTCTCGTGCAGAGCGGCTGTGGAAAAAGACATGGAAGCCGATGCAGGTGTCGATGTCAGAATCTGTTCCGGGCGTGGAGGCTGTTCCGGGCTGTCCAAAGGGGAGCACACCGACACCTCTTGAACAGAGGGCGAGCGGTCCTCTCGGTCCCGATGCCTACTGGGTGCCGACTCCCTCGGCGACCCAGAGCTCTCGGTGCCGACACGGGAAGGGGACCGGTGACGATGCTTCTTTGACTTCTTGGGACGAAGCATGTCACCGGAGCTTCCCAGCACCGACGAGGAGGACGTAGAATCCAGCCGTCGCTTCCTCGGGGCCGAGGCCGAAGGAGGTCGGGGGGGCTGTACCGCAGGAGCCCTCACGGTAGGGGGAGACCCACCCGAAGGCTCACCGCCACCAGCAGGGGAATGGACAGCCCTCACCTGCACTCCAGACGAAGCACCACCGTCCGACGACATCAGACGAGGAGGTCTCGGTACCACCGACGCCGACGCAGCCCTCCGATGTCTCGGCCCCGATGCAGAGGGCCGATGCACTCGATGTAATCGGGGGCGAGGATGAAGGTCCGGGCGCCGACGACGTCGAAGCAGTCGATACTCCCAGTGCCGATGCCGACGAAGAGCCCGAGAACAAAACGTTCCACTGGGCCAATCTCGCTACCTGAGTCCGCTTTTGCAAAAGAGAACACAGACTACAGGCCTGCGGGCGTTGCCCAGCCCCCAGACACTGAAGACACGACGCGTGCCTGTCAGTGAGCGAGATTACCCGGGCGCACTGGGTGCACTTCTTGAAGCCGCTGGAAGACTTCGATGTCATGGGCGGAAAAATCGCGCCAGCGAGATCAAAACTCGAAATGGCGAAAATGGCACCACAAAAAAAGGGAGAAGAAAAACTTCAAACCGAGGCCTAAATAGGGCCTACCCCGACGACGAAAGAAAACTTACCGGGGCAAAACTAGAAATACGGGAAGGGGAGCAGACCGAAAAGGTCTCCTTCCGACACTTTTTTTTTTTTGAAGCGAAGTCCAAAAACGACGCGCGAGGTCAACTTTCGGGGCGCGAACAGCGAAACACGACCGTACCGAGTGCGGACAAAAGAAGACTGGCCGGCACGAGCCGGTTCGGGAGGGAAGACGGCCGCGCATGCGCGGTGCGCATCGGCGCGCGAGGACTAGCAAAGGACTTTGCTAGAAAGTGTTCCGATTGGAGGGGCTGCCGTGGACGTCACCCATCAGTGAGAACAAGCAGCCTGCTTGTCCTCGGAGAACTGCATCTAGACTTTGCAGTTATATATATATATATATATATATATATATATATGAGAGGGTGGATGCTATCCAGGCACTATATAATAGGCGGAAGAATCTTCCTATCTCTTTTCTGGGCCGAGCGGCTTTGGTAAAAATGGTCCTTCTACCCATATTACTTTACCCCCTCCAAATGATGCCCCTCTGGGTTACTAGAAAGGATGAGGGGTGTACAGGGGGCTGTAACCTCATTTATTTTGTTAGCTCACAGAGCACGTATAGGTTATTCCAAACTTCAGCATGGCAAGGAGCAGGGGCGGGTTAACTTTCCCGATTTCTGACTCTACAATGTGGAGGGGCTTTGCTTCTCCCTATTCCATCTATAATGCTATCTATCCCAGAGATGCGGGAACCACTTTATCGCTCTTGTTGAGGCTGTTACGTAGGGTTTGGGAATGGTGGTGCTTGAGACTGGGGGGGGGGGGGCCTTGGGAGCATCCCCATTTCTGGAATTGGTGCAGAACCCTAACTTCCTTGCTGGTCAATGCTGCTCGCTCTGGGACTTATGGCACAGGAGGGGTTGTAGATATATGGGTCAGCTCATATGTGGCTGGAGGAGGTATTCCTTCTTTTCAGGACTGCCAAATAAAGTGGCACATAGCCACTTAATTATTTTTCTCTTACCTCCAACTCCAACACTACCTTTCTTCTTTGTGGAGCTTGGGGAAACAATATCCCACTTTTATCCAGCTGAGGAGTGGGATTATGGGTCTCTACTCCTGGGCTCTGACTCTACTTTGCTTGCCCAGGGTCTTTTGGATCATCAACAGTACAAACTTAGTGCTGGTCCTGGCACGCAAGACTATCCTTCAACACTGGGTGGGGAAAGACCCTCCATCCATCACTGAGTGGAATGCCAGCTTGTTCCTGATGGCCTCTTGGGAATTAATGTGACTATCACATCCTAGGAGGGAGAGCCTGGTATCATATGTCAACCTGGGAGAATCTAGTGAACATGGAGTAGGGGAGAGGGTAGGAGTTTAACAAATAAAATGTAAATGGGACATGTGTGATACTTGCTTCTCTATTTGGTCTATTGTTGACATTCATGTTCAGTTACCTGATGTTCTTACACTTATGTAGTTTTCTGTGTACCATTCTTTAAAAAAAGATTTTCAAAAAAAAGGGGGGGGGGGGGCCAGCACAAGGACCGATCCCTGGTTCGAAAATATCGATTTGTGTATAGATGGTATCATACTCCACAGCGATTATTTCATATGTATCATTTAAGTACGGCCTTATGTTGGAGACAGTGTGTGAACCTAGGAGATATGTATCACATGTGGTGGTTGTGTCCTGCGGTGCAGAAATATTGGCAGGACATTGTCTCCATGGCACAGGAGGTACTGGGGATGCCATATCCTATGCAGGCAGAACATTGCTTATTGCACCATAGACCCTTTGGTATAAAAATTGAACATCACAGTTGGGCTATTCAGTTATTTACAGCAGCCCGATTGGCTCTGGCCACTGCGTGGAAAAAAGCAGCGCTTCCATCCACCTCTATCTACCTTAAGAAATTAGAGTATCTACATCTTAAGGCAGAATTGACGACCATCAAGAATGGACAATTGAACTCCTTTCATAAGATTTTGGATAAATGTAGGACATTGCGTTTGAGAAGATCTCCTGTAGGGGAAGCGGGAGCCCCTACTGAAGGCTAAGACTCTAATATTCAGTATGTGTTGAGGAGGAAAGGGGGAACTATCGTACATTATGGGGCTGAAATCGAGAGGGAAAGGGGATGGGAGGGTTGGGTTTGGGGAATGGTTGGCATGTTGAATTATGATGTTGAATGCTGATTGAATTTCTTCAATAAAGTTATAAACTAGAAGAAAAAAAAAGAAAGAAAGAAAGAAAATACCAATTTGGACATTTTTATGAGAAAAACATCTAAATGCTGCTTTATGCCACTTGTTAGATGGTTTTCTCTTTTAAAAATGAGCACAATAGAGGGGCATAATCGAATGTCGCTGGCGAAATAGATCGCCGGCGGCGCTACAGCTGGCTGGAACCATATTATCGAAAAAGATGGCCGGCCATCTTTTTTCGATAATACGGTTTAGCCCGGCCAAATGCCAGAGTTCGCCGGGTTTGAGATGGCCAGTTTTGTTTTTCAGTGATAATGGAAAAAAATGCCGGCGATCTCCAACCCGGCGACATCCAAAGCATTTGGTCATGGGAGGAGCCAGCATTTGTAGTGCACTGGTCCCCCTGACATGCCAGGACACCAACTGGGCACCCTAGGGCAGGGGTCCTTGAGAGCCGCAGGCAGGTCAGGTTTTCAGGATATCCACAATGAATATGCAGGAGATAGATTTGCAAGCACTGCCTTGTAGGAGTATTTCCCTGTGTGTCTCACCTTGCGGGCCTTGGCCTGTATAATCCTATGACAGCAAAATTGAGGCTGTAAACTCTGACCCACACATCTCTGTGTCAGCAAGAAACAGCTTTGCAGCTTGTGGAAAATTACAGCAGAAGCTCAACACCAAGGACATGCTGTGGGCAAACCAGGCCCCCTTATCTCCCTGAGAGGCTGGCTCCAGCAAGGCGGGTGAGAAACAGAAAATGCATACCAAAATGTAACAACTTGAAGGTCAAGAACAACGAACTGTTCTTGTCACGCAGTGAACCGAGGAAGATCCAGATTGGTCCTGGCTGGTCACCTGTGCATCAGGGACTGAGGAGAGCGGGAACAAGGAGAAGAGTTAGTCAGAAACCTTGGAAGAAGGTGGAGGTGAAAATAAGACCAGTGAGACCTAATAAGGTCCACCAACTGATGAACTGTGTATCTGGAGGAAAGTATCGTGGTTCAGCTGTACCTGCACGGAGTGACCTGTGCCCTCCTTATCTGCTGCAGAGTTCCCTTCCAGCTGTGACTGAGACTTGCTGTGAATCCAGCTTGAGTCTGAGGAGTATCCTGTGCAAATCCCAAGAGACTGCCACGAAGGTCAGCTTGGTGAGAGACACGGTGATCTATTCCCTATCAGTCGGGGGCTAGTTAGTGGTAATTACCTGAGCAAAGACTGGTGGCGTCACACTTGTGATCAGGAGGCTGCTAATAACTGTACTACCTCGTAACATAGTGTGACTGATCAGTGGTGCAATTTTATCTGGTAACCAGTAAGAATTAGTGTTTAGTAGTGTGACATATGAGTGTAATTTTTATCAGCCAGTAATTTTGTATTCAGCCAAAGCTTTGCAGAGTTCTATTTTGTATACCTTAGCTATATTTTCTTACCTGATATAATAAATCTAATATATATATATATCAGCCTGCGTTCTCCGCTACAGTTATTTCTAACTGAAGTATTTGGCTAGGTTCCAAGGTTCCCACCCTAGACCTGGTACAGGATTATTTGCTTGCAGATAGTTCTGCCTGGGGAACCTGGACGCAGGTAATTTTTTATCTGTGATTATCCTACAGCCTCCATGGTATGCAAATCTATCTCCTGCATATTCATTGTGGATATCCTGAAAACCTGACCTGCCTGCGGCTCTCGAGGACCGGAGTTGCCTACTCCTGCCCTAGGGATCAGTGCAGTGGACTTCAGAAAAAGCTCCCACACGCATAGCTCCCTTACTTTGGGTGCTGAGCCCCCCACCCCCCCCCCCCCAAAAAAAAAACCCCACTACCCACAAATGTACAACACTACCGTAGCTCTTAGGGGTGAAGGGGGGAACTACATGTGGGTACAGTGGGTTTTAGAGGGCTCCCATTTATCAGCACAAATGTTACAGGTAGGGGGGGATGGGCCTGGGTTCGCCTGCCTTAAGTGCACTGGGGTACCCACTAAAAGTGCTCCAGGGACCTGCATACATGCAGGCCTCTAGGACTTGTTGCTGCTGTATAACCTTGGCACACCAGTTGACACCTGAAGTGTTGGATTATTTGTAGTAAATAATTAGCAGATTTTATACACACAGCTTCAGCTTTAGAAATGTTAATTTCTTTTCTTCATCTCTCTCATACACCCCAGAATAATTCACTGCTGAGTCACTTTAAAGTTGAAGTAACAAAACATCTGTTTACTCACAGTTTGTAGTTAGATTATATTCAGACAGGCTTATATATACATAATACTATACATTTGTATTATCAGCTCTTTCCATGTGCTTAGATGGTAATGGATGCTCACACCACCATAGATCCTCTCAGCTTAGGAGAGATCATGAGCTCCATGTGCTGTGCCTAACCCCCACAGGAAGTTGCATAGCTGTGACCTCTCTAAGTAATTCACATCAGAGGTCACAGAGTAATCACAGAGAAAAATTGGTGACAGGCAATGCATGTAAAATACAATACATTCCAACAAACCCCTTCTCATGCATAACTGTCATGCAATTATTTATTCATACAAAGTCTAAGCTTTATTCGCAGATTCTCAAAACGTTCTCTGGGTAACGGTTTGGTCATGATGTCAGCTGTCATCTCACTGGTGTGACAATAGTGTAGACTGATGACCCCTTCTTTTGCCAGCTCTCGCACGTTGTGGTATTTCGTTGCGATGTGCTTGGTGCGTGACTGAACCTTGTCATTCTGTGACAGTCTGATGCAGCTTTGATTATCTTCCATTATCTGGATTGGTCTCTGTTCAGCTATTCCAAAATCCAGCAAAAGTTTTTCAATCCACATCAGTTCTCTGCATGCTTCTGATACGGCCACACATTCAGCTTCTGTAGAAGACAGACTCACAATACTTTGTTTATGACTGGCCCAAGAAATTTGTACATTTCCATACATAAACACATATCCACTTGTGGATTTATAATCAGAATGATCCCCTGCCCAATCTGAATCCCAGTAACATATTAGTTTTGGATTACTATTGGCTGAAATCTTTAATTTACAATCAATGGTACCTTTTAAATACCTTACCATCCTTTTAACTGCAGTCCAATCTGATTTGGTAGGTGAGCTGACCCTTCTGCTCAAAATTCCTACTGCATTTGCTATATCAGCCCTGTATGTGGTAGTCAGATATAAAAGCTTACCTATGGCTGATCTATATTGGATGTTATCTGGTAAAGGTTCTCTTACTGTTTCATCCTTCAGAAAATCAGTGATCATGGGAGTGCTTACAACTTGGGCATCTTGCATACCTAAACTTTCAATAAGCTCATTATTTTCTGCTTCTGGCTTAGAAGATAAGAACCATCATTTTGTTTCTCAATTTCTATACCAAGATAGTATGACACATTACCAAGTTCTTTTATCTCAACATTCAGGTTTAAATATTTTACAATGTCCTTGTACTCTTGCTCACTTTCGCTTGCAATGAGCAGATCATCAACAAAAGCTAAAATGTATGCATATTGTCCATTTCTGCACCTAGTGTACAAGCATTTATCTGCTTCACCTTGCTTAAATCCTAAATTTGTCAATATTTCATGCAATTTGTCATTCCAACATTTCGCACTTTGCTTTAATCCATAAAGACCTTTGTTTAATTTACACACTAGCTGTCTTTGTTTTGTATTTATGAAACCTGTTGGCTGTTCCATGTACAAGTCTTCAGTTATATCTCCATGAAGAAATGCTGTTTTCACATCAATGTGGTTGACTTGCATGCCTTTTGAGACTGCAATGCTCAGAAGTGTTCTAATTGTCGTGTGTTTCACTACAGGTGCAAACACTTCATCAAAATCTTCTCCATATTTTTGAAGATATCCCTTTGCGACTAATCTGGCTTTATACCTTTCCACTTTTCCTTGTGCATTCCTTTTTAACTTGAATACCCATTTGCATCCTATAGCTTTCTTGCCAGGAGGTAATTTTGTAAGAATCCAAGTATTATTTTATGCAATGCATCAATTTCTTCTTGTGCAGCTTTACGCCATTCAGCAGCTTCTTCTGCTGGCATTTTCTCAATCTCATCCCATGTTAAGGGCTCTTGAGCTTCTGCTGACTTTGTTAGGTAAGACAGTCTTGGGGGTGGAACACCTTTGTTTTCCCTGGATGAGCGTCTGACAACAGGTTGGTCTGACCTTTCCGCATCCTCTAAATCTGAGAGTCCTTCTCCAATTGATTCCCCTTCTCCAACTGTACTGTCTCCTGCGATGATCCTTTCTGTGTCTGCTTCCTCTGCCTGTTCCTCGTTAGATACAGATGAGTTGCTTTCAGACATCTGCCTTGGTATGGCATTTATATACACTGGCATGTCTATTATGGTTCTAGTTTCATATTCTGGATGATAAGGCTCATCTGGGATAATCCAGCCTTTATCAACCCTTTTGTTTCATCAAAATATGTAACATGTCTTATGCCAACAATGCCAGTTTTCAGATTCAAAATTCTATATCCTTTGTGTCCTGGAGCATAGCCAACTAAAATGCCCCTTTCTGTTGTGGAATCCAGCTTATGCCTTCTTTGCTTTGGTACATGAGCATATGCTGTACTTCCAAATGTTCTTATGTGTGACAGGTTTGGCTTCCTACCATGCCATGTCTCATGTGGTGTGCGCTCAGCGCCTTTAGTTGGCATTCTGTTTTGTAGGTACACTGCTGTGAGAATGGCTTCCCCCCATAGTCTTTTAGGGAGATTGCTATCTGACAGCATACATCTGGTCATTTCCATAAGTGACCTAAATTTTCTCTCTGCAACAGAATTTTGCTCTGGTGTATAAGCTACTGTTGTGATATGCTGAATGCCTTCTTGTTCTAGAAATGTGCGCATGCTTTGTGAAGTGAACTCACCACCATTGTCGGTCTGAAGAACCTTTGGTTTTCTTTCAAATTTATTGCTCACCATGGCTACGTATTTCTTCAGCATGTCTGTGACTTGACTTTTTTCTTTCAGCAAATAGGCCACACAATATCTAGAGAAATCATCCAAGAATATTAGCACAAATCTGTTATTTCCCAATGATGGGATATTAAACGGTCCACATAAGTCACTGTGTATTAAGTCCAGTACTTTATTACTCCTATTTCCTGTGTATGCAGGAAATGAGGGTCTCACACCTTTTTGAGTAACACAGTCTATGCATTTCTCCATTTCACCAGCATCTGCACTTATCTGAATGCCAGTGGCTAGTTGCCCACTGTGAAGATCCTGGATCACCTTAAAATCACGATGTCCCAGGCGGCGGTGCCAGATTTCCAGACTACATTTACCATCATTCTTCCTTACTTGCGCCATATGTGAGGCTTCACCTGAAATGCTCAGTTTATAAATATCATTATGCATAAAAGCTTCAGCATACACTTCATCATTTTTAGAGATTGTGCACTTACTGTTTTCAAAATGAATCGCAAATCCCTTCTTAACTAATGTAGATACACTAAGCATATTGCAAACTGCTTGGGGAATATACAAGACATCACTTACAGGAATTTCTTTAACTTCATTAGACACTTTGCATTTTAAGAATCCAATGCCTTTTGCTTGGATCTTAGCAGTCCCTGCGTTGCAGTTTTAAGAATACCTTCTTCTGGACACATTTCCTGAAAGAAATCCTTAGAATTGGTTAAATGGCATGTGCTCCCCGAATCCAAAATCCAAGTACTTTCATTTGAATTATTATTTACCATAGTCAAAGATTTTTCTGCCATTAGAAAGCCCTTATGTTTATCATTGTCTTTCATACATTTCCTGGTTGGAGAATTCTTTTGTTCCATTGGCTTAGGTGAGCTAGAGGGAGTGTTTTGTGTTTCCTTACACCATTTAGATACATGTCCCTCCTTTCCACATGAGTAGCAAATCAGCTTGCCCTTGGGTGGAGTTTTCCCATAGCTCCGCCTTCCTCTGTTCTTTGCCAAGAAATTTGTTTCATTTCTCTCTGACTGACTTTGAGAACACTTCTCCTTAGAATCATTAATTATGCATTCC
The DNA here is from genome assembly GCF_901765095.1 of Microcaecilia unicolor. Lineage (NCBI taxonomy): Eukaryota > Metazoa > Chordata > Amphibia > Gymnophiona > Siphonopidae > Microcaecilia > Microcaecilia unicolor. Next base: position 217,800,572 of record NC_044036.1, read on the forward strand.
TGCCTCAGTTTTGATGCTGCCTGTTCAAAAGATTGCCCTTCAATGGCTTCATTTACAGACCTAAAAACATCAAACTTCTTTGATAGTGAGGTAAAAAGAAATGCTCTTTTCAATGCATCACACATGGGAATTCCAGAAAGTTCTAACTTTGAAATGAAGACATAAGATGCATAATGTGATCATTACACTTACTTTTATCCCTTAATTTGGTTTCATTCAACTCTGCCAACCAAATTGGTTGCTGTTTTGCATATGTAGTTGCATACATAGTTCTCAGTTTATATAAGATGTCCTTTGGTGTATCTTTTCCCTCCACTAATATGGCTTGTTTCTCTGAGAGAGCTTCCAAAAACATGCACTTCACATAATAGTTTGCACTGTCCCATTCAGCCATATTTTCAGCTGTTCTGTTTTGGTCTAAGCATATATTTAATTTCTTTGCTTGAAGAAGACATATGAATCTTAGTTCCCACTGCTGATAATTAAATTCAGTTAATTTAGGCACCTTGAGAGAGTGGAAAAATGGTGAATTTCCTCCCTCAGCCATTTTCTTAGCCTTCTGTCTGGTGTGTGGGGGGAGAGAGAGACAGACTGAATCTTTCTTTTAAAACTTAAGAGAAAAAATGTGGCTTTTTTACTGCCTGGTAATATTTCTCTTCTTTTCAATTCCTGGCCCTGGGCCCATAACCCTTTTGTTGGATTATTTGTAGTAAATAATTAGCAGATTTTATACACACAGCTTCAGCTTTAGAAATGTTAATTTCTTTTCTTCATCTCTCTCATACACCCCAGAATAATTCACTGCTGAGTCACTTTAAAGTTGAAGTAACAAAACATCTGTTTACTCACAGTTTGTAGTTAGATTATATTCAGACAGGCTTATATATACATAATACTATACATTTGTATTATCAGCTCTTTCCATGTGCTTAGATGGTAATGGATGCTCACACCACCATAGATCCTCTCAGCTTAGGAGAGATCATGAGCTCCATGTGCTGTGCCTAACCCCTACAGGAAGTTGCATAGCTGTGACCTCTCTAAGTAATTCACATCAGAGGTCACAGAGTAATCACAGAGAAAAATTGGTGACAGGCAATGCATGTAAAATACAATACATTCCAACATGAAGACTAATCTCTTTGAAAAAGTCCTTTATTTGAATAAGCACGTTTACTCACAGTTAACTGTAGATCAGAGGTTGTGCCCCACTGGCAAAGAGTCTCCCTGGTATTGAGATTAGCAGTAGGTCAGAGCTGGCAGAATGGTGTACAATGCCCTCTTTCAGCCACATTCAAGGTAAGAAATAAGTTCTGTAACGTGGCTAACACATGAACGGGATCTAAAACTGGCTTACAAAAATGGCTACTACCTCATAGACTACCGGAAACAAAACAGGGCACACTCTGACCCAGTAAGCAGAGGGAAAAGCACCATGGGAGTAGAGCCTACCAACTACCAACATCGTGAGCATTTGCCACAAGCTAGTGGAATCACGGAGCCCAATACCCTACACCCACCACAATGCATTGCTGATGTGACTCTGCAGTAAGCATAACTGAAAAGTTGTCACACTCCCCCGAGAGCCACATCAGTACCAGGGAAAGGCTGTCAGAGGATAGAACACATTCTGCTGTCATGGAGGTGGGTATGGCATTTGAGGCTGGCATAGAGGCTGGCAAAATATGTTTATAATTATGTTTTTTAGTATGGGAGGAGGTTGGTGACCACTGGGGGAGTACGGGGAGGTCATCTCCGATTCCTTCCGGTGGTTATCTGGTCAGTTGGGGCACATTTTTGAGGCTTGGTTGTGAAAATAAAAGGACCAAGTAAACCCGGCGAAATACTGATGAACGCCGCTTTTTTTTTCCATTATCTGCGAAAGCCGGCCATCTGGTAGCCACGCCCATGCCCGCCTTCGCTACGCTGGTGACACGCCCCCTTGAACTTTCGCCGGCGAGGTGACAGGAAAGCGGCGATGTTGTCAAAAAAGCCGCTTTCAATTATACCGATTTGGTCGCTTTTGAGAGATCGCCGGCCATCTCCCAATTTATGGCCGGCGATCACTTTCGAAAATAAGCTTGATAGTAACCTATGAAACTTTGTAAGTCTAAGCACTTTGAAAATGAGTCCCTTGGAGGGGCATAATTGAAAGGGACGCCCAAGTTTTTTTGAGGACGTCCTCGCAAAACGTCCCGATGGAGGGGCGGGGAAACCCGTATTATCGAAACAAGATGGACGTCCATCTTTCGTTTTGATAATACGGTCAGGGACGCCCAAATCTTGAAATTTTGGTCGTCCTTAGAGATGGTCGTCCCTAGACTTGGTCGTTTCTAATTTTCGGCGATAATGGAAACCAAGGACACCCATCTCAGAATGCAAGCCCTTTGGTCATGGGAGGAGCCAGCATTTGTAGTGCACTAGTCCCCCTGACATGCCAGGATACCAACTGGGCACCCTAGGGGGCACTGCAGTGGACTTCATAAAATGCTCCCAGGAACATAGCTCCTCTAAAACTCACTACCCACAACTGTACACCACTACCATAGCCCTTACAGGTGAAGGGGGGCACCTAGATGTGGGCAGGGCCATGCAAACCTGGTAAGCGGGGTAAGCACGGCAGGAAGGCACCTGCCTTCAAGGGCGCCGCGCCAGCTGCACGCTGCCAGTCGAGTGTTTATTTAAAAAAAAAAACCTTACTACCGCATTGGCGCCTATGCGCATGCGCTGCTGCCTTCCCGGGCGCAGCGCTCGTCTCTGACTTTGGCACCGCCCACTGCCAGCTCTTGTTGCACGCCGTCGAGTATTGGACCGCAGGAAGATCGGGTGAGTGTTGCCGTGGTGGAGTAGAGGAGAGCCGCTTATTTCACAGCTGGTTACCTGGAGGTAAGATGGAAGTTTGAAGAGGAACTAGAGGTTTGCTTTCTGCTTGGGCTTCCAGTTGCTGCCTGAGTAGGAAGAAGTCTAGCAGTGCATATGAATATGGCACAGAGACAGATGCAATGCTCTGGCACTCAGATCTAATCTAATTGTGGTTTGGGTCACACTTTTCTATGGCTATAGTCCACACTTAAAGCATCTAGCAATTTATAGTGCTGAATTTTGCACCAGTTATCCACCATTAAAGTAAAGGGGGGGCCTACTAGGATGTGAGGGGTTTCCCATTGTGTGTGTGTGTGGATGGTGGTGGTGGTGGGGGTGTCAGGAAGGGGTAGGGTCTTGCTGTTAGATGGATTTATATGGTTGGGGAATTCCAGGAGGGAGAACAGAAGATGGGGTGGGGGGGCAGGACATGTTGGAGAGGGGCTTATATTGTTACAAGGGAGACAGGGTCTGCAAAGGAGGGGAGAACATTCATTGCCACAGAGGCCAGTACTTAGAAGCTATGTGGGTGCTGGGTTATACTCAGTGCTGAAAACCTGCGGTGTCTCCAGCTTTAGTAAAAGGGACCCCAAGTAAAATAACCTGTAAGTTATAAGTATGTTTCTTTGTACCCTGCCTAGAATTCTGGATAGAGCAGGTAAAAAAAATATTTTAAATACAAGTCCAACTGAAACATATCTCGGCCCTTTTCACTGCTGTTAATGGTGTAAAACTGTGGTACCAGGTGCTGCCTTTTTAACATACCCAGAATTCTCATATTTTTAGTCGCTATCCTTTCCCCATTCCATCTAGTAGTAGTAGTAGGTACTTGTGATCTGGACTGGCAACTGTTAGAAACAGAATACTGGGCTCAGTGGACTTTTGTTCTATCCCAGTATGGAATTTCTTATGCTCTTAAGCAGGCACACATCAGATCTCCTCCGTAATGGGCTGAAAAAGGGGGCAGGGTGGGAGAAGAGGGAGAAGAGAGAAAGAAGATGCCACACGGGGGGGGGGGGGGGGGGCACCAGAGACCCTAGGCACGGCCCTGCTGTGCATATCAACCTCTCACCACCTAGTACATATGTCTCCCTTGGATTTTACTCCCTAAGTGCAACACTTCGCACTTCTTAGCATTGAATTTTAATTGCCAAACAGGCCATTCTTCTAACTTCTGCAAATCCTTTTTCATGTTTTCCACTCCCTTCAGAGTGTCCACCCTGTTAGAAATATTGGTATCATCCACAAAAAGGCAGACCTTCTAAAACTTCAACAATGTGGTTCACAAATATATTGAACAGAATTGGCTCCAGCACCGATCTTTGAGGCACTCCACTACTCACTTTCGTTCCTCCGAGTGAATTCCATTGACCACCACCCTCTGGCGTCTCTCTGTCAACCAGTTCCTAATCCAGTTCACCACTTTGGGTCCTAACTTCAGCTTGTCAAGTTTATTCAAGAGCCTTCTATGAGGAACCATGTCAAAGGCTTTGCTGAAATCTAAGTAGATTACATCTAGCGCAAGTCCTTGATCCAGTTCTCTGGTCACCCAATCAAAGAATTCAATCAGATTCATTTGGAATGATTTACTTTGGTAAAGCCATGTAGTCTCGGATCATGTAACCTATTGGATTCCAGGAAATTCACTATCCTTTCCTTCAGCATCGCTTCCATTACTTTTCCAATAACCAACGTGAGGCTTACCGGCCTGTAGTTTCCAGCTTCTCCTCTGTCACCACTTTTGTGAAGAGGGACCACATCCACTCTTCTCCAATTCCAAGGAACATCTCCCATCTCCAAGGATTTATTAAACAAATCATTAATAGGATCCACCAGAACCTCTCTGAGCTCCCTCAATATCCTCAGATGGATCCCGTCCAGTCCCGTGGTTTTGTCCACCTTCAGTTTTTCAAGCTGAACATAAACACTTTCTTCCATAAAAGGCACTATATCCATTCCATTCTCATATGTACCTTTGCCAATCAATCATAGTCCTTCTCCTGGATTTTTTCCATGAACACAGAACAAAAGTATTTGTTTAGCACATTTGATGTTTCCTCATCATTATCCACATAGCGGTTTACAGCATCTTTCAGTCTCACAATTCCATTTTCAGTCGTCCTCCTTTCACTAATATACCTGAAGAAATTCTTGTCGCCCCTCCTTACATTTCTAGCCATGTGTTCTTCCATTTGCTCTTTTGCGAGACTTATCTCTCTCATGACTTCTTTCAGATTCATCCGATATTCCTCTTCTTGAGATTTTCTATATTTCATGAATACCAACACTCTAGCCTTTATTTTCTCAGCCACTTACTTGGAGAACCATAACAGTTTTCTGTTTCTCTTGCTTTTATTTACTCTCCTTACATAAAGGTTAGTAGCCATATTTTATCGCTCCTTTCAGCCTGGTCCACTGCCTTTCCACTTCTCGTATGTCCTCCCAGCCCATTAGCTCTTTCTTCAGGATTCCCTCATTTTGCTAAAGTCAACATGTTTGAAATCCAGGACTTTGAGTTTTGAGTGGTTGCCCTCCACTTTAGCTGTTATACCAAACCAAAATGTTTGATGATTGGGCACCCACGTAGACATGAGACATGCTTTCCCCATTTGTGAGCACCAGATCCAACATTGCTCCTTCCCTCATGGGTTCTGTCACTATTTATCTAAGTAGAGAACTTTGTAAAGCATCCACAATCTCTCTATTTCTTTCTGATTCTGCAGATGGAACTTTCCAATCCGCATCCGGCAGGTTGAAATCTCCCAGCAACAGCACCTCTCTTTTCTTTCCCAACTTTTGGATATCTGTAACTAGATCTTTATCTAGTTGCTCTGATTGTGTCAGAGGTCTATAGACAACACCCATGGGAACAGAGGTTCCATCTTCCCTTTTCAAGGCAATCCATATCACTTCATGAACTTTGTTGCTTAGACTGCAAGCATTTGTGGCCATCGCTATCCAGCTACATTTTAGTGGCAGTCTCATCTTCTATTTAGTTTTTTCTGTTCCTGCTGTGTTTGTATATATATTGCTTCTGCTTATACCTGTTTACGAAATGCCTATATTTTTTTGTTACATTTGTACCCCATGCTTTCCCACTCATGGCAGGCTCAATGCGGCTTACATGGGGCAATGGAGGGTTAAGTGACTTGCCCAGAGTCACAAGGAGCTGCCTGTGCCTGAAGTGGGAATCGAACTCAGTTCCTCAGTTCCCCAGGACCAAAGTCCACCACCCTAACCACTAGGCCACTCATCCACTTCATTGCAATGTTGCAAAACACAGCCAGACAGATGCTCCTAATAGTCCATTGCCAGAAATGGCTAACATGCTATCTCTGGCAATGGTTTGATGATCACTTCTAAGCATTTCTTACCAATACAGCAGGAATTGAAACAAAAGAAAAAACTAAACAGAAGATGAGACTGCCACTGAAATGTAGCTGGAAAGCGATGACCACAAATTCTCGCAGTCTAAGCAACAAAGTTTATGATCTGCAAGCCCTGATGTTAGAGGCAGACTTAGATATTGTTGCTATCATGGAGATACAGTTCAATGATTCCCATGAATGAAATGCAAACATACCAGGCTAAAATCTATTTAGGAAGGAAAAACGATATCACAGCTACTGAAATGCCTGGGGAAAGGAAGAAGTGAAATGGATCACCTTGAAAAGAAATGATAGAACCTCTGTCCACATGGGGGTTGTCTACGGACCTCCGACACAATCGGAGGAACTAGATAAAGATCTGATTGCAGACATCTAAAAGTTGGGAAAGAAAAGAGAGGTGCTGTTGCTGGGAGATTTCAACCAGCCAGATGGAAAAGAAAATAAGATGATACCTTTTTTATTGGACATAAATTAATACATTTCTTGATTAGCTTTTCAAGGTCGCCCTTCTTCCTCAGATCACAAATGTGCTAGCTGACAGTGTATATAAGTGAAAACATTCATGCATTACTATGACAGTCTGACAGGGTGGGAGGATGGGGGTAGGTAGGAGGTATGCATGGGGACATCAAAGCATATCATTGATATTCTAACAGGATGGGTGTGGATAGGTGAGGAGAGGGTGATCAACAGAGACATACAGCTTTATGGTTTATAATGGGCTAGGAACCCCAGATCCTTGTTAAGTCCTTTCTGTTGGGTGTTAAAATATTCAATCATTCTGACTTCAAAGGTCTTACGTTCTTGTATGGTTTTAAAGTTACCTTTCAGGATTCTCACTGTGAAGTCACTGGTACAGTGTCCTGGTCCTTTTATTTCATCTTATTTTTCTAGGTTGGAGGATAGCATCGAGGGTACACGTTCATTAAACTTTTATTTTATTTCATTTTAACAGGTAGAGCGTAGTATAGAGTGTACACGTCCATGTTTTATTTCATTTTATTTTACATAACTCACAATTTGATTCGGTCATATTTGTTCCTATATTCATATCTTCCTATATCATTGCTTATATGTGGCTGTGTTTGTATATGTTACTCCCATGATTGCAGTGACGACTATTTTTAATAGTATTTCTCTTTTTTGTTTTCTATGAGGGTCAGTTTTTTTGAGCACTTACGGTTTTGGCGGATCGGCAGGTTTCATTTTGATCTTTACTATGTCCATCACCTTTTCATGCTATTCAGAATATAAACTTATGTCTAGTATTATTATTCATTTTAATTCGAACTGCTTAGTGTTTTTTAACATCAGATGGTTATTTTTGTTATCATGTTAGGACCCCTATGATGTTGGTCTTCTTATGACGCCATTGTAACATCGTCCACTATAGCACATTATTATTCTATCATTTTTATTTAATTTATTTCATTTTTACACATGTAGCGGAACATGGAGCGCATACGCTCATGCTTCATATTTATATATATTTTTCCTTTTTTCATATTTTTATATTTTTCATATAATTTTACAGTTTTTTATATTTAAATTTTCATCTGGCATTTTTCAGTATGTCTTGCTTCACATGAGGCTTTGGTCATATGTTTTTTTCCCTCACTCATTTATATTTATTTTTTAATTTATGTTTAATTTTATTTAAATTTGATTATTCCATATTTCCCTTTTTTATTATCATTATTACTATTATTTTTCACTTTTTTCATTTTTAATTTTCTCCCAATTATCATCTGTCTACATATTTTCATTGCAGCTCAAGTATTCTTCATTTTGAGAAACCAAGAAGCCAATTTGTATACGTCAAGCTGTTGGTATGTAAATTTATGACGCTGTTTACAAATAATTCTGGTGTTTGTCTGAGATTGCTGAGTATATACATTTATACTTGAGGTTATAAATGTACACATATATGCATTTTTAATTGTCATCTAATTCTAATTTTATATATAGACCTTGTGTGGTAAGGATGTCTATATGTTGTAGTTAATGCAAATGTGTGTTTACACACACACACACACACACACACACACACACACACACACACATATATATATATATATATATATATATATATATATATGTATATATATAATGATTTGTATCTTTTAAAGTTTTTCTGAATTCTGTATTTATCATTTGATCTATATATGTCATGGTTCATAACCTATATATGGTAAAATTTAGATGAAAAGTTTTTCATTTTTATGTTCTTAAACTATTTGATTATGTTTTAGACCCCTGGTGAAGGCTTTGTAGCCGAAACACGGACCGTGTAGGGGCCCAATAAACTTTATTTTGGTGCTCTTACTACCATGTCTTCAGGACTGGTCTTTCCTTGGATTTGGCGTGCTTCCACCCTTGTGTGTTTTGATATTCCTGTTTCATTTGTGGAAGTATTGGACCTCCTTCTTTCTTCTGGTTTTCCAGTTTTTTGCTCCAACCGCCACAAGGTCCTAACATGGCCTTTCGCCCATGGGATGATATACTTAGTTTTTCAGGAGATCACCTCAATGGACTAATACAGTCTCTGGCTCCTTTTATTGAGGATGAAGACACTGATACTAATACTACGCTGCTAGACCGTTGGTCTAATCATGTGATTATATCTCAGAAAAATGCAATTAGATATGATTTACATTATTCCTTTCTTTTGGAGTACTGCAGACAACAAAGGATCCCTCAAGGCCTGAGGATCATGAAAGGACCTGCCATTTCCCAAGATAACCAGATGCTTTTGGATAATTGGTGTAAAATTTTAAATAAATGCTCTTTAGATCTTATGATTCTCTTAATAGAGACAGAAAAGAAAAAAGCTGAAGATGTAAAGCGCGAGATTAAGATTAATTTAGAATCTCTTGAAAAAGAAGATAAAAATTTTAATTATGTCATACTAGATGTAGACACTCATAGTAAGAATTTTAGACAAGAAGTCAGACAGGGTAAAATGGGGAAATTTAGACGTGACATTGATGATTATAAGAGAGGCCCTATATACCCATGGGCTAAAGCAAAAGCTAAATATCAAGTAAGGAAATCAATTAAATCACAATCACATACAGAGTTTTACAATGCATCCCCCCAAAAACCCACACTTTATAGATAAAAGAAATAGGATTATAACAGACAACAACTGTGAACCTTATAAGGACAGTATTATAGTACAAGCACAGGTACATCAGAATATAGAGAGCTCATCTAAAACAGCAAATAGAGAAAGAAGCTGTAAAAGGATTAGAAGCATGTCAGAGGATGAATTATTCACCTCTCCTCCTTCGAGCCCTACAAGACAAACTGCATCTCCACAACATTTTTTAGCACAACTCTGGAAAAGAGACAGTTTTCAAACAGACAGGCAAACCTCCACCCCAGGACAAGAATCCATACCTCAAAAATTTTTCCTCCCACACAGGGGTCGGGGAAGTTACTTCCCTCAGTGGTAGACGATTTTCCTGTTTTTCAATTTATCACATCACAATCTCACAGATATAGAGAATAGATTGTTACGCAAAGGTCTATTGATTTCACCTACATCTAGTTATGATGCATTTCAGACTCGCATAGACCTTTTTAAATTTCAAAGAAAATAGCAAATCAAACACTTCTTTTTCAACATCCGCCAGTCCATACACAGACATGTCTGTCGTTAGAAAACAATCCAAATGGGTTTCACCTGGTCCCACTGATTCTGTCATTAAAACCTTTCATGAAGTGGTCCTTAGAGATATTACAAACTTAGAAAAAAGAGGGACCAGAACTCTTTATCATAATTTGACTAGGGAAGAAATCAAGCTTTACGATCTTTGTCATCCAATATAGACATTGTAATCAAACCAGCAGATAAGGGCGGGGGTTTGGTGATTATGGATAGGGATTCATACATTGCTGAAATCAAGCGCCAGTTGGACGATCCATCTTTTTATACCCTTTTGCAAAATGACCCAACAGAAACTTTGAAAGAAGAGATAATTGAGGTAGTTGAATATGATAGTAAAATGGATTATCTAACACTTAAAGAGAAACAATTTTTAGTAACTGAACATCCTACCATACCAACGATTTACATTTTACCTAGAATCCATAAATGTACTGAAAACCCTCCAGGAAGACCCATTATTTCGGCCAATGGATCCATTCTCGAACCCCTATCTATCTTTACCGATTATTTCTTAAGACCATATGTTCCGCTTATTGAGTCTTATGTACGTGACTCCGTTCATTTTATCAATATGCTTGAAGAGTTTGACGGTGAGCTTGAACATTCAATACTGGTTACTCTGGATATTGAATCACTGTATACTAACATTCCCCAGCTAGAGGCTTTGATTATTATTGAGGAAACACTACACAATAGACAAACCAATAGTAGGATTCCTAACAGATTGATTTTAACGTTAGCTACCTTGGCACTTACAAAAAATTATTTTTATTTTAATGGGAATTTTTATCTACAGACAAAGGGCACAGCCATGGGCTACGGCCCCCAATATAGCTAACCTTTATGTGGCCAAATACGAAAAGATGTTTTTAACTGATCACCCATATAAGCGGAAGATCAGGATGTATAAGAGGTACAATGATGACATTTTTATTTTATGGAAGGGTAACGTCAAATCTCTTCATGACTTTTACACATAGATTAACAATCTTGATTCTAATTTAAAGTTCAAGATGCAATTTAATGTGGAAAGAATACCGTTTCTAGACGTTATGGCGATAAAAGAAAAATACTGGCTAACCACTTCATTATATAAAAAACCAACAGACAACAATTGTTATTTGCATTATTCCAGTTACCGTAATCGGGCTCTGAAGGATAACTTACCCTTTTGCTAATTCTTAAGACTTAGGCAATTGTGTGCTGATACAGAGGATTTCTATAGGCATTCGAAAAATCTTTCTGAAAGATTCAGCCAGAGAAGGTATCCCAAAAAATGCATTGCACAAGGTTTACATAAGGCACACAACAGAACACGGGAAGATTTATTACAAACTGGTAACAAGTCTAGGAATACTCCAGAGATCGTTTGTAACTTCCGGTTTTCCTCTTTAAGCCACCATTTCAAAAAAATCATTAAGAAACATTGGCATATTGTACAGACACATCCTTGTTTCAGTAACATTTTACCTAGGTTTGCTCTTTCTAGGAATCCAAATCTCAAAAACCATCTAGTACTGTCTGCTCTTCCATCTTTAAATGGATCTGCAGAAATCAAGACTGGTCACAAACCGTGCAATTCATGCTCAGTTTGTGCACATTCACTTAGCCTTGAAGCTTTTATACATACAACCACAGGTAGACGATATAAACTCAATTTTAACAGCAATTGTAAATCCCAATATGTCGTATCCATCCCTCTTGTAGTCAAATTAATGGAAAGCCTAGTAACTAAACAGCTTAATGATTACTTCAGTAAATTCTCAGTATTATATGCATCCCAATCTGGATTTCGTGCTAATCACAGCACTGAAACAGTTCTTTTAACACTCCTAACTAAATTCAAACAAATTATCGCAGCTGGCAATAATGTTCTACTCCTCCAATTCGACATGTCTAGTGCGTTTGGCATGGTTAACCATGGTGTTCTATTAAACATCTTTGAATACTTTGGACTGGGTGGAAAAGTACTGAATTGGTTTTACAAATTCCTAACTATAAGGTCTTATCAAGTTATATCTAAGTCGATCATATCTTCACCATGGAGACCTGGATGTGAAGTGCCTCAAGGCTCGCCGCTTTCACCAGTTCTCTTTAATTTAATGATGTTACCACTAGCCAGATCACTATCCAACCAGGGCCTAAACCCGTATATTTACGCCGACGACGTCACAATATACATTCCATTTAAGAGCAACTTATCAGAAATTACAGATAAAATTAATACCAGCTTCCAAATCATGAACTCATGGGCGGATGCTTTCCTACTCAAGCTCAACGCAGAAAAGACTCAATATCTTATCATCGCAGTTTAACAAGACTAATTACGCCAATATAAATACACCATGTCACACTCTCCCTATTGCGAATAACTTAAAACTCCTGGGTGTTACTATTGATCAAAATCTCACCCTTGATTGCCATACGAAGAATGTAACAAAGAAAATGTTTTTTGCAATGTGGAAGCTGAAAAGAGTGAAACCTTTTTTCCCAAGGGAAGTATTCCGCAAACTGGTGCAATCACTACTACTGAGCCATCTGGATTACTGTAATTCCATTTTCGCAGGATGCAAAGAAAAAACCATTAAGAAACTCCAGACTGCCCAAAATACCGCAGCTAGACTCATATTCGGAAAGGCGAAATATGAGACTGCCAAACCCCTTAGAGAAAAATTACACTGGCTTCCACTAAAAGATTGAATTGCATTCAAGATTTGCATCTTAACCCATATGATCATCCATGGAGAAGCCCCTTCATACACGTCAGACCTAACTGACTTATCAGCACGAAATATCAAAAGTTCATCACGTACCTTCCTAAACCTCCACTACCCCAATTGCAGAGGACTCAAATACAAATCATTACATGCATCTACCTTCACATACCTCTGCACAAAATCATGGAATAAACTACCGAATGCTATAAAAACAGTGCGTGACCTTCCGGAAGTTATTGAAGACGCACCTGTTCGAAGAGACTTACAATAAGAATCCTCCTTAATGACTTGATTCCATTCTATATCTAAACCAACTAATACTGATCCCTTCTAATTTGATTATGTTAATCATATTATCACTATTCGTCAGTATATCTTACCTGTTTTATTTTGTGCTATGTAAATCATTCTACTGAGCTATTTACCTAATTTCTTACACAGTAATATGTTAAATTAGACCAAACCTCTTACCCTGTGTATGATTATACCTTTTGCAACATAATGTAAGCCACATTGAGCTTGCAAATGGGTGGGAAAATGTGGGGTACAAATGCAGCAAATAAATAAATAAATAAATAAAGTATATATAATTGTATGCCCGTGCGGTATGATATATGTTGGAAAAACCAATCGAATGGTGAATCATAGAACACCGCAGTTGTTTTAAGAGACATATTATAACCGCACCTCTAGTAGAACATTGGATACAGGCTGGAGATAATATTGATGACATTAAATTTTTAGTTTTTCGTACCGTTAGAAAAAATTGGCGCGGGGGTAATCTTGACCTTGCCCTGTTAAGAGCAGAACAGCGTGCTATTTATCTCCTAGATTGTGTAACAGCTAAGGGTTTAAATAAAGATCTTGAATTAATACATTTTCTGTGATTCTCAAAGGTGTACATATATCTATAACCAATGATCATTTGACGTACATTAATTTTTATTGGCTTCAGCTCATTTTTTAATTTTTATGTATCATCAATCAAATTCGATTTTATTAGCAATATATTTTCACATTTTTGTTTCTTATTTTTTATTATCATTTTTTCACTATTTTTCATTTCTTCATTTTTTTCATCTTTATTTTTGTCAATATTCTTGTTTACATTTACATTTTTATTTTTTGTATTTAATTTATTTTAATTTTATTCATTTTTTTACTCATTTATTATTTTTATTTTATTATATTATTTTTTCACTATATTTTCTCATTTCGTCATTGGTTCATTTCTCTTTTTCTACTTTTAGTGGTTTTCTGTCATCTAACACCCTCGGAGATCGATTTGGCATGTTATCACACGTTATCACACATTATCAGGGTCCTCTGTTACGTCACCACGTTTGTTACATCATTACGTCCTCTTCAGTTTAAATTCTTGGCGGTTCCATGGACTCAATTTTGCGTGTTTGTATTTCCATTGCGCATTGTGGACTGCATAACACTGGTATGTACTTTCTCCGGTGTGTGTTCCCTTTTTTGTTTGAGTTTCCCTAGTATGTTTTGCCTTCATTTTTATTATGCTCATTGTTTTCCTACTGAAACGTCTCCACGCTATTTTATGCTATTCAGAACAACACTTACCTGTTGAACCATTACTCGCTTTAACTCATGTTGTTTAGTATTTTTTATAGCTTCTCAGCATGCTCATTGTTTTTCTTTTGTAATGCCTCCGCTATATTTCATGCTATTCAGACCACATACTTACATTTTGAACCATTACCTGCTTTAACTCATGCTGTTTAGCATTTTTATAGCTTCTTAGCATGCCGTTGTAACACCATCGAGCATGGCTTCTCATTATACTTTTATTTTATTTCACCTTATTTTTGCAGGTTGGAGCGTAGCATCAAGGGTACACGTTCATTATACTTTTATTTTATTTCACTTTAACATGTAGAGCGTAGCATAGAGTGTACATGTCCATGTTTTATTTCATTTTATTTTACATACCTCACAATTTGATTCGGTCATATTTATTCCTATATTCATATCTTCCTATATCATTGCATATATGTGGCTATGTTTGTATATGTTACTCCCCTGATTGCAGTGACGACTCTATTTTTAATAGTATTTCTCTTTTTTGTTTTCTATGAGGGTCAGTTTTTTCGAGCACTTACGGGTTTGGCAGTTCGGCAGGTTTCATTTTGATCTTTACTATGTCCATTACCTTTTCATGCTATTCAGAATAGGGACGGAGAAGGGGGGAGGAATGCAGTCGGAAGTAGGGAAGGGAACACACGCTACCTTATAATGAAAGACACCAAGGGTAGATATGTGCTCTTACATTTATGGCTACAGGGGAGAGAATTGTTACTATTGGCGCTATATGGGCCAAACATATATGATAAAAACTTTTACTATGACTTGGTGCAAGTATGTAGGCCTTATAGATCCCTAAAACTCATGGTCCTGGGGGATTTTAATTTGGTTGCACAGCCCACAGAGGATTGTTCAGAACCAGGTAGAGCGCATAGAGGGGGTCCACGGGCACGGGTCCTTTCCACATTTATGCAGAGTTTGGATGTAATAGATACCTGGCGAGCCTTGCACCCAGGGCAAAAAGATTTCACCCATTTATCGAGAGCGCATGGGACTTATTCCCGATTAGATTACACCTTAGTGGCGCGGTCCTTGTTCCCAGAGGTGCTCTCGGTGGATATAGGAACGGCTGATATCTTGGACCATGCAATGGTCTGGTTAGATTTGGAAGCTCTGAGACATTACCAACAGCAGGGGCGGGGATGGCGTTTTCCTGCCTATCTCTACCACAATCAAGATTTTGCAAAATACATTCGGGCAAAATGGGAGGAATATGAACACTTTAATGAAAAGCACAAAGATGATCCAACCTTATTTTGGGCAACTGCAAAAGTGGTTATGAGGGGGGAGGTGATAGCTTATGTGCACGCGCGGAATAAAAAAAATATCCAGGGCCATCGCAAACTTGGAGAAGAAGTTGTTAGCAGCAAAAAGGAAAGTCATAAGAATGCCAACTGGAGCAAATAGGGAAGAGCTGCATGCAACGCAAGTAACCCTTAATACACTGTTACATGAGCGAGCCACAAGGGGGTTACTCTATAACAAATATAGATTGCATAGATTTAGTAATAGGGTGGGCCCTATGTTGGCAGGGATGGTCAAGACATGGGGAGGTCAGAGGGCAATCACTATGTTAAAGGACCATTTAGGGAAACCACAACACACTAATGAAAAGATAGCAGAGATTTTCAGCCAACACTTTTCTGGGATATATGCTGCACCAACTGCAGGCGACGTGATAGCAATAACTAAACACTTGCAGCAAGCTAACCTACCCCAGTTAACACCTCAGGAACTAGAGAGCCTAAATGTTCCCATTCAGGGTACGGAATTGCAGGAAAGCATCAAAACGCTAAAGATGAACTCAGCCCCGGGGCCCGATGGCCTATCAGGGGAATTCTATAAGTTATTGAATATCAAACTCCTAGGCCCACTAATTTCTTATTATGATCAGACAATAAATAGGGGACAACTTCCGACATATACCAATGAAGCATTGATTGTCTTATTGAAAAAACCGGGTAGAGAAGAAAGCACGCCTGATTCCTACCGACCGATATCATTGCTCAATGTGGACTTGAAATTGCTGTCCAAGATAATGGCCAACCGCCTTTCCCGAATTTTGCATCGGTTAATAAGTGCAGAACAAGTAGGTTTTGTTAAAAATAGACAGACAGTACACAATGTCTGTAGGCTGTTGCTGGGGATGGCAAGTTGCCAACACCATGAATGGCAATCCCTAGCAATAAGCCTAGATGCAGAGAAGGCATTTGATAAGCTACATTGGGACTACCTATTTGAGGTGTTACATGCAATGGGATTCGGGGGCTGGTTTATTCAAGCGCTCTATCTGCTATATAGAGATCCAACTGCAGCCCTGCTAGTTAATGGGATTAGGACACCACTGTTTCCCATAGGTAGAGGGACCCATCAGGGGTGCCCGCTCTCCCCACTTTTATTCCTTCTATCCTTAGAACCGCTGCTGCGAAAATTGAACACAACTGGGGAAATTCAGGGAGTGAAGTTGGGGAACACCATGATCAAGACATTGGCATTTGTGGATGACCTGTTAGTGCTACTTCAGAACGTACAAACTTCATTGCCCCGATTATTGCAAGAGATAAAGCACTATGGGAGATATTCGGGTTTTGCTTTAAATATGCAAAAGTCAAAAATATTGCCAGTGTACGGCGATGTCTATGAGGGAAGGGAGAGGGGAATGGCTGTGCTAGATGTGGGGGTACCTCTTAAATATCTAGGAGTATACATACCACAGAAGTTAAGCCAACTATACGATGCCAATGTAACCAAGTTGCTGCGGGATACAAAGGATAAGTTACGGGCTTGGCAGGGCTATCCATTATCATTACTGGGTCGTATTGCCTTGTACAATATGTTGATAATCCCACGATGGCTATATGTTTTCCAAGTACTCCCCCTATACCTAAAGCATAAAGTTGAAGCACAACTCAATAGGCAGCTACAACATTTCCTCTGGAGGGGAAAGAAACCAAGAACTTCTCTAGATATACTGCAAATACCGGTGGAGTACGGGGGCATAGGCCTCTTGAGCATACAGCAGATGACGATTGCAAGCGGCATGCGCCATATAGCAGACTGGTATCGGACAACACAAGATTTCTCTGTAACAACAACAGAACTAGAACCCACCGGGAATGTGCACTTCAGCTGTTGGCTACACGAGATGAGGGGACCAATGCCGTATGAGTTGAAGCAAACGTCAATACTACCCACAGCAAAGAGAGTTTGGCGATGGGTATGTAAGCTACATAAATTCTCTGCAAAAGCTACTCCGTTTTTGTCCATCTGTGGAAATCCCGCTTTTCCCCCAGGAGACATGTATCCAACTTTTAAAAGATGGCAACAGAAAGGAATCAAATATATCTACCAGATCCTGATGGAGGAAGGTCGACTGCAACCTTTTTTGGACTTACAACACATGTATTCTCTGCAAGGATCAGATATATTCCATTACAGTCAATTGAAACATTACACGAATAGCTTGGCATGGCAAAACTTGACTGAGGATGTACAGGAGGAAATCTCCACAGCATACTCCTTAACAGCTCAGCAGAAAATTCCACTTTCGTTCTACCATAGATATATTCGTGATACAGCTTTGGAATTGGCTTTTGAGCGCTTAGCAAAAACGTGGTCATCCGACCTGGGCACTGTTGTACCAATGGATATTTTTCGAGCGCATGTTTTACAAATGAAGAGTTCAACTAAATTTACCTGGTGCTGGGAATTACAATACAAGTTTGCGCTGAGAATGCATATAGCTCCAAGACGGGCCTTCCACATGGGATTATCCCCGGCGGGGGAATGTCCAAAGTGCAATACAGTGGGGGCCACCTTAGGACACATGTTCTGGTCATGCCCATACATTAAACGCTTTTGGAGACAACTTATATGAACGACATCACAATTATGGGGAATGAATTGGATTCAGGACTGTCAGTTGTTATTTGGTCATCTTAAGACCACAGAACAGGCGTCCAAAGGTTTTAAGGAGTTTACCACTCGGGTAATCATTGTGGCGAAGAAGGTGATATTGTTGGACTGGCTCTCAAAGAATGCCCCAACCATGCAACAATGGAGAGCCCAGATGATACAACTCATGAGAATGGAGAAGTTGGAAATGCCAAAAATGGATGGAAAGAGAGGCCAGCCATTTGAGAAGCGGTGGTCGGCATTTTGGCAAACCCTAACGCCATCAGCAAGGGGTCACCTGTTAAATCTTTGATTCCATGGGGAGGTTGGTGAGAGAGTAAGAACTGAACTATGTGATTTGCTAGGTCCTGGAAAAGGAGAGCCCATTGAGAAAGACTGTGTTCCTGACAGGGAGGGGGGAAGGGAGTTTACGGGAGAGATAAGGGAGGTGGGAGGGAAGGTATAAAAATGAAAAGTCACAGCTATTGGAGGTTGGTGTTATTAGCAATGTTATCTATTTCCATTCTTTCAGTAAATTGTATTAGATAAGAATGGTGACATCTTACAAAAAATATATATATATTTACCAACGGCACTTTGTAATCTTTTGACTCGGCAGTGATGGCCCAAGATTTCATGAATGGGATGGAAAATGCAGACTCATCAAAAACATAAAGCACCACTGAAAAGTTTGGTAATAAAGAATTAAATGTTGGAACGATATCATGAAGTTCAGTCAAATACCATAAGAGTACTAGTGAATTTGAACACAGGTACGCCTAAGATGTCAGAATTAGACAATATAGAAGAATGCTGGATTAAGAAGTAATAAACAGTTAAGATTTGTCTGTGTAATGTATTTACTGTGCATCTGTAATAGCTATGTGTATTAAGTGACTATCAGAGATGGAGTTTTAGGTGCCTTAGGACTTGACGTCACTCTTTCTCCTCCAGTGGTCAACTCTCCTCCGTGTTCAGCAGCTACTACTGTGGCCTGTAAACAGAGTCCCATTCCCGAAGTTGGTCAGAAGCCCTGTGATGAGGGTGCAACTGTTGGCAAAAATGAGGCTGGAATAGACATCCAGGGAGCAGATGATAATGGCTTCCCCATGGAGGTAACTCTGGAAAGTACTTGGAAAGCCATGAAACGTTTAGAAGCAACGGTGATGAAATCAATGGGAGAAATGTCTGCTACTGTAACGTAAATTTGCTTGCTACCAATATAGAGCAAGTAAAGACTGCATGTACTGCTCACAGAGATCATATCATGTACAAGGTAAAGTTTAATTTCTTACAAATATTGACTGCTTTGATGAAAGATAAAGTAATGACCCAAAAGAAAATTGAACAGCTGAAAATCAGCTTAGATGATTTATTTATTTATTTATCTACTTTTGTATCCCACATTTTCCCACCTATTTGCAGGCTCAATGTGGCTTACATAGTACCGTAACTGCATTTGCCAGTTCTGGTATGAACAAATACAAGGTGATATTGTGGTAGAGTAGGTTCATGTATGGTAGATTCATTGGGGAAACTTAGAGAGAAGGGGGGGGAGAGGGTTAAGGTATGTCCTTTACGGTCTTTAATTTCGTTGTGCTGCAGGTACCAAGGTTTTATGTTGGGTCAGTGGGGTATGCCTTTCTGAACAGGTTTGTTTTTAGTTCTTTTCGGAAATTTAGGTGGTCGAGTGTTTATTACTTTTGGCAGTGCATTCCATAGTTGTGCGCTTAAATAGGAAAAGTTGAATGCGTAAGTTGATTTGTATTTGAGTCCGTTGCTGCTTGGGTAATGGAGATTTAGGTATGATCGTGCTGATCTTGTGGTGTTTCTGGCTGGCAGGTCTATGAGGTCTATCATGTATCCCGGGACTTTGCCGTAAATAATTTTATGAACTATTGTGCAGATTTTGAAAGTAATACATTCTTTGATTGGGAGCCAGTGTAGTTTTTTCTCGGAGGGGTTTGGCGCTTTCAAACCGTGTTTTTACAAATATAAGCCTGGCTGCTGTATTTTAATCTACGTTTATTAAATTTTCCTAAGTCTCCTGAATTAACTCCTGCTAATATGTTCAGAAAATATCTTCTAGAAGTATTGAAATTTACTACTAAACTGTGAAAAAAACTGTGTGTTTTAAGTCTGTAAAATGTATTGGATATTTCCTTCATTAATTATGTTCTTATTTCTCCTATTTGGCCAGCAGGTGGTGTTTCTTTGCTGTCAAGCTGTTACAGAGAACTGAGGGGTCCTTTACTAAGGTGCGTTGAAAAATGGGCTACGCTAGTGTAGGCGCATGTTTTAGGCGCTCATAGATCCACTTTTCAGCGCACCTGTAAAAAAGGCCTTTTTAAAAATTTTTCTCGAAAATGGACATGCAGCAAAATAATAATTGGCGCGCATCCATTTTGAGTCTGAGACCTTACCGCCAGCCATTGACTTAGGGGTAAGGTCTCTTGCATTAACTGTGCGGTAATCACCTATGCTTGTCAAGTCAGAGTTACCACCCGATTTTCGCCACTTGCCAGAAAATATTTTCTAGTGCGTATAGCGGACACATACCAAAAATGAAATTACCATGGGCCACACAGTAGCCGAACGGTAACTCCAAATTGACACACACTGGGCGCACTTAGCATCATACGTGGCTTAGTAAAAGGGCCCCTCAGTATTTTTTCTTTAGTCTGACACAAACAGGAAGCAAGAAGCAGTATAAATCTGAAATCTTGGGAAGACCACGTGATGCACTGAAGAAGTCAGATGCGGATTAGAGCGGCTTTGGTCCCCGCGCCCTATTCCCACAGAAAATTGCGGTTTGGAGTAGATTTTAGAGAAGCACTTGTTTATGGACAAATACTTGATTCTCCGCAATTAAACTATGCCTGCCAACGGATTAAAAAAAAGAAGCTGACAAGCCACGTGTTGGAGATTCTAAGATGGCAGACTCGGGGCCGCCAGAGACCATGGCCTTCTCAGAACATCAGTGTCAGCATTCGTTGTCTAGATATGGTCCCGGGTCCAGTTCGCAAAGGCAGTGGGTCCCCAAGATTACACAATCCACACGGGTTTGGATATATATAAATATACAGTGGTGGAAATAAGTATTTGATCCCTTGCTGATTTTGTAAGTTTGCCCACTGACAAAGACATGAGCAGCCCATAATTGAAGGGTAGGTTATTGGTAACAGTGAGAGATAGCACATCACAAATTAAATCCGGAAAATCACATTGTGGAAAGTATATGAATTTATTTGCATTCTGCAGAGGGAAATAAGTATTTGATCCCCCACCAACCAGTAAGAGATCTGGCCCCTACAGACCAGGTAGATGCTCCAAATCAACTCGTTACCTGCATGACAGACAGCTGTCGGCAATGGTCACCTGTATGAAAGACACCTGTCCACAGACTCAGTGAATCAGTCAGACTCTAACCTCTACAAAATGGCCAAGAGCAAGGAGCTGTCTAAGGATGTCAGGGACAAGATCATACACCTGCACAAGGCTGGAATGGGCTACAAAACCATCAGTAAGACGCTGGGCGAGAAGGAGACAACTGTTGGTGCCATAGTAAGAAAATGGAAGAAGTACAAAATGACTGTCAATCGACAAAGATCTGGGGCTCCACGCAAAATCTCACCTCGTGGGGTATCCTTGATCATGAGGAAGGTTAGAAATCAGCCTACAACTACAAGGGGGGAACTTGTCAATGATCTCAAGGCAGCTGGGACCACTGTCACCACGAAAACCATTGGTAACACATTACGACATAACGGATTGCAATCCTGCAGTGCCCGCAAGGTCCCCCTGCTCCGGAAGGCACATGTGACGGCCCGTCTGAAGTTTGCCAGTGAACACCTGGATGATGCCGAGAGTGATTGGGAGAAGGTGCTGTGGTCAGATGAGACAAAAATTGAGCTCTTTGGCATGAACTCAACTCGCCGTGTTTGGAGGAAGAGAAATGCTGCCTATGACCCAAAGAACACCGTCCCCACTGTCAAGCATGGAGGTGGAAATGTTATGTTTTGGGGGTGTTTCTCTGCTAAGGGCACAGGACTACTTCACCGCATCAATGGGAGAATGGATGGGGCCATGTACCGTACAATTCTGAGTGACAACCTCCTTCCCTCCGCCAGGGCCTTAAAAATGGGTCGTGGCTGGGTCTTCCAGCACGACAATGACCCAAAACATACAGCCAAGGCAACAAAGGAGTGGCTCAGGAATAGGGTTACCATATGGCTCCAGAAAAAGGAGGACGGATTGAGCCAGCCGGGTTTTACTTCCATTGCTTTCAATGGAAGTAATTGTGCCAGCCGGGTTTTACTTCCATTGCTTTCAATGGAAAGCAATAGAAGTAAAACCCGGCTGGCTCAATCCGTCCTCCTTTTTCTGGAGCCATATGGTAACCCTACTCAGGAAGAAGCACATTAGGGTCATGGAGTGGCCTAGCCAGTCACCAGACCTTAATCCCATTGAAAACTTATGGAGGGAGCTGAAGCTGCGAGTTGCCAAGCGACAGCCCAGAACTCTTAATGATTTAGAGATGATCTGCAAAGAGGAGTGGACCAAAATTCCTCCTGACATGTGTGCAAACCTCATCATCAACTACAGAAGACGTCTGACCGCTGTGCTTGCCAACAAGGGTTTTGCCACCAAGTATTAGGTCTTGTTTGCCAGAGGGATTAAATACTTATTTCCCTCTGCAGAATGCAAATAAATTCATATACTTTCCACAATGTGATTTTCCGGATTTAATTTGTGATGTGCTATCTCTCACTGTTACCAATAACCTACCCTTCAATTATGGGCTGCTCATGTCTTTGTCAGTGGGCAAACTTACAAAATCAGCAAGGGATCAAATACTTATTTCCACCACTGTATATATATATATATATATATATATATATATATATATATATATATATAGATAGATAGATAGATAGATAGATATATATATATATATATATATATAGATAGATAGATAGATAGATAGATAGAGAGAAAAAGTATATTGTATTTACATACATAGGCTCACAGCACTTAGTGCAGGTAAATATTACAATGCTGTATGTGTGTGTATGGGTTTAGATGGGAATCAATGAGAGAAAGGTAAGGGTAGAGGTGTTCAGAGGAAAAGAGAGAGAGCCTTGGGGGTAGGGCTGAAGGAGCAAGGGGGGAGCACAGAAAGAAAAAGAAGGCCAGAGCAGAGCCATGTACTCTGGTGGCTGAAGATGTGTGTGTGCAGAGAAAGAGCCCCAGCAGAGCCATGTGCTCTGCTTTATATACCTAATAAAAACAGAGAGGGATCAAATAACTTCTTTCCTTCCCAGCCAAACTCCAATTTAATGTCCTGATGCAAGGAAGGTGAGCATTTTCACAGGTTTTACTCTTTGAAGTCCCTAGTTTTGGAGCCTTTCTTTGTTCTCAGAGATCCCTGCTCCCAGATGCCCAGAGAGGACAAAGGCATGTTAATTAGAGGTAATTGAGAAACAAAAGGGCTAGCAGGCAGCTGGGCAACATTTGGTCCATCTGCCATCCTAGGCTTCCTGAGGGAGGGGGGAGTTATCAGAAGCTGGTTTCTTATTAATAATCTTGACATCCAGCAATCCTGACAATCAGCTGATACAATTAACAGTGGCTGTAGAGCCATTGAACCCAGACTGGAGAAACTTAGTGGTCAACTGAGCAAATGGAAAGTCTACTGGCAGACCTTGCAACCCAGACAAGTGTATTAGAACAACGAGTTTCAGATATAGAAGATTTAGACTCATAGCCAAGCCTGGTGATTTCTGCTCTGCCCAAATCCCAACGGGGAAACTTACGTATTGTGGGCTTGCCCGAACATCTCCTGGATCACAATCTTGCCTCCTTGCTAGAATGGTGGTTCACAAAAGAATTCGCTCTTTCAGATAGCATGGGGGCCATTTTGAACTGAAAGGGCGCACAGACTTGGCAGCCCCCATGAAAGCAGATCGCAGCCACGAGTGGTAATTATAAAAATACATAATTACATACACAAAATGGAGCTCCTACGGGGGTACCAACAAAAGTAAATGAGAATGGTAACTGGATCATGTACGCTACTTATCTTCAGCCCAGGAGTTCCTTAATACGTGGTGATTTAGACCATGTGACACTGCAAGCCTATAACTTATTCACCATATCTGTTTCACATGGAGAATTCTAGAAGCTTCTCAAAGATATGTCTGTTGAAACATTTGCTGTACATTCATCATTGCGTAATGTTTTCTGGTAACTGACAGCCAGATGCACAAAGGTCCCGTTAAGGATCCGTCTGCGTTTCCAAATTGGTAGAAAATTCACAAAGAAAATTGCATGCAAATGAGCTGCTCATTGCTTTTGCGACCCTGTTCATTTGCATGCGATATGGGGGAAGTAAGTTGGTGAGCTGAGCATGAGCAGAACAGTCAATCGCTATGTGTGGCTGCTCTGCACATGCTACAGACGGCTCTCTGCGTGTATGATACCAGTAGATTTACCCTTTTTTTTTTTTTGGCAAACACAAAAGCGCTTTTTTTTTGGATGGACATACCTGTATGGCAGCTCCCTACCTGCTGGGAAAAACCTCTCTGCTGCTCTCCGCTAGGAATCAGCAGCATCAGGGCTTGGTTCCACCCCCAGCTGTTCCTGCTGCTTCCTTCTATTGGCTGGCTGACATCCTAGAACGCCTATCTCCCTGAAGATGAACTCTCATTGGCTGGCTGCTGTCCCAACTCTTCCTCCCTGTAGGACTTCCCTGATGACATCACTTTAGAGCTGTGAACTGATTGGGTCCGAACTTCCTGGTGTCCCCCTCCAGTAATGAGTGGGCGGGACATCCCAGGCTGATGCTGTCCAATTGGAAGCAGCAGGAACAGCTGGGGGTGGAACCACGCCCGTTTCCCACAGACGCTGTTTCTTTCATGGACCCTTGTCTTCCTTGCACTTTTGGTATGTCACCATTACTTTTATGCTTTATATTTCGGTACTGCCCCCCAACCCCCAATTTCTTGCCAGTAAAATGTCATTTGAAAAAGAAACATATGGCATGGCTTTCATACTGTGACAAGGCTACATCCCCGATGTATAGAGTGAAGCAGCAGAACCATGAACTACATATCCCAGAATGCATTTCCAGTCCTAGCAGTGAGATCCCAGGGGATAGGCAAGCTGGCCATATACCGTTTCTGACCACAAGAGGGAGGGTGAATGAAGGAGCCAGTTCCCGGGATCAGCAATCTGTATATCATGCTGCCCACCTGTAATAGGGAGGGGTGGGCTGAGAAGCAGGAGGAGGATTGGATGGAAGAGGGAATTAATCAGCCTGAGCAGGGGAAGAGGGAGAACGGAATGGGAGCTTGAGAGCTGAGGAAGGCAGCCCCTACATGGTTTGGGAATTTATTTTGGTTTAAACCCTGCTTAAGTAGAGAAGCCTGATTTTCTTTTGGGGAAACCCTGAGTGGTGGGGGAATTACTACCCTGTTTTGAAACCTGATTATTGTGAGAACCTCTGAAGTTGGAAGGCTTGTTTATGAAGGAGGGCTGCCTGGTGGGAAGAGGGATTCAGTTCAGGAGGAGAGGAGCAGTGCAGGCTGAAAATCCTTGGGCAAGACAGGTCCCTAAAGAACTGAAGCAGGCTGAAATACCTTGGGTGGAAGGAAGTCCCAAAAGTAGTAAACCTCCTGAAAGTAAAGGCTGCTTGGTGATTAACACTGTCTGGAGGGGAAATCCTGCTTGTGGGACAAGTACTATTTGTTTGCTACTGACTGGGACCAAAAAAGCAGGGATTTCCAAAGGACTATTGCATTCCCCTCTGGGAAGGGGGCAAAGTCTTTGTGTAATTGGTTGAT
This sequence comes from Microcaecilia unicolor, assembly GCF_901765095.1. Taxonomy (NCBI): domain Eukaryota; kingdom Metazoa; phylum Chordata; class Amphibia; order Gymnophiona; family Siphonopidae; genus Microcaecilia; species Microcaecilia unicolor. Next base: position 217,826,556 of record NC_044036.1, read on the forward strand.
GTACTAAGCAAGGCAGAACAGCCCTGCCTGAGAAGCAAGTCTCTACTCTGGAGGGAAGTTTTGTTTATGAATCTGGAAAATAAAGGAATGTTTTTGAAGTATTTCCTGGTGGCAGTTTTGTGAAGTTCTGGCTATTCAGGGGAGGCAGCTTCCTTCCCCATACTGGAGCAGTGGGCCCGTTTACAATACACACAAAGATGCTGCGTGTAAGCTGGTATACTTTTTTTTTTGTGTGTGCTCCATCTTCCCTGCCTTTTTTTTCTCCCCTTCTTCTACTTGCGATAATGAAGAACCGGCAGGTCCACAACTCCCGTTAAAATTTCCACAGTAAAGGTAGGGACTGCTTTTGTGCATGGGGTCAGAAACAGTAGAGCATTACATTCACATTATAATAGTAATTAGCTCATTATAACAACTTTGCATTCCATTTTTGTTAGCTGCTACCGTGACAGAAAAATGGCTTGGAGAACCCTTTTGTGCATTTCCCTGGCTAGAACTTGTTTAAAAACCACATTGCTGGCTGTTAAGTTTAGTGCATCTGGCCCTTAGAGTGTGGCAGTGAATTTGGGTGTACAAGAGGGGGGGGGGGGGGGGGGAGAATGGTTAGGAGGGGGGATGAGGGGGGTGGGTAATTCTTTTGTACTTGCTCTGGTGGCTGTGGGACATGCATATCTGGAAAGACTCTGTGGGGAGGGGGGGTGGCTGGGGATGCTCTGTGTCATTTGGGCTATTACTTATAAGAAGGGGCTAATTTCCAATCTATTGACAGATGGTGTTCTTCATATTTATTGTTGTCAGTATTAGTCTGGGGTGAGACTGGGCACCCGAGACCTTTGTTATTCAGTGTTCATTCAACTTTCCTGTACTTGTAGTTGTATTGGTGTAGGATGACCTCTACCTGTTGTTTGATGTCTTGGAATGTGGGTGACATTTCCTCCCCCATCAAACGAACAAAGATATTGAATGATTTGAAACACCATAAGGCAGACATAAAGGGGCATAATCGAACGGAAACGTCTATCTCCATGGGCGTTTATCTCCGAGAACGGGTCCGTGAAGGGGCAGACCGAACCGTATTTTCAAAAAACATGGACGTTTATCTTTTTTTGAGCTGGGCGTTTTTGTTTTTCAGCGATAATGGAAACCGAAAGCGCCCAGCTCAAAAACGAATAACTCCAAGACATTTATTCGTGGGAGGGGCCAGGATTCATAGTGCACTGGTCCCCCTCACATGCCAGGACACCAACCGGGCACCCTAGGGGGCACTTTTACAAAAAAAAAAAAAAAAAGGTAAAACAGCTCCCAGGTGCATAGCACCCTTCCCTTGGGTGTTGAGCCCCCCCAAAACCCCCTCAAAACCCACTGCCCACAAGTCTACACCATTACTATAGCCTTAAGGGGTGAAGGGGGGCACCTACATGTGGGTACAGTGGGTTTGGGGGGCGGTTTGGAGGGCTCCCATTTACCAGCACAAGTGTAACTGGTGGGGGGGGGATGGGCCTGGGTCCACCTGCACCCCCTAATAACTGCTCCAGTGACCTGCATACTGCTGCCAGGGAGGTGGATATGACATTTGAGGATGAAAATAAAAAGTTGTGAAATGGCATATTTTGTGGTGGGAGGGGGTTTGTGACCACTGGGGGAGTCAGGGGAGGTCATCCCCGATTCCGTCCAGTGGTCATCTGGTCACTTAGGACACTTCTTGGGGCCTTATTCGTGGAAAAACAGGGTCCAGGAAAAGTGCCCTAAAATCTCGCTAAAAACACATATTTTTTTTCCATTATCGGCGAAAGGCGCCCATCTCTGATCGGCCGATAACCACGCCCCAGTTCCGCCTTCACCACGCCTTCGACACGCCCCCATCAACTTTGTCCGCATCCGCGACGGAGTGCAGTTGAAACGTCCAAATTCGGCTTTCGATTATACCGCTTTATTCGTTTTTGTGAGATAAACGTCTATCTCCCGATTTGGGTCACAATATAGGCGTTTTTCTATTTCGATTATAAGCAGGATAGTATACTTACAAGAGACATGCTTAACAGATGGAGCATGAGAAATTGAAAAGACAATGGGTGGGGTAGGTATTCTATGCTTCTTCAGCGAAGAGACATGGAGGAGTTGCAATTTTGTTTTGTAAAACCTTGTCTTATAAAGTTAATCTGGTATTTAAAGATCCTGGGGGCAGATATTTTATTTATTTATTGCATTTGTATCCCACATTTTCCCACCTCTTTGCGGGCTCAGTGTGGTATTTAATGGTAAAAGTGTGGATGCAGGGTAAAGAATTTAACTTATTGGTAGTATATGCCCCCACTCCCTATGAACAATATTTTTACACAGATCTGCTGAAAAAGCTGTTACCGTATCAACAAACTGACCTTGTGGTGGCTGGGGATATGAATATAGTAATGGATCCCAACTTAGACAACTCTAGAGGCTCGCTGAGTTCAGATGTGAGGACTGGAAGAAGACGAATATTACACAACTTTGCTTTAGATCCATGGTGTCTTCTCCACCCATCAGAGAAAGATTTTACACATATGTCTCAGGCACATCATACTCATGCCATATTAGACTAAATTCTGGTCTCAACTTTGTTGCTTTCTGCAATTCACGCTGCAGAAATAGGACCCACAGAAATCTCAGACCATGCTTTAATTGGGTGGAGATAGGGAAACAAAGAGTGGGGTTAAATGGGCAGTATTCACAATGGAGAAGGGTAGTTAGTGGGGTTCCTCAGGGGTCAGTACTAGGACCGCTGCTTTTTAATATATTTATAAATGATTTAGAGATGGGAGTAACCAGCGAGGTAATTAAATTTGCTGATGACACAAAGTTATTCAAAGAGAGGAGGATTGTGAAAAATTACAGAAGGACCTTACGAGACTGGGAGGCTAAATGGCAGATGACGTTTAATGTGAACACGTGCAAGGTGATGCATGTGGGAAAAAAGAACCCGAATTATAGCTACATCATGCAAGGTTCCAACGTTAGGAGTCAAGGACCAAGAAAGGGATCTGGGTGTCATCGTTGATAATACACTGAAACCTTCTGCTCAGTGTGTTGCTGCGGCTAGGAAAACGAATAGAATGTTGGGTATTATTAGGAAGGGTATGGAGAACAGATGTGAGGATGTTATAACGCCGTTGTATCGTTCCATGGTGCGACCGCACCTTGAGTATTGTGTTCAAATCTGGTCGCTGCATCTCAAGAAATATATAGTAGAACTGAAAAAGGTGCAGCAAAGGGTGACAAAAATGATAGCGGGGATGGGACGACTTCCCTATGAAGAAAGACTAAGGAGACTACGGCTTTTCAGCTTGGAGAAGAGACGGCTGAGGGGAGACATGATAGAGGTATATAAAATAATGAGTGGAGTGGAACAGGTGGATGCGAAGTGTCTGTTCACGCTTTCGAAAAATAGTAGGACTAGGGGGCATGCAATAAAACTACAGTGTAGTAAATTTAAAACAAATAGGAGAAAATGTTTCTTCACCCAACGCGTAATTAAACTCTGGAATTCGTTGCCGGAGAACGTAGTGAAGGCGGTTAGCGTGGCAGAGTTTAAAAAGGGGTTGGGAGCGACTTCCGGTGACGTCATGAGCTGAGGAACAGCGATTTCGAAGCTCCGGGACCCCTGGCTCCAAATAACGACGTGAAAAGGGTTACAGACTCCCTGAAACGTTTCCCACTTTTATGGAGAAATACCTAAAAAGTACCCCGACGAATATGGCTCAAAAAGCGACAAAAAAAGAAAAGAATAAAGCGGGAAGCGGCGACGCCAAGATGGCGGAGGAAGTACCTCAAACAGGAATGGCGTTCACGGAGATGCAGCTTGCGCAGTTAACACAAGCAGTGGAAAAAGCATGGAGTCCAAGGTGGGCAGAACTCACGACCAAACTAGAAAATTATCAAACGTCGCTTGACGGTCTGGGGATCCGAGTGGGGGACCTGGAGGCCAGGGTGTCGGCGACGGAAGACGACTCGCGAGGTTACGGCCCAGATATAGCGACTTTACAGCAACAAGTGAAAGACCAGAGGCAGCTGTTGGATGACTACGAAAACAGAGCTCGCCGAAATAATGTTAGACTAGTAGGGTTGGATGAGGCACTCCCGGAGCGGAATCTGGACATTTGGTTACAGACTTGGCTGTCCAAGGAATTGGCGCTAACGGATTCTATGGGCCCTGTAGTGATAGAAAGGGCGCACCGCGTGGGACGTAGAACGAGCGAGAGAAACAGGCCAAGAGTCGTGGTGGCGAAGATATTAAATTACAAACACAAGGTGGAAATTCTACAAGGTTTTAAGTTGAAACGAGACACCTTGAAATACAATGGACGAAATATTTTAATATTTCAAGATTATTCCACCCTAGTCCAAGAAAAGAGGAGGCTATTCCGCCCACTATGCTCTTCCGTGGCACAAAAGAACATTCGATTTCAGTTACAATATCCAGCTCAGCTGAAAGTCTATCACCAGGACAAATGGCAAGCGTTCACCGTGGCAAAGGAAGCCCAACAGTGGCTACTGGAACATAAACTAATAGACGCTGCGGACTTTAGAACACTGTGATGCATGATATGTGGGACATGTTAAATGTACAATCTATGAAGGTAAGGGAGATATAAGACATGTTGAGGAGTCGGGGGCCAGAGACATTCACTGGGATTCCACTCATCTTTTCACCAGTTGAGGGTGGAGGATGAGACAGGGTACATGTTTGGAAGAAGGGATACGGGTTTGGGGGGGAAGATTGGGTTTTGGGTGGGGTAAGGAACTTCTGCAGCAGATTAGAAACAATTCAAGGGTGGTCGTCCAGCAGGTGAAACAATCACAGAGAAGGTATATGGGTGAAGAGTGGGCCCACAAACAGAAAACATTGATAGGGAAGGTTGGAGGAAGGGGGGAGTTGCCAAGACTATGCAAGTATGCCCCTTAGAGTGATAACTTGGAATGTGTGGGGCATTACTTCCCCCATAAAGAGAAATAAAATATTAACGGCACTAAAGAGACATGGGGCCGACATAGCATGTCTCCAGGAAACTCGCCTAAATGATTTGGAGCATGGAAAATTGCAGAGATCCTGGGTGGGAGACTGCTGTGCGGTGGCCTCCAGAGGACGTAAGGGTGGGATAGCAGTTTTGTTTCGTAAAGGGCTAGCATATAGAGTATTAGAGGTGGTGCCAGGAGAATCAGGTAGATCACTTTCCTTGCGGCTCTGGTTACAGGGGGTAGAGCTTACTTTGGTAGTGGTATATGGGCCAAATGAATACGACCCCCAATTTCTTGGGAAATTGGAGAAAACATGTTTACAACAAGGAAAAGGAAAGGTGATGGTGGTGGGGGATTTTAACCTGGTACTAGATCCTTGGGAAGATTCCACTAATCCCACCTCCGCCCACTACTGTGGCCAAAGGGCAGGAGCATTGCAAAGGTTTATTAAAACATTAAATTTAGTAGATACATGGAGAGCGCTGCACCCTGGGGAAAAAGATTATACGCATAGATCAAGAGCGCATGGAACAGTAGCAAGGTTAGATTATATCCTAATAGAACGTACTATGTTCTCATCAGTAAAGGGAGCAAATATTGGCCTTGAGGAGGTTTCAGATCATGCCCCTGTGTGGGTGGACCTGGAATTACCAACAGATATGATAGCAGGGGTGGGCTGGAGATTTCCGGCATACTCCTTCACAGACCCTCAATTGAAGGAATACATTGAAAGTAGATGGACAGATTATGAAAATAATAACGGAGAGCATGCCCAAGAGAATCCTGTGCTGTTTTGGTCTGCCTCTAAGGCAGTATTGAGGGGAGATTTAATTGCGTACAGTAAATCAAAAAAGAAGCGCAGAGCCGTGCAAATCTTACACCTAGAACATCAATTAATTAAAGCTAGAAGGGTTCATATGCAAAGACCCACAGCAAGTACACTAGAAAAAGTGAAATCAATATAAATTACATTAAATTCACTGCTTCATGAAAAAGAAACCCGGTCAGCAATATACTATAAATACAAATTACAACGCTTTGGTAATAAACCAGGCAGATTATTAATGAAGGTCATAAAAAATTGGGGGGGGGGGGGGGGGGGGGGGACAAGAACAGTACCAGTGTTGAGAAACGAACGGGGCGAGGTTACCACTGACCAAAAAAAAAAGAATGCCTTTTTACAGAATACTTTACCTCGCTCTATACGCTTACAACAACCCCCGATAAGGGCAAGATGCAGGGGTACCTAAGGCGGGCGGGACTCACATCCCTGACAAAAGAGGAATCGGTTGGTTTAAACACCCCGTTGACTCTGAAAGAATTACAATTGGCAATCAAACGATTGAAACTCCGTTCCGCACCTGGACCAGATGGGTACACAGGGGAATATTATAAGATGTTGCCCTTGGACGCGCAGGTGGCCCTATTAGATTATTTTACAAAGGTAATAGAACAGGGATGTTTTCCTAAATATGCCAACGAGGCGCTAATTACCCTAATACCAAAACCCGGGAAAAAATTAGATAAGGCAGAGGACTATAGACCAATATCCCTCTTAAATGTCGAGATAAAAATCTTAGCCGGGATGATGGCAGAAAGACTGGCACAATACCTCCCTAAACTGATAGGCCCTGACCAGGTGGGGTTTGTCAGGGGCAGGCAGGCGACGCATAATGTCAGACGCCTGCTTTTGGCTATGGCAACAAGCCAGGAACTTGGGGTCCCTACAGTAGTGGTTAGTTTAGATGCCGATAAGGCGTTTGATCGGGTGGGGTGGGATTACCTTTTTGAAACTCTGACAATCATGGGTATAACAGGGTGGTTTCTGCAGGCCATTCGTACCCTATACTGCCAACCAAGAGCGAAAGTTCTAGTAAATGGTATAAAAGGGCGGGAGTTTGATATACAGCGGGTCACTAGACAGGGCTGTCCCCTCTCCCCGGCACTTTTTGTACTCTCAATGGAACCCCTATTGAATACGCTTAGGAGGCGAGTAGAAATCCAGGGAATTGGAGTGGTAGGGCAGGAAGTGAAAGTTTTGGCATTCGCGGATGACCTTTTGGTGACGATGAAAGACCCACCTGGATCTATGCGGGCCATGCTAGAGGAGACAGAGAAATTTGGCTGGCTCTCTGGTTTTAAGTTAAATGTCACCAAGTCCTCAGTTCTTGAAGTGGTGGAGGGAGAACTCTGCGACTGGCAAACTCAAGTTTCATTTAAATGGGCAGAGACATCCATTAAATACCTAGGAGTTTGGATCCCAAAGGATCTAAATAGATTATATGAGCTTAACATGCAAAATTTAATGAGGGAAACAACAGCTAAATTACAGGCGTGGTCAGCACTACCGCTCTCCTTGTTGGGGAGGATTGCCCTTTACAATATGATAGTAGCCCCCAAGTGGATTTATACTTTCCAGACTATTCCAATATATATGAGGCGCGAAGATGAGCGAACCATTAATAAAATATTGCAATCCTTTCTTTGGAAGGGGAAAAAGGCGCGCCTCCCGATAACGATATTAAGCACTCCAGTAGAGTATGGGGGATTGGGCCTGTTAAATTTAAGATACAGTGGTGGAAATAAGTATTTGATCCCTTGCTGATTTTGTAAGTTTGCCCACTGACAAAGACATGAGCAGCCCATAATTGAAGGGTAGGTTATTGGTAACAGTGAGAGATAGCACATCACAAATTAAATCCGGAAAATCACATTGTGGAAAGTATATGAATTTATTTGCATTCTGCAGAGGGAAATAAGTATTTAATCCCTCTGGCAAACAAGACCTAATACTTGGTGGCAAAACCCTTGTTGGCAAGCACAGCGGTCAGACGTCTTCTGTAGTTGATGATGAGGTTTGCACACATGTCAGGAGGAATTTTGGTCCACTCCTCTTTGCAGATCATCTCTAAATCATTAAGAGTTCTGGGCTGTCGCTTGGCAACTCACAGCTTCAGCTCCCTCCATAAGTTTTCAATGGGATTAAGGTCTGGTGACTGGCTAGGCCACTCCATGACCCTAATGTGCTTCTTCCTGAGCCACTCCTTTGTTGCCTTGGCTGTATGTTTTGGGTCATTGTCGTGCTGGAAGACCCAGCCACGACCCATTTTTAAGGCCCTGGCGGAGGGAAGGAGGTTGTCACTCAGAATTGTACGGTACATGGCCCTATCCATTCTCCCATTGATGCGGTGAAGTAGTCCTGTGCCCTTAGCAGAGAAACACCCCCAAAACATAACATTTCCACCTCCATGCTTGACAGTGGGGACGGTGTTCTTTGGGTCATAGGCAGCATTTCTCTTCCTCCAAACACGGCGAGTTGAGTTCATGCCAAAGAGCTCAATTTTTGTCTCATCTGACCACAGCACCTTCTCCCAATCACTCTCGGCATCATCCAGGTGTTCACTGGCAAACTTCAGACGGGCCGTCACATGTGCCTTCCGGAGCAGGGGGACCTTGCGGGCACTGCAGGATTGCAATCCGTTATGTCGTAATGTGTTACCAATGGTTTTCGTGGTGACAGTGGTCCCAGCTGCCTTGAGATCATTGACAAGTTCCCCCCTTGTAGTTGTAGGCTGATTTCTAACCTTCCTCATGATCAAGGATACCCCACGAGGTGAGATTTTGCGTGGAGCCCCAGATCTTTGTCGATTGACAGTCATTTTGTACTTCTTCCATTTTCTTACTATGGCACCAACAGTTGTCTCCTTCTCGCCCAGCGTCTTACTGATGGTTTTGTAGCCCATTCCAGCCTTGTGCAGGTGTATGATCTTGTCCCTGACATCCTTAGACAGCTCCTTGCTCTTGGCCATTTTGTAGAGGTTAGAGTCTGACTGATTCACTGAGTCTGTGGACAGGTGTCTTTCATACAGGTGACCATTGCCGACAGCTGTCTGTCATGCAGGTAACGAGTGATTTGGAGCATCTACCTGGTCTGTAGGGGCCAGATCTCTTACTGGTTGGTGGGGGATCAAATACTTATTTCCCTCTGCAGAATGCAAATAAATTCATATACTTTCCACAATGTGATTTTCCGGATTTAATTTGTGATGTGCTATCTCTCACTGTTACCAATAACCTACCCTTCAATTATGGGCTGCTCATGTCTTTGTCAGTGGGCAAACTTACAAAATCAGCAAGGGATCAAATACTTATTTCCACCACTGTATCTAAACATCGTTAGCGGAATGAGAACTATAAATGATTGGTATAGGGGCACCAGTGCATATACAAATCCGGAATTGGAATTAAATTTTACCCCGAAGGTTCACTTTAGTAGCTATTTGCATAGTGTGGGAGCCCCGATTCCCTATGCTCTGAATCACTTTTGGATCATGAAGACTGCAAGGGCGGTCTGGGGGTGGGTGTGCCGTTTACACCACTTTGATACTAGGGTGACTCCATATTTATCAATTTGTGATAATCCAGCTTTTAAACCTGGAATTATGTATTCTGTATTTCAACGATGGAAGAAGCAAGGACTGGTATATCTATTGCAAGTAGTGACAAGAGAGGGCCGTATGAGACCGTTTCAGGATTTACAGAAAGACCACAATATTCCTGCAAAAGAGAAATTTTACTATGATCAATTACGTCATTACGTCACATCTTTACCATGGACATCCTTGACGGAAGACGTGCAAGAGGAACTCTCATCGGCTTTTACTTTAGCATCGCAACAAAAAGTGCCAATGTCCTATCATCACAGACATATAAGGGACACAGCTATGGAGCTGGATTACACGGAATTGGCACAACGGTGGTCCCTGGACTTAAAAATAAAGATTGCAGCACCCCAGTTAAAAACTCATATATTATCGATTCGCAAGGTTACGAACATGGCCTCTCACTGGGAAGTACAGTATAAAATGGCACTGAGGTTGCATATCCCTCCACGAAGAGCCTTCCATATGGGGCTCTCCGCTTGGGGAGAGTGCCCAAAGTGTGGGGAGGAGGGAACAACGTCAGGCCATATGATGTGGAATTGTGACAGAATAAAGGAATTTTGGAAAAAGATTACAAGATATACTTCAGCCATTTGGGGACAGACATGGCATTGTGATGTGTCCCTTTTATTTGGTCAACCTAACTTAGGACCTTCCCCGAAGAGGGGATATGCTGCATTCGCCAAAAGGGCAATAATTGTGGGCAAACAGTCAATCTTAGCAGAATGGATATCTTACAAACACCCCACGTGGCAGCAGTGGCGCACTCGAATGATATCTTTATTGCGAATAGAACGTCTGGAAGTGAAGAATATGGACTCTGCACCAGGACAACAATTTCAGCAGAGGTGGAGTAAGTTTTGGGACACTATGAGCCCGAAGGCAAGAAGTTATTTGATAAATGTTTAAGCCTGACTGAGACTATATCACTCAAGTAAAGCTGCGGAAGATCCGGGAAAGGGGGGGGAGGGGGGGTATATGTTGGGTTATACAGTTGAGATTATGAAGGGAAGAAAGAAGACACGTTACTACTGTAAAAACTTTTATGTAAAGTAGGCAGTTGTATTCATTAGAAAAGACAATGAAAGATTTTGGTTGTTTACTGTTGAAACATATATATCTCATTGTAGTAACAAAATGGTTCAAATAAAATATACACTGGTAGCAATAAAGAAAAGGGGGGGGGGGGGGAATAAGAAAATTGGTGACTTGAACTGAACCAAAAGGTTGATTTAAACATTGATATTTGTACTACCGGTTAAAATTGTATTTACCATATGTTATCAATAAAATAGAATTTAAACATAAAAAGGGGTTGGACAGTTTCCTAAAGGACAAGTCCATAGACCGGTACTAAATGGACTTGGGAAAAATCCACAATTTGGGGAATAACTTGTATAAAATGTTTGTACGTTTGGGTAGCTTTCCAGGTGCCCTTGACCTGGATTGGCAGCTGTCAGGGACAGGATGCTGGGCTCGATGGACCTTTGGTCTTTTCCCAGTATGGCATTACTTATGTACCCCAGACAGGTAATTCTGCTAGAGGGTGGCATTTCCCTAGCTATTTAGCCTGCAACCCTGAGTTTGTAAAATATTTACAGACTAAATGGTTAGCTTTTGTGTCCAATATTGCACAACATGAATCCCAATTTATGTTATTTTCAGGTGCACAGCTAAGGCTGTGCTCCAGGGGGACATTACTGCACACGTGAGTCGTAGGAATAAGATTTTGGCGTCTAGTATAGTGCACCTAGAAAAGCGACTGCAGAAGGTGAAACACCAATACAATACCGTTCCATCACCTGAAACAAGGGATCTTTTACTATATCTACAAACAATACATTGATACATGAACATATGATGAGTAGTTTACTGTATAGGAAGTTTGGATTTCATAAATATGGTAATAAAGCAGGAAAATTATCAGCACATGTTGTGAAAGCATGGGGAGGCTCCCAGGCGATTCCAACATTAAAGAATCCAAAAGGGGGCTATACTTATAATATAGATAGAAGCACAGATATTTTAACTGCCCACTTTCGTGCTTTATATGCGGCACCTGTGCCCCTTAATTTATCTTCACAGACATTTTTTTTTAGACAAGACCCAACTTCCTGTTTTGTCTCCTGCCGCCATACAAGATTTAAACAGGCCCATTTCAGGCAGAGAGCTGCAGTAGGTAATAAAGTCTTTAAAGACATGTACTGCTCCTGGAAAAGATGGGTTTTCCGAAGTTTTATCAAACGCTGCAGCTCTCTCTCTGAAACCCTTTTTAAATTACTTTACTGAAGTAGTGTCCACAGGTGCCTTCCCTAGGTATGAAAATACAACTTTAATTACACTCATCCGTAAACCAGGAAAAGCAGTAGATTTGGCAGATTTGTATCATCCAATCTCATTAATTAATATTGACATTAAGATTCTGTCAAAGATACTAGCTAATCATTTGGCACAATATCTTCATTTGGTAGGAGAGGCCCAGGTGGGGTTCATAAAAGATCTTCATTCAGTTGTCAATGTCAGGAAATTACTGTTAGCATCATGTTACTGTCGGAATAAGTGATTTCCAGCTCTGGATCTTACTATAGACATGGAAAAAGCCTTTGCTAAGGTGATTTGGACTCACTTATTTAAAGTTTTGGAGAGGGTGGGAATAAATGGATGGTTTGCTCAGGCAGTCCATATGCTATATCGTGAGACTTATGGTGAATGGAGGGTGTACTCCCCCCCTTTTCCTATTTTTTTTTTTTTTAATTCTTTATTTATCGTTTTAAAAATAAATACAAAGAAACATTCTTTGAACAGATACATCCATTTTAGGTATATTAAAATTAAGGAAACATTTCTAAAAAAAAAAAAAAAAAAGAAAACTTTTCCAAATTGGATTTATAGTCCTCAAGAAAAATGGATTCAAGATGGTTATAACCAAAGGAAGTTGGTATAATAAGAAATATTTATAACAAAAATCAAACAGTGGTTCCCTTTAATACATTACGGAACTCTTATTGGATTTAGGTCTAGTCACTCTTCTTATCAAGGAATGATCTCAATTGATCAGGTTCAAAAAATATATATTTCTTCTCCTTAAATATCAAAATACATTTACAAGGAAAACGTAATTGGAAAACAGCCCCTAAGCTAACAGATTCCTGTTTCATATCTAGGAATTTCTTCCGCCTCTGTTGGGTCCAACGGGCAATATCTGGAAACACTGAGACTTTGCTTCCTTTACATACCGGGTGTATATTTTAAAATAAAGTCTCATCAAAGATTCTTTATCTTGTATAAAGACAAACGTTACAATTAAGGTTGCCTTAGTCTCAGTGTTGTCTATAGACTGTTCAAGAAGGTTTGTTAGGTCCAAAGATTCTTGTAAATTAGCTTGTTTAGGAATATCTTGTTGCGAAGGAGCTTTTGTTTCCAAATAATAGATTTTTTGTAGAGGGGGCAGTGATTGTTCAGGATAATTATATACCTCCTTTAGAAATTTGGCAAACATGTCCTTGGGGGCTACAAATTTAGATTTTGGAAAGTTTAATAACCTTAAATTCAGGTTCCTTATTTGATTCTCCATATTTTCTATTTTCCTGTGGATTAATATTCGATCACCTGAAATTTGAGCTTGTTGTTGAAATACTTTTCCAATTTGTACTTCCAATTCTGTTTGCCTTGCCTTTAATCCCTCAGTCTGATTTTTCAAAGAGTTTATCTGTGAGGCATTATTCAAGGAGACAGTAACAAACGAAGTACAGACCTTGTGAAGAGATTCTAACGCCGTCCAAATTGACTCCAGAGATACTTCTTGGGGTCTCCCCAGAGGTTGAATCGCTAAAGCGCGGGAAATAGCTTCCTGCTCAGCTGTTATCGGCGATTCCACACTGGTTTCCCCAATTGCTGTTCCTGGTAATCTCTGGGTTCCCGGCGCCAGCCCCTGGTTCGCATCAGGCGTCGCTGCTATCTCCGGAGCGCGCCACTCCTTCGAAACCACCTCACTATCGGGTTTCGGCACTGCTGTTCCGGGTGCACGCGTCGTCGTCGGGATCAAGGGTCCCAGCGGACTGAGCGATAATTCGCTCTCCTAAGCGGGGCTCTTCCTTGCCCCGCTAGCGGAAACGTCCGCATTTGGAGTTGAAACCAAAAATGTAGCCATAGACTGCTGTCCCAGTAAGGAAGGAATCAGCTTCGGGAGGGGTAGTCCCCTTGGCTTTCCTTTCCTTTTCAGCATTGATTCAAGAAAAGTAAGCTTAAGAAAAAATTTTTTCAGGAGCGTCTATGTCACACGTCCTGCTTGGACGCCATCTTGCCTTTTCCTATTTTTAAGAGTGTGCAACAGGGACGGCCCCTGTCGCCCTTATTATTTGTCTTGACTCTAGAACCTCTAATTCGTGTTATAGAAGCGTCTGAGACAATACTGGGAGTTTCCCTTTTTGGCCAACAAATAAAAACTTTAGCCTATGCAGATGATCTCATGGTAGTATTAAACCAACCAGCAGAATCAGTGCGATCCTTGTTGGAAGTCCTAGCTGACTTTGGCGCAGACTCGGAATTTACACTGAACTTGCAAAAATCAGTGGTACTCCTCCTTTTGCCCTCGGTACAGATGGAGTGGAAGGGTGACTTTCCATTCACCTGGGCCCCTGAGTTTGTTAAGTGTCTAGGAGTTAATATCCCTGTTAATTTATCATCTTTATATGCACTGAACATACATACTAAAATAGAGGAAACATTGGGGAAATTGCAAACTTGGGGAGCTCTTCTTATATCATTATGGGGCAGGATACATCTTTTCAATATATTAATTACACCCAAATAGCTATACATATTTCAGATGTTGCCTGTATATCTTATAAAAAAAGATGTATATTGAATCTACTACTACTCAACATTTCTAGAGCGCTACTAGGGTTACGCAGCGCTGTAAGGGCTGTATAAAAATTTATATGGCAAGGCAAAAGGCCTCGATTACTGACTGGGGTGCTATAGCAGTCAAGATCCTTGGGAGGTATGGAATTACTTAGTCTCAGATACCTGAATGTGGCTAGTGGCATGCGTAATCTTAATGACTGGTTTCATAACAACACGTTTTTTTGTCATAGCCCTTGAAACCCAGACTGTGCCTAATATTCACTTTAGCACTGTGCTTCATACCAACGATGTCCTGCCTCCTGGGATGTTAAGAGATTATCCTGTGTTAAAGGTCAGCAGGCGTTGGTTGTGCCATAGTTTCTCAACGGCAGCTACTACTCCTTTTTTCTCTATAAGGGATAACCCTGCCTTTCCACCAGGCACAGGCCCTGGTGTCTTTACATCCTGGAACAACACGGAATAAGATACTTGTAATAAGTCCTTACAGAGGAGGGAGCGATGAAGTCCTTTCTGGAACTCCAATGGGAATTTTCTATCCCATCAAACGCCTATTTTGCATATTTCCAGCTGCGTCATTATGTGCGCTCTTTAAAGTGGACTGATCCTAGAGAGGACATGAAAGAGATACTGGCTGAGGCACACTCACTGGGTGCGCAATTGAAAGTTCCTTTAACCATAAATTCCTGCAAGATACAACAGAAGAGTTAAACTATACTCAACTTGTTGTGCAATGGACCCTAGATCTGCAGGAATCACTTACACCACAACAGGTATAGGCCTTTATTCTGGGCACTGGCAAATATTTCATCAATGTCTCCCATCAGGAAACTCTTTACAGATTGGCACTTCATATATATATATATATATATATATATATATATATATATATATATATATATATATATATATATATATATATATATATATATATATATATATATATATATAGGGGGTGGAATGCTGGGGCTATGCCTGGTGGTAAAGAAACTTTGGACTCGTCTTTTGCATTATAGCTATCAAGCAAAATCCACCATAGAGAAAATGTTTTTCTCAATGTGGAAACTCAAATGTGTAAAACCATTCTTTCCGAGGGGAATATTTCGTAACCTGGTTCAGTCCATGGTATTAAGCCACGCAGATTACTGTAATGGAATCTATGCGGGATACAAGGATCAAATCATAAAGAAACTTTAGACTGCCCAAAATACAGCAGTCAAGCTTATATTTGGAAAAACACGTTTTGACAGCGCCAAACCATTAATAGAAAAACTGCACTGGCTACCAATCAAAGAACGCATCACTTTCAAAATCTGCACGACTGTTCACAAAATTATTTATGGCGAGGCACCAGGATACATGACAGACCTCACTGACCTGCCAACCAGAAAACCCACAGAATCTGCACGATCATATCTAAACCTCCACTACACAAGCAGCAAAGGACTCAAATACAAATCCACCTATGCAACTAGCTTTTCCTACCTAAGCGCACAACTATGGAACTCATTGCCAAAAGCAGTAACAACTATGCTCGACCACCTAAATTTTCAGAAAGCACTAAAGACAGACTTGTTCAAAAGTGCATACCCCACTGACCCAAGATAAAAATACCGGTCACTTGCGACACAATATAACCAAAGACCGTAACGGACATTACCTGACTCTTCTTCCGCCTTTCCCTCTCTAAGTTCCCCCCAACTGTTTCCTACCATACATATACCTCATTATACCACAATATCACTTTGTATTCATTCATACTACGTATTTGTTCAAACCATAACCGGCTAATGCTGCTAACGGTTATATGTAAGCCACATTGAGCCTGCAAAAGGTGGGAAAATGTGGGATACAAATGTAACAAATAATAATAATAAAAACTTTGGAGCTGTATGCTTCCCAGAACTCCCTTATTATTATTTGGAGCCCCATTACAAGGATTTACTTATGCTATAGGGTTGATTAGTTTTGCACGCACAGCTGTTTTGTGTAAATTAAGAACTATTCTTACATATTGGTGAGACACAAGGAGCCCATCTCTGCAACAATGGAGAACTATAATGATTACACAACTGCATATGGATCATATGCAAATTTGAGACTTTGAGCATGCCACTGGCTGACATTTTCAGGCTATATGGGAAGTCTTTTGGAAGCAATTGACCCCCACATGCATGAAGCACCATCTTAAACACCTAATAGCAGATGGTCCCCTCATAGTGTTAGTGTGACACGCAAAGCATTGGGGGAGGGGGAGGTGGTGGGATGGGATGTTCTAGGGGGGTGAACAGAGTGTTATATTTTGGCAAATTGCATCTAACATGTTTTGTACAGCTTTCTGGTTACATTGCCATTAATAAACATAATTTAAACATATTTGAAATCTTGTTTACTGGGCTCTGATTGGCCCAGGAGCTCTTCTCATTTGGACTTTACTGGTTTTAGTTTCAGTTTCTGCCCGAGAGGAGAGCGAGCTCTTTGCTGAAGCCCTGTAAAAAAAAAAAAAGTTATATTTGATAACTGGTGAACAGCTATATATGTTCTGATCTCCCCAGATACTTTCTAGGACGTATGCAAATGTTTAGTTAGTATTTTTTTTAATCAGCATCTTCACCTCCATTTTATTAATCTCCTTCTACAACATTAAGGAAGATGATATTCAGGTTAGCAGCAGGCAAGGTAATGCAACAATCTGACTCACCACTTCCTGAGGGGTAGAGGGAGCCAGGAGAGAACTGGCAGCTCCTATCATCCACAACAGAACATTAAAATTAAAGTTTAGTTAATTTTCTAATTGACCCATTTTTCAGTTACTTGTTACTGTTTGCTAAGTGCACATTTTTTGTACACTGTTCCCAGTTCTGAGAATAAACACATTTGTTTGTTCGTTCTCCTGTCTGGACTGAGAAAGGATCCTGGTGGTTTGTGTATTGGGTCTGTGAGTGCTTTCTGGGAACTGTGAAATCACTGGGAGTGTGGCTCCAGTAACTTAGAAATCACTGGGGATTTGAGAGTGGGAGACTCGCCCAGAAGCAGTTGTGACCCAGTTGGTGGGAGAAGGGTGCTAGTGTAGAGCATGAGTGGCAGGTGCAGGTGGATCTGAGCTGTGCTGGGGATAGACCTTCTATGTGACCGCAGGGTAACCCCAGGCGGGTGGGTAGGCGTTTTGTGACAGACTGCTTTGATGAAAGATAAAGTAATGACCCCCCCAAGAATTGAACAGATTAAAAATCAGCTTAGATTTAATCATTTATTAAATTTTCTTAAATCTCCTGAATTAACTCCTATGTTCAGAAAATATCTTCTAGGAGTATTGAAATTAAAAAAAGATACAGGAGGACAATCAGGAGCACAAGATGTTGGGAAAAACTTAGATTTACATAATCTTTCAGATTTTTTTGGAACATTCTAATATGGAAATTATGGAATGTACAACTTGTTACCTTTGTATTTGAGATCTTATTTCCGGTGTTCTCAGGCTTTGTTTCTTGGACAAAGAATATGGGTTTACTAAGTCTACACAAGACCGCAGGAAATTATTCTTAGCTATGAGACAGGAAACCAAAGATTTGGGTACCACTCGTGCCACTTATTTACTGAGTTATCCATGTAAATACGTTGTTAAGTATGCTGGAACTAAGTATGTGTTCTTTGCTCCTGAACAACGTAGGGCTTACCTGGACTTGCAAAAGTTAGTTTAAGAGAACTGACTAATTGAAAATGTAGGTGTTTTCTCACACTAAGTTATGCCTACTAGAGTTTTCCTATGAGTTGATCTCCTTATCTTTTGGATACGTTCCCTTTAGTTTTTCTGGTCTAAGGAAGAGATTGATGTTACCTGAGATATAATTCAAATTTCTGTTTATTCCTTCTCTGTGTTACTGTAACAAGTTTGTTTTGCTTGTGTAATAATTATTTAATGCTAATAAAAAATAATAATAGTTTTCATACTGGAGGAGTGGGGTGACCTCACCAAGTCTCTATACGCTAGTGCGGTGGAGAGATGACAAGGAAAATCAAGGAGATGAGGGAGGGAAGGAGACAAGGGATGATATCTAAGTAAATCACTAATACTATGCAAAGGGATATATGGAGACTGCCCGAATAATCTAGTCACCCATATATATAGGAGGAAAAAGATCTCAGAAACCAGAAGGGCAAACTTTCATTCACATTGTTTGTCCCATGTTTTGGGTTCCAACTTTCTATCATCGAGCCTGAAAAACCTCCTTCAAATTTAAGTGGGGTGGCCTAATGGTTAATGCAGTGGGTTGCAGACCTGGGGAACTGGGTTCAATCACTGCTGCCTGATGGTCGGCAGTGGGTTAAGATTCTGTGAAAACAGGTTCAATTCCCTCTACAGCTGCGTGTGACCCTGATCAAGCCACTTAACCTCCAAAGACTGTGAGCCCACTAGGGACAGACCCAGTACCTGTAGAATGAAACAATAAACTGCTTAGATCTAAAGCAGTATTTTTCTGGGAAAATGTGGGGCAAAAATGCACCAAAATAAATAAATAAATGAATAAACATTGTGACATTCAACTAAATTTTTCTAAGATTACTAATTTTTAGGAATTTTAAGAAATATATCAAATGTAAAGTTTTTTTTGAAAATAACACAGCTTCAAATTTCCCAATGGGACTTGTTTTGCCTAACTTCATGGCTTCATCAGGGACCATTCATACTGCATTGCTGATATGCTGTAGACATAAACAACCAAGAAACTCCTAAAACTTAACTACTTAATATGACACTCTAATGCGGTTAAATATTGTTGTTCGTGGGGGTGCAAATATGAAGGCCTAGCATTATCCAGTGCTGGTAATGCATAATACTAAGAAAACCATAATCTACAGACAGACAGTAAGGTGTGGAGACATTTTTTTCCTTCTGTGGATTACAACAAAGATCATTTAGTAACCAGCACTCAAGGACAAGCACCCCTCTCACCCCTCCCTCTTTCCTGGAAGGTAACTGAAAGGCAATGAGTCATGCAATTCACTGTTTTCAATAGGTGTGTTCAAAGAGGCCATTTGGAGATTAGTTCGTTGCAGAAGGTTTCCATCTGTTGAGAACTAATTGCCCTGTGACGCGATAAAGGGGGTGGACATGGGGAGGAGGTGATAGGCAATCCTGGCAGGCTCAAGGCAAGGGAAGAAAAACATAATGTATGAATAAGGCACTGTAAGAATATGACCCTGACCTTTTGAACAAAGATAAGAAGTTTCTATTAAGAATGTGCTTAATTAAAAAGCAGGAAACTGAAATGTATCTTTTTAGGAAATGTATTTTTTATGTATCTCTTGCAATTATGCCAAAAGAATTACTTATGCCAAATGATGTATTCCTGAAACAATTTCTTTGTGCCTCGGGCCAAGACAATCTGTATGTAAAGTTACCTGATTTGTTAGGCAAAAGGAGAATACTGACAATCCCTCTCAGCCCGTCTTAACAGACTGTGAGATAGGTATCCATTTCACTGGCTTTTTCCTTTTTGCATATGTTTCCAAATTACCATGCTTTTAGTTGCTGCTACTAATTTCTTATTGTTCATATTCTTGGGTAAGAATAAACTTTACTAATGTGAGAAGAGTTTTTTGTTTGTACATTTCTTTTTTTTGTTGTTTTTGGTATTAGGTCCGTAGTCCCAAGAAACTCAGTTGGGGAATTTGTTTGGGAAGGGGCTGAGTTATGATTCTGAGACCCAGTTCCCACAGTCCTGAACAATATTTACTGGAGTATAGCCTGCAGCAGGTTCCTATGCAAAATAGCACTGCTCAATATAAGAAAGCCAGGGTATGCATCCTTCCTTTATGTTTGTTATCATCAAAGGGAGCACCCTAAAATTCCCTGGACCATATGCGTGTTAAATAGTCCAATTGGATAGGCCTTCTAACACAAATTGCTACAGATATTCACTATGTTTGCAACAATGAAAAAATGCTATGATATGCTCAACATAAATCAATTGCTTGACCAAATGATACAACATTAATATTTAAAACTCTATATAGGAATTATGCTGACTGTTGTTGACAATTACAGTGGTCTAATGAGATAAACCTAACTCGAATCTCTACACCTATTTACAACAATAAAAAATGATCATGGTATAAATAAACAACAAATAGTAGAACATTAACATTCAACACACTGTGTAGGGATTATAATGATTGTTGTTGACAAATACGAAGAATTACATTACATATAGAAAAATACATTCCACTCAGCTGAATGATTTAAGCCATTAGGGTGCATGGAATCTAGTCTGTGAATCCATCAACCTCATTTTGTTGCAGTCGCTTGGTGCGATCTCCCTCTCGAATCCATGTTGGTTCAACATCAATCACATTATAGATCAGAAAAAACATGAGGCCAAGTGATACAATGTTCTACCGGAGGTTCATTGGTCTTACATCGCTTAATATTAGATTTATGTTCAGACATATGTGTTCTCAAATCCCATGTGGTTATATCAACATAGAGTTTTGGACATGGACAGAGAATAATATAGATGACATACTCAACTCAGTCCAATAATTCAAAAACTCTTAATTTGTACACTCTACAATCTGTAACATTTTTAAACTCATTGATCTGTAAAGTAATCTGACAAATGGAACAAGATAAACATTTGAAATGTCCAACTGGAAGAGGGGATTTCTTCAAAAACCTATCACTACTCTTAACCATAGCTGGGCTAAGAACTTCTTTTAAATTTCTATCCCTGGAAAATGCAATATGCAAATGTGAATCCTGGAACAGTGGAAGCAGTTGTGCAGTCTCCCAATGTTTTCTAACAATTTCTGCAATTTTGGAACCAATAGTTGAAAATTTCAAGACATAACTCTGTATGTTATCTACTACATGCCCATCATTCTTTTGTAGTAAAAAAAAAAAAAAAAAAATCTTGGTTGTAATATCAGTTTGACTGAGAAAAATTCCTGGGATAGCCAAGATGGAAACAAGCTCTGCAGAGCTCTCTTAATTTCCTATTTTCTTCTGTCTCCTGATGGACCATAAGCACAAAGATAAACAGCAAAGTTCTACACTGCAGCAGGCTCTGGTGTCAAAGGAGCAAATGGACACCTTTGTCTTTCAACCCACAGCGTTGAATATACATCCAGGTGGCCCACTGAGATCTATTGGGGTGGAAGGAGATCCTTTTTGTTTTCTTCTGAACTTGTCATATGTTTGGTCCAGAGGTGTGAATTCTCTTATTAAGGTTGCTGCTAATCACAGAAGCTAGAATGTCAGCCACAGTGTCAGCAATTTTCAGTGCTGCCACCCCATCAACCCTTACCCTTGAAAAAGGAAGAGTAGGATATGACTTGAGTGGAGCAGCTGGAGCTATACAGAACTCATCAGTGGATGATGAAGGTGTGGACAGTTAGCTGGCTGCTTAACAAAGTGGACCTGTACTTGGAGATATATCCCTGGCTGAGGCAATGGAAAATGCAGGTGTTTTTCCAACTAGATCTGCTCTGGTGAGAGTTGACCATTTTGACTTTCAGCCCATATGGGAGGGATTGAGTGTTCCCTTACTTAAAATTTTTTTTGAGGGATTTATTTCCTTGATATCTGGTTTATAACAGGATTTAACAGTGGTCAAACAATGGGTTAAAAAACCATAAGACTAAGGGTCTCTTTTACTAAGCCACAGCAAAAAGTAGCCAGTTTTTACCATGACTTGGAAAAAGGGCCTTTTTTAAAGCGGTCAGAAAATGGAAGCGCGGCAAAATAAAAACCAGCACGCATTCATTTTTGGCCTCAGACCTTACTGCCACTCATTGACTTAGTGGTAAGGTGGCATGCATGCAGTGCATGCCCACTGCTGTTTACCACCGGGTAAGCGCCACGTGGTAGAAAATATTTTCTACCGCATGTTTTCAGCAAGTGTCAAATTCAGAATTACTGCCAAAGGGAAAGCTGTAGCTGGGCGGTAATACCAATTTTGCGTATGCTAGATGCTCGTAGGACCTTATGCACCTTTGTAAAAGGACCCCTAAATGTGCCTCAGGATAGAAAGGAGGTTTTTCTTTGGGATTCTGTGTGTTCTTGAAGCTCTTGAGAACTCTGTGCAAAGAAGGAATTTATATTTCTTGACTTTCCACATCAATTCGACCTACAGATATATTCAAATATATGTGACTTCTATGTTGAAGATCCTACCTAAGTTTGTTCCCCTGTTGGCCTGAGGTTTGTATCTACCCCAGGGCACAAGGAGGAAAGCTGAGGATTCAAGGCAAATGGGTCACAGATAGTCTGGCACTGACAGAATTTCTAGAGGGTTTAATAGCCAAGTCTCCCCTTCTACTCTGTTTATAACATGCTTTTGATCCAGACAGGAACTAGTTAATAGGGATGTTTCTTTTAGGATAAAAATGGCTTCCTGTGTATGGGACCTCATGTTCAGATCTTCCCATATATTGCTAAGTCTACTCAGAAGAGGAGGAAGTAGTTCCTTAGGTTGAGGCCATGAGTTTTGCAGATAGGGAAGCTGTTTTTCCTACAGTTTGGTTCAATATGCCTTTTTTGAACTTCATCAGCTATAATCATTTCTTAATGCCAAATTATTTGAAATTCAATATTCATCTACTGGCTGCTCTACTTAACTCTATTTTACCATCTTAGGAAATTAGTTAGTGGCATGAAATAATATTCCATCGCCTATTTTAGGACCTACTTAGGGACATTTTCTTTATTTGTGATTTGGACATTCATTTTCAGCATTTTTTTAGGTTAAGGTGGAGGGAGTATGTAAAGGACAATAAGGCACATGTGCAGGAGGGCTTCTCTTTTGGGAATAGTGAAGACAATGTTATGAGAGGATATTATAGCTTATACAAGTAAAAGGAGGTTGAGGCTAAATAAAAATTTGATATGGATTGAAGAGCAGCTCCAGAGGAATAAGCGCACCCTGGTCAGTGTCCAGTGTTATCCATAGGGCTCAGTCTATAGTTATCTAGGCCACTCTTACTACTTTGATCCACCAGAGAACAATGAAGTCAATGCTATACTATTCTTATAGGCTCTTTGAGTATGGTAGTAAAACAGAGTATGTTAGTGTTAATGGTAAAGAAATTGGGAGAACATGCTTCATTGAAGTGGTTTATGATGGCCCTAGTGAGTGAAATGTTTTCAGAGCCTTTACATGCAACTTTGTACTACAGACCCTGGTGATATATCTGCTCAGGAGGCTTTGCTAAATGAAGTTATACTCACTCAACTTTTGGAGGCACAGCATGTAAGTATGAATAGTCCCATTATGTTGGGGAAAGTTCTTCAAGCTTTGAGGAAGGCACTACCCCACAAGGTGCTAGGCTCCAATGGCTTTGGCTCATCTTTTTACAAAATCCCTCAGGAGGATGTAGAATTTCCTTGGGTGAATTTATTTGATGAAGTTTTTATGACTGGGGTACTGGAGTTTTTTTGGTAAACTGAACTAGAATAATGGTTCTATCTAAGGAGGGTTGGGACCCTCTGGTCGGGATCCATGGGTGTAGTTTGACCATTTCATTGGGGGGGGGGGGGGGGGGTAAAGGGTGTGGCTTGGCCCATTAGCATATTTATTTGCATACATACATCTCACAAATATTCAGTATGGTTATTTTAAAAAGCACCACCACACACACTAGACTAACATAGACATAAGTACATAAGTACATAAGTAGTGCCATACTGGGAAAGACCAAAGGTCCATCTAGCCCAGCATCCTGTCACCGACAGTGGCCAATCCAGGTCAAGGGCACCTGGCACGCTCCCCAAACGTAAAAACATTCCAGACAAGTTATACCTAAAAATGCGGAATTTTTCCAAGTCCATTTAATAGCGGTCTATGGACTTGTCCTTTAGGAATCTATCTAACCCCTTTTTAAACTCCGTCAAGCTAACCGCCCATACCATGTTCTCCGGCAACGAATTCCAGAGTCTAATTACACGTTGGGTGAAGAAAAATTTTCTCCGATTCGTTTTAAATTTACCACACTGTAGCTTCAACTCATGCCCTCTAGTCCTAGTATTTTTGGATAGCGTGAACAGTCGCTTCACATCCACCCGATCCATTCCACTCATTATTTTATACACTTCTATCATATCTCCCCTCAGCCGTCTCTTCTCCAAGCTGAAAAGCCCTAGCCTTCTCAGCCTCTCTTCATAGGAAAGTCGTCCCATCCCCACTATCATTTTCGTCGCCCTTCGCTGTACCTTTTCCAATTCTAGTATATCTTTTTTGAGACCCTCACATGATACAAAATAGGGGCCCACAAAAACTAAAATAGAGATTTGTTGTTACATTTGTACCCCGCTCTTTCCCACTCATGGCAGGCTCAATGCGGCTTACATGGGGCAATGGAGGGTTAAGTGACTTGCCCAGAGACACAAGGAGCTGCCTGTGCCTGAAGTGGGAATCGAACTCAGTTCCTCAGTTCCCCAGGACCAAAGTCCACCACCCTAACCACTGGGCCACTCCACTCCCTCAAGAAAGTCAGACTTCTTAAGCACTGCAAATACTTGGTAAAAGAGAAACAGAAATGTATTTTTCCTGCACTCTGCAAAATAAAAAAAATAGAAAAAAATGTACATTTCACAAAGCAGGTGCATCTTAGTCCTTAAAAAGCATTAAATAAAAATGTTTTCTCTTCTACCTTTGTTGTCTGAGCATTTTCTTTTTCTAATTGGGCTGGTTCCAGTCTCTTTTCCACTTTCTATGTGTCAGTCATCTCCTAAAATTCTTTTCCAGGTTGGCTTTTCCATTTCTTCTCTCTCCTCATGTCTTCTTCCTTTCCTTCTCTACATATCTTTAATGTAATGTTTTTTTCACACGTTTCTTTCACCCTTTAGACCTTAGTCTCCGTTTCACTTCTCATTTACCTCATCCCCTTCTCCCATACCCCTTCCCCAGTACTCCCGTCCCTTTTCAATGCCTCTCATCCTCTCTCCAGTCTTCAAGGTCATTGACTTTGTCTCAACCTTTCCTCACCTCATCCCCTTTTCTTGTCCCTTTTCTCTTATCCCTCATTTCACATCCTCACTCATTATCCCAACCCACCAATATACCCCCACATATCTTAAACTGTCAAGTATTTACTAGCCTCTCAAATTCCCACTCCATCTCTCTGATCCATAATTCCCTGCTCTGTTCCTCTTCCTCTCTCCTCCATCCACACCTTCTAGCCTCATCCACCTTCCACTCTGTTCCCCTCTCCTCTACCCACACCCCCAATCCCATCCATCTCCTGCTTCTCCCCCCCCCTAGCCTCATCCATCTATTCTTCTTCCACCCCCACCCCTTCCCCCCTCCCCCCACTCAGTACGGTCCAGTGTTTCCTCCCTCCCAGTGCGATTCAGTGACGTTCTCCCATCCTCTTATCTCCTCCTCTCCCCTACCCCTCCTCCGGTCTGCAGTCCTCAAGGTGTCCGGACCAGTTCAGAGCTGCCAGAAGCGTTAGTGATGTAAGCAGGCTGCCTTCAGCCTGCCCGGAATCTTTCTCTCTGCAGCAACTTCCTGTTCCCGCGTAGGTGGGATGCTGCAGAGAGAAAGCTTCTGGGGCAGGCTGAAGGCAGCGTGCTTACATTGCTAACACTGCCGGCGGCCCTGAACCAGTTCGGACACCTTGAAGACTGCAGACCAGAAGAAGGGTAGGGGAGAGAACGGGAGAGGGAGTGCTATTAGGTTTTGGGCAGGGAAGGGGGTGGAAGGAGAGAGGGAGATGCTGCACCACTCAGTCAGGAGGTGGCAGCCATTTGGGGGGGCACTGTCCCCATCGCCCCCCCCCCCCCAAACTATGTCCATGCTGGGATCCTACAGCCATATATTACTTGTGAATGCAGACCTCGTTAGTGGCTATGAGTTTAGCAGACAAGTTAGCAGCAATGCTTCCTGGCCTAGTCCAAGACTATTAAAAGGGGTCTGTGCATCAAAGTTCTGCAATTAAGAATGTAAAGAAATCTTGTCTTCCATGGAATTTCACAGGAAAGAGAGGATCTCTTCATTGTAAGTTTTGATGCAGAGAAGACATTCAGCTGTACAGATTGGGCCTCTTTGTTTACTGTGTTGTCTTAGTTAGGCACATGCACCCCTTTTGTTGCCTTATTGGTGGACTAGTACAGATTATCAGATAATGTATTGTGTAGCCGGGTCACCCTTCCAGGACACGGCCCAGCCCGACCCTGCTTGGCTTCCTTCTCGGCACAGCTATTGTTCTGCTCCACACCTCCTTGGGCTGCTCTTGGATTTGGTTTCAGACCCTGGAGAGCTCTTAGGACTCCCTCCTCCTTCGGTTCTTTTCACAGAGGCTCAACAAAGGCAAACTGCTTATAAGTAAAAAGGCTTTATTTTCTTGCTTTAAGTCAGCATAACCAAAAAGAGAAAACACATTAGTTCTGTGTCTTGCAGGCAAAGCCCTTCCCAGGCCCAAACAGTTCAAACAGCTTTCCTTGGATAACACAAAATAATGCTTCTTGCTTAGTCCTCTTTTAATCCGATGTTTGCAGTCAAAGCACTTTCCAGTCTCAAACAGTTCATATAACTTTCCTTCTTTTAACACCAAAATAATTCCTCTTCTAATCAGAACACAACCAAAGGAAGACACAGTAGTTCTGTGTTTTGCAGTCAAAGCACTTTCCAGGTTCAAACAGTTCTTACAGCTTTCCTTCCTTAATCTTACAGCACAAAGAAACAGTTTCTCTCCCCTGTCCTGGGGTTTAAACCGTGCCGCATTCCTGTCTCTTTCCTGAGGCCAGCACCTGTCTCCAGCCTTCCACCACCGTCTCAAAGGAGCTGCCAGCCACCCACCTACAGTATCTTTTCCTGTTTGAGCCAGAGCAGCAATTTCCATCCTCTTCTCCTCCAGTCCCTCAGTTACCTCCACTTTATCTTCCTCCTCGGCTTCCTCCGCCCTCAATCCCTCCAGCTGGCCCTCATTACCTTCCTCAGAAACCATTTCTGCATAATTTGGTGGGGAATTGAGGGATTCTGGGAATGGTAGTTCCTACCCTTCTTCCTTACTCCCGTTGGCCCTTCTGCCCCGTTTTCCCATGACCTCCTTGACCCGTTTTCACCTGCCCCCTCACAATTGCTAATGTCTCTTTTTCCCTTCATTTATTCTTTTGTTTCTTCTAATTTTGCTTGTGATAAATATTGTAAAGCTCTAGAAATAAAAAATAGTACAGTTTCAACTGACCATAGAGCCTGCCCTGTAAGACTACTTAAATATCTCAGAACACAACCCAAAAAACCCTGGATCTCAGGGCAAGAACAAGAATCACGATCTAAGGATCCAACTCCTGCTTGGCACTTCTCACATTCTGCTGTCTGGGTAATCACTACTTTAAAAGCCCTCCCCTGAAAGATGTGGCCATATCACAGTACTTTAAATTTCATCTCATGCAAAGCCATACAGCTTGTCAATGTACAAATCCTAGTTAAACACCGGCCCAGTCGCATTGCATCACAGCATGTGTCCTCTCCAAGTAACTACTACTACTATAAATCATTTCTATAGCGCTACCAGTCGTACGCAGCACTTCACAATTGAACATGAAGAAAAGACAGTCCCTGCTCAAAAGAGCTTACAATCTAAATCAGGACAGACAGACAGGAACAATAAGGATAAGGGTAGGACAGACAGGACGACACATACACACCAATTCAAAAATACCAGATCTTTCTTCAATGCCATCCATGGAAGCATCTGCAAAGTGTACAACCACTTTGGGGAAAACATCATCTTATACAGATTGATTTGCCCTGCAAAAAAGAGATTTTGCCACTGTCAAAGCCTAAATGAGGTTAACTCCCGCAAATCCACAACCTGGATCATGCAATGTGAGGACCTCTCATTTATCCAGATTTCATTTCAGCCCTGAACACAAGCCACACAGCCCCTATTAGATTGTAAGCTCTTTGAGCAGGGACTGTCTTTCTTCTATGTTTGTGCAGCGCTGCGTACGCCTTGTAGCGCTATAAAAATGCTAAATAGTAGTAGTAGTAGTAAATGTCCAAGGTAAGTTTTCGAGGGATACGCCAAATATGACAAATGAATTAAAATATCATCCGCAAAAGTGTTTGTCAGCACTGCAACCCTTAGGTTCTACATATTAGCAGAGTGAATTGTTTTACATTTTCCTATCTGAAAGAATTTGATATATAAGACAAGATATTCTCTAGATAATGAAACAGTATTATGAGGGGGTAATTCAATGAGATCATTCATATATCATGGGACTTGACCAAACAGAATATGGTGAATGAAAACACATAATTTGAAACATATTCTAACTCTTATTGGTAACCAGTGTAGCTCATATAGAAGAGGAGTGGCTTTGGCGAAGTGAGAAGATTTGAGGTTAAGTTGGAGGGAGTATGTAAAGGACAATAAGGCACATGTGCAGGAGGGCTTCTCTTTTGGGAAATAGCAAAGGCAATGTTATGAGAAGATACTATAGCTTAATAGGGCTTCACATGCAAAACTTAGCCAATACAGCATATAGTCCAATCAATACAGCTGAACACTTTCTCTGTACGGAAACTTGCAAGCAATGAAAATATCCCTCTTCTTCCTATAAAACTCCATGAAAGCCAAAGTTTTTCTGACATTCTTACCTGCAGGCCTTTGATGCACAAACCACACTTGATATTCCTGGACAAGGTCAAGAAGGATTGCTGCTAACCTATCTGCTAAACTCTTAGACAGCAGCTTAAGGTTTGCATTCATAAGCAATATACACCAGGGCAAGAAAGTCCCAACCCTCCTTAGGTAGAACTATTATTTCAGCTTGATTTACCAAAAACCCCAAGTCCTCTAATCATAAAAACTTTCTCAGGAAATCCCACTTTCTCCTGAAGGATTTTGTAAACAAAGAAGCCAAAGTCATTGGAGTATAGCACTTTATGGGCTAATGCCCTCCTAAGAGCTCAATGAACTTTCTCCAACATGATGGGACTATTCAGACTTACACACTGTGCCTAAGAAAGTTGAGCCAGTACAACTTCATGTAGAAAAGCATCTCTAGCACACACATACCCAGGCTCTGAACACCTGATTTATCCCCTGGGGTGAGTTAAACACTCTACCAGAGCTATCATAAAACAGACCCCCTCCCTCATTTCTTTACCATCAATGCCAACATACTCCCCCATTTTACTACCACAATCAAATAGCCTATAACAATAGCACAGCACGGACTTCATTGCCCTCTGGTGGATCAAAGTATCAAGAGTGGCCTAAGCAGTTATAAAGTGAGCCCTACTATAGGTAACTCTGGGTCATTGGGCCAAAGTGGCTCATCCCGTCAGAGCTGCTTTTCAAGCCATATCAAATTTAAATCTGGCTCTCATCTTTTTCTACTTGTATAAGCTATAATATTCCCTCCTAACATAGCCTTTGCCATTTACAAAATGAGAAGACTCTCCCACATGTGCTTTATTTTCTACATACTCCCTCCTCCTCAAACACTGCTGAAAATGATCATACTGTATGCCCCCCTCTGGGTTGCACCCCTCCAAGTCCACTTCCACTGGGGTACAGTGAAGAATTGCAAAATAACCTAAGTTTGCAGAGGCCACCTGCTGAAAAACCCGGCTAGAAATCAATAAGTAATCAATACTATATGTTAACCGCTACAATGAAAACAAAAGATGATGTCGATATAGGACAATTTTAAAATACTTATGGTTTACGGCCATCATAAATACAAGTAAATATTGCTATGGAAAATTTTTTTAAACTCTATTATATATACAAATATATAAACTATGCTAGAAATACTTTTTTAAATCAGCAAACTTGTCATCCACCTGTAACGAAAGCATTTTTTTACAAATAGTGTCCTGTTGGCATTTGTTGCATGACAAATAGGAGTGATTACTGATTTATGTCTGCACTATTCCTGCCATTCACCTGTAATGATAACGTTGGACTACAAACAGAGTTGTGACAAATATTTTTTTTTAACATTTTTAAAAGCTGACTGTTGCATTATTATATGGGACCCTTGGTCAGTTTTGATTGGTTTGTTTTCTAACAGCCGGACATCACTTTTGTTACTGATGATGAGAAAACATGCAGTCTGTTGGTCTGAGTACCGTTGTTTTTTTTCTAAAAGGAGGAAAGGAAAATGATACGTTGAAACCCTCTGCTCAGTGTGTGGCGGCAATAGAATGTTAGGTATTATTAGGAAAGGAATGGAAAACAAAAATGAGGACATTATAATGCCTTTATATTGCTTCATGATGCAACAGTACCTCGAATACTGTGTACAACTCTGGTCACCACATCTCAAAAAAAAGATATAGCAGAATTAGAAAAGGTACAGAGAAGGGCGTCGAAAATGATAAAGAGGATGGGACGACTTCCCTATGAGAAAAAGCTAAAGCGGCCAGGGCTCTTCAACTTGGAGAAAAGATGGCTGAGGGGAGATATGATAGAGGTCTAGAAAATAATGAATAGAGTGGAACAGGTAGATGTGAATCGTTTGTTTACTCTTTCCAACAATACTAGGACTAGGGAGCATGCAATGAAGCTGCAAAGTAGTAAATTTAAAACGAATCAGAGAAAATATTTCTTCACTCAACGTGTAATTAAACTCCGGAATTCGTTGCCAGAGAATGTAGTAAAAGCAGTTAGCTTAGTGGGGTTTAAAAAGGTTTAGATAGCTTCCTAAAAGAAAAGTCTATAAGCCATTATTAAAATGGACTTGGTGAAAATCTACTGCTTATTTCTAGGATAAGCAGCATAACATACATTGTACTGTTTTGGGATTTTGCCAGGTACTTGTAACCTGGATTATCCACAGTTGGAAACAGGATGCTGGGCTTGACGGACCTTCAGTCTGTCCTAGTATGCTAATACTTATGTATTTACATAAGGTGAGTAGTGGAGTGCCTCAGGGATCGGTACTGGGGTTGATTCTATAATTAATGTATTTGTTAACACCATTGCTGAAGAGTTAAAAGGAAAAAGTTGCCTTTTTGTGGACACCCCAGAGGGAGTGGAAAACATGAGAACAGATCTCCAAAGTTTAGAAGAATAGTCTAAGAGTCTGGCAATTACAATTTTATTCTGAAGAACTGCAAAGTGATGTATTTGGGATGCAGAAATCCAAAGGAGATGTAGCATGAGAGAAGGTGAGAAATTGATAAGTACATTTCAGGAGAGGAACATTGGGATGATAGTATCTGAAGACCTCAAGGTGGCAAAACAATGTGACAAGGCATTGGCCACAGCCAGATGGATGCTAGGCTGCATACAGAGAAGTATAACCATCAGAAGAAAGGATGTGTTAATGCCTCTGTACAAGTCATTGGTGATAACCCATATGGAATATTGTGTTCAGTTTTGGAGGATGTATCTTGCAACAAAAATGGTATGGGGTTTTCACCACAAGATGTATGAGAAGAGACTTGATGACTTGAATATGTATACCCTAGAGGAATGGAGGGATAGGGGCAATATGGTAGACATTTAAATTTTTGAAAGGTATTAATGTACAAACAAATCTCTTCCAGAGACAGGGAAGCAGTAGAACATGAACTGAGATGGCGAAGGGTGGGGAGGGAGGTCAACTTAGGAGTATTGTCAAGAAGTACTTATTCACAAGACAGGGTGGTAGATGTCTGGAATGCACTCCCACAGGATGTGGTGATGAACATAAGAATAGGCATACTGTGTCAGACCAGACTGTAGACCCTCCCTTATAAATTACAATCATCAAAAACAGGGAGAAATATAAACAGTGGCAGATCCTAACACATGAAAATCGGACTCAAACTCTTAAGTCCAATAAGATAAAAGACACAGCTGCATCAGATATTAATAAAGGAAAACCTATAAGATCTCTTATAGTGCACAGCTATTTCAGATCAAAGCTTACAGCGTAGCATGAATAATTTGTCAGTGTCCCTTTTGCTTAACTAAATTTTGTCTAAATTTTATTAAATCACAAAATAAATATGACAAAAGAAGCGACGACTTATATTAAACGGTGCCCCACACACTTCATGCTAGCAATCTGCCGCCCACACTATCAAGTCAAAGGCATTTCGGTCAAAGACCTGTGTCCGGGGTTTGTACAAGTAGTCGCATATATATTCAGAGTTGCTAACAAGCGACAGACTGGTGAAAAGACGCTCTCTCCACAAATCCATGATTCATGATACTGATCCCAGGGACAAGCAGTGGCTTTCCCCATGTCTATCTCAATCAGACTGTGGACTTTTCCTCCAGGAACTTGTCCAAAACTTTTTTAAACCCAGATACATTGGAAGGGATCACGTGATGTGCTGAAGGGAGCGGAGGTGAAAAAGCTTCCCTCTTAGGTCGAACCCTTCCGTCCGCCACCAAAAGATCGCTGACACGACCTCCTCCATCAAATCCTGGGCGAGAGGGACGCGCGAGTGCATGGACCACTTTGTTACTCGCTTAGACCCGAAAATGCCACCAAAATCTGCAAAGAAAGCGGAAAAGCCCCGCGCGGCAGAACTCAAAATGGCGGCGAGCCCTCCGCCCGAAGTGTCGGCAATGTTGTTCTCCCCGCCGCAGCTCCAGCAACTGACAGAGGCTGTGAAGATGGCGCTAGACCCACAATTACAACAGCTATCCAGCCAGCTGACAGTGATTGAAAACCTACTAGCGGACACGACTAGACGAACGGGAGAACAGGAGCAAAGGGTTTCAGCCACAGAAGAAGAAACGGGCCGGAACAACCACAGAGCTAGAGGAGTTGAGACGCACAGTACAAAAGCAATCACAACAGATAGACAAACTCGAAAATCGCTCCAGAAGGGGTAATCTAAGAATTGTAGGAATACCAGAGACAGTATGACTGCTCATTGACCTCTATGATAGAAAAGTGGCTGCAGGCGGAGTTCGCCCTCTCGGACGGAGTGGGAGCCATCTGCTTGGAACGAGTGCACCGCGTGGGCCGGAAAGCTGACAACCTCCAGAGACCCAGAATGGTTATGATCAAAATTCATAACTTTATACACAAGGTGGAAATCCTTAGAGGAGCGCGACTGAAGCGAGATACGCTGACTTTTGAAGGCTCACCAGTCAAAATTTTCCAAGGTTATTCCATTTCTCTACAAGAATGGCGGAGAGCCTATGGACAAGTATGCCAAGCGCTAGTGGAAGCGAATAAAAAATTCATGCTAATTTATCCTGCCACGCTGAGAATAAATCATCAGAGCAAGTGGTATACATTTGCGACTCCAAAAGAAGCGCAAAAATGACTGGCAGAGACACCAAACTCTAAATAAATAACTGTAAGGTCAGCTTCTAAAGGAACGAGAGGTCTGAGAGACCCGCGCTGCTACAGAGTAAAGCACTGGGGCAGGCACATCAAATTGGAGGTACCGAGTAAAATTAAATAACTTCCACATACGGCGGGGGAAGCCTCACATCATTGATCCCACTATCTTTCTTACCCGGTAGGTCGGGGGGATAGATTGGAGGCACAGGGTAAGGGACAGGGTAGGGGAGGGGGTTGTGGCAAAGGGAGGGCAGCAAGTAGGACAGGGAAACATTTGGGAGAGACGACCATTAGTAATGATCACAATCCACAATCTTGCAAAGAAGTCCAATACCAAGGCAGGAGGGTCCTGGAAGAGCAGAGCCGCATACAGAACCTCAGGTGGGGCTGGGCACCTGGGGAAGCGCAGATGGAATATAACACAGCAGATAGACACCCACAGTATAAAAAAGCATTAAGACTACACTCTTTGCCTCCTGGAATGTGGGAGGTATAACAACCCCGATAAAGCGGGCAAAAATCCTAGCGAGTCTTAAGAGACATAATGTTGACATAGGATGTCTCCAGGAGACCAGGCTAACCGCGGAAGAACATGACAAACTGAAGAGACAGTGGGTGGGTGAGGTTCATGTGGCATCCTCTGGAGATCGCAGGGGTGGGGTGGCAGTGCTGATCCGAAAGGGGACAGCCGCAAAATCAGAGCTAGTGAGAGCAGACCCTAATGGACGCTATATCCTAGTACGGCTATGGGTTAAACAAAGGGATTTCTTAATACTGGGAGTATATGGCCCTAACGTATATGATGCAACGTTCCACCCGTGCCTGGTACAGTTGTGCCTCCCATTTAAATCCGCGCAGCTTCTAGTGATGGGGGACTTTAATCTGGTTGCAGACCCCAATATTGACTGCTCAAACCCGAGGGTGGCCTCAAAAGGGGGGCCTAGGGCACATTATCATAATCGGAGATATCAACCTACACCTTGAAGATCTTACCTCAACAAACACCCAAGAATGTAAAGAGTTCCTACAACTATGGGATCTTCACGGACCTAACACGCAACCAACTCACACTAAAGGACACACACTAGACATTATCTCACACAAATTCGATCCCGACTCCAACCTTTTACTAATAGAAACAAAATGGACACCAGCACCGTGGTCAGACCACTATAAAGCATACATCTCCGTCCAATGGCGAACGAAAGACTTAATTAACAAACAAGAACGAAAAACCTACTCCACGAGAGGAAAAATAGACCCGGTAACATTCTGGTAACAGATATACCACAACGGATGGACAATAAAGGCAGACACAAACCAATTCCTCCTAGAATGGGACGATAGATGTAGATCAATATTAGACAACATTGCCCCAATTCAAACCAGAACCTCACACAGAAAGAGCTCAACACCATGGTTCAATGAAGAACTGAAAAAACTTAAAACACAAGTTAGAAGGTTAGAACGAGTGTGGAATAAAAAGAAAGACGACCCTACACTTAACGCCTGGAAACAACTTCAAGGAAAATATAAATATACCATAAGACAAACCATATATTACAAAACTGAAATTGGACCAAACTACAAAGACACACAAACTCTTCCAACTCGTGAACAAGCTATTAGATATCACACCAGTCACAACCAACAACAAAGATACACCAGGAGCAGACAATCTCGCGAAATACTTCAATGAGAAAATCTTACAACTACGACTTAAAATACCTGTCAGCACCATCGACTACGCCGAACTCCTTGACTGTCTAGACCCAAACCTTGGTGCATACCCAGCAGACAGAACCTGGACCAACTTCAAGATATTATCGGAAGATCCCATCTCCCAAACGCTCAAAAGATTTGCCAAATCTTATTGCAAATTAGACATATGCCCAAACAACCTAATGGCATCTGCCCCTCAACAATTTATAACAGATCTAACGAACCACTTGAACTATATGTTACAAAATGGACTCTTCCCGAAGGAGAAAGGAAACATTCTATTCACCCCCATACCCAAAGACGCGAAGAAAAGTGCTAGTGAACTAACCAACTACAGGCCAGTAGCATCCATTCCCTTAATAACCAAAATAACGGAAGGAATGGTGACCAAACAACTTACAAACTATTTAAACAAATTCTCAATACTACACAACTCCCAGTCAGGATTTCGGTCCAACCACAGCACTGAAATAGTACTAGTTACTCTAATGACAAAATTCAAACAAATGATCCCAACTGGTAAAAACATACTACTTCTACAATTTGACATGTCCAGCACCTTTGACATGGTTGATCATGGAATACTACTACATATCCTCGAGTACTTCGGAATTGGAGGCAACGTTCTCAATTGGTTCAAGGGGTTCCTAACTGCATGATCATACCAAGTGACATCTAATTCAACTACATCAGCCACATAGATACCTGAATGCGGATTTCCATAGGGATCCCCCCTCTCACCGACCTTATTCAACTTAATGATGATACCCTTGGCCAAACTACTATCAAACCAAAACCTCAATCCATACATATACGCAGACGACACAATGATCTACATCCCATTTAAACAAGATTTAAAGGAAATTTCCAATGACATCAACCAAAGTCTACATATCATGCATTCATGGGCGGATGCATTTCAGCTGAAACTCAATGCAGAAAAAACCCAATGCCTAATACTCACCTCTCAACATAACACAAACAAATTCACCACCATTAACACACCAAAACTGAATCTTCCAATTTCGGACACCCTAAAAATTCTTGGAGTTACCATTGATAGACACCTAACACTTGAAAACCACGCGAAAAACACAACCAAGAAGATGTTCCACTCAATGTGGAAACTAAAAAGAGTAAGACCTTTCTTCCCAAGGACTGTCTTCCATAACCTGGTACAATCAATGGTACTCAGTCATCTAGACTACTGCAACGCATTCTACGCTGGTTGCAAAGAGCAAATAATCAAGAAACTTCAGACAGCCCAGAACACTGCAGCTAGACTCATATTCGGTAAACAAAATATGAAAGTGCAAAACCCCTAAGAGAAAAGCTACACTGGCTCCCACTTAAAGAACACATCACGTCCAAAATATGTACCCTAGTCCACAAAATCATTCGCGGAGATGCCCCTGCCTACATGTCAGACCACCCAGGAATGCTAAAAAATCATCCCGCACATTCCTCAACCTTCACTTCCCTAACTGTAAAGGTCTAAAATACAAGCTAATGCATGCGTCAACCTTTTCCTACCTGAGTACACAATTCTGGAACACGCTGCCGCACAACTTAAAAACGATCTATGAACTAACTAACTTCCGTAAACTACTGAAGACCCATCTCTTTAACAAGGCATACCACAAAGATCAACAAATGTGAACTCCTCTACATATATCCAGTATTGTCTTATTATATTTGCTTGTTATACTAATATCATGCTTTTTCATTATCATGTTACCCAAGATCCTTCCATAATACTAATTGTCTATCTTATTATATATTTCCACTATTCATGATGTATTGTAAGCCACATTGAGCCTGCAAAGAGGTGGGAAAATGTGGGATACAAATGCAATAAATAATAAAATAATAATGCTCTCTCATTTTTCCAGCGTTCCCTTAACCTAGACACGTGGCGCTGTTTGCATCCGGGGGAGCGTGACTTCACCCACCTCTCCAGGGCACATGGCACGCTTTCTAGTTAGACTACATCTTAATGGCCCGTCCAGCGTTTTCATGGGTGCTAGCCTCTGAGATAGGCCCAGAAGAGATTTCGGACCACTCCATGGTGTGGATTGATGTAGAAGTACCCACATACTATCAGCAGGCTCGAAGCTGGCGGTTCCCGGGCTACCTTTCTCAGAATAGCGAATTCCAAGAATTTCTCAGGCAGAAGTGGGAGGATTATCTTTATAATAATAAAGAGCATGCAGACCAGTCCGATCTGCTATGGAGCACAGCCAAGGCAGTTCTAAGAGGAGAGATCATTGCCTTTACCCATGCTAAAAACAAACCATAGCAATAGAGAGATTAGAACAAAGCTTAAGGAAAGCCAAATCTAAGCATATCAAACATCCAACATTAGAGACTAGAGAGCAGCTAAGAGCCATACAGGTGATGCTCAATGCCTTACTGCATGAACGAGGCCAGAGATTCCTAGCTCTTCAGAAGCACAAATTTCGTACATTTGGAAATAGATCGGGAGCGATGCTAGCCAATTTAGTCAAGGCATGGAGGCCTAGTAAGCTAATAGTGGCACTCAGAGATGCGGCTGGGAACATACACAATAAGAGTGAAGAGATAGCGGAGATTCTTACTAAATTCTTTTCCACCCTATACAGCCCCTCTAGAGAACCGGACAAGGCGCAGATAACAAAATCCTTAGAGAAGGCGGGCCTACCAAAACTGTCAGAGGGGGAGCAAAAAGAGTTAGACGCACCCCTGGATGCAAAAAAGATACAGGAAGTAATAAAGTCCCTACCCACAGGGTCAGCGCCGGGTCTAGACGGGTATGCTGGGGAATTTTACAAACTTTTACCCCACTCTTTTTACCCAGTGATATACGCCTATTATGAGCAAGTGGTCAGACCCATTTCCCTCATCAAAGTCGACCTAAAAATTCTAGCTAAGATCCTAGCTAACCGAATAGCCAAGGTACTGCCCAGGATGGTGGGAGAAGAGCAAGTGGGCTTTGTCAAGAACCGACAGGCAGCCAAAAATGTTCTTAGGCTACTGTTGGCCATGGCAACGGGGCAATTGACGGAGACTCCAACCACTCTGTATTCCTTACATGCTGAAAAAGCATTCGATCAGGTGGGATGGAAGTATCTGTTCACAGTCCTACAGCACATGGGAGTTGGGGGATGGTTCTGCAATGCCATAGAAGCCCTATATGCGTGCCCGATGGCCTCAGTGTTAGTGAACGGGATAAGAGCACAACCGTTCAGGATATCTAGGGGCACCAGGCAGAGATGCCCCCTAACCCCAGCACTGTTCATTCTGTCACTGGAGCCCCTATTAAGAGTTCTAAAGAAATCAGAAGGAATCCCGGGGGTACAGGTTGGGGAAGAAACTATCGAAGCCCTAGCATTCGCAGATGACCTGACCTTTCCTCTCTGAGCACACCACCCAAACTCTCATCCACTCTCTCATTACCTCTCGCCTTGACTACTGCAACCTACTCCTCACTGGCCTCCCACTTTGCCATCTATCCCCCCTTCAGTCCTATCAGAACTCTGCTGCACATCTTATCTTCCGCCTGGACCGATACACTCATATCACCCCTCTCCTCAAGTCACTTCACTGGCTTCCGATCAGGTACCGCATACAGTTCAAGCTTCTCCTATTAACCTACAAATGTACTCAATCTGCAGCCCTTCATTACCTCTCTACCCTCATCTCCCCTTACTTTCCTACCCGTAACCTCCGCTCTCAAGACAAATCCCTCCTTTCAGTACCCTTCTCCACCACTGCCATCTCCAAGCTCCGCCCTTTCTGCCTTGCCTCACCTCATGCCTGGAATAAACTCCCTGAGCCCATACGCCAGGCCCCCTTCCTGCCCATCTTCAAATCCTTGCTCAAAGCCCACCTCTTCAATGTCGCCTTCGGCACCTAATGAAAATAAAAAAAGGTGGGAATATGAGCCAGGCTATCCAAAGACTGAAACCAAGTAAAAATTAAAATAAAATATAACGTTTAATAGCATACAACAAATAATAAATCAATATTTCAAAATGTTGCTGTATGTCAGCTTTCAAGACCATACTACTCCTCTTTTAGATGTTGTGGGAGAAAGAACTGTGTCAGTCATATCTCAGCTGTGATAAAGTCACATCCAGGATAGTTGGGTTAAGGCAGTTTTAGTCTGAAATACAAGTCCCAGAAGGCATTGCAGGCAAGGAGCCACGGAATGAGATGAAGAACCCGGACTGGACTCCTAGCTGCAATAGGGGAAGACATGGGTGTAAGCTGGCAGGATGTGTAGATGGGCTGCCACTAGGCGGAAAGAGAGTTAGGAAACCCTGTGTGCAGGAGCTCATCATTGGTCTCATTAGTTTAATGCTCAACTCAGCTGGTATGGGTGTAGGAAGCTAATGGAAGGGGAATGATTGGTGGTGGTAGCTGAGGCCAGGGATTGATTAGGCAGGTGGGAAGGAGTCCCAGCAGTTCAGTTCAGGAGAGAGAAGCAGAAGGAGAGAAGCAGTTGCAGGCTGAAAATCCTTGGGCAGGGAGGTCCCTAAAGTACTGAAGCAGGCTGAAATTCCTTGGGTGAGAGGAAGTCCCAAAAATATTGAATTCACTGTGAAGCTGATGCAGGGGAAAACCCATGGGTAGAAGGAGTCCCTAAAATATTGAACTCTCCTGAAGGTAAAGAGGATAGAAGGTAGAAAATGCTGCTTGGTGACTGAACTGTGATGATGAACTGAAAGAACTGTTTGTCTTGGGAATTGCACTACTGTTTATTGTGCACTGGATAAAGAGCCCAGACTGGAGCCTGTAAGCCTGTATTGAACCCTGGTATGTGCTATGCTGCTGTTGGAACTGTGTACTAGAAACCTGCATGGAATAAAAGTCCTTAAGATTGAAAGTTACTGGTGGACATCTATTTCTTCATTGTACCGGGAGCCTGTGGCTGGAGGAGATTGTTCTATCCTTGGCTGCACAAGAGAGGTACCGGGTTACACACTGAGGACCTACATACCACCGAGGAGGGCATTCCACATGGGGATTTCCCCAGATGGAGCATGCCCTAAGTGTGGGGCGCAAGGAGCAACACTAGGTCACATGTTTTGGGTGTGCCCTAACATCCAAAGATTTTGGAACCTGCTTACCCAGTCAACATCACAGATGTGGGGTGCAACATGGAAGAAGGGGCCCCAGATGCTGTTTGGGCGGCCAATGTTGGTACGCCCGGCCCCAACAGGATTTAAGAGTTTCACCCACAGAGCCATAATGACTGCTAAAAAAACTAACCCTCACTGAGTGGATTACAACAAAAGCTCCCACCCTACAACAGTAGCGTGGATCGATGATGGAATATATGAAATTTGAAAGGAGAATGACGGACTATAAGGGGGATCGGAGATTTACAGAAAAGGACTTTTACCGTATTTGGACCCCATTTTGGCAGACCATACCCGCTGGGGGTAGAGGATGGATCTTGAATATGTGATCAGCTGAGTGGACATTACCATATGAGTGCAGAATGGTCATCATCATTAGGAGGGGTGGAGAAGGGAAGGGGTGGTGAATAGGGGGCAAAGTTCTTAAATAGATATGCTTAGGGAAGTCATAAGTTTAGCAACACTATGACTATAAGGACCTATGGGATACCACAAGAAGTAGACATATGGTAGTAAAGTGATGTATGTAATATTCCCTGACTTAGTGTTAAGTTATGTCTGTAGATCTTGGTACTCACAGGATCATTGATGTATAAGAGTCAATGTATTCAATGTTCCCTTATGTGAAAACTAATAAACAAACTTGAACCCCCCCCCCCCCCCCCGATACATTAACCGCTGATACCACATCCTCTGGCAATGAGTTCCAGAGCTTAACTATTCATGAGTGAAATATATTTCCTTCTGTTTATTTTAAATGTAGTACCATATAACTTCCTGAGTGTCCCCTAGTCTTTGTACTTTTTGAATGAGTAAAAAAATTGATTTATGTTTACCTGTTCTACAAACGGGCTCATTTTCAAAAGAGAAGACGCCCATCTTTCGACATAAATCGGAAGATGGCTGTCCTTCTCCCAGGGTTGTCCAAATCAGTATAATCGAAAGCCAATTTTGGACATCCCCAACTGCTTTCCATCGCATGGATAGTCAAAGTTCAAGGGGGCATGTCGGAGGCATAGCGAAGGTGGGACTTGGGCGTGCCTAACACTTGGACGTCCTTGACCCATAATCGAAAGAAACAAAGACGTCCCTGACGAACACTTGGATGACTTTACCTGGTTGTGTTTTTCTTACAACCAAGGCACAAAAAGGTGCCCAAAATGACTAGATGACCACCGAAGAGAATCAGGGATGACCTCCCCTTACTCCCCCAGTGGTCACTAACCCTCTCCCACCCTCAAAAAATATCTTTCAAAATATTGCTAGCCTCAGGTATCATACTCAGGTCCATAACAGCAGTATGCAGGTCCCTGGAGCAGTTTTCGTGGGTACTGCAGTGCACTTCAGGCAGGCAGACCCAGGCCCATACCCCCCATACCTGTTACGTTTGTGGAGGAAACAGCGAGCCGTCCAAAACCCACTGTACCCACATCTAGGTGCCCCCCTTCACCCGTAAGGGCTATGGTAGTGGTGTACAGTTGTGGGTAGTGAGTTTTAGGGGAGCTATGTACCTGGGAGCAATTTATGAAGTCCACTGCAGTGCCCCCTAGGGTGCCCGGTTGGTGTCCTGGCATGTCAGGGGGACCACTGCACTACAAATGCTGCATTTGGCTTGCATTTGGTCGTTTATGAGATGGATGTCCATCGCCCCTGGATTGGGACGTTTTGCGAGGACGTCCATATCAAAACATGGACGTCCCTTTTGAAAATGCCCCTCAAAAACTCATTTTTTTAGATCTTTATCATATCCCCCATTCAGCCATCTCTTTCCAAAGCTGAAAGAGTCCTAACCTTTTAAGCCTTTCCTCATATGAGATGAGTTCCATCCCCATTATCATTTTGGTTGCCCTTCTTTGAACCTTTTCTAATTCTGCTATATTTTTAAAGATACAGCAACCAGAACTGCACACAATTCTCAAGGTGTGATTGCACTATAGAGTGATAAAGAGGCATTACAATATTCTTTGCCTTACTTTCTATCCCTTTCCTAATAGCCTAAGCAAGTCACTTAACTCTCCATTACCCCAGGTACAATACTTGCGAGCCCACTGACACAGAAAGTACCTGCATATTGTAAT
Organism: Microcaecilia unicolor; assembly: GCF_901765095.1. Lineage (NCBI taxonomy): Eukaryota > Metazoa > Chordata > Amphibia > Gymnophiona > Siphonopidae > Microcaecilia > Microcaecilia unicolor. The sequence continues at coordinate 217,869,031 of NC_044036.1, forward strand.
GCTATTAGTCCTCAGAATGGGGCAGATAACTTCCACGGCTCTCTCCTCCTTGGCTTGAGCTTCTCTCTTTCACACAATCCAAAAGTCAAACACCCAACTCCCTTCAAGATTCACAGTTTTTAATTTACAGACCGCTTACATAATCCTCTCAGCAGTCCATAATATAGCTTACAGTTCACTTTAGAGTTCTCCTGGAGAAGAAAAAGGCTTTCAGTCCTTTTTCTTTATCAACATAGTGCAAGTCTCTTTAAGCATAGTCCATAGCAAAAGAAACCAGGCAAGAAAAAGAAAAATCACCTGCTCTCTGAATATTTTCTCTCTCAGAGTACTGCAGGCTGGGCAGCTCACCTCCCTCTTCACAGATACTTCACTCTGTGTCTGCCCGCTGCCGCTTCCTTACACTTGCAAACTTTGGTCATTTGTATCCTCATAGTCCAGAGGTACTTGCTCCTCCAAACTGTTCTCCACTACAGGTAAAACCAGTCCCTCTTCAATGCCTTCCATCCAATCAGGGGCGTCTCCACCCTTCTCACTCAATTCCTCCCTCTCATCAGCTGGCCTGCACCTTCTCTCTCCTTCTCCCCAGGTGGGTGGAATCTTATATTGACTTCTTAACCATGGAAACGGAGTTTTAGCATGGCTGCTCCTCCTACTGGCCACCCTCTGGTATAACTGTTTTTTCCCCGGTGGCCTTCCCTTCCCTCCTTGGGAAGGATTCCATGTCGGGGTTTCTAGGTTGCCTTTCCTTCCCTCTCCCTCCTGGCATTGTGGGTAGGATAATTTTATACCCTCTAGATCTGCAGCATGCCTAAGTTGCCCTTCCTCACTGCAATATAATAAATGTAAACCGCTTTGATTGTCCCACAGAAAGGTGGTATATCAAATCTCATAATGGGAGTTGTTGAAGGAGGTAGGGGAGGGTGGGGAAGGAGTGTAGTGCACGACTAGACAAGAGCAGTGCTTTTTTTGTGCCGGTACTCGCCAGTACAGTGCACCGGCACCTTTTTTGCCTAGGGCCAGCTCACCTGCCTGCCCTTAGCTCTCCGGCCCTGCTTTCTGTTCCTGCCACCCTGTGACGCATTTAAATCTTTTTTTTTTTACCTTAAGTCACAGCGCCGGCATTAGTGAAAGGACCAGGCTCGCCTCCTCCAGCCTTCCCTTTGTTCCCTCTGTGTCCCGCCTTTTTATGACGTATCTGCGAGGGTGGGACACTGAGAAGGAACGAAGGGAAGGCTGGAGGAGGCGAGCCTGGTCCTTTCCCTAATGCCGGCGCTGCAACTTCAGGTAAAAAGAAGAAAAAAAAAGATTTAAACGCGTCGCGGGAGGCAGGAACAGAAAGAAGGGCTGTCAGGGAGCCAAGAGCGGGCAGTTGGGGCTGGGGTACTGGAACTCGACGGGGGTTTAAAAGGGGGCAGGTGGAGTCTTGGGCGAATTACTGGACATGGAGGGGAGGATGGGGCAAAGGAGAATCGCTGGACATGGAGGGTAAGGCAGGGGCGAGAGGAGAAACCGCTGGACATAGATGGGAGAGGAGGGCAGAGAATTGCTGGACATGGAGGGCAGGGGAGAGAGGAGAATTGCTGGACATGGTTGGGAGGGAACGGCAGAGGAGAATCTGGACATGGATGGGAAGGGAGATAGCAGAGTGCTGGACATGGATGGATGGAGGTGAAGGAGTGGAACGCCGGTACTACCTGAATACTACTGACCAACAGAACAACCTCATGTTTTGTTCCTACTGATGGACTTATACTTATGGACTCTACCTCTGCTTTTGGCCTTTTAGCCATACCTTATTACTGCACTGGACATTTGTGCCTTATCCAGTTTTACTGTTTACTAATGAAAGAAGTTGCTGTTTACTAATGAAAAGACAGAATGCAGGGCTATTAGACATATAGCTTGTAACAGTAGTTAGCAAGGCCTATACAAGACCAGCTTGCCTGTAGCAACGCCATCTGAATAGACGACCTTGGAGGGTGCTGACACCCCCCTGCATTCCTGAGCCGAACCTTATCTCCTGTGCTAGAAAGGAGCATTGTGTGTGTGTGAAGAATAAGCTGCTAAGTTTCGTTTTTCTTGCCAGTATCATTTCAGTGTTATGACGTGTGTACGTACTGGGACTACAATTTTGTACTGTAAGAACTACAAATGTTTACTGCGCATGACAGTTGTGACGTGTAAGGGGCCAAATGCGCAGGCCCAGTAGGGAAGTATAAATGTAAGCGACAGATGATTTATGACACACAGTGTCCCGAGACTACTCGGTACTGTTCACTTGCTAGCAATAAAGTTGCCTTGTTTGGAACCAAAATTTGCCTTTCGTCTCCTGATTTCCCACCTGTTTCATTGGCGACCCAGATGGGACAGAAGTAGAAAGGGGAATCGGATTATATTCTTCCCCTCCCCCACTGCGGTCGGATCGGGTCATCGATCCCCTCCCGAGAAGGTGGTGAGTGGCCACCGCTGATTTCAGCGTCCATCTCCCGGAGGAGGGCCGATCAACTCCGCCTGACTGTAGAGGGGGCTGTGTGGTTCCGACAAGGCACCTTTTCTATTTCAGGGAGAAGCGTACGACGGCGCGGCCTGCGACCCCGGCGGACAGGCGAGTATACTCTACGTAGTGACCGGCCCAGTAAGGACCGAAGAAGAGGCGTGATCACCCTCTTTCAGCCAGTGACTAATACGGACTATTGGTATACGACTAGGTCCCGAACCTCACTAGGCTCCGACGACGAAACCGAGCGGCGAATGGGAGGGTTTCTTGTGGCGTATGAAAGTGTGTGACTGGGCTTGCAGTTCCAGGCCGGGCGACCGCGTCCTGGTCAGGCCGAGTGTTGACCCTTTTGTGTCTGGTGGAACGAGACCCCTTACTCCTCCACCGCCCCTTTCCCCCTTTGTCCGTCACCTGTCCTTTGGCACTCAGGTTAGGATGGGCGGGGGTGGGTCTTCACCGTTAGATTTAATGACGGAACACTTTAGCGAAGTGTTCGACCTGGATAAGTGTAGCAGGGCCGGGATGATACAGCGATGTCAATTTATGTGGCCAGGGCTAGGGATTGCCGAATGGCCCCCGGGAGGGTCATTTGAGTATGAAAAGGTGGCGGCGGTCATGAATATTGTCATAGTTGAAGGGAACCCAGGCTGTCCCGAGGACATTCCGTACATCCAAGCGTGGTTGGATGTAGTCCGGGACCCGCCGGCCTGGGCCCAACGGAAGGTTGAGAAAGCCGCCCTCATGGTGGTACAGCAGAGGAAGGGGCGGAAAACTAAACTTAAAGCCCTGCCGACCCATGCCTTCGCTCTCCAAAGCACGGCAACCGTAGCCGTTCAGAAGGCCGCAGGGACCGCCCCCATACGGCCGACCGCCCCTAGCGCAGAAGCCCTTGAGGCCACGCCCCCTGCTACCACTGTCACGGCAAGAACTACGCCCAGTACTACCAACACACTTTCTAGAATGAAACCCCCAAAGAAAACCCTAGGGAAAGTTCAGGGTTTGCCCGAAAAGAAGCCTCCAAAGGCCCCGATACTTGCTACGGCGGAAGCATACGAAGACGACATCGCGCCACCGCCGTATGCCCCGATGTACCCCGACATCGCGAGCCTGGAGGAGGGCCCGGATAACGCTGAGGCTTCCGGATCGGAGTCAGATGCCGGAGGGACGTCCCGCCCAGACTCACCTGAGTCACCTGGCCCCGCAATCATACGGAAGAGTAAACGGGTTGTGAAGAACATTACTCGGTTCCCCCAATCGAGTCCACGCAGTGCCCTTCCTTCGAGCAGGAAAGGGGGAGCCACCAACTTATTCCCAGTTCGACAATCTACCACCTATACCCCTAACCCGGCGGAAGGGGGGGGCCAGCCCATTGAATCAACAGTTTATAGCCACGTTCCCTTCTCAAGTGCCGACTTGTATAACTGGAAATTGCATGGGCCGTCCTACGACCAGAACCCCGAGCAGGTGGTAGAGCTGGTGGAAGGCATTATATATAGTTATAATCCGACATGGGGAGACCTTAGGCAGTTGAGCGCCCACATCCTGACCACTGAAGAACGCCGCCTTTTACAACAAAATATGGAGCAAGCTGTCCGGGATGCGAACCCTACCCATGCCAACTTACAGAACCTAATAGAGACGGAGGCGCCCATCGCTGCCCCTGTGTGGGACTACCGAACCGCTGAAGGCCAAACCTCTATCCGCCGATACCAGCAGGCGTACCTGGCCGCCTTAAAGAAGGGGAAGCAGAAGGTTACCAATATGGGAAAAATCCACAGTGTAGTCCAACAAAAGGACGAGAGTCCAGGGGACTTTCTTGAACGACTTATGGAGGCATTCAGGAGGCACAGCCCAATAAACCCCGAAGACCCCAAGAACCTCCCAACCGTGGTTATGAGTTTTGTTAGCCAGTCAGCACCGGATATACGAAGGAAGCTACAGAGGACGGAGGGATTCGAAGGGATGAGCCTCAGCCAACTGAAAGCTATAGCTGATCGCGTGTTCGGATATCGCGATCAGGAAGAGAAGACGGAGGCCCGAAAGGAATCAACCAGGCGAATGCGGGAGAAAGCAGATGTGTTGGCCATGGTGCTGGAGGAACGGATGAGGTCTAGACCAAAGGGGAGAGGCAGAAGAACAAGAGGAACGCGGTCCCCCATAGGACGTAACCAGTGTGCAAATTGTCGACAGGAAGGACACTGGTGGGCCGATTGTCCGGAGGAGATATGGGACCACCCGAGAGAAGAGGAACCATGGGACCGGCAAAGGGAGGAGGAGACAGACGACCGTACCGGGACCCCCAGACGAGGTCGGGGGAGGGGCCGAAGAGATAGAGGACGGGATGACCGGAGGGAATGGCAGATGGCTGTAGAGGCTACCCGAGACAGTACCGCATGAAGAGAACGGGAGGGCAGAGTCCCCACTGACCCTCTGGTGGAAATTCGGGTGGGGACAGAGTCTATGAAGGCCTTACTAGACACAGGGGCCCAGCGATCTGTTATCACCACTGCCATAGCCCCGGCCACAAAAGAAACCATACCAATTGTGGGGGCCTCCGGGAAACCACTTGCAGCACCCCTCCTCAAGGAGCGCCAAGTCCAGATCGGAGGGACGATGGTGTCTCATCAGTTCATACACATCCCTGGATGCCCAGTCCCCTTGATTGGTCGAGACCTACTCTGTAAGCTCCAGGCCACCTTGAAGTTCAAGACCACGGGTGAAGTGGAAGCTCGTTTTGAAGATCGGCCAGTAACACTTATCTGTCCAGTGAGAGAAGAATGGAGACTACATGCTTCCCCAACTGTAGGGCCTGGCGACTGCCGCTACGACCAGAATACCCCTTTTGCCCAGCAGAGGCGAGCCATAATGGATGAAGTGCCCGCTGTATGGGCAGAAGTGAACCCCGGAGGACTGGCCGTTAACGCTATCCCCATCTGGATTGAGCTCAAACCAAATGCTCAAGTTGTCAACCAAGGACAATACCACATCCCCTATGCAGCCCGGCATAGTATGCACACACATCTACAGAAACTCCTTCAACAGGGAGTCCTTAAACCAATCAGATCCGCATGGAACACCCCATTGTTGCCCGTTAAGAAGCCAGGAACATCCGAGTACAGACCCGTCCAGGACCTGAGGAAAGTCAACAACCAGGTAGCCGACATAGTTGCCCTCGTACCAAACCCATACTCCATCCTAGCCCAAGTGCCATCCCAGACCAAGTGGTACAGTGTCATTGATTTGAAGGACGCCTTCTTTTCCATCCCTCTTGCTGTCGACAGCCAAAAGTTGTTTGCCTTCACGTGGGAAGACTTGCAGACGGGAACCAAGCAGCAATATACATGGACCCGTCTTCCCCAGGGGTTCAAGAACTCGCCTACCCTCTTCGGCGACCAACTCGCCCAGGACCTGAAGACGTATCAGGACGAGTATGGGCCTGTCGTCCAATACGTGGATGACCTGTTGGTGGCCCGTGAAACATACACGGACTGTGCAGAGGCTACCCTTTACCTCTTGAAAACCCTGGAAGCCCAGGGGTACCGGGCCAGTCGCAAGAAGGCCCAGATATGCGAGATCGAAGTCGAATACCTGGGTTTCCGCCTCCGAGAAGGAACCCGGAGGCTCGGTACCCCCCGAACCCAAGCTATCCGTAACCAACCCACTCCTGCAAATAAGAAGGAATTGCGAGCACTCCTCGGAGCCGCTGGATATTGACGGATATGGATCATCAACTTCGCTGTTCTGACCCATGATCTGTACACCAAGCTAAAAGGACCTGAACTCGAGGGCCAAAACCTCCGGTGGGAGAAAAGCGAACTGAAAGCCCTTCAGGACCTCAAGGAGGCCCTTGTGGCCCCACCGGCGCTCGGACTGCCAGATGTGACAAAGCCGTTCCACTTGTTCGTCGACGAGAAGAAGGGACTGGCACTCGGAGTCCTCACCCAACTGGTCGGCACCTGGCAACGCCCTGTAGCATACCTCTCCAAGGGCATGGACAACGTGGCACGAGGATGGCCGGGCTGTCTCCGAAGCATTGCAGCGGCCTGCCTGCTGATACACGAGGCCCATAAACTCACGTTTGGCCAAACACTTTTTGTGACCACACCCCACACCATCCGCGGCCTACTCGAGAGCCACGGACCCAGATGGATGACCAACTCCCGATTGGTTAAATACCAAGCCCTCCTGTGCGAAAATCCGGAGGTGCGGATCCTGGACACAACTAACCTTAATCCCGCCACCCTCCTTCCGGCCCCCGAACCACCACTACACGACTGTGAGGAGGTAATGGCCACAGTGCACTCGAGCAGACCTGACCTGAAGGACCAACCCTGGCAAGGGGGCATCACCCTTTTTACCGATGGGAGCAGCCAGGTGATAGAGGGAGTTCGAAGAGCTGGCTATGCTGTCGTGTCTGAGGACCACTTGATCGAGGCTATGGCTCTGCCGCCCGGAACGTCAGCCCAGAAGGCGGAACTGATTGCCCTCACCAGAGCCCTCCAGTGGGCTGAAGGAAAAGTTGTTAACATTTACACCGACTCCAAATACGCCTTCCTCACCCTCCAAGTGCACGGAGCCCTGTACAAGGAGAGGGGATTCCTGACAGCCGAAGGGAAAGGACTTGCAAATGCCGCTGAGATCTGTCAGTTACTCGAGTCAGTATGGAAACCAAAGAAGGTGGCTGTGATGCACTGCAGGGCCCACACCGGACGAACGGACCCTATCGCCCGGGGAAATCAGCGGGCGGATGACGCTGCGAAAAGGGCAAGTCAGCTCCCTTACTCAACTCATTCTTCTGACCCTGTACTCATCGTTCATCTCCCTACAGAGGTCCCCATCTACACCTCCCAAGAAACGGAATGGGCCCGACAAGAGGGCCTGGAGTCACGCAATGGCTGGTGGGTACTGCAGGATGGGCGCATATGGATACCTGAAGCCTTGGCCTGGACGGTAGCCAAGGAGGCTCACGACCGCACCCACCTGGGCAGGGACGCTCTGGGGCGCCTACTCGAGAAGACCTACTACATCAACAAACTGTCCCTGTGGACCAAAAATGCTTCCAGCCGATGCGCAACTTGTGCCCGGAACAACCCTCGAACGGGGCCCGGTCCTATGCCAGGACATGTTCTCCGAGGCACTAGCCCCTTCCAAGTCTGCCAGATTGACTTCACACACATGCCCCCGGCCCGGGGCTACAAAGCTATCCTCGTCGCCGTGTGTACCTACACCGGATGGATTGAAGCCCAGCCCACTAGAACGGAAATGGCTAAAGAAGTCACCTCCCTACTGCTTCATCAAATCTTACCCAGATACGGTCTCCCCAGGCAGATAAACTCCGACAACGGTCCTGCCTTTGCCAGTGAAGTTACTCAACAGCTCAGTACGAGACTGGGCCTCGATTGGAAGTTACATTGTGCCTGGAGACCCCAAAGTAGTGGAATGGTGGAGAGAGCGAACCGTTCCCTGAAGAACCAGCTAGCCAAGCTATGCCAAGAAGCCAAAGCTAAATGGCCCGATCTGCTTCCACTGGCCTTGCTACATCTTAGGTGTACCCCCAAGGCTACCGGCCTTACTCCTTACGAGATGATGTACGCTAGGCCACCACCTCTACCCTCTTTTCCCGACTCCTTGCAGATACAGGGCGAGAGTTCCTTAGTGAGACAAATGAAAGCATTACACAAGGTAGTGCAAGACATCCAGCAATACACTGAAAGAGTAGCTCCCTTGGTTCTCACCAGTCCCACTCATCGGTTCAGGGTAGGAGATGAGGTCTGGGTAAAAGAGTGGGATGAATCTGACTGTCTAAAGCCCAAATGGAAGGGGCCCTCCCTTGTTCTCCTAACGACCCCAACCGCTGTTAAAATTGCAGGAAACCCAGTGTGGATACATTGGACCCGACTGAAACCTGCTGCTCCCACTAACAGCACCCCGAAGCGTTGGACTGCGCATCAACATCCTGACGCTCCATTACGGCTGACTCTCAGACAGACGTTAACCACCAGATTCATGCCTGCCCAGCAACAGGAACTCAGCTTCTGGACCCACTGCGTTTTTGGCTCCCTGTTTATCGCAGCCTTCATCGTGGGCCTCATTATCTTCTTGCTGCAAAAGCTCGGATACCTCCCACCAAATCTATAATGCTGAGCATCCTCCTTCTCCTGTGCGCAGTCCCGAGCTATCCTACCACCCTGAGCAAGAATTGCACTGAATGTTTGCGCCTGGTGCGCCATCGTATAGAGGGAGGATATCACCTAGTTACCACCCTCATCCACCAGACGCAACCCCCAGAAGGCGATTGCAAGCTTCTACCGACGTGTGCCCTCATTACCCCGAATGGCCTCCAACAGTTCCACAGATGCCTCCAAGGCAATCTCACTATCTGCCATAGCCCTACCAAGCCAAGATACTACAATGTCACCCTCAGCGTAGGACTCCCTGCGTATGTGGCCGGGCCTCCGGGAGTCGAGGGAGATGGCATTCTGTATTACATAAATTCCACTCGCATCCTTGTCGGTGGCATCCAAACTGTAGCAACCCTAACCTTCGACGTCTGTGTCGCCATGGACAAACACCCTTGGTCCCGCAAATGTGGCAGCCAGAGTTGGCGTAAGGCATATGTGAACAACCACAAGTATGTCTGCCCCTTCAGCCCAGACATGAGATGCTGCTCCCCGTGGGTTTGGCTCCCATGTGCCGGTGACACTCGAGCCTCGGGCTGGGACCGAGTATGTGCTTATACGGGTGGAGGATATGCCGGATGCACCGGCCTGGGCGAGTTTCGTCGAGGTCCTGGTAACTATGTGTCCCTAGACTGGCCCATTCGAGGACACGATATGCCATGGAGAGGGACGTGGGGCCTTGGCATTGACGGAGGAGGAATGGATCCGTTGACATATATTACCATATATCAGAGCCTCGAAACAAAGCCTCCTACGCACTACCAGACTACTGTTGTCGGCTACCAAGAGGTATTCGATGAAATCGCTCGTGCTGAACAGACCGAGACTAAATTCCCCATTTCCCCAGAAGCCCGGAATATGTTCCTCAACTTGGCCGAAAACATTGCCCTCTCCCTGGGAATTGCCAACTGTTTCGTCTGTGGAGGCACCGAGATGGGTGAACAATGGCCCTGGGAAGCGAGAGAGATCCGACAGCAAACATGGGATGCACTCAACACCACTAACATTACCTTTCCCCAACGGCCGAAGCCGTACGAATGGGCCCTAAGAACAAATATCATAGGCTCCCTCTGCGCTAGTCGAGCGCCATCGAAGCGTTACTCTGTACCAGTGGGAGATTCTGCGTGCACGGGGGTTCTCCAGTATAATGGAAGCCGGTCCACTTGGTGGCAAACGGACAACCTGCCCGCCCCGGAGCCTATTTGGACAGAACCCACCTTGAACACGACATGGACATACGGAGGAAACGCTTCCCTCAAGTGGGTAGCCCCGGAGGGCTACTACTATATCTGCGGGCGCAGGGCCTACGAACAGCTCCCGGCCCGCTGGTACGGTACCTGTCTCTTGGGCACTGTCCGACCTAGCTTTTTCCTTCTGCCCCTGCGAGTCGGCGAAACTTTGGGTATCCCCCTATACGTGGAAAAGGGGCCAGATAACCCTGCCAGACGTAAACGGTCTTTTCTAAACACCAAACCCAAAGTCCAAATTGGAGACTGGAAAGACAACGAGTGGCCGCCAGAACGCATCATTCATTACTATGGACCGGCCACATGGGCTGAAGATGGTACATACGGGTACCGAACCCCTATCTATATGCTGAATCGCATTATTCGCCTACAGGCCGTGCTCGAAATCCTTACTAACGATTCGGCCTTTGCCCTCAATATCCTAGCCCGACAAAACACTAAGCTCATTACCGCAGTTTACCAAAATCGTTTGGCTCTTGACTACCTCCTAGCCCAGGAGGGCGGGGTGTGTGGCAAGTTTAACCTCAGTAATTGCTGCTTACAGATTGATGACCAGAGCCATGTCATCAAAGAGATCACTGACCGGATGGTCAAATTAGCCCACGTCCCCGTCCAGACCTGGAACAGCGCGTGGGACTGGACTTCCTCCCTAACCAGCTGGTTGCCAACCTCCGGAAGCCTGCAAGGCCTCCTCGTCATGGGTGGCCTGTTTTTGTTGTCCTGCTTACTAATTCCTTTATCTCTTCCCTTTGTTTTCAGGTGCCTCCGCTCCACCATGGAGAGCATCGCTGACCGCCGTGCTGCTGCCCAACTTATGGCTCTCCAGATGTACTCCCCCATTCCCCAGTCTGATGATGAAGCACCTTGTGGCTGACGTGCACTTTTCACCTCCGGAGTCACAACAGAACAACCTCATGTTTTGTTCCTACTGATGGACTTATACTTATGGACTCTACCTCTGCTTTTGGCCTTTTAGCCATACCTTATTACTGCACTGGACATTTGTGCCTTATCCAGTTTTACTGTTTACTAATGAAAGAAGTTGCTGTTTACTAATGAAAAGACAGAATGCAGGGCTATTAGACATATAGCTTGTAACAGTAGTTAGCAAGGCCTATACAAGACCAGCTTGCCTGTAGCAACGCCATCTGAATAGACGACCTTGGAGGGTGCTGACACCCCCCTGCATTCCTGAGCCGAACCTTATCTCCTGTGCTAGAAAGGAGCATTGTGTGTGTGTGAAGAATAAGCTGCTAAGTTTCGTTTTTCTTGCCAGTATCATTTCAGTGTTATGACGTGTGTACGTACTGGGACTACAATTTTGTACTGTAAGAACTACAAATGTTTACTGCGCATGACAGTTGTGACGTGTAAGGGGCCAAATGCGCAGGCCCAGTAGGGAAGTATAAATGTAAGCGTCAGATGATTTATGACACACAGTGTCCCGAGACTACTCGGTACTGTTCACTTGCTAGCAATAAAGTTGCCTTGTTTGGAACCAAAATTTGCCTTTCGTCTCCTGATTTCCCACCTGTTTCAGAGGGAAGGGCAGGTGAAATGCTGGATATGAATGGAGAGGAAAGACTGGAAGGAGATGCACATGGATGGAGGGGAGAGAAGAGAAATGCTGGCCATGGATGGAGTGGAGGGAAGACTGGAAGGAGATGCACATGGATGGAGAGAGGAAAAATGCTGGATATGGAGGGCAAGATATGGAGAGAAGAAATGTTGGAGGGAAGTAAAGACAGAGGAAGGCGATGCACACGGTTGAAGGGGAAGGGAGAGAGGAGAAATACTGGACATGGATGGAGGGAAAAGAAGACAGAGGAAGTAGATGCACATGGATGGAGTGGAGGAAGAGAGGAGAAATGCTGGACATGGATGGAGGGGACGGAAGACAGAGGAGGAGATGCACATGGATTTAGGGGAGAGAGGAGAAATTCTGGACATGGATGGAGGGATGAGAGAGGAAGTGAGATGAACATGGATGGAGGAGAGGAGAGAGGAGAAATGCTGGACATGGATAGAGGGGGGACGAGGAAAAATGCTGGAAATGGATGGAAAGTGGAAGGAGATGCATACTAACAAGATGAAGACATGGGAAAACAGGAGGAAAACTGCACATGGATGAATAAAAAAGGCAAAAGTTGGATCCACTCTATATCTCCTCCAGTCAAGTCCGCAGAGGACCCAGCTTTTACCTATGGATGTAGGGCAAGAAATGAAGCAGAAAGGAGGAAAGTAAAGAAATAAATGGAAAGGAAGCCCTGGAAACAGAGTTAAGGGAACAGATAGAGAGCAGCAGAATCAGAGACTGGGACCAACATGATCAGAAAAACAAAGTCACCAGACAACAAAGCTGGAAAAAAATCATTTTATATTCATTTTAGTGTTTGGAAGATGTCCAATTTGAGAATTTATATTTGCTGTCTTATTTTGCACCGGGTATACTAGAGCTGTAACAGCTTATAGAAATTATTTATAATGAAAAAAAATCACAAGTTATTTTTTTCTCCTATAGTGGTATTTTCAATGATACTGCTTATATGCACCACGGCTGGTATAAGGGGTGTGGCTACTGTAGGGGGCAGAGCTGTAGATGGTGACCCCACCTACCTTTTTTCCTATATAAAAAGCACTGAACAAGAGAGTGATGGGGAGGAGGATTAAAAAAAAAAAGTATTACATTTGTACCCCATGCTTTCCCACTCATGGTAGGCTCAATGTGGCTTACATGGGGCAATGGAGGATTAAGTGACTTGCCCAGAGTCACAAGGAGCTGCCTGTGTCATAAGTGGGAATCGAACTCAGTTCCTCAGGACCAAAGTCCACCACTCTAACCACTAGGCCACTCCTCCATTCCTAAAGAGGGACAACCAGTGTGCCAATTGTTGTGGAATGAGGGTTTTTACTGAGAAGTCTTAGGTGAGGGCTGGGCACCCAGGGCTACTGTGTTTAAGGTAATTCAGCAGAAATACCAATTGAACAAGGTAAAATTATGTATCATACCTGATAATTTTCTTTCCATTAATCATAGCTGATCAATCCATAGACTGGTGGGTTGTGTCCATCTACCAGCAGGTGGAGATAGAGAGCAAAGCTTTTGCCTCCCTATATGTGGTCATGTGCTGCCGGAAACTCCTCAGTATGTCGATATCAAAGCTCCATCCGCAAGACTCAGCACTTAGAGAATTACACCCACAAAGGGACACTCTGTCCAGCTCACCACCGCCGAAACGGGGGAGGGGAATTAACCCAGCTCATCCCCACACAAGTGGGGGAGGGGAATCCGTCCAGCTCATCCCCGCGGAGCGGGGGAGGGACACCACCCCGCCGATGCGGGGGGATCTGGCTTATCCTGCAACCGCAACCGCGGGAGGAGCTGACTGACCCCAACACCGCCGAAGCGGGAGGGGTACAAAGCTGCCCTACAGCCGCACGAAGCGGGAGGGAGCGCCGGCAGAATTTATGTCTCAATCCAGCCCCGTAAAACGGAGGGGAGAGGAATGCAGCAGCTCACTGTAACACAAACTCGTCTCAACTCTTGAAGAATCCAATTGAAAAAACTTGAACACGAAGTCCTCCTGAACAGGAACTGAAGACTAAACTTGAACCTGAAATGCAACCAGAATATAAACAGTACAGATATCTGGGAGGGGCTATGGATTGATCAGCTATGATTAATGGAAAGAAAATTATCAGGTATGATACATAATTTTACCTTCCATATCATCATGCTGATCAATCCATAGACTGGTGGGATGTACCAAAGCAGTACTCACCCAGGGTGGGACATAGAAATCCCTGACCGCAACACTGAAGCTCCAAACCGGGCCTCCGCCCGAGCAGCCACAGACAAGCGGTAATGCTTGGAGAAGGTATGGGCCGATGCCCAAGTTGCCGCCTTGCAAATCTCTTCCAAGGAGGCGGACCCGGCCTCTGCCATCGAGGCCGCCTGAGCTCTAGTGGAGTGAGCCTTCAGATGGATAGGCGGCACCTTCCCCGCGGCCACATAAGCCGCTGCAATGGCTTCCTTGACCCATCTTGCCACTGTAGGCTTAGCAGCCTGCAGACCCTTACGAGGACCTGCAAACAGGACAAACAGATGATCCGATTTCCGGAAATCATTGGTCACTTCCAAGTATCTGATGATGACTCGTCTCACATCCAGATATTTGAGAGCAGAGTATTCCTCTGGGTAGTCCTCCCTACGAAAGGAAGGGAGACAGAGCTGCTGATTCACATGGAAACGAGAAACAATCTTGGGCAGGAAGGAAGGCACTCCTGCCTCAGTGAACTGCAGAAAAGGCTCTCGACATGGGAGTGCCTGGAGCTCGGAAACTCTTCTGGCTGAAGTGATAGCCACCAAAAAGACTGCTTTCAACGTCAGGTCTTTCAGAGATGCCCTCGACAAGGGTTCAAAAGGCGGCTTCTGCAAGGCTCTTAGCACCAGGTTGAGATTCCACGCAGGCACCACTGAGCGCAGAGGAGGGCGCAGGTCATTAACTCCCTTGAGAAAACGTACCACATCTGGCTGCGAAGCCAGGGAAGCACCCTTCAGGTGGCCCCTGAAGCAAGCCAGAGCCGCTACCTGGACTTTAAGGGAACTGAGCGACAGGCCTTTCTCCAGACCTTCTTGCAGGAACGCCAGCACTGAAGAAATTGGAGCAGTGAAAGGAGAAAGTGAGCCTGCTTCACACCACGCTGCAAAAGTACGCCAAACCCTGGCGTAAGCAGTAGAAGTAGAGCGCTTCCTCGAACTCAGCATAGTGGCGATGACCTTGTCTGAGAAGCCCTTCTTCCTCAGACGCTGCCGCTCAATAGCCAGGCCGTAAGACCAAAGGGGGAGGGATCCTCCATCACCACGGGACCCTGATGCAACAGGCCCTGCTCCACTGGCAGCCGCAGAGGGTCGTCCACTGAGAGCCTGATCAAGTCCGCATACCAGGGACGTCTGGGCCAGTCCGGACCCACCAGGATTATCCAGCCTGGATGCTTTGCCACCCGGTCTAGTACCCTGCCCAACATGGGCCAGGGCGGGAACACATAGAGAAGCTCTTGTGTCGGCCACTGTTGGAGAAGAGCATCTACTCCCAGAGATCGAGGGTCCCGTCCTCTGCTGAAAAAGCGCGGCACTTGGCAATTGGCCGATGACGCCATCAGATCTAGGCTCGGCTGGCCCCAGCGCTTCGTGATGTCCAAGAACGCCTGAGCCGATAACTGCCACTCTCCGGGATCCAAGGTATGGCGACTGAGAAAGTCCGCCTTGACATTCATGACTCCGGCAATGTGGGCCGCTGACAGCTGTTCCAGGTTCGCTTCCGCCCACTGGCATAGATTCATGGCTTCCTTGGCTAGAGGGGCGCTCTTGGTACCTCCCTGGCGGTTGACATAGGCCACAGCCGTGGCATTGTCCGACAGGACCCGTACTGGCTTCAACGCCAGTACCGGGAGGAACTCCAAAAGCGCCAACCGAATGGCTCTGAGTTCCAGGAGGTTGATAGACCACTTTGCCTCTGCAGGAGACCAGAGCCCCTGCGCTGTCCTTCCCATGCAGTGGGCTCCCCAGCCCGTCAAAGAGGCATCCGTCGTGACGACAATCCACTCCAGGGTCACAAGAGGCATCCCTGCAGACAACTTGTCTGTCTTCAGCCACCAGCTCAGCGCCTTGCGCACTGCTGGGTCCAAGGGAAGGCGCACAGCATAATCCTCCGACACCGGAGTCCAGCGCTGCAGCAGAGAGTGTTGTAGTGGTCTCATATGAGCCCTGGCCCAGGGCACTACTTCCATCGTGGCCGTCATAGAGCCCAACAGCTGCACATAGTCCCACGCCCGAAGCGGAGAGGCTACTAGGAACTGGTCCACCTGAGCCTGAAGTTTGACAATCCGATTGTCCGGCAGGAACACTCTGCCCACTTGGGTGTCGAATCGAACTCCCAGATACTCCAGGGACTGAGTCGGGCGCAGCTGGCTTTTCTCCCAGTTGATGATCCACCCCAGGGAGCTCAAAAGAGCAATCACCCGGTCCACAGCTTTGCCGCACTCTGCATAAGAGGGGGCTCGGATCAACCAGTCGTCCAGATAAGGATGGACTTGTACTCATTCCTTTCGCAGGAAGGCCGCGATGACCACCATTACTTTGGAGAAGGTCCGCGGAGCAGTAGCCAACCCGAACGGGAGGGCTCTGAACTGGAAGTGTCGGCCCAGGACTGCAAAACGCAGAAAGCGTTGTTGAGGAGGCCAGATGGGAATATGCAAGTACGCTTCCTTGATGTCCAAGGATGCCAGGAACTCCCCTGCCTTCACTGCCGCTATAACAGAGCGGAGAGTCTCCATGCGAAAGTGCCGCACTTTCAAGGCCCGATTGACCCCTTTGAGGTCGAGGATAGGCCGTACAGAACCTCCTTTCTTTGGTACCACAAAGTAAATGGAGTAACGTCCCTTGCCAAGCTGATTTTCTGGCACCGGAATGACCGCACCCAGGCGGATCAGATTGTCCAAGGTCTGCTGCACTGCCACAGCTTTGACCGGAGACTTGCAGGGAGAGAGTACAAACCCGTCTCTTAAGGGTCGGCAGAACTCTAGCTTGTAGCCGTCTCTGATGACTTCCAGCACCCAAGCGTCTGAAGTTACCCTGGTCCACTCGCCCAGAAACGAGGACAGGCGTCCTCCAATCTGCACTGGGCCATGGACCAGGACCCCGTCATTGGGTACGAGACCCTGGGGGAGGACCGGAGGGCGCACCTCCGGGACGGCGGTCTCTGCGAAAGGAATGCTGCTTGGGGGAGAAGTTCCTCTTGAAGGAAGAGGGGGCAGAGGAGCCCGACTTGCCCGGGCGGTACCGACGGGCTTCCTGAAACCGTCCTCTGGAGCTACCGGGGCGAGCACTGGCCCGAGCCCTGACCTCTGGTAACCTCTTGCCCTTAGACGTGCCGAGATCGGTCACAATTTTGTCCAGCTCGACCCCAAAGAGCAGCTTGCCTTTAAAAGGCAACTTAGCCAGGTGGGACTTAGAGGCGTGGTCAGCAGACCAATGTTTCAGCCAAAGCCAGCGCCGCGCAGAGATTGTCTAAGCCATACCTTTAGCCGAGGCTCTCAAGACATCATACAGTAAGTCTGCCAAATAAGCTAAGCCCGATTCCAGGGCCGGCCAATCAGCCCTCAAGGAAGGATCCGAGGGGGAAGCCCGCTGCACAATCGTCAGGCACGCCCTGGCCACATAGGAGCCGCAAACTGAGGCCTGCAAACTTAAGGCAGCCGCCTCGAAGGACGACCTTAAAGCCGCCTCCAATCTTCTGTCTTGGGCGTCTTTTAGGGCCGTGCCACCTTCCACCGGCAACGCCGTTTTCTTAGTCACCGCAGTGATTAAAGAATCCACGGTAGGCCAAAGAAAGGCCTCACGTTCACTTTCAGGCAAAGGATAGAGGCGGGACATAGCCCTAGCCACTTTGAGGCTCGCTTCCGGGACATCCCATTGAGCTGAAATTAAGGTGTGCATGGCATCATGCACGTGGAAGGTTCTAGGCGGGCGCTTCCTCCCCAGCATAATGGCGGAGCCAACAGGGGCTGAGGGAGAGACGTCCTCTGGAGAGGAAATCTTCAAAATGCTCATGGCCTGCACTAACAGGTTGGGCAAATCCTCTGAGCGAAAGATCCGCGCTGCAGAGGGGTCATCCGCTCCATCCGAGCGGGAATCCGTCTCCTCCAAGGAATCCCCAAAGGACCGTTGGGAGAACTCAGATACGCTGCCCTCATCTACATCAGAGGAGACAGAGTCCTCTAAGCCCTGGGAATCCACCCGAGGGCGTTTACTTCCGGGGGCCTCAACCCCTTTGTCGGACAAGGGAGAAGGGGCAGCGTTTTGCATAAGGAAGGCCTGATGCAGCAGCAAAATAAACTCGGGGGAGAAACCCCCCAGACTGTGTATTTCAGCAGCCTGGGCCACAGCCCTAGACGCACCCTCATCCGGCGCTCGCAAGAGCGGGGGAGAAACATGCTGCGCATCCAAGATGGCGTCCGGCGCGACACTCCGCGAAGGAGCCGCGCGGGAAGAACGACGCTTAACTTTAGCCGCTTTTTTGCCGTCGCCCAAATCAAGGGCGGCCATGGCATGAACGTCTCCCAGCTCAAGGGCGGCCCAAGAAGAAGCTGTCCGAGCAGAGTGGCCGGCCAAGATGGCGGAGGCGAGCAGCGGGGGATGGGTGTTTATGGCGGGAAAAAACGCCGCACCGGAGGAAGACCCGGGACACTGACCGGCCTCCAAACTGACACCCAACAAGGGCGAATCAGACTTTAAAACCCCCGCATCCCCGCTAGAAGCGCACACGCGTTCCGGGGAGCGATTCTTCGCGCCCTCCGACGCCATAGACCACGTGGAGATCGATCGGGGAACCCCCTGCCCGCTATAAAAAAGTAAAAATTACCTGCTTCTCGCTCCGAGCTGTAACGACCTGGTGTCCCAGTGAGTAGCTGCAATAAACGTTTAAATAAACGTCGAAATAAACGCCCTTAAGAACGTCCAAAATTTTTTTTTTTTTTTTTTACGGAGCCAGCGGGAGGGGGGAGAAAAGGAGGGACCTGGCGCCACCAGGTTTGCACTTGCTCAAGAAGAGCCCTCAACCCCAGGTACTCAACAAAACCTAAAGATTAGGCTTGGAGACCTAGCCAGAGCTGCTGCTGTGTGTGACCACCACCTGCTGAGATAGAGAACATACTGAGGAGTTTCCGGCAGCACACGACCACATATAGGGAGGCAAAAGGATTGCTCTCTATCTCCACCTGCTGGTAGATGGACACAACCCACCAGTCTATGGATTGATCAGCATGATGATATGGAATTTGAAATTAGCAACCTGGAATGTATCTATTGATTACCCTATGAAAAGATATAAAATATTGGCTGCTTTAATGCATTAGAAGATTCAGCAGGCAGAATTATAAGAAACATAGCTGGAGGCTGAATATGAAGTTAAAAAAGACTGGGTGAGGGAAGTAGCTTATGCCTCTTCCAGTTGATATAGTGCAGGGATGGCCATCCTAATTAGTAAGAATTTGCAGGGGATGGCGGAACAAATAGTTAAAGACCTGGAAGGGTGCTTTGTGATGATGGTGTTGTCAGCTCGCTTGACCTCTACTAGGGAATGTGGCTTTTTCTGGTATGTCCCATCATTGTAGAATCAGCTGGAATTGGAATTATAGGAAGAAGAATCATATCAATTATTTGAAGTCCCACTCAAAACTTATTTTTTTTTTTTTTTGGGGGGGGGGGGATTTTTAGGGGGATGAGTTTCTTGATTTTATGTTTTATACACCACTCTGACTTGTTCACAAATAGGGTGGAAATAGTATATTAAATTGTATTAAACTATTAAAAACTGTTAATAGGAAATATATGCAGTCACACTTTGGATGGCCACTCCTCCTTATTGGCAGTCACCTGGAGATGTTTGGGCTTTGGAGACCTGAGTACAGTGTATGATCTGGAATTGGACAAGATACCAGCTGGGGTAACAGAGTGGGGGCAGAGGCGGGAGTTTGCCATATCTGTGTTCTAGTTTGGGGTTAGTGTACGTGTGGCAGGCCTTGCATCCCCCTGGAAAGTGAATTCACACATATAGCACGGGCTCATGAGTCAGTTTCCCAGATCAATATTTTTCTTACACAATCCTGGTTTGATCAGGTGTCAATGTTGGAGATAGGCTCATGGCTGTCTCTGACCGTGTCCTGATCTGGCTGGAGTTGCAGGAGAAGCAAGAGTGTTCTCAGGCCAGGAGACGGACTTTCCTAAAACATTTGTACCATGATAGTAAATTTGCACCATACTTACTAAAGAAGTAGAAGAGTTGTGAAACCAACAGGAAGCACCATACAAATGACACCTTGTTTTGGCATATGGCAAAGCCAATGATCTGGGGCAGGCAACTCCGGTCCTCGAGAGCCGCAGGCAGGTCAGGTTTTCAGGATATCCACAATGAATATGCAGGAGATAGATTTGCAAGCACTGCCTCCATGGTATGCAAATCTATCTCCTGCATATTCATTGTGGATATCCTGAAAACCTGACCTGCCTGCGGCTCTTGAGGACCGGAGTTGCCTACCCCTGATCTGGGGTAAAGGGCCTGGAATATTTTACAGCTGGAAAATGACCTCCAATGAGAATGGAGATGATTTAACCAAACTGTTATATTCAGATGATTAATGAGCCTCATCTATAATTACGAATCAGTTTATTGGTCAATTGTCTTCCACTAAATATTCTGAATATAACCATTGACCATTGAATTCTTTAGCTACTACTGCCTTTATACTAAGGGCAATGCTTCTTTAATAGATTTCACAACAATATACTGTTGATTATGATTTGATTTATACTGATTGCAACAGTTCCTTAACTGCTCTCATTGAAACACACTACTGATCTTATACTACACTTACTCTTATGGTTACAAACCATGGATTATTGATATCCATCAACTTTTACTGAAGTATACCAATGATATCTGACATCAATAATTATTACTGAGCTGTACAGCTGGGCAAATGATCTACATCATCATATCCTACTGCACCATTTTAAATTAAAGTCAAAATGCTCATTGCTAAGTTGCTTCTAATATTCTACTCCTTATCTCTACTATACCACGTATTGACCAGCCCTCTCTCAGACTACAAAATACCCACTATCCACAAAGCTGGCAAACTAAATAAACTCAAGACACATCACCAAAAATACAATAATCAACTCAAAGGAAAATTGACTACATATGAATATCTAATATAATAATTTGCTCCTCCAACATTCCAATGTGTCTCACTGGGATCGTAACCACCTGACATCACTCCTCCAACATTCTCCTCCAACGTTCCAATGTGTGTCACTGGGATTGTAACCACCTGCTGACGTCACTCCTCCAATGTTCTCCGTCCCCCCTCTCTCCCAGTTCCATGGGACCCTGGAAATGGGAGGGAGGGAGGGAGGGAGGGAGAGGGGGGCCTGGAACTCGGAGAGAGGTGGAGGGGGCAGGGAAGAGATGCTGCACATGGATGAATGGAGGGGGCAGGGCACAGAGGACGTTGCCTGCATACGGATGAATGCAGCGGAGAGAGCATAATGCAGGGGAGGGAGGGGACCCTGAAACGTGGAGGGAGGCAGGGAGGGGACGACCCTGGAATTCGGAGGCAGGGAGGGAGGGGACGACCCTGGAACTCGGAGGGAGGGAGGGGGACAACAACCCTGGAACTCGGAGGGAGGGATGGACGACCCTGGAACTCAGAGGGCGGGAGGGAGGGGGGACCCTGGAACTGGGAAGGATGGGGGGGGGGCCCTGGCACACACTCTCATGCTCACACACACACTCTCTCTCTCACAGACACACTCGCACCCAGTCTCACTCTCTCTCTGTCACACACACAAACTCGCACATTCACTCTCTCTCTCTCACACAGTCACTATCACACACACTCTCTCAAACATACACACTCCAAGGAAAACCTTGCTAGCGCCCGTTTCATTTGTGTCAGAAACGGCCTTTTTTTTACTAGTAATCAATATAAAGGAAAGACAGATCAAAACATACCCAAATACCATGAGATCAGGCAACTAATTAAAATTAACACTTCTAAGAACCTCACTGAGCCTTATCATATAATCCGAGTGGGTTATGTAAATGCCAGATCGGTTGTTAACAAAACAATAATAATAACAGACTGGATTACATCAGACAAACTTGATCTTCTTTTCATCAGTGAAACTTGGATTCACGACCTTAAGGTTCCTATCATTTTAGATTTATGTCTCCCAGGATACAAAATTACCCATTAGACAAGAAATGATAAACGAGGAGGAGGTATAGCTGTAATCTACAGATCTTACTTCAATGTAACAACTATAGTCGAATCCATAAGCCCTCATCTGGAAATTGCCTCTTTTAGAATTTACCACCCCAACCTACTTAACCACCTAAATGCTGTTCTATAGACCACAAGGCAATTGGCACAACTGCCAATCACATTTTATGGAATTTATATAGAATATGTGTGTTTCTAATACGAACCTACTCATATTCGGAGATATTAACCTTCATCTTGAAGACCCCAACTCAACTCATGTACATGAATGCAAAGATTTCTTCCATCTATGGGATCTTCACTGGCCAAGTATGCAAGTAACCCATACTAAAGGACACACTTGATATGATTTCACACAAATTCTCATCAGACTTAAATCTCGTAATTACAGAAACAAAGTGGACAAATGTTCCATGGTCTGACCATTACAAACTAAACCTCTCCATACAATGGCAAAATAAAGATCTACACCATAATCAACAACATATAACCTACACCACAAGAGGCCATATTGATTCGGTCATATTCTGGCAACAAATGTATATGAACGAATGGTCTACACAAACAGACTCGAAACACTTTCTGATAGAATGGGACAATAGATGTAGAAGTATATTAGACAGTATATCTCCATTACAAACTAGAACCTCATACAGACAGAATTCAACAACATGGTTTAATGAAGAACTGAAAAAATTAAAAACACAAGTTAGAAGATTAGAACGAGCCTGGAAGGAAAAGGAGGACGAAATCACACTTAACGCCTGGAAACAGCTTCAAAGAAAATATAAATATACCATTAGACAAACCAAAAGATCATTCTACCAATCTAAAATAGGGCCAGGTTATTAAAGATACACACAAACTTTACCAACTTGTGAACAAATTATTAGACACCTCACCGGTTACTTCAAACATCAATGACACCCCATCAGCGGACAACCTTGTGAAGTACTTCAGTGAGAAAATATTAAAGTTACGTCTCACGTTACCAACTAGCTCTACTGACCACCTAAAATTCCTTGACCGTCTAGATTCTACTCCTGATGAGCAGCCAGTTGATCGTACCTGGGCAATATTTGACACACTATTGGATGATACCATTTCCCAAGCAATCAATAAGTTCGCCAAATCTCACTGCAAACTCGACATTTGTCCCAACAACATTACTAAACTCGCCCCTCAACGATTCATTACAGATCTGACGATGCATATAAATTTCATGTTACATCACGGACTTTTCCCAAATGAGAAAGGAAATATTCTACTCACCCCAATTCCTAAGGACTCAAAGAAAAAAACAAGTGACATAACTAATTACCATCCAGTTGCATCGATCCCTTTGGTAACTAAACTAATGGAAGGTATGGTAAATAAACAACTCAACGATTACCTGAACAAATTCTCTATTCTTCACCATTCCCAATCAGGATTTCGATCTAATCACAGTACCGAAACAGTATTAACTACTCTTCTAAATAAATTTTAACAAGCAATTGCAATGGGCAACAGTATACTTCTTCTGAAGTTTGACATGTCTAGTGCTTTTGACATGTTAAGTCACAGATTACTGCTAAACATCCTTGATTACTTCGGAGTTGGAGGAAACGTGCTCAACTGGTTTAGAGGTTTCCTAAATGCAAGAACATATCAAGTGACTTTTAATTCGATCACATCAGCTCCATGGAAACCTGAATGCAGAGTTCCCCAAGGATCACCACTATCACCGACTCTCTTTAATCTAATGATGACACCTCTGGCCAAATCGTTATCTAACCAAGGCCTCAATCCATACATATATGCAGATGATGTGACGATCTACATCCCGTTCAAACATGATTTAAATGAAATCACTAATAACATTCACCACAGCTTTGATGACATGAACTCGTGGGCAGATGCATTTCAATTGAAACTTAATGCCGAAAAAACACAATGAGGCTTATTTTCGAAAGAGAAAAACGCCCAAATTCCGACCTAAATCGGGAGATGGACGTCTTTCTCTTGTGGGTGCCCAAATCGGTATAATCGAAAGCCGATTTTGGGCATTTCCAACTGCACTCCGTCGCGGGAACGCATAAAGTTGACGGGGGCGTGTCGGAGGCGTGGTGAAGGCGGGACTGAGGCGTGGTTATCGGCTGAGCAGAGATGTGCGTGCTCGGCCGATAATGGAAAAAAGAAAGGCGTTTTCAGAGAGAATTTAGGTCACTTTTGTTGGACCCGTTTTTTTCACGAACAGGTCCCAAAAAAGTGCCCTAAATGACCAGATGACCACCGGAGGGAACCGGGGATGACCTCCCCTGACTCCCCCAGTGGTCACTAACCCCCTCCCACCAAAAAAACCCGAATGTTAAACACTT
Organism: Microcaecilia unicolor; assembly: GCF_901765095.1. Taxonomy (NCBI): domain Eukaryota; kingdom Metazoa; phylum Chordata; class Amphibia; order Gymnophiona; family Siphonopidae; genus Microcaecilia; species Microcaecilia unicolor. Next base: position 217,893,161 of record NC_044036.1, read on the forward strand.
TTTTTCCAACTTGTAAGCCAGCCTCAAATGTCATCCCCAGCTCCATGACAGCAGTATGCAGGTCCCCGAAGTAATTTTAGTTTAGTTAGTGCTGTGCGGGACCCATGCAGAGAGGAAAAATCGGAAGAAAAAAAAAAAAAACAAGCAAGTGCAGTCAGGGACGTCTAAATTACCAGGATAGTAAAAGGGGGAATTGAACCAGCAACCTTCTGATTACAAGCTCAGTGCTCTAGCTAGTGAGCCACATTATTCAGGTGCTTAGATGTCCTTCCCTTTCCATTAAGTCCCTCCAAGTTTCTGTCAGCCAATCACCGCTGTTTAGCTGACACAGATGTCAGCTAAATGAGCTGTGATTGGCTGACAGAAACTTGGAGAGACTTAATGGAAAGGGAAGGATGTCTAATCAGTGGTGCACTGGCTAGAGCACTGAGCTTGTAATCAAAAGGTTGCTGGTTCAATTCCCCCTTTTACTATCTTTTAATTTGGACGTCCCTGACTGCACTTGCTTGCTTGTTTTTTTCTTCTTCCGATTTTTCCTCTCTGCATGGGTCCCGCGCAGCACCAACTAAAGTAAAATTGCTTTGGGACCTGCATACTACTGTCATGGAGCTAGGTATGATATTTGAGCCTGGCATAGAGGCATCTCATGGGGACCAGTGCACTACGAATGCTGGCCCCTCCCACGACCAAATGCCTTGGATTTGGTCGTTTTTGAGCTGGGACGCTTCGGTTTCGATTATCGCTAAAAAACAAAAATGCCCAGCTCAAAAACGCCCTAATCCAATGTATTTTCGAAAAAAAAAAAGATGGACGTCCATTTTTTTCCAAAATACAGTTCGGCCCGCCCCTTCACGGACCCGTTCTCGGAGATGGACGTTTTTACAAATGGGCGTTCGCGTTCGATTATGCCCCTCAATGTCTCATCCTATCTTCACAATATAATATAAATAAAACCAATACGATATCTACACCAAACTTCTCCCTACCTGTCTCAGACAGGTTGAAAATCCTTGGAGTCACCATTGACCGAAACCTCACTTTGGAAAGCCATGCAAAAAACATAACTAAGAAAATGTTCCACTCAATGTGGAAACTCAAAAGAGTAAGACCTTTTTCCCCAAGGGAAGTGCTAAGTCATCTAGACTACTGCAATGCACTTTACGCTGGCTGTAAAGAACAAATTATTAAGAAACTTCAAACAACACAAAACACTGCAGCCAGACTCATATTTGGTAAAACAAAATTTGAAAGCGCCACACCCTTAAGAGAAAAACTACATTGGCTTCCACTCAGGGAATGTATCGGATTCAAGGTTTGCATCCTGATTAATAAAATTATCTCTGGAGATGCCCCGGTCTACATGTCAGGTCTTATTAACCTACCACCCAGGAACATCAAAAGATCTTTACGCACATTCCTAAATCTACACTTCCCTAGCTGCAAAGGACTAAAATATAAATTAATACATTCATCCAGTTTTTCTTACATAGGAACACAGCTTTGGAATGCATTACCACTTGATGTGAAAAAAATAAGTGACATAATCTATTTTCGGAAATCACTGAAGACCTATCTCTTTAATAGAACATATCATAACGACCCATCACCTGAACTTTAGCACATTACTGTTCTAATTGTTATTTCATCATCGACCTTGTTATACCCAATGTTTTATGCCACTATGTTACTCATATTCTTGTGTTATTATTAATTGTACCTCTACTCAGCCATGGTAATAGCCAGGGCGGAATATTGTAAGCCACATTGAGCCTGCAAATAGGTGGGAAAATGTGGGATACAAAACGCAACAAATAAAATAAATAAATAAATTTAGTGGTACGCCCACTAAGGGGAGCAAAGAGCATTGGCTGGCTGTGCAGACAGCCTTGAACACACTTTTACAGAGAGAGCACAAAAGGCTATAATACCTATTATAAATCCAAATTACACGCTTTGGGAAATAAATCTAGTAGGCTGCTTGTGAGGTTGAGAGTCTCCTCTACCAGCTGTTTTGCTGGTAGATCCCTCAAAGACCCTCAGATTTGTTGTATGTTTGATAGATGATGCAGGAAAGGTGCTAATCTCTCATGCAGATATAGCAGCTAAGTTTGCAGAATTAAAAAAAAAAATATGTATGGCACGAAGGGGGAAGCTTTGAATTCTGAGGATTTACTGTGTTTAGAACTACCTACTCTGGAACCTGAGGACCTGGATCTGCTTAACGCCCTGTTTTCACAGAAGAGGTCCGACCAGTGATCCATGCTCTCCCCTTAAATAAAGCAGCCAGGCCGGATGAGTTTCCAGAGCTTTGGAACCCTAATTGTGTGGACCCTTGGAGACAACATTTTTGTAGTACTCTGGTTGCTAAACAATTCCCAGATGAGGCTAACCAGGCTTTGGTTACTTTAATACCGAAACCTGATATTTTCAACATTCTAGCTAAATTGATTGAGTCTAGTATTGCCCTGCCTCATCAGTTTAGACCAAGTAGGTTTTGTAAAGCAAAGGCATGCTGTATATCACGTGATGCTGAAAAACATTTGATTTAGTCAGTTGGCCCTTTCTTTTCAGGGTTTTGGCTTATTTTGGGTTTCAAGAGGGTTTTTTTTTCCAGAAGCATGTCAAGTTCTTTACCCAAACCTAACAGTGAGGATCTTGGTGAATGGAGTGCTCTCCTCTAACTTTGACAAACAGAGAGGTACTCGGCAGGGGTGCCCTTTCTCCCATTTTGTTTATACTTTTCTTCGAACCCTTCCTGCAAGGCAGCCAGACTTATATTTGGAAAAGCGTGATTTGAAAGCGCAAAACCCCTCCGTGAAAAATAGTAAATATTATCAAAAACAGAAGTTGTAAAGCGCACAATTCCCATGTAAAATAGATATGGGTAAAGCATCAGGTTGATGTGTATTCCCAATCAAAGAACGCATTGCTTTCAAAATCTGTACCCTGGTTCACCAAATTATCTACGGTGAAGCCCCAGGATACATGACAGACCTCATCAACCTACCAACCAGAAACACATCCAAATCAACACGAACATACTTAAATCTGCACTACCCAAGATGCAATGGACTCAAATACAAATCAACTTACAAATCCAGTTTTTCCTACATAAGCACACAACTGTGGAACGCATTACCAAAAGCCTTGAAAACAACGTACAACCACCTAAACTTCCGGAAATCACTGAAGACTAACCTATTTAAAAAGGCATATCTCACCGATCCAACTTAAATGCCTACTCTCTGCAACACAACAAAAGTAAAGTACTTAATGGACATAACACAACTCTTCTGTTGACTGTTCCACATGAACTTTATCTAACCACATCACTTTGTATTTGTTCACACCGGAGTCTGGGAACGCCCCTCCGGTACTATGTAAGCCACACTGAGCCTACAAATAGGTGGGAAAATGTGGGATACAAATGTAACAAATAAATAAATATGACAAAATCTAGAAATTCAAGGCAAATAGAAACATGCATGGCATTCACTGACATTTGCTCATACTAACTCACCCTGAGGTGTCGCTATCAGCACTGATAAATGAGTTTGAAAGATATGGAAAATGCTCAGGGTTTATGCTTAATTATAATAAAACAGTCACAGTGGGTCACGTGATGCTTGGCTGAGGGGAAGGACGCCGCATCCCACAGCTCCGAGGCCCCGATTATAACATCTAGCCTGCAGCGCCGTTAAAATTCAAAGAATAAGCCCGCAGAGAAAATACCTGAAATCGGAACACCCAAGCAGCGAGTGTTGGTCCCGCGAGCCCACAAAACAGCGATTATGACCTCCAAATCCGGTCGGAAAGACGGAACTCGGGGTCGCGTGGGAGAAGGAAAGATGGCGGAGGCCGGACCCGCGGGAGAATCGGTGAGTTCCGTATGGGCCGCCGAAATTGCAGCGGAAGTCTCCACGCTGTTGGAAGGCTCAGTAGACCGTAAGCTGCAAAAAATTTCTGAGCAGATCGAGCAGCTGGACGGAAAGTTTGTGGGGCTGCATGCAGATATGACGGGATTCCAACAAAGATTATCAGACATGGAGGACCACTATCAACAAAATGAATCCCAACAAAAACAGCTGCAGAAACAGGTTGAAGAGCTTTCAGCTAAGGTTGAAGATTTAGAAAACAGATCAAGACGAAACAACCTTCGCCTAGTAGGTTTACCGGAATCTTTAAGAGAAGTGGACCTTCGCGAGTTTCTAGAAACATGGCTGCCGACAGCTTTGAATTTGGGGAACGTGGCACATGGATTACAAATCGAAAGAGCACACCGGCTGGGACGAGCACGACAGGAATCTGAAAGACCGAGAGTGGTTATTTGTAAAGTGCTAAACTACATGCACAAGCAGGAGATTTTAAGAGCTTGGCGTACGAAAGGAGCAGTACAATATGAATCTCACAGAATTTTGTGCTTTCAAGACTTTTCAGCCGCCGTAGCAGCCCAACGCTGCAAATATGCGGAGCCCTGCAAGAGATTACATGAGCAGAAGATCCGCTTTGCCCTAATGTTCCCAGCAAAGCTTTGCATCTATCATGCTGGGAAGCAGCATGTCGCTGAATCCCCGGAGGCGGCTTTACAATTTATTAATCGGCTGAGGGAAACCACTGAAGTGGAAAATGAGCACCCCACGGATACCAGTCCACGGAAGACCTGAAGGGGGTCGGCTACATAGAACAGTATCAAGCTGGGAGGTTGGCAAACGCTAGTTGGAAACACAGACATAAAGCAAGCTATTATGTGGACTAGAAGTGGGCCTTATTGGTGAGCAAGAATTTGGAGGCACTAGCCATGGATACAATGGCCGGTGGCGTAAGGCTCAACAGTCTTTAAGTGCATTATTGTTAATTCTGTAAGGCATTTTGAGGGCGGGATTGTTTATTATGTTACATGAGGGCGTTGGGGCAGGGGCGGAGCAGAGGCGTGACCGGTTCTCTAGCGAGAACTACCTGTGGTACAATGGGGGGGAAAGTTATGGATGGAAGGGAGGAGGGGTGGAGTAGGCTGGGGGGGGGGACATGGGGAGGGAGGTGGGAGGGAGGGGGGGCGGGCGGGGGGGGGGGGAGTTTTTCGATTTCTGTTGGTTTTTTTTCATGCAATTCAATTTCCTTTATTTTACTTGGTTAGATGGAGAGTTTGGACATATCATTCAGGACAAGGGAGCTGCTGTGGGCAATTTGGGGCGCACCCATGGGCTGGGGGGTGGGCCTCAAGCTTCAGATCACACTTATCAAAGGGTCTAGTTCCCATACAACAGGAAGGGCTCCCTTAAATTAATCTCTTGGAACGTGGGGGGGGATCTCATCACCTATAAAGCGCGCGAAGGTGTTGCAGGCGCTGAGGAGGCACAGGGCAGACGTCGCCTTTCTTCAAGAAACGCATCTGTCGGCGACTGAGCATCAGAAATTCCGGACAGGATGGGTGGAGATAGCAGAAGGATCGCCCGCAGTGGGGAAAAAGGGAGGAGTCCTATTATTGATTCGTAAGGGGCTACAAATGAAGATTAAGGCAGTTAAGAGAGGTATTGCAGGGAGGTGCATTTTAGTAGAAGTGGAGAGGGGTGGAAACACCTATATATTCTGCAACATATATGCGCCCAATGTTTATGACAAAAACTTTTATAAACATTTGCTAGAGTTGCTAGGGCCATACCAAGGGGACAATATAATTCTTGGAGGAGATTTTAACATGGTTTATGACCCTCGGGTAGATAGAAGTGGCGCTTCCAATCTGAAGGTGCAGCATTCCCGGAAGGGCCTGCCTCACCTTTGTGAAACATTAGATCTGCTGGATGTGTGGAGGATATTACACCCAATGCAGAGGGACTATACCCATGTGTCTCGCGCACATTTGTCGCAGTCCCGCATAGATTATTTTCTAATCTCACGGGGGCTTTTCGCCGCGGTGCCAGATGCTGCGATAGATGCGTGCGAGATTTCGGACCATTCGATAATATGGATGCAACTACAATCGCGGGGAGCAGGGGGGGGACGGGGCAGCTGGAGATTCCCTTTTGATCTTTACAGAGATCCCCATTTTAAGGCTTACATAGGAGAAAAATGGCAGGATTTTGCAACGGCCAATAGTGGACATCTGCACCAAGCCAGCCTATACTGGGAAACAGCAAAAGCTGTTATGCGAGGGGAGATCATAGCGTACAGAGTAAGGAAAAGGAAGCAGAGGGACAAAGAAATCCTTCACCTGGAAAGAGAGGTTCGAAAGCAGAGGTTGCGATTAGGGAGAGAAGTTACGGAGGTAAACAAGAGAGCACTTTTAACAACACAGAGGGAGTTAAATGAACTATTGCATCAGAGGGCACTGAAATCACAACTGTACTATAAATTTCAACTTTTTCAGTACGGGAATAAAGCGGGAGCCTTAATGGGAAGGCTGATTAAAGGGACCAGAGGGCCGACGCAGATCCTGCAAGTGCGTGACCGGGGGGGTAAAATTCTGCGCGAGCCTCAACACATAATAGAGCGTTTTCGGGGATATTTTCAGGATATTTATAAGGAGCCGGAAGATGTTATAGCAGATAGCGAAATATACTTGACTAATCAAGTGTTACCAAAGATCACGGAGGCACAGAAGACAGCCCTAAATAGCCCAATCGAGGAAGGGGAGCTTATGGTAGCAATGCAACAAAGTAGTCTGCACAAGGCACCGGGACCCGATGGGTATAGCATGGCATTCTACAAGTTGTTGCAGGAACAAGTCACACCCCCACTTCTCAATTTATTTAATGTAATGGCTACCTTGGGAGAAATGCCGGACGCGTTAAATGTGGCAAAAGTGGTAGTGTTGTTAAAACCGGGGAAAGATGATCTGGAAGTAGGGTCATACAGGCCTATCTCCTTACTAAATTGTGACATTAAATTGTACTCTAAGATTCTAGCGAACCGCTTGGCCAGGGTACTCCCAGACCTAATAGCAGATCCACAGGTGGGCTTTGTAAAAGGGAGAACGGCCACTAAAAACATTAGGGCACTACTGGCTTCCTTAGAGACTGTAGAAAAGCAGGACTCCCCTTCTCTGTTAGTCAGCTTTGACGCAGAGAAGGCATTTGACAGGGTGGTATGGAATTTTATGTTTGAAGTACTTAGGCGGATGGGAATAGAGGGGATGTTCCGGAGTGCGGTGAAGGCTCTATATGTAAACCCGCAAGCTTACATGTGGATAAACGGGGAGCAATCAACACTGTTCTCAATCAGACGTGGCACACGTCAGGGGTGTCCTTTGTCGCCGTTGCTATTTGTCCTGTCCTTAGACCCCTTGATTAGAGAAATAAGCGCGCACCCAGAAGTGGAGGGAGTGACCTGGGGGAAATCCTCGTTTAAAGTCTCTGCTTTTGCGGATGATATTTTAGTACATCTCACTCAGCCAAAAAAATCCTTGGGAGCAGTGTTGGAACTCTTTCAGGAATATGGAGACTTTGCGGGCTTCAAAATAAATTATTCAAAATCCCAGGCCTTGACAGGTAATCGGGAAGTGCGTAACTTATGGGGCCCTGCATTTCCTCTGAAGTGGGCAGCGGAGTCCATTAGGTATCTGGGTGTTTGGATTCCCATGTGTTCATCCGCTCTCTACCACTCCAATGTGACCAACATGACAGAGGTATTGAGAGGAAGACTGGCGAAATGGAGGATTTTGCCGCTCTCCATGCATGGGAGGCTACATTTGTACCGGATGATAGAGTTCCCAAGGTGGCTTTACCTGTTGAGGGTCCTCCCACTAAGGCTTAAGTGCAAAGATTTAACCACAATCTATAAGCATCTCCGTAAATTCCTTTGGAGAGACTCAAAGCCGAAGCTCCCGTTAAAAATGTTGATGGGGCCCTGGAGGGAAGGGGGGATGGGCCTGCCAGATCTGCGTCGTTATAATCAAGCATGCTTGTTAAGGCATCTGGGGGATTGGTTTCTAGATAGGCAAGATTTCACACCCCGAACGCTAGAGCAAGACTATTTCAAACCGTTTCACCTGTACTATCTATTGCATTGTTCCAGGGATTCCATACCGCCTCACGTGGGGAGGAGTGTTTTATTAAGTCCGTTGCGTGAGGCCTGGAAAGACTTGACTAAGAGTTGGGGTCTGGCAGCGGACACTTCCGATTTGTTGCCCCTACAGGGTAACCCGAGTTTTACACCCGGAATGGAGAGTGTGGTATTTAATAGGTGGGCAGCTTTGGGAATAACTAGGTTAGAGCATGTGTTAGGAGGGAGAGGGCAATTATTAGAGATAGGAGCGCTAGGGGTGGGCATAGAACAGGGAGCCATATTCGCCCATTTCCAATTAGCTCATTATGTGCAGACTCTGGATTCCGGGAAGTTGCAAGGTAGGCATGGGAGCCGCCTTAGGGAATTCTTTAGGGCAGTTCCGGGGGAGCGCCTATCGGTCTCGGGTTTGCAGAGGGTATTGGGGAAACACAGTGACAGGAAAGACACAGGAGGCACATTGCAGCGCTGGGCTTGTGACCTTCAGAAACCTAATTTGACCTTGGATTTTCAGAAATTGACAGCCAGGATACCCTCTCTGTCAGGAAGTGCCACATTGCGGGAATGCCAATTTCGAATATTATATAGGGCATATATGACGAAGCTCCAGGTGTTTCGCTTTGGAGGAGTCCCAGATCCTTTGTGCTCCAAGTGTAGACTGAAAGAAAGCACATGGTTTCACTCCTTCTGGGAATGTCCAAAAATAAAACTATTTTGGGGGCAAATTATAACTTATCTAGAGTCAGTGGTGCAAGGTAGGGTCCATCCCTCTCCACAGGGGTTTCTACTGGACAGGTATGAAGTATTTGCGCAGCATCCCAGAGGGGTCCGACAGTTCTTCCGTAAAGCAGGTATTATAGGGAAGAAGCTTATCCTGTCTGGGTGGATGCAGTCGGAGCCACCGGACTTTTGGCATTGGAGGAATCGCCTGCATGAATTGCTCCTCCAGGAGCGTAGGGTGGTGGGATCCTCCCCGAGGAGGCGGAAAGCATTTTTGGGGGTGTGGGAGCCCTACATACAATCATTAGCACCCAAAGCACGCAGCTTCATCTTAAATCGTCTTTGATTTTTTTTTATTTTTTTTTTATGGTCTTAGGGCATACTACTTTTGTAGCGCAATTCTCATCAGCCAGCTATGAAGCAGAGAGGCGCATCATGATGAACAATAACCCATTGAGGCATGTTTACAGATTGTTAGGGCCACGATTTGCTGGCTATAAAGGCTGCTTGGTTCTGTCATCATCAGTGGGGAGTTATTATTAGAATGAAGAAAGTAAGGGAGGGAGGGGATGGGGGGGGGGGGGAGGGGGGGGGGGGGGGGGAAGGGGGGTTGGAATAAAGGGGGGGGGGGGGGAATGGGAGGGCAATAGGCATTGCTGGGACTTCAGAATGGCACGGTTTTTAGACTTATTTGCGTAGCCATTACAAAGGCAGTATATTTTGCTGAGCCATCACTAACTGTTACACTATAAAAATAATATAACTGTTAGTATACATACTGGTATGAGTTTCTTTGATGACATTATGTATTCATGTTCCTGTTGAGAATTGTATTTACTCATTACTGCAATTAAGTTTAATAAAAAAAGATTTAAACATAAAACAGTCACAGTGCCCATTAATTTTGCTAATGATCAGTTACAGCAGGTGCCCTTTCCTTTTCATTGCGGGGAGGGTTCCTTCCATTTTTTGGATATTCACTTGCCTGATACCCCAAAGTGCTTACATGAAGTTCTCCTCTTTTGGCTCTCACAAGAGCTCTTTTTCAGAACTGGAGTATGTTGCCTCTATTATGAGGCATACAGCATTGTATAAAATGGTGCTACTAACTAAATGTCTGTATATAATGCAGACTACTCCATTGCTGTTGCAACACAAATACAAGAAAGTATTGGAGCAATTGTTGCAATCTTTTTTTTATGTGGAGCATGACTACCCACTACTCCAACCAGAGTTACACCTAATCACACTGACCACCCTTCAACATCTTCTGTCCTTCTGTGACTGTTCTCTTGTGCTTGACTGCTTAAATATTTTAAATTTAAATGCTTTACTTTTTGTCTATTAGATTGTAAGCTCTTTGAGCAGGGACTGTCTTTCTTCTGTGTTTGTACAGCGCTGCGTACACTTTGTAGCGCTCTAGAAATGTTAAATAGTAGTAGTAGTAGTACCCTTACATGTGTTGATGCGTGCTTGCAAGAAAGGGGGTATGGCAGTCCCAAATCTTGATCTTTATTTTATTATTTATTCATTTTAGATTTTGCTCAAATCTTTTCAGTAGTAGCTCAAGGTGAGTTACATTCAGGTACACTGGGTATTTCTATGTCCCTGGAGGGATCACAATCTAGGTTTGTACTTGAGACAAGATCAAGATCACAAGCAGAAGCAGTGGGATTTGAACCGCCACCTCTGGATGTCAAGATGAGTGCTCTAACCACTAGGCCACTCCTCCACTACACTTTATGCTAAGGCGTGCCAGCTTCATCCAATCTATGACTGGGTGACAGGACAGGCCTGTTTGGTTTCTCTAGCTACAGAGCATGAGCTCATATACCCATTACACACTAGTTATATCTTGCAGGCTAGCTACGAAGGTTAAGGAAAGCCGGTTAATTCGGCCATTAGAGATCATATGGCAATGGCTATGTAAGAGAAAAAAATATTTCTTGGACTGTTACTGGCTACTTACCATTAGTGGGCAAAGCAGATTCTTCGGTGGGCTTGGCTAGTAAAACATTTGGTGGATGAGCAAGGCCAGGTGCTTCCCTCCCTGTTGCTGATAAGTCATTACTGACTTAAGGAAAAAGTCTACTTCTCTTGCATGCAAATCTCTTCTTACTGAGCAGAGGAAGTTATTTTTTTATTGAGAAGAGAGCGGGCACCAATATTATCTTTTTTGTATAAAGTGCTTATTATGGATTTGCCCCAACTTGAGTTGCGGCACAAGATTTTGGGGTGGATATAAAGTTTTGCAAGAGCAATATTTCAAGATCATACTGATGATACATTGTAAGCCACATTGAGCCTGCAAAAAGGTGGGAAAATGTGGGATACAAATGCAATAAATAAATAAATAAATCTCTTAACAGAACCTTTAAAATGGGCACTGTCATTACCAGTGCTTGTTTGAAGTGTGGGGCGAAGGGAGGCTTACTGGAACATAATGTGAACTTCTTCTGGGACAGAGTATGACAATTTGTACAACAGACACATGTCCAGCAACCCTCCTCTCCCCTTTTCTCCTACAAACCCATCTCCTCCGCCGCTCCCTGCCACTTTCTCCGCGAGCTTCCCTACTCCTCCCCCTGCCTGCCTGTTACCTGTGCTTCTGCCGGTCGCCGAGTTGTGTACGGAGGGAGAGCGGGCGGGCAGGCGGTCTCCCGACAGTCCGCTGAAGCCTTTCTTCTAGCTCAGCGGGGAAGGCCTGCCAAAATGCTCGTCCTGCTCTCTGGGTCTTCGTTTTGAGGGGCGCACACTGTATTATCTGTTCACTGACAGCTTTTTTCTCCTTCACACCCACCTCCTCCTCCGCCGCTCCCTGCCACTTGCTCCGCAAGTTTCCCTATTTCTCCCCCTCCCTGCCCGTTACTTGTGCTGTGCTACAGCCGGTCGGCGAGTTGTGGATGGAGGGAGAGTGGGCGGGCGGTCCCCGACAGTGCGCTGAAGCCGGTTCTCCATTTTGTAGCGCGTGCAGCTCTGACAGTTAGGGAGCGCGACAGCTGATGGGCGCGAGGCTGGTTTTTTTTGCTGTGTTGTTTGATGCCAGATTTGCGCGTGGCAGTGTGTGTGTGAGGGGGGGGGGGGAGATCAGAGGTGAGTGACGTCAGCCTGGCTACGGAGCCTAGCTCAGCAACGCCGAAGGAGCCATGGACACAGGCAAGACATTAGAAAGTTGGTGGTGAGAATTATTATATAGGATGGTGTTAGAATTTGACAGAATCAACAGTAGTTGGTCTCATTAGCGGACAGTATAGGAACCAATATAGTTGGACATGACATGTAGAGCAAGAAGTTGGCTCCTAAATTGATTCTGCAACTCATCGTACAGTGGCTTCCAGGGGATTTTGATTCTAGAGACTGGGAGTAAGAACCACCAGCGAATTCAAGTTCACTTTCTGGATGCTAAAGGATGGAGGAGGAGGGGGGGGAGGAAATAATAAATTGTATAAAAGTTACTAAGGATTTAACTGTACCACATTTCCTTGTACTACAAACATGCTTTAATTGTTGAACATATGATACTGGTATTTGGTCAATAAAAATATTATTAAAAAATAAACTGTGGTCAATGTTGTTGAACATCCGGATATAAGTTGTCTGCTGGCAGGTAAAGGCGATATTCAGCACTGGTACCAAAGTTAGGACAGCTTTTTTGTGTTCCTAACATTATCCATGCAGTTACATGACTAAGATGCGTATTTTCAAAGCACTTAGACTTAGAAATTATATAGTAACCTATGGAGAGTGCCAACTGCTACTCAGAAGCTGGTCCAGCACTACACAGTGTTAACCAGCAGATCAGGCTGAGCAAAATGACAGATCCTATCAGAGATACCTCAACAAACCCATCACATGGAGAATTCATCATGAACTCTGCCAACTCAAATGTGCATGTCCTAATGAACATTGCTTGGGTTGAACAAGCTTGATGTAAAGAGCACAAATCAAGGAGATTAATGATTGGTTTACCATCAAGACAAATGTCTCCAAAAATCCACTTATTGGGATAGATGACTTGACCACCATACTCTCTGGAGGAATGAGATATAACTCAAAGAACACCGGAGATGAATATATTGAAATGCACATACTGCAGGAAGAGCATAAACTTGGCAGGTACACATTCTTAACAGCAAAGTGAAAGCAGCTCCAATGCCTGTTCCAAATGTATTCACCAACAAGATTTGTATTTCGGGTATATCATCCCGATTTTCCTATAATGTAGCTCAAGGAAGAGCTGATTTCCCTGATGGAGTCCAATTCCACTGTGACTGTGCACAGGACAACCAGCAGTGGTAAAGGTACACAACTTCCGCAGTTCAACTTGGATTGTTAACTTAAAAATTCTTCCTAATGCAACGTAGTGGTTACTCAGCCTTGAAAAAACAGGTGCTAGCAGCATTATCAGGTCAATTAGTGAGGAATGACACTGGAAGTTGTGTAGTACTGTAGAATATCAGGCTGGTTTAGATAAATATATGACCAAGGACACAGGGTTGTTTTACATTACAACTGGCATCCTCCTCCAGAAAATCACTGCTGTCAAAACTTCATTGAGTTCACATATATATGAGTGTACAGAAGAAAAGAATTTCTATCAGGAGTCTAAGTTTCTGTGTACAAACTCACAGTTCAAGGAAAGTGGAAAACTTCTACACCAGATGTACAGAAATTTATAAAATGCTTTGAACATACTTCTGAGTACAAGATGACTGTGATAAAGTGAAATTAGATCCAAGGAAACTGGTGATCCATGAACTAAAACAAAAAGTTTGCTTTTCAGATTACTAATTAAGGTTTCAGATGCTCAGATTATTTCAGAACCTAGGGGCCTATTTACTAAATTGCAATAAAACAGTGACATAGCTCACTAAACTGCCTGGAATGGGGTAGTGCAGTTTGTAAATACCACAGTGGCCCTGGGAACGCATGTTACAGTAGCTGGTTAGGAAAGCCCCTCGTCCTGATTTCATGATCTTTAAAGGAGCAGTTAGTCCTGAATCGCCCTTCCCCCATAATCAAATTCACATAGATCAAAAGCCAAACCCAAAAAAGTCAATCCTTCGTGCTCCCTAGCCACCTCAGCAAAACCCCTTTACCTCTGAGCCCCAACAGTCAGTGGCAGCCCTGCTCCCGCCCCCCATCCCAAACCCCAAGCCTCATCTAAGTTAGAAAAAAATATTTGTTCCCCCTTTACTCCAGGATAGGCTGAGGTATTCAGAGGTAGAAGCAATATACCAATTAAAGGGTAAAAGCCTACAACTGCATCATTATAGATATTGCTGCCAGCAAGACAAAACTGATTTGAGCATTGTTCCTGCCCCTAAAGACCTCTATGTGTACTGGGGTAATGCAGGATGGCAGAGGCTAGGGGGAGGTTGCAGGGTTTGGGACTAGGTCAAAGTTCTATCCACCAAAGCTGTTGGGAGGGGTGGTTTTAGGCTGGGAACAATGTGGGAGTAGGTGTAAGAGGACAACTTTATTTTTTACCTGCATGACTTCAGTCATGGGGAAAGACAATTTGGGGCTATGTGCAGCTTTACATAACTTGTGATGGGTGCCACAAGAGCATTGGCAGGTGCACTAGTCAGCTAATGTTCTCAGGAGAAGTTCACAATATCTCCTGTTAAACTTTCTAAAAATAAACATATTGCAAAATTCATTGCAATGTGCATGACTCTATTTTAGTATTCAGGAGTTGCTTTCATGCATGCATATGTGATAAAATACATGACTACTTTTGTTACATTGGGCCTCCTTTTTTGTGTTACGTCAGTTCAGTTTTAATGTGAATTAAACACAGATTTTGGTATAGAGAGATATATACAGTAGAGCAACTGCATTCTCTCAACTTTCCAATAACTTCATCAAGCTCACTGCTACATTATCGCAGCATAGTAAAGGGATCCTATAGAAATGAGAGCTTTTTGTCCCATCTTCTTTCTGAAGGGGGTTGGAAGATGGCAGTGTTTAAAACACTTCTGTGAAGCAGAAGGGTTTGGGGGAGGTAGGAACAGATAAGATTAATTAAACTATGAACTGTCTGCTAAAAAGGGGCTGCAATTGATGGGGAAGGGAATTTTTCTGGCTATTTTGTAACAGGAGAAATATGGTTCTATATTTAAGCAGCTTTAACTGTTTACATTGTTCTTTTGTAACTTTACTGTATGTAATGATTTTTAGCTTTGTGGGAAGAATGGGGCATAAATTAATAATAAGCATAATGAAAGCTGGAATTCTGAAGTAGCTGAGAGAGCTTCATTCTTTGGCGTGTAAACTGCATGGAGTTGCGGGTGCGGCTCTGACTGCCTTGTTGGACAGACTGGATGGACCATCCAGATCTTTTTCTGCTGTCCTTTACTATGTTACTAATGTTTATTTGTGTACAATGCCTTTACTGTAGGGAATTCTACAATAAATGCATTTCTTCATATAAATGAGTGACTGAGGGACAAGGGTTGTAGGGGCGATAGTGGAACAGCCTCCCAATGGAAAGAGTGGAAACAAAAATAACATCTGAATTCAAGTAGGCGTGCAACAGGCACAGAAAATACTTTGTGAAGGGAAACTAGGATAAAATGAAGATACATACCTGTAGCAGGTATTCTCTGAGGACAGCAGACTGATTGTTCTCACGAATGGGTGATGTCCACGGCAGCCCCTGAGATCGGAAATCTACTTAGCAACAAAAGTTTGCTAGAGCCTTCAATCGCGCGCGGGCGCATGCACCGTGCATGCGCAGCCATCAGGTTCCTGCCCATCGTGCGAGAGTTCCGTCAGTTTGATAACAAAGCAAAGAAGGAAAGATAATTCCAAAGGGGAGGCGGGTGGGTATGTGAGAACAATCAGCATGCTGTCCTTGGAGAATACCTGCTACAGGTATGTATCTTCATTTTCTCCGAGGACAAGCAGGCTGCTTGTTCTCACGAATGGGGTATCCCTAGCCCCCAGGCTCACTCAAAACAAAAAAAGAAGGTCAATTGGGCCTCGCAACGGCGAGGACATAACAAGGATTGACCTACGAAGAAAACAACTAACTGAGAGTGCAGCCTGGAACAGGACAAAAATGGGTCTGGGGGGGTGGAGTTGGATTCTAAACCCCGAACAGATTCTGCAGCACTGACTGTCGCGTCGGGTATCCTGCTGAAGGCAGTAATGAGATGTGAATGTGTGGACAGAAGACCACGTCGCAGCCTTGCAAATCTCTTCTATAGTGGCTGACTTCAAGTGGGCCACCGACGCTGCCAGGGCTCTAACACTATGAGCCGTGACATGACCCTCAACAGTAAGCCCAGCTTGGGCGTAAGTGAAGGAAATGCAATCTGCTAGCCAATTTGAAATGGTGCGTTTCCCGACAGCAACTCCCCTTTTGTTGGGGTCGAAAGAAACAAACATTTGGGCGGACTGTCTGAAGGGGCTTCTCCGCTCCACACAGAAGGCCAATGCTATCTTGCAGTCCAATGTATGCAACTGACGTTCAGCAAGGCAGGTATGAGGACGGGGAAAAAATGTTGGCAAGACAATTGACTTCAGATGGAACTCCGACACCACCTTTGGCAAGAACTTAGGGTGAGTGCGGAGGACTACTCTGTTATGATGAAATTTAGTATAAGGAGCATGGGCTACCAAGGCTTGAAGCACACTGACTCTACAAGCTGAAGTAATAGCCACCAAGAAAATGACCTTCCAGGTCAAATACTTCAGATGGCAGGAATTCACTGGCTCAAAAGGAGGCTTCATCAGCTGGGTGAGAATGACATTGAGATCCCATGACACTGGCGGAGGTTTGACAGAGGGCTTTGACAAAAGCAAACCTCTCATGAAGCGAACTAAAGGCTGTCCAGAGATAGGCTTACCCTCTACACGTTGATGATAAACACTAATTGCACTAAGCTGAACTCTTACGGAATTGGTCTTTAGACCAGACTCGGACAAATGTAGAAGGTATTCAAGCAGGGTCTGTGTAGGACAAGAGCGAGGATCTAGGGCCTTGCTGTCACACCAGACGGCAAACCTCCTCCATTTGAAAGAATAACTCCTCTTAGTGGAATCTTTCCTGGAAGCAAGCAAGACTCAGGAGACACCCTCAGAAAGACCCAAGGAAGCGAACTCTATGCCCTCAACATCCAGGTTGTGAGAGCCAGAGACTGAAGGTTGGGATGTAGAAGCACCCCCTCGTTCTGAGTAATAAGGGTTGGAAAACACTCCAATGTCCACGGTTCTTCGGAGGACAACTCCAGAGGAAGAGGGAACCAGATCTGACGTGGCCAAAAGGGCGCAATCAGAATCATGGTTCTGCAGTCTTGCTGCAGTTTCAGCAAAGTCTTCCCCACCAGAGGTATGGGAGGATATGCATACAGAAGGCCCTTCCCCCAATGAAGGAGAAAGGCATCTGACACTAGTTTGTTGTGGGCCTGAAGTCTGGAACAGAATTGAGGGACCTTGTGATTGATCTGAGCGACCACTCGTGAGGTTGCATAATCCTGCTCAACCTGTCAGCCAGACTGTTGTTTACGCCCACCAGATATGTGGCTTGGAGAAACATGATGTGACGGCGAGCCCAAAGCCACATCCAGACGGCTTCCCAACATAGGGGGGCGAGATCCCGTGCCCCCCTGCTTGTTGACGTAATACATGGCAACCTGGTTGTCTGTCTGAATTTGAATAATTTGATTGGACAGCCGATCTCTGAAAGCCTTTAGAGCGTTCCAGATCGCTCGCAACTCCAGGAAATTGATCTGAAGACCTGATTCCTGGAGGGACCAAGCTCCCTGAGTGTGGAGCCCATCTACATGAGCTCCCCACCCCAGGAGAGATGCATCCGTGGTCAGCACTTTTTGAGGCTGAGGAATTTGGAAGGGACGTCCCAAGGTCAAATTGGATCGAATTGTCCACCAGAGAAGGGAATTGTGAATTGCAGTGGACAGTTGGATCACATCCTCTAGATTCCCTGCAGCTTGATACCACTGAGAAGCTAGGGTCCATTGAGCAGATCTCATGTGAAAGTGTGCCATGGGCGTCACATGAACTGTGGAGGCCATGTGGCCCAGAAGTCTCAACATCTGCCGAGCTGTGATCTGCTGAGACGCTCTGGCCCAGGAAACCAGGGACAGAAGATTGTCTGCCCTCGCCTCGGGAAGGTAGGCCCAAGCTGTCTGAGAGTCCAACAGAGCTCCTATGAATTCTAGTTGTTGAACTGGAATGAGATGGGACTTTGGGTAATTTATAACAAACCTGAGTTGCTGCAGGAGTTTGAGAGTCATCTGCATGGACTGTAGAGCTCCTGCCTTTGAGGTGTTCTTCACCAGCCAATCGTCGAGATAAGGAAACACATGCACTCCCAGTCTGCGTAGCAACGCTGCAACAACTGCCAGGCATTTTGTAAAGACCCTGGGCGCCGATGCGACACCAAAGGGTAGCACACAATACTGAAAGTGCTGTGTTCCCAGAAGGAATCGAAGATACTGCCTGT
This sequence comes from Microcaecilia unicolor, assembly GCF_901765095.1. Classification (NCBI taxonomy): domain Eukaryota; kingdom Metazoa; phylum Chordata; class Amphibia; order Gymnophiona; family Siphonopidae; genus Microcaecilia; species Microcaecilia unicolor. The sequence goes on from NC_044036.1 coordinate 217,911,351, forward strand.
GAGCTGGAAGTATCGGGATGTGTGTATAAGCATCCTTTAAGTCCAGAGAGCATAGCCAATCGTTTTTCTGAATCATGGGAAGAAGGGTGCCCAGGGAAACTATCCTGAACTTTTCTCAGACCAGATATTTGTTCAGGGCCCTTAGGTCTAGGATGGGACGCATCCCCCGTTTTCTTTTGCACAAGGAAGTACCTGGAATAGAATCCCAGCCCTTCTTGCCCTGGTGGTACGGGCTCGACCGCATTGGCGCTGAGAAGGGCGGAGAGTTCCTCTGCAAGTACCTGCCTGTGCTGGAAGCTAAAGGACTGAGCTCCCGGTGGACAATTTGGAGGTCTGGAGATCAAATTGAGGGAGTACCCTAACCGGACTATTTGAAGAACCCACCGGTCGGAGGTTATGAGAGTCCCTTGCTTTTGCTGGGGAGCTGCAGGGGCCTGTCTGGGCAAACACTGTTGACGAGAACGAGCGTGCTGGGGTTGAGCCTGAGAAGGCTGTCGAGAAGGTGGATTGTACCTACGCTTATTGTAAGCATAGGGAGCATTCCATCTTCCCCTGAAAAAACGTCTACCTGATGAGGTAGATGCTGAAGGCGCCCGGTGGGAGAGATTGTCCATAGCGGTTTCCCGCTGATCGAGCTGTTCGACCACTTGCTCGACTTTCTCGCCAAAAATATTATCCCCCCGGCAAGGGACATCCACCAGCTGCTGCTGGACTCTATTGTCCAGGTCAGAGGCACACAGCCTTGAGAGTCTGCACATCACTATACCTTGTGCAGCGGCTCCAGATGCAACATCAAAAGAGTCGTAAGCACCCCTGGACAGGAATTTACGACACGCCTTCAGCTGCCTGACCACCTCCTGAAAAGGCCTGGCGTGCTCCGGAGGGAGCTTATCCACCGTCCGTCAGTTGCTTGACATTATTCCGCATGTGGATGCTCGTGTAGAGCTGGTATGACTGAAACTTGGAGACAAGCATGGAGGACTGATAGGCCTTCCTCCCAAAAGAGTCCAGAGTTCTAGATTCTCGTCCCGGGGGTACAACCATAGAGTCGTGAGGTAACTGCGACTTCATCAACTCAGGCTCCCCATGGATTCGATACTGGGACTCAGCTTTTTTGGGAATGGTGGGATTAGATAGTAGTTTTGTCCAGTTCTTCACCAATGTCTGCTTAAGGACATTACGCAGAGGAACAGTGGACGACTCCTTAGGTGGTGAAGGATAGTCCAGGACCTCGAACATCTCGGCCCTGGGCTCATCCTCAGATACCACTGGGAAGGGAATAGCCACAGACATTACCCGCACAAAGGAGGAAAAAGAAAGGCTCTCCGGGAGGGGGGGGGGGGGGAAGTTTCCTTTCAGGCGAAGGAGTGGGATCAGAAGGAAGACCACAAGACTCCTCAGAAGAGAAATATCTGGGATTCTCCTCTTCTCCACATGAGGCATCCTCCTCAGTGTCGGACAAGAGTTCATGAACTGCAGTCCGAAACCGGGCCCGTCTCGACTCCGAGGAACCATGTCCTCGATGACAACGTTGAGAAGTCGACTCCCGTGCCGGCGGCGATGTCGACGGGGAGTCGACCTGGGTGGTAGCCAAGGCCGAAGCCGGAAGCGGCATCGGGGACCGCACCACAGGCACAGAGCCAGCTGCCGCTTCCATCAACGGTACCAAAGGTGCAAGCTCCCTCGGTACCGGAACAGACTGACGCAGCAGTCCCTCCAAGAGACCTGGAAGAATGGCTCGGAGGCGCTCATCCAGAGTGTCTGCCGGGAAAGGCTATGGGGCTGGTGCAGGAGCCGGAGGCAGAACCTGTGCAGAGCAAGGAGGCGGTACCGGACTGTCCGAAGACCGACGCCTCTTGGATGGAGGGTGAGCGGGCCTCCCGGCGTCAACGCTTCTCAGGTGCCGAGTCCCTCGACGCCCCAGAGCTCCCGGTACCATGGGTAGAAGGAGATTGATGCCGATACTTCTTAGCCTTCGCTCGATGCACGGCATCGGTACTCCTCGGTACCGACGAGGAGGACGTGGAATCCACACGCCTCCTCGGGGTCAGGTTCGAAAGTGGTCGGTCCCGATGAGCCTTCTCAGCAGGAACCTTCGAGACAGGTGGAGACCCACTCGACGGCTCACTGCTCCCAGCGTGCGGTGGTCTCCGGGCAGGTATTACCTGCTCTCCCGATGTCGATGCCATCTTCGGTGCCGATGTCGACGCCGCTGACCTCAACGCCGAAGTGCTGGGCAAGGCTCCAAACAGATGTTCCCGCCGAGCCTGTCTCGACATCTATGTCCACTTTTTAAGGCTAAGACACAACTTACACACGTCTGGGCAATGGTCGGGCCCAAGGCACTTGATACACCACGAATGGGGATCAGTACCTGAGATTGCCCAGCTGCACCGACCGCACGTCTTGAAGCCGCTGGGAATCCTTGATGTCATGGACGGAAAAATAGTGGCGGCAAAGTCAAAATTCGCGATGGTGCCAGGAAAAAAAAGGGCACAAAAAAGAGAAACGCGAACGTGCAGCCCAAAAGGGGCCGTGACGGCAGCGAAAGAAAACTTAATAGGGCCCAACTCTAAAAAATAAGGGAACTACCAGAAATGGGTTTTTTTTGTAACTTTTCCAAAAGAAAACGAAGAAAAAAGAAAAAAAAAGCACGAAAACTTGCGATCAAAACGAAGGCTTTTTCTCAGGGCACAGAGACAGACGGCTAACACAACCACTCTCTACCGCAGAAAAAGAAAAAACTGACGGGGTTCTCGCGCGATGTGCAGGAACCTGATGGCCGCGCACGATCGAAGGCTCTAGCAAACTTTTGTTGCTAGGTAGATTTCCGATCTTGGGGGCTGCCGTGGATGTCACCCATTCGTGAGAACAACCAGCCTGCTTGTCCTCAGAGAAAAACATATGATCAAGTAGCATCTACAGGTATTCGCTACACAGAAAAAATGAGAAGACCAAATACATGGTTAGCTGCAATCTATTTATCATAGGTTAACTTTATCATGGTGGGATTCTTGATGGAGATATTGGGAAAGTGAGAGAACGCAGTCTCTTTATCTATGTTCTACTGCTATCCTAGTGTGATCCTGGTAGGAGTTATTGAGGAGGTGATAGAGCATAGCCTTCATATCCACATTACTGGTGTATTGGTGTGATAATCACTGGAATTATTGATGATCTGATAGAGTTCAATCTGTGTACCCACATGTTACCCTTGTACATCTCTAGCTGCAGTTCTTTGGAAGTCGATAGACACCACCAGAGTAGACAAGTTGCTGGTCACTGACTTTCTTGAGCAGAAAGCTCTGCAGCTCCTGTGTGTCAATCTCTGACACTATAGGGCCAGTCATTACAAACATCTTAAGCATGCTATGAATTCTTTCCAATGGCAGACTCTCCAGGTTGGTTAGCATTGCTTGGATATAGGTCCAGAAGAGCTGCAGAGAGGAGACAAAACAGACAATTTCAAATACAGGGCCAAACCAACATAAAAATATACAACACAAATTTCAAGCTGGTAAAACACTGACAAGGACTCTTTCAAAATCTGTGTCATTTTCCTAAGAAAAAGAAGTTGTCTATTTTTCTAAGACCAAAAGCACCACTAGGTACCTAAAAGATTTTGGACATAGCCCTATGGAGCTCAGGCCCATATGGTCTGTTCCCAAGATTTAACATATTAAATGATAACTGATCAAGAGTAAGCATGTCTGACTGGTTACCCAAGCTATGGTATTCCTCACTTGCACTACCTAAAATACAGCATTGCTAGGCCTACCAATCAAAACATATTAACAGGCTCTAGATTTTACAAAATACAGCAGCTAAGTTGGTTATTTATTTATAACATTTATACCCCACATTGTCCCAAACAACCTGAATTAATTGTGACTAACAAAGAATAATCGCATCATAATAATTTTTAACGTCTTTGTGAGCGATATTGTGGAAGGGCTGTCTGGTAAGGTTTGTCTCTTTGCGGATGAAACTAAACTCTGCATCAGGGTGGACACCCTGGAGGGTGTGGATGACATGAGGAAGGACCTGCCAAAGCTGGAGGAATGGACTGATATTTGGCAACTAAGATTTAATGCTAAAAAAATGCAGGGTCATGCAGTGCTTCAGTGAATGAAGGAAGAGCGGGACTTGAAGGTGCTTGTGTTTGATGACCTTAAATCTTCCAAACAGGTAGAAAAAGCAACTGTCAAAACCAGAAGGATGCTTAGGTGAATAAAAAGGGGGATCACCAGCAGGAAAAAGGAGGTGATAGTGCCATTGTATAAGTCTCTAGTGAGGCCCCAATTAGAGTACTGTTTGCAGTTCTGGAGACCGCACCTACGAAAAGATATAAACAGGATAGAGTCGGTCCAGAGGGCGGCTACAAAATTAGTAAGCGGTCTTGAACACAAAAAATATAGGGTCACGCTTATGGACCTCAACATGTATATGCTGGAAGAGAGGAGGGAGAGAGGAGATATGATAGAGATGTTTAAATATCTCAAGGGCATTAATGTACAGGAAGTGAGCCTTTTTCAACTGAAGGGAAACTCTGGAATGAGGGGGCATATGATGAAGTTAAGAGGGAATAAGCAGGAGTAATCTAAGAAAGTATTATTTCACAGAAAAGGTGGTGGAAGCGTGGCATGGCCTCCCAGTGGAGATTGTGGATTTGAGGACTGTGTCAGAATTTAAAAAGGTATGGGATAAGCACGTGGGATCGCTTAGGAATAGGAAGAGTTAAGAGTTACAGAGCATGGGCAGACTGGATGGGCCATTTTGTCATGTTTCTATAAAGTACACAAAGGTGAACATAAAACATGACTACAGTACAAAATATATAGCAATAGATAGTAAAATAAAAAAATAAAAACAGTGAATGGATCAATAACAAAGCAAACAAAGATTTGGTAGAGCAAAGAGTGACCAACAGTTGACTAGTCAGGGAGTTCATTTTCAACTGTTAGAAATTTTTTTAAAAAGAGGAATGTATTTAAAAGTTTACAGTATTTCATGTAATTACGCTGACCTCTGATTGATCGTGTAATATCCACAGCAAGGAGTTCCAAAATTTTCTGCACTGATAAAAAAAATCCTGCTTCAAGAACAGATTTGTAGACAATTTTTTTACAACTCAGATATCAAAGTATTAGATAATATCTAGCCTCAAGAACAGCATTACGTGGATGAAGTTCAATAAGAGACTGCATATAGTCAGGCGTCATACCATACAATATTTGGAAGATGAGTATACAAAGCTTGAAAGTGACCCTAGCTTTTATTGGGAGCTAATGCAATTTAGATAGTAATGGTAACGCTCTCTCAAAATGCGAGACTTTACAGTCAAATCAAACTGCAGTGTTATGAGCAGTTTGGAGGTTTTTTTTTTTTTAACAACAGTTCCCAACAACCAGCGTAGATTGCATTGCATTGCACTGCATTGAGATAAAACGAGCGTCTCCACCAGGAGTCTAAAAGTCTCTTTAGAAAAGAAGGATCTAATTCTTTTCAGTTGCCATAGGATTTTAAAGGATTTAGTCACAACAGTTGATACTTGTGGTTCAAATGTTAGGTGACGATCTACAATCCTAGTATTCTTAGTGTAGATTCCAATGGATAGGTGGTTTGGTAAATTGTAAAACTATCTGAAGGAGTGCGATCAAAAGGATTAGTGAGGACCAGAAATTTTGTTTTTTTTTCTATTTAATTTTTTTTTTTAATTTGTACCCCGCGCTTTCCCACTCATGGCAGGCTCAATGCGGCTTAGGTACTTATTTGTACCTGGGGCAATGGAAGGTTATGTAACTTGCCCAGAGTCACAAGGAGCTGCCTGTGCCTGCAGTGGGAATCGAACCCAGTTCCCCAGGACCAAAGTCCACCACTCTAACCACTAGGCCATCAGGTCTAAGTCCGATTTGACTATTAACAAAATGTCTTGAAAGTCAGTTATGAAAGGGATGTAAATTGTGACATCATCAGCATAAATAAAGGAATGAAACCCTTTTTCCTCAAATAAACTACCTAAAAATGCCATCATGACATTAAATAAAATGGGAGACAGAGAAGAACCCTGAGGCATAAGTACATAAGTAATGCCACACTGGGAAAAGACCAAGGGTCCATCAAGCCCAGCATCCTGTCCACGACAGTGGTCAATCCAGGCCAAGAGCACCTGGCGAGCTTCCCAAACGTATAAACATTCTATACATGTTATTCCTGGAATTGTGGATTTTTCCCAAGTCCATTTAGTAGTGGTTTATGGACTTGTCCTTTAGGAAACTGTCTAACCCCTTTTTAAACTCTGCTAAGCTAACCGCCTTCACCATGTTCTCCGGCAACGAATTCCAGAGTTTAATTATGTGTTGGGTGAAGAAATCTTTTCTCCGATTTGTTTTAAATTTACTACACTGTAGTTTCATCGCATGCCCCCTAGTCGTAGTATTTTTGGAAAGCGTGAACAGACGCTTCACATCCACCTTGTTCCACTCCACTCATTATTTTATATACCTCTATCATGTCTCCCCTCAGCCGTCTCTTCTCCAAGCTGAAAAACCCTAGCCTCCTTAATCTTTCTTCATAGGGAAGTCGTCCCATCCCCGCTATCATTTTAGTCGCCCTTCGCTACACCTTTTACAATTTTATTATATCTTTCTTGAGATGCGGCGACCAGAATTGAACACAATACTCAAGGTGCGGTCGCACCATGGAGCGATACAACGGCATTACAACATCCTTACACCTGTTTTCCATACCTTTCCTAATAATACCCAACATTCTATTCGCTTTCCAAGCCGCAGCAGCACACTGAGCAAAAGGTATCAGTGTATTATCGACGACGACGACACCCAGATCCCTTTCTTGGTCCGTAACTCCTAACGTGGAACCTTGCATGATGTAGCTATAATTCGGGTTCTTTTTTCCCACATGCATCACCTTATACTTGCTCACATTAAACGTCATCTGCCATTTAGCCGCCCATTCTCCCAGTCTCGTAAGGTCCTTCTGTAATTTTTCACAATCCTGTCGCGAGTTAACGACTTAGAGTAACTTTGTGTCCTCAGCAAATTTTATTACCTCGCTAGTTACTCCCATCTCTAAATCATTTATAAATATATTAAAAAGCAGCGGTCCTAGCATAGACCCCTGAAGAACCCCATTAACTACCCTTCTCCATTGTGAATACTGCCCATTTAATCCCACTCTCTGTTTCCTATCCTTCAACCAGTTTTTAATCCACAATAGGACATTTCCTCCTATCCCATGACCCTCCAATTTCCTCTGTAGCCTTTCATGAGGTACCTTGCCAAACGCCTTTTGAAAATCCAGATACACAATATCAACCGGCTCCCCTTTGTCCACATATTTGTTTACTCCTTCAAAGAATTGAAGTAAATTGGTTAGGCAAGATTTTCCTACGCAAAAGCCGTGCTGACTTGGTCTCAGTAATCCATGTCCTCGGATGTGCTGTGTAATTTTGTTTTTGACAATAGCCTCTACCATTTTCCCCGGCACCGACATCAGACTCACCGGTCTATAATTTCCCGGATCTCCCCTTGAACCTTTTTTAAAAATCGGCGTTACATTGGCCACCCTCCAATCTTCTGGTACCACACTCGATTTTAAGGATAAATTGCATATCACTAACAGTAGCTCCGCAAGCTCATTTTTCAGTTCTATCAGTACTCTAGGATGAATACCATCCGGTCCAGGAGATTTGCTACTCTTCAGTTTGCCAAACTGCCCCATTACGTCCTCCAGATTTATCGTGAAGTCAGTAAGTTTCTCCGACTCGTCTGCTTGAAATACAATTTCCGACACCGGTATCCCACCCAAATCTTCCTCGGTGAAGACCGAAGCAAAGAATTCATTCAATCTCTCCGCTACGTTTTTATCTTCCTTGATCGCCCCTTTTACCCCTCGGTCATCCAGCGGCCCAACCGATTCTTTTGCCGGCTTCCTGCTTTTAACATACCAAAAAAGATTTTTGCTATGTTTTTTTGCCTCTAATGCTATCTTTTTTTCGTAATCCCTCTTGGCCTTCTTTATCTGCGCCTTGCATTTGCTTTGACACTCCTTATGCTGCTTCTTGTTATTTTCAGACAGTTTCTTCTTCCATTTTCTGAAGGCGTTTCTTTTAGCCCTAATACCTTCCTTCACCTCACTTTTCAACCACGCTGGCTGTCTTTTGGACTTCCGTCTTTCTTTTCTAATTCGCAGAATATGTTTGGCCTGGGCCTCCAGGATGGTATTTTTGAACAGCTTCCATGCCCGTTGTACAGTTTTTACCCTCTCAGTTGCCCTCCTAAGTTTCTTTTTAACCGTTCTTCTCATTTTATCATAGTCTCCTTTTTTAAAGTTAAACGCTAACATATTTGACTTCCTGTGTATAGTTACTTCAAAGTTGATATCAAAACTGATCATATTATGATCACTGTTATCAAGCGGCCCCAGTACCATAACGTCCCTCACCAGATCATGCGCTCCACTAAGGACCAAGTCTAGAATTTTTCCTTCTCTCGTTGGCTCCTGCACCAGCTGCTCCATAAAGCTGTTCTTGATTTCATCAAGGAATTGTACCTCTCTAGCGTGTCCCGATGTTACAATTACCCAGTCTATATTTGGATAATTGAAGTCACCCATTATTATCACATTGCCCATTTTGTTTGCGTCTCCGATTTCTTTTATCATTTCTGCTTCTACCTGCTCATCCTGGCGAGGCGGATGGTAGTACACTCCTATCACCGTCCTTTTCCCTTTTATACATGGAATTTCAACCCACAATGATTCAAGGGTGTGATCCCATCCCCACCAACCTACTCAACACCATCTCCCATACTGTCACCCCCTTCATCTGTCGCATCCTTAACCTCTCTCTCTCCACTGCAACTGTCCCTGACACCTTCAAGCACGCCGTTGTCACACCTCTCCTCAAAAAACCTTCACTTGACCCTACCTGTCCCTCCAACTACCGCCCCATCTCTCTTTTACCCTTCCTCTCCAAAATACTTGAGCGCGCCGTTCACAGCCGCTGCCTTGATTTTCTCTCCTCTCATGCCATCCTCGATCCACTTCAATCCGGTTTTCGCCCTCTGCACTCGACAGAAACGGCACTCTCTAAAGTTTGCAATGACCCGCTTCTGGCCAAATCCAGAGGTCACTACTCCATCCTCATCCTCCTCGATCTTTCCGCCGCGTTTGACACTGTCAATCATGATTTACTTCTTGCCACGCTGTCCTCTTTTGGGTTCCAAGGCTCTGTCCTCTCCTGGTTCTCCTCTTATCTCTCCCACTGCACCTTCAGGGTACACTCCCATGGATCTTCCTCCACTCCCATCCCACTATCTGTTGGAGTTCCCCAGGGATCTGTCCTTGGACCCCTTCTTTTCTCAATCTACACCTCTTCCCTGGGCTCGCTGATCTCGTCTCATGGTTTTCAGTATCATCTTTATGCTGATGACACCCAGCTATACCTCTCCATACCTGACATCACCGCGGAGACCCAGGCCAACGTATCGGCCTGTTTATCCGACATTGCGGCATGGATGTCCAACCGTCACCTTAAACTGAACATGTCCAAGACCGAGCTCCTCGTCTTTCCTCCTAAACCCCCTTCTCCTCTTCCTCCACTCTCTATCTCAGTTGATAACACCCTCATCCTCCCCGTCCCATCTGCCCGCAACCTCGGAGTCATCTTCGACTCCTCCCTCTCCTTCTCTGCGCATATCCAACAGACTGCCAATACCTGTCGCTTCTTCCTCTTCAACATCAGCAAAATTCGCCCTTTCCTCTCTGAGCACACCACCAGAACTCTCGTCCACGCTCTCATTACCTCTCGCCTTGATTACTGCAACTTACTCTTCACCGGCCTCCCACTCAGCCATCTATCCCCCCTTCAATCCGTTCAGAACGCTGCTGCACGTCTTATATTCCGCCAGAACTGATATACTCATATCACCCCTCTCCTCAAATCACTTCATTGGCTTCCGATCAGATATCGCATACAATTCAAGCTCCTCCTCCTTACCTACAAATGCACTCAGTCTGCGGCTCCTCGCTACCTCTCCATCCTCATCTCCCCGTATGTTCCCGCCCGTAACCTCCGCTCACAGGACAAAGCCCTTCTCTCAGTACCCTTCTCCACCACTGCCAACTCCAGGCTCCGCTCATTCTGCCTTGCCTCACCCTATGCCTGGAACAATCTTCCTTTACCCATACGCCATGCCCCCTCCCTACCCATCTTCAAATCTCTGCTTAAAACTCACCTCTTCAATGCTGCCTTTGGCGCCTAACCGCTTGAGAAATATAGAATGTCCCAATCTATCCACCCTATCAGATTAACTGTTCACTCGTCCTCTAGATTGTACACTTGTCTTTAGATTGTTCTCTTGTCTTTTAGATTGTAAGCTCTTTGAGCAGGGACCGTCCTTCTATGTTTAAATTGTACAGCGCTGCGTAACCCTAGTAGCGCTTTAGAAATGTTAGTAGTTAGTTAGTTAGTTGTGTCCTGCTGAATTTGTAATCTATCTGAGTCAAGGCTCTTGTTAATATACAATGCTACCCCCCTCCACCAGTCCAGTCCACCCTATCACTACGATAAACTTTGTACCCCGGTATGACAGTGTCCCACTGGTTATCCTCCTTCCACCAGGTCTCAGTAATGCCTATTATATCCAATTTTTCATTTAGTGCAATATATTCCAACTCTCCCATCTTATTTCTTAGACACAGCACAGTCTGGAGACCAAAGAGATGAGTTGATTTTTGGAGGAATAAAGATGGCTGGACTACCCCTTTCGTGAATAATATATAATGGTTTCCAGTGAAGGAATGTATTTAATTTAAAATTAATGTTGGATGGTAAAATATTTAATGGTATTTGACTAACTTCCTAACTTTATATATATATACAAGTAAAAGAGGCCCATTTTGAACAGAAAGGAAATGGGTGCTAGCAAAGTCCCAGGGCCCCCTTCCCCCCTCCTGTTCCCCCCTCACCCCCTCCTCCTCCCCCCTCTCCCCACCCCCCTCCCTCCCTACCCCTTCCTCCCTCTCCCTCTCCCTTGTCTCAGGACCCCCTCCCCCTCTTGTCTCAGGACCCCCTCCCTCTTGTCTCAGGACCCCCCCTCTATCTGTGCCACCCCCCTCTCCTCCGATTTCCGCCACCCAGCGCCTCCCTCCCTCTGCGTCTGTGGCCTGCGAGTGCAAGGAGGAGGTGTGCTATTTAAAAAGATTTACCTCCTGCTCAGCCACCAACACTGAAGTGTAGCAAGTACAGACACTGCTTCAGACTGGCTGTGGTTTCAGCTGTTCCTCTGGTCCCTCCCTCATTTCCTGTTTGCGGAAACTGAGAGCGATTGCCTGTGGTTGGTCCCTTCTCCTTCTGACATTGCGTTTCTTTCCCTGGCAACTATATAGAGTTCGCTCGAGGGCGGGGCAATTACGAACGCTACACGGCTTCACTGCCACACTGCCAAGGAGTCAGCTTCAGAACATTGGAGGTGAGAATTATTATATTAGATATCCAAAATAAGTTGTACACAATATTCTAAATGATAAATGAGGTCTCATCAGAGTTGTATACAGGGGCATCATCACCTCCTTTTTCCTATTGGCCATTCCAATCCCTATACACCCAAGCATCCTTCAGTTTTTGCCATTGCCTTTTCTACCTGTTTGGCAACCTTAAAATTATCACAAACAATCACACCAAAATCCCACTCCTCTTTCATGCACAAAAGTTCTTTACCCCATAAATTGTACTGTTCCCTTAGGTTTTTGCAGCCCAAATGCATGACCCTGCATTTTTTAGCATTAAATCTAAGCTGCCAAATTCCAGACCATTCCTCTAGCTTTGCTAAGTCATTTCTCATGTTATCCAAACCATCAGGGTACCTACCCTATTGCAGATTCTGGTATCATCTGCAACGAGGCAATCCTTACCAGACAGCCCTAAGGCAATACTGCTTACAAAAATGTTAAAAAGAACTGGCCCAAGAACCAAACCTTGCGGCACACTGCTGGTAACATCCTTTTCCTCAGAATGAGCTCAATTTACAACTACCCTCTGTCACCTTCCACTTAACCAGTTCCTAGCCCAGTCAGTCACTTTACGGCCCATACTGAGGGCACCAAGTTTATTTGTTAGTCATCTATGCAGAACAGTGTCAAAGGCTTTGCTAAAATATAAATACACCACATCTAGTGCTCTCTCATCCAGTCCAGGGGCGTAGCCAGACAACAGATTTTGGCTGGGCCTAGGCAAGAATTGGGTGGGCACCAAGTGTTCTCCTCCCCCCCCCCCCCCCCCCACCAAAAAAATCTCTGCTGGTGGGAAAAAGCGAATGATACATACCTGTAGCAGGTGTTCTCCGAGGACAGCAGGCTGATTGTTCTCAGACCTGGGTTGACGTCCACGGCAGCCCCCACCAACCGGAACAAAAACTTCGCGGGCGGTCCCGCACGCAGGGCACGCCCACCGCGCATGCGCGGCCGTCTTCCCACCCGTGCACGACCGTTCCCGCTCAGTTGAATGACAAGCAAAGGAATGAGGAAAAACGCAACTCCAAAGGGGAGGAGGGAGGGTAGGTGAGAACAATCAGCCTGCTGTCCTCGGAGAACACCTGCTACAGGTATGTATCATTCGCTTTCTCCGAGGACAAGCAGGCTGCTTGTTCTCACGACTGGGGTATCCCTAGCTCTCAGGCTCACTCAAAACAAGAACCCAGGTCAATTTAACCACGCAACGGCGAAAGCATAACAGAAATTGACCTACGAAGAACAACTAACTGAGAGTGCAGCCTGACCAGAATAAATTCGGGTCCTGGAGGGTGGAGTTGGATTCAAACCCCCAACAGATTCTGCAGCACCGACTGCCCGAACCGACTGTCGCGTCGGGTATCCTGCTGGAGGCAGTAATGTGATGTGAATGTGTGGACAGATGACCATGTCGCAGCCTTGCAAATCTCTTCAATAGTGGCTGACTTCAAGTGGGCCACTAACGCTGCCATGGCTCTAACACTATGAGCCGTAACATGACCCTCAAGAGCCAGCCCAGCCTGGGCGTAAGTGAAGGAAATGCAATCTGCTAGCCAATTGGAGATGGTGCGTTTCCCGACAGCGACCCCTTTCCTATTGGGGTCGAAAGAAACAAACAATTGGGCGGACTGTCTGTGGGGCTGTGTCCGCTCCAGATAGAAGGCCAATGCTCGCTTGCAGTCCAATGTGTGCAACTGACGTTCAGCAGGGCGGGTATGTGGTCTGGGAAAGAATGTTGGCAAGACAATTGACTGGTTAAGATGGAACTCCGACACCACCTTTGGCAGAAACAGGGTGAGTGCGGAGGACTACTCTGTTATGATGAAATTTGGTATACGGAGCATGAGCTACCAGGGCCTGAAGCTCACTGACTCTACGAGCTGAAGTAACTGCCACCAAGAAAATGACCTTCCAGGTCAAGTACTTCAGATGGCATGAATTCAGTGGCTCAAAAGGAGGTTTCATCAGCTGGGTGAGGACGACGTTGAGATCCCATGACACTGCAGGAGGCTTGACAGGGGGCCTTGACAAAAGCAAGCCTCTCATGAATCGAACGACTAAAGGCTCTCCAGAGATGGCTTTACCCTCTACACGATGATGGTAAGCACTAATCGCACTAAGGTGATTCCTTACTGAGTTGGTCTTGAGACCAGACTCTGATAAGTGCAGAAGGTATTCAAGCAGGTTCTGTGCAGGACAAGAACGAGGTTCTAGGGCCTTGCTCTCACACCAAACGACAAACCTCCTCCACTTGAAAAAGTAACTCTTCTTAGTGGAATCCTTTCTAGAGGCAAGCAAGACACGGGAGACACCCTCAGACAGACCCAACGAAGCAAAATCTACGCCCTCAACATCCAGGCCGTGAGAGCCAGAGACTGAAGGTTGGGGTGCAGAAGCGCTCCGGCGTTCTGCGAAATGAGAGTCGGAAAACACTTCAATCTCCACGGTTCTTTGGAGGACAACTCCAGAAGTAGAGGGAACCAGATCTGACGGGGCCAAAAAGGTGCTATCAGAATCATGGTGCCGTGGTCTTGCTTGAGATTCAGTAAGGTCTTCCCCAGCAAAGGTATGGGAGGATAAGCATACAGGAGGCCGGTCCCCCAATGGAGGAGAAAGGCATCCGACGCTAGTCTGCCGTGTGCCTGTAGTCTGGAACAGAACGGAGGCAGCTTGTGGTTGGTCTGAAAGGCGAAAAGGTCCACCGAGGGAGTGCCCCACTCTCGGAAGATCTTGCGTACCACTCTTGGAATGGAGCGACCACTCGTGCGGTTGCATGACTCTGCTCAGTCTGTCAGCCAGACTGTTGTTTACACCTGCCAGGTATGTGGCTTGAAGAAGCATGCCGAACTGGCAAGCCCAACGCCACATCCCGACGGCTTCCTGACACAGGGGGCGAGATCCGGTGCCCCCCTGCTTGTTGATGTAATGCTTGTTGATGTAAAACCTGATTCTCTGTCCGAATTTGGATAATTTGATAGGACAGCCGATCTCTGAAGGCCTTCAGTGCGTTCCAGACCGCTCGGAGCTCCAGGAGGTTGATCTGAAGATCCTGTTCCTGGAGGGACCACAGTCCCTGGGTGTGAAGCCCATCGACATGAGCTCCCCACCCCAGGCGAGATGCATCCGTCGTCAGCACCTTCGTGGGCTGCGGAATTTGGAATGGACGTCCCAGGGTCAAATTGTTCCGAAGTGTCCACCAGTGCAGCAAATTGCGGCAACTGAGGGACAGGCGGATGACATCTACTAGATTCCCGGTGGCTTGGCACCACTGGGAAGCTAGGGTCCATTGAGCAGATCTCATGTGAAGACGAGCCACGGGAGTCACATGAACTGTAGAGGCCATATGACCCAGGAGTCTCAACATCTGCCGAGCTGTGACCTGCTGAGACGCTCTGGTCTGGGAAGCGAGGGACAGGAGGTTGTGGGCCCTCGCCTCGGGAAGAAAGGCCTGAGCCGTCTGTGAATTCAGCAGAGCTCCTATGAATTCCAGAGTTTGGACTGGTTGGAGATGGGACTTTGGGTAATTTATCACAAACCCCAGCAGCTCCAGGAGGTGAATAGTGCACTGCATGGACCGGAGACCCCCTGCCTCCGAGATGTTCTTGACCAGCCAATCGTCGAGATACGGGAACACGTGCACTCCCAGCTTGCGTAGATACACCGCGACCACCACAAGGCACTTCGTAAACACCCGTGGGGAAGAGGCGAGCCCAAAGGGCAGCACACAATACTGAGAGTGCCGTGTCCCCAGGCGGAATCTGAGATACTGTCTGTGGGCTGGCAGTATCGAGATGTGAGTATAAGCATCCTTTAAATCCAGGGAACATAGCCAATCGTCTTTCTGAATCATTGGTAGAAGGGTGCCTAAGGAAAGCATCCTGAACTTCTCTTTGATCAGGTATTTGTTCAGGCCTCTCAGGTCTAGGATGGGGCGCATCCCCCCTGTTTTCTTTTCCACAAGGAAGTACCTGGAATAGAATCCCTGCCCTTCCTGCCTTGGTGGCACGGGCTCGACCGCACTGGTGCTGAGAAGGGCGGAGAGTTCCTCTGCAAGTACCTGCCTGTGATGGGAGCTGAAGGATTGGGCTCCTGATGGGCAATTTGGTGGAGTGGAGGCCAAATTCAGGGCGTATCTGCACCGCACTATTTGGAGAACCCACTGGTCGGAGGTTATCAGAGGCCACCTTTGGTGAAAAACTTTCAACCTCCCCCCGACCGGCAGGTCGTCCGGTATGGACACTTTGATGGCGGCTATGTTCCCATGGATCCAGTCAAAAGCCCGTCCCCGGCTTTTGCTGTGGAGGCGCAGGGGGCTGCTTAGGCGCAGAGCTGTTGACGGGAACGAGCGCGCTGGGACTGTCCCTGTGCCTGAGGAGGCCTTCGAGCCGGCTGGGTGTACCTACGCTTGTTGTAGGCGTAGGGTGCAGCCTGCCTGGCCCGGGAAAAACGTCCACCTGCTGAGGTGGATGCTGAAGGCGCCCGGTGGAAGAGCTTGTTGAGAGCGGTTTCCCGCTGGTGTAGTTGGTCCACCAACTGCTCGACCTTCTCGCCAAAGATATTATCCCCCCGGCAAGGGACATCCGCCAGTCGTTGCTGGGTGCGGTTGTCCAGGTCAGAGGCACGCAACCAGGAGAGTCTGCGCATCACTATATCTTGGGCCGCAGCTCGAGATGCCACATCACAGGTGTCATAGATACCCCTGGACAGGAACTTTCTGCACGCCTTCAGCTGCCTGACCACCTCCTGAAAAGGCCTGGACTGCTCCGGAGGGAGCTTGTCGACCAGGTCCGCCAGTTGCTTCACATTGTTCCGCATGTGAATGCTCATGTAGAGCTGGTACGACTGGATGCGGGTCACGAGCATGGAAGATTGGTAGGCCTTCCTCCCAAACGAGTCCAGAGTGCGAGACTCCCGCCCCGGGGGCGCCGAGGCGGTATCCTTCGAACTCCGTGCCCTCTTGAGAGCAGAGTCCACGACCGCCGAGTCATGAGGCAATTGGGGCCGCATCAACTCTGGGTCAGAGTGGATTCTGTATTGGGACTCCGCTTTCTTGGGGATGGTGGGGTTAGATAAGGGCTTCAGCCAGTTCCGAAGCAGTGTCTCTTTGAGGACATTGTGCAACGGCACCGTAGAAGACTCTCTAGGTGGTGATGGATAGTCGAGGACCTCGAGCATCTCAGCCCTCGGCTCATCCACAGAGACCACGGGGAAGGGAATGCAAATAGACATGTCCCTGACGAAGGAGGTAAAGGAGAGGCTCTCAGGGGGCGAAAGCTTCCTCTCCGGTGAAGGAGTGGGGTCGGAGGGAAGGCCCTCAGACTCCTTTGAGGAGAAATATCTGGGGTCCTCCTCCTCCCTCCACGAGGTCTCTTCCTCGGTGTCGGACATGAGCTCTTGCAGCTCAGAGCTGAACCGGGCCCGTCCCGACTGCGAGGAAACATGTCCTCGATGGTGGCGTCGAGCGGTGGACTCCCGTGCCAACGGGGATGAAGCTCCCTCCATCGACGTCGACGGGGATTCCACCTGCGTGGCTGTCGACACCGGCACCACAAGCGGCGTCTGAGGCCTCTGCATCGGGCTAGAGCACGCCGGCGCCTCCATCAACGGCGCCGGCAAAGCCTGGCGCATCAGCCCTTCCAGAATCCCTGGAAGGATGGCTCGGAGGCACTCATCAAGGCCCGCTGTCGGGAAAGGCAGGGGGGCCGGTGCGGGTGCCGGAAGCTGCTTGGGTCCAGGAGACGGTACCGAAGCACCCATGGACTGACGCAGCGACACCTCTTCGACCGAGGGGGAACGCTCCTCTCGGCACTGCCACTTCCTCAGCGTCAAGTCATCTCTGGAGGCGCCGGAACTGGTAGTCCCGTGCGCCGTGGGCAACCGATGACGATGTTTTTTAGTCTTCTTTCGGTGCCCATCATCGGCGCTCGGTGGCAGAGATGAAGAGGAGGTAGAACCCCCCCGGCCTCGAGGGATCGGGTCTGACAGGGTTCGGTCCCGATGGCCCTGGGTAGAGGGAGTGGCCGGGGCTGACTGCCCGCGCGGTCACTCACCCCCACCGTCGCCGGTTGTCCGGCGGGCCAACGGTACCTGTGCTCCTGGGGTCGGTGCCATCGTCGGTGCCGATTTCGTCGACATTGGTACCAGTACCGAAGATCGGGCTGTTGACACCGATGCCGTAGACGTCGAAGGGCCGGCGCAAGTTCCAAAAAGACGGTCCCAAAGAACTTGCCTCGCCACCTGTGTCCGCTTCCGCAAGCCGAGATACAAGGTGCACGTCTTCGTATTATGCTGCGGCCCAAGGCACTGGAGGCGCCAAGCGTGGGTATCGGTTTGCGAGATCTGCCGGCCGCACCGACCACACTTTTTGAATCCGCTCGGGACCTTCGAGGACATCGACGGAAAAATCGTGTCGGCGAAGTCAAAGTCGTCGATGGTGGCGGTGAAAAGCACACCCGAAAAAGAAACGACCGCGCGGCCACAAGGCCACAACAAGGCGCCCCCGCGCTAAAGACGATGAGGGGACAAACTAACTTCTTCTTTTTTTTTTTTTTACACAGAAAATAAAGAAAAGAAGCGCAAATGCGCACGAAAAGAGAAAAAAGCTCCGGTTTCCGGGGCTGACAGAGAGAGAGACGATAACATGTCTCTCTCCAGCGCGGAATCGAAAAAAACTGAGCGGGAACGGTCGCGCACGTGCCCTGCATGCGGGACCGCCCGCGAAGTTTTTGTTCCGGTTGGTGGGGGCTGCCGTGGACGTCAACCCAGTCGTGAGAACAAGCAGCCTGCTTGTCCTCAGAGAACGCTTCTTTCCACCTTGGCAGCAGGAATGCACTGAAAACTGAGCATGCGCAGGTGCCGGTGTTGTGGAGAGTAGCGTTTTCATTATCATCGGTGGAAATCTTCAGCTGTCGAAGCCTGGGATTCCCACCAGTTACCACTAAACATGTGTTACTGTTGGGTGGGCCTGAGCCCTAAATGTGTGGGCCCTGGCCCACTCAAGCCCACCTGTGGCTACGCCACTGATCCAGTGAAAGAAATTAATCAGATTTATCTGACAAGACTGGCCTCTAGTGAAAACATGTTGCTTTGGGTTCTGTAATCCATTGGATTCCAAATATTTTACTATTCTCTGTTTTAAAAATATTTCCATTAATGGTTATTTGTGCATACTTTAGGTCCGATGCAGAAAGCCACAGCAAGCCTAGCTTCAGGGTTGTATGTGCACATTAATGGCTGAACAATGCACAACACATGTTCAGCGCAGAAGATAGGGCCACAGACTGTATAACTAAGGGCTCTGTCTACTAGGTGTGCTAGCGTTTTTCATGCGTGATAAAAATTAGCATGCGCTAACCACATAGATGCCCGTAGGAAATATGAGTACGTACACTAAAAACACTAATGCGCCTCTAGCACAGTTTAGTAAACAGAGCCTGAAGTATGGTATGAGGCCATTAAGTATTCTGCAGCAGGCAGAGAAGGAAGCGGTGGCTTTAGCCACATGAAAAATGCGAGAAATGTTTCACTAGGTCTGGAATAGCATAGAAGGGTTAGCAGAGAGGGTTTAACGTCAGGTTTTAAGATTTAACTCACAAAAAAATTTTTAGTGTATCAAAATGTGCTCAGTCTGTGCCTGGTGCAACCATTACATCCTCAGGGAGAATATGTGGTCATATCACAGTTGGAACCATCACTGCACATTCAATGTTCCACCTCCCTAATGAATGTACATACATCCAGACCAGATTGCATTAAGTGAAAATTCAAAAAAATTGTTTAGCCCAAGGTGATGTATGATCTGTTTTGGAGACTTGGGGATTTACTAATAGCTTCCATATTTATAAGGTTTTAAGATTTAACTGCCAGTTTTGTCTTCTGCAGCCAGAGGAAGTGCCTGCAAGTTTAAAAGATTGATGGGCGGTAACAGAGAGTTTGTGCACATGTTGGAACAAAAACAAAAGTATCAGCACACATCGGCACCTATCGTTGTGCACATAAATATCAGCCTTGTAAACTTTTTATGTGATAAAACATTTTGTGAGCCTCATTTTTATACACAGAGCAGACACTTCCATTTTTGTTCCAATATGCGCACATGAAGATGCATGAAACCTCTGTGCACAAGTGTCCGACAGGCTCCCCCTAAATTTGGCAGCCAGTTCTGTGTGCATAAAATTTGCATACACTTAGCTTTCTGCATGGCATGGTATTACACTTGTGGTAGAAGCCAACATTCACACATGATATAACAGCGACTTTCTGCATTGGCACTTTAATAATTTAAAGGGGATGCAACCAAGTTATCTTAAGAGAGTACTGAATGGAGAGCTGAGTTGTGAGGTAATTTTGTAATTTTTAAAAGCTTCCGTAAATTTGTTTTTAAATTTTTCATTGTTGTAACACTGGATATGATGGTTTATCAACATTGCTTTGAGTTTTACGGCTGAAGCAGAATCTAAAAATCACAAATTAATTTATATTAAATTTGAATGATCCATCCAATCTGCTCATCAGCTGTTTGTCCACTTTAGGTACACATGCATACAAATTCCTATATGGAACCCAACATCCGTTTCCCTTCCCCTGTGTCCCTTACCTAGCCTTTCAAAGTTGTACCACTGCCACTGAATGCAGGTTATCTTAATGTCTTCTTGCTGTTCTGAGACACAACAGCTGTTCTCTGAAGGTTATCCCATGTCTTCTAGGGAATATGATGCAGTCATAGCACTGCTGTTTGGAGCCGTAACCATTGCTCCATGTTGATTAAGCTTAACAACCACAATCTTCCCTCCTTCTCCTTTATTTCTCTTTCTCCTATTCCCCCAAAAAACAATCTGGTACTGTAAAAACACGTCACTAGTGCTACTGAGATAAGCACATAAGCACCGCCATACTGGGAAAAGACCAAGGGTCCATCAATCACAGCATCCTGTCTCTGACAGCGGCCAATCCAGGCTTCAAGAACCTGGAAACCCCCCCCCCCCCCCCACACACACACAAAAAAAAATTAATAATGTTCAATGGACTTTTCCTTCAGGAATCTGTCCAAACCCCCCTTAAACTCCGTAAGGCCAGCCGTGCCACCACATTCTCCAGCAACGAGTTCCAGAGATCTTGCTGACTTTATGTGGACAATTTTTGACATCAGCACCCAGGGGAGTAGCCAGCATTGGATTTTTAGGTGTGCCCAGGGGTGGATTGGGGGGGGGGGGGGAGTAACACATTTCCTCCCCTCCCCCGCCCCATTCCTTACCTTTGCTGGAAAGGATGCTTAATGCCTGTCAGCTGCTGAGATCCATTGCCGGAACTGCCCCAGTAGGGAAGAAGTCAGTAGCCTCCCTTCCTGTCACTGACATCAGCACTCTTCGTGTATGCTCAGTTCATGCGTGAATTGAGCGCGCGAGAGGAGTGCTGATGTCGGCAGCAGGAAGGGAGGCAGCCTTCTTCCCTACTGAGGCAGCACTGGGCAAGTAATGGCAGCAGATCTCATCAACTGGCAGGGACTGGGCACCCCACCAGCAAGTTAAAGGGTACTCCAGTTGTGCAGGGGTCCTGAGCCAAAACCACTGGCACCAACCACATTCATAGAAATAAGGAGATTCACCATACTGGTTGATTTGTACAGTTAGCAATATGCTGCTAGTTTCTTATCCAGGGGCTCTCATCAGTTCTGTTCCAGGTTGTAAGGGCACTAATTGAAGGACTTGGTTAAAATACCTATTAAGTGTACATTATGTAAAAAATGGGAGAAATTACATACTTTATAGCTGCTCTGAGTATGCATGTTAATGAATGCAACAAAGATCTCCATTTTTCTCCATTTATATGCTGACAGACTTAGCAGGTATTGGAATCAAGCCCTTCAACTGTTTTCTCGGAATTATTTAATTCTCCACCACCTCTCCCCTCCCTTTATAACAAAAAATAAATTGTAAATAACTTAACACTGAAAATGACATTCCAATCAGAGGATGCTGGGCAAATTCTAAAACCTTTTGCTAACAATATTGTGCCTGAAGTTTTGAAACAATGTGAGACTCTTCTTCAAATGTCACATCAAAGACATTGTTCATATTTGAAGACGGAACTTATGTGGTTTCAGTACAACATTTCTAGATAATACTTACACTGATCCAATAAGAGACATCACAATATGCTGAGAATCCAGTTTATTCCAGCAGCCATAAAGCTACTGGATTTTCTGTGTTACATTTTCTAATCACTAAACTGAAAATAAAATGCCAGTTTTGTTCCTACCTTTGTTATCTGGGTGGAGGGCTTTTGTACTGATATGAAATATGAAAGTGCAAAACCCTTACGAGAGAAGCTACACTGGCTCCCACTTAAGGAATGCATTGCTTTTAAGGCATGCACATTAGTCCACAAAATCATTCACGGTGAGGCCCCAGCTTACATGTCTAATCTAATAGATCTACCACCCAGAAATGCTAAAAGATCATCCCGAACTTTCCTCAACCTCCACTTCCCTAATTGCAAAGGCTTGAAATACAAGGCGCTGCATGCGTCATCTTTTTCTTACATGAGCACGCAATTCTGGAACTCACTGCCGCGCAACCTGAAAACGACCTACGAACAAGCCACCTTCCGCAAACTATTGAAGACCCATCTTTTTGAGAAAACTTACGGAAAGAACCAAAATACATAAAGCCCACACCCACGGTTCAACAATGCTTCAATACAACCACTCTGAATTCTCATCCCCTGTACTCTCACCACACTCATACCTCTACTCACAGAAAATGTATGCCTTTATGCTTTCTTGTTGTATGTACTGCCCTTTTAGTTTTCCGTTGTTCCCCCAATGTTTAACTGCTCTTTTCCATTGTTATTTTCCTAAATGATACTCTGAGTTTGTCTCGCCTAACTCCTCACAATGTAATCCATAACCGAGTAGTAACAAACTGTATTTCTATCACTCACAACTTATTGTAAGCCACACTGAGCCCGCAAAAAGGTGGGAAAATGTGGGATACAAATGCAATAAAATAAATAAATAAATAAATAAATATGTCAGCTTAGTAAAAAGTCCTGTTCTTGTCCATCTTATTAGCTATAGCTCTCATGAATATTCTCCTTTAGCTTACCGAGTTTGTAAATTTTATACTTCAATCTGGCTGTTATTTGGAGAGCCTATAAGATATCATATTGACTGCTTTACCTAAATCATTGAATGCTGATCTGTTATAGATAACTATAGTCCAGTCTCAGCATCCCTTGGATGGCCAAATTATTCAAATTCTCAGTGAATGAACAGTTAAAAGATTATTTAGAGACACATAATATTTTATATAAACATCAACATGGTTTTAGTTCAGACACATCAAAGAAACACGTTTTAGCCCTTACAACTCAGGTTAACCACTTAGAATTAGAAAAGGTACAGAGAAGGGCAATGAAAATGGCAAAGGGGATGGGATGACTTCCCTATGAGGGAAGGTTAAAGCGGCTAGGGCTCTTTAGCTTGGAGAAAAGACGGCTGAGGGGAGATATAATAGATGTCTATAAAATAATGAGTGGAGCAGAACGGGTAGACAAGAATAGTTTGTTTACTCTTTCCAAAAATACTAGGACTAGGGGGCATGCAATGAAGCTGCAATGTAGTAAATTTAAAACGAATCGGAGAAAAAATGTCTTCACTCAACATGTAATTAAACTCTGGAATTCACTGCTACAGAATGTGGTAAAAACAGTTAGCTTAGCAGGGTTTTAAAAAAAGGGTTTGGATAGCTTCCTAAAAGAAAAGTCCATAAGCCATTATTAAAATGGACTTGGGGAATATCCGCTGCTTATTTATTTATTTATTTATTGCATTTGTATCCCACATTTTCCCACCTATTTGCGGGTTCAGTGTGGCTTACAATACATTGTAAATCGTGGAAATGCAGTTTGTTACAATCAGTTATGGATTCCATTGTGAGAAGTTAAGCGAGACAAAGTCAAGGTGTCATTAGGGAAAAGGTCAAGGAAAAGAACAATGGAAAGAGACAACTGGAAATCGGTAGGGTGATAAAACCTTAGCAAAAGAACATTCGGTATAACATTTTCTGTGAGTGAAGGTTTAAGTGTGATGGGATTACGGGGGATTAGAGTTCAGAAAAGAATGTATTGGTGTATTTCTGGAATAGTGAGTGTGGACTTCATATGTATTGCTCCTTGCAGTAAGTTTTATCGAAGAGATGAGTCTTCAGTAGTTTGCGGAAGTTGGTAAGTTCGTGGATTGTTTTCAAGTTGCGTGGTAGTATATTCCAGAATTGCGTGCTTAAATAAGAAAAGGTTGATGCATGCAGCGTCTTGTATTTTATGCCTTTGCAGTTGGGGAAGTGGAGGTTAAGAAAAGTTCGAGATGATCTTTTAGCGTTCCTGGGTGGTAGGTCTATTAAGTCGGACATGTAGGCTGGAGCTTCACCGTGGATAATTTTGTGGACTAATGTGCATATCTTAAAGGTAATGCGTTCCTTGAGTGGGAGCCAATGCAGCTTCTCTCGTAAGGGTTTAGCACTTTCGTATTTTGGTTTTCCGAAGATGAGTCTGGCTGCAGTGTTCTGGGCTGTTTGAAGTCTTCTTAGTATTTGCTCTTTACAACCTGCGTATAGCGAATTGCAGTAATCCAGATGGCTGAGGATGAGGGATTGCACTAGGTTGTGGAAGACGGATCTTGGGAAGTATTGTCTTATTCTTTTCAGTTTCCACATGCAATAGAACATCTTTTTGGTTGTGTTGTTTGCATGGGTTTCGAGTGTTAGATGGCGGTCGATAGTGACTCCAAGGATTTTTAAAGTTTCTGAGATTGGAAGGTTTAGTTTTGGTGTGTTTAAGGTGGTATAGTCATTCGTGTTGTATTGGGAGGTGAGTATTAGGCATTGAGTTTTTTCCGCGTTTAGTTTCACTCGAAATGCATCTGCCCAGGTGTTCATGATGTGTAAACTTTGGTTGATTTCACTGGATATTTCTTTGATATCTTGTTTGAACGGGATGTATATTGTTACATCGTCGGCGTATATGTATGGGTTGAGGTTGTGATTTGATAGGAGTTTTGCCAATGTGATCATCATTATGTTGAAGATGGTTGGTGAGAGGGGTGATCCTTGCGGTACTCCACATTCAGGTGTCCATGAAGTGGACGTAGTTGAGTTTGATGTAACTTGATATGACCGCAGG
The DNA here is from genome assembly GCF_901765095.1 of Microcaecilia unicolor. Classification (NCBI taxonomy): domain Eukaryota; kingdom Metazoa; phylum Chordata; class Amphibia; order Gymnophiona; family Siphonopidae; genus Microcaecilia; species Microcaecilia unicolor. The sequence continues at coordinate 217,936,062 of NC_044036.1, forward strand.
GTTAGGAACCCCTTGAACCAGTTTAGGACATTTCCTCCAATGCCGAAGCATTCAAGTATGTGCAATAGAATTCCGTGGTCAACCATATCAAAGGCACTTGACATGTCGAATTGTAGGAGAAGTATATTGTTGCCGGTTGCGATCATTTGTTTGAATTTAGTCATTAGGGTGATTAGTACTGTTTCTGTGCTGTGGTTCGATCGGAATCCGGATTGGGCATCATGCAGTATTGAGAACTTGTTTAAATAATTTGTAAGTTGTTTTGTTACCATCCCTTCGGTTATTTTGGTTATCAGTGGTATGGATGCTACTGGTCTATAGTTGGTTATTTCACTTGCGCTTTTCTTTGTATCTTTGGGTATTGGGGTGAGTAAGATTTTTCCTTTTTCCTTTGGGAAGAGTCCGTTTTGTAGCATGAAGTTTACGTGGTTCATTAGGTCTGTTACAAATTGTCGAGGGGCTGATTTCATGAAGTTGTTTGGGCATTTGTCTAGTTTGCAGTAGGATTTAGCAAATCGTTTAAGTGTTTCAGAGATGAGGTCTTCTGATAGTGATTCGAATTCGGTCCATGTTCTGTCTGCAGGGTAAATTCCGTCTTCTGGGTCTAGACAGTCTAGGAGTGTGGTGTATTCAGTAGTGCTGGCGGGTATTTTAAGTCGTAGTTGTATAATTTTCTCCTTAAAGTATTTCGCAAGGTTGTCGACGTCTGGTATGTCTTTGCTGTTGTTTGTAGCTGGTGCGGTGTCTAGCAATTTATTCACAAGGTAGAAGAGTTTGTGTGTGTCTTTGTAGTTGGGTCCTATCATTGTCTTGTAATGTAGTCTTTTAGTCTGTTTTATGGTATATTTGTATTTCCTCCGGAGTAGTTTCCAGGCATTTAGTGTTTGTTCATCTTTCTTTTTGTTCCATGCGCGTTCTAGTTTCCTGACTTGTGTTTTAAGTTTTTTCAGCTCTGGTTATTAAAACTTTGCCATCAGGGAAATCACCGGGTTTAGATGGTCTGCCCAACGAATTCTATAAACCTTTTGTGGGGAGTTGGCTCCATTGCTGACCGAGCTTCTTAATGTGGCCCTAACGGGAGAGGACTTTCCTTCTTCTATGCGGGAAGCCTGGATTGCGGTACTCCCAAAGCCTGGTAAGGACAAGTCGGAATGTGCATCTTACTGCCCAATTTCTATACTAAATTCGGATGTAAAGATTTTAGCGAAGGTGCTAGCAAACCTACTAGCGAGGGTCTTGCCCTACTTAATACATCCTGATCAGGCCGGCTTTAGCCCTAATAGACAAGCCATGGATAATGTTCGCCATATGCTCCACATGATCCATGTATCGAAGAAGAATAAACTGTCAGTCTGTTTGTTGGGCCTGGATGCTGAAAAGGCCTTAGACCGTGTACATTGGCCTTTCATGCTCCAGGTTTTAGACAGGTTTGGGGTGGGGCTGAGGTTTCGTAGGTGGGTGGAGGCTCTTTATCATCTCCCGAGCGCGTGTGTTCGTATCAATGGTGGTAATTCCCAGGGGTTTTCACTTTATCGCAGTACTCAACAAGGGTGCCCGTTGTCCCCGTTGTTGTTCGACTTGGTTATGGAACCCTTGCGGTTTCTATCCATCTGGATCCCAACATAACGAGAATCATGGTGGGGCACCAGGAGTATAAATTAGCCCTTTTCGCGGACGATGTATTGCTTTCTCTGATGAGGCCCTTGCTTTCCATCCAGAACCTTATGCAGAAGTTGAGTGCTTACTCTAAGGTCTCTGGGTTTAAATTAAATCTGAGTAAATCCGAGGCCTTGGCTATTGGAATTTCGTCCCCGGTTTTAGACTCTCTCAAATCTACATTTTCTTTTCGTTGGGTTACAAAAGGACTCACATATTTGGGGGTTACCATTACTCCGGCGTTAGAGGGCTTGTTTTCGGCCAATTACCCTCCTTTGCTGAAATCTATTTATAAGGATCTGGATAGGTGGGAGAATACAGATTTATCCTGGCTAGGCAGGATTGCTACGTTAAAGATGAACGTCTCGCCTAGATTACTATACCTCTTTCAGGTATTACCGCTTCGGATTTCTAGGGGCTACTTATCAAAGTTGCAGGATCGCTTGATTCAGTTTGTTTGGTCCAACAAACGTCCTCGCTTGCCTAGGGCGTTGCTACTACTACTACTACTATTTAGCATTTCTATAGGCGTACGCAGCTGTATAGGGCTCGGAAAAAGGGAGGTTTAGGAGTCCCTAACATTATGTGGTACTACAAGGCTGCTCAGGCGCGATCGGCCTTCGAGTGGTTTCAGGCCCATCCCCAAAAGTTGTGGGGCCACATGGAGCAGGTCGAGTTGGGGCCTCGTTCCCTCCACTCTTTACTATGGCTTCCCAACAGGTTTAAGGGTTTGGGTGGTGATCTGAATCCTTCAATCGTGTCCACTTTCTATTATTGGGACGGACTTTTTACTAAGCCCGAGGGGTTGTTTTCCCGGTTCTCGCCCATAGCTAATAATCCTCTTTTTTCTCTGGGGCTTCAGACAGGGTCTTTCTCTCGGTGGGCTTCCCTGGGATTGGTGTCTTGGGGCCAGCTCTTTGAAGATGATTGTTTGATTTCATTCGAATCTCTCAAGGACCAATTTTCACTTCAACCTCAAGATATGTTCGCTTATATACAGTTACGACATTTTTTGTCTTCTAGAGATATTCGCTCGAAAATATTGCAAGACTACTCTTTTCTTGAAGATCTCTGTGAAGATTCCAGAACCACTAGAGGTCTTATTACTTGTCTATACTCTTACTTGAGTCAGCAACTTCGTCCTAGTCTTCTTCATAGAGAGCGTTGGCACCAAGAGCTAGGGGTTACCTTTGATGAGGCAGATTGGTCGGCTTGGGAGAATGGTTGGGTGAGAGTGTCGATAGCTGTTCTCTTCCAGGAAAATGTGCTGAAAGTGCTTTATAGATGGTATTTGACACCTGTGAGGCTATGCCACATGTTTTCGGATGTATCTCCTTTGTGCTGGCGTGGATGTGGCCAGAAAGGAACTATGGGACACATTTGGTGGTCCTGCCCAAAAGTGAGGGCATATTGGAAATCTATTCAATACAGACTGCAACATTGGTTTGGGAGGCCTGTTAAATGGTCTCCAGAATATTTTCTTTTTTCCAAAAAACCGCCGGGTCTTACCAAATCTCAGGGGTTATTGACCAGGCAGGCCATGTTGGCGGCGAGAGTGGTACTGGCAGCTCATTGGAAGTCTCCCGAAGTTCCTTTTAAAGTGCGTTGGTTGAATAAGCTGTGGTTCATTTGCGAGCGGGAGAGACTTCGTTCTGAGCAAAGTTGAACTGTGGCGAAGTGGGAGATCCTGTGGGAGCCTTTCATGACGAACTGTTCAAGTTAATAGGTACATGGGGGGGAGGAGTCTGTGGGGAGGGGGACTGGGGGGATGATAATAGGTCAGTGGGGTTACGAATGCCTGGGGGGTGTGGGGGTTGGGGGGGGGAAGGGAGGGCAATGTGGGTGAGGGTAGAGGGGATATTCCTAAAACTGCTGAAAAAGTTGAAGATACTGTTTGTTATATGTTACTTGTTGACTTTTGTTATCAAACATTTTCTTCGGGCTGAGGAGAAATGTTGTTGGGGGTTTATGTTAGGTATACAAACACAAAAAAAAAAGTAGCACATGTACTGATTCTGTCCTGTGGCCTTTGATGGTGTTTGTACAATTGTTAATGTTCAATAAAGTCTTCAAAAATTTAAAAAAAAAAAAAAAAAAATAGAAGGAAATATTTTTTCACTCAAAGAATAGTCAAGCTCTGGAACTCTTTGCCGAAGGAGGCGGTAACAGCAGTTAGCATATCTGGGTTTAAAAAGGGTTTGGACAAATTCCTGGAGGAAAAGTCCATAGTCTGCTATTGAGACAGACATGGGAAACAACTGCTTGCTCTGGGATTTGTAGTGCTACCATAATTTGGGTTTCTGCCAGGTACTTGTGACCTGGCTTGGCCACTGTTTGGAAAACAGGATACTGGGCTAGATGAACCATTGGTCTGACCCAGTATGGCTATTCTTATGTACTCTTATGTTCTAACTAACTTGTGCCATCCCAACCAAACAGCCTTAAGGAAGTCCCACAGCACTGAAACTGTCCTGCTGGGCATCTCCACCTTTATCTATCAAACAATAGATCAAGGAAAAACACCTATTCTCATTTCTCTGGATCTATCATCAGCCTTCAATTTGATAGACTATGTCCTTCTCTTAATAAGACTGCAGGAAATTGGTGCAACAGATGCAGCCCTCGACTGTTTTCGCTCCTACATATTTAACAGAGTTAATATCATAATTGGCATCTCAACCATACTCCCTTTCATGTGGAGTACCCCAAGGATCTATTTTAGCTCCAACTCTTTCTAACATCTTTATGTCTTCTCTTCTCATTCTTAACCCAGTCCCTTGGCTTTACCTTGTTTGTATATGCAGATGATATTCAGATCCTGGCCAGTTTTAATGATAACAGCATAACCGAGATCACAAACCTTAATCAGAATCTCACTAAAATATCTGATTAGCTCCTTGTCCACAAACTCAAATTAAACCCTGACAAATCTCAAGGATTAGCTATAGGCTATAGGAACTGACCCACCCTGGCAGCTCCAGTTCTCCTGGCTGGAACATCAATTGTTTTCAAACCATCCACTAAAATCCTCGGTATCATCATAGATGACACCATGTGCTTTCAGCCCCATATTTCCAATAATATTAGGGCTTGCTTCTACAAACTCTAACAACACTAATCTGACATCTTTTCAATAAATCCGCCCTGTGCATACTCACTCATGGCTTCATTATAACAGGGCTGTATTATTACAACTCTCTACTTCATGGTATTCATGTCCAAGACCTCCACCATCTCCAAATTGCACAAAACTGCAGTCAGATCAATCACAGGATCCTGACAATTTGATTATGTCAACCCCCCCCCCCCTTTTGAGAACAACACTGGCTCCAGTTTCCCAAAGAATTTCCTTTAAATTACTATTGTTAGTACATAAGGAGGCTCATTTTCAAAGCACTTAGCCTCCCAAAGTTCCATAGAAACCTATGGAACTTAGCCTCCCAAAGTGCTTTGAAAATATGCCTCAAGGTATACCACTAAGGTATCCTGCTCTTTCTCACTTCCTTGTCCTCTATTCCCCCCATTTAGAGCACTTCGCTCTTCACAGAGCAACTACTTAGTAATCCTATCATTCCGTACCATTTGCTTTGACTTTATTCGGACCAGAATCTTTAGTGTGATTGGCCCCACACTCTGGAATATTCTTCCTACTACATTACGCTTAGAAAAATCTATTGTAAAATTCAAATCTGGCCTAAAAACATTTTTATATACTGATGCCTTTAAAACCTTGATCCTCCTGTCTTTGTACCCACCAGCTAGTCAGCTTCAGGCAATGCTACTCTGGACTATCTTTCTAATTCTCTTTCCTATGATATTTATCATCATGCTGCATTATATATATTCTGTAAACCACTCCGAAGAGAGATCTAAGGGTGGTATATCAAATACCATTAAATGTAAACTGGTAATAAACAGTACACTTGGAATAGAACACCCTTTGGTTTTCTCAATTTGCCTGCACAGTTCAACATTTTCCTACACAAGACTATTCCTGACATAGAAGCTCAAGGTACTTTGGTCTATGTGGATGGCATCTTGATCAAAAGTCTTACTTTCCAGAAGCACCTAAGTTGAGAAAGAATTTCTGAATTTTATAACTGGGTAAATCCTAAAAATAAATTATTCACAAAAATACCAGCAGAAGTAAGTAATTATGTACCCCACACCAATTAGCCAACTTATCCTTCTGTCTGTCAAAGAAATATCTCTAGCTATTCCAAAACCATAAAAGTGATCCATTTAATGGGTTACTAGAGTACAAGGACTGTTCATGTCTTCAGATCAGATGAGATCAATCCTCCATGGCTCCAGCTGGTATTAGCGAGCTTAGACTGCTGAAGCAGGATGGTCAGGAATGCAATGAATACTTTCTCCAGCCAGGAATGTCACACTTCTCCAGTGTATGGGGATCAGAAGCACAATCACACATCTCTTTTGTGCCTGCAATACTTGTAATTATTTTCATGGTGTCTTTACTTTAACTGCAAAAACAGACTTTACAGGGAGGCTGAAACCTTATTTTCTCTGATGTTGCACACAGCCAGAGTATTAGAGAGCTGCAACCTCCACCAAGTTCTTCATGCAACTCTCTTTTGAGCACCTATCTAATGACAAACGGGACAGGAACAACATCTCTGACTAGCCGAGACTCACAGGGATCTGAAAACTGGTCTAAGATGGTTGGTGGTCCAGATGCTTCCCTGTGTTTAGGATAGAACTGATTCTAACTGATGCAAGCTATCCATGGCTAAGAAACTCATTCACCCCCATATCCACACAGTGAACAATAGACAAAGATGGTAAGAAAACAAGAACATAAGCATTTCCACAGTGGGACAGATCGAAGGTCCATCAAGTCCAGTATCCTGATTCCATCAATAGCCAACCTAGGTCACAAGTACCTGGCAAGATCCCAAAAGAGTAAAACGAATTTTATGTAGCTTATCCAAGAAATAAGCAGTGGATTTTCCCAAGTAAGTCTTAATAACAACTTACGGACTTTTCTTTTACGAAATTACCCAAATCTTTTTTAAACCCTTGCTAAGCCAACTGCTCTTTCCACATTCTCTAGCAACGAATTGCAGAGTTTAATTCCAAGTTGAAATGAAGAAATATTTTCTCCAATTTGTTTTAAATTTACGACTTAGTAGCTTCATTGCATGCTCAATAGACCTTGTACTTTTGGAAAGAGTAAACAAGTGATTCAATGTCTACTTGTTCCATTCCACTCAGGCTTTTATAGATCTTTATCATATCTACCCTCAGCTGTCTTTTCTCCAAGCTGAAGAGCCCTATCCTCTTTAGCTTTTCCTTATAGGGAAGTCTTTCCAACCCCTTTATCATTTTCATCGCCCTTCTCTGTACCTTTTCTAATTCTGCTATATCTTTTTTGAGATGTGGTAACAGACTGGCACACAACATTCGAGGTGCAGTCACACCATGGAGCGATACAAAGGCATTATAACATTGTCAGTTCTATTCTCCATTCCTTTCCTAATAATTCCTAACAATCCATTTGCTTCCTTAGCCACCGCTGCACTCCGAGTCTTTTAAACAAAAAGAGCATCCTTGATAGCTCAGTATAACTTTATAAAAGCTGCAAGTCAGGGAATCTTGCAGAAACCATGACAGTATGGCTCAGAGTATGGTTTAGGGCATAAGTTAGGTCCCACGCAAAGGTGACCCAGAAATACTCCCACACCTCTAACCTGAGATAAGAACATGACAAACAGCAAGTTGCTTACCTGTAACTCCTCTTCCTTCTGGTCAGCCTGTGATGCCATGGCCGAGTCACCCTCCTCATCACTGTCTATAAGAACCACTTTCTCAGCCCGGTCTTTCTGCTCCTCCTCAATCACTGTAAAGGTCCCTGGAGGTTCCTCACGCAGGACTCCCTGCTGCAGCCAGAAGGTCATCTTGCGTCTCAGTGAGATCAGTGGTACCTTAAGCACCTCACTCAGCTCCTCTAAGGTCCATGTACCTGGATAAAGAGAATAAACGAGGAAAGGGGTGAAAAACATTGGGAGAAAGCTCCACCTTTCTGAGCATTGGGAAGCTCTTGAGAGATCACATGAGAAGCAGCAATAACTTCCCATTCTTTTCCCAGCTTCACATTCACCTTGACCAGAAGCATCATCAAGACCTCTCTCTCCCACCTGCAGAGATACCCCCACAAATTGTGACTGGTCTGTATTATGTACTTCACCAGATTTGGTACAGTTGGAGGCCTATTTTCAAAGCACTTAGACTTACAAAGTTCCATAGAAACCCATGGAACTTTGTAAGTCTAAGTGCTTTGAAAATGAGTCCCGTGGTCTAAGGATACAATTCATCTAAAGTCCAATTTGTCTAATGGTCAATTGGTCTAAAAATTAAATAATCAAGATAAAGATGTGAAGTCATACATTTGTCATGTGGAAGATCACTTTTTTAAAGCCAATAATGAGAATACATCACATGCATTAACCCTGGAAGCCACTTGTAATGCAATAGGTAAACTTTTAACTGAATACAATAAGAGTTACCAAGTCATAAGTGTTTGATATGGAAGAGTAAAAACTTCAATCATGAATGAAAATATTAAGTTACTAAACAATTTGTTTAGAACCCAATTATTAAATATGACTGTGGTTTTGAAGTAGGCCTGTTCGTGAATGAGATGAAAACAAAAGATGTGAACTGAAATCGTATGTTACAATTCTGTAAAAGGCAGAAACTGTTATAAAAGTTTATGCTCAAAGTATAAAATCCAGAACTTCAATTGTTGTTCAGTGCAAAAAGGGGTTTCTGAAGTAAAATATTCCAGTTAAATCGCAACTGTTACAGTGGATTAAGGAATGGAGTACTGTGACTTGGTAGATTGAGTAAAGGGGAAAGGGAAGTTAGCTGCCCAAGGTTATCTTTTGTGCCTATAACATAAGCATGTCAGAAAGAATATAGGAGAAACTGCTTACTACTGGAAAAGCGAAGACAGAGACTGTAACGAGTCAGATGTCCTAATCATCATTAATGGCCAGTATCAACTCAAATGTCTGGAGAACATCTAATGCATGCTGCTGCATGACCACACTTGTCGCATATGTCGTCTTTGAAGCAAACTGTCAAATGAGTCCGAAAAGATAATCATCCAGAATCATTGATCTTGATTGACTTGGTTACTCCTCCAGAATACATAAAGACTCTCAGCGGAGAGACTTTCCTTGTTAAGAACTCAGACATTGGCTCAGAGAAAGTTCTGCTGTTCACAAGAGTTGCCAATGTCCGAAAGCTCAGCGAGAGTTAGTACTGGATCATGGATGGGACATTCAAAACCATTCCCATTATATTCACTCAACTGTATTCAATACATGCTCCTGTTGGCCCTAATGACAGAAGTCGAATCCTGCCACTGGCTTATGGCCTCATGTCATGCAAGTCTCTCCAATGCTCCAAAACATTATTTCAGGACTTAGTGGACTTTGCAGCTGACAACAATATCTCACTGAAACCTTCGAACAGGCAGCCAAACGAGCCTCTGCAGAAGAATTTCCTGACTCCATTCATAATGCTTGCTTTTTCCATTTTGGGCAAAGCATATATAAGGAAGATACAGGGCCTAGTACTCTCAAATCAATACACAACAGATAAGGACTTCAGAATAAAGGTTCACCAAATCGCAGCTGGAATGGCTTGAATTGATGGGAGCCCCTCCTGATGAAGCAGCCGACCTCACCTAGTGTTTTGATGAAAATTATGTACGTGGACGGGTTCACAGGACTCTTCGTAACCAGCACCTCCATTGTTACCACTATTTCTGTTGACCTGGGCATACCAAGAACACAAACAATGCAATTTGGCGAGCAATTTATAAACTCCAACATGTGCTCTTCCAACCAACACTTCCAGTCTTCTATGCCATTTTATAAATTGCTCGCCAAATTGCAGAAAAATGTTGAAGGTCAATTGGAATGTATAATATGAGGTGTGCAACGAAAGAAACAGAAAAATGATGAAACAAGCTGTTTTTGCACAGTGAGCCTCCTACAATAGTCTGGATTTTCTATGTGGCATTGCCCACAATCTACACTTTAAGTACAACATTGACAAACTTTCGTGCTTTTTAATTTTCTCATATTAACTTTCTTCACTTATACATAAGTTTATAAAATTAACATCTTTCATAAAGTTTGTGTGCTAATCTTTACTTTTGTATCTTGATGTAGATTTTTCTTACAAAATTACCCTGATTTTTGCATCAGTATCTTGTCTCCTCTTTTGTTTACACCAATTGCACCATTAGACCAATTCTCTTTTAGACCAACTGATCTATTTAGCCATTGTGTATTTTAGATCAATTGTTATTAGACAAACCGTCAATACACCAATTGTCAGAGACCCTACTTCACCACATGAATTCAACCAAGTCAAATAGAATTTCAAATGTGACTCAGATCCAGATCATGATATGAAGACATCATTCTGCATGTAACAAATTGCAAAAGTGGTGACGATCCGATTCTCCCTCAAGAAGCCCTTTCAACCTAAACTCAAATCATAGTTGAAGTCCTGATTCTTCACCAAGACCTTCCTCTCACACCATCCCAACCTCACACCCTAAACATTCCTGGGACTTAATGCAACATTACTCAAAACTGTGGTGGAGTCAGAGACAAAGAAGTACATCAATGCAAAATACACTTCCAAAGCACAGACAAAACAGAAAGGTCTTGCTGCTAGGGGACTCTGTTATCAGAAGCATTAAATTGGGAACACAGTCCATGGGTCCCAAAGTGAAAAGCCTTCCAAATTCCTCAGCTAGCAGGACTATAAACCAAATATTGAGTGTGATCAGAGAAGAGAGTATGGATATGGAATCTAGAGTTGATGTAATCCAGCAGGGGACAAATGACCTGGCCAAAAATAGCTCACTTGTAATAAAGTGCTGGGGGAGAGGCTAAAGAATTTTCTGAGGTACAACCTACCTATGGAGAGAAAGGAAAGACAACATAATACAAGGAACTTCAACTGGTGGCTCAAAACCTGTTGTCAATGAAAAGGTTTTAGATGGAGGAAGTGACGTCACTGTTGAGAGATGGCTGCCTAACTTCATTGCTCCGTTGGAGCTGGATAGAAAACCGCTAGTTACACCTGGTTAATATAGCCAGATATTCTCCCCACCACCTTGTGATAACTTCTGACGATATGGCAGCCCGGAAAAAACTTGCTAAGTTTAAATTTGGAGCAGAAAAAAGGGCGCCCGGATCGAGTGAGCACCAGCGAGCGATGACGCAGATGGCGGCAGAAAACTCAGACACTGACCCAGACCAAGTGAAGCAGTATGAAAGAGATATGGAGCTCACCAAGAATGAAGTTGCATATTGGTTTAAAGAACTGAAATTGAAATGGTTGCGGTCTGGAAAGATATTCAAACAGTGGTTTCAGAGCTCTGTGAAGAGGTAAGAGAAATTGGCAACTGCTTGGCTGAGACGGAGGAACGAATGGATGCAATCACAGACGAAGTAAAAGAGCTGCAAGCAGATCTTAAGCGAGAGAGGCAGCTTAGGGGCAAGATGGAGCTTGCATTGGAAGATCTAGAAAACAGATTGCAGAGAACTAACCTGCGCTTTAAGGGTGTACCAGAGGAAGATCACTTTAAGGATTACATCAAAGTGGTTCAGGATCTAAGTGATTTCTTACTGAACCCAAGAGAGAAAGCACATGATGAGACTCAGCCTGCTCTTGTGGTCCTGGATAGGGCTCATAGGAGCCTTGGGCCTCAAAGGAGTTCTATGCCCCGGGACATTATAGACTGCTTTCATGAATTTAATGTGAAAGAGGAAGTCTGGAGGAAAGCTCACGCCTCAGGGGAGATTGTATGGAAGAATTGTAAAGTACAAGCTTTTCAGGACTTAGCCCGGTCGACCCTCCAGCGGCGGAGGAATTTTAAGGAGGTGACTGGATACCTACAAAAAGCTGGCATAAATTATTGTTGGCTTTTCCCATTTGGAATACAATTCAGTGTTGGTAATCAAACGAGAAGGGGTCAGACCAAAGCGAGGGCCCAGAGGGCTCTCCGGGAGCTGGGGTGCTCCAATCTACCAGCCACAGCTCAAGCGGCCCAGGAACGAAATCAGAGCTCTCTGGGATCCATGCACTCTCAGTGGCAGAACATTGGGGGCGGCAAAGCGTGCTCCTCTAACGAGTTGCAAGCTGAGAGATCTGCTTCAACTTGACTTGCCTAGAGACCGGACATCGTTTATTTACAGAGTAGGGGGAATCTCAAAGGGGTTGTTGCATTTGAGATTATGATTGGAGAATGAATGACAAATGTGGTTGGAGGGAATGATGACTTATATATACTAGAGTAACTTGGAAAAGAAAAAAAAGAGGGTTTAACATCAACAAATATGTTTAAGGAGGTCTCCGGGGCGGACAAATTTCCTCTGGGTTTTTCTCTGGCTGGAGGAAGGAATGGTCAGGGGGTGAGGAATGGGTTTTCGGGTGGGGTCTTGGAACGTGAATGGCCTAAATAGTCCTGGGAAGAGAAGCATCATTTTTCGAGAACTGTGATGCCTTGAATGGGACATTGCTATGCTCCAGGAGACGCATGTTAGGAGGAAGGATGCTTCACTGCTTCTCAACAAGGCATTCAGTGGGTGTTTTACATTGGCAGACCACCAGGGCATGGGTGGATTAGTGATCTACGTGAAAACAGGGGTGCCTTTTGTCAAAGAGCATGTCTATACTGAAGAACAAGGGAGATGCATAGTGGTCAGGGGGCGTCTTTATGATCAGCCTGTAACCTTTATTAATCTTTATGCTCCCAATGTAAGGCAGTGGAAAGTTTTTTGATCTCTGCGGGAGGCTCTCTCTCAATTTGTCACTGGGCAGGTAATTATGGGCGGAGATTTTAACATAACTTTTTCAGACCTAGACCACGCGAAAGGAGGGAAAGATGGGAATATGGCTCACAGAGATAAACCTTTACATCTGATTAGGGATTTGGATTTACTGAATGTGTGGAGATTGCAGCATCCTGGACAGCGATCATACCCCTTTTACTCACATACACAGCAGACTGACACTAGAATTGATGCACTCTGGTGCAGTCGCTCTTTATGGGGGCAGATGAGCGATACAGAAATAGAGAATATAAATGCTCCTGATCATGCCCCCACATGGATACGCTCACAGGGCTTGGGGGGGGGGGGGGGGGTGAGAAGCGTTGTACTTTCTGAAGACTTAATGAATCAATATTAGGTGATAGGAAGATATGCCAGGAAGTGCGAGGAGTTATTAAGGAATATCTATAAGTTAATGATAATGGAGAGGTTTCAGATGGAAGCCCTCAAGGCAGTGGAAAGAGGACACTTGGTGAAGTGGGGATAACTATGCAAGGGAACTTGATCTTCGCCAGGAGCTAGCTTGCTTAGAGATTCTGCATCAAGGGGGGGGGGGGGGGGGACTCCAATGTTTTATCTCAATTTACAGTTTGCAGGATGGAGCTACAGATGCTCGAGGTAGATAAGATGGAATATAGTAGATGCCTGCCAGAAGTTTTTTTGAATTTAGCAATAAGGAAGGTAATATGCTTGCACGCTTCCTCAATCTGTGCCAGTCAAAATGTACTGTTGTGAAGATTAAGGGACCTAGAGACGTTCTTTATCATAAAGATGGGGAAATTAGAGAATAGTTTGTAAAATTTTATACTAATCTTTATTCTCAGGGTGAAGGTGCCTCAGTGTCTCAGATTAGGGACTATTTAGCGGGCTTGATGCTGGAGACCCTAGGAGATAAGGATAAGGAGGAGTTAGATGCCCCCATAGTGTTAGCAGAAATTTTAGGAGTGATAAAACATAGTAACATAGTAGATGACGGCAGAAAAAGACCTGCACGGTCCATCCAGTCTGCCCAACAAGATAAATTCACATGTGCTACTTTTTGTGTATACCTTACCTTGATTTGTACATGTCCTTTTCCGGGCACAGACTGTATAAGTCTGCCCAGCACTATCCCCGCCTCCCAACCACCAGCCCCGCTTCCCACCACCGGTTCTGGCACAGACCGTATAAGTCTGCCCAGCACCATCTCCGCCTCCCGCCACCGGCTCTGCCACCCAATCTCGACTAAGCACCTTAGGATCCATTCCTTCTGAACAGGATTCCTTTATGTTTATCCCACGCATGTTTGAATTCCGTTACCATTTTCGTTTCCACCACCTCCTGCGGGAGGGCATTCCAAGCATCCACTACTCTCTCCGTAAAAAAATACTTCCTGACATTTTTCTTGAGTCTGCCACCCTTCAATCTCATTTCATGTCCTCTCGTTCTACTGCCTTCGCATCTCCGGAAAAAGTTCGTTTGCAGATTAATACCTTTCAAATATTTGAACGTCTGTATCATATCACCCCTGTTTCTCCTTTCCTCCAGAGTATACATGTTCAGGTCCGCAAGTCTCTCCTCATACGTCTTGTAACGCAAATCCCATACCATTCTCGTAGCTTTTCTTTGCACTGCTTCAATTCTTTTTACATTCTTAATAAGATATGGCCTCCAAAACTGAACACAATACTCCAGGTGGGGCCTCACCAACGATTTATACAGGGGCATCAACACCCCCTTTCTTCTGCTGGTCACACCTCTCTCTATAAAGCCTAACAACCTTCTAGCTACGGCCACCGCCTTGTCACACTATTTCGTCGCCTTCAAATCCTCAGATACTATCACCCCAAGATCCCTCTCCCCATCCGTACCTATCAGACTCTCCCCGCCTAACACATACATCTCCTGTGGATTTCTACTCCCAAAGTGCATCACTTTGCATTTCTTCGCATTGAATTTTAATTGCCAAACCTTAGACCATAAAAGGACTCAAGAGTGGCAAGGCCCCTGGGATAGATGGTTACACTGCCAAATATTACAAACTTTATGCATACAATCTAGCTCCGATATTAAGAAGGGTGGGCAATGAATGTTTTTTGGGGCATAACCTTCCTCCTGGCATGCTTGAGGCAGGGATTTCAGTCCTGTTAAAACCCGGAAGAGACCAGACAGTTTGTGGTTCTTATTAACCAATCTCCCTGATAAATACAGATATAAAAATATTAGCTAAGATCATGGTGGATCGCCTTGGCAAGGTGCTTCCCCAACTTATTCATGTTGATCAGTCAGGCTTTGTGCCCAGACATCAAGTAGCTGACAACATAAGGTGGACTTTGAATATTATCTGGGAGGCACAGAGGCGGGGGGAGCCCTTTGCTTTGTTAGCCACGGATGCTGAAAAAGCTTTTGATAGGGTTGATTGGACTTATTTATGGGAAGCATTGAGACACATGGGATTCGGGTAAAAATTCTTAGGATGATTACAGTGTCTTTACAAGGCACCAACAGCTTGAATCAGGGTAAATGGGCGCTTCTCCTCATTGTTTGCCATTCAGAGAGGGAACAGGCAGGGTTGCCCCCTCTCCCCCCTGTTGTTTGCTCTATCTATTGAACCTCTAGCCCAGCGGGTACGCTCATTAAGTGATGTGACAGGAATCCAGATTGGGGAGGTAACACACAAAATAGCACTATTTGCAGATGACATATTATTTTATGTGAAGGCTCCAAGGAAAACACTACCTATTATTATCCAAGAACTTCATCATTTTGGGCAGTTATCGGGCTTTAAAGTTAATTATGATAAATCTGAATTTTTAGGAATCACAATAGAGATAGGGAGGTCGATAATCTTCTGGGGTCGTTTGCTTTCCAGAAGGCCTGGCTCAGTTTTAGATATTTAGGTATACAAATACCTCGGGACTTGTCGCAGCTCTATGCTTTAAAATACACCCCATTGCTCCAGGAGTTTCGGAGGGATTTTAATAAGTGAAAGACTGCCTGGCTTTCATGGTGTGGCTGAATATAAGTACATAAGCACATAAGCACTGCCACGCTGGGAAAAGACCAAAGGTCCATCAAGCCCAGCACTCTGTCTCTGACAGAAGCCAATCCAGGCCCCAAGAACCTGGCAAAACCCCCAAATTTAATAACGATCAATGGACTTTTCCTTCAGGAATCTGTCCAGACCCCCTTTAAACACAGCAAGACCAGCTGTCGTCACTACCTTCTCCGGCAATGAGTTCCAGAGTCTAACCACGCGCTGAGTAGAGAAAAACTCTCTGATTTGTTTTAAACCTACCACATTCTAATTTCACCTTGTGTCCCCTGGTTCTATTATTGTTAGAAAGCGTAAACAAACGCTTCACATATGTCCACTCTACCCCACTCATTATTTTGTAGACCTCTATCATATCTACTACTTACTACTACTACTTAACATTTCTAAAGCGCTACTAGGGTTACGCAGCGCTGTACAATTTAACATGGAAGGACAGTCCCTGCTCAAGGAGCTTACAATCTAAAAGACAAATGTACAGTCAATCTGATAGGTCAGACAGATTGGGGCAGCCTATATGTTCAAAAGGTTAGGTTCCGAAAGCAGCATTGAAGAGGTGAGCTTTAAGCAAGGATTTGAAGATGGGTAGGGAGGGGGCTTGGCGTAGGGATACATGAAGATTGTTCCAGGCATAGGGTGAGGCAAGGCAAAATGAGCGGAGCCTGGAGTTGGCAGTGGTCATATCACCCCTCAGCCGCCTTTTCTTCAGGCTAAAGAGTCCTAGCCTTCTTAACCTCTCCTCATAAGGTAGTCGTCCCATCCCTTTTATCATAGCAGCATTTAAAATGAATTTACTACCTAGATTGCTATTTGTGTTTCAATCCCTCCCTCTTATGGTACCGAGGAGTGAGTTGATGTGTCTGGAGTTTGAAATTTCGAGTTTTGTATGGAGGGGTCGCTCTGCGAGGTTATCTAGGAAAGTAACGTGGGGTCCACTGGAACAGGGGAGTCGGGGAATGCCTAATCAGCTTTGGTATTATTGGGCCACTCGCTAAAAATGATTTTAGAGTGGAGCAAGGGAGTGAGATCACCTACAACTGTACCAGAATAGTTTTTTGTGCAGGACTATTCTTTGGATGGAGCTCTGTGGGCCTCAATTCCTGACAGAGATTATAAGAAGTTGTCAAGTAATCCATTTATATCTCACTTGCTAACATTGTGGAGCATATTGAAGTATAGGCTTCGGGGGTCCCGTGCTCCTTTCTCATTCGCACGGATAGTCCAGGAACCTGGTTTCCCTGCTGGTTTGTGAGGGACAGTGTTTGCAGCATGGACTCATAGAGGCCTGGCCTGTTTCCATGATTTCTTGGATGTGGGTGAGGTGCGGTCTTTTGAGGGGTTACGGGAGTCCCATGGGTTGCCAAGTTCAGATTTATATGCATATTTTCAGGTTAAACATTATATTCATGGTTACGTCAGGATCCAGATGACACTGAGCATTTAGAGAACTTATGGGCATCCTTGGGCAAAATTGGAAAGACAATAACTCATTTATATCGGTTTATTAGAGGGTATGATTTTGTGAAATTACCTTATACGTTCAAATGGGAAAGATATTTGGGATGTGAAATGAGTGTGACTGAATGGAAGAGAATATGTCATGAAGTAAAAAAAAAAGGTTCTGTGTTTTAATTAAGGAAAATGCTTTTAAATTGTTAAGCAGATGGTACTTACATGCCTGACAGGATAAAAGTCATGTTCCCTGGCTGCTGCTCCAACCAGTGTTTGAGGTGTGGTTCTGATATAGGCACCTTCTTCCATATCTGGTGGACTTGCCCATTGTTGCTGAGCTTCTGGCAAGAAGTGGCTCGGCATTTGACTAATACTATAGGTATTTTGTTTCCCTGTGACCCTAAGTCTTCTTGGCTGGGGAAATCGCAGAGGATTAAAATAGCAGTGTCATATTAAGCGGCTTCATCTGGCTGGGAGGGGAAGAGGGATGGGTTTGCCAGTTTCTTTGGAGGTTTTGAGAGGGGTGGGAGAATTTTGGGGAGATATTAGGAGATGGTTAAATTGCAGCTGATGTCAGACATCGGTTGTGGGTTCCTGTCTTAATATTAGGGGGAAGTTATGTTATTGTTCTACTGGAACACTGTTGAGATATGTATCCATCTGATTGCGAATTGTTATCACTTTTAAAATCTTCAATAAAAATGTAAAGTTGAAAAAAAAAAGAAAAGGTTTTAGATACCTAGGAGGATGGAGAAATATATGGAAAAGCAAATGGCTATTAGTGTGTGACAGGCTACATCTTTCTGTAGCAGGAAAAAGTAACTTTTTTTAAAAATTTTATATTTATTGTTTAAATTCTTTTAACAAGAGTACACTTGTCAACTGAAATACAGCAAGGTAATATTAAGATACAAGAAAAGTGAAATGAAGATAAATACAAAAGAAAAAAAATCAATGAATATTAGTTCACTTTTAAACCACAATTATTTCACTTTCTTAGACCACACACTGAGTGCGGGTGTTAATGAATTAGAGAAGATTACAAAGAAAAATAATTATAACTTAATTAAGGCTACGTGCATTATCCTCCAACACAATTTAAACAGACGTTATTTTAATTGGGTTTTTTTTTTGCCAAGTATGTTTATTGAAAATTTTTTAACCAATAGTAGTTACTTAACCAGATAGTACACATTGAATGAGTAATCAACCTTAAACAGTACACAATAGGTCTCCCCCCTCCCCCCCCCCCCCCCCCCGATATCTAAACCCATAGTACTATTGAAGGCCTATGATGATATGGTCAAGTGTAGAACAGTCAAAGTCTTGGAACAATCAACTTAGGCGCATCTAGATTTATTCCACTTTGTGCTCTCCAAGTTCTATACCGTTCCCATTGCACATTGAATTTCGTTACATGTCCTGATCATATAGCTGTCATTTTGGACATTTGATAAAGGTAGTCCATCTTATATACCACTTTTAGTGCTGGTGGTGCCACTGAGCTTTTCCATGCCGATGCCAAGGCAATTTTTCCAGTTACTAGCCAGATTGATGCGAGCCGATGATCTGAAAGCTGAACTCCCGGTGGGCGAATGTGTAGTAAGCAAGTCTCTGGTTTGGTAGGATATCGTACTCCAGTCACTTGGGCAAACATATCCAGCAGTTCCGACCAATAAAGTTGAATCTTCGGGCAGGACCACTAAATATGAAGCATGTCCCCTACCGCTGCACAACCCCTCCAGCACTGATCAGACCCCTGGCCATACATTTTTACCAATCATTTAGGTGTATGATACCATTGATATAATACTTTACAACTGTTTTCAAACATCGAACTAGAGGTAGAGACCCGTAACATACACTCCAAGGCTTTTTCCCATTGTGTGTATTCTATGTTTACTTGTAAATCCCTTTCCCAACGTTGAATGTAGTACAATAGTGGCCCCTTATCATTAAGTAAAGCCTCGTAGAGGCGAGAGACACACCCCCTATGACTGCCCACCCTCATCGCTTTTTCTATGGTCACCTCCTCTAAGGACAATTCTGTTTTGGCTCTCTTATTTACATAGTCTCTGAGGCGATTATAGTGAAACAAATGATGTGATGGTAAACCATACTCCACTTGTAACTCTACAAATGGTACCATCTGGCCCTCTTCCCATAGTTGGCCTAAAGTGCCAAGTCCTCTCTTCTCCCATTGGCCATAGAGTGGGTTGTCTATCCCCAACGGACACCCCGGGGCGGTTTTTATCTCCATCTGCTGGAAATAAAGTCTGTTGGGAAAGCATTTCTTCCGTATAACCATCCAAGTCTGTAAGGGATATTGTACCGCCAAAGGGGCTCTCCTAATGTAGGCCTGAACTTGACCCCTAGGCATCCATATTATGGAACGTATGTTTGTCAATCAATCCCAACCAGTACTGCTCCATTTGGATCCACGGTTTTACACTACCAGCACTCCACTCCGCTAGCACCCGCAA
Source organism: Microcaecilia unicolor (assembly GCF_901765095.1). Classification (NCBI taxonomy): domain Eukaryota; kingdom Metazoa; phylum Chordata; class Amphibia; order Gymnophiona; family Siphonopidae; genus Microcaecilia; species Microcaecilia unicolor. Next base: position 217,955,570 of record NC_044036.1, read on the forward strand.
TTGTGCCGCTTGGTGGTATAGGATGAAATTTGGAACTCCCATGCCCCCCCCCCCCCCCCCCGCTTTTTAGGTTGGTACATAATAGCTGCTCTTACTCGGGGCGGTTTATGTTGCCATATGTAGGCAAAGACTTTTCGATTGAGCCGGCGAAAGAACCCCGCTGGCACTGGCAATGCTAGAAACAAGTATAAAAGTTTCGGCAAGATCATCATTTTGATAGCTGCTACCCGTCCCAACCAAGACAATTCTAATCCCTCCCATTGATCTAGATCTCGAAACAATTCCTTGAGTTTCGGGGGGAAATTAGCCTGATGGAGACCTGCTAAGTTGGGTGTTAATTGAATGCCTAGATATCTAAGGGAACGGGTGACCCATTTCACCGGAAACTGCTGTCGTAATAAAGCTTCCTCCACCGTCGTTAGTCCAAGTCCCAAAGCCTCCGATTTGCCCATATTCACCCGGAACCCCGATAACTGTCCATACTGATTCAAGCCCTGCATTACCTGAGGCAATGACTCACTTGGTTGAGTCACTGTTAAAAGGACATCATCAGCGAATAACATAATTTTGTGTGTCATGCGCCCCACCGTTAGGCCATGTATATGTGGGTGTCGGCGTATGTACTGGGCCAATGGCTCCACTGTCAAAGCAAACAACAGAGGCGATAACGCACAACCCTGGCATGTCCCCCGTTCCAATGTTATCGGGTCCGAACTAATCCCGTTGATCCTCAAAACAGCCAACGGTTGGGCATAAATTAATCTAAGCCATGAGATGAATTGACCCGTGAAACCCATGTGCTCCAATACCGCAAACATGAAAGCCCAATTGACCCGATCAAACGCCTTTTCGGAATCTAAAGAAAGGAGCATCATGGGTTGCCGGGTGTTGACTGCTTCATGGATCAAGTGGAGCGCTCTTCTAATATTATCGAATGATTGTCGTCCTGTAATGAAACCCGTTTGATCCCCATTCACCAGGTGTGGCATAAGCTTTTGTAGCCTCTTAGCTAATATTTTTGTACAGATCTTAAAATCAGACCCCAAAAGTGATATCGGGCGGTAAGAACTACATTGTTGCGGATCTTTCCCAGGTTTTTGCAGGACCACTACATTTGCTACCCTCCAAGTATAGAATAGCTCATCTTGGAATTCCAGCTCATTAAAAGCTCGGACCAATAATGGTACCAGTAGTTTGCTAAAGCATTTATAAAATTTATTTGTAAACCCATCGGGTCCTGGGGCTTTACCATTAGGCAGATCTCTTATAGCCCACACCACCTCTGCTGAAGTAAGAGCTGATAGTATCTCCCCCTCCACTGGCGATATTTTAGGAAGTTGAGCTTGTGTGAGATAATTTCAAGATTCCTGTTGGTCTGATGGCTCCTCGGCCCGATATAACGTCGTATAAAAAATGGAAAAAACCACCCCAATATCCTCTCGTGTTGTACGTATATTTCCCTCTGTATCCCGAATAGAGGGGATATGAGTACTTGTGGACCATTTTTTCAATTTACATGTCAGCAGCTGTGAGGCCTTGTTCCCAAATTCAAAATGGGCATGTCTCACCCTTTGTAGTTGTTCCGCTATCTCTGCCATCTGAATTTCCCGAAGCTCCATCCTTAATGCATGCATGCGATGTTGTATGTCCCCCGTATCCCCTTGGCGGATGGTGTGCTCATTAAGGGCTACCAACTCCGCATATATTTGCTGGGTCCATTCTCTCACCTGTCGCTCAATGTGTGCCTGTAGGGATATCACTTTTCCCCTGATCACAGCCTTACACCCTTCCCAGAGCACCCCTGAGGATACCTCTCTATTGTCATTAATATCAATATACTCTTTAATATCTGCTTCAAGTCTAGTGACTTTTACCGGGTCAGCTAATAATTTATCATTGAAACGCCACTGTGGTATTTCTGTGCCCCATACCTTTAGTTTTATTTCCAACACAACCGGTGCATGGTCCGACCATGTCCTCGGGTGTATCTGAATATCTTCTACGTTAGTCATTAAAGTCGGTGTGCCCATCCAAAAATCTAAAGTCCCCTGTTGGTTGGTGGGGACTTTAATCTTCATTGCAACCAACATTAGATAACACTACACAGGGGGTTCGATATTCACAGGCCGATTGGTCCCAATTATACAAATTTATGCGACAATGGCAATTAATAGATATATGGAGACATAGAAACCCACAAGCTAGAGGATATACATTCTATTCGGCAGTCCATAATTGGGACCGATCGTCCTGTGAATATCGAACCCCCTGTGTAGTGTTATCTAATGTTGGTTGCAATGTAAGATTAAAGTCCCCACTAACCAACAGGGTTCCCTCGATATGTTTGGAGAGGAGCGCTGATAGATCCAAATAGAAAGCACCCTGCTGATCATTAGGCGCGTATATATTTAAAAATGATAGTACCTCCCCCTCCAATTTTACTATCAGCAGTATCTGCCCCCTTTGTCTCTCACCACTCGCTGTATGTGCCAGGGGTATTTATGGGATAGCACTATGAGGTCTCCCTTCTTTTTTTTTTCTAGTGAATTAGATGCAAAGAATATTTGCTGATGTTTTTTAGCATAGCACCGCTGTTCATCTGTGGGGGTCAGATGTATCTCTTGAACAAATGTGATATCTGCAATTAATCGCTGGATCTCTTTAAACATAAGTTGTCGTTTACCAGGGGAATTCAGACCCTTTACATTAAGGGTCATGCATTTTACATTACTCATCTTGCCCTGGAGACCATTACCCCTAGCCGTCTGTTCCGCCTGTTTCTCTGTTCTTTACCCTCTTGTGATTCTCTCTCCCCGACCTTCAATTGTGTAATCTTAACTAGTCCCTCCCAACTATTAACTCCCTTATCCTCGGACAGGGAAGGAGGGGATTACACCTAAAACATAAATTTACTTTGAATTAATCTTGAGTGTTCTGTACATGTAAAAAATCCCATAGAGTATGGACTAGTATTGGAGGGTGTAAACTTACTGCAAGCCTATGTTTGTACTTCTTGTGAATGGTGTAATGTTTGCACTGTGTCAGTTGGATCTTAATAAAAGTGTTGAAACATAACTCCCTTATCCTCCCTTCCCGCCTTAAGACATCCCTGTAACAATATCATAAGGATGTCATAGGAGAAAGTGACCCTCCCCCTTAGTCATTATTTCTGAATAGCTTGATCCCCACTTCATAGAGCAATCTATCGCCTTATTCCTTTTTGGGTAATTACCCCATTTAAACATTAATTTTCACATTCTTAATAAGAACAAGTGTACTTAATTCTATAATACAGTCACCATCTTGAAGCCCTCATCTGTTTCCTATGGTCTCGGCTTCAACTTCTTCCAATTTCCTGGCTCTGTCTTCAGATCTTTTTAATTGCGTGTCGGATTGCTGGCGCTGTAGCCGTCCTTTTCCTGTAGTAACTCTTTGCCAGCGCGGTTTGTCTCCTGTTGCTGTTATCCACTTCCGTGATGTATTGGCTTCCCCGCTCAACCCTTCTCCTGGGAAGATCTTCTCTACTTCTGCGATATCTCGGATCTGGTGTTGTTTCCCTTCTTTGTAAAATCTCAGTACAAAGGGATGACCCCATCTGTACTTGATGCCTTTATCATTCAAAAATTTCGTAAAGGGCTGCAGTTCTGCTCTTCTTTTCAACATGGCTGCAGCGAGGTCTTGATAGCATTCTATATGATAAGTGTCCCATTTAAATCCTGGCGTTGACCGTGAGGCCTGCATGATCTGTTCTTTTAGCTTAAAATCGCTAAAGCAGGCAATAATATCTTTTGGTCGGTTTGATTTGTTGCTGCCTAGGGCCCTGTGAGCTCTCACCAGTTGAATTTCTGCAGGATCTTTAGTAATCTGGACTTCCTGAAGTAAAGCGCTTGCTATTTTTTGTACAGTCAGTTTACAATCCGTATATTGCGGCACGTCTGGGAGGCCACGAAACTTTACATTACTGCGGTGGCTCCGATTCTCGAGATCCTCTACTTTTTCCCATATCTGCTGGGTTTCTTGCTTGGCCTCTCGGAGCTGTGTGTCTAAAGCCTGAATTAATTCTGTTTGTTCCTCCAATCGATCCTCCGTTTCAGCAACTCTTATGCCCAGCGCGCCAATTTCTCCGCGTAAGTCCGCCCCCAGCGCGGTAAGATCTGCTCGCACCGCCGAGATGATGTCTGCTTTTATTTCCTGCAGCCACCAGCGAATTTCTAACATGCGGGTTTCCTCTTGTAAGTGTCCTTCTCCAGTGGCAAACAGCGATGTGGAAAGTTGTGAGGGGCTTCCCCCTCGGGAATCCGGCGGACGCTGCTCAGGGGCTGGCGTGCTCATGCTCGCGGCTGGGCCTTTAATGCGAAGGCTTGCAGATCGACGCTCGGAGCTCCGGTATTCGTCATATATCGCTTACCGCTATCTCCAGACACTTGTTTCATGGATTTAGAGGTCGTGTTTGTGCAATCTATGCTCCGTGGGTTTGCTGATTGCTTGGGGCTAGTCGGAGCTCGTGGCTCAGGCAGCCATCTCGGGTGATGACGTCACTTCCTCTGTTATTTTAGCTGTTTTAAATCTAGAAAGGATTTCAGTTGGTCAGGAGAAAAGAAAACATATTTCGTCTGACCCAACTGAAAGATACATTTACAAGGGTAGGCGAGAAAAAAGGATCCCCCCCACTTCCACCATCCTTGGTTTCATTGGCAAAAAGGCTTTCCTCTTCTGCTGGGTCAACTTTGTTACGTCAGGGTATATCCATATTTTCCCACCTCCAAAATGAGAATTGGTGTTCTTAAAATAAAGTCTCAGGACAGAATTAAGATCCTGTTCGAAAATAAAGGAAACTAAGAGTGTAGCCCTCTCTGTTACATTTTCCAAAGACTGTTCCAGTATGGCAGATATATTATTCACATCAAAGTTCACATTTTCTGCGCCCCTTATTTCTCCTTCTTCCCCCTGGGGCTACTAGGTAAATAGAAAATCTTATTTATTGGAGGTAAGTATCTTCTGAATAGTTCCAGTGGACTAGGCCCAGGGAATTTGGGAAAATTCAGAAGGCGCAGATTCAAGAGTTTGTTGAAATTCTCTATCTGCTCAATTTTTCTACGAATATCCAAATTATCTTTAGCTATGGTAGCTTTAAATTTTTGAAACTGTTCAACATCTTTTTGCAGCTGTGTAACTCGCATGGCTAATTCCTCTTTAACTGAGTCCACTGTATTTTTTATATCTTCAAATTTAATATAAAGAGCATTTACTTCACCTGAAGATTTCTGCAAGGTTGAGTCCATTTTGATTAACATCAGCCAAATCCTTTCTAGATTAACCTCCGGAATTTTCTCTGAAGCTCCAAGCGATTCTTGGGCCTCAGACATCAGCAACTTCTGTAGCGACGCTAGTCACCCACTGGGTTCCACCTCCGTCACACTTCCGGTGGCGTTCCGGGTTCCCTCTAGTGAAGCTGCTAACGCTGGGTACGGAGGAATCAGCGACGTCAAAGGAGGGGAGAGGGATGTCTCATCTCCGCTTCTCCAGATTCCCTTACTATGGGATCTGCTCCCCTCAATACCTGGGAGGTCCTGGCGAAGAAGCGCTCCAAACTCGGCTGGATCGGGGACGAAGTTGAGGAAGGTGGGGGCACTAACCTCACCGTCCCTTTGCGTTTGCTATGAGACATACTTTTAAGAGGTAAAGGGTTATTCTTTAATTCCAGCCGAGTAGCAGCGTCTCACAAACCGTCCGGTCACATTGCCATTTTGACACGCCCCCGGGAAAAAGAATCTTTAATGAGAAATTCAGACAATATGACAGCCATTAAAGAAGCACTATTCGTGTTTTAAATGTGGATATCGCAGCATATCAACGTCCAAAACTCCAAAATGTCTCAAATACAATTTTAGAAAAGGCGGAAAAAAATGTGATGTTCAAAAATGGCCAAAGGCATGTTGGGGGTATGTCATTGGTGGTGCAGTGTTATTGACATCTATCAGTGATACTGGGTAGTATGTCGACACAGGGAACACAAGAAAAATATCAAGATTTGTACCTGCTATAAAGTGCGATTAAGTGCCACCACAGCATGTCTTTGTGACTGCTTGCATTGCTGCTGATTGAAGGAGAGCTGATTCGAGAGTCTGTGAGTCCAATTGCCATCTCTGTCCAGCCAGGTCTGTCTCTCTTTCACCCCTATTGTCCCCACCCTTTCCCATACTCACCTGTGAGCCCTCTCCACATCCATCCCTGACCCTGCCCAACGTCTCTCTTGTCTGTCTACATCAGTCCTGCTCCCCTCTCAGACCCTTGCCCCATGTGCTCTGTATGTGTATGTGTGCATGCAAGTGAAGTGGTGACTGTGAGTAATGACATGTTGCCTGTCAGTGTCTGTGCTGCTGCATTGTGTTTCAGTCTGGTGTTGGTGGTGGGAGGCATTCTGTGTGGTGGTGGTGGTGTTGGAGTCAGCCATGAGCCACCAGAACATGTAGGCTGTGGAAGTCATGGTGCATGAGACACAACAAGAGGAAAGGAGGGCCAAAAGCCTCATTCTTACCACAGGATATATAAGCCAAGGACAATTTCTTGACCTCACAGAGAAGCAGTGCATAAGGTGCCTCCACATCAACAAGGCAGCCATCCCTGCCAACAGTTGGAGCCCCTCCTCTGCCTCACCACGACAGGGGGCCAACCTGTGCATCTCAAAGTCACCTTTGTACTTGCCTATTTCATCACTGGTAGTTTCCAGACTGTCCTGGCAGCCATCTCCCACTGCATAATCAGTTCCTCACAGCTCCTCACTGCTGACTATATAGTATTCCTTCAGACCCAGCAGCAGAGACAACACAATGACCAATTCTATGAGGTAGCAGGTTTGCTCTCTGTCCTGTCCTTGAGGTTGCTGACTGTACCTATGTGGACCTTAAGCCCTCCCCCCCCCCCCCCAAGGGACCTAACGGTGGCAGTAAATAATTTTGTTTCAGATATAATTTTATTAGAGAGTTACATGGACAATTCACTGAACCCTCTGAGAGTAAAAAATTGATATAACAAAAGATTCTAAATGAGCAAGATGTGGTTATGATTTTGAAAATGATAATAGACCAGAAATGTTGAATAATAAAATTATTATTATTATAGATGATTAATATTGAGATTATTGTTTTTCCCAGAGTTCCGGGTATGACTCAAAGTTTTCCTCAGAAATATTTCCTCAAATTATTACTTTAAAAGGAGTGAAGCCTGTGAAAACTGGGATTACTTTAATCAATGGGATTTGAATTAGAGACTTAAGTATGTGTATTGTTAAATAATTTCTGGTTTTTAAAAGAGAAAGAATGTAAACAGATGTATTATTTTTAACTAATATTGGACAATAAGTATGTTTTCAATGAAATGATTTGACTATACACCGTAGTGGCCTTGAAGAAGCCAACCAGATGATCAATGTGGAATAGTGAATTAGACGAGTAATATCTGGGGATAATCAGGTTAATACCACGTTTTTTTTTCCTGTTTACTGTTTAATTGATCTCCTTATCTTGTTTCACTCTCCCTATTTAGTGGTCTAAGGAAGAGAATAGAATTACCTGACTGAAATAATTCCTATATATTATTTTCTCTGTATTTCCAGCAAGTTGTTTTATCACTTGTAAAAATTTAAATGGTTATAAATAAAAATTTAAAAAAAGGGAGGATCACGTGACGCCATGACCAGGAGCGGTTGAGAAAACCTCCGCTCCTGCCAGCTTACCCGCTAAATCCTCAAAATCGCGGAAACTGCCCTGGTAAAGGATCGCTGAACAAACCATCCCCACACAAGAAGTAAAGGTACAAGATCGGCGCTACTTACAGCGGAACTTCATGGCAGCGAAGGGCGTTCGCAAAAAAAAAAGAAAAGACGCGAGCTGGCGAGGACAAAATGGTGGCTCCGTCGAGCCCGGCCACGACTGCCCTAAGCTCAATGTGGGTGGCGGAGGTGATGGCCGCTATGGAACCCTTGCTGGATCGGCGATTGGGACCCATCGACAGCAAAATAACTCTGGTCCAAGAAAACTTGGGACAGCTCACTAAAGAACTGGCGGAGTATCAGCAGCGTCATGGGGCCCTCGAAGACAAAGTGCACAAGATGGAAGAGGAAAATGCTAAGCTCAAAACCATGGTGGAAGGCTATGAAGAAAAGCTTGAAGACCTTGAGAATCGATCCCGGAGGAACAATTTAAGATTTGTAGGTCTGCCTGAGGCATTGGAAACAGCAAATTTGCGAGTATTCCTGGAAAAATGGCTGCCAGAACAACTACAACTCCCAGAAGACCTAGGAGTCCTCCAGGTAGAGAGAGCACATCGTGTGGGGCCCAAACGCACGGAAACAACACACCCGCAATACTGCAGGCTTTGAGGAAGGAGCAGGAGCTGCACTATGGGAATAAAAAGATTTTATGTTTCCAAGACTACTCCGCAGCGGTGGCGATGCAGAGAAGGAAGTTTTCTCCTATATGCACAAAACTTTTTGAAATGAAAATCCGATTTGCACTGCAGTATCCAGCCAAATTAAGAGTCACCAATCAAGCGGCCACGCAGGTTTATAACACGATAGAACAAGTGCAAGCCTTTTTGAACTCCGTGGAGCATCGCTGATTGAGAGGACGTGCGGAGGATCAACAGACATCCCATGGAAGGTGGAATCAAAGAAGGCAAAGCCACAACAAGAACTGGATTATAAAGTGTTAATTTGAATTGGAAGATCTCAGCACCCAGTTTGATGGGTTGGAGTTGGCGGACCAGCAAGGGGGTTACAACCACGGAAGAAAGCCTAGGAGAATTCAATGACCTAAGGAATCCTTGGGGTGCCTGCAGTAGAATGTATTTCGGAAGACGACTGGGATAACTGAGCAGAATATCACAGAGAATCAAGACATATAAGAGGCCGTTGCAATATTTTCGTACTAAAGAACTGTGATGATTTTGCTAGAGCGGCCTGGATTACTATAAGAGTGATATTGCTGGAGACAGCCCCAGAGATTTTACTGCAGAGGGACGTGGAGGATCCCTCTTACAGATCGGAGAGACCGCCTGAGAACTCTGGAACGAGGTTTTTTGAGGTTTGTTACTGTTGTTATTAGGATTAATTTGATAAGTTAAGCGATCATAAGTTGGAGATATACTGAAAGGGGGAAAGATGAAGAAGAGCAGTTTTGTGTAATTTGGCTTGCGAGAGGGAGGGGGGTAGGAGGCGTTATACGTGATGGTCTCATTTCGAGACTCGGGCTCTGTAGAAGGGAGGTTGGGGTTAAAGGGGGTAGAGAGGTTTAGAAGGGGAGAAGAGGGGGGGATTGGGGGTTGGGGGGGGGAATTGAGACCTGGGGGATATGGCTAGAGGGGTTCGGGAAGGAATTAAAATGGCTTAGGGTGGTGCGTGAGGAGGGGTGGGGGCTGGGACATCCCTCTTCCTTGAATGAATGGTATGCATCTTATGAACAGGTAACCTTGTGTGAACTGGGACCTCTAAAAGTAGTTACATGGAATGTGGGAGGGATCTCGTCCCCCATAAAACGCTCTAAAATTCTGCAGCACCTTCAAATACATAAAGTAGTCATAGCCCTGCTCCAAGAAACCCACTTATCGGCGGGGAAACATGCTAAACTACGAACTTGGTGGGTGGGGGACTGTGAATCCGCAGCAGCACAGGGGAAGAAAGGGGGGGTTGCCATCCTGTTTCGAAAAGGAATAGCGGATAAAGTGAAAGCGCACTTCACTGATCCAGGTGGTAGATTCATACTTTGTGAGGCTCATATACAACGTCAAGCCATGTTGTTTGGCAACGTATATGCCCCGAACCAATATGAACGGAAGTTCTACAAGATGATCACCTCGAGACTGTTAATAAGTAATTCTTTACCCATAATAATAGGGGGGGGGATTTCAATATGGTGATGGACCCCTTGATTGATAGTACGGGGACTAGGAGGCATGAGCTTAGACAGGAGTCTCGGGGGCTGCCTAATCTTTGCCGACAGGTGGGGCTAGTGGACGTCTGGAGGACTCTCAATCCACAGGGGAGAGACTATACACACCTCTCGCGGGCACACGGCACACAGGCGCGAATTGATTATTTGTTGATTTCGGAACAGATGTTTAGTTCAGTGACGAAATCGGTTATAGGAGCAGATGTGATATCTGATCATGCCTGGGTGGAAATGAGCTGGGTGCCTAAGGAGGAGAGGGGAGCGGAAAGGAGATGGGTGTTTCCTGCGGAGCTATACCGGGATCAGGGTTTTAGGGTCTCCATACATCAGAGCTGGCGGGATTACAAAGAACACAATGCAATACATGTTGAAGATCCGGTCCTGTACTGGGAGGCGGCTAAGGCAGTATTTCGCGGAGAAATTATCAGCTATACGGCACATAAACGTAAAGCTCGGAATAGAAAGATATTGAGGCTGAGTCAATTAGTGTGCAGAGCTCGGAGAAGATACGGACAACAGGCCTCCACTGAGAATAGACAGCATTTAATACTCTTGCAGACGAAATTAAATGAAATACTTCACTATAAGGCAGTGAAATCGCAAACATATTACAAATATCAATTATATAAGTATGGGAACAAATGCGGTCGATTGATGGCGCGTCTGATTGCAACCAAACAAGGTAAAGCTAGGATCTTGACTATGAAGAAGAGGCAGGGAGAACGAGTCCACACGGATAAGGAAATTGGTGAGAATTTTTACCAATATTACAAAAGGTTATACGAGGCCCCGCCTGATGACAGTCTGTCGGGAGATTCCTACTTAGTCAGATCAGATTACCGAAACTGTCCCCTGAAGACGTGCAACGGCTTAATACTCTTATTACACCAGACGAGGTATTCTTGGCGATTAACCAAAGTGAATTGCTTAAGGCGCTGGGAGTAGATGGTTACCAAGCGGAATTTTACAAGATCATGGGAGAAGAGAGAACTGAGCCCCTAGCCGCAATGTTTAACACCTTAATAGAGCAGGAAAGGATGCCTCCAGATTTAAATACAGCCTGTATTATAGTACTTCCCAAAAAAGGGAAGGATCCGGAACTAGCTGAATCATATAGGCCTATTTTGCTTCTAAATTATGAAGTGAAATTGATGGCTAAGATCTTAGCAAACAGATTAGCAAGAATCTTGCCGAAACTTATACATGACTCCCAAGTGGGGTTTGTAAGGGGACGGAAAATTACTAAGAATGTCCGCAAGGACTTGACCTCATTAGAAGCCAGAAATCGAGGGAATAAAAATTCTTTGTTAATAAGCTTTGATGCTGAAAAAGCTTTTGACAAAGTAAAATGGAATTTCCTATATGCTGTTCTTCAGAAATATGGAATCACGGATAGATTTTTATCAGGGATCAAAGCATTGTATGCAAAACCAAAGGTCAGAATATCGGTCAATGAAACGAAATAAGCCGGGGAACCCGCCAAGATTGTCCTCTGTCGCCTCTATTATTTGTGCTGACATTGGATCCCTTGCTGAGAGATATTGATGAACAGAGGGCGGTAGGGGGGGATAGCGATAGGGAAAGAGGTCTTTAAAGTGGTGGCATTTGCCGATGATATTTTGGTCCACTTGACAGACCCACAGGAGTCTTTGGAAGCTTTATTGGAGATCTTCTCCGAATACGGAGACTATGCGGGCCTTAGTTTGAATTTAGAGAAGTCGGAGGCCTTGGCCTCTTCGGAGGAAGTTTGGAGGCAGTGGAGAGGCGAGTTTCCCCTGCGGAAAGCACAAACCTCTTTCAAATATCTAGGAATCTTGATGCCTATGAACTCTTCACGGCTGTATGACCTTAATATCACCTGGTTGCTAGAGGAGACCCAGAAGGTGTTACAAGGATGGCTGGATTTGCCGTTATCAGTGCTAGGTAGAGTAAACTTGATTAAAATGGTGTTATTTCCCAAGTGGCTCTACGTGATGCAAACCATTCCGGTGTGGCTCCGATGAAAAGACTTGCAGAGTTTTTATAAACTAGCATCAAAGTTTTGCTGGAGGGGCAAGAAACCACGGATTCGCTTCTCACGTTTAATAGGCAGCTGGAGCCGAGGAGGGGTGGGTATGCCAGATCTAGAGCTATACAATCAAGCATGCCAATTGCGTTACCTAGAAGATTGGTGCTTGGATACACAGCGATACACCCCCACTGCGTTGGAGGCGGCACTTTGGGAACCTTATCAGTTTTTTTTCGCTTTTACACCATAAAACATGTGATTTACCGGAAGGACTAAGTAAAAGTGTGCTGTTGCGACCGCTCCGAGAGGTGTGGAGAGTGCTTATATGGCAACTAGGGAGGGACCCAGCAATAACAGATCTATTAACAATATGTGGGAATTGTGAGTTTTTAACAGGCTTGTCGAGCCGACATTTTGTTGAAAAGGCAAGACGGCGGATTTCCAGTCTAGCACACCTGGTGGGTGGAGATGGTCAGCCCCTCACAGAAGAGAAACTACTGGGAAAGGTAGGCGATTCCTGGGGTAACAGATTTGCTATAAGGCAAGTGCGACACTACATCACTTCTCTCCCGGGAGACCCTTTGAGGACTCGGTTGGGGGATAAGGTACGAGATTTCTTTTACTCTTTGGGTGAGGGTAAACTTACAATATCTTTGCTTCACAAAACAGTATCAAGATGGCGACCCCCAGGGATTATAGACAGTTGAAGAGTGCTTGGGAAAAGGAATTGGGAGTTGGAGTAGCATCATGGGATATCACTAAATCGATAGCACGAATACCCTTGTTAGTATCTGATGCTCGTTTGAGAGAATGTGCCTATTGCTGTATTCACAGGGGATATGTAACTACAGCTCAACTAGCCCATATGGGAGGGAATCGAAACCCAGATTGTCTCAAATGTGGAAAGGACCCTGGCACAATGCTACATATGTTTTGGAGCTGCCCAACCTTGAAAAGGTTTTGGACACAGGTCCGAGGTTTTTGGGAGGAATGGCTGGGGCTTCGGATCCTGGGGACAGCTGAACAATTGTTTTTAGACATCCCGGGGTCATTTAGAGGGCAGAATCGATTTGAAACAATATTGCTCCGTAAGATGAGCTTATTGACCAGGAAATGCATCTTACAGTACTGGACAATTAAAGATTCTCCAGCATACTGGCACTGGAGAAACCAGTTGCACCAGCTGGTATCTTGGGAGGCTGGAGAATCCCGGCTCTCAAAGAACAAGAGAGTCACATTTTTGGCTGTCTGGGGTCCTTATCTGCGAAGTCTAAGCCATAGAAGTCGTAGTTTACTCTTAAATGCTGGGTGAACTCCACGGGCTGTTACTGAATAGATCTCCAGGTCTGGGGGGGGGGGGGGGGGGGATAGAGGAGGGGTATGGGGGAGGGTGGGGGGAGGATAAGTACATCTGTTGGGAGTAATAACAATGCTGTAATAAAAAATTCAAAAATGATACATGTTAGTTAGCAAATGGTTGTATGGTTAGATCGAGGTTTGATGAATGTTATATGCAGTGCCCTGTATGACAATGCTTATGTTGCTGCAATATCAATAAAAACCGTTTAAACATAAAAATTAAAAAAAAAAAGCCCTCCCCCCCCCAAAATGGAGAGAGCCCACCTACCGCAAAAGGAAGGCATTCCACTCTCTCAATATGGAAGTAGTGTGCAGCGCACAGGGGGAGATCACCAACGCCTTTCCATGATTCCCTGGATCCTGTCAGGTCTTCTACATCCTAATAAATTTCATTCCAAAACTGTGTGTGGACATTTCAGAAAGCATAAATGCTGTGATGGGCTCCTCAACCTTCAGACTATGGCACTCCTCAGCGACACTTCAATTCCCCATACTGGTCACCATTTATGTCAGGGAGCACGGCTTTGGTGCTGCAAACCTCTGTATCCCAGACACAAGTTTTCCACAGACCTGACAGTCCACACTTCTTTAAGCTAATTTGCACTCTATTATTTCCAGCAACAGGACCAAACTGAAAAAAAACAACTTTTGCTTCTTTTAACATAAGGGCACTTCTATTAGAGTACCTTAAGAATAGGCTTATCTTACCCTTTCTAATTACACACACACAAACACAGGTTTCCTCCATTCCTCTTTCAAACTAACACCCAGCTGAGGGCTTCCCAGGTGGGCAAACTAATTAGACAGGCAGCCTCGCTGATCACTCCTGTCTGTTTAGTTCCAACCAGCCCACTCGACGTATAATACATATACTTAATTTACACGGGCAGGACTCCTTAACTGCTAAGCCCTCAGATCCTCCTCTCCCAGTTGCTTTTTACCCACCTAGAAACTGGGTGGCCTTCTGCCAATTAACCAGCCTTCAGCTGCCAACACCTTCTGTCTTCACAACTCAGAAGAGGGGAGGAAGCTTAGGGATGTGGCCAAGATGGCAGCATGAGCTGGTAGTGCTGTGCCTGAACGGCAAAGTAAGGGGCTTGTTAAGGCTGCTCCTCCAGCGACCAAAACTTCATCTCCTGTTCAACAAATAATTTAAAGGTATGCTGCCAGGATCCAAGTACTCACAAGTGTAGCAATGCCATGTGTAGATTTGCTGACCAATCCATCGGAAGCTTTCGAATTGCTGACCAGATGCTTTCCAAAGTAACCACCTCGGGCTTCCTAATCAGTCCATCAGAAACAGAGGGTGAACTTCCAAAGGTCTTTCCATCGCCTGAACTCCCGAAAACTTTGCCCCCACTGAAGGCCTCTTGAAGAGCGCCCTCCACTATCAGGACTCCTTCCGGAGTAGCCAGGGCAGGCGGACGAAGCAGAGGAATGCTTGCCGAGAGAGACAGAGAGATATCAAGCCCCAAGAAACCAGAACTTCCTTCATCTGGTTTCTTGGGGCTTGATATCTCTCTGTCTCTCTCGGCAAGCATTCCTCCGCTTCGTCCGCCTGCCCTGGCTACTCCGGAAGGAGTCCTGACAGTGGAGGGCGCTCTTCACGAGGCCTTCAGTGGGGGCAAAGTTGTCGAGAGTTCAGGAGATGGAAAGACCTTTGGAAGTTCACCCTCTGTTTCTGATGGACTGATTAGGAAGCCCGAGATGGTTACTTTGGAAAGCATCTGGTCAGCAATTCGAAAGCTTTCGAGGGATTGGTCAGCAAATCTACACATGGCATTGCTACACTTGTGAGTACTGTAGAATCTTTATCTAAAGGACTGGAAAGGACTAAACAAGAGTTTGCCATACTGATGAAGGATGTTACAGAGGAATTAAAAACTGTTCAAGAAGTTACAATCAACAATAAAGACAAACTGATTTTACATCAGACGATAGAGCAATTAGAGAATTTCAATTGTAGGCTCTATTTGCATTATTGAATTTTCCTAAGCCTTTGGGAACGACTCCAATTGATGCCTTTAGAAGATATCTTTTGAAATTCACTTCAGAAAATATGCCTCTTGTGAACAGAATTTACTTTCTACCCTCTAAGTCACAAGGGCAAGAAATTCAGGATAGAAACTTAGGGCAGTTAAACATAGATCATGTTATTGATTATACCTCTGGTTTTGTTTCTTTTAATGGAGCTCCTTATCCTTCAATTAGGCAACTTCCTTAGATTGTGGTCTAAGAAAGAGTTATAATTTTTCTTTGAATATATTCTTATGTGTATGGTTTAAGCGTTATGCTTGTAAATTATTCATGAAGTTATAAATAAAGTGAAGAAAAAAAAAGAAGGGGGGCTACCACTTTTCCCAGCCCTACTCCAACACACACCATAGCCACCTGCACAGCTCCCTTCCCCCACTGTCTTACCTGGCTTCCAGGGAAAGCTGGGAGTTCACCCTCCAGCCAGCTAACAAGGACTACTATTCCTTTCTAACTCCCCGTACCTGCCTTCTGCCTCTCCCTGGATTCCACTTGCTGCAGGCTTCCCTGTCCCTCATAGCACTCTGGGGGAAATTACTTTTCCTTTGGGTAGGCTGTGGGTTGTGGCTCCCTCCCAGAGAAACCCTCTCTTCCCCATCTTGCCTCTGGGTACTGGCCCATCCCTTCCTTGGGCTCCTTCCTTTCCTCTGGCTTCTAGGGAGTCCAACCCTTCCTTTACTGTGGACCTCTCTTCTCTGCTGGATTGTTACTTTTAACCAGAATGTGCTGTCCAGCCACAACCTCTCTCTCTCTTTGGTTGTTGGGGAAACCAAGGAACACACACATACACACTCAGGCCATTGGCGCCGACTCCGTGGGTGCTGGGGGTGCTCGAGCACCCCCAATATTGCACCCACCGGAAGTTGCGACTCCGTCTACCCCCTTCTCTTCCTCCATCCCTCCCTCCGACGCAGCACAGCAGTCTTCAGCCTTTCTGTGCTCCTGACAGCGTTAGCGACATATACACGCTGCCTTCGGCTCTGCCCCGGAAGCCTTCTCTTCAAGTTCCTGTTCCCGCATAGGTGGGAACAGGTACTTGAAGAGAAGGCTTCCGGGGCAGACCGAAGGCAGCTTGTATACGTCGCTAACGCTGTCAGGAGCACAGAAAGGCTGAAGACTGCTGTGCTGCGCCGGAGGGAGGGCGGAAGAGAGGGGGTATACGGAGTCGCGATTGCTGTTTGGGGGGGCTTGCACGATCCTGGACCTCGCGGGGGGCAGCAGAGGGAAGATGGATGGGACTGGGAGGGGTGAGGAGCAGAGGAAAGGAGCAGAAGATGGATGGGACTGGGAGGGGTGGGGAGCAGAGGGAAGGAGTAGGAGATGGATGGGACTGGGACAGGTCAGGCATAGCAGAGGGAAGGAGCAGGAGATGGATGGTACTGGGAGGGGTGGGGAGCAGAGGGAAGGAGCAGAAGATGGATGGGACTGGGAGGGGTGGGGAGCAGAGGGAAGGAACAGAAGATGGATGGGACTGGGAGGGGTGGGGAGCAGAGGGAAGGAGTAGGAGATGAATGGGACTGGGAGAGGTCAGGCACAGCAGAGGGAAGGAGCAGAAGATGGATAGGACTGGGAGGGATGGTGAGCAGAGGGAAGGAGCAGAAGATGGTCAAAGCCAGTAGGTAGATGGATACTAAGGACTAAAGAGTGAGAGAAAAGTGTGTGGGTGTGTGTGGAGGGGGGGATGGGGACGTAAACTGAAAGATCAGTGCCAGACAGATGCAGAGAAGGACAGTAAGAAGACAAGAGAAGGGCGAAGAAATGGAAAAGTCAACCTGGAAAAGAATTTAGAAGAATATTGATACATGGAAAGTGGAAAGGAGACTGGGACCAGACCAACTAGAAAAATAGAATGCTCAGACAACAAAGGTAGAAAAGAAAACATTCTTTGTATTTAATGCTTTTTAAGGACTAAGAGGCAGATGCAGCAACCAAACGTAAAAAAATCTAAATCGTTAAAGTCCCTAACGATTTTAAAATAACGAAACATGCACCAAAAAAAAAAGTCACACATGCTGAGATCGGTAGTGAAACGTACAATGTATCAAAGAATCACAATACACATCGTTAATCGGCCCCCAAATCATGCGCAGAGCAGCCAAGCGTTATGTTAGCTGCTCTGCGCATGCCACAAACAGTCAAAACACAGTCAAATCGCAAGCACATGGCTCCCAAATAAAAACAAAAATAAAAAAAAAGGGTCGGGAGGGGGCAAGGGCGCTCATCAGGAGTGTCCTGTACAGACGGCCTTGCCCCCCCCCCCCGCTGCTCCCCACTTTCCGCCGCTCCCCCCACCCCGAAAAAGCAAAATTCTAGCAGCCCCTGCCCCCTCCCCACTTTCCGCCGCTCCCCCCACCCCGAAAAAGCAAACTTCTAGAAGCCCCTGCCCCCCTCCCTTCCTCACTACTCTGTCACCTCAGCTCCGCCTCCCGACATCCTCCGTCCGCGCCCCGCCCCCTTTTGGGGTCGTCGCCGCCATTCCCCTCCTCCATCGGGCCCCCCTTCCTCTTACCGGGCCCGTGCAGCGCCTCTCTCCTCTGTCCGAAGGCGCTGCACAGGCAAGAAGAACGCTGAATCAGCTGATGCCTGCCTTCGCGATGGGCGTCTTTCTCCTCCTGGGCCCGCCCCTGTCTGACGTCAGTAACCTACGTAGGTTACTGACGTCAGACAGGGGCGGGCCCAGGAGGAGAAAGACGCTCTATCGAAGCTAGACGAAGGCAGGCATCAGCTGATTCAGCGTTCTTCTTGCCCGTGCAGCGCCTTCGGACAGAGGAGAGAGGCGCTGCACGGGCCCGGTAAGAGGAAGGGGGGCCCGATGGAGGAGGGGAATGGCGGCGACGACCCCAAAAGGGGGCGGGGCGCGGACGGAGGATGTCGGGAGGCGGAGCTGAGGTGACAGAGTAGTGAGGAAGGGAGGGGGGCAGGGGCTTCTAGAAGTTTGCTTTTTCGGGGTGGGGGGAGCGGCGGAAAGTGTGTGGGGGGGGGGGGGGCAAGGC
Organism: Microcaecilia unicolor; assembly: GCF_901765095.1. Classification (NCBI taxonomy): domain Eukaryota; kingdom Metazoa; phylum Chordata; class Amphibia; order Gymnophiona; family Siphonopidae; genus Microcaecilia; species Microcaecilia unicolor. Next base: position 217,973,911 of record NC_044036.1, read on the forward strand.
CGTCCGTACAGGACGCTCCTGATGAGCGCCCTTGCCCCCTCCCGATCCTTTTTTTATTTTTATTTTTTTATGTGTTTTCTGAGGTCCTTTGGACCAATCACAGCGCTTTTAGCTCTGCTAATGCGCTGGGATTGGCTCAAAGTTTGTTTATTTTTTCACTTAACACTTTTTCCTGCCACGGAGCTGTCCTAACGAGAGGTCCAGACCTCTCGTTAGTTTTCCTGCCTTTTTCCTGCGTAAAGGCAATCGGAAAAGGTTAGTGCATGTCGTTTCAATGGGGTTTTCACACTAATTGCTCATCTCCATTCCGTTTTCGTTAGCTGCTACTGTCGTCGGAAAATAGGCTTAAGTGCATGGAAAGGATAGGAAATTCTTCCCTGAGGGCTCATTTAACGATGAAAAACGTTTAGTGCATCTACCTCTAAGATGTGCCTGCTTTGTAAAATGTACTTTTTATTTCTATTGTATTTTGCAGAGTACAGGAGAAAATACATTTCTGTTTCTCTTTTACCAGTATTTGCACTGCTTACAGAGTCAGGCTTTCTTAAAGAGATCTATATTTCAGTTTTTGTGGGCATGTTTTTTGTGGTTCCCTATTTTGTATCTCATAAGGGTCTGTCCCTGTTCTGCATATGTGACTGAAGTGACGGATTCTGCTAGCATGTAGTGTTTGTGTAGGATTTTGTAACAGTCCAGCTTGTTGCAGTTTTCCAGTAGCAGGTATATTGGTGCTCTAGGGTCCAGTGTAAAATTTATAGCACTGTCTTTTCATAGGTGGGTTAAGACTAAGTTTTCTGTATAGGTTTTGAGTTATTTCATAAAGTGTCTGGCCCTATTGTTTTTGATATGCTGGCTTCATATTCAGCATTTTAGTCTGGTGCGTGTGTGCTGTACGCTTTTCACTCAGCCTCCGTACCCCCCCCCCCCCCCCCCGATGACAAGATACAATTACTTTAAAATTCGGAGGGAGGGGGGAGGCCTTTCACAACAAGGTTCAAAAGATAAACCTTGCTTTCTCTACCTCACCACCTCTCCCTCCACTAGTCCATTCCCCTCTCTCCTTCCCCTCATTCCCTTTCCTCCTTTCCTGAAGTTACTATTGAGGAAACTACACTTCTCCTTTCTTCCTCAAAATGTACCACCTGTTCCTCTGATCCCATTCCCACCCACCTTCTTAATGCCATCTCTCCTGCTCTTATTCTTTTTATCTGTCACATTCTCAACCTCTCACTTTCCACTGCGACTGTCCCTGCTGCCTTTAAACATGCTGTGGTCACACCTCTCCTTAAGAAGCCTTCACTCGACCCTACTTGTCCCTCTAATTACCGACCCATCTCCCTTTTCTCTCCAAATTACTTGAGCATGCTGTTCACCACCGCTGCCTTGATTTTCTCTCCTCACATGCTATTCTTGACCCACTACAATCTGGTTTTCGCCCTCTCCACTCAACCGAAACTGCGCTTACTAAAGTCTCCAATGACCTATTACTGGCTAAATCCAGAGGTCAATATTCCATCCTCATTCTTCTTGATCTTTCCGCTGCTTTTGACACTGTCGATCACAGCATACTTCTCGATACCCTGTCCTCACTTGGATTCCAGGGCTCTGTCCTTTCCTGGTTCTCTTCCTACCTCTCACTCCGCACCTTTAGTGTTCACTCTGGTGGATCCTCTTCTACTTCTATCCCTCTGCCTGTCGGCGTACCTCAGGGTTCTGTTCTTGGTCCCCTCCTCTTTTCTATCTACATTTCTTCCCTTGGTTCATTAATCTCATCCCATGGCTTTTCCTACCATCTCTATGCTGATGACTCCCAAATCTACCTTTCTACCCCTGATATCTCACCTTGCATCCAAACCAAAGTTTCAGCGTGCTTGTCTGACATTGCTGTCTGGATGTCTCAACGCCACCTGAAATTAAATATGACCAAAACCGAGCTTCTCATTTTCCCCCCCCAAACCCACCTCCCCGCTCCCCACGTTTTCTATTTCTGTTGATGGCTCTCTCATTCTCCCTGTCTCCTCAGCTCGAAACCTTGGGGTCATCTTTGACTCTTCTCTCTCCTTCTCTGCTCATATCCAGCAGATTGCCAAGACCTGTCGTTTCTTTCTTTACAACATCCGTAAAATCCGCCCCTTTCTTTCCGAGCACTCTACCAAAACCCTCATCCATACCCTTGTCACCTCTCGTTTAGACTACTGCAATCTGCTTCTTGCTGGCCTCCCACTTAGTCACCTCTCCCCCCTCCAGTCGGTTCAAAACTCTGCTGCCCGTCTCATCTTCCGCCAGGGTCGCTTTACTCATACTACCCCTCTCCTCAAGACCCTTCACTGGCTCCCTATCCGTTTTCGCATCCTGTTCAAACTTCTTCTACTAACCTATAAATGTACTCACTCTGCTGCTCCCCAGTATCTCTCCACACTCGTCCTTCCCTACACCCCTTCCCGTGCACTCCGCTCCATGGATAAATCCTTCTTATCTGTTCCCTTCTCCACTACTGCCAACTCCAGACTTCGCACCTTCTGTCTCGCTGCACCCTACGCCTGGAATAAACTTCCTGAGCCCCTACGTCTTGCCCCATCCTTGGCCACCTTTAAATCTAGACTGAAAGCCCACCTCTTTAACATTGCTTTTGACTCGTAACCACTTGTAACCACTCGCCTCCACCTACCCTCCTCTCTTCCTTCCCGTTCACATTAATTGATTTGATTTGCTTACTTTATTTATTTTTTGTCTATTAGATTGTAAGCTCTTTGAGCAGGGACTGTCTTTCTTCTATGTTTGTGCAGCGCTGTGTACGCCTTGTAGCGCTACAGAAATGCTAAATAGTAGTAGTAGTAGTAGGCCTGGACCTGGGGGGGGCTGGAACGGGAGGGGGGCCTGGAGGGGGAGGGGGCCTGGAACGGGAGGGGGAGGGGGAATGCACCACCTTAAAAAAAAAAAATTCAGCACCCCCAATAATTTAAAAAAGTTGGCTCCCATGACTCAGGCTACCTTGATTATAAGATTGACCTGCCAAGAAGGAATTTCCCTCCCCCAGCTCAGCCTGTGCATGGATTTCTTGTGCCTCCTTCTTACAAGGTAAGTGCTGGATATTCCTTTCTTTCCCCCTTTCTCCAGCGTATACAAACCCTAACATAGTCTGCATTACAGTAGGGACTTGTATTAGGTTCCTACCTCCAGGTTTTCCCTTATTCCTATTCTATCTCCCCTTGCAGCAGGTTTAAACTGGAACTTTTTGGCACTCGCCTGCATTTTCTCCCTGTCCAGGGGAGCTGACAGCTTCTGCCTGTCACAATGCTAACAGTGAAAAACTAGGAAGAAAAAAGCCTAGGAAGTATTCAATTTGCTCAGTGGGTCCTCTGCCCTCGGTTAAAATATGACTGCATCAAGGAATTTGAAGACGTTTACAGACCAGTGGCCAACCACATACTTCTAGGGCAAGGCTGAAAAACATGGTGCCCTGATTTAAAGATGCTTACAGACCAGTAAGCATTTGAAGTATGTGATTGGACACTGGACTGTACACATCTTTAAACCTGGGCACCATGTTTGTTTTACAATGGTGTGGGTTATTGAAGAAAAGCCTGTTTTTGTGAACAATGGTCTAGCTCAGCCATTCCCAACCCAGTCCCTGGGGCAACCTAGTCCCTTTGGGTTTTCAGGATATCCTCAATGAATATTCATAACTTAGATGTGCATTGCCTCAACTGCATGCACATCTAAGTCATTAACATTTATTGTGGATATTCTGAAAATCCAAAGGGACTAGGTGTGCCACGAGGACTGGGTTGGTAATGACTGGTCTAGATACATTTTTAGACACAGTGGTACACTGAGATATACTGTGAATCGCTGGTTATCACTGGAGCCGTAGCAAGACCTTAATAGTAGGAGCAAGAGTCAGCTCCACTTCAATTTAAGTTAAGTCTTTTTGGCACAAAACGTTTAAAATTTTGACTTTATTGTTGATTGTTATAAAATGTTTTGGGAAGGTTTTTATGCCAATGATTATATTTTAGCTGTGGGCAGAGGACCCACTGAACAAGCTGAATGTTTGAGGCCTTTTCCTTCCCAATTTTCCACTATTCACACACAGCTTTGGAGTAAATTTTGTTTAATGTTTACAGATTTCTTTACTCCTGTTCTTTTGTGATTTGTGACTCTTACATCCTAGCACACTCAGGGATACAACTGGTTCGAAAGTGGAAAGATCACTGGCAGATAGCTTATAGGTAAAATGACACACACCACCACAACCCCAAATGTCCATGTGCCAGAGCCTAGCTCACAGCACCAATGTGAAGGCAGCTGGGACATTACCTCAACACATGTCCCTGGTCTCCCACTCACCACATGTCCAGTCTTTCATTCTCCTCATCTCACACAGGTGATGGGGGCTATTTATAGAGGAAAAAGTTAATGACACCTATTGGTCAGACCCTGCAATGAGGCTGATGAGCACTACAACAGGGCGTACCAACAAACCAGGGCCATCACGCCATCCTCAAATGCATCTCTGGACTGCTCAAGAGTGTGGGTGGGGGGGGGGGGGGGAGGAAGAGGCACTACAAAAGAGAAAAAGGTCTGAAAGATATTCATGGCTTGCTGTATCCTGCACAATCTGGCACTAAAGCGCAGAACACCACTCCTTGAGGGACTGGAGCCACAGGACAGGGACACAGAGTAGGAGGACCAGGCACTACCAGCACACAAACATGCACATCGACAGCAGTAGGGCATTGCAGCAAGAAAGGATCACATAAACCGCTCATTTCTGTGAAGGTATATTTTCAAAATCTAAACAAATGAGGCGCCTGTATAAAATGAATCCCATGTCAACCAAGCCTTTCTGATTTCCCATCCCATCTGTGCTAGCCCCCACCACCACCCCTGCATGCCACCTATGGTCACTCTATTATTACCTACCCCGTCCACCACAAGTGCTACCCCCTCCCTCAGTCATACTGATTCTTCCCCTTCACCCTCCATTCCCCACCCCTACTCCCTCTCTTCCCCACCTTCCTGATGCACAACACCACTGAGACTCTCCCCCCCCCTTTGGATAAAACCTAGTTGGCAGCAGGTTCTCAGAGCTGGATAATGATTCCTCAGTATTCAGTCCTGCTTCTTGGGCCACTGCAGCAAGCTGGGAACACCAAGGCTGATGGTGAGAAATGACATTGTTCCATTTCCTGCTGTGTTGCAGGTGGTGTGGAACAGGCCCTTGAAGGCAGTTCTTGTGATCTGATGCTTCCCTGCACCCATAGGTATGTCTGGTGGTGAGCACTTGAGGTTGGGTGCAACAGGATGGTTTAGGGATGTCCTCCCAAGCCGGCACTATCTGATCCATTCTCCCACACAGCATTTCCATTCTGCAGGTCAGTGTGCACATTACCCACTATGGTCTGGTTTGGATGCACTTGCTCATCAACGTGTGCCATCTCTCATGCCATCATCACCAGCATGCACTCCTGTAAGGCCAGCCTGAGACCTCTCTATGTCATGATGTCCCTGTTCTGGCCAAGATGATCATACACATAAGTCAACAGTTCCTGCTTGTGTTTGTTTCAATGGGCCCCGCCACCACCAACTTCAGCTGCTGCCTCTGCATCCATATCATGATCCATGAAGGGCAATGGCACAAACAAATGGATGACCTCACATTCTTTCACACTGGACAAGGGTGGTTTGATGCTCTCCATTTCCCATGGTCCCTTCTCCAACCCACAGATTGCCTGCACGGTTGCTATCGAGGCACAGCCAGCTGTAAGCTTCCTCCCTTCCCCCCAACTCGGGATCTGTGTCTTGGCCTTCATTCAGGATATATAGGCGTGGGTGTGCTCTGATAGCCACTGGACATCTGCATCTTTCTCAGATCTGTGGAGACACAGATAGACAGGGAAGGGGCTACTTGCTATCTGTATGTCATGCACAGTACCATCCCTACCTGGGCACAAACCTCCCACTGAACCCTACAATTACCACTTGCATTAGGTTTATAAGCAGGCCAAGGATTGCCAACAGAATGACTGCTAACGATGGCCTTGGTGTTTGTATGCTGAGGTTTGTATGCTGAGGTTTGTATGGCACCATGGGCGTAGTTTGATTGTTTCATTTGGGGAGGGGGGGAGTGGGCGCAAAGGGTATGGCTTGGCACATCAGCATATTTATTTGCATATATGCATCTCATAAATATTCATTATGGTTATTAAAAAAACCTACCAAACAACAACAAACACACACATGCATCATACTAAAACGTCAGTGTCAATGTGTTGTTTATATTCCACCATATCAATACGGATTCAACACTGTTTATAACTATAAGAGAAACAATTTCAAATATAGAAACTAATTAAAATAGAAAAATTAAACATCATTATCAGTTGTCAAACAAAGTTTTCAATTTCTTTCGAAAGACCAGGTCAGTGTCGGGCTCGCTGTCACGCTTCACACGAAACACTGGATAGTGAGCCCTTGGGCTACTGCTGAGGACGGCAGCGGCAGGAGGAACACCCACCGGAACAGAAGCCACAGCAGAGAACAGGAAGATAGTCCACAAACCCAGCAGAACTGGGGCCAGACAAATAAAGTCCAGGTCCAGCTCCAGGCACAGATTCCAAGGCAGGCGGCAAGCAAAGTCCGAGTCCAGGTCCAGGCAAAGGTTCAAAGGCAGGCGGCAAGTAAAGTCAGAGTCCAGGTCCAGGCAAAGGTTCAAAGGCAAGCGGCAAGTAAAGTCAGAGTCCAGTTCCAGGCAAAGGTTCAAAGGCAGGCGGCAAGCAAAGTCAAAGTCCAGGTCCAGGCACTAGGTTCAAAGGCAGAAACTGAAAGTAGCAAAAGCACAGCAACAAACAACCACAGAAGACACACCTCTGAGGACCTCTGTTGCAAGGCAAACTAGAAACCCTTCCAGGTGGTTAATAAAGGCCAACAGCCAGGGAGTTCACCAGGTACGGAAACAACTTAGTTCCAAAAAGTCTCGAGACCAACTGGCAGGCTAGAAAATCCGGACCGGACCGGCATGACTTCTGGAACCGGGAAAATCATCAACAGACAGTCCATTGCGACCACCAGGTCTGACCACCAGGGGGCGAGATGAATGAGAGCATGATACCGGGGCAGAGTCATAACACTCGCCCAGTGGAGATGTGAGCCCTTGTGCCCAATGGAGGAGAATTCCTCACCGGGCTGTCGGCCAACCCCGAGTTCCCCCTGTGCCCCCCTCCATTCCCCAGGGGTTGAGCCCCCAGGTGCAGGAAGCAAACAGCAGAGAGAACTGAGTCCAGAACAAAGTCCACGGGGCACAGCCAAGCAATGGGCAAAAGAAGGACCAGGAGCAAACAGTGGTCCGTGCCAGGCAGCAAGCAGTAGCAGATCCAGAATCAGGCAGAGGTCAATACCAGGCAGCAAACAGTAGCAAGTCCAAAATCAGGCAGAGGTCAATACCAGGCAGCAAACAGTAGAAAGTCTAGGATCAGGCAGAGGTCAATACCCGGCAGCAAACAGTAGCAAGTCCAGAATCAAGCAGAGGTCAAAACCAGGCAGCAAATAGTAGCAAAACCAGAAGCACTGCAACTACCCAGGAAACAGAATAGAAGCCGAAGCGTGGAAGGACTGGAGGCAGGGCTTTAAATAGGACAGGAATTAAGCCCAAACATGCACAGCTGTCTTCAAGATGGCTGCCCCCACCGGAGACGCCCTCAAGCCCAAATATGGCCTTCCTTCCTGCCCAGCTCTAAGATGGCCGTCCCATCCCAAGTCGGCCACCTCTGAGATGGCCGCCCTATCCTGGAGATGCCCAAATCCAAGATGGCCGCCATATCCTCAGATGCCCATACCTTGCATAAACAGGGAACATGACAGTATCCTCCCCTAATGCCTCCCCCTCCACCCTAGGCCTGGTTTAGAGGGGTAGCGATCATAGAAATCCCGTAGCAAGCTGGGAGCATGAATCTGATTCGCTGGTTCCCATGAGTTATCCTCAGGCCCGTAATGCTTCCATGCCAACAGATAGTACAGTCGTCTCTGTTTAAACTTTGAATCCAGAATTTCTTGTACTTCATACTCAGATTCTGAGGAGACTTCCAGGACTGGCCCCACTTTGGGTTTGGGGTGCCACTTGGAGGATACCAATGGCTTGAGTAAAGATACATGGAACGCATTATGTATCTTGAAGTGTGGAGGCAATCGTAGTCTGTAAGTAACGGCTCCTATCCACTCAAGTAATGGCAAATGGTCCAATGAATCTAGGAGCAAACTTAAAAGAAGGCAGTCTGAGTTTGAGATACTTGGTATTGAGCCACACCCGTTGTCCTGGCCGGAGTAGTGGTGCAGAGTGCCTCTTCTGATTTGCAAATCGTCGATATTTCTCCGTGGCTTGTTGGAGGTGTGACTGTACTTCATCCCAAACCTTACGGAGGTCTGTTAAGGTCCTTTGCAGTTGAAGTGGAGCAGCGGTTGGAACTTCTCCAGTCACCTGTGGCATGGGGAGAGGCAGTCAAGGGTGCCATCCGTAGGCTGCGAAGAATGGAGAGGTGTGAGAGGCCGAGTGAAGGCTATTATTATAAGCAAATTCTGCCCATGGTAACAACAAGGCACAGTCATCCTGCTGAATATTACCATGCATCCACAGATACAGTTTCAGCATCTGAATAACTCGCTCCACCGTACCATTGGTTGCGGGATGGTATGCCGATGAGAAGTGGTTCATGATACCAAAGCATGAACATAAAACCCTCCAGAATCGGGACGGGAACTGAGGCCCTCGGACACTGATGATACGTATTGGTAATCCGTGGAGGCGGAAAATATGGAGGATAAACTGCTGGGCTACAGCTGCCGCTGATGGAAGCCCCTTTAGGGGAATGAAGTGTGCCATACGTGAGAATCGGTCAATCACCACCCAAATAACCGTACAACCTTGAGAGGGCGGTAGCTCCGTTATAAAGTCCATGGAGACTTCTTGACATGGCGCTTGTAGAACTGGTAATGGTTGAAGCAGCCCCCACGGCTTTCCGGGAGGGGTCTTGTGTTAAGCACACGTAGGGCAAGTGGTGACAAACTGCAGGACATCTTGGGCCATATGAGGCCATTGGTAAAACCAGGAAATAAGGTGTAACGTCTTATGGTAGCCCTGGTGTCCCGCAAACCTGGAAGCATGTCCCCATCTAAGTATTTTCCTCCTGAACCGAGGGGATACGAGAATCTTGGAAGGGCTCTGGGTAGGTAGCGCGGAGGCAGCGATGCAGGCCGGATCCAACATAGGACTCCACTCCTCAATCTCCTCCGGCGGGTCAAAGGCTCTAGACAGGGCATCAGCCTGTACATTTTTAACTACAGGGCGAAAACTAAGACGAAAATTGAAGCGGGCGAAAAACAAGGACCACCTGGCCTGAGGGGGATTAAGACTCTTTGCCTCCTGCAGATACAATAGGTTCTTGTGGTCAGTGATAACCGAAATCGGATGTACTGCCCCCTCCAAGAGATATCGCCATTCCTCGAAGGCCAGTTTAAGGGCTAGTAGCTCTTGATCTCTGACCGTATAGTTTTGTTCCGCTGCGGTAAATTTTTTAGAAAAAAAGAAACAAGGGTGCCTCTTCCCTGTATCTGAAGTCTGTGATAAGATAGCCCCAGCTCCTAAGGCTGAAGCGTCCACCTCCAGAATGAATGGCCAATGGGTATCCGGACTGTGAAGAACCGGGGCTGATAAAAAAGCCTTTTTTAAGCTTTCGAGGGCTTCAATAGCTTGTGGTGTCCAATCCTTCACATTGGCTCCCTTCTTCGTCAAGACGGTAAGGGAAGCTGCCACTACTGAATATTGATGAATAAATTGTCTATAGTAGTTGGCGAAGCCCAAGAACCTTTGTATCGCCCGTAAGCCCTGCGGGCGTGGCCAATCTTGAATAGCCCGGACTTTCCCGGGGTCCATCCACAACCCAGTAGCTCAGATAATGTATCCCAAAAAAGGGATACTTTGTTGATGGAATTCACACTTCTCAAGTTTGGCGAATAGGTGATTCGTAGCCTTTGAAGTACCACCCACACATGCTTTACGTGTTCTTGGGGTGATTTGGAAAAAACAAGGATATCGTCCAGAGACAATTACTGAGGAGTATAACAAATCTTGAAAGATGGAGTTGACGAAGTCCTGGAAGACCGCTGGGGCGTTACACAGGCCAAAAGGCATGACTAGATATTCAAAGTGCCCCTCATGGGTGTTAAACCCCGTCTTCCATTCATCCCCTGGCCGGATACGCACTAAGTTATAAGCACCTCTCAGGTCCAACTTGGAGAAAATGGTGGCCCCTTGGAAACGATCAAAGAGCTCTGGAATAAGGGGTAAAGGATACCTGTTTTTAATCGTGATGGAATTTAACCCCCGATAATCAATACATGTACTTAAAGAACCATCCTTCTTGGACACAAAAAAGAATCCCGCGCCAGCGGGCGAGGAGGAAAGACGGATGAATCCTTTCTTCAAATTCTCCTGGACATACTGGCGCATAGCATCAGACTCCCCGCGGGACAGGGTATACAGTTGTCCCCGAGGAGGGATCTGTCCAGGCACAAGGTCAATCGCACAATCAAAAGGGCGATGAGGAGGAAGAACATCCGCTTCCCGGGCATCAAACACGTCCCGGAACGTCTGATACTCAGTGGGAAGTTGAGAACTGCAAGCCTTCACACCGCCCGTTGCCACCTTCACACTCCCTCTAGATGAGACCCTGAGTTTAAGGCAGGTCTCCTGACACCTAGGGCTCCAACTAGCCACATCGCTGGTCTTCCAGTTAATCTGAGGCATGTGCTGGTGTAACCAGGGCATGCCCAGGATTTCCGGGTGAATAGCCTGAGGGAGCACGTACAATTGGATCATCTCATCATGACTCACTCCCAGCCTCATTTGTAAAGGTTTGGTGATTTGCGTGATAGGGTGAGGCAAGGCCATTCCCTGCACTGAGGTTACCTGCAGGGGCGATCCACAGGGCACACAAGGATTACCTAACTCCGTCAGGAGTCCGGTGGCAATGAAATTACTTCCGTCTTCCGAATCTATCAAAGCCGAGGTGGACACTGTGAAATCCTAATATTGCAGGGTCAATGGAACAATAATCAATCTTTCATGTAATGGGAATACGTGTTCAGGCTTAGCGAATACATGACCCAGGGCCGCCCACCTCAGTGGTCCTGGGTCTGGCTGGTCCCTCCGCAGTAGAAGCAGAGTCGATTCCTTCGGCGCAAAGCTCGCTCCTTCTTGGAGAGTTGGGATCAGCCCATTACCATTGATTCTTCGGAACTCTCCGCAGCAGGCCCGTGCCCTCTGAAGAGAATGACGTGATTGTGACCCCGAGGTGGAATGTGGTCCTGGACGCTGATTCGCCCGTTCCCGGGCTCTCTCCTGAAACCGGACATAAACTCGGGTACATAGGGAGATCACTGCATCCAACGATGCAGGTACCTCTCATCCGGCTAACTCATCTTTAATGCGGCTATTTAATCCCTGCCAGAATATGGCAGTCAAGGCATCTTGGTTCCAGCCAAGTTCCGCAGCAAGAGTCCGGAAGCAAATAGCATATACCCCCACCGAGTCTGTACCCTGCTGTACTCGCAACAGCTCTCCAGCGGTGGAGGACGGTCTTCCGGGAACGTCGAACACCATCCGGAATTGACATAGGAACTTAGTTAGCAGGGGATCTCTCTGTTCCCAAAGAGGAGTGGCCCATGCCAGAGCTGGTCCAGACAAGAGAGACATCATATATGTGATTTTGACTTGATCAGATGGAAAGGACTGGGGTTGCATTTCAAATAGCATTCTGCATTGGTTGATAAAACCTCGGCAGGCTGAAGGTGTGCCATCAAAGCGTGGTAGGTCCAGCAGCCGGAGTCCCAAGGGAGATCCCCCCTGGCTCCGGGGAGCTAGGAGCCACCTGGCGGTCCGCCTGTATCGTCTGCATCTGGGAGCAGACATTTTGCAGCGCCGTGGAAAGTTGGTTCAGCTGTCCTTGCTGCTGTTGTACGATTCGGGCCAACTCGGCAATCTCGGACTTGTCCGATGAGCTCACGGCTACGACTTTCTGTCGGGCTCGCCCAGTGGAGATGTAAGCCCTTGTGCCCGATGGAGGATTCCTCACCGTGCTGTTTGCCAAACCCCGAGTTCCCCCTGCGCCCCCCCTCCGTTCACCAGGGGTTCAGCCCCCAGGTGTGGGAAGCAAACAGCAGGGAGAACTGAGCCAGAACAAAGTCCATGGGGCACGGCCAAGCAATGGGCAAAAGCAGGACCAGGAGCAAACAGATCCTCTAGGGTAGCATTTTCTGAAATGCTACCTGTTCCACGCGCAGGGCCCAAGAGACAGGCAGAGCTCCGGAGTCTCAATGCGTGGATGAGACGATGGTGTGGGGAGGAGGGTTTTAGATTTGTTAGGAACTGGGCAACATTCTGGGTAAGGGGGAGCCTATTCCGAAAGGATGGGCTCCACCTTAACCAGGGTGGGACCAGGCTGCTGGCATCAGCATTTAAAAAGGAGATAGAGCAGCTTTTAAACTAGAAATGGGGGGAAGGCCGACAGTCGCTCAAAAGCGCATGGTTCGGGAAAAGGTTTCTTACAAAGATACCTCACAAACAGGGAAGACAGGGTTTCTGGATAGTGAAGTTGCACAACAGACCGTGGTAGGCCAGGTGCCCTTAAATACAACTAAAGATCAGACAAAAGATGGCAAATCAATAGTGTCAGGTACTAAGCATCATGCAAATAGGAAAAACAAACATACTCTGAAATGTCTATATGCAAATGCTAGGAGTCTAAGAAATAAGATGGGAGAGTTGGAATATATTGCACTAAATGAAAAATTGGATATAATAGGCATTACTGAGACCTGGAGAAGGAGGATAACCAGTGGGACACTGTCATACCGGGGTACAAAGTATATCGTAGTGATAGGGTGGACCGGACTGGTGGAGGGGTAGCATTGTATATTAATGAGAGCCTTGACTCAGATAGAGTACAAATTCAGCAGGACACAAATCACACCTTTGAATCATTGTGGGTTGAAATTCCATGTATAAAAGGGAAAAAAAAACGGTGATAGGAGTGTACTACCGTCCGCCTCGCCAAGATGAGCAGGTAGACGCAGAAATGATAAAAGAAATCAGAGACGCGAACAAAATGGGCAATGTGATAATAATGGGTGACTTCAATTATCCAAATATAGACTGGGTAAATGTAACATCGGGACACGCCAAAGAGGTACAATTCCTTGATGAAATCAAGGACAGCTTTATGGAGCAGATGGTGCAGGAGCCGACGAGAGAAGGAAAAATTCTAGACTTGGTCCTTAGTGGAGCGCATGATCTGGTGAGGAACGTTATGGTACTGGGGCCGCTTGATAACAGTGATCATAATATGATCAGTTTTGATATCGACCTTGAAGTAACTGTACACAGAAAGTCAAATACGTTAGCGTTTAACTTTAAAAAAGGAGACTATGATAAAATAAGAAGAACGGTAAAAAAAAACTTAGGGGGGCAACTGAGAGAGTAAAAACTGTACAACAGGCGTGGACGCTGTTCAAAAATACCATCCTGGAGGCCCAGGTCATACATATTCCGCGAATTAGAAAAGAAAGACAGAAGTCCAAAAGACAGCCGGCCTGGTTGAAAAGTGAGGTGAAGGAAGGTATTAGGGCTAAAAGAAACGCCTTCAGAAAATGGAAGAAGGAACCGTCTGAAAATAACAAGAAGCAGCATAAGGAGTGTCAAAGCAAATGCAAGGCGCAGATAAAGAAGGCCAAGAGGGATTACAAAAAAAAGATAGCATTAGAGGCAAAAAAACATAGTAAAATTTTTTTCGGTATATTAAAAGCAGGAAGCTGGCAAAAGAATCAGTTGGGCCACTGGATGACCGAGTGGTAAAAGGGGCGATCAAGGAAGACAAAGACGTAGCGGAGAGACTGAATGAATTCTTTGCTTCGGTCTTCACCGAGGAAGATTTGGGTGGGATACCGGTGTCGGAAATGGTATTTCAAGCGGACGAGTCGGAAAAACTTACTGACTTCACGGTAAACCTGGAGGACGTAATGGGGCAGTTCTGCAAACTGAAGAGTAGCAAATCTCCTGGACCAGATGGTATTCATTCTAGAGTACTGATAGAACTGAAAAATGAGCTTGCGGAGCTACTGCTAGTGATATGCAACTTATCCTTAAAATTGAGCGTGGTACCAGAAGATTGGAGGGTGGCCAATGTAACGCCGATTTTTTAAAAAGGCTCCAGGGGAGATCCGGGAAATTATAGACTGGTGAGTCTGACGTCAGTGCCGGGGAAAATGGTAGAGGCTATTATTAAAAACAAAATTACAGAGCACATCCGAGGACATAAGTACATAAGTAATGCCATACTGGGAAAAGACCAAGGGTCCATCGAGCCCAGCATCCTGTCCACGACAGCGGCCAATCCAGGCCAAGGGCACCTGGCAAGCTTCCCAAACGTACAAACATTCTATACATGTTATTCCTGGAATTGTGGATTTTTCCCAAGTCCATTTAGTAGCGGTTTATGGATTTATCCTTTAGGAAACCGTCCAACCCTTTTTTAAACTCTGCTAAGCTAACCGCCTTCACCACTTTCTCCGGCAACGTATACCAGAGTTTAATTATACGTTGGGTGAAGAAATGTTTTCTCCGATTTGTTTTAAATTTACTACACTGTAGTTTCATCGCATGCCCCCTAGTCCTAGTATTTTTGGAAAGCGTGAACAGACGCTTCACATCCACCTGTTGCACTCCACTCATTATTTTATATACCTCTATCATGTCTCCCCTCAGCCGTCTCTTCTCCAAGCTGAATAGCCCTAGCCTCCTTAATCTTTCTTCATAGCGAAGTCGTCCCATCCCCGCTATCATTTTAGTCGCCCTTTGCTGCAACTTTTCCAATTCTACTATATCTTTCTTGAGATGCGGCGACCAGAATTGAACACAATACTCAAGGTGCAGTCACACCATGGAGCGATACGGCATTATAACATCCTCACACCTGTTTTCCATACAGTGGGGGAAATAAGTATTTGATCCCTTGCTGATTTTGTAAGTTTGCCCACTGACAAAGACATGAGCAGCCCATAATTGAAGGGTAGGTTATTGGTAACAGTGAGAGATAGCACATCACAAATTAAATCCGGAAAATCACATTGTGGAAAGTATATGAATTTATTTGCATTCTGCAGAGGGAAATAAGTATTTAATCCCTCTGGCAAACAAGACCTAATACTTGGTGGCAAAACCCTTGTTGGCAAGCACAGCGGTCAGACGTCTTCTGTAGTTGATGATGAGGTTTGCACACATGTCAGGAGGAATTTTGGTCCACTCCTCTTTGCAGATCATCTCTAAATCATTAAGAGTTCTGGGCTGTCGCTTGGCAACTCGCAGCTTCAGCTCCCTCCATAAGTTTTCAATGGGATTAAGGTCTGGTGACTGGCTAGGCCACTCCATGACCCTAATGTGCTTCTTCCTGAGCCACTCCTTTGTTGCCTTGGCTGTATGTTTTGGGTCATTGTCGTGCTGGAAGACCCAGCCACGACCCATTTTTAAGGCCCTGGCGGAGGGAAGGAGGTTGTCACTCAGAATTGTACGGTACATGGCCCCATCCATTCTCCCATTGATGCGGTGAAGTAGTCCTGTGCCCTTAGCAGAGAAACACCCCCAAAACATAACATTTCCACCTCCATGCTTGACAGTGGGGACGGTGTTCTTTGGGTCATAGGCAGCATTTCTCTTCCTCCAAACACGGCGAGTTGAGTTCATGCCAAAGAGCTCAATTTTTGTCTCATCTGACCATAGCACCTTCTCCCAATCACTCTCGGCATCATCCAGGTGTTCACTGGCAAACTTCAGACGGGCCGTCACATGTGCCTTCTGGAGCAGGGGGACCTTGCGGGCACTGCAGGATTGCAATCCGTTATGTCGTAATGTGTTACCAATGGTTTTCGTGGTGACAGTGGTCCCAGCTGCCTTGAGATCATTGACAAGTTCCCCCCTTGTAGTTGTAGGCTGATTTCTAACCTTCCTCATGATCAAGGATACCCCACGAGGTGAGATTTTGCGTGGAGCCCCAGATCTTTGTCGATTGACAGTCATTTTGTACTTCTTCCATTTTCTTACTATGGCACCAACAGTTGTCTCCTTCTCGCCCAGCGTCTTACTGATGGTTTTGTAGCCCATTCCAGCCTTGTGCAGGTGTATGATCTTGTCCCTGACATCCTTAGACAGCTCCTTGCTCTTGGCCATTTTGTAGAGGTTAGAGTCTGACTGATTCACTGAGTCTGTGGACAGGTGTCTTTCATACAGGTGACCATTGCCGACAGCTGTCTGTCATGCAGGTAACGAGTTGATTTGGAGCATCTACCTGGTCTGTAGGGGCCAGATCTCTTACTGGTTGGTGGGGGATCAAATACTTATTTCCCTCTGCAGAATGCAAATAAATTCATATACTTTCCACAATGTGATTTTCCGGATTTAATTTGTGATGTGCTATCTCTCACTGTTACCAATAACCTACCCTTCAATTATGGGCTGCTCATGTCTTTGTCAGTGGGCAAACTTACAAAATCAGCAAGGGATCAAATACTTATTTCCCCCACTGTATCTTTCCTAATAATACCCAACATTCTATTCGCTTTCCTAGCCGAGGCAGCACACTGAGCAGAAGGTTTCAGCGTATTATCGACGACAACACCCAGATCCCTTTCTTGGTCCGTAACTCCTAACGTGGAACCTTGCATGACGTAGCTATAATTTGGGTTCTTTTTTCCCCACACGCATCACCTTGCACTTGCTCACATTAAACGTCATCTGCCATTTAGCCGCCCAGTCTCCCAGTCTCGTAAGGTCCTCTTGTAATTTTTCACAATCCTGTCGCGATTTAACAACTCTGAATAACTTTGTGTCATCAGCAAATTTAATTACCTCGCTAGTTACTCCCATCTCTAAATCATTCATAAATATATTAAAAAGCAGCGGTCCTAGCACAGACCCCTGAGGAACCCCACTAACTACCCTTCTCCATTGTGAATACTGCCCATTTAACCCCACTCTCTGTTTCCTATCCTTCAACCAATTTTTAATCCACAATAGGACATTTCCTCCTATCCCATGACCCTCCAATTTCCTCTGTAGCCTTTCATGAGGTACCGTGTCAAACGCCTTTTGAAAATCCAGATACACAATATCAACCGGTTCTCCTTGGTCCACATGTTTGTTTACTCCTTCAAAGAATTGAAGTAAATTGGTCAGGCAAGATTTCCCCACACAAAAGCCGTGCTGACTTGGTCTCAGTAATCCATGGAGAGGACTGTGAAAAATTACAAGAGGACCTTACAAGACTGGGAGACTGGGTGGCTAAATGGCAGATGATGTTTAATGTGAGCAAGTGCAAGGTGATGCATGTGGGAAAAAAGAACCCCAATTATAGCTACGTCATGCAAGGTTCCACGTTAGGAGTTATGGACCAAGAAAGGGATCTGGGTGTCGTCGTCGATAATACGCTGAAACCTTCTGCTCAGTGTGCTGCTGTGACTAGGAAAGCGAATAGAATGTTGGGTATTATTAGGAAAGGTATGGAAAACAGGTGTGAGGATGTTATAATGCCGTTGTATCGCTCCATGGTGCGACCGCACCTTGAGTATTGTGTTCAATTCTGGTCGCCGCATCTCAAGAAAGATATAGTAGAATTGGAAAAGGTGCAGTGAAGGGCGACTAAAATGATAGCGGGGATGGGACGACTTTCCTATGAAGAAAGACTAAGGAGACTACGGCTTTTCAGCTTGGAGAAGAGACGGCTAAGTGGAGACATGATAGAGGTATATAAAATAATGAGTGGAGTGGAACAGGTGGATGTGAAGCGTCTGTTCACGCTTTCCAAAAATACTAGGACTAGGGGGCATGCGATGAAACTACAGTGTAGTAAATTTAAAACAAATCGGAGAAAAGTTTTCTTCACCCAACGTATAATTAAACTCTGAAATTCGTTGCCGGAGAAAGTGGTGAAGGCAGTTAGCTTAGCAGAGTTTAAAAAGGGGTTGGACGGTTTCCTAAAGGACAAGTCCATAAACCGCTACTAAAGGAACTGTGGAAAAATCCACAATTCCAGGAATAACATGTATAGAATGTTTGTACGTTTGGGGAGCTTGCCAGGTGCCCTTGGCCTGGATTGGCCGCTGTCGTGGACAGGATGCTGGGCTCGATGGACCCTTGGTCTTTTCCCAGTGTGGCATTACTTATGTACTTAGTGGTTCGTGCCAGGCGGCAAGCAGTAGCAGATCCAGGAACAGGCAAAGATCAATACCAGGCAGCAAACAGTAGCAAGTCCAGAATCAGGCAGAGGCCAATACCAGGCAGCAAACAGTAGCAAGTCCAGGATCAGGCAGAGGTCAATACCAGGCAGCAAACAGTAGCAAAACCAGAAGCACTGCAACTACCCAGGAAACAGAATAGAAGCCGAAATGTGGAAGGACTGGAGGCAGGGCTTTAAATAGGACAGGAATTAAGCCCAAACATGCACAGCTGTCTTCAAGATGGCTGCCCCCACGGCGACGCCCTCAAGCCCAAATATGGGCTTCCTTCCTGAGGCTGCCCAGCTCCAAGATGGCCGCCCCATCCTAAGGCGCCCACCTCTGAGATGGCCGCCCTATCCTGGAGATGCCCAAATCCAAGATGGCCTCCATATCCTCAGATGCCCATACCTTGCGTAAACAGGGAAAATGACAGTAAGAAGTTTCTAATCTCAAAATGCTGAATATTATTTATTTTTAACTGAAATGAGCCAGCACCATGGGAAATTTCTCTCATTATGCCCCCTCTCACATTCAGATGAACTAGTAAGGGGAGGGTGGACTTTCCCTCTCCCCCAGGCCTTACACCAGCACCCTCCCTTTTTCTCCTTCTCCAAATACCAACTGTTTCTCCTTCCTTACCAGTAACTCCCTACACCATGCCAACATGGATAGAAAAAAAATACCCCCTGAACAGGCAACACTTGTTTTTTCCTGGGGCCATCCACAGGCAACACTTTTTCCTCCCCCCTATACCATGCCAACATGGATAGAAAAAAATACCCCTCAAAGGCAACACTTTTTTTTCCTGGGGCCATCAACAGGCAGCACTTTTTCCTCTCCACCTTCCTTTACAAGCAGCACTTTTTTTCTGGCCCTCCTCCCCCAAAGGCAGCACTCAGTCCCCAGATGGGAAAATTAGGTTCTTACCTTGGTAATTTTCTTTCCTTTAGTCATAGCAGATGAAGCCATTACGTATGGGTTGTGTCCATCAACCAGCAGGCGGAGATAGAGAGCACTCAATTTTTCACAGTGCCTCATGGCCAGCTAGCTCCACTGCCTCTTCAGTATTTGAAGCTTCCAAAGCAGTATGGCAAACCGCAATGGGAATAACATGAACTTTCCTCACAGCGAACGATGGCCCCTTAACAAGGGCATGAACTCAAAAGGAGGGAATGAACACATCCTCCTGGAGGGAATAAACACGTCCTCCTTATTGTATAACTGGAGGGGATACACGCAACCTCCTGGAGGGAATAAACTCATCCTCCAAAACATAAACTGGAGGGAATGGACTCATCCTCCTATAAGTGAACATGAATCCTGAAGACTATTTTCCAACTTTCTCCCAAGGAAGGAACTTCAGGAAACAAGAACAGAACCTGAAACAGATTCACAGCATACAGACAATCATATAGGGAGGGCTCATGGCTTCATCTGCTATGACTAATGGAAAGAAAATTACCAAGGTAAGAACCTAATTTTCCCTTCCTTGTCATCAAGCAGATGAAGCTATTACGTATGGGATGTAACAAAGCAATCCCTATATAGGGTGGGAACAGGTCACACCACGCACTAGCACTTGTGCACCAAAAAGCGCATCCCTCCTAGCAGCCACATCCAGCCTGTAATGTCGGGCAAAAGAGAGCTTAGAAGCCCATGTTGCTGCACTGCATATCTCTTGACGAGAGAGTGCTCCAGTTTCAGCCCAAGAGGAAGAAATCGGTCTGGTAGAATGCGCCTTAAAGGCTACAGGCGGAGACCGGCCGGCAAGCAGATAAGCTGAAAAGATAGTTTCTTTGAGCCAGCGGGCAATAGTGGCTTTAGACGCTGGAGATCCTCTGCGAGGACCTGATAGCAAAACAAACAGATGATCATAGATCCTGAAAGAGATAGTAACTCGCAGATACTGCAGCAGAGTCCTGCGCACATCCAACAGGTGCAACTGCCCAAAATATTCTGGAAACTCCTCCTTATCAAAGGAGGGCAAGAAAATAGGCTGGTTTAGGTGAAACGCTGAAACCACCTTAGGCATGAAGGAAGGCACGGTCCGAACCGTGACCCCAGACTCTGAGAATTGCAGAAATGGGTCTCTACAGGACAGCGCCTAGAGCTCTGACACCCATCTCGCCGAAGTAATGGCCACAAGAAAAACGGCCTTTAGTGTCAAATCTTTCTCCGATGCTCGCCGAAGTGGCTCAAAAGGAGAAGCCTGCAGGGCCTTCAAAACTAGCCCCAGGTTCCAAGTTGGACAGGGTGCTCGCACGGAAGGCCGGAGCCGAAGCACCCCACTACGAAACCGTGTCACATCTGGATTAGCAGCTAAAGACACACCTTCAACCTTACCACGAAGGGAGGCCAACGCTGCCACTTGCACCCGCAGGGAATTATAGGCCAAGCCTATTTGTACACCATCCTGCAAAAAGTCCAGAATTGGCGAGACAGGAGCCCGCATGGGTGTGATCGCTTTTGAAGCACACCAAGACTCAAACTGGCGCCAAATCCTGGCATAAGCCACGGAAGTGGAATGCTTGCGGGCTTGCAGGAGAGTGGAAATGACTGTGTTTGAATAGCCTTTGTCCCTCAATTGCGCCCTCTCAATCGCCATGCCATAAGACCAAAGCGGCAGGCATCCTCCATGGCTACCGGGCCCTGTGACAACAGATTCGGTACCAGAGGTAAAGGAAGGGGAGGGAGCCTCCACTAGCATCTGTCGGAGGTCTGCATACCAAGGCCTCTTGGGCCAATCCGGGGCGATGAGGACCACTTCTCCTGGATGCAGCCGAATCCGCAGGAGCATGCGCCCTATCAAGGGCCATGGAGGGAACACATACAGTAGGCCCGGAGGCCAGGGCTGAGTCAAGGCATCCAACCCTGCCGAGCGAGGATCTCTCCGTCTGCTGAAGAAGCACGGGACTTTGGCATTTGAACTTGTCGCCATAAGATCCATCACGGGCTTGCCCCATTTGGCACATATCTGCAGGAATACTTCGTCTGCTAGTTCCCATTCTGCTGGATCGATCTGATGCCTGCTTAGATAATCGGCTTGCACGTTGCTCTGACCTGCAATGTGAGCTGCCGACAGAAACTGAAGATGCAGCTCGGCCCAGTGGCAAATTTGTTCAGCCTGCGCGACCAGTGCTCTGCACTGAGTGCCGCCTTGTCGATTTATATAGGCCACTGCTGTCGTGTTGTTCGACATCACTCGGACAGCCAATCCTTCCAGGGTCACTTGAAAGGCCAGAAGCGCCTGAAACACCGCTTTCAACTCCAGGCGGTTGATGGACCACTCCGACTCCTCGGGTGTCCATAGACCCTGGGCATGCTTCCCCTTGCAATGTGCGCCCCAGCCCTTCAGGCTGGCATCTGTCACTACTAGACACCAATCGGGGAGCGCCAGCGGCATTCCTCACCGCAGCATGCTGTCTGAGAGCCACCCCTCCATGCTGAGTCGGGCCGCAGGGAGCCAAGAAAGTCTGCATTGATAATCGTGAGAAACTGGAGACCATCTTTGAAGTAGGGAATACTGTAGAGGTCTCAGGTGCACTCTCGCCCAGGGCACCACTTCCAATGTGGCTGTCATCGATCCCAGCAGCTGGACAATGTCCCAAGCTCGCGGGCGGGGCATCCTCAGGAGCAGACGGACCTGATTCTGAAGCTTGCACCGCCTTAGCTCGGGTAGGTATACATAGCCCAAGTCTGTGTCAAACCTGGCCCCCAAATATTCTAGAGATTGCGAGGGGGTCAGGTGACTTTTGGCTATATTGACGACCCAGCCTAGAGATTGAAGTACTGAGACCACTCTGGCTGTAGCTTGATAGCTCTCTGATACAGAAACTGCTCTGATGAGCCAGTCGTCTAGGTACGGGTGAACCCTGATACCTTCTCGCCTGAGCAAAGCAGCTACTACCACCATTATCTTAGAAAAGGTTCGGGGAGCTGTGGCGAGGCCAAAAGGCAAGGCCCGGAACTGGAAATGTTTTCCCAACGCCGCAAACCTCAGAAACTTCTGGTGCGGGGGCCAAATTGTTATGTGCAAGTAAGCTTCTTTCAGGTCTAGAGACGTGAGAAACTCTCCTGGCTGTACCGCAGCAATGACGGAGCGCAGGGTTTCCATGTGGAAATGCCGCACTCTCAGGGACTTGTTTAATTCTTTTAAGTCCAGAATAGGGCGAAAAGACTCACCTTTTCGCGGCACCACAAAGTAGATGGAGTATCGGCCGTAGCCGTGTTCAGCGGGAGGTACCGGGGACACGGCCCCTATCTGAATCAGACCTTGCAAAGTCTCCTCTACCGCCGCCCGTTTGGCGGCAGAACCGCATCGGGACTCCACAAACACGTCTCTTACTGGGGTGTTAAATTCTATTCTGTAGCCATCTCTGATCAGATCCAGAACCCACTGATCTGAGGAAATATTGGCCCACTCCTCGGCAAAGACGTCCTCCGATGACAGGAAGCGAGGAGGAGGCCGGCGCACCATCATTGAGAGGGTCGCCCCTGAACTCCAGGCCTAGAGCCGGTGGCTGCGAAACGCTTGTCCGAGCGAAAGGAGTTCCTCTGCTGAAAAACGGGCACGAGAAGTGAACCCAGCAGAACGCCCTGGGCGGTACCTTCTAGCTTCACGGAAGCGAGGTCTATAAGAGGAGTGGACCGCCTGGCCCTTGGAGGAAGGCCTCGGCCTATCTTCGGGCAAACGCTGGGGTTTAGGATCTCCCAGGCCTTTAACAATTTTTTTCCCCAACTCCTCACCAAATAGGAGAAGGCCTTGAAAGGGCAACTTCACCAACCTTTGCTTAGAGGCCATGTCCGCTGCCCAATGTCGTAGCCAAATAAGACGGCGAGCCGCCACTGCTACTGCCATTTGTTTAGCCGAAGCTCTGACAATATCATAAAGGGCATCAGCCAAAAAGTACAAGGCCAACTCCAGTCGCGGAGCCACATCCGAGAAGGGCTCCGCTCCATCTCCGGGCTGTTCCACTGCCTGTTGCAACCACGCCAGGCAGGCTCTAGCAGCATAACAACTGCATGCAGACGCCCAAACAGTAAGACCTGCAATTTCAAAGGACCGTTTAAGTGCTGCTTCCAGCCTATGGTCTTGTATATCCTTCAGGGCAACTCCTCCTTCCACAGGGAGGGTAGTTCTCTTTGTCACCGCAGTGACTAGGGCATCTAATTTAGGCATTGCAAAGCGAGCCAAATGCTCCTCACGCAGAGGGTATAATTGCCCCATAGCCCTGGAAACTTTCAAAGGTCCCTCGGGGTCAGCCCACTGAGCGGAAATAAGCTCTTGGATGGAGTCATGCAAAGGAAAGGCTCGAGCAGGCTTTTTGGTACTAGCCATCCTAGGATTCACAGAGGAGGCCGTGCCACTGTCAGGCTCTTCAATAGAAAGGACCTGTAGGGCATCTGAAATAAGCGCTGGCAGCTCATCACGGTGGAAAATCCTCACCGCAGAGGTATCATCCAGATCCTGTGGTAATTCTGCACCTGACTCTGGCTCCTCAGACCACGAAGGCCTGCCAGAACTCTCTGAATCCTCACAGCCCGACCACGGGGGGGGGGGGGGGGGGGGGGGGGGGAGGTGCACCACAATCTGAAGGGGAATTAGCCCTTCTACGCTTTTCTTTATGCCAATTATCAGGAAAAATAGCCTCAGCGGGCAGTCCCAGGCCAGAATCCACCGGGGGGGGGGGGGGGGGGGGGGGGGGGGGACGGGACGGGACAATAGAAGGGGTCTCAAACGACCCTTGAGGGAGAGCTCTTTTCAGCATGTATGCTTTATGCAATAATAACACAAAATCAGGGGAGAAAAACTTGCCCTGGGCACCCAGATCCCGTCCGGGGCTAGCCGCTCCCTGAATAGCCTCAATTTGAGGTCCCCCCCCCCCCCCCCCCCCCCGGGCTCTCCATCTCTACGGAGGCCGCACCATGCGGAGAATTCAAAATGGCGTCCGCTGCCAGCTCTGAGCGGGAAGAATCATCGCTCCGATGCTCGGGCCGGCTCTTACACCTTACAGCACGATTTACAGAGCCCTGCTGCTGATTTGCGCTTGCCACACTGGGAACAGCGCTTTACATTCTCTGCAGCCATCGCCAAAAATGGCAGGAAAATTCAAAATGGCAGTTTCGCACCAAAAACGCCCCAATCGCGGGCCCACCCCGGAGGAGTTAGAAAACACTCTTACCTCACTGGACCGAGTATCACAGCTCCGGTCCCATAGAAGAATCAAAGGAAAACCTCTGTTCCATTTTTTTTTTTTTAACGCTGTGAGGAAAGCAGAGGTAATAAGAACTTCGGAGGCTCAGATGAGTGGGAAACGCAGGGAAAGGCGAACCAATGTGCCTGCATCCACTGAGTGGGAAAGGACAAGGAAAAGCAAGCTAATATGTCCACATCCACGGGGGCATGGGTAAGGCAGGGAAAGGGCTAACATATGTGCCTTCAAAATGAAGCTGCTATAGCCTCTAACACCCCGGCTAAGAACTGGCAAGCCAGGAGCCATCCCCAGGCAGATTTTTGATGGAGCTCGAAGAAGCTGCAGCCACCCTGCTTGGGGAGATAGAGAATACTGAAGAGGCAGTGGAGCTGGCTGGCCATGAGGCACTGTGAAAAGTTGAGTGCTCTCTATCTCCCCCTGCTGGTTGATGGACACAACCCATACGTAATGGCTTCATCTGCTTGATGACAAGGAAATAACTTTTTTCCTTTTGGCTCCCTTCACTGATAGCACTTACCCTCAGGGGCAGCCCATGGCAGTCTGCTTCCTAAAGCGAGGGATAAGGTGGTATTCCTCCCCAAGGGAACCAAAAGAAGAGCCTCCTGAAAACAGATCAGGAAGGAGGGTAAGGAGGTTCCCTCACTCTAAACACTAGTCAGGCAAGCAATACACCCCCCCCCCCCCCCCCCACCACCACACACACACACTGGTTATACTCCACAAAATTATTTGAGTTAAATCATGTTGCCTGTAACTCTAATATAAAAAATAATAATACTGACCCCCCTGATTCTGCATTGTCACAGTGTTAAATGCAAGCATATATTCTGTATCCACAGGAGCCTTCCTCATGGCTGCTGTTTTCAATTTTTCCTCTTTCATTGTATTTTTTTTTTACTTGTTCATTTTACTATTGTTATGCTGATAACAAAATTGTAAGTATGATGTTAAACTGTACCTACTGTACAACATCTTGGGTGAATCTCTTCATACAGGCAGTTTATATATCCCAATAAATAAATGAGTGCAGAGCTTAACTAGATAATCTCCCATATAATTCACCATACAAAATAAAATCTGATTCTGGTTTCATCTCAGTACAAGCAACATAAACCCTTTCCAGCAGACATACTGGGCCCAATATTAAGCTGGTGGCAGTCAGTGTTTTACTGACACTGCCAGCTTTATTCCTGGATATTCAATACCAAGCCATGTCCATGCACCTGCATTGAATATCCAGGCATACGCAGCTGGATAAAGCATAGCGTGTGATATTCAGCACCTAGCTGGCTATGATGAATCGCATTAAATTGGTTATCCTAGTCGATTAATGTGATAACTACCTCAGGAACAGCACACGCTTAAAGCAGATGGGTTTTTGTTTGCCATAGAGTCTGCTGCAAATAGAAACAACCCTGCCAAAAGACACTCAAAGCCTATAGAGAAAACTTAACACACAACAGCCCTAACCCACCTATGAAAAAAAGACAATGCTATAAATATTACACTGGACCCTAGAGTACCAATATATCTGCTACTGGAAAACTGGAACAAGCTGGACTGTTAAACATTCCTACAGACACTATATGCTAGCAGAATCCTTCACCTCAGTCACACATGCAAAACATGGTCAGACCTTCATGGGATACAAAATAGAGAACCACAAAAAACATGCACACACAAAGAGAAACAGAAATGTACATAAGTATTGCCATACTGGGAAAGACCAAAGGTCCATCAAGCCCAGCATCCTGTTTCCAACAGTGGCCAATCCAGGTCACAAATACCTGGCAAGATCCCCCAAAAAGTACAAAACATTTTATACTGCTTATCCCAGAAATAGTGGATTTCCCCCCAAATCAATTTAATAATGGTCTATGGAATTTTTCTTTAGGAAGCCATCCATACCTTTTTAACACTCCGCTAAGCTAATCGCCTTTCCCACATTCTCTGGCAACAAATTCCAGAGTTTAATTACATGTTGAGTGAAGAAATATTTTCTCCAATTCGTTTTAAATTTACTACATTGTAGCTTCATCGCATGCCCCCTAGTCCTAGTATTTTTGGAAAGCGTAAACAGACGCTTCACATCTACCCATTCAACTCCACTCATTATTTTATAGACCTCTATCATATCTCCCCTCACCCGCCTTTTCTCCAAGCTGAAGAGCCATAGCCACTTTAGCCTTTCCTCATGGGGAAGTCGTCTCATCCCCTTTATCATTTTCGTCGCCCTTCTCTACACCTTTTCTAATTCCACTATATCTTTTTTGAGTTGCGGCAACCAGAATTGAACACAATATTCAAGGGGCGGTTGCACCATGGAGCGATACAAAGGCATTATAACATCCTCATTTTTGTTTTCCATTCCTTTCCAATTAATACCTAACATTCTATTTGCTTTCTTAGCCACAGCAGCACACTGAGCAGAAGGTTTCAACGTATCATCAACGACGACGCCTAGATCCCTTTCTTGGTCCGTGACTCCTAACGTGGAACCTTACATGACGTAGCTATAATTTGGGTTCCTCTTTCTCACATGCATCACTTTGCACTTGCTCACATTAAACGTCATCTGCCATTCAGACGCTCAGTCTCCCAGTCTTGTAAGGTCGTCTTGTAATTTTTCACAATCCTCCCGCGATTTAACGACTTTGAATAACTTTGTGTCATTAGCAAATTTAATTACCTCACTAGTTACTCCCATCTCTAGGTCATTCATAAATATGTTAAAAAGCAGCGGTCCCAGCACAGACCCCTGGGGAACCCCACTAACTACCTTTCTCCATTGAGAATACTGACCATTTAACCCTACTCTCTGTTTTCTATCTTTTAACCAGTTTTTAATTCACAATAAAATACTACCTCCTATCCCATGACTCTCCAATTTCCTCTGGAGTCTTTCATGAGGTACTTTGTCAAACGCCTTCTGAATATCCAGATACACAATATCAACCGGCTCACCTTTATCCACATGTTTGTTCACCCCT
This sequence comes from Microcaecilia unicolor, assembly GCF_901765095.1. NCBI lineage: Eukaryota > Metazoa > Chordata > Amphibia > Gymnophiona > Siphonopidae > Microcaecilia > Microcaecilia unicolor. Next base: position 218,001,434 of record NC_044036.1, read on the forward strand.
TCAAAGAAATGTAGTAGATTGGTTAGGCAAGATTTCCCTTCACTAAATCCATGTTGACTTTGTCTCATTAATCCATGCTTTTGAATATGTTCTGTAATTTTGTTCTTAATAATAGTCTCTACCATTTTGCCCGGCACCAACGTCAGACTCACCAGTCTATAATTTCCTGGATCTCCTCTGGAACCTTTTTTAAAAATCACCGTTACATTGGCCAGCCTCCAATCTTCTGGTACCACGCTCGATTTAAAGATAAATTACATATTACTAACAATAGCTCCGCAAACTCATTTTTCAGTTCTATCAGTACTCTGGGATGAATACCATCCAGTCCAGGAGATTTGCTACTCTTCAGTTTGTAAAACTCATCCTCCAGGTTTACAGAGAATTCATTAAGTTTCTCCGACTCATCAGCTTTGAATACCATTTCTGGCACCGGTATCCCACCCAAATCTTCCTCGGTGAAAACAGAAGCAAAGAATTCATTTAATCTCTCCGCTACGGCTTTGTCTTCCCTGATTGCCCCTTTTACTCCTTGATCATCTGCACGGTGCAGGATGTAAGGCGTCAGAAACAGATGATCCCACAACGAAGGCGCCGGAGTCGGCCGGCGCTGAAGAAAACTCTTCGGCTGGCGGGGTTTGGGGACTCCCGCCAGCAAACAAGGTACCTGATGTGGCAGAGGGGTGGGTGGCGACGGCGGGGTCAAATGTAGAGTGGGCCAGGGCGTAATCTGTGGGGGCCCATGCCCCCACATAGCTACGCCCCTGCTACAAGAGAATAGACAACTAACAAAAATCAACACAACTTCGAACTTAGCTGACCCCTTTCCAAATAATTCAAGTGGGATACATAAACGCCAGATCAGTAGTTAACAAAGCAACAATAATAGCAGATTGGATCATGTCAGACAACCTCGACCTACTATTCATCAGTGAAACCTGGATCCACGATCAAAAGGACCCCATAATTTTAGATCTATGCCCCCAGGTTACAAAATCACTCATTAGACCAGAAAAGAAAAAAGAGGCGGAGGCATAGCTCTAATTCATAGATCCCACTTCACCGTAGCAACCGTAGCCGAGTCCATAACACCCCAACTTGAAATCGCCTCAGTTAGAATCCATCATACAACCTTGCTTGACCACCTAAACTGTGTCTTGTTTTACAGACCACCAGGCAACTGGTACGAATGCCAATCACACTTCATGGATTTCATATCAAATACCTGTGTAGCTAACTCCAATGTACTTACAATAGGTGACTTAAACTTACACCTAGAAGACCCTTACTCTACCAATGCATGTGAATGCAAGGAATTCCTCCAATTATGGGGCCTTAATTGGCCAAATAAGCAAGCAACCCATGTCAGAGGGCACACACTAGACCTCATCACACACAAATTGTCTTCCGACCTGAACCTAATAATATTAGATACAAAATGGACAGACACACCATGGTCAGACCACCACAAACTAAACCTATCCGTACAATGGCGAAAAAAGGCTCATACCACAAACAAGAACGCACAACATACACCACGAGAGGCCAAGTAGATCCTGTAATATTCTGGCAACAGATTTACAAGAATAAATGGATAGCACAAACAGACTCGATACACTACCTCCTTGATTGGGATAACAGATGCAGAAGCATATTAGACAAAATAGCACCACTGCAAACAAGAACCTCACGAAGACACAACGTGATACCATGATATACCGAAGAACTGAAAAACCTAAAAACACAAGCTAGAAGGCTTGAACGAACATGGAAAAAAATAAAAGATGAACATACACTCAACGCATGGAAACAAATGCAAAGAAAATACAAATAAGCAATAAGACAAACCAAACGGACAAATCCAAAATAGGGGCAGACTACAAAGACACTCATAAACTTTACCAACTCGTGAACAAACTACTAAATACCACACTGGTTACCACAACCAACACAGACACACCATCTGCAGACAAACTTGCTAAATACTTCAACGAGAAAATTGTAAACCAACGCAATACGTTACCACAGAACACCACCAACACCGAAAAATTCATGGATAGTCTGGACCCAACCCTCGGTGAATATCCAGCAGACCGAATCTGGACAAACTTCACTTTCCTCACCGATAAAAGCATCACCCTAGTGATTAACAGGTTCACCAAATCCCACTGTAAACTGGACATATGCCCAAACACCCTTATAAAATCCGCCCCAAAACGCTTCATAGCAGACCTCACATCACACCTAAACTACATGCTGCAACATGGTCACTTTCCTAAGGACAAAGGCAAAATACTACTGTTACGCTCTGCTACACTTCTCCAGGATGGGTCGGTTTCTGTTCCTAACCCAGCAGCCGTCATCCGGCTTCGAGCAAGAGCGGCAGCCATCTTGGCTAGCTCAGGAGGGGGCAGCACTGTTATGACTGGAGATGTGTGAGCCCTTGTGCCCCGACTGAGCACAGCGAAGATGGAGAGATGCCGTACTCGGTCAGGCAGCCAGACAACCCCTAGCTTCACCTGGGAAGCGACCACCGTTCACCGAGAGTTGAGCCCTCAGCTGCAGGTGGCCACCAGGACTTCTGGAACCGGCGGGGTTGCACAGCCGCTGCCCCCTCCTGAGCTAGCCAAGATGGCTGCCGCTCTTGCTCCAAGCCAGATGACGGCTGCTGGGTTAGGAAACAGAAATCTACCCATCCTGGAGAAGTGTAGCAGAGCGTAACAACTACTCACCGCAATACCTAAAGACACAAAGAAAAAAAACAAATGATATCACCAACTACCGCCCGATAGCATCTATCCCTCTGGTAGTAAAACTACTGGAAAGCATGGTAACCAAGCAACTTACTGACTTCTTAAACAAATTCATTCCAACCACAGCACTGAAACAGTACTAATTACTCTCCTAACCAAATTCAAACAAGAAATTGCAACTGGCAAAAATGTACTTCTCCTACAATTCGACATGTCTAGTGCGTTCGACATGGTAAACCATAAAATACTACTAAACATCCTAGAATACTTCAGGATCAGTGGAAGCGTGCTTAGTTGGATCAAGGGTTTCCTAACTGAAAGAACATACCAAGTGATATCAAACTCGAACACATCATTACCATGGAAACCAGAATGTGGAGTACCTTAAGGATCACCGCTATCACCGACCCTTTTCAACCTAATGATGACCCCACTAACCAAATCCCTATGCAACCAAGGCCTTAACCCTTACATTTACGCAGACGATGTCACGATATACATCCCGTTCAAACACAATCTAACAGAAATCACAAACGAAATCAAACTTAGCCTGCAAATCATGAACTCATGGGCGGATGCATTTCAATTAAAACTCAACGCAGAAAAAACACTCTGCCTCATCCTCTCATCACAATACAACAAGAACAAACCCACAAATATAAGCACCCCAAACTAAACCCTTCCTGTTTCAGCCTGAAAATTCTCGGAGTTACTATCGACCGAAATCTCACGCTAGAAAATCAAGCGAAAACTACAACAAAGAAAATGTTCCAATCAATGTGGAAACTCAAACGAATAAAACCCTTCTTCCCGAGGGAAATATTCCACAGCCTGGTACAATCAATGGTGCTAAGTCACCTAGACTACTGCAATGCAATCTATGCTGGATGCAAAGAACAGATCATTAAGAAACTCCAAACTGCCCAAGACACCGCAGCCAGACCCATATTTGGAAAAAACGAAATACGAATGTGCCAAACCCTTGAGAGAAAATTACACTGGCTCCTAATCAAAGAACGAATTGCGTTCAAAATCTGTACCCTGGTTCATAAAATCATTCACGGCGAGGCCCCGGTATACATGACAGACCTCATTAACTTACCAACCAGGAGCCCAAAAAAGTCAGCACACACATACCTAAACCTCCACTACCCTAGCTGCAAAGGACTAAAATATAAATCAACATATGTATCCAGCATCTCCTAAATAAGCACACAACTATGGAATGCACTACCAAATGTCATGAACACAATGCACGACCTAACAAACTTCCTGAAATCATTAAAAACCAACTTGTTCAAAAAGGCATACCATAATGATCCAACTTAAACACCTGAACCCTGCAACAAAACGAAACTCAAACCAGATCTGGACAAAACTTAACTCTTTCTCCTGACAACATAATGTACTCTGTCACTCATGAACTTTAACGCAATATCACCCTGTATTTCTCATACCAGAATTGGCGATCGCCATCACGGTACTATGTAAGCCACATTGAGCCTGCAAATAGGTGGGAAAATGTGGGATACAAATGCAACAAATAAATAAAATAAATAAATTTGTAAGTGGTTACCTTTAACCAGGCTTTTCCTTATGGGTAAGCCTGATACTGATGTTAATGGGTCATGTTAATGCTTACAGGATCACACTCCTCAATGCCAGTTCATCCCTTTCAGAATCTGCCTGTGAAACTTATGGTAAAATTATGTCTTACCTGATCATTTTCTTTCCTTTAACGCAGCAGATGAATCCAGGAACTAGTGGGTTAAGTCCGCCTATCAGTGGGTGGAGATTGAGATAAACAAACTAAAGGCAGTGATGTCAGACGGCCAGCTCCTTCCTCAGTTAGTATGTCATTCATAAGCATTTGCCAAGGCCAAAAACATGAAACCAATAACCAAATAAGAACTTCGAAATAACTGCAAATTGATCCAGAAATCGGAATCCTTTCTTTGTTTCCATATATGTCTGAACTCTGCAAAAGAGAACCCGGAAGGAAAAAATAGCCACACTGCGTGGAAAATGAAAACTGTCGGCTGAACTAGGGAGGGATCCTGGATTCATCTGCTGCGTTAAAGAAAAGAAAATTATCAGGTAAGACATAATTTTACCTTCCTTGTCACTTGCATCAGATGAATCCAGGAACTAGTGGGATGTACCAAAGCATTCCTTATGTAGGGTGGGAAGCCGACGTTCCCTCCCCAAAACTCGCATCCTCCTGAGCAGACACGTCTAGCCTGTAATGCTTTGCAAAAGTATGACAGGACGCCCAAGCAGCCGCCCGACAAATCTCTTCCAGAGATAAGGCCGACGCCGACGCTCAATAAGCCGTCTGTGCCCGAGTAGAATGCGCCTTCAGGGCCACTGGAGACGCCCGCCCTTGTAGCAGATACGCCACTCCAATGGCTTCCCTAATCCAGTGAGCAATGGAAGTCTTAGAAGCCGGCTCACCTCTTTTCGATCCCGACAACAGCACAAAGAGATGATCCGAGCGTCGAAACTCGTTAGAGATCTTTAAGTACCGAAACAAGGCTCTCCGCACGTCCAGGAAACGTAGCGAGGCAAACTTCCCCAGATAACCCTCTCTACGAAAAGACGGAAGATAAACCGCCTGATTGACATGGAAAGCCGAAACCACTTTAGGTAGAAATGACGGCACCTTCCGAATTGACACCCCTGCTTCAGAAAACTGCAAAGCCTCTGGAAGACAAAGCCTGAATTTCAGAAATCCTCCTAGCCGAAGCAATGGTTAGATCCTTCTCAGAAACCTTATTCAACGGCTCAAACGTTGGGGCCTGGAGGGCTCGCAGTACCACATTCAAATGTTATGCTGGGCACGGCTGCCGCAGAGGAGGCCGATGCAGAAGAGCCCCGCGTAGGAAACGGACCACAGCAGAGTGAGATGCTAAAGAGGAACCGTTCAGTTTGCTCCTAAAACAAGCTAGCGCGGCAACCTGAACTTGAAGGGAATTATATGCCAATCCCTTTTGAAGACCATCCTGAAGGAACTCCAGAATAACCGGAATGTCCGCCCGAAAAGGCGATTCAGCACGCAAAGCACACCACGCCGAGAAAGCTTTCCACACTCACGTGTACGCTGCTGAAGTAGACTGCTTCCGTGTCCCCAAAAGAGTGGCAATGACTGGTCCTGAAAATCCCTTCTTCCTCAGCTGCCGCCTCTCAATAGCCAGGCCGTAAGACCAAAGCGGGAGGGATTTTCCATCTGAACTGGCCCTTGATGCAGCAGATCTGGAGTCACCGGAAGTCGCAATGATGGCTCTGAGAGTGCTCGAACGAGATCCGCATACCACGGCCGTCGGGGACAGTCTGGGGCCACTAGAACAACCGGCCCCCGATGCGGCAAAGAACTCTCCCTATCAGAGTCCACAGAGGAAAAACATACAGTAGCTGTTGTTCTGGCCATGGCTGGAGAAGAGCGTCCAATCCTGCGGATCCTGGCTGCCGTTTGCGGCTGAAGAACTGGGGAACTTTGGCATTGCAAGCCATGGCCATGAGATCCATTACTGGTCTTCCCCAACGTTGACAGATCAGCCGAAAAGCCGAGTCTGACAGCGTGTATTCCGCTGCGTCCAAAAGAGTCCGGCTGAGAAAATCCGCTTGAACATTGACTTGACCCGCAATGTGCACTGCCGACAGACTCTGAACATGCGCTTCCGCCCATACTAGAAGACGAGACGCTTCCACTGCCAAGGGAAGACTGCAAGTTCCCCTCGCTGATTGATGTAGGCCACTGTCGTGGTGTTGTCCAAGAATACACGAAACGCCTGCCCCAGCAGAAGGTCCTGAAAACTCCGCAGTGCATTCACGACTGCTCGCAACTCTAGACCATTTATTAGTCAGGTCGCTTCGAGAGGGGTCCACGATCCCTGGGCTACTCGATGAAGACAATGGGCCCCCTAGCCCGCAAGGCTGGCATCCGTCACGACTACCACCCAATTGGGAGACGCCAGAGAAACACCCTTCTGCAAATTGGCTGACCGGAGCCACCAAGCGAGACTGTCCCTGGCCCGGCTTGACCAAGGAAGGCGTCATTGATAATTCAGTGACGTCGGCGACCATCTGCTCAAAAGGAAATTCTGAAGAGGCCGCATGTGAGCCCTTGCCCATGGAATGACCTCCAAGGTCGCCGTCATGGAACCGAGGAGCTGAACACAGTCCCACACTTGGGGAGCTCGATGACTCAATAAGGTCCGTACCTGAGAAAGCAATTTGATCCTTCACCACTAGGGGAGAAACACTTTCCCCCGCTTCGTATCGAATTGCACTCCAAGATATTCCAGACTCTGAGTAGGAAGCAGATGACTCTTGTCCATATTGACCACCCAACCTAAGGATTGCAACACCGCAATCACTCGGTCGGTGATCGCTCGACTCTCCTCTGCTGTCGTCGCCCGAATCAGCCAGTCGTTGAGATATGGATGCACTCGAATCCCTTCCTTCCACAAGAATGCCGCCACCACCACCATGACCTTGGAAAAAGTGCATGGGGCAGTGGCCATTCCGAAAGGAAGGGTCCGAAACTGGAAGTGCTGACCCAGCACCGCAAATCTGAGAACTCTCTGATGGGGCTGCCAAATGGGAATGTGCAGGTAAGCTTTCCTCAAATCGAGAGCCATCAAAAAGTCGCCTGGTTGAACAGCAGCAATAACTGCCCTTAACGTCTCCATGCGGAAGTGACAAACCCGCAAAAACTGGTTTACTTTTCTGAGATCGAGAATAGGCCGAAAAGCCCCTCCCTTCTTTGGAACCACAAAGAAGATGGAGTACCGACCTGTGCGCCTTTCGAGAGGAGGAACAGGCATGATAACCCCTATCCTTAGCAGGTCTCGCAAACACTGCAGAACCGCTGTCCTCTTGGCCCGCGATACACAGCGGGACTCCAGAAAAAAAGTCTGTGACGGGACAGAAGAATTCTAGCTTGTAACCTTCTCGCACCACATCGAGGAGCCACTGATCCGAAGTAATTCTGGCCCACTCTGGAAGAAACAGAGAAAGCCGACAACCGATCTGCTTTCCTCCCGAGTGGACCTGCGCCCCATCATTGGGAGGCCCGAGAAGGAGCCCACTGACGAGAGGGGGGGTCCAGCTGGATGCTTCTCGTTGCGAAAGGAAGAACGCTGCCCAAAACAAGGACGCTGAAAAGCAATTTAATGAGCCATTGCTTAGAGGCTATATCTGCAGCCCAATGATGGAGCCACAGAAGACGCCGAGAGGAAATGGTCAAGGCCATGAGTTTGGCCGAAGCACGGACCACGGACCAAATCATACAAGGCATCCGCCAAGTACGCCAGCCCAATATCCATCAGTGACATCTGAGGAGTTCCCGGCATATCAGACTCTGAAATCGAATCCATGACAGAATGTAGCCAACTGAGACAAGCTCTAGCTGCATAAGAACTACAAACAGAAGCATGAAGTGTCAAAGCGGCCACCTCAAAGGCACGTGTTAAAGAGGCCTCTAGCCGTCTGTCTTGCATATCCTTAAGTGCCACACCACCTTCCACTGGAAGAGTAATCTTCTTAGTGACCGCCGTCAGCAGGGCATCCACCCTAGGTAGAGCAAACTGCTCTAAACGGTCCGCTGAAACCGGATACAGCCTGGCCATAGCCCTGGCTACTTTCAGCCCCCCATCCGGATCCGCCCACTGGGCCGAAATCAACTCTTCAATAGCTTCATGTACCGGAAAGGCCTTAGAAGGTCGTCTGGTACTAGCCATCTTGGGGTTGACCGCCTGAGAAGCCACAACCTCAGGGTCCTCTATATTCAGGGCTTCCAGCGCCTGAGAGATAAAGGAGGACAACTCCTCATGGAAAATCCTCACAGCGGAAGAGTCCTCCGGTTGGTCAGTGAGGATACCGCCCTCCATGTCCTCTACCCCCGTCTGCTCCGAGAGAGCCATCATGTCGAAAGTTGCAGGCGACCATATGCAGGACACCTCCTCAGACCCCAAAGAAAGCCTAGGCTTTTTAAGGGAGGAGAAATCCTCTGGGGAGAAACCCAAAATCTCTTGGTTACCCCCAGATCCCTTGAGAGAATCCAAGGCCGAAGCTGTCGCAGCCGCGTGAGGGTGGGGGGGGCAAGGCCCTTTTCAACAAAAACGCCTGATGGAGTAGCAAAATAAACTCTGGCGAAAACCCCTTCCCCGCAACGGAGGAGGTCGCAGCCATGGCACCTGCACTACTGCCCACAGTGCCTGACGGCACCCCCCCCCCCCCCGACTCCCCTACCAGTGGAGAAGAAGCTTTGCCCAAAACCGCTACTGGAGCCGGCTTCACGACCGATTGCAAAATTGCGCGAGAATTGCCAGGCTCCGGGCAGGAAAGCACGCTGTCGGGGGGGGGGGGGGGGGGGCAACGCTCCGTCGAGTCCCGCAAAATCAGCGCACCCCGCGCTGCAAAGGCCCGCCACCAAACGCCGTTTCCCGCATCGGGCACAGCGTTTTATCGTCTCCGCTGCCAGGAACCCAGCAGGACTTACCCCGGACCGGGAAAGCACGGGAACTGACAGCTGAGCCGAAGAAAAAAAACTCTTCAACTGCACTTCGAGGCAGGCTCAGACAAGCAGGCAACAGAAAACAGGACTCGGACAGCAGTAACACAAACCTGCTCTCAGCAAAAACACACTTCCCTGTGCTTCTGTTTCTCTTTTAAACAAATTCTATGGTTCTCATTTTTTTTTAGTGAGGAGGAAGAAACAAACAGGGAAGGAAAGGAACAGCAAAAGCCTGTTCAGAGGGAATTTGAGGTGCAACAGGGACCCAGCAACTGTGTATGCTGCCAAAGGGGACACCACTAGTCCGCCACCCCCAGCTCAAACTGGCCAATGGCCCAGGAGCTGAAGAAAAAGCTGTCCACCACCTGCTGAGATAGAGACATACTAACTGAGGAAGGAGCTGGCGGTCTGACATCACTGTCTTTAGTTTGTTTATCTCTATCGCCACCTGCTGGTAGGCGAACTTAACCCACTAGTTCCTGGATTCATCTGCTGCAAGTGACAAGGAAAATAAGGATAAAAGAAACCACTAAACCTCAGATAGCGAGGTTTGGTGTGTGCAGCTTAATTAATTGTAGGGATTTAAAAGCACAGCGAAAATATAGCAGAGAAGACAAGTATATGTGTCTGAATGCACCATGTATGACTTGGTAAAAAGACTATTTTTTTTCACCTGCATCACTAGCAGTGCGTGCAGCGTTTTTCACGGACTTTTCCAAAATGTATGTATCATTCGCTTTCTCCGAGGACAAGCAGGCTGCTTGTTCTCACGACTGGGGTATCCCTAGCTCTCAGGCTCACTCAAAACAAGAACCCAGGTCAATTTAACCTCGCAACGGCGAGGACATAACAGAAATTGACCTACGAAGAACAACTAACTGAGAGTGCAGCCTGACCAGAATAAATTCGGGTCCTGGAGGGTGGAGTTGGATTCAAACCCCAAACAGATTCTGCACACCGACTGCCCAAACCGACTGTCGCGTTGGGTATCCTGCTGGAGGCAGTAATGTGATGTGAATGTGTGGACAGATGACCACGTCGCAGCCTTGCAAATCTCTTCAATAGTGGCTGACTTCAAGTGGGCCACTGACGCTGCCATGGATCTAACACTATGAGCCGTGACATGACCCTCAAGAGCCAGCCCAGCCTGGGCGTAAGTGAAGGAAATGCAATCTGCTAGCCAATTGGAGATGGTGCGTTTCCCGACAGCGACCCCTTTCCTATTGGGGTCGAAAGAAACAAACAATTGGGCGGACTGTCTGTGGGGCTGTGTCCGCTCCAGATAGAAGGCCAATGCTCGCTTGCAGTCCAATGTGTGCAACTGACGTTCAGCAGGGCGGGTATGTGGTCTGGGAAAGAATGTTGGCAAGACAATTGACTGGTTAAGATGGAACTCCGACACCACCTTTGGCAGAAACTTAGGGTGAGTGCGGAGGACTACTCTGTTATGATGAAATTTGGTATACGGAGCATGAGCTACCAGGGCCTGAAGCTCACTGACTCTACGAGCTGAAGTAACTGCCACCAAGAAAAATGACCTTCCAGGTCAAGTACTTCAGATGGCAGGAATTCAGTGGCTCAAAAGGAGGTTTCATCAGCTGGGTGAGGACGACGTTGAGATCCCATGACACTGCAGGAGGCTTGACAGGGGGCCTTGACAAAAGCAAGCCTCTCATGAATCGAACGACTAAAGGCTCTCCAGAGATGGCTTTACCCTCTACACGATGATGGTAAGCACCAATCGCACTAAGGTGATTCCTTACTGAGTTGGTCTTGAGACCAGACTCTGATAAGTGCAGAAGGTATTCAAGCAGGTTCTGTGCAGGACAAGAACGAGGTTCTAGGGCCTTGCTCTCACACCAAATGACAAACCTCCTCCACTTGAAAAAGTAACTCTTCTTAGTGGAATCCTTTCTAGAGGCAAGCAAGACACGGGAGACACCCTCAGACAGACCCAACGAAGCAAAATCTACGCCCTCAACATCCAGGCCGTTAGAGCCAGAGACTGAAGGTTGGGGTGCAGAAGCGCTCCGTCGTTCTGCGAAATGAGAGTCGGAAAACACTCCAATCTCCACGGTTCTTCAGAGGACAACTCCAGAAGTAGAAGGAACCAGATCTGACGGGGCCAAAAAGGCGCTATCAGAATCATGGTGCCGTGGTCTTGCTTGAGCTTCAGTAAGGTCTTCCCCACCAAAGGTATGGGAGGATAAGCATACAGGAGGCCGGTCCCCCAATGGAGGAGAAAGGCATCCGACGCTAGTCTGCCGTGTGCCTGTAGTCTGGTTGGTCTGAGAGGCGAAAAGGTCCACCGAGGGAGTGCCCCACTCTCGGAAGATCTTGCGTACCACTCTGGAATGGAGTGACCACTCGTGCGGTTGCATGACTCTGCTCAGTCTGTCAGCCAGACTGTTGTTTACACCTGCCAGGTATGTGGCTTGAAGAAGCATGCCGAACTGGCAGGCCCAACGCCACATCCCGACGGCTTCCTGACACAGGGGGTGAGATCCGGTGCCCCCCTGCTTGTTGATGTAACACATTGCAACCTCATTGTCTGTCCGAATTTGGATAATTTGATAGAACAGCCGATCTCTGAAGGCCTTCAGTGCGTTCCAGACCGCTCGGAGCTCCAGGAGGTTGATCTGAAGATCCTGTTCCTGGAGGGACCACAGTCCCTGGGTGTGAAGCCCATCGACATGAGCTCCCCACCCCAAGCGAGATGCATCCGTCGTCAGCACCTTCGTGGGCTGCGGAATTTGGAATGGACGTCCCAGGGTCAAATTGGTCCGAAGTGTCCACCAGTGCAGCGAATTGCGGCAACTGAGGGACAGGCGGATGACATCTTCTAGATTCCCGGTGGCTTGGCACCACTGGGAAGCTAGGGTCCATTGAGCAGATCTCATGTGAAGACGAGCCTTGGGAGTCACATGAACCGTAGAGGCCATATGACCCAGGAGTCTCAACATCTGCCGAGCTGTAACCTGCTGAGATGCTCTGGTCTGGGAAGCCAGGGACAGGAGGTTGTGGGCCCTCGCCTCGGGAAGAAAGGCCTGAGCCGTCTGTGAATTCAGCAGAGCTCCTATGAATTCCAGAGATTGGACTGGTTGGAGATGGGACTTTGGGTAATTTATCACAAACCCCAGCAGCTCCAGGAGGTGAATAGTGCACTGCATGGACCGGAGAGCCCCTGCCTCTGAGGTGTTCTTGACCAGCCAATCGTCGAGATACGGGAACACGTGCACTCCCAGCTTGCGTAGATACGCCGCGACCACCAAGAGGCACTTCGTGAACACCCGTGGGGCAGAGGCGAGCCCAAAGGGCAGCACACAATACTGAAAGTGCCGTGTCCCCAGGCGGAATCTGAGATACTGTCTGTGGGCTGGCAGTATCGGGATGTGAGTATAAGCGTCCTTTAAATCCAGGGAACATAGCCAATCGTCTTTCTGAATCATTGGTAGAAGGGTGCCTAAGGAAAGCATCCTGAACTTCTCTTTGATCAGGTATTTGTTCAGGCCTCTCAGGTCTAGGATAGGGCGCATCCCCCCTGTTTTCTTTTCCACAAGGAAGTACCTGGAATAGAATCCCTGCCCTTCCTGCCCTGGTGGCACGGGCTCGACCGCATTGGCGCTGAGAAGGGCGGAGAGTTCCTCTGCAAGTACCTGTCTGTGATGGGAGCTGAAGGATTGGGCTCCCGGTGGGCAATTTGGTGGAGTGGAGGCCAAATTCAGGGCGTATCCGCACCGCACTATTTGGAGAACCCACTGGTCGGAGGTTATCAGAGGCCACCTTTGGTGAAAAACTTTCAAACTCCCCCCGACCGGCAGGTCGTCTGGTACGGACACTTTGATGGCGGCTATGTTCCCATGGATCCAGTCAAAAGCCCATCCCCGGCTTTTGCTGTGGAGGCGCAGGGGGCTGCTTAGGCGCACGCTGTTGACGGGAACGAGCGCGCTGGGACTGTCCCTGTGCCTGAGGAGGCCTTCGAGCCGGCTGGGTGTACCTACGCTTGTTGTAGGCGTAGGGTGCAGCCTGCCTGGCCCGGGAAAAACGACAACCTGCTGAGGTGGATGCTGAAGGCGCCCGGTGGAAGAGCTTGTCGAGAGCGGTTTCCCGCTGGTGTAGTTGGTCCACCAACTGCTCGACCTTCTCGCCAAAGACATTATCCCCCCGGCAAGGGACATCCGCCAGTTGTTGCTGGGTGCGGTTGTCCAGGTCAGAGGCACGCAACCAGGAGAGTCTGCGCATCACTATACCTTGGGCCGCAGCTCAGGATGCCACATCACAGGTGTCATAGATACCCCTGGACAGGAACTTTCTGCACGCCTTCAGCTGCCTGACCACCTCCTGAAAAGGCCTGGACTGCTCCGGAGGGAGCTTGTCGACCAGGTCCGCCAGTTGCTTCACATTGTTCCGCATGTGAATGCTCATGTAGAGCTGGTACGACTGGATGCGGGTCACGAGCATGGAAGATTGGTAGACCTTCCTCCCAAACGAGTCCAGAGTGCGAGACTCCCGCCCTGGGTGCGCCGAGGCGGTATCCCTCGAACTCCGTGCCCTCTTGAGAGCAGAGTCCACGACCGCCGAGTCATGAGGCAATTGGGGCCGCATCAACTCTGGGTCAGAGTGGATTCTGTATTGGGACTCCGCTTTCTTGGGGATGGTGGGGTTAGATAAGGGCTTCAGCCAGTTCCGAAGCAGTGTCTCTTTGAGGACATTGTGCAACGGCACTGTAGAAGACTCTCTAGGTGGTGATGGATAGTCGAGGACCTCGAGCATCTCAGCCCTCGGCTCATCCACAGAGACCACGGGGAAGGGAATGCAAATAGACATGTCCCTGACGAAGGAGGCAAAGGAGAGGCTCTCAGGGGGCGAGAGCTTCCTCTCCGATGAAGGAGTGGGGTCGGAGGGAAGGCCCTCAGACTCCTCTGAGGAGAAATATCTGGGGTCCTCCTCCTCCCCCCACGAGGCCTCTTCCTCGGTGTCGGACATGAGCTCTTGCAGCTCAGACCTGAACCGGGTCCATCTCGACTGCGAGGAACTATGTCCTCGATGATGGCGTCGAGCGGTGGACTCCCGTGCCGGCGGGGATGAAGCTCCCTCCATCGACGTCGACGGGGATTCCACCTGCGTGGCTGTCGACACCGGCACCGCAAGCGGCGTCGGCGGCCTCTGCATCGGGCTAGAGCACGCCGGCGCCTCCATCAACGGCGCTGGGAGCGCAAGCACCCCCGGTGCCGGCAAAGCCTGGCGCATCAGCCCTTCCAGAATCCCTGGAAGGATGGCTCAGAGGCACTCGTCAAGGCCCGTTGTCGGGAAAGGCAGGGGGGCCGGTGCGGGTGCCGGAAGCTGCTCGGGTCCAGGAGACGGTACCGAAGCACCCATGGACTGACGCAGCGACACCTCTTCAACCGAGGGGGAACGCTCCTCTCTGCACTGCCGCTTCCTCGGCGTCGAGTCATCTCTGGAGGCACCAGAACTGGTAGTCCCGTGCACCGTGGGCGACCGATGACGATGTTTTTTAGTCTTCTTTCGGTGCCCATCATCAGCGCTCGGTGGCAGAGATGAAGAGGAGGTAGAACCTCCCCCCCCCCCCCCCCGGCCTCGAGGGATCGGGTCTGACAGGGTTCGGTCCCCTATGGCCCTGGGTAGAGGGAGTGGCCGGGGCTGACTGCCCGCGCGGTCGCTCACCCCCACCGTCGCCGGTGGTCCGGCGGGCCAACGGTACCTGTGCTCCTGGGGTCGGTGCCATCGTCGGTGCCGATTTCGTCGACATCGGTACCGGTACCGAAGATCCGGCCGTTGACACAGATGCCGTCCACGTCGAAGGGCAGGCGCAAGTTCCAAAAAGACGGTCCCGAAGAACTTGCCTCGCCACCTGTGTCCGCTTCCGCAAGCCGAGACACAAGGTGCACGTCTTCGTATTATGCTCCGGCCCAAGGCACTAGAGGCACCAAGCGTGGGTATCGGTTTGCGAGATCTGCCGGCCGCACAGACCACACTTTTTGAATCCGCTCGGGACCTTCGAGGACATCGACGGAAAAATCGCGTCGGCGAAGTGAAAGTCGTCGATGGTGGCGGTGAAAAGCACACCCGAAAAAGAAACGACCGCGCGACCACAAGGCCGCAACAAGGCGCCCCCGCGCTAAAGACGACGAGGGGACAAACTAACTTCTTTCTTTTTTTTTTTTTTAACACAGAAAATAAAGAAAAGAAGCGCGAACGCGCACGAAAAGAGAAAAAAGCTCGCGGCTAGGCCGCGATCCGGTTTCCAGGGCTGACAGAGAGAGAGACGATAACATGTCTCTCTCCAGCGCGGAATCGAAAAAAACTGAGCGGGAACGGTCGCGCACGGGCGGGAAGACGGCCACGCATGCGCGGTGGGCGTGCCCTGCGTGCGGGACCGCCCGCAAAGTTTTGTTCCGGTTGGTGGGGGCTGCCGCGGACGTCAACTCAGTCGTGAGAACAAGCAGCCTGCTTGTGCTCGGAGAAATGTGGCCACCCTGCATAAGAAAGAAGAATATGCTGAAATGAGGTTTCAAGAACATTAAGAAGTTTACTGATGGGTTTTTTTTTTAATCTCTTATTTATATTGTTGAATGAAATATGTATTTTTTTAAACACAGTTTGTCACCTTGTCCAAATTTTGTTTGTAAAAAGCAGGTTATAAATCCAGAATTCATTTCTAGTTCTTGTCATGTAGAGAGGCATATTTTCAAAGCACTTAGACTTAAAAAGTTACATGGAAGGGCATTTTCGATATGACATTTAAGTCCGACTTTAGACGTTTAGTACAAAACGTCCAAAACCCAAATAGGAATGAAGTTCTATTCAAAAAAAGGAAAATGTCTATTTTTTTTAAATACCATTTCAAACAAGGTTTTGTGCTTTGTACAATTTTTTTTTTAAACCATTTTCAACCCCCCCCCCCCCAAAACAGCACGTCCAAGTGAAAAATGTAGAAAATCAAGCCATAGGGATGTAGGAGGGCCCAGCATTTTCAGTAAACTGGTCCCCCAGACATCCCAGGAGAGCAATGAGGCACTCCAGTGGACTTCAAATAAATGCTCCTAGGTACACATCTCATCATTACTCCCTTATCTTGTCTGCTGAGCCCCCCCCCCCCCAAAACCCACTACCCCCAATTGTACACCACTACAATAGCCCTTATGGGTGAAGGGGGCACCTATATGTGGGTATAGTGGGTTTCTGGTGAGTTTGGGAGGGCTTACAGTTTCCACCACAAGTGTAATAGGTAGGAGGAGGTATGGGCCTGGGTCCACCTCTCTGCAGTGCACTGCACCCACCACTAGACTACTCCAGGGACCTGCATGCTGCTCTAATGGACCTAAGTATAACATCTGGCTGGCATTGAGGCTGGTAAGTAATGTTTTTAATCACATTTATGGGAGGTGGGGGGGGGGGGTCAGTGACCACTGGAGGAGTAAGGGGAGGTCATCCCTGTTTCTTTCCTGTGGTCATCTGGTCATTTAGTGCACCTTTTTGGGCCTTATTCGTTCTAAAAACTAATCTAGCTGAAAACATCTTAGTTTTAGTCCTAGACAGTTTTGTTTTGTTCCATTATGGCTGAAAAAAAACATCCAATCTTAGGAATGCCCAAAACCCACCCTTTACACGCCCCCTTGAGATTTGGACACCCTTCAGATGAACAGCATAGAAAAACGCCTAAAAACAGGTTTTGAAAATACCAATTTGAATGTTTTTATGAGAAAAACGTCCAAATACTGCTTTATATCACTTTTTAGACCTTTTTCGAAAATGAGTCCCATGGGGCTCATTTTCAAAGCACTTACTTCCAAAGTTCCATAGAAACCTATGGAACTTTGGAAGGCTAAGTGCTTTGAAAATGAGCCCCTGAGTCAATGTCTTATTTATATAAGCCCTCATTCTAAAAAGCCTTTATTCGGGGTTAATATGTGCATAAACCAACATTTAAACCTTTATGTTGCACAAATGCCTAAGTCCCCATTTGTATGTATTGGACCCAAGTGCAGGCAAATAGCAAGGGTGTGTGGTCCAGGCATGTTTTGGGCGGGACAAGGGCATGCAAGATCACAGACATTTAGTCCCCATTTCAGAAGGGGACTAAAGGACCGATGTCAAAGCAAACCGGGCTTGCAATGTTTCATTTAGACTGGTTTCAGCCAGTCTAAAAGAAACATTACTGCTGACACCAGTACCAAATGGATCTTCCATTGCACTGCATAACTCAGATGAAGTTTGTGTTGCATGCTGCAGGAATTCTAATGCTGGTCACATGGTCCCAGCATTACTTTGCTGCAAGCTGCGTCATGCTGCACCAAGGGGATCATTATGGTTAACAGATAAGGTGAGGCAAGGCAAGGTAAAGTGTTGGGCTGATATAGAAGAATTCCCTGGTCTGGTGCTTTGAGTCAATCTGCCCCGATTGGGACAGAAATGGGGAGGGGTTATTCTGCAAAAAGGTGTGAGAAAGAAAAACGCAATGGAGAAAAAATGTCAGAATAAAGGTAACGGAGAAAAAAAGAAGGAACGTAAACAGAAAGAAAGTGATCAGGAGAAGAAATCGAAAAATATGAAAGATAAAAGGAGTGAAACTGAGGAAAATAAAATAAACTGGAAAAAAATCACAAGGTATATAAACACGAAAATAAAGCAAGCTCTGCATAGTGGAAAACAAAGGCAGCAGATGTAAATTCTCAAAACTGACATATTTCAATCACTAAATTGAAAATAAAATAAATTTTCCTACCTTAGTTGTCTTGTGATTTTATTTTTCTAATCATCTTGTTCCCTGCCTCTGCTTCTCTCTGTACTCTGTTTCTGGGGCCTCCTTTCCATATGCTATTTTTGCCTCTCCTCCTTTCTTCATTTCCTGCCCTATATATATCTTTGGCACTGTTCATTCATATTCAGCTTTTTTCAATTTTTCTGCCTCCTTCTCAGATCTATCTACTTTTCCATGTTCCCATTCCCTCTATCCATGTGCAGCATCTCTTTCTTCTCTTTCCTACTCCAACATCCATGTGCACCCAATCCTCCCTTTCCTCTACCCTCCACCCATGTGCACCATCCTTCTTTCTTTCTACTTGATATACCACCATATGGCCTGTACTAGGCTTCAAAGCGGTTCACAACACAATAAAACGATAGAGAAGGAGAAATGCTCCATGTGCAGCATTTCCTCCCTCTCTCTTCCCTTACCCCCAGTACGCACTATGCCCTTTTCCCTATGTGTCCTTAAAGTCCAGCATTTCTTTTCTGTATCTGTTTCTGCCCCTCATGTCCCGCTTCTTTACTCTCTTTCCCCCAGCATCTACCATCTCTCCCCTTCTCTTCCCGCCCACCCAATCCGGTCTCTCTCTCTGTCTCTCAGCTTTCCTATCTGGCAGCTTTCTCTACCCACCTGCAGTTCTACAAACTTGTTGTCTTCACTGGCAGCAATAAAACCAGTCTGCCTCTGGCTGACCTTGGAACTTTTCTTCTTCTGCATCCTGCCCATGTGACAATAGGTAACTGAAACCTATGGAAGACCCCTGGGAAGGGCCTGGCTTTATTGCTGTCAGCGAAGAGAGCAAGTTTGTAGGACCATGGGTCAGGGAAGTGGAGAGGAAGAAGAGGGAGGTAGGGAGAGCTGCCAGATGCACAAAAGGGGGGGGGGGGGGGGAACGACAAACCGGACAGGGGGAGGGAGGGGGGAGAAGAAAGGGGTAGAGACCATGGACCAATGAACTGTTCTTCAGTGCAAGGCCCACAGCCTACATCCGGCCTCAGAAAAAAATTTTTTAAATTACTAGAATGATGGCAAGGGCCTCCGCCACATAAGTCCCCGGGGGCCACCACTGGCCTGCAGCCCTTGCATTGAAGAACATTATTGTAACAGACAGCTTTGCTTAAATCATGGACAGAGTTATATTAATACTTGAAAGTCCTGCCTTCACCACTGCTACTACAATAAGAAAAACAAAAGCCCAGCAGACTCACTCTTGCTTTGGAAGTTGAGGATGATTGCTGCATGTACAGAAGACACAGCGAGTGAGAGTGTACGGTCTGCTAACTCCACATCCAGATTCACAAGTCCTAGGTGATGTTTCCAGCTGAGAGTACGCATAGCCTGAAGAGAGGAAACAGCAAGTTCAGAGAGACACGAGGGTGCACTTGGACAAGAAAAATCTGGGATCTGGCCAGAAAGGGTGAACACACAGGAGGCAATTTTGAAGAGTTTTTTTTTTAATATGGAAAACATGTTTTACATGTAGAAAATGGATCTCAAATTGTGGGAGGGTATATATGCATAAAAAGTATGCCAAAAGAACTGAGCCTACTTATACGCAGTCTGCACAAAGACATTACCAAGGAGATTTTGGATGAAGCTGCAATGTACACATGTATTTCATAAAATATTCACATATATGTAACATTTAATGTTCTTCAGAGCAGGTGTAAATTTGTGTAACGGTATTTCTGCTAGAGAGCAACCAAAACCAAACTGTGGAAAAATTTGCTGCGTGGTTTATGCTGATGACTCCCAGATCTACCTCTCCAGACCAGAAATTTCAGCAGTAATCCAGGCCCAAGTCTTAGCCTGCCTGTCTGACATTGTTGCCTGCATGTCTCACCGCCATATGAAACTAAACATGGCCATGACTGAGCTTCTTATCTTTCCCCTTAAACCAACTTCTCCTCTTCCCACATTCTCTATCTCTGTGGAAAACACTCTCATCCTCTGTGTCTCATCAGCTTATAACCTTGGGGTCATCTTTGATTCCTCTCTCTCTTTCTCTGCACATATTCAACAGACTACTAAAGCCTGTCATTTCTTTCTCTATAACATAACCAAAATTTGTCCCTTCCTTTCTAAGCACACTACCAAAATCCTTGTCAACATTCTTATCACCTTTCGCTTAGACTACTGCAACTTGCGTCTCACAGGTCTCCCACTAAGCCATCTCTTTCCCCTTCAATCTGTTCAAAACTCTTCTGCATGATTATATTCCACCAGTGTTGATATGCTCATGTTAGCCCTCTCCTCAAATCACTTCATTGGCTCTCTATCCATTTCCACATACAATTCAAACTCCTCTTATTGACTTACAAGTGCATTCACTCTGCAGCTCTTCAGTATCTCTCCACTCTTATCTCTCACTACACTCCTCCCCAGGAAATCCGTTCATCTGAAATTTCTCTTATCTGTACCCATCTTCTCCACTGCCAAATCCAGACTCCATTCCTTTCATCTGGCTGAATCATACACCTGGAATAGACTTTCCGAATCAGCAAGTCAAGCTCCAGCTCTGGCCATCTTCAAATCTAGGCTAAAAGCCCACCTTTTTGAGGCTGCATTTAGCTCCTATTCACTTGTTCAGCACCCATATCTGTTTTATAATTCCATTATCTCTTATCTCAAACAGAATAGACTGCAAGACCCAAGGCAGCATGGCTTCACTAGAGGCAGGTCGTGTCAGATGAATCTGATTGATTTTTTTGATTGGGTGAGGAGGGGCACTAGATGTGGTGTACTTGGATTTTAGCAAAGCCTCTGACATGGTCCCACAAAGGCGACTGATAAATAAACTAACTGCCCTTGGTATAAGACCTAAAGTGACTGACTGGGTTAAAAACTGGTTAAGTGGAAGAAGACAGAGGGTAGTGGTAAATGGAGCTTGCTCTGAGGATAGGGCTGTTATCAGTTGTGTACCACATGGTTCAGTCCTTGAGCCAGCTCTTTTTAACATAACATAACATAACATAACATAACATAACATAACATAACATAACATAACATAACATAACATAACATAAGAGTAACCATACTAGATCAGACCAATGGTCCATCTAGTCCAGTATCCTGTTTTCCAAACAGTGGCCAAGCCAGGTCACAAGTACTCGGCAGAAACCCAAATCATTGGAGATGAGTGGATGTGGTCCCTCTTCACAAAAGCGGAGATAGGAAAGAAGTGGGAAACTACAGGCCGGTAAGCCTCATGTCAGAGGTAGAAAAAATAATGGAGTTGCTGCTAAAGGAAAAAAGTTAACTTTCTAGAATCCAATGGATTGCAGGATCCTAGGCAATATGGCTTTACCAAAGGAAAATCCTGCCAAACAAATTGATTGATTTCTTTGACTGGGTGAACAAAGAACTGGATGAAGGATATGAGCTAGATATAATCTATTGGATTTCAGCAGTCTTTGATACAGTTCCTCACAGAAACCTCCTGAATAACAGTGAGGGCTGAACTTAGGACTCAAAGAGGTAAACTGGATTAGAAACAGGTTGACTGACAGGCGGCAGACATGGGTGGTAAATAGAATCTGCTCAGAGGAAAGGAAGGTGCCTCGGGATCGGTACTGGGGCTGATTTTGTTTAATATATTTGTGAGAGACATTGCTGAAGGGTTAAAAGGAAAAGTTTGCTTTTTGTGGATGATATGAAGATAGCCAATAGAGTGGATACCCAGGAGGGAGTAGAAACCATAAGAACAGATCTCCAAAAATTAGAAGAATGGTCAAAGGTCTGGCAGTTAAAACTTAATAACGTACCGCCTCTTCTATGAAACCTTTGAGTTTCTAGTTTATTCTTTTTTGTTTGTTTTTTGTGATTTGCTCTTATTGTTAAGTGATTAAGAAATGTCTTTCTTAAAAGTGTGTAGTGCTCAGTGATCACATATTACACCGGCTTGGACGGCACTTAGTAATACTATGCACAAAACATCATTGCACTACAACCCTCCCTACCACCTTCCAATGTTATTTTCTGTTCCTATGGGTTCTATTCACCACAATAATTTGTTATTATTCACTTATCTTAGGGTTGCTATCATCCTCCAGGCTATTGATGATGAGCCAGTGCCTCCGGTGTAACAAATGTTGTGCAAAATGTGCTTGTGAACGTTCTGAGTTCTATACAGTCCTCACTCCTCTTTCATTCTTTCGGTTCATTCTCACTTTTCTCAGTTCTCAACACAAGCTGTGTTTCACTGTTCATTGGTCATCAGGAGAACTCTATGGGTCTGTAAAAATATACTTTTTTTGTGTATACCTTACCTTGATTTGTACCTGTCCTTTTCCGGGCATAGATTATAATCATCTAACTTTCATAAAGTTATTGAGCTATACTTCACTCATTACTTCTGCCACTTTAAATGAGGATTAAAATCTCAATCTATACAAGCTTAATATCCTGCATTTCTAGCATACCTGGCATTAAACATCGACCCACTCAAGATTATCCAACCAAAAAACACCGGCGCATGCGCTCTACTTTTATATACATCAAAGCTAACGTCATCCAATATTTGGCTTATACGTGTATCCACTCAATTTCCCAGTTTAGACCTTGGGCCATCACTGTGTTCCATTGAAATATGAGTTGTTGTTCTTTTCGTAATAGTATTTTTGCGATGTCTTCCCCATTAGGTAGATGGATCTGTGCTAATACTCCATATTTTAAATCCTGTAAATCATGATTCATGTACGTCCAATGATTCACCAAAGGGGCTTCCTTCTTTTTTATCCTTAAGTTGCTGATGTGCTCTGCTATTCTCTGTTTTATCTTCCGGGTTGTATATCCTATATACCACTTATTAAAAGGGCAGAATATTCCGTATACTACTTGTGATAACTCGCAGTCTGTGGAAGTGGTAATCCAATACGGTCTCCCTGTTCTAGGGTGCGTTATGGAATTGGTCTGCCAAATACACTTGCAGCAGACACATTTGGAGCAGGGTTTATGTCCTTGCTCAGTTGGATTCGTCTGGATATCCTGAGAGCCAGCCTGTTGTTGTTGTAACAATTCTCCCATGTTTTTTGCTCTTCTGTAAGCAAATTGAGGATTTTCTTCAAAATTAAGTAGAGACAATATAGGCCATTGCTTTTTTATTATATTTTTTTACTGAATACGGTAATATACATGTAAAGGTTTCCTGTTGCACCCTGTCCCTTGTTCTGGGTTGAAGTAGCAACTGTTGGTGTGTATTAGATGCTCTTTTGTAGGCTTTTTTAATCATCTTTATGGGGTACCCTCTAGATCTAGACCGATCAAACATATCACTTGCATGTGTTTTGAAGCTGTCTTCCGTGCTACATAGTTTTCATACTCTTAAGAACTGCCCCATTGAAATGCCTGCTTTTATGGCTTGTGGGTGAAAGCTTTTGTAATGAAGCAGAATATTGGTGTAGTTGACTTCCGAAATATAGTTGTGTCAAATCTGTCTTGGTTGTACATTATTGCTAAGTCCAAATAGTAAACAAATGACCTGCCCACCTTTGATTCGAATTTGATACATTCATCGCACCTGTTTATATATTGAAAGAATTCCTCCAGTTGTTGTCTATCTCCCTTCCATGCCAAGAATACATCATTGATAAACCTTTTCCAAATTTTTATATGGGGACTGAACTTTGAGTTGTATACATATCGCTGCTCAATGTCCGCCATATATAAACAGGCAATCGTGGGTGCCACTGTTGCTCCCATCGCAATACCGTGGGTCTGTATGCAATACTGCTCTTCAAAACAGAAATAATTTTGTTTTATCACAATCTTGGCTATTTGATTTAGCAGATCAATTTTCTCTGATGATAAATCCATCTGATTAAGCTGCCTAGTAATAAGATCCATAGCCTTCCATAGCTCTTAAATAAACTGGATTGGCTGAAGATAGGACCCAAAGTGGTGAACTGGATTAGGAACTGGTTGACGGACAGGCGCCAGAGGGTGGTGGTGAATGGAGTTCGCTCGGAGGAGGGAAAGGTGAGTAGTGGAGTGCCTCAGGGATCGGTGCTGGGGCCGATTCTGTTCAATATATTTGTGAGTGACATTGCCGAAGGGTTAGAAGGTAAAGTTTGCCTATTTGCGGATGATACTAAGATTTGTAACACAGTGGACACCCCGGAGGGAGTGGAAAACATGAAAAAGGATCTGAAAAAGCTAGAAGAATGGTCTAAGGTTTGGCAATTAAAATTCAATGCGAAGAAATGCAAAGTGATGCACTTAGGGAGTAGAAATCCAAGAGAGGCGTATGTGTTAGGCGGTGAGAGTCTGCTAGGTACGGATGGGGAGAGGGATCTTGGGGTGATAGTATCTGAGGATCTGAAGGCGATGAAACAGTGTGACAAGGCGGTGGCCGTAGCTAGAAGGTTACTAGGCTGTATAGAGAGAGGTGTGACCAGCAGAAGAAAAGAGGTGTTGATGCCCCTGTACAAGTCGTTGGTCAGGCCCCACCTGGGAGTATTGTGTTCAGTTTTGGAGGCCGTATCTTGCTAAGGATGTAAAAAGAATTGAAGCGGTGCAAAGAAAAGCTACGAGGATGGTATGGGATTTGCGTTACAAGACGTATGAGGAGAGACTTGCAGACCTGAACATGTATACCCTGGAGGAAAGGAGGAACAGGGGTGATATGATACGGACGTTCAAATATTTGAAAGGTATTAATCCGCAAACAAACCTTTTCCAGAGATGGGAAGGCGGTAGAACGTGAGGGCATGAAATGAGATTGAAGGGGGGCAGACTCAAGAAGAATATCAGGAAGTATTTTTTCACGGAGAGGGTGGTGGATGCTTGGAATGCCCTCCCGCGGGAGGTGGTGGAGATGAAAACGGTAACAGAATTCAAACATGCGTGGGATAAACATAAAGGAATCCTGTGCAGAAGAAAGGGATCCTCAGGAGCTTAGCCTAGAATGGGTGGCAGAGCTGGTGGTTGGGAGGCGGGGCTAGTGTGGGCAGACTTATACGGTCTGTGCCGGGGCTGGTGGTTGGGAGGCGGGGATAGTGCTGGGCAGACTTATAAGGTCTGTGCCAGAGCCGGTGGTGGGTGGCAGGGATAGTGCTGGGCAGACTTATACGGTCTGTGCCAGAGCTGGTGGTTGGGAGGCGGGGTTGGTGGTTGGGAGGCGGGGACAGGGCTGGCCAGACTTATACGGTCTGTGCACTGAAGAGGACAGCACAAATAAAAAAGTAGCACATATGAATTTATCTTCTTGGGCAGACTGGATGGACCGTGCAGGTCTTTTTCTGCCGTCATCTACTATGTTACTATGTTACTATGATAAGGAATTTTTGTGTATAGGGAGACCACATCCAGAGATACCAATTGTAGGGATTCGTTCTGTGTGTTCATAGCTTGCAGTATTTGAATCAAGTGGGCTGAGTCTCTTAAATACGAGTCTGTAGTACGAATAATGGATTGCAGGTAAAAATCTACGTATTGTTACAATACGTTCATTCAACAAATTTCTACTTGACACAATGGGGCTTACAGGGGAGGGGTTTTGTAGGGATTTGTGTATCTTCGGAACAAAATAAATATGTGGTGTTACAGGGTGTTTTTTAAACAAATATTCAAATTCTTTGATGGATAAAGTTCCCTTATCCAATTTAATAGTAGATAAATTTCTTCCTGATATTGATCCACTGGGTTCGTGTCAAACACTTGATAATAATCTTGATCTTGTAGCTGTTGGTGGGCTTCCTCCCTATACTTTACTCTGTCGTGAAAAACTACACCGCCTCCAGATGAATCCAGCTGAGCAAGGACATAAACCCTGCTCCAAATGTGTCTGCTGCAAGTATATTTGGCAGACCAATTCCATAACGCACCCTAGAACAGGGAGACCGTATTGGATTACCACTTCCACAGACTGCAAGTTATCACAAGTAGTATACGGAATATTCTGCCGTTGTAATAAGTGGTATATAGGATATACAACCCGGAAGATAAAACAGAGAATAGCAGAGCACACCAGCAACTTAAGGATAAAAAAGAAGGAAGCCCCTTTGGTAGATCATCGGACGTACATGAATCATGATTTACAGGTTTTAAAATATGTAGTATCAGCACAGATCCATCTACCTAATGGGGGAGACATCGCAAAAATACTATTACGAAAAGAACAACAACTCATATTTTAATGGAACACGGTGATGCAATTGAGTGGATACATGTATAAGCCAAATATTGGATGACATCAGCTGTGATGTATATAAAAGTAAAGTGCATGTGCCGGCGTTTTTTGGTTGGATAATCTTGAGTGGGTCGATGTTTCATGCCAGGTATGCTAGAAATGCAGGACTTACACCAAAAAAAAAACCTCTGTTGTTATACTAGGGTGTGTCCTCTTTAAAACTTTCTGTCTGTAAAAAACTATTTCTACTGGGAACTTTTTTCTTTTTTTTTCTTCTGCTCTAAAAACTGTGATTCCTGTGTTTGGGAGCTGGGCTGACTGGAAGGAGTTCTCCGAGTAATGTACCTTAACAGATAGGATTCCAGGAGGGATCTGGTTTTGCTCTGCCCACCCGCACCTGAAGCAGCTCTTCATTTATAATCAGAGTTCTAATTAAGGTAATAAGCAAGTGCTGCTCCCACAAAGTCTCAATACATTCAGTATATCCAAACAGTAATCACAAAACAACAAAATACATCACATTAAAATCCTGAAGACACTTTGTCTATCCAACATCCTTAATTTTGTAGCTTGTTTTAATATATTGAAATACTCATATATTAATGAAATGGAGTCAGTAGTCCAGCAACGAGAGGGGTGCTACCCAGTCTTTTGCACTGAGTGTCACATGTATGATTATCTCCCAGTTGGTGTGAAGTCATATGTGTGTGCCCGGTGCAAAGAACTCCTAGCTCTCAGAGAGCAGGTCCGTTCTCTCGAGGCTAGAGTACAAGACTTGGTAGAGATGAGGGAGAAAGAACAGTACATAGATGAGACCTACAGGGATGTTGTAGAGCGGTCCCACCTCCAGCCGGGTAGCCCCTGTGCTACTTCGGAGGAGAGAGGTCTCCTAGAAGGAGAGCATTGCCCTGGTGAAGTAGGAAGTACTCCTGGACCCAGGACCTGCCCACCAGAGGATGTATTATCCTCTTGCACCGAGGATATGTCTCCGATTACAGCCCACATGGGAAAAGATAGAACCGCTGTTGTAGTTGGAGACTCAATCATCAGGCGTGTAGATAGCTGGGTGGCTGGTGGACGTGAGAATCGCCTGATGACTTGCCTGCCTGGTGCGAAGGCCGCGGACCTTACGCAGCACCTAGAAAAGATTTTAGATAGTGCTGGGGAGGAGCCGGCCGTCTTGGTACACGTGGGTACCAACGATGTAGGAAAATGTGGGAGAGAGGTTCTGGAAGCCAAATTTAGGCTTTTAGAAAGGAAGCTCAAATCCAGATCCTCTAGGGTAGCATTTTCTAAAATCCTACCTGTTCCACGTGCAGGGCCCAAGCGACAGGCAGAGATCTGGAGTCTCAATGCGTGGATGAGACGATGGTGCGGGGATGAGGGTTTTGGATTTGTCAGGAACTGGGCAGCATTCTGGGGAAGGGAGAGCCTATTCCGATCTGATGGGCTTCACACCTTAACCAGAGTGGGACCAGGCTGCTGGCGTCAACATTTAAAAAGAAACTAGAACAGCTTTTAAACTAGAAACGGGGGGAAGGCCGACAGTCGCTCAAAAGCGCATGGTTCAGGATAAGGTATCTTTTGAGGATATCACCCAAACAGGGAAGAAAATGTTCCTTGTAAGTAAGGATGTCAAAGAAACCGTAGTGGATCAGATAGCCTTAAGTAAAATTAATAATAACTAGACACAGGATAACATATTAATAATGCCATGTATTAAACGGGATATAAAACTGAGCAACAAGCATGCATTGAAATGTCTATATACAAATGCAAGGAGCCTGAGACATAAGATGGGAGAGCTGGAATACATTGCACACAATGAAAAATTGGATATTATAGGCATCACTGAGACCTGGTGGAAGGAAGATAACCAGTGGGACACAGTCATACCGGGCTACAAATTATATCATAGTGATAGGGTAGATAGGACTGGAGGAGGGGTAGCACTGTATATTAACGAAAACCTTCACTCAGATAGGTTGCAAGAATTGCAGGATACAAAACCCCTACTGGAATCTTTGTGGATCGAAATTCCTCGTGAAAAGGGGAGAACATAGTGATAGGAGTGTACTACCGTCCACCTGGCCAGGACGAGCAGACGGACGCAGCAATGTCAAAGGAAATTAGGGAAGCGAATAAAATGGGCAATGTAATAATAATGGGTGATTTCAATTATCCGGATATAGACTGGGTTAAATGTAACATCGGTACACGCCAGGGAGATAAAATTTCTTGATGAAATCAAGGACAGCTTCATGGAGCAGCTGGTTCAGGAGCCGACAAGAAAAGGAAAAATACTACACTTAGTCCTTAGTGGAGCTCATGATCTAGTGCGGGGGGTAACGGTGCGAGGGCCGCTTGATAACAGTGATCACAATATGATCAGTTTTGAAATTGGCATTGAAGGAAGTGAACTTAGGAAATCAAATACACTAGCGTTTAACTTTAGAAAAGGTGATTACGATAAAATGAGAAAAACGGTGGAAAAAAAAAAATAAAAGGAGCAGCTCGCGGGGTAAAAAACTTTCATCAGACGTGGATGCTGTTCAAAAACACCATCCTAGAGGTACAGGACAAATATATTCCGCGTATTAGAAAAAGAGGGAAAAAGACCAAACGTCAGCCGGCGTGGCTAAACAGTAAGGTAAAGGAAGCCATTAAAGCCAAAAAACAATCCTTCAGAAAATGGAGAAGAGAACCAACTGAAAATAATAAGATAAAACATAAGGAATGCCAAGCAAAATGCAAAGCGGAGATAAGGAGGGATAAAAAGGAATTTGAAAGGAAGTTAGCGTTAGAAGTGAAAATACATAGTAAAAAAATTTTTTTTCTCAAAGTATTTTATTAATTTCCAAATGTACTAAAACAGGAAAACGACGGAAAAACATAGGAAACAATAAACACAACAGGTGGGAAAGGAAAGAAGAGAAAAAAAGGAGAGGAAAGCATCCAGGTGTTTAACAAATAAGTCCTTTGTACAGGTTTAAGGTGTGGCCTGAATAGTTTGGAGGTATTTCTCCAAAATAGACCAAATTTTTTTCTTAGATAGCATTAGAGGCAAAAAAACATAGTAAAATTTTTTTAGATACATTAAAAGCAGGAAGCTGGCTAAAGAATCGGTTGGGCCGCTGGATGAAAATGGTGTTAAAGGGGCGATCAGGGAAGACAATGCCATAGCGGAGAAATTAAATGAATTCTTTGCTTTGGTCTTCACGGAGAAGGATTTGGGAAGGATACCGGTGCCGGAAAGGATATTTGAAGCAGGCGAGTCGGAGAAACTAAACGAATTCACTGTAAACTTGGAGGATGAAATGGGTCAGTTCTGCAAACTGAAGAGTAGTAAATCAGCAGGACCGGATGGTATTCATCCCAGAGTATTAATCCGGTGTGGTACCGGAAGATTGGAGGGTAGCCAATGTTACGCCGATTTTTAAAAAGGGTTCCAGAGGAGATCCAGGAAATTATAGACCGGTGAGTCTGACATCAGTACTGGGCAAAATGGTAGAGGCTATTATTTAGAATAAAATTACAGAGCACATACAAAAACATGGGCTGATGAGACAAAGTCAGCACGGATTTAGTGAAGGGAAGTCTTGCCTCACCAATCTACTGCATTTTTTTGAGGGGGTGAACAAACATGTGGCCAATGGGGAGCCGGTGGATATTGTGTATCTGGATTTTCAGAAGGCATTTGACAAAGTGCCTTATGAAAGACTCCAGAGGAAACTGGAGAGTTATGGGATCAGAGGTAGGGTATTACTATGGATTAAGAGCTGGTTGAAAGATAGTAAGCAGAGAATAGGATTGAATGGTCAGTATTCTCAATGGAGAAGGGTAGTTAGTGGGGTCTGTCAGGATTGCTGGATATCCTCTTGACATACTTATTAATATTAAACCAGCTTCTGACTTCTGATAACTCTCCCGCTCCCCCAGGAATCACTGAGGATGACATGGACCAAATGGTATTGAGCTGCCTGATAGCCCTGTGTTTTCTTAATTACTCCTGATTAGCATACCTTTTGTCCTATCTGGGAGCAGGGCTTGAGAACAAAGGAAGCCAGACATACAGGCTCCATCACTAGGGACTTCAAACAGGAGAACCTGTGAGGGTGTGCACAGGAAGAAGGAGAGAGACGTCGGTGGAGGCAGAAGGGAGCGACGATCCGTTGTTTCATCTCGTGCAGCGCCTTCACACAAAGGTGAGAGGCGCTGCACGGCCGGTAAGGCGGAGGGGGGTACCTTTGGAGGGGGGGAACGGTGGCGACAAACTCGGGGGGGGGGGCGGAGCAAGGGGCGGAGGATGGCGGGAGGCGAAGCAGTGTTGGGAAAAGAAGAAGATGAACACAGGAAGGGAGGGGGGCCCGGCGCTGCTAAAGTTTAACTTTTTATTTTCAGTTTTTAATTTAGTGAAGGGCGGAAGCGTGGAACAGCGGCGATCTGGGGGGGGAGGGCAAGGCTGTCCATACTAGACGCTTCTGAAGAGCACCTTTGCCCCTCCCGATCCTTTTAAGGTATGTTAATTTTTTAGTAATGCAGGGAAAGCGGGGAGCCAGTGTTGTGGTGTTTTTATTTTTTTTCTCACTTTTCATGTTTAAACATGCCAGCTTTGATTTTTCTGGTACAGGGGGCAGCGGGGAGATGACAGCTGAGGCCTTTACGACTGGTCTGACCACACGTTAAATATGTTGCGGAAAATGATTTGGTGTAATCGTCGGTATTGTTAGTGCATCCCGAATCGCCCGCATTACAATGGTAGTTACTCCGTTTTCGTTAGCTGCTTGCTTCGTTGGAAAAAGACCTTTAATGCATGCAACGGTTGGGAATTTCGTTCGTTAAAGGGTTGTTAGAGGGTCGTTAAGGTTTAGTGCATCTAGCCCTCTGTTCTTATTAGGTATAAAGCAGAGGCACTTCTCTCTGTTTGGGGGGAACTTCTCTCTCTTTCTCTCAGCAGCAGAGCACAGGACTCTGCTTGCACTTCTCTCTCTGTCTCTCCCCCTGCACCTACCCATCTCCAGCCACCAGAGCTCCGGCTCTGGCCCCCCTTTCTTCCCCAAAGCCTTCTCTCCCAGAGCCCATGGCTTAGCTTTCTTAGGCCCTTCTCTCTCTTCCTTTCTCTCTGCACACATATACCTCTTTCAGCACAACCCCAAGGCTTCTCTCTTCCTCGGAACAAACACCCTATCCTTTCTTTCTCTCTCTAAACACACACCCAGAGACAGCCTTGTACCATTTACCTGTACTAAGTGCTGTGAGCCTATACATATATGCAAATATAATATACTTTATATATCCAAACTCGTGTGGAATGTGTATTCTTTGGGAACCTACTGCCTCTACGAACTCACTGCCTCTGTGAACTGGACCCCGGGACCAAACCTAGACAACGACTGCTGACAGGGTCCCACAGACCCTGCTTTTTAACATATTTATAAATGACCTAGAGATGGGAGTAACTAGTGAGGTAATTAAATTCGCAGATGAAACAAAGTTATTCAGGGTCATCAAGTCGCAGGAGGAGTGTGAAAGATTAAAGGAGGACCTCGCGAGACTGGGGGATTGGGCGTGCAAGTGGCAGATGAAGTTCAATGTTGACAAGTGCAAAGTGATGCATGTGGGTAAGAGGAACCTGAATTACAGCTATGTCATGCAAGGATCCGCGATAGGAGTCACAGACCTAGAAAGGGATCTGGGAGTTATCGTTGATAAGACGTTAAAAACTTCTGCGCAGTGTGCTGCGGCGGCCAAGAAAGCGCGCAGAATGTTGAGTATAATTAGGAAAGGGATGGAAAACAAACACAAAGATGTTATAATGCCGTTGTATCACTCCATGGTGCAGCCGCACCTCGAATACTGTGTCCAAGTCTGGTCGCCACATCTCAAAAAAGATATAAAGGAATTGGAGAAGGTGCAGAGATAGGCGAAGAAAATGATAAAGGGAATGGAACGACTTCCCTATGAGGAAAGGCTGAGAAGGTTAGGGCTCTTCAGCTTGGAGAAAAGGCGGCTCAGGGGTGATATGATAGAAGTTTATAAAATAATGAGCAGAGTAGAGCGGGCAGATGTGAAGCGTTTGTTTATACTTTCAAACAATAATAGAACCAGGGGACACAAGATGAAGCTAGAATATGGTAGATTTAAAACAAATAGGAGAAAGTTTTTCTTTATTCAGCGTGTAGTTGGACTCTGGAACTCGCTGCCGGAGAATGTGGTGGCAGTGGCTGGCCTTACAGAGTTTAAGGAGGGTTTGGACAGATTCCTGAAGGAAAAGTCCATTGAACTTATTAATTTTTTTTTTTTTTTTTTTTTTGTGGGGGGGGGGGGGGGGGGGGGGGGGGGTTGCCAGGGTCTTGAAGCTTAGATTGGCCGCTGTCAGAGACAGGATGCTGGGCTTGATGGACCCTTGGTCTTTTCCCAGTATGGCAGTGCTAATGTGCTTATGACATTAAGCTTGTATAGGATGCTGGGCTTGATGGACCCTTGGTCTTTTCCCAGTATGGCAGTGTTCTGTCCTCCGACAGCCTCGCACTAGTTTATAACGTGATCCTAAAATGTGTGTAATGCCTTTACTGTTATTCTCAGTCCCAAGGACTATCATTGCTGCAGTTTCCCACTGGAAAAATACATGAGCAATGCACTGTGGGTAATGTAGTTCAGAGGCAGTGCAACCACACTTGTTTGGCTGTGTAAGAACTGTTACCACTGGTTGTGAGGCTGCCCAGACCTTCCCTCTCTCTCTCTCTGCCAAGCTTGGCTCTTTTGTCTTCCTGTTCAGTCTTACTATCTGTCCTCAGAGGTCAGGCAGGTATGACCTTTCCCTCCTATCTCTAGGACTACCCCTTGCTATCCGATGGCAGGCTCTGTCCCCATTGGTCTCTATCTGCTCCTCCCTGTGTGAAGCCCCACCACTTCTTTGTCCTTTCAGCCACGCGGGGCTTCTTTCACCATTATAGCCAGGGACATGGAGCTAACACCACCTGGCTCCAGACAGCTCTGTCCTGCTGAGAACTCCCTGTAAAGAACCTGGTTTTTTACCCTGAGAATATCTCCTTCCTAATGAGATATCGCACATTCCAGTCACCCAGCTTTGGACTATTTCTACCTGTTCAACTACCTTCCCCTCCCCCTGCAATACAACTACCTCTCTTCAGATCTCCACCTCCTACAACCTCCAGATTAAGAAGTCTCTGTATCCTGAACATCTATCTGTGAGTAAATTATCTGTGATTTATTCAATAAAAGAGACTTCATAAAATAATAGAGACTTCAGGTGATTGCTGTGCCAGGGTTATACTCCATGATATTGGGGCTTCTAATTACCAAGCTCCAAGAGTCATGACAGGCGGTGCTTATGTGCTTATGACATTAAGCTTGTATAGATTGAGATATACATATCATAAGGACTATTTTAATCCTCATTTAAAGTGGCAGACGTAATGAGTGAAGTATAGCTCAATAACTTTATGAAAGTTAGATGATTATAATCTATAATTTTACAGACCCATAGAGTTCTCCTGATGACCAATGAACAGTGAAACACAGCTTGTGTTGAGAACTGAGAAAAGTGAGAATGAACCGAAAGAATGAAAGAGGAGTGAGGACTGTATAGAACTCAGAACGTTCATGAGCACATTTTGTACAACATTTGTTACACCGGAGGCACTGGCTCATCATCAATAGCATGGAGGATAATAGCAACCCTAAGATAAGTGAATAATAACAAATTATTGTGTTGAATAGAACCCATAGGAACAGAAACTAACATTGGAAGATGGTAGGGAGAGTTGTAGTGCAATGATGTTTTGTACATAATATTACTAAGTGCCGTCCAAGCCGGTGTAACATGTGATCACTGAGCACTACACACTTTTAAGAAAGAAATTTCTTAATCACTTAACAATAAGAGCAAATCACAAAAAACAAACAAAAAAAAAAAGAATAAACTAGAAACTCAAAGGTTTCATAGCAGAGGCGGTACGTTAGTAATCTCGAATCCGGAAATATCAATTACCCCAGTCAAAGTATAGTGTTAATTAAAATTTAATGCCAAGAATTCCACAGTGATGCACTTGAGATGCAGAAATCCAAAGGAGATGTTATCAGATAGGAGAGAGATTGATAAGTACAGTTTAAGAGTGGGACCTTGGGGTGATGGTGTCAGAGTATCTCAAGGAGTCAAAACAATGCAACAAGGTGGTGTATTGGAGTATTGTGTTCAGTTCTGGAGGCCGTATCTTGCTAAGGACGTAAAAAGACTTGAAGCGGATCAGAGAAAAGCGATGAAAATGGTATGGGTTTTGCGCTGCAAGACATAAGGAAAGACTTGAGGACCTGAATATGTACAACCTGAAGGAAAGGAAAAAAAGAGGGTGATACGATGCAGAGATTCAAATATTTGAAAGGTATTAATTTACAAACAACCTTTTCCAGAGACAGGAAGGTGGTAGAACTAGAGAACATGAATTGGGGTGATAAGGAGGCCAAGTCAGGAATAATATCATGAAGTACTTTTTCACGGAGAGGGTGGTAGATACCTGGAATAGAATGAAAATGGTAACGGAATTCAAAATGCATGGGATAAACACAAAGGAATCCTGTATAGAAGGCATGGAACCAAACAAACTTAGAGGAATTAGATGGCAACACCAGTAACTGGGAAACAAAGCCAGTGCTGGGCAGACTTCTACAGTCTGTGCCCTGATCGTGGCTGAAGATTCAGCTTCAGTAACTGAAGAACAAGACCAGTGCTGGGCAGATTTCTACAGTGTATGCCCTGAAAATGGCAAGGACAAATCAAGATCAGGTATACGTAAATAGCATCACATCGTACCTTATACTGAGTTTATCTTGTTGGGCCAACTAAATGGATCATTCAGTTCTTTATCAGCCGTCATCATCTACTATATAAATATCAGATGTAATATAATGTAAACAGGAACTACATAGTAGTTTTTAATACATTTAACACACGTTTTTCAAAGATAAGCTAGTCATATTGTCTTGCTCTAATAAAAATGAGCACATGTAAAAGCACATGCACCTAAAGCACGTGTGCACTTTACAGCTGCTATCTATGCAGGTGGCAGGAGGGATGGGAAGGCCCACAGAACACACATACATTTGAACACCTCTTTTTCACCACAACTAAAAGGGTAGTGGCCCTAGAAGGGTTGGCCTGTGCTTATTATCATTTATAAACTAATGCTCTCTGAGGAACAATGTAAATCTTGAGAGGAGCACTAGCAATAAACAAGAAACTGAGATCACCTTAATACAGAGTCCCTATAAAGAAAGAGCATAGAAACATCCTCAGTAACCCCTAACTCTTCCTTTTCCTAAGGGATCCCACGTGCTTGTTCTACACTTTCTTAAATTCTGATAGTCCTTTTCTCCACGACCTCCCCCGGGAGGCCATTCCAAGCATCTACTACCCTTTCCGTGAACGAATACATTCTTAGATTCCTCCTGAGCCTATTTCCTCTTAACTTCATCCTATGCCCCCTCATTCCAGAGTTGTTCTTCATTTGAAAAATGCTCACTTCTTGTACATTAATACCCCTGAAATATTTAAATTTCTTTATCATATCTCCTCTCTCACTCCTCTCTTCCAGCATATACATGCTGAGGTTCATAAGCCTCTCCCTATATGTTTTATGTCCAAGACCGCTTACCAATTTTCTAGCCGCCCTCTGGACCAACTCCATACCAATCCCTTAAAGTTATGTTCTAGGGGACTTTAACTTAGTGTCTGATCTAACCCTTGATTGTTCAGCTCCCAGATCCTATTATCATGGAGGGGCTTGAGCCTGAGCTTTATCATCCTTTATACCAATCTTTGAATTTGGTTGATGCATAGCTTTCACTCTACCCCGAGGAGAGTGACTATACTCACCTTTCGCGGGCCCATGGGACCTTTTCTCGTTTATTTATTTATTTTTTAATTTACGTCAATTTATATACCGTATCTTATTGCTACTGCAAGTAAGACTATATCTTGGTAGACTCAACGGTTTTCCCCATAGTGAGAATGGCAGTCATTGGACCTGAAGAAGTCTTGGATCATAACATGGTATGGATAGATGTAGAGGCACCTGCTTATTATCAGTCTACCACAGGGTGGTGGTTTCCTACTAATCTGTACTCTGACTCACACTTTGGCGATTATCTTAAGAAAAAATGGACAGAATGTTTCCTATAACAAAGCACACATAGACCAACCTTTCTTATTTTGCTCTACTGCCAAGGCAGTTCTTAGAGGAGACATTATATCCTACATTCACGCCCGTAATAAGCGACTGGCGGCTGGGATACTCCAGCTAGAACGTCAGCTTAAAAAGGCCAAGAAAGCTTATATACAGAGACCTAGTCAGGTGACTAAGGAGCAATTACACTCTGTGCAAGTCACTTTGAACTCTTTTTTACATGAGAAGGTGTCTCAGTCTATGTTGTTTCGCAAATTTCGCTTTCACCAGTTTGGGAATAAACCAGGAGGGTTACTTGCACGTCTTGTCAAATCTTGGGGAGGACTCGGACAATTTCCTCTTTACGCGACTCGCAAGGAAAGTTATGCAATAAAAGTGAAGATATAGCATCCATTTTCACTCAGTATTTTTCCCACCTTTAACAGGCAGATGACTCCCTCGATCCGGCTTGTTTGATGGTCTACCTGGAAAAGGCCAGACTTCCTCATTTAACCTCTCAGGAGTCAAGTCACTTAATGTTCCTATTTCAGCTCAGGAGATACAGGCCATCATCAAGGGCTTAAAACTTCATTCAGTTCTGGGACTGAATGAATTTTCTGGGTAATTTTTAAAAATCTTACTCTCCCCCCCCCCCCCCATAGGACCCCTTGAGACATACTTTGAAGATATTGTGAGTCGGGGCTCCTTCCCACTATACGCTAATTGTGCCTTAGTGACTCTTATCGTCCCATTTCCCTTCTCAATGTAGATCTTAAAATTTTGTTGAAGGTGCTCACAAACTGTTTGGCGGATCTTCTTCCAAAACTAGTGGGGAGTGAGCAGATGGGATTTGTGCGCCATAGACGGTCTGTCCTGAACGTCCGTCATCTCTTACTAGCTATAGCACACTGTTACACAGATAATTTGCCTTCTCTGGTAATGAGCTTAGATGTTGAGAAGGCTTTCGATTGGGTGGGTGGGACTCTCTTTTCCAGGTACTGCAACATATGGGATTTGGAGGCTGGTAATACAGGCTCTATATGCACACCAAACAGCTTGTGTTCTGGTGAATGGGGTGAGACCTGTTCCTTTTCCTGTGTTCTGGGGCATGCAACAGGTCCCTTTCACCACTTCTCTTCATTCTTTCATTAGAACCCCTGTTGCTTGTTCTGGGGTCGGCGGAGGGGGCTTCAGGGGTGCACTTATAGGATCACTGCATCAAGTCCCTTGCCTATGCGGATCATCTGTTGGTAGTCTTGACAGAGCCACACAAATCGCTCCTGAGCCTCCTAAAATTAATTCACCAATTCGGGAATTATTCTGGATTTACTTTAAACTTGCAGAACTCTCAAGCATTTCCACTATTACCTCATACACAGCTATGCTAGCCTGGGGCATTTCCTTTAACTTGGGTGGATGGCCCATTAATATATCTGGGTGTTTTTATACCGTCAGACTTGGCTCAGTTATATTCTGCTAACACAGATAAGCTGCTGGCTATCACCTGTGCTAGGCTGCAGGATTGGCAAGCTTTCCCAATATCTTTGATGGGGAGAATAACATTATACAATATGTTCATTATACCAAGATGGCTTTATGTTTTTTTAGGTTCTCTCTTTATATCTCTGGAAACAGGATGAATGTCATATAAATAAGTATTTACAGAGGTTTTTGCGGTGAGGGAAAAGGGCCCGTTTACCTTTGTCAGCCCTACAGATACTGGTGGAACATGTTGGCCTTGGATTGTTGAGTTTATGTCGCAAGACAGTCGCTTGTGGAATGTGACACATTAATGTATGGTTCCGCTCTAGACAAGACTTTTCAGCTACAGCACTGGAAACTCAACTGACGTCAGAGACTCACTTTAGCTGCCTTCTTCATAAGGGGGGGAGGGGTGAGGACTCCTTCCATCTGGTGCTTAAATGCTCATATATAATCACCACAGCAAAGACAGTTTGGCAATGGATTTGTAAACATCATCATTTCTCCTCAAAAGTGTCTCCCTTTCAGGCTATCTGTAACAATCCAGCTTTCCCACCTGGTATGATATACTCTCTTTTCACAGATGGAGGACCCTGGGAGTTGGGTATTTGCTTCTTGTGGTCACAAACGAAGGACGCAAAAAGCCCTTTTTGGATTTCCAGTGAGAGTTTTCCATCCCAGCGATGGATATATTTTACTATTTGCAATTGAGACATTATGTCCATTGTTTAAATTGGGAAGATTTGTTGGAGGATGTTCAGGAGGACCTTTCTACAGCCTTTACATTGAGGACACAACTGTTGGTGCCTCTCTCCTTTCATTATCATCATATCAAGAGCACTGCGCCTGAATTATACTTATCTAGCAGCTCAGTGGAACTCCAACTTACTCATGGTCCCTCCATGCAGCTCAATTTCAAGTTTATGTTCTTTCATTGCAAAGGAGAATATCCTCTTATGTGCATTTGGAACTTCAATATAAATTTGCTCTCCGTTTATATGTGTCCCTGAGGTGCGCCTTTCATATGGGCCTCTCTTCAACAGGCTCTTGTTTGAAATATAACGCCCCTTGCGCCACCTTGGGTCACATGTTTTGGATTTGTCCGAAGACTGCAACCTTTTGGAGGGTCCTGATGAAGCTGGTATCTCACATGTGGAAAGCTGAATGGCATTATGACCCCCTATTGCTCTTTGGACTTCTCTGCCTAAGTCATCCTTCACCAAGAGGATTTAAAGAGTTTGTGTCTTATTCTATTATAATTGGCAAATGGAAGATCCTGTTGGAATGGTTGTCCACAGGTAGTCCGTCCCTGCAAGTGTGGCACTCTCAGGTGATTGGATTGTTGTGTGTGGAATGCATGGCAGTACAAGATATTTCTTCTCCTTCTGGATTACAATTCCAAGCCTGCTGGCCCCCTTTTTGGAATATAATGTCTCCAGTTGTGTGAAGTCGATTAATAAACCTCTGAACATTCTTGCCTTGCTATGAACAGAGATTGGGTGGGGTGGGTGGGACATTTTTCTTTTCCAAAATGTTTTTTTGCACTCTATTTGTTGCTTTAATAAAAATGATTGAAACATAAATTAGGAAGATTTTAAAAAAAGAAACTCAAACAAACTATCCCATTTGGAGACAATGCCCACTAAAAGTGGCTCTAAAAGAGTTGTCTGTGCTTATTATAACTTACAAACCTATGCTCTCTGTGAAGAAATATAAATCTTGAGATGAGCGCACTTGCAGTAAATAAGAGGTTGAGAACCCGCCAAAGAGTCAAGAACAATACTAAGATCCCACTGAGGAACTACCGGCCGCTGAGGAAGACGAAGCAACTTCACCCCCCTCAAAAAACAGACCACATCCGGGGAAGACGCAACCAACCTGCCCTGCACCTTACCCCGAAAACACGCCAAAGCAGCCAGCTGCACCTTCAAAAATGACAATGAAAGGCCCTTCTCAAAACCATCCTGCAAGAAATCTAAAATGCACGACACAGAAGCTGTCAAAGGGACATACGCCCGGTCCCCACACCAATCTTCATATATGCGCCACACACGCACATAGGCCAACGACATCGAACGTTAGCGAGACTGCAGCATCGTCTGAATCACCTGAGGGGAAAACCCTTTCCTTCTCAACCGTTCCCTTTCAAGGGCCACACCGTAAGAGAGAACCGATCCAGATCCGGCATGACAATTGGACCCGGACACAACAGCACCGAGCCCCCCAGCCGCAGAGGCTCGCCTTCTAACAAGCGCATCAGATCCCCGAACCACGGCCAACGCGGCCAATTCGGAGCCACCAATAATAACGGACCCGCATGACATTCTACCCTCTGTAGGACTCGACCTATCAAGGGCCACGGGGGAAACACGTACAGCAATACCCACTGAGGCCACGGAAGGACCAACTCATCAATCCCTTCCAATCGCGGATCCTGACGCCGACTGAAATACCGAGGAGCCTGAGCATTCTGTGCCGATGCCATGAGATCCACTACTGGCATTCCCCACTTTAGAACTATCTGGTCGAACACCAACTGGTGCAGAGACCATTCTCCGGGGTCCAACACGTGCGCCGCTGAAATCTGCACTAGATGCCTTTCCGTCCAACTCATGAGCAGAGCCTTCTCAATTGCCAACCGCGGACTCTTTGTACCGCCCTGCCGGTTGATATACGCTACCACTGTCACGTTGTCGGACATGATTCTTACCGCCTTTCCGACCACACTTGAGCGAAACGCCAACAGAGCTAGCCGAATTGCCCTCGTCTCCAACCGGTTGATAGACCACTGAGCTTCCTCCGTCGACCACCGCCCCTGTGCGGACCGACCGAGACACTGAGCTCCCCAGTCCAGCAGACTGGCATCCGTTACCAGAATCACCCACTGAGGAGGTTCCAATGGCATGCCCTTTTTCAGATGGGCCGAGCACAGCCACCACAGGAGACTGCGCTGAGGAGCCCCCCTCAATGGCAACCGCAACTCCAAACTGTGTACCTGAGGAGACCACCGGAACAACAGAGCCACCTGAAGCTAAAGCATATGCGCCCCGGCTCATGATACTACCTCTATTGTCGCTGCCATGAGGCCCAGAACCCGACGGTACATTCGAACCGTCGGACTCTGAACGGACATTAACAGCCGGACCTGCTGCTGAAAAGAGGCGATCCAAGAGTCCGGCAGAAAAACACGACCCACTGCCGTGTGGAACCGCACTCCCAAGTACTCCAGACTCTGCGATGGGATCAACTGACTTTTGACTACATTCACTACCCATCCGAGCAATTCCAGAAATGCGACCACCTGAGCCGTTGCAGCCACACTGTGAGCCCGAGACTTTGCCCGGATCAACCAGTCATCCAGATACGGATGCACCAGAATTCCCTGCCTCCGCAAAGCCGCTGCTACCACCACCATTATCTTGGAGAAGTTGCGTGGAGCCGTTGCCAGACCAAAAGGC
Organism: Microcaecilia unicolor; assembly: GCF_901765095.1. Lineage (NCBI taxonomy): Eukaryota > Metazoa > Chordata > Amphibia > Gymnophiona > Siphonopidae > Microcaecilia > Microcaecilia unicolor. The sequence continues at coordinate 218,042,726 of NC_044036.1, forward strand.
AGAGCACAGAACTGAAAGTGCCTCCCTAAAACAGCAAAACGAAGGAAACGCTGATGGGCCTCTCGAATCGGCATGTGCAGATACGCTTCCGTGAGATCCAGTGACGTGAGAAATTCTCCCTGACGAACAGCCACTATGACCGAGTACAGAGTCTCCATGCGGAAGGATGGCACTTTGGGCGCCACACTGACCCTCTTGAAATCTAAAATGGGTCGAAACTGGTCCTCCTTCTTCGGCAACACAAAATAAATGGAATAACAACCCATTCCCAGCTCGTGCCGAGGAACGGGTACCACAGCTCCCAACTGGATTAAGCGACCCAGAGTCTCTTGAATAGTCTTTGACTCGAGAGTGACAAGGAGAGGGAAGAAACAGATCCGGCAGTGGGTGCTCGAACGACCTCCAGCACCCACTGATCTGAAGTAATTTGGGTCCACCCCTGATAAAACAGACAAAGTCGCGCCCCGACCTTCACCAGAGGCTGGACCCGCACACCTTCATAAGGAGGACTTATTACCATTTCTGGCACCTCCGGAGGAGTCCCGACCTCCTCGATGACCCCCTCGAAAGGACTGCGTCCGCTGGAAAAAACAGCTTTTAGGAGGAGACACAAATCTGCCCGGCCTGTACCGCCTCGCGTCCTTAAACCGACCTCTAGCCGAACCACCTCGACTAGCCGCCTTAGGCCGTAACTCCGGCAACCGTGATACCTTGGTATCCCCAAGACCACTCATCAGTTTATCCAAGTCCTCTCCAAACAACATAGAATCTTTGAAAGGTAGAGAACACAACTTTGCTTTAGAGGCCGCATCTGCCACCCAGCCCCTAAGCCAAAGAGCCCAGCGAGCCGTCACCACCAGAGCCATATTCTTAGCCGAAGCCCTTAGCAAATCATAAAGGGTGTCTGCCAAAAACGAAGACCCCATCTCCAATTTGGCCAGGTCCTGAACCAAACCAGTCCTATCTAACGCAGGCTCATCCAAGAGCTTCTCCGCCCAACGGAAACAAGCTCTGGCTACCAAGCCCCCAAACTAAGAGGCTTGTAAGGCCAAAGCCGACAAATCAAAGCTGCGCTTCAGAAAGGACTCTAGCTTCCTATCTTGAGGATCCCGTAAGGCTGTACCGCCATCCACCGGAATGGCCGTAGCCTTAATAACCGCCGTAACCACCACATCCACAGTAGGTGGTTTCCGCAGGGCCAAATCTTCCGGAGGCAAGGGATACAGCCGCACCATAGCCCTAGACACCTTACAAGCAGCCTCCGGCACAGACCATTCCTGAAAAACCATGTCCCTAATGTCTGAATTCATGGGAAAGGAACGAGAGGCTCTCCGAATCCCCTTAACCAAGGGATCTACCTGGGGTCCCTCCGCAGAGGGAGTGGCCGCAGGAGCAAACTTCAAAGAAGAGATCACCTGATCAATGAGCTCTAACAACTCCTCCTTATGAAAAATGCGAACCACTGAAGAATCTTCCCCAGGCCTTAGCCCATCCTGATCCTCAGACACATCTAAGAGATCCTCCTCTCCTGGGTCACTCCAAACGTCCGACCCAGGCAGAGAAAGTATCTCCACAGGCTCTGAAATATCCACCCGTGGGCACTTAACTCTCACTGAGCTAGCAGCCTCCAGGCATTATACAGAGACCAAACAAACTCAGGGGGGAAGCCAGACCCCCCGACCCTGCTGAAGCCCTAAGAACACTTCCTGCAGTCTCCGCGATGGACCCCCCTCGCTCCTGAGGCGGCAGGTCCATCGCGTGATCCGCGGCTAAACTAGGCGCGATTCCCGCCACACATGGGTCCCCCAGCGCTGGTATGGAATGTGCGGCCAAAAGGGCCATGCTTCCTGCCAAAAACGGCTCCGTTGAGGCCGACCCGTGACGCGCAGCCAAAATGGCCGCGTTTCCCGCAAAAAACGGCCCCGCCGTTGCCGGCCCGGAATGTGCGGTCAAATCGCCGCCCAACACCTCCGCCGACTCAGGGGAAAGCACGGGGGGAAGAACGCTGACAATGTAGGCTCCCCACAAAATTTACATTGGCCACCTTTCACTTCAACGCTGCGCTTCGCGCAAAACCGACACCTCGCCAGCTTAGACATAATGGCCGCGAACACTCTGACAGACTAATAGGCAAAACTGCCTAAGGCAAGAACGCCCTTGAAGACGTTTTATTTCTGGACTGCCACAAGAACTGCCAAAATAGCCGCCTTTTAAAAACGTTTATTTATTTATTTTAAACTTTGATGCTGATGCCTAAACGCCTCAAGGGTACAGAACGAGGTCTGTAGCCGAGGTCGAGCAGTCCTCCAGAGGAAGAGCACAGGGGGAGGGACCCGGCCACCCGGGTGTGACACCCCACAGGGAATAAGAAGCCCCTTAGGACTTACACCCTGTAATACAGATCCAAGTGTGGGTTCTCTAACATTTACAACCCAACCTAGAAACCCCAAACGGGCCTACCAGACTGAGTACACTGCACAGGCTGCATACATCTACCCTCTGCTGAGACTGAGAAAATACTGGTTAGCAGAAGGTCTGCACAGGCTACTTGTATAAGAAGTTTTAGTGTTCTCAGTCTCCCTCTGCTGGTAGGAGTGCATAACCCAAGCGTCTTCAACGGTCTGGAGGATTGCTGAGGAAATATGCTGTTCTGCAGAGACCTCCAAACATTTATAGCTTAATTCTGGAAAAGAATCTGAAAGTCAGTAGCTTTCAGGTACTGTAACTGACTCTGAGGCTAACCCAGTCTGTAATTAGGCACAGTACAGGGTTGATTATAATGGTGCAGTGTTTTGTAAGCAGACTTCACATAACATGTGATTTAAGCTATGTTGCAACCAAATTGTTGGTCAGACTGAATGGATGATACAAGTCTTCATCTGATGTCATTTACTACATTATAACATACACTAGGGTAGAAGTGAGGTTCATTCATGTCTGGTATGTGCAAAACTAACCCACTTGGAGACATTATCCTACAAGTACAGATGCAATGAACCTATATTTGAAGGCTGCAGTTTGCACTCAGACCATTTTATTCACATACACTTCTTTGAATATTCCCTTTTTAAAAATTACAGTCTGTGGGCAGTGTGCCTGCTTTAAAAGGGGTGTGCGTGTCTGCTCTGGCACTCAGGAGTATCTGGGCTGTATTGTCTTGTATCTATGGTAGTGAAATGAGAGATGTAACCTTTAATTTCTCGTATTTCTTTGTGTAGGCCTCCATTGCTTCCTTAATTTGATCAGGCAGTTCCAGTTTCTCCTCTTTCAGAGGAGGCCAGAATTCGCTCGACAAGATAACAGCAACCAGGTTAAAGGATGGTTTCTCCTCCTCAGGCAGCTTCTCCTCCTCATCTCGAATATTTGCGTTAATGCGCCGGGAGTCTGCCATATCCTATATAAGGTAAAAAGGAAAGAACACAAAGTTCCTAAATATCTCTTTATTTTAAAAAAAAATGTGCATTTACTTTTTCAATTAAAACATGGATTTTCAGGAACATATGTAAACAAGCATTATAACTTAAACTTGTTACTGCACTGGCTATGGTGCCAAATGCCCTCCACTTAAAGTATAAACACCCATAAGCAAAACAAATAACTTTCCCACAAACAGTTTTGTATGAGCAAAAGACGGCAATAACAAATACATATATACAATAAACACACACACACATATATATACATACATATATATCTATAGAGACAGAAAGATATAGATATATAGATAGATAGATGTATATTTTTAAACACACAAATGGGACAACCCAACCTACTACTTCCACAAAAACCCATACAAACTGAAGTTATTTCTATCGCGTTCTTACTCACTCCCTACAACCATAGGCGCCCCGTATAAGAGGCTTGGGGAAGCTAAGCCTCCCCAGCCCAACCGTAACCTTCCTCCCCTTGCTGCAACCCCCCCCCCCCCCCCGTCTCCCAAACGCAGGGCTGCCTGGCACTGCTGCAGCCAAGCAGCTCTAATCCTTCCCGCCCTCAGCTGAGCTTCCAGTGCGTCTTTACCTGTTTTAACTCCGCAGTGTGTGCTGGGAGCCGGCTCTCCTCCCTCCCCCTTTCCCTCCGGATCCGGTCCCTCACATCAACCTGACTCTTCGAATTCTTCGGGCCCTGCTGCCAGGGTGACTCTCCCCCGCTGGCACTGCCGATTCGCGCTTTAAAAATGGCCGCCGAGACTTACAGAGGCGGCCTCGCAAGACTTCAGCAGCCATTTTGAAGCGCAAACCAGCAGCGCCAGCGGGGAAGAGTCAGCCTGGCAGCAGGCCCCGAAGAATTCGAAGAGTCAGGTTGATCTGAGGGACCGGATCCGGAGGGAAGGGGGGGGGGGAGGGAGAATTCGTGAACAACTCGGGTGTGGGTGGCAGGAGAGAGAAGGGAGTCGCTGGGCATTTGTGAATGGAGGGGGAGAGAAGGGTCGCTGGGTATGGGTGGGTGGATGGAGGGCAGGGGAAAGGAGGGTTACTAGGCATGGGTGCATGCAGGGGAGAGGAGGGTCACTGCTGGACATGGGTGGATGGAGGGCAGGGGAGAGGAGGGAAGAGAAGAGAGAAGAAATGCTGGACATGGATGGAGGGGAGAGAAGAGTGAGGAAGGAGATGAGATGAGGGAAAAGGAAGACAGGAGAAAAACTGCACATGGATGAAGAAAATAGGCAGAAGCTGAGGACCAGAAATGAAGAAGAAAGGAGGAAAGAAATAAATGGAAAGGAAGCCCTGGAAACGAAGTTAAGAGGACAGATAGCAGCAGAATCGGATACTGGGCCAGCATGATCAGAAAAACAGTCACCAGACAACAAAGGTAGAAAAAAATCATTTTATTTTCATTATAGTGTTTGGAATATGTCCACTTTGAGAATCAGGTGCTCAACATTAAATGTTTATATTTATTTACTTATTTATGGCATTTTAGCCCACATTAAACATGAATTAGGATGTTTTGTGGCTCTACATGAGAATTGTGATATTATGATCCCTTGTTTCATATTGTTGACAGTCTGTGAGGTCGGTTTGGGTGGTATATTGGTGTATTAGGTTCTGCCCAGTGTAATATTTATGGTACAGTAAGGTTCTGAGTGTGTTTTTGCACAAAGTTGTGCATAGTGTTTTGCAGTTGAGCGATTGTGGTTAGCATATGCTTTGAGCAACCACTTTATTCTTTGGCATATGATACATATCTAATATCTAAATTTAATAAAAGGTATTAATTGTGACTTTTATTTTTTCTGTGTTATCAGACAATTATGGATTTAAGCTCCACCCCTGGCCCCACCCCCTAACCCCGCCCCCTTTAGCCTCCCCAAACAGTTGGGCCACCGACCGCCTATGCCTACAACTGTCAATCCCTCTCCTTTATCTTTAACCAGTCTTTCGTACCTTCCCTTTCTTCCATGTAAGCCACATTGAACCTACCAATCAGTGGGATACAAATGTAATAAATAAATAAATAAATAAATAAATAAATATATATACACACACACACACACACACATATATATACACACACATACACACAAATACACACACACTCATATATATACATATATATACACACACATACACATATACACACATATATATATATACATACACACACATATACACATACACACACATACACATTTGCACACACACACATACACACACATACACACACACATATATACACACACACATATATACACACACTCATATATATATATACACACATAGTAACATAGTAACATAGTAGATGACGGCAGAAAAAGACCTAGCCCCATTTTCAGGACACAGACCGTAGAAGTCTTGCCCAGAACTAGCCCCACCACCCAAACACCAGCCCCGCCTCCCAATCTCAGCTAAGCTTCTGAGGATCCATTTCTTCTGCACAGGATTCCTTTATGTTTATCCCAAGCTATGGGAGCCTCTATGTCTGGCCTCCTTTGTTCTCAAAGAGAGTTCTGCTGATCAAGAGCAATTAAACCCAGGGCTATTTAGGCCATTTGGTCCATGTCATCCTCAGTGGTTCCTGAGGGGGAGGGGGAAGTTCTCAGAGGTCAGAAGCTGGTTTAATATTAATATAAGTATGTCCAGCAATAATTTTGACTTCCAGGAATCCTGACACACTGGGCTTCTCCCAAGTGGAAAAGTGCCATGGTGTCTTGTCTGAAAAGAAGGTGAGCCCTTAGGTCCCGCAAGGCCCCGAAGGACCTCAGAGGACAGCCGTGCAACCCCAAGTCTTCACCCGCGGCGACCGCCGTTCACCAAGGGTTGAGCCCCCAGCTGCAGGCGGTCAACGGGACTTCCGGAACCGCTGGGTTGACGAACTGACCCAGAACTGGAACCAGGAGAGAAGAGGGCAGGTGGAAAACAGAGGAGTCCAAAACCGGCAACAGGTCAGGGCAGGCAGCTCACAGCGTAGTCTGAAACAGGCAAAAGGTCAAGGCAGGCGGCTAGCAGAGTAATCCAGAAACAGTCTAAAGGTCAAAACCAGGAGAGCAAGGAAACCAACTGAGAACTAGAACACACGAAGACTGGCCTCGGGAAACAGAACCTGAAGCAATGTCTTATCTCAGGCCCGTTCCTTAAATACTATCAGCATTCAACCGCCCAGCCCCAGCCGACATGGCCAGCCAATCAGAACCTGGTTACTGACAAACTCCTTCTGACTGGTTCCGTCCGACCTCCCAGGCGGACTACAGCACCAGCCTCCCAATCTAACTCCTCAGAGGCGGAGCTTCGGGTTCCCGCGCCCGAAAGTGAAGGAGACGCCGGCCATCGCGTCTCGGCGCCATTCTCCCCACTGGCGCAAGCACGGACCCCATAGCCGGCGATCGAGAGCCCGGAAGCCGCGATCGCCAGCCCACGGCCTCAGCCCCGGACTGGGCGGCTCTCGCCGCGGTGAGACCCGGCTCTCCGCCGCGGCCTCCAGAAGGCCGGCCCTCGCCACGATGGACATCGGTTCCTGCTTTCCGCAGAGGAGCAGCCGGAGGGAGCGATGGATGTGACACATGGGAGTGACATGTACTGTTGAGATCATGTGGCCCATCAATCTCAACATTTGCCAAGCTGTGATCTGCTTATTGGCACAGATGTGAGAGGCGAGCGCTGATAAGGCCTCTACTCTCGCTTGTGGAACAAAAGCTCGAGCCTGCAATGTATCTAGAAGGGCTCCTATGTACTCCAATCAATGGACTGGGAGAAGGTGAACCCTAACAACTCCAACACCCGAATAGTTAGGCACGTCGACTCCGACGCCCCCTCCTGCGAAAAGCTGTTGACCAGCCAATCTTTCAGACAGGGAAACACATACGTACCCAGCCTGCGTAGAAACACCACTAATATCAATAGACATCTGGCGAACACACTGTGAGCTGATACAAGACTAAATGGCAGTACGCAGTACAGGTAGTGGTGTTTTCCTATGTGAAATCTGAGATATTTCCTGTGACTGGGAAGTATTGAAATGTGGGTGTAGGCGTCATTTAGGTCCAGAGAGCATAGCCAACTTTTTGCCTGAATCATGGGGAGAAAGGTGCCCAGAGAAATCATCCTGAACTTTTGACCAGGAATTTGTTCAGGGGTCTTAGGTCTAGGATGGGATGAAATCCCCCCCCCCCCCCCCCCCACCACTGTATTTTTGGGCACAAGGAAGTACCTGGAATAGAATCCCTTCCCTTCTTCCAGGGCAGATATTTCCTCTATAAGCTTGTCCTGAAAGCTGAGTGACGATGCTCTTGGTAGCCAATTTGGTGGTTTCTGCTGCTAATCAAGGGCGTAACTGGGACGGAAAATTTGAAGAACCCACCAGCCTGAGGTTACAAGGGGACACTTGTGATAGTAAAAATTCAGCCTTCCCACATCGGAAGGTCATTTGGAACGGAATGTAGCTATGTTCTCCTGGAGCTAGTCAAAAGCTCGCTCCTGGCCTTGACTGGGATGTCATCTGGGACTTCAGAGACTGGGATTGGCGAGGCCGGGGACGCTGGCATTGGGACTGCTGGGCAGAGCAGGAAGGCGGGGGGAACTTACACTTTTAAGAATAGCAGGGTTGCCACCAAGGCCCACTGGAAAACCTCCTGGAGGAGGAGGATGCTAAGACAGAGTTTGGATGATATCAGTGTGTTTCTTTATGAGATCAGAAACTTCTTCCACTTTATCTCCAAACAAAATGTTTCCCAAGCACGGAACTTTCGTTATCCTCTCCTGAACTGCCAGTTCCAGGTCAGACATACACAGCCATGAGAGTTTGCGTATCCCCACGCCCATGGCGGAGAGTCTGTATGCCACATCAAGAGTCATAAGTCCCTCTGGTCACATACAGTGGGGGAAATAAGTATTTGATCCCTTGCTGATTTTGTAAGTGTGCCCACTGACAAAGACATGAGCAGCCCATAATTGAAGGGTAGGTTATTGGTAACAGTGAGAGATAGCACATCACAAATTAAATCCGGAAAATCACATTGTGGAAAGTATATGAATTTATTTGCATTCTGCAGAGGGAAATAAGTATTTGATCCCTCTGGCAAACAAGACCTAATACTTGGTGGCAAAACCCTTGTTGGCAAGCACAGCGGTCAGACGTCTTCTGTAGTTGATGATGAGGTTTGCACACATGTCAGGAGGAATTTTGGTCCACTCCTCTTTGCAGATCATCTCTAAATCATTAAGAGTTCTGGGCTGTCGCTTGGCAACTCGCAGCTTCAGCTCCCTCCATAAGTTTTCAATGGGATTAAGGTCTGGTGACTGGCTAGGCCACTCCATGACCCTAATGTGCTTCTTCCTGAGCCACTCCTTTGTTGCCTTGGCTGTATGTTTTGGGTCATTGTCGTGCTGGAAGACCCAGCCACGACCCATTTTTAAGGCCCTGGCGGAGGGAAGGAGGTTGTCACTCAGAATTGTACGGTACATGGCCCCATCCATTCTCCCATTGATGCGGTGAAGTAGTCCTGTGCCCTTAGCAGAGAAACACCCCCAAAACATAACATTTCCACCTCCATGCTTGACAGTGGGGACGGTGTTCTTTGGGTCATAGGCAGCATTTCTCTTCCTCCAAACACGGCGAGTTGAGTTCATGCCAAAGAGCTCAATTTTTGTCTCATCTGACCACAGCACCTTCTCCCAATCACTCTCGGCATCATCCAGGTGTTCACTGGCAAACTTCAGACGGGCCGTCACATGTGCCTTCCGGAGCAGGGGGACCTTGCGGGCACTGCAGGATTGCAATCCGTTATGTCGTAATGTGTTACCAATGGTTTTCGTGGTGACAGTGGTCCCAGCTGCCTTGAGATCATTGACAAGTTCCCCCCTTGTAGTTGTAGGCTGATTTCTAACCTTCCTCATGATCAAGGATACCCCACGAGGTGAGATTTTGCGTGGAGCCCCAGATCTTTGACGATTGACAGTCATTTTGTACTTCTTCCATTTTCTTACTATGGCACCAACAGTTGTCTCCTTCTCGCCCAGCGTCTTACTGATGATTTTGTAGCCCATTCCAGCCTTGTGCAGGTGTATGATCTTGTCCCTGACATCCTTAGACAGCTCCTTGCTCTTGGCCATTTTGTAGAGGTTAGAGTCTGACTGATTCACTGAGTCTGTGGACAGGTGTCTTTCATACAGGTGACCATTGCCGACAGCTGTCTGTCATGCAGGTAACGAGTTGATTTGGAGCATCTACCTGGTCTGTAGGGGCCAGATCTCTTACTGGTTGGTGGGGGATCAAATACTTATTTCCCTCTGCAGAATGCAAATAAATTCATATACTTTCCACAATGTGATTTTCCGGATTTAATTTGTAATGTGCTATCTCTCACTGTTACCAATAACCTACCCTTCAATTATGGGCTGCTCATGTCTTTGTCAGTGGGCACACTTACAAAATCAGCAAGGGATCAAATACTTATTTCCCCCACTGTATTTGCAACACTCCAGTTGCTTATTGGCCAATTGGTGAAGCTCAGCAGCCTGCTCCTGAGGGAGAGAATCCACCAGGCTGAACATACTGCGGCCCAGGGACTGGAAGTATAGGCTCATGTAAAGCTTGTAGGATTGGATACAGGAAACGAGCATCAATGCCTGAAAAGCGAAGATACTTACCTGTAGCAGGTATTCTCCGAGGACAGCAGGCTGATTGTTCTCACATGTGGGTCGACGTCCGCGTTGGCACAGGAACCGGCGTTTTGCAAGAGCAAAATATTTAAAAAGTTTTGCCAGAGTCTTCTAGTGCGCCTGCAGCGCGCATGCGTGGACTGATTTCCTGCCCGCCTCGCAAGCGCGCCTCCTCAGTTAAATAAAAAAGCAAAAAAAAAATAGCAAATAACTCCAAAGGGGAGGTGGGAGGATTTGTGAAAACAATCAGCCTGCTGTCCTTGGAGAATACCTGCTACAGGTAAGTATCTTCACTTTCTCCGAGGACAAGCAGGCTGCTTGTTCTCACATGTGGGGTATCCCTAGCATCCAGGCTCACTCAAAACAATGAACACTGGTCAACTGGGCCTCGCAACAGCGAGTACATAACATAGATTAACCTGAAACTATATACAGCTAGATGAGAGTGCAGCCTGGAACAGAATAAAAACAGGCCTCGGGGGGTGGACTTGGATTCTAAACCCCGAACAGATTCTGCAGCATTGACTGTCGCGTCGGGTATCCTGCTGAAGGCAGTAGTCAGATGAGAATGTGTGGACTGGTGACCACGTTGCAGCCTTGCAAATCTCTTCAATGGAGGCTGACTTTAAGTGAGCCACCAACGCAGCCATAGCTGTAACATTATGAGCCGTGACATGGCCCTCCAGTGCCAACCCAGCTTGGGCATAAGTGAAGGAAATGCAATCTGATAGCCAATTGGAGATTGTACGTTTTCTGATGGCGAATCCCCTCCTGTTGGGATCAAAAGAAACAAACAACTGGGCGGAATGTCTGAAGGGCTTTGTTCGCTCCACGTAAAAGGTCAATGCTCTCTTGCAGTGTGCAAACTGCTTTCGCCAGGGTGGGCATGAGGTCGGGGAAAAAAATGTTGGCACGACAATTGACTGGTTCAGATGGAACTCCGACACCACCTTCAGCAGGAACTTAGTATAACGTGCATCCACCACTGACCCTACGAACTGAAGTAACAGCCACCAAGAAAATGACCTTCCAGATCAAGTACTTTAGATGGCAGGAATTCAGTGGTTCAAAAGGAGCTTTCATCAGCTGGGTGAGAACGACATTGAGATCTCATGACACTGGTGGAGGTTTGACAGGGGGCTTTGACAAAAGCAAACCTCTCATGAAGCGAATAACTAAAGGCTGTCCACAGATAGGCTTACCCTCTACAAGCCGATGATAAGCACTAATTGCGCTGAGATGAACCCTTATGGAGTTGGTCTTCAGACCAGACTCTGACAAGTGTAGAAGGTATTCAAGCAGGGTCTGTGTAGGACAAAAAAAGAGGATCTAGGGCCTTGCTGTCACACCAGATGGCAAACCTCCTCCATTTGAAAGGAATCTTTCCTGGAAGCCAGCAAGACCCAGGAGACGAATTCTAAGCTCTCAACATCCAGGACGTGAGAGCCAGAGACTGGGGGTTGGAATGTAGAAGCGACCCCTCGTTCTGGGTGATGAGGGTTGAAAAACACTCCAATCTCCACGGTTCTTCAGAGGACAGCACCAGAAAAAGAGGGAACCAAATCTGGAGCGGCCAGAAGGGTGCAATCAGGATCATGGTTCCGAGGTCTGGCTTAAGTTTCAGCAAAGTCTTCCCTACTAGAGGTATGGGAGGATACGCATACAGAAGGCCTGTTCCCGAATGAAGGAGAAAGGCATCTGACACTAGTCTCTCATGGGCATGAAGCCTGGAACAGAACTAAGGGACCTTGTGACTGATCTGAGTGGCAAAAAGAACCACCAAGGGGGTGCTCCACGCTCAGAAGATCTTACGGGCGACACCCATGTTTAGAGACCACTCGTGAGGTTGCATTATCCTGCTCAACCTGTCGGCCAGACTGTTTTTACGCCTGCCAGATAAGTAGCTTGGAGAAACATGCCATGACAGATTGTCCAAAGCCACATCTGAACAGCTTCCTGACACAGAGGGCGAGATCAGGTGCCCTCCCCGCCCCCGGCTTATTGGTGTAATACATTGCAACCTGATTGTCAGTTTGAATCAAGATGATTTGGTTGGACAGCCAATCTCTGAAAGCCTTTAGCGCATTCCAGATTGCTCGCAATTCCAGGAGGTTGATCTGAAGACTCGTTTCCTGGAAGGACCAGGTTCCTTGAGTGTGAAGCCCAACTACAAGAGCTCCCCACCCTAAGAGGGATGCATCCGTTGTCACCACTTTTCGTGGCTGAAGAATGGTCGTCCCACTGTCAAATTGGACCGGACTGACCACCACTGAAGATAATTTCAAAAATCGGTGGTGAGTTGGATCACATCCTCAAGGTCCCCCATAGCTAGGGTCCATTGAACTGATCTCATATGTAGATGTGGCATGGGAGTTACATGAACTGTGGAGGCCATGTGGGTCAGAAATCTCAACATCTGCCGAGCTGTGATCTGCTGAGACGCTCGAACCATGGACACTAGAGACAGGAGGTTGTCTGCCTTTGTCTCAGGAAGATAAGCTCGAGCTGTCTTCGTGTCCAGCAGTGCTCCAATGAATTTCAATCTTTGGACAGGAGATGGGACTTGGGAGTAATTTATTAGGAACCCCATTTGCTCTAGCACCTGAATAGTCATTCGCATGGACTCCAGAGCACCGTCCTCCGAGGTGCTCTTCACCAGCCAATCGTCGAGATAAGCAAACACATGCACCCCTAGTCTGCATAGCTAGTTTGAAGAGTACAAGGACATGGAGTGGGAAATGGACAGGGAAGGGGAGAGAAGGGCTCCTTCGGGGTGGCCTGAGTCCGCCCGTAGGGGTGGTCACCGTAGATTCTAGTCCCCAAAGATCCATCATGTTAGGGACAGCAGTTGGTCACCTTCCTCAGGGGAAATAGTGAGAGCCAAAGACTACAATTCCCAGCAGCCCCTGAGGGAGACACAGAGTACAGCCATGGACTACCTTTCCCAGCAGCCCCTGAGGGAGACACCAAGTAGAGCCAGGGACTACAATTCCCAGCATACCCTGAGAAAGACAGAGTAGAGCAAGTAAAAATTATTCACACTACCAGTCCCAGAGGGCTAAGGGGAAGGCGACTCTGAGTAAGTTCAATCAGGGGAAGGGGCAGGAGACTCTAAGTAAGCTCAATCAGGGGAATAAAGAGCAGCTGGGAGGGAGCAGGGTAGAAGAACCCATTGATTGGCAATCAGGGGACAGTGAGGAGCAAGAGAGAGAGGAGAACCTGGAAGAGGAACCCATGGATATCTCAGCTCTTGCCAAAGCTAAAAGTAGAGAGTTAAGAGGGCATATGGCAGTCTGGTTCTCTGGCTTGATGCAGGGAGGCAAAAGGTGGCTGCATCACAGGTGGGATTAAGGAACAAATGTTTCAACCTGGGTCAAGTGGGAGGTTGTCAGGAGTTGGTGCTGACAGTGAAAGGGTGGGACCCTTACATTCCCCTGGCCTGGTAATAGGTGGACAGGGGGAAAAAGGTTGAAGTGGAAAAGTGAACTGTATAAATTGGGGTTTGTGCTGTGATAAAAGTGAACGGTTTAAATTGGGTTTTCTGCTATGATGGAAGTGAATTGTTTAAATTGGGGTCTGTGCTGCTACACTGACTCTCTCCCTAATCAGGAAAGTTGAAGGAACCTGAGAGAAAAGGGGGGTAGAAGGGAGCGCAAAGAGACTCTCCTTCACTTCCGTAGAAAAGGGGAAGGGAGAGAGAGCGGGATTGTTTCAGAGGGAGTTTGGAGCTGAATGGGGGAAGTGGTGGTGGAATCCGGGAGGCACTGAGGAGCCACACCCACCCTAGGAGTCTTAGTCCCAAGCAGGGGACAGCTAAGGGGGAAAACCTCCAGACTGTAAAAGCAAAGAGGTTGAGCGAGATAGCCCTGACTGTGGATTACAATATCGCTCTCCCTATGTCTGGGGGATTGCAAAGGACCTGTGGAACTCCAAACCCCAGAACGCAGAGGGTAAAAAGAAACCTTCCAGACTGCAAAAGTGCAGAGATTGAGCAGGGCAGGATACAGGCTGTGAGGGGGCCCTATCTTGCTCCTCTGTGGCTGGGAGCTTTACAAGTGGTGGCAGTGGTGGGATCTTTCGGAGAAATTCCACGTGAGCGGGAACGGCTTGCCAGAGCGTAGGAGTACTTCCACGGGAGCCGGAGCAGAGGACCAGGGGACAGTAGAACTGGAGTTTACCAGAGACTGAGTGGCAAGTCCCAGCGAGGGGGCCAACACAGAGAAAGGCGCAGACCCATCTCTGTTTCTGGTGGAGGCTCGTGGCGGTGATATGGATCCCAAGGAGATATTTACCTGGATGACACTGCAGTTTCAAAAGCAGCAGGAGTAGGCGGAAAAAAATGATTGGGGAGTCCTTGGCAGTTACAAAGGCCCAGTAGCAGCCAGTGTTGGACTTATTTCAAGACTTTCTCCAGATGGGACCCAGTATCCCCGGGGACTCGAATGGAGCAGGGGAACCGAGCCGAAGCATGGAGGGCGCTGGTGCGGTAGGACCTTTACCTTTCAACTGGCTTACCTGGGGCAAGTTAACTGAGAAAGACAATGTGGATGACATTTTGTATGCCTTTGAAAGGGTGGCTAGTGCAGCAAGGTGGCCACCTGAGCAGTGGGCCATTAGGTTGGCTCCGTTCCTGTCAGGGGAGGCCTTGGCTGCCTTCAGGGATTTACCTCCTGCCGATGCGGCTGATTATGGGAAGCTGAAGGACACTAACCGGGATAGGTACGAGTTACGTGCTCAGGCCTACTGGAGGCAGTTTAGGGCAACACAGTGGGCCCGGGGAGAGACCCCCAGAGCCTTGGCGCAAAAACTGATAGACCTGGCCAAGAGATGGCTACAGCCCGAGCAGCGAACGGCCGCTGAGATTGTGCAAGAGCTGGTTTTGGAGCAATTTTTGCAGGCTCTACCCAGGGACATAAGGGTGTAGTTGGTGAGAAGGGGGTGTAAAACATTGGAGGAGGCCATCTTGGGCCTAGAATGTTATATGGAGTCCCAGCATTGGGGTAAGCCGGGAAAAGGCCCTGGGATGGAAAGGGAGGAAAGGGGACTCAAGTCTCCCATACCCGGAACGGCCAAGAAGGAGGGGGATAAAGGGAATGACTGGGGGACTGTACCTATGGGCAAGCTGTGCTATTGATGTGGTAGGAAAGGGCACTTCCAGAATAATTGCCCAGGGAGGGTCGGGTGGACCTCTCATATTCCCCAGGGGGTCAGTCCCCGTTACACACAAGAAGTGGAAGTGGAGGACATTCCCGTAGTGGCTCTGCTCTATTCTGGAGCAGATCAGTCATCTCCCGTGCCCTGTGGAGGAGGATAAGGGAGAAGTGGGGAGATAAGAGGGAGTCCTATGAAGGAAAAGTCAGAATTCAATGCATCAATGGGGCTAGCACAAGCTATGAACTCCACAAGGTAGGCATTTGGGGGCCCACAGGGAAGACTAGGGTCACTATAGCAGTCTTGCCCTGTCTGCCCCAGGAAATAATCCTGGGGAGGGATTGGCCACCGTTTGCCAGGTGCCTGCGGGGTAAAGAGGCTATGGTGACGACAAGAGCTCAAGCTCAACAGGAGCAGGAGGAAGAGCAGGGCCTGGCTGAAATGTTTCCCTTTCAGGCAGAGATTATAGGGGTGCCGGGGAAGACACGAAAGGGTAGGGCACTGAGGAGGGCTGACCAAAGGGAGAGAAGGAGGGCTCTGGGGCGAGTGAAGAGGGAGAGCTATCTACCTGTGGACGCAGAATCCCTTAAAGAGCAGTTTCCCATTTTCCCCATGAACAAGCTGCAGACCCCTCTCTGGAATATGCCTGGGAGGGCTGCTGACAGGGAGGAGGTTCAGGAACTTTATTGTAGGGGGGGGGGGGGGATATTGTACAGTGTGTCCTCAGGACGGGGAGGACCTGGAGACAGGAAACAGCTTGTGGTTCCTCGTGCATTCTGGCAGTTGTTAATCCGGTTGGCCCAAGATCATCCTCTGGGGAGCATAAGGGGACACAAGCCATCCTGACCCAAGTCCTGGATCAGTTCTACTGGCTGGGGATATACAAAGAGGTAGAGAGATATTGTAGTTCCTGTCCTAGTTGTCAAAAGGTAACAGACTGAGCTCCCAAGCGGGCACCCTTGTGTCCTATGCCCAGAATTGGCCAACCTATATCCCATTTGGCCATGGACATTATAGGGCCAGTTATTAAATCCAGAAGGGGGTATAGCTACATTTTAGTGCTGATGGACATGACAACCTGATTTCCCTGGGCTATGCCTTTGCGAAATATTTCAGCCAAGGTTATAGCCGCAGAATTGATTAGGATCTTTTGTGAAGTGGAATTCCCCAGGGAAATTCTGACCGATAGGGGTTCTAATTTCATGTCTCACACCCTACGGCAGGTTTGGGAAGCCTTTCAGATCCGTCATATACACACGTCAGCCTACCACCCCCAGACTAACGGGATGGTGGAGAAATTCAATAGAACACTCAAAGCGATGTTGAGGAGGGGGTTGGGCACAAATCAGGAGAACTGGGACTAGCTCCTGCCCTTCGTTCTTTATGCAGACCGGGAGAACGTCCAGGCATGCCTTTGAATTAATTTTTGGTACACGGCCAAGGAGGGCCCTGGACATCCTAAAGGAACAGTGGGTTCCGCCGGAGCAAAATGACCGGTAGGCAGTGTCATATCTCTATGACTTAAAAGAGTGGCTTGGTAGATTGAAGGAATACTCCCAAGAGATGCTGAGGCAAAGCCAGAGCCGGCAGAAGGAATACTATGATCAGGGAACTCAGTGGAGGGAATTTAGGGAAGGGGACAAAGTTCTTATCCTAGTATCCAAGTCCCCGCATAAATTTACAACCAGGTGGATAGTGCTTAGGAGGTTGGGGCACCTTATGTACGAGGTGGCCAATGAAAGGGGGAGGGCCCAGACCTTTTATGTGAATTTAATGAAGCCCTGGAGAGAGAGGGAGGAATTTGTGGCTTGCCCTCCGGGGGGATCCAGAGGAAGAGTTAGGCCCTCAGATTTCAGACATTTTTAAAACGGGAATCCCGGGATTAATGCCCAACTAAACCCTAAACAGCAAAGAGATATGGGCCAGCTCATGAAAGAGTTTAGGGATGTGTTAACACCGTGCCCTGGACAAACCCGCCTCTTGGAGTACGAGATTGTAACGGAGGAGGGGAAGATAGTCAGGCAGAGGCCCTATAGGCTTTCCCCTCAGAAGAGGCAGGAGGTGATAAAGCAGGTAAAAGAAACATTGGAATTCTCCCCTGGTCCAGTCCAGTGGTGTTGGTCCCTAAGGCGGATGGGTTGTGGAGATTTTGTATAGATTTCCGGCAACTTAATACAATCTTGCGGGCTGATGCCTATCCTATGTCACGCATTGATGAGTTGTTGGATAGGCTAGGAGCGGCCCAATACCTTACCACCCTGGACTTGAACAAGGGATACTGGAAGATCCCCCTTACGCGAGAGGCCCGTCCCAAGATAGCTTTCAGTACTCCGTTGGGGCTATACCAGTTTACCCAGTTGCCTTTCGGGTTGAACTTGGTGGCGGCTAGCTGCCAACGCATTCTGGACCGGGTGCTGAGGCCGCATCAGTCCTATGCAGCTGCATATATGGATCATGTAGTGATCCATAGTAACGACTGGGGGACCCACATTGTACAGGTGTGGGCGGTCTTGAGGGCTTTTAGGAGTGCGGGTTTAACGTTAAATCCCCAGAAGTGTCATTTTGCCCAGCACATGGTGAAGTACCTAGGATACAAGGTGGGGTAGGAAGAGGTGAGGCCACTCCTGGATAAGATTAAGAATATACAGGAATTTCCCCAGCTAGTTACAAAAAACAGTTGTGAGGATTTCTGGGCCTCATTGGCTACTATAGGAGATTTATTCCTCATTTTTCCACTCTGTCGACTCCCCTTACCGACATGCTTAAGAACAAGAGCCCTCACCAGTTGAGGTGGGGAGCGGAAAGGAGGCAAGCATTTCGCACCTTACAGCAGGCATTATGTCAGGAGCCAGTGCTTAAAGCAGTGGATTGTACAAAACCCTTTATCCTTCAGACAGATGCTTCCGGGGTAGGACTGGGAGCGGTACTGTCTCAGGAACACCAAGAGGAAGAGCATCCTGTGCTTTACCTAAGCCGAAAGCTGCTGCATCATGAGGTAAACTATTCCACTATCGAGAAGGAGGGCTTAGCTATTAGGTGGGCAGTTCAGGCATGCCAACTCTATCTAGAGGGTCGGCAGTTTAAGCTGGTTACAGACCATGCACCACTGAAGTGGCTCAACCAGATGAAAAACAACAATGCTAGGTTGATGAAGTGGTATCTGGCTCTGCAGCCATTTCGTTACACCGTGGAACATCGCCCCAGGAAGTTGTTCGGCAATGTAGATGCCTTATCTAAGATTGCTGATCCTTGCTCTGAAGCTCTAGATCAAGGAGCTACCAATCGCTTAGGAGGGGTATGTGATGAGTACGAGGACATGGAGTGGAAAATGGACAGGGAAAGGGAGAGAAGGGCTCCGGGGTGGCCTGAGTCTGCCCGTAGGGGTGGTCGCCGTAGATTGCGGTCCCCAAAGATCCAGCATGTTAGGGGCAGCAGTTGGTCACCTTCCGCAGGGGAAATAATGAGAACCAAACACTACAATTCCCAGCAGCCTCTGAGGGAGACACAGATTAGAGTCAGGGACTACCCTTCCCAGCAGCCCCTGAGGGAGACACCAAGTAGAGCCAGGGACTACAATTCCCAGCAGACCCTGAGGGAGACAGAGTAGAGCAAGTAAGAATTAGTCACACTACCAGTCCCAGAGGGCTAAGGGGAAGGAGACTCTGAGTAAATTCAATCAGGATCCAAAAAACAAAACAGGAAAAATACCTCTACAACGGGCAAACGTAGTAAGCAAAAGTAGAGGCTCACAAAGGACGAATCACCACCGGAGATGTAAATCCAACAATCTTTATTATGCTAAAAAGAAGGACCCGACACGGGCCATGTTTCGACGCACACAAGCGTCTACATCAGGGGTCAAACAAACTCTAAAACAAATCGTAGGACCGCAGTCCTGCTGAGGTTTAAAATAGTAGACCATGCGCAAGTACTGTTGCAATCAAGGCAAGCGAGCTTAGCTTCTTTCAATAGACTGTCGGAGCTAAATTCGAATTTAGAGAGGAGAACCTGAAAGAGGAACCCATGGAGTTCAGCGCTGCGTGCGTCTGGTAGCGCTATACAAATGTTAAAGCGAATGCTACATACCTGTAGAAGGTATTCTCCGAGGACAGCAGGCTGATTGTTCTGACAGGTGACGTCCACGGCAGCCCCCTCCAACCGGAAACTTCACTAGCAAAGGCCTTTGCTAGTCCTCGTGCGCCGATGCGCACCATGCATGCGCGGCCCTCTTCCCGCCCGAACCGGCTCGTGTACGTCAGTCCCATATGTAGCAAGACAAAGACAAGGGAAGACACAACTCCAAAGGGGAGGCGGGCGGGTATGTGAGAACAATCAGCCTGCTGTCCTCGGAGAATACCTTCTATAGGTATGTAGCATTTGCTTTCTCCGAGGACAAGCAGGCTGCTTGTTCTCACTGATGGGGTATACCTAGCCCCCAGGCTCACTCAAAACAACAAACATGGTCAATTGGGCCTCGCAACGGCGAGGACATAACTGAGATTGACCTAACAATTTATCCAACTAATTGAGAGTGTAGCCTGGCACAGAATAAACATGGGCCTAGGGGGGTGGAGTTGGATTCTAAACCCCGAACAGATTCTGAAGCACTGACTGCCCAAACCGACTGTCGCATCGGGTATCCTGCTGCAGGCAGTAATGAGATGTGAATGAGTGGACAGATGACCACGTCGCAGCTTTGCAGATCTCTTCAATAGTGGCTGACTTCAAGTGGGCCACTGACGCTGCCATGACTCTAACATTGTGAGCCGTGACATGACCCTCAAGAGCCAGCCCAGCCTGGGCGTAAGTGAAGGAAATGCAATCTGCTAGCCAATTGGATATGGTGCGTTTCCCCACAGCCACTCCCCTCCTGTTGGGATCAAAAGAAACAAACATTTGGGCGGACTGTCTGTTGGGCTGTGTCCGCTCCAGATAGAAGGCCAATGCTCTTTTGCAGTCCAATGTGTGCAGCTGACGTTCAGCAGGGCAGGAATGAAGACGGGGAAAGAATGTTGGCAAGACAATTGACTGGTTCAGATGGAACTCCGACACAACCTTTGGCAAGAACTTAGGGTGAGTGCGGAGGACTACTCTATTATGATGAAATTTGGTATAAGAAGCATGAGCTACTAGGGCTTGAAGCTCACTGACTCTACGAGCTGAAGTTACTGCCACCAAGAAAATGACCTTCAAGGTCAAGTACTTCAGATGGCATGAATTCAGTGGCTCAAAAGGAGGTTTCATCAGCTGGGTGAGAACGACATTGAGATCCCATGATACTGTAGGAGGTTTGATGGGGGGCTTTGACAGAAGCAAACCTCTCATAAAGCGAACAACTAAAGGCTGTCCTGAGATCGGCTTACCTTCCACACGGTAATGGTATGCACTGATTGCGCTAAGGTGAACCCTTACAGAGTTGGTCTTGAGACAAGTGCAGACAAGTGCAGAAGGTATTCAAGCAGGGTCTGTGTAGGACAGGAGCGAGGATCTAAGGCCTTGCTGTCACACCAGACAGCAAACCTCCTCCATAAGAAGAAGTAACTCCTCTTAGTGGAATCTTTTCTGGAAGCAAGCAAGACACGGGAGACACTCTCCGACAGACCCAAAGAGGCAAAGTCTACGCTCTCAACATCCAGGCCATGAGAGCCAGAGACTGGAGGTTGGGATGCAGAAGCGCCCCTTCGTTCTGTGTGATGAGGGTCGGAAAACACTCCAATCTCCACGGTTCTTCGGAGGACAACTCCAGAAGGAGAGGGAACCAGATCTGACGCGGCCAAAAAGGAGCAATCAGGATCATGGTGCCTCGGTCTTGCTTGAGTTTCAACAAAGTCTTCCCCACCAGAGGTATGGGAGGATAAGCATACAGCAGGCCGTCCCCCCAATCCAGGAGGAAGGCATCCGATGCCAGTCTGCCGTGGGCCTGAAGTCTGGAACAGAACTGAGGGACCTTGTGGTTGGCTCGAGATGCAAAGAGATCTACCAAGGGGGTGCCCCACACCTGGAAGATCTGGCGCACTACTCTGGAGTTGAGCGACCACTCGTGAGGTTGCATAATTCTGCTCAACCTGTCGGCCAGACTGTTGTTTACGCCTGCCAGATATGTGGCTTGGAGCAACATGCCGTAACGGCGAGCCCACAGCCACATGCTGACGGCCTCCTGACACAGGGGGCGAGATCCGGTGCCCCCCTGCTTGTTGATGTAATACATGGCAACCTGGTTGTCTGTCTGAATTTGGATACTTTGGTGGGACAGCCGATCTCTGAAAGCCTTCAGAGCGTTCCAGACCGCTCGTATCTCCAGGAGATTGATCTGCAGATCGCGTTCCTGGAGGGACCAGCTTCCCTGGGTGTGAAGCCCATCGACATGAGCTCCCCACCCCAGGAGAGACGCATCCGTAGTCAGCACTTTTTGTGGCTGAGGAATTTGGAAAGGGCGTCCCAGAGTCAAATTGGACCAAATCGTTCACCAATACAGGGATTTGAGAAAACTCGTGGACAGGTGGATCACGTCTTCTAGATCCCCAGCAGCTTGAAACCACTGGGAAGCTAAGGTCCATTGAGCAGATCGCATGTGAAGACGAGCCATGGGAGTCACATGAACTGTGGAGGCCATGTGGCCAAGCAATCTCAACATCTGCCGAGCTGTGATCTGCTGGGACGCTTGTACCCGGGATACGAGGGACAACAGATTGTTGGCCCTTGTCTCCGAAAGATAGGCACGAGCCGTCCGAGAATCCAGCAGAGCTCCTATGAATTCGAGTCTCTGTACTGGGAGAAGATGGGACTTTGGATAATTTATCACAAACCCCAGTAGCTCCAGGAGTCGAATAGTCATCTGCATGGACTGTAGAGCTCCTGCCTCGGATGTGTACTTCACCAGCCAATCGTCGAGATAAGGGAACACATGCACTCCCAGCCTGCGAAGCGCTGCTGCTACTACAGCCAGACACTTCGTGAACACCCTGGGCGCAGAGGCGAGCCCAAAGGGTAGCACACAGTACTGGAAGTGACGTGTGCCCAGACGAAATCGCAGATACCGCCTGTGAGCTGGCAATATCGGGATGTGCGTGTAGGCGTCCTTCAAGTCCAGAGAGCATAGCCAATCGTTTTCCTGAATCATGGGAAGAAGGGTGCCCAGGGAAAGCATCCTGAACTTTTCCTTGACCAGATATTTGTTCAGGGCCCTTAGGTCTAGGATGGGACGCATCCCCCCTGTTTTCTTTTCCACAAGGAAGTACCTGGAATAGAATCCCAGCCCGTCTTGCCCGGATGGCACGGGCTCGACCGCATTGGCGCTGAGAAGGGCGGAGAGTTCCTCTGCAAGTACCTGCTTGTGCTGGAAGCTGTAGGACTGAGCTCCCGGTGGGCAATTTGGAGGCTTCGAGGCCAAATTGAGGGTGTATCCTTGCCGGACTATTTGAAGAACCCAACGGTCGGAGGTTACAAGAGGCCACCTTTGGTGAAAAACTTTCAACCTCCCCCCGACTGGCAGATCGCCCGGCACGGACACGTTGATGTCGGCTATGCTCTGCTGGAGCCAGTCAAAAGCTCGCCCCTTGCTTTTGCTGGGGAGCCGTGGGGCCTTGCTGAGGTGCACGCTGCTGACGAGAGCGAGCGCGCTGGGGCTTAGCCTGGGCCGCAGGCTGTCGAGAGGGAGGATTGTACCTACGCTTACCAGAAGAGTAGGGAACAGCCCTCCTTCCCCCATAAAAACGTCTACCTGAGGAGGTAGATGCTGAAGGCTGCCGGCGGGAGAATTTGTCGAAAGCGTTATCCAGCTGGTGGAGCTGTTCTACCACCTGTTCGACTTTTTCTCCAAAAATGTTGTCCGCTCGGCAAGGGGAGTCCGCAATCCGCTGCTGGATCCTATTCTCCAGGTCGGAGGCACGCAGCCATGAGAGTCTGCGCATCACCACACCTTGAGCAGCGGCCCTGGACGCAACATCAAAGGTATCATATACCCCCCTGGCCAGGAATTTTCTGCACGCCTTCAGCTGCCTGACCACCTCCTGAAATGGCTTGGGTTGCTCAGGAGGGAGCTTGTCTACCAAGCCCGCCAACTGCCGCACATTGTTCCGCATATGGATGCTCGTGTAGAGTTGGTAGGACTGAATCTTGGCCACGAGCATAGAGGAATGATAGGCCTTCCTCCCAAAGGAGTCTAAGGTTCTGGAGTCCTTGCCCGGGGGCGCCGAAGCATGCTCTCTAGAACTCTTAGCCTTCTTTAGGGCCAGATCCACCACACCAGAGTCGTGAGGCAACTGAGTGCGCATCAGCTCTGGGTCCCCATGGATCTGATACTGGGATTCGATCTTCTTGGGAATGTGGGGATTAGTTAGTGGCTTGGTCCAGTTCGCCAGCAATGTCTTTTTTTAGGACATGATGCATGGGTACTGTGGACGCTTCCTTAGGTGGAGAAGGATAGTCCAAGAGCTCAAACATTTCAGCCCTGGACTCATCCTCCACATCCACCGGGAATGGGATGGCCGTAGACATCTCCCGGACAAAGGCCGCGAAAGACAGACTCTCGGGAGGAGAAAGCTGCCTTTCAGAGGAGGGAGTGGGATCAGAAGGAAGGCCATCAGACTCCTCGTCTGAGAAATGTCTGATGTCCTCCTCCTCCTCCCACGAGGCCTCACCATCGGTATCAGACAGAAGTTCACGAACCTGTGTCTGAAGCCGTGCCCGACTCGACTCCGTGGAAACACGGCCACGGTAGGAGCGTCGAGAGGTGGACTCCCTCGCCAGCATCGGCGAAGCTCCCTCCGCCGACGTCGTCGGGGAGTCTGCCTGGGAGGCGGCCGTAGCCAACCTCACCTCGGGCAAGGGGCCAGCCGGCGCCTCACTCGACGGTACCGGAGGCGCAAGCACCGCCGGTACCGGAGGGGAAGGGCGCAACAGCTCTCCCAGAATCTCTGGAAGAATGGCCCTGAGACTCTCGTGCAGAGCGGCTGTGGAGAAAGACTGAGAGGCCGATGCAGGCGTCGATGTCAGAGTCTGTTCCGGGTGTGGAGGCGGTTCCGGGCTGTCCAAGGGGGAGCGCATCGACACCTCCTAAACAGAGGGTGAGCGGTCCCTCCCGGTGCCGATGCCTACTGGGTGCCGACTACCTCGGTGACCCAGAGCTCTCGGTACCGAGACGGGAAGGAGACCGATGACGATGCTTCTTAGACTTCTTCAAGCGAAGCATGTCACCGGAGCTTCCCGGTACCAACGAGGAGGACGTAGAATCCAACCGTCGCTTCCTCGGGGCCGAGGCCGAAGAAGGTCGATCTCGGGGGAGCTGTACCGCAGGAGCCCTCAGGGCAGGGGGAGACCCACCCGAAGGCTCACCGCCACCAGCAGGGGAATGGACAGCCCTCACCTGCACTCCAGACGAAGCACCACCATCTGACGACATCAGCAACAGCGGAAGTCCCGGTACCACCGACGTCGACGCAGCCTTTCGATACCTCGGTACCGACGATGCCAAAGTAGAGGCCTCGATGCAGTCGATGCCGAGGTTGAAGACTTCGATGCTGTCGACGTCGATGCACTCGATGCCCGTGCTGTTGTCGTCGACGAGCCCGAGAACAACGCATTCCACTGGGCCAATCTCGCTACCTGAGTCCTCTTTTTTAAAAGAGCACAAAGACTACAGGCCTACGGGCAGTGCCCAGCCCCCAGACACTGAAGACACGAAGCGTGCCTATCAGTGAGCGAGATTACCCGGGCGCACTGGGTGCACTTCTTGAAACCGCTGAAAGACTTCGATGACATGGGCGGAAAAATCACGCCGGTGAAATCAAAATTCGCGATGATCACGAAGGGCACCAAAAATAAGGGAGAAAAACCCGAATCGAGGCCAAATAGGCCGGTCCCGAAAGCGAAAGAAAACTTACGCGGGGAAAAAGCTGGAAACACGGGAAAACACAAAAAGGTCCCTTTTTTTTTTTATTGCGAAAATCGCGAAGACGCGCGAGGTCAACTTCAGGGGCACGAAACGGCGGTAAAATACGACCGTCCCGAGCGCGGGCAAAAGAAGACTGACGAACACGCGCCGGTTCGGGCGGGAAGACGGCCGCGCATGCGCGCTGCGCATTGGCACGCGAGGACTAGCAAAGGCCTTTGCTAGTGAAGTTTCCGGTTGGAGGGGGCTGCGTGGACGTCACCCGTCAGTGAGAACAAGCAGCCTGCTTGTCCTCGGAGAATAATAATAATATCTCAGCTCTTGCCAAAGCTAAAAGTAGAGAGTTAAGAGGGCAGATGGCAGCCTGGTTCTCTGGCTTGAAGCAGGGAGGCAAAAGGTGGCTGCATCACAGGTGGGATTAAAGAACAAATGTTTCAACCTAGGTCAAGTGGGAGGTTGTCAGGAGTTGGTGCTGACAGTGAAAGGGTGGGACCCTTACATTCCTCTGGCCTGGTAATAGGTGGACAGGGGGGAAAAAGGTTGAAGTGGAAAAGTGAACTGTTTAAATTGGGGTTTGTGCTGTGATAAAAGTGAACTGTTTAAATTGTGTTTTCTGCTGTGATGAAAGTGAATTGTTTAAATTGGGGTTTGTGCTGCAACACTGACTCTCTCCCTAATCAGGAAAGTTGAAGGAACCTGAGAGAAAAGGGGGGTAGAAGGGAGCACACAGAGACTCTCCTTCACTTCCGTAGAAAAGGGGAAGGGAGAGAGGGAGGGATTGTTTCAAAGGGAGTTTGGAGCTGAGTGGGGGAAGTGGTGGTGGAATCCGGGAGGCACTGAGGAGCCACACCCACCTAGGAGTCTTAGTCCCAAGCATGGGACAACTAAGGGGGAAAACCTCCAGACTGTAAAAGCGAAGAGGTTGAGTGTGATAGCCCTGACTGTGGATTACAATATTGCTCTCTCTGTGGTCCGGGGGATTGCAAAGGACCTTGTGGAACTCCAGAACACAGAGGGTAAAAAGAAAACTTCCAGACTGTAAAAGTGCAGAGATCGAGCAGGGCAGGACACAGGCTGTGAGGGGGCCCTATCATGCTCCTCCGTGGCTGGGAGCTTTACACTAGACACTTTGTAAACAATCTGGGCACAGACGCCAGGCCAAAGGGCAGTACAAGGTGTGTTCCCAGCCGAAATCGAAGATGCTTCCTGTGAGCTGGAAGGGTCGGGATGCGTGTGTAAGCATCCTTTAAGTCCAGACAGCATAGCCAATCGTTCTTCTGAATTATGGGAAGAACTAGAAATTTGTTCAGGGCCCTTAGGTCTAGGATGCGACGCATCCCCCATGTTTTCTTCTGCACAAGGAAGTACCTGGAATAGAATCCCAACCCTTCTTCCCCTGATGGTGTGGGTTCGACCGCAAGGGCCTTCAGAAGGGCAAAGAGTTCCTCTGCAAGTACCTGCTTGTGCTGGCAGCTGTAAGAATGAGCTCCCGGTGGGCAATTTGGAGGCTTGGAT
This sequence comes from Microcaecilia unicolor, assembly GCF_901765095.1. Classification (NCBI taxonomy): domain Eukaryota; kingdom Metazoa; phylum Chordata; class Amphibia; order Gymnophiona; family Siphonopidae; genus Microcaecilia; species Microcaecilia unicolor. The sequence goes on from NC_044036.1 coordinate 218,069,378, forward strand.
TCCAGATTGAGGGTGTATGCTAACCGGACTATTTGAAGAACCCACCGGCCGGAGGTTAAGAGAGGACACCTTTGGTGAAAAAACATTAACCTCACCCCAACTGGCAAGTCGTCCGAAACGGACACTTTTACTGCGGCTATGCTGAACTGGAGCCAGTCAAAAGCCCGTCCTTTGCTTTTGCTGGGGAGCAGCAGGGGCCATAGGCGCACGCTGTTGACAGGAACAAGCGCGCTGGGGCTGAGCCTGGGTAGGCTGCCGGGAAGCCGGAGTGTTCCTAAGCCTAGCATAGGAATAGGGAGCACTCCTCTTTCCCCCAAAATACCTCCTTCTTGAGGAGGTTGTAGCAGAAGGCGCCCGGCGGGAGATAGAACCCATAGCATCACTGTGCTTCTTCATTTGGTCAACAAGATCCTCTACTTTGTCCCCAAAAAGGTTGTCCCCCCCAGCAAGGTACATCCGCCATTCGCTGCTGGACCAAATGGTCCAGGTCAGAGATATGCAGCCATGAGAGTCTGTGCATCACTATACCCTGGGCAGCGATTCTGGATGCTATGTCAAAAGTGTTGAAAGTACCCATGGCCAGGAATTTACGACACACCTTCTGCTGCCTGTCCACCTGGCGAAAAGGCTCGGCCTGCTCCGGAGGGAGGGCATCAACCAAGTTGGACAGGTGCCTCACCGAGTTCCACAAGTGGACGCTCGTGAAGAGCTGGTATGACTGAATTCGGGCGGCGAACATAGCGGCATGATACATTTTCCTCTCAAAAGAGTCCAAGGTCCTAGCTTTTCTTCCTGGGGGGCACCGAGGCATAGTCTCTAGTACTCTTGGCTCTTTTGAGGGCGGAGTCCACCACCATGGAATTGTGGGGTCACTGAGTCCTCATCAACCCAGGTTCACCGTGGATCCGATACTGGGAATCAGTTTTCTTCTGGATCACAGGGCCAGACAGAGGGTACGACCAGTTCCAAATAAGGACTTCCTTCAGTACCTTATGTAGAGGAGCCATCACAGCCTCCCTAAGTGGAGAAAGATAGTCCAGGGCCTTGAGCATCTCCGCCCTGGGCTCATCCTCAACCTCCACAGGAAAAGGAATAGCCGTAGCCATTTCCCGGACAAAAGATGTAAAGGACAAACTCTCCGGGGGAGATAGTCTCCTTTCTGGTGGAGGGGAAGGTTCATAAAGAATCCCAAAGGACTCGTCATAAGAAAAGTATCAGGGATCTTCCTCTAATTCCCACGAACGCTCCTCTTCAGTATCAGATAAAACCTCTCTAAGAGCACTCTGAAACTGAGCCTGCCTCGACGCCGAGGATTGATGTCCTCGATGGCGATGTCGAGAGGCCGACGCCCGCCTGGACTGTGGCAAAGCTTCCTCCACCGACGTCAAAGGGGAGTAGACATGGGTGGCAGCTGACACCAATGCCGCAAGTGGCACCAAGGACGGGGACCTCACCGCAGGTGAAGGGCCAGATGCTGCTGCAGCAGACAGTATGGAAGGAGAAAGCACCCCCAACACAGAAGCAGACTGGCGCAGCAGTCCTTCCAGAAGTTCTGGAAACAGGGCCCAGATGCGCTCGTCAAGAGCCGCCATCAGAGAAGGCTGCGGGATCGGTGGAACAACCAGCAGCAGAACCTGCTGAGGTTCAGGAGCAGGTACCGGGCTGCCAGGTGTGAAGAATAAGGGGCTGTCCTATCCTGGGTAGGCCACTAGGTGGCGCTGTTCCCATAGAAATGGGGGAAAATGTCCAGGATGAGTCACTAGAGGGAGCCAGTAGGGGAATGTCCAGGTGGAGGTTGCTAGGACCAAGCAGAGTCCGGGGCTGGAAACAGGTGTAGGTGGTTATGGGCTGGGTCCTGCCTGGAATTAGGGGGAAGAGCCTAAACGGGTAGAGAAGCTAATTAACCACCTTATACCTACCTGAGTTTTGAAAGAGGAGAGAGAAGCTGGAGACCTGGCAACTGGAGGAAGAGGATCCCCTTGAAGGTACTGGCTGAACTCTGTGGACTTTTGAAACTCTCTGCTGAAAAGGTGACAGCTGCACTACCATCTGAGAAAGTCTTTAAATGAAAAGTAAACGCTTTTGTTTGGCTGTTTGAACTGTGAAAGTTTGAGGAACTGCTTTAAGTCTGGAAAGGGTTCAATTAGAAGACTCTGAGTACTGCCTTTTTGTTATGTTTGAGTTGAAGAAGAAATGTTTGAGTTAAAGCAAAAATGAGCCCTGAAGATTATGTTAAATGGCAACTAATAAAACCTTTGGTTATAAGAAGCCTGCTGTTGGTGAACGTTTGTGAAGGAAGCTAAGCAGGGTCAGCCCTGGCCAGGTCTTGGAAGGTTGACCAGTTCACAAAAAAGACCGGTACATCGACACCTCCTGTATAGAGGGGGAGCGGTCCTTTTGGCACCGTCTTCTCAGGTGCTGAGTCTCTCGACACCACGGAGCTCCCGGCACCATGTGTCGAAGGAGATCGATGACTGTGCTTCTTCGTCTTCGCTCAACGCTCGTCATCGAGACTCCTTGGTATTGATGAAGACGAAGTGGAATCCTCACGTCTCCTCGGGGTCGGGTCCGACGAACGTCGATCCCAGGAGGCCTGCATAACAGGAGGCCTCGAGACAGGTGGAGACCCACTCAACGCCTCACTGCTCCCAGCGACACTTGCAGGCTCAGTTTCAAAAGACAAGGACGCCCATCTTTCGACACAAATCGGAAGATGGGCGTCCTTCTCACAGGGTTGCCCAAATCGGTATAATCAAAAGCCGATTTTGGACATCCCCAACTGCTTTCTGTTGCGGGGACAACCAAAGTTCACGAGCGCATGTCGGAGGCGTAGCGAAGGCGGGACTTGGGCATCCTTGACCCATAATGGAAATAAAAAAGGGCATCCCTGACAAGAACTTGGATGACTTTACCTGGTCCAGTGCCCGAACTGACCAGATGACCACCGGATAGAATCGGGGATGACCTACCCTTACTCCCCCAGTGGTCATTAACCCCCTCCCACCCTCATAAAACATATTTAAAAATATTTTGTGCCAGCCTCAAATGTCATACTCAGCTCCATCACAGCAGTTTGCAGGTCCCTAGAGCAGTTTTAGTGGGTGCAGTGCATTTCAGGCAAGTGAACCCAGGCTCCCCTTACCTGTTACACTTGTGGTGGCAAATGTGAGCCCTCCAAAACTCACCACAAACCCACTGTACCCACATCTAGTGCCCCCCTTCACCCGTAAGGACTGATAGTGGTGTACAGTTGTGGGGAGTGGGTATTGGGGGGCTCAGCACACAAGGTAAGGGAGCTATGTATCTGGGAGCAATTTCTGAAGTCCACTGCAGTGCCGCCTAGGCTGCCCGGTTGGTGTCCTGGCATGTCAGGGGGACCAGTGCACTACAAATGTTGGCTCCTCCCACGAACAAAGGGCTTGCATTTGGTCGTTTCTGAGATGGGGGTCCTTGGTTTCCATTATCTCCGAAAATCAGAAACGACCAAGTCTAGGGACGACCATCTCTAAGGACGACTTAAATGTCAAGATTTGGGCGTCCCCGACCGTATTATCGAAACGAAAGATGGACGTCCATCTTGTTTCGATAAAGCAAATGATACATACCTGTAACAGGTATTCTCTGAGGACAGCAGGCTGATTGTTCTCACGACTGGGTGACGTTCACGGCAGCCCCCTCCAACCGGAAAAAAACTTCTCGCAGGAGGTCCCTCGCGCGCGGGGCACGCCCAACGTGCATGCGCGGCCGTCTTTCCTCCCATGCGCGACTGCTCCCGCTCAGTTAAGTAAAAAGCAAAAGAAATAAGGATAAGAAAAAACAACTCCAAAGGGGAGGAGGGAGGGAAGGTGAGAACAATCAGCCTGCTGTCCTCGGAGAAAGCGAATGCTACATACCTGTAGAAGGTATTCTCCGAGGACAGCAGGCTGATTGTTCTCACTGATGGGTGACGTCCACGGCAGCCCCTCCAATCGGAACACTTTCTAGCAAAGTCCTTTGCTAGTCCTCGCGCGCCGATGCGCACCGCGCATGCGCGGCCATCTTCCCGCCCGAACCGGCTCGTGCCGGCCAGTCTCATATGTAGCAAGACAAAGAGAAGGGAAGACACAACTCCAAAGGGGAGGCGGGCGGGTTTGTGAGAACAATCAGCCTGCTGTCCTCGGAGAATACCTTCTACAGGTATGTAGCATTCGCTTTCTCCGAGGACAAGCAGGCTGCTTGTTCTCACTGATGGGGTATCCCTAGCCCCCAGGCTCACTCAAAACAACAACCATGGTCAATTGGGCCTCACAACGGCGAGGACATAACTGAGATTGACCTAAAAAATTTACCAACTAATTGAGAGTGCAGCCTGGAACAGAACAAACATGGGCCTAGGGGGGTGGAGTTGGATTCTAAACCCCGAACAGATTCTGAAGCACTGACTGCCCGAACCGACTATCGCGTCGGGTATCCTGCTGCAGGCAGTAATGAGATGTGAATGTGTGGACAGATGACACCGTCGCAGCTTTGCAGATCTCTTCAATAGAGGCTGACTTCAAGTGGGCTACCGACGCTGCCATGGCTCTAACATTATGAGCCGTGACATGACCCTCAAGAGCCAGCCCAGCCTGGGCGTAAGTGAAGGAAATGCAATCTGCTAGCCAATTGGATATGGTGCGTTTTCCTACAGCCACTCCCCTCCTGTTGGGATCAAAAGACACAAACAATTGGGCGGACTGTCTGTTGGGCTGTGTCCGCTCCAGATAGAAGGCCAATGCTCTCTTGCAGTCCAAAGTGTGCAGCTGACGTTCAGCAGGGCAGGAATGAGGACGGGGAAAGAATGTTGGCAAGACAATTGACTGGTTCAGATGGAACTCCGACACAACCTTTGGCAAGAACTTAGGGTGAGTGCGGAGGACTACTCTGTTATGATGAAATTTGGTGTAAGGGGCCTGGGCTACTAGGGCCTGAAGCTCACTGACTCTACGAGCTGAAGTAACTGCCACCAAGAAAATGACCTTCCAGGTCAAGTACTTCAGATGGCAGGAATTCAGTGGCTCAAAAGGAGGTTTCATCAGCTGGGTGAGAACGACATTGAGATCCCATGATACTGTAGGAGGCTTGACAGGGGGCTTTGACAAAAGCAAACCTCTCATGAAGCGAACAACTAAAGGCTGTCCCGAGATCGGCTTACCTTCCACACGGTAATGGTATGCACTGATTGCACTAAGGTGAACCCTTACAGAGTTGGTCTTGAGACCAGACTCAGACAAGTGCAGAAGGTATTCAAGCAGGGTCTGTGTAGGACAAGAGCGAGGATCTAGGGCATTGCTGTCACACCAGACGGCAAATCTCCTCCATAGAAAGAAGTAACTCCTCTTAGTGGAATCTTTCCTGGAAGCAAGCAAGATGCGGGAGACACCCTCGGACAGACCCAAAGAGGTAAAGTCTACGCTCTCAACATCCAGGCCGTGAGAGCCAGGGACCGGAGGTTGGGATGCAGAAGCGCCCCTTCGTCCTGTGTGATGAGGGTCGGAAAACACTCCAATCTCCACGGTTCTTCTGAGGACAACTCCAGAAGAAGAGGGAACCAGATCTGACACGGCCAAAAAGGAGCAATCAGAATCATGGTGCCTCGGTCTTGCTTGAGTTTCAACAAAGTCTTCCCCACCAGAGGTATGGGAGGATAAGCATACAGCAGACCTTCCCCCCAGTCCAGGAGGAAGGCATCCGATGCCAGTCTGCCGTGGGCCTGAAGCCTGTCCTGAACCGGGCCCATCTCGACTCAGAGGAGCCACGTCCTCGATAATGGCGTCGAGAGGTGGACTCCCGCACCGGCGGGGACGAAGCTCCCTCCATCGACGTCGACGGGGATTCCACCTGAGTGGCAGCCGAGACCGGTGCCGCAAGCGGTACCGGTGTCGACAGCCGCATCACAGGGCCAGAGCCAGCCGGCGCTTCCATCAACGGTGCCGAGGGTTCAAGCACCCCCAGCACCGGAAGAGACTGGCGCAGCAGCCCTTCCAGGATACTTGGAAGGATGGCTCGGAGGTCCACACGCCTCCTCGGGGTCAGGTCCGAAAGGGGTTGGTCCCGATGGGCGTGCCCAGCAGGAGCCGCCGAAGCAGGAGGCCCACTCGGCTGCTCGCTGCTCCCAGCGAAAGATGGTCGTCGGGCCGGTGGTACCTCAGCTCCTGAGGTTGACGCCATGTCCGGAGCCGAAGTCGACGCCGCCGTTGCCGATGCTGCCGAAGTCGATGCCACCGGTGCCGATGCTGTCGATGCGGAGGGGCCGGCGCAAGCTCCAAAAATTCAGTCTCGTTGAGCTTGCCTCACTAGTTGTGTCCGCTTCCGTTGAGCTTGCCTCGCTAGTTGTGTCCGCTTCTTCAAGCCGAGACACAAGTTACACGCTTTGGGATTATGTTCAGGCCCGAGGCACTGAAGGCACCAAGCGTGGGTGTCGGAGAGCGAGATCTGCCGGCTGCACCGACCACACTTTTTGAAGCTGCTGGGTATCCTTGATGTCATCGATGGAAAAACTGCGGCGGTGAGGTCAAAATCGTTGATGGTGGCGGCAAAAAAGGCCACGAGAAGGAAAAAACAAGGCCGCGACAGCGGCGAAAGGAAAGGAACGGAAAAGAATAAGGGGGACCTTTTTTTTTAAACAAGAAAGAATTAAGAGAAAGAAGGCGTGAACGGCGCCACAAAACAAAGAAAAAAGCGGACTAGGCCGCAAACCTGTGTCCGAGGCTGACAACGGAGAGGGACGCAAAGCAGCCTCTCTATAAGTGCGGAAAACGAGAAACTGAGCGGGAGCGGTCGTGCATGAGCGGGAAGACGGCCGCGCATGCGCGGTGGGCGTGCCCCGCGAGAAGTTTTTTTCCAGTTGGAGGGGGCTGCCATGGACGTCACCGAGTCGTGAGAACAAGCAGCCTGCTTGTCCTCGGAGAATACGGGTTTCCCCGCCCCTCCACTGGGACGTTTTGCGAGGACGTCCTCAACAAAATTTGGGCATCCCTTTCAATTATGCCCCTCTTGGTCTCTCAGCAGTCATTATCTCTGCTCCCGATCTCGATGCCTCCCTCAATATTGATGCTGCTGAAGGACCGGAAGCCCTGTTAATATGGAACATGCTGGACATGAACCATGGAACAGGCTTACAAATGTAGTCTGATTAGTTGTATGTTGAGCTAGGCCTCAAGAACGGTCAAAAGGACAGTCACTGATGTTGCATTTGACTCCTAACTTTTCACTTGTTCATAACCTTTATCTTGTCTTCCTCTCTTCAATAGTCCCTCATCCCTATGTGTCCTATCTGTCCTACCCTTACCCTTAATTAAATTAAATTAACTAAACTACAAGGACACACACAAACTTTTCCAACTCGTGAATAAACTACTAGATACTACACCAGTCACAACCAATAGCAAAGACGCACCGGGAGCAGATAATCTTGCGAGATACTTCAACGAGAAAATCATACAACTGCGACGTAAGATACCTGTCAGTACCATCGACTATGATGAAATCCTTGACTGTCTTGACCCTGGCATCTACCCAGCAGACAGAACCTGGACCAACTTCGAGACACTATCAGAGGATATCATCTCACAAACGGTTAAAAAATTTGCCAAATCTCACTGCAAACTAGACATGTGCCCAAACAACCTTATGACATTCGCTCCCTAACAATTTATAACAGACATTACGAACCACTTGAATTATATGTTACAAACTGGACTCTTCCCGATGGAGAAAGGAAACATTCTACTCACCCCCATACCCAAAGACACAAAGAAAAGTGCCAGTGAACTAACCAACTACAGACCAGTAGCATCCATTCCCTTAATAACCAAAATAAAGGAAGGACTAGTGACCAAACAACTCACAAACTATTTAAATAATCACTCAATACTCCACGACTCCCAGTCAGGATTCCGGTCTAACCACAGTACTGAAACAGCACTAGTCATTCTCATGACCAAACTCAAACAAATGATCGCAATGGGAAAGAACATACTACTCCTACAATTTGATATGTCAAGCGCGTTTGACATGGTTGATCACGGAATATTACTACATATCCTTCAGTACTTCGGAATTGGAGGCAACGTTCTCAATTGGTTCAAGGGATTCCTAATCACACGATCATACCAAGTGACATCTAACTCGACCACCTCAGCCACATGGATACCTGAATGCGGAGTCCCACAGGGATCCCCCCTCTTGCCAACTCTGTTCAATCTAATGATGATACCCTTAGCCAAATTACTATCAAAACAAAACCTTAACCCATACATATACGCGGACGACGTAACGATTTACATCCCATTTAAACAAGACCTAACGGAAATTTCCAATGACATCAACCAAAGTCTCCAGATCATGCATTCATGGGTGGACGCATTTCAGCTGAAACTTAATGCAGAAAAAACCCAATGCCTAATACTCACCTCTCAACATAACAAGAACAAATTCACCGCCATCAACACACCAAATCTGAACCTTCCTATTTTGGACACCCTAAAAATTCTTGGAGTTACCATCGATCGACACCTAACACTCGAGAGCCACACGAAAAACATAACCAAGAAGATGTTCCATTCAATGTGGAAATTAAAAGGAGTAAGACCTTTCTTCCCAAGGACTGTTTTCCGTAATCTAGTACAATCAATGGTGCTCAGTCACCTAGACTACTGCAATGCGCTATACGCCGGCTGCAAAGAGCAAATAATCAAGAAACTTCAAACAGCCCAGAACACTGCAGCTAGACTCATATCTGGTAAAACAAAATATGAAAGTGCGAAACCTCTACGAGAAAAACTGCACTGGCTCCCATTTAAAGAACGCATCACGTTCAAAATATGCTCCCTAGTCCAAAAAATCATTCACGGAGAAGCATCAGCCTACATGTCAGGGTTAATAGACCTACCACCCAGGAATGCCAAAATATCATCCCGCACATTCCTCAATCTACACTTCCCTAACTGTAAAGGTCTAAAATACAAACTAATGCACGCGTCAAACTTTACCTACTTGAGCACACAGTTATGGAATGCACTACTGCGCAACTTAAAAACGATTGACGAACTAATGAACTTCCGCTGAAGACCTATCTCTTTAACAAGGCATACCACAAAGATCAACCAATGTAAACATGCACAACTCCTCCACATATATTCAGCATTGTCTTATAATATCTGATTGTTATACTACTATCATGTTTCTTCATCATCATTTTGCCAAATGATCTTTCTGTAACACTAAATGTCTATTCTCTATGTAATTCCACTATTCATGATGTAGTGTAAGCCACATTGAGCCTGGAAAGAGGTGGGAAAAAGTGGGATGTCTGTCCTACCCTTACCCTTAATTGTCCTGTCTGTCTGTCCTGATTTAGATTGTAAGCTCTCGAGCAGGGACTGTCTCTTCTTTATGTTCTCATATGAGAATTGCTTATGGATTGTATTGACTGAACTTACTGATTAGCTGTACCTTCTAACCAGAAATAATTGTATACTAGTGAATCTTCATTTGGTAAGTTTAATAAATGCTTATTCTCATATTACAATAGCCTTCTGAGTGTGTCTCTCCTTATTCAGTATTTTATAAGGTTTTACACTAGCTGTAATCATTGATAGCTCAAGTTAGACGAGAACTAGGCTTATATTATTTGTAGGAGGGAAGACAGACCACATTTATTCAATAGGAAACCCCGACGTGTCGCCGTGTTTTTGATAATGGAGTCCTTTATATACCTTACTTGTTTTTTCTTTTGTGATCGCGCCTTGACGAGATAAATTTCTAAATTTTCTGGGATTCCGCCTTGAGCGAGGGTATCCGTCTACTACTTTTAGGCGAGATTTAATACGACTTTTTGTGATTCCGTCTTGTGCGATGCTTACCTAACAATGTGCATGTCATTAAATACTATTGTTTCTTTCTATGGTGATACTAAGGGCGCACACGTTTGCTGGGACGCCAGTAATGGTACCCCTTAAGAACTATTGGTGATAGCGATTCACCCAAGGTAGACTGCGAGACCCTTGGGGAAAACCATTCGTTCCACACGTCCAATCTCTTTCGTAGGAGCTTTGGGCATATTCGGCTCTTTGAGTTGTGAGTATTACTTTTTTCTTTATATATATATTCTTTACTTGTGGGGTGTGAAATGGTCACCCTTCCAGACTCCAGCCAGGGCTGACCCTGCTTAGCTTCCTCCACACACATGGTCACTGCTGGGCTCTAGCCATCTCGGTAACTCGCAGGATTCTGTCTCAAACACTGGGGAACGTTCTGCCTCCTCTTCTCCCTTCACAAAAGGTTCATCAACACTAGGCTTCTTGTAATTAAGGGTTTTATTAAGGTTTTTAACATAAACATTTCTTCAAGTCAAACATAACCAAAAGGCACTTTACTCAGAGCCTGCTTCTTAAACCCTTCTCAAACTTTAGACAGTTCCTCAAACTCAAACAGTCAAACAAAAGAATTTACTTTCCTTCTCAGAGCTATCACCTTTTCCAGAGAGAGCTTCCCCAGTGCTTCCATCTACATCCTACAACTTTCCACCACTCTCTTAATAAAGCTGCTGCAACCCTCTCACATCTGGTTCAATTTCCCAATCAACTGCTGGCTTCTCAGTCTCCTGCCTAAAGTCCTCCCCCTGACTCTGATTCCCTTGCTGCTGCAGTGGACCTTGTAGTTTCCTGCCTCATCACAGGGGTATATAATATCTTCTCCCTCTCCTCTGGACACAGTTATTAAATTTTTCCCTAGTGAAAAAAACACTCTGACCCTTATTTGTGCCCAATTGTACAATAAATGGAATAAAAAAAGATAATGACCTTCACTGGCCTATTAATGGTTCTTTTGACCCTGTTGTTTTAAAGCGCCTAATTACATACAATAAATGCCATAAGACTGGTAAATCGCACCCAGTGGCGTACCAAGGGGGGGGGGGGGGGGGGGGGGCGGTCTGCCCCAGGTGCACGCCGCTGGGGGGGTGCCGCGGCGCGCGCCTGCTCTGAGTTCGCTAAACTTCGTCACTCGTTCGCTGCAGCTCCCTCTGCCCCGGAACAGTTTACTTCCTGTTCGGGGGCAGAGGGAGCTGCAGCAAAGCGAAGTTTAGCGAACTCAGAGCAGGCGCGCGCCATGGCACCCCCCCCCCCCCAGCGGCGTGCACCCGGGGGGGGGGGGGCATTTCGCTGGAGGGGGGGAGGGGTCATTTAGCAGGGGGGGGGGGCTCATCGGCACTCCGCCCCGGGTGCCATCCAGGCCAGGAATGCCACTGATCGCACCTGAAGCACTTGCAGGCCATAAACAAGTCTTAATTGCGAACAGAGATGCTGACTCTAGATCTCTGCCCAGTTCTACCCCTTTCCCACCTCTGCCATCCTCAGCTCCGGAGCCACCACCACCATATCATAACCCCGTATGTCCTGATGCATCTCAAATTATGACTTGTGAAACCGCTGTTGGTTATTCACAGCTATCTCCCAACCTTCCTTCCAATGAACTACCTAAAGACACTCCGTCCTGCACCTTCTCATGGCGATTCAGTTGTGCCACAATCCATTACTTTGACAAATCCTACTACTGCACATATTTCTGGCAATGTTGATTTTATCCCACTTCCCAATGTTGCACCTGATAACGCCAACTCTCGCAACTTGGACACTACGACTCCTCACCATTTTCCCGCCTCTGTGCCACTTTAGACCCTGTTTCATTATCATTACCTTCTGCCCCTGTCCCTACATCTGACCCATGCTCTACTGATGAGGGCTACAAGGCATTGCTGCATGATCACTCTCGTCACCTTGCCTTTGACTCTAAGCATGACTCTCCCTTTTCTGATGAGCTACGTCTTTCTGCTGCTCAACAACGTACTGCTCACTCTTTTGATCACAAATAAGCCGCTCTCTCGCACCTTGATCGCGGCATGTCGTCACATGTTCAGTTACGAATCCCTTCGTCCTACTCTGCCCAAGCTGCAGAACTTGCTGCTATTCTCTATGTTCCGCAGCATAAAACACTATATTGTAATTTATCTATTGCTACCGACTCCTGTTATGTCTTTTCTTTCTTGCACTCCCACTTACATAAATGGAACTTAAGAGGTATGGTTTCCTCTACTGGTCAACCTCTTTGTCATATACACTTGTGGACTCAAGTGTTCGAAGTGCTACAAGATAGACATGGCAGGGATTTACGTACTGCCATTGTTTAGATTAAAGCTCATCAGCAATCAACCTTCTCTTTTGAGGTTATTGGTAACAACCTGGCCGATCAGTTTGTCCAGGAAATTACCTTGACACCGGTTGTGCCCAGCATTCCTGATACCACCCTTACACTAGCTACACCTGACACCACCTTAGACCCTGTCTTTCCATTGTCAGATACTCCTCCCATGTTAACAAATCCAGAATTGTCTACAGCACTACAATCCTTTGCTACTCAGGCAGAAATAAAGCTCTGGAAACAAGCAGGTTGCTCCATTGATCCACATGGTCTTTGGATGCACCCTGCTGGTCAAATGTGTATATCACACCAGCAGTTACTCTTACTCCTTCATTCACTGCACTATCCCTTACACCTTAGTGCACCTACTCTGTATGACCAATTGTCTTGTAAACTTTGGGCTCCTCAGATGCTCTCCATTTGTCATGATATTTTCAAATCCTGTTACAAAAGTTTCTTAAATACCCCCAAGGGAGGTTCAACAGTCCCCATAGGTCATTTACTCACCGTGGCAGACCCATGCATTCACTGGTATTGTGACTTCACTGATATGGTTACATAAAGGTATTTACTTGTCTGCATTGATTCTTTTTCTAAATGGACTGAGGCTTTTCCTTGTACACGTGAAACTGGACAGGTTATGGCGCAAGTACTCTATAATGATATTATTCCCAGATATTATTCCCAGATTTGGCGACCCTCAGGGGGAGGAATGCTGGCTTCGGCCTAACCCCTGGTAAGCCTTTCCTCAGCTGAGAGGTGCCCAGCTCTACCACCGGCTGCCTTTCAGGTGCTGTGGAGGACTTGCAGCTCATCTGCATATCCTTACAGCCTTCTCCGGGGTGACACCCAGGTCCACTCCGATCCACTCAGGGCCTCCGCTCTAGGTGCTGCTCGCTGGACATTTTTCTCTTTACATCTAATCTTCTTCCCAGTTGCTAAAGTACCTCAGTTGTTTATGGCCCCTATTCATATTCTCTTCCTAGCCCTGTCCCTTCCTAATCTTTTCCCTCACCCCCTACCTCTCTCTGCTACAGGAACTCACTGCCCATCCATCGACTTCATCACCTCACCTTCTCTCCTACCCTCTTCCTCCCTCTTGGCTTTTAATCTCCGTCTCTTTTTGCCCTCCATTTTGCCTTCCCCATTCCACCTAAATACCTCTCGCCTTCAACGCCTTCGTGGCCACACCTACTACTACTACTACTATTTAGCATTTCTATAGTGCTACAAGGCGTACGCAGCGCTGCACAAACACAGAAGAAAGACAGTCCCTGCTCAAAGAGCTTACAATCTAATAGACAAAAAAAAAAATAATAAAGTAAGCAAATCAAATCAATTAATGTGAACGGGAAGGAGAGGAGGGTAGGTGGAGGCGAGTGGTTACAAGTGGTTACGAGTCAAAAGCAATGTTAAAAAGGTGGGCTTTCAGTCCAGATTTAAAGGTGGCCAAGGATGGGGCAAGACGTACGGGCTCAGGAAGTTTATTCCAGGCGTAGGGTGCAGCGAGACAGAAGGCACGAAGTCTGGAGTTGGCAGTAGTGGAGAAGGGAACAGATAAGAAGGATTTATCCATGGAGCGGAGTGCACGGGAAGGGGTGTAGGGAAGGACGAGTGTGGAGAGATACTGGGGAGCAGCAGAGTGAGTTAGTAGAAGACGTTTGAACAGGATGCGAAAACGGATAGGGAGCCAGTGAAGGGTCTTGAGGAGAGGGGTAGTATGAGTAAAGCGACCCTGGCGGAAGACGAGACGGGCAGCAGAGTTTTGAACCGACTGGAGGGGGGAGAGGTGACTAAGTGGGAGGCAAGCAAGAAGCAGATTACAGTAGTCTAAACGAGAGGTGTCAAGGGTGTGGATGAGGGTTTTGGTAGAGTGCTCGGAAAGAAAGGGGCGGATTTTACGCATGTTGTAAAGAAAGAAACGACAGGTCTTGGTGATCTGATGGATATGAGCAGAGAAGGAGAGAGAAGAGTCAAAGATGACCCCAAGGTTTCGAGCTGAGGAGACAGGGAGAATGAGAGAGCCATCAACAGAAATAGAAAATGGGGGGAGCGGGGAGGTGGGTTTGGGGGGGAAAATGAGAAGCTCGGTTTTGGTCATATTTAATTTCAGGTGGCGTTGAGACATCCAGACAGTCATCAGCATAGAGATGGAAAAGCCATGGGATGAGATTAATGAACCAAGGGAAGAAGTGTAGATAGAAAAGAGGAGGGGACCAAGAACAGAACCCTGAGGTACGCCGACAGGCAGAGGGTTAGAAGTAGAAGAGGATCCACCAGAGTGAACACTAAAGGTGCGGAGGGAGAGGTAGGAAGAGAACCAGGAAAGGACTGAGCCCTGGAATCCAAGTGAGGACAGGGTATCGAGAAGTATGCTGTGATCGACAGTGTCAAAAGCAGCGGAAAGATCAAGAAGAATGAGGATGGAATATTGACCTCTGGATTTAGCCAGTAATAGGTCATTGGAGTCTTTAGTAAGAGCAGTTTCGGTTGAGTGGAGAGGGCGAAAACCAGATTGTAGTGGGTCAAGAATAGCATGTGGGAAGGAGAGAGAGGGGAACGGACTAGTGGAGCGAGAGGTGGTGAGGTAGAGAAAGCAAGGTTTATCTTTTGAACCTTGTTGTGAAAGAATTCAGCAAGGGTTTGAGGAGATAATGAAGGGGGAGTTGGGGGAGGGGGCACCTTGAGGAGAGAGTTCAATGTGGTGAAGAGAAGTCGAGGATTAGAGCCAAGAGAGTTGGTCAGTTGGATATAATAATCCTGTTTGGCACGTAAAAGAGCAGATTGGAAGGAGGTCAGCATGAACTTAAAGTGTAAGAAATCAGCAAGGGCCCGAGATTTCCGCTAGAGGCGTTCGGCGGAGTGGGTACAGGAACGTAGGTAGCGGATATTAGAAGTCAGCCAAGGTTGGGGTTTTGTACGCCTTACAGGGCGTCTAAGGCAGAGGATAGAGTATTGTTGTAAGAAGAAACAGCCTCGTTGACAGACGTGGATAGTGCCACAGTCGAGAGGAGGTTTGAAACATGGGAGGATAGAGATGAAGGGTCAATATCGTGAAGATTCCTAGATAAATTAGATAAGATAGGACGGGACTGGGAGGGAGGAGATTTAAGTGTGAAAGTTATAAGATGGTGATCAGAGGAGGGAAGATCAGAGGCAAGGAAACTAGAGGGTGAACAGTTGGAGGAGAAGATGAGATCAAGACAGTGACCATTTTGATGAGTGGGGGAGGTGGAGCATAGTTGGAGATTAAAGGAGGACAAAGCGAGTAACTTGGAAATATAAGAATTGGAAGGATCATTAGCAGGAATATTAAAGTCACCAAGGATGAGAGAGGGGGAGGAAGGATCCGCTCTCTTTTACTCCTTCTCTTACTCTCAGCTGGTGACATCAATCCCAATCCTGGCCCTCCTCACCAACTATTATCCCAACTCTACAGATCCCACCGCGACCTCTCTAACCTCATCTCTATTCCTCTACTCCCCTCCTCTTCTCTGCCCTTCTCTTGCGCCCTATGGATTGCCCGCTCTATCTGTAACAAACTCCCCTATATCAAGGACCTCTTCATCTCGCGTCACCTCCATCTGCTCGTCATAACAGAAACCTGGCTCTGCCCTGATGACTCTGCTTCAGTCGCAGCCCTCTGCCATGGCGGTTACCTTTTTTCACATACTCCTCTCCCTGCTGGTCGCGGGGGCGGTGTTGGACTACTTCTCTCTCCCTCCTCCAGATTTCAACCCCTTCTTCCACCTCAATCTCACTGTTTTTCCTCCTTTGAAGTCCACTCTATCCGCCTTTTCTCTCCTCTGCCTTTTTGAATAGCAGTCATTTATCGTCCCCCTAATAAGACCCTTTCATCCTTTCTCAGTGACTTTGATGCCTGGCTTGCCTTCTTCCATGTTCCTTCCTCCCCCTCTCTCATCCTTGGTGACTTCAATATTCCTGCTAATGATCCTTCCAACTCTTATATTTCCAAGTTACTCGCTTTAACATCTTCTTTTAATCTCCAACTATGCTCCACCTCCCCCACTCATCAAAATGGTCACTGTCTTGATCTCATCTTCTCCTCCAACTGTTCACCCTCTAGTTTCCTTGCCTCTGATCTTCCCCTCTCTGATCACCATCTTATAACTTTCACACTTAAATCTCCTCCCTCCCAGTCCCGTCCTATCTTATCTAATTTATCTAGGAATCTTCATGATATTGACCCTTCATCTCTATCCTCCCATGTTTCAAACCTCCTCTGTACTGTGGCACCATCCACGTCTGTCAACGAGGC
Organism: Microcaecilia unicolor; assembly: GCF_901765095.1. Lineage (NCBI taxonomy): Eukaryota > Metazoa > Chordata > Amphibia > Gymnophiona > Siphonopidae > Microcaecilia > Microcaecilia unicolor. Next base: position 218,085,876 of record NC_044036.1, read on the forward strand.
TGTTTCTTCTTACAACAATACTCTATCCTCTGCCTTAGACACTCTTGCATCTTTGATAAACCGCCCTATAAGGCGTACAAAACCACAACCTTGGCTGACTTCTAATATCCGCTACCTACGTTCCTGTACCCGCTCCGCCGAACGCCTCTGGTGGAAATCTCGGGCCCTTGCTGATTTCTTACACTTTAAGTTCATGCTGACCTCTTTCCAATCTGCTCTTTTATGCGCCAAACAGGATTATTTTATCCAACTGACCAACTCTCTTGGCTCTAATCCTCAACTTCTCTTCACCACATTGAACTCTCTCCTCAAGTTGCCCCTCCCCCAACCCCCCTTCATTATCTCCTCAGACCCTTGCTGAATTCTTTCACGACAAGGTTCAAAAGATAAACCTTGAATTCTCTACCTCGCCACCTCTCCCTCCACTAGTCCGTTCCCCTCTCTCTCCTTCCCCTCATTTCTTTTCCTCCTTTCCTGAAGATACTATAGAGGAAACTACACTTCTCCTTTCTTCCTCAAAATGTACTACCTGTTCCTCTGATCCCATTCCCACCCACCTTCTTAATTCCATCTCACCTGCTCTTATTCCTTTTATCTGTCACATTCTCAACCTCTCACTTTCCACTGCAACTGTCCCTACTGCCTTTAAACATGCTGTGGTCACATCTCTCCTTAAGAAGCCTTCACTCGACCCTACTTGTCCCTCTAATTACCGACCCACCTCCCTCCTCCCTTTTCTCTCCAAATTACTTGAGCGTGCTGTTCACCACCACTGCCTTGATTTTCTCTCCTCTCCACTACAATCTGGATTTCGCCCTCTCCACTCAACCGAAACTGCGCTTACTAAAGTCTCCAATGACCTATTACTGGCTAAATCCAGAGGTCAATATTCCATCCTCATTCTTCTTGATCTTTCCGCTGCTTTTGACACTGTCGATCACAGCATACTCCTCAATACCCTGTCCTCAATTGGATTCCAGGGCTCTGTCCTTTCCTGGTTCTCTTCCTACCTCTCCCTCCGCACCTTCAGTGTTCACTCTGGTGGATCCTCTTCTACTTCTATCCCTCTGCCTGTCGGCGTACCTCAGGGTTCTGTTCTTGGTCCCCTCCTCTTTTCTATCTACACTTCTTCCCTTGGTTCATTAATCTCATCCCATGGCTTTTCCTACCATCTCTATGCTGATGACTCCCAAATCTACCTTTCTACCCCTGATATCTCATCTTGCATCCAAACCAAAGTTTCAGCGTGCTTGTCTGACATTGCTGTCTGGATGTCTCAACGCCACCTGAAATTAAACATGACCAAAACCGAGCTTCTAATTTTTCCCCCCAAACCCACCTCCCCACTCCCCCCGTTTTCTATTTCTGTTGATGGCTCTCTCATTCTCCCTGTCTCCTCAGCTCGAAACCTTGGGGTCATCTTTGACTCTTCTCTCTCCTTCTCTGCTCATATCCAGCAGATCACCAAGACCTGTCGTTTCTTTCTTTACAACATTCGTAAAATCCGCCCCTTTCTTTCCGAGCACTCTACCAAAACCCTCATCCACACCCTTGTCACCTCTCGTTTAGACTACTGCAATCTGCTTCTTGCTGGACTCCCACTTAGTCACCTCTCCCCTCTCCAATCGGTTCAAAACTCTGCTGTCCGTCTTGTCTTCCGCCAGGGTCGCTTTACTCATACTACCCCTCTCCTCAAGTCGCTTCACTGGCTCCCTCTCCGTTTTCGCATCCTGTTCAAACTTCTTCTACTAACCTATAAATGTACTCACTCTGCTGCTCCCCAGTATCTCTCCACACTCGTCCTTCCCTACACCCCTTCCCGTGCACTCCGCTCCATGGATAAATCCTTCTTATCTGTTCCCTTCTCCACTACTGCCAACTCCAGACTTCGCGCCTTCTGTCTCGCTGCACCCTACGCCTGGAATAAACTTCCTGAGCCCCTACGTCTTGCCCCATCCTTGGCCACCTTTAAATCTAGACTGAAAGCCCACCTCTTTAACATTGCTTTTGACTCGTAACCACTTGTAACCACTCGCCTCCACCTACCCTCCTCTCCCCCTTCCTGTACACATTAATTGATTTGATTACTTTTTTTTTTGTCTATTAGATTGTAAGCTCTTTTGAGCAGGGACTGTCTTTCTTCTATGTTTGTGCAGCGCTGCGTATGCCTTGTAGCGCCATAGAAATGCTAAATAGTAGTAGTAGTAGTAATTTGGAATTCCTTGTACTATTACCACTGACAATGGCACACATTTTGTCAATGACTTGATTCACACTTAAACTTCTACCTTAGATATTATTCATAAGACTGTGTTTACAAACCCACTAGTAATGGTTTGGTAGAAAGGTATAATGGATTACTCAAAACCAAATTACGCCAACTTATAGCCAATGGACTTAACTCCTGGCTTCACGCATTACCCTTAGCACTGCTTACTCTGCGTGCTACACCATCTGCCTCATTGAAATTGACTCCTTTAAAATTGTGTACAGGTCGCAGGATGCGACTCCTTAAAGGTAACCCTTCAAATTGTCTCCCTGACCATTATTCTGTGTACTGAGACCAGTTGCAGGCCGTTATCACTTCTCTGTCTGCCATTTCTAATGATCTGCCAGAGAGAAAAGGGAGTACAAAGCCAGATAATGACAACCCAACATCTTTAAGGATAGGAGATCTTGTATATAGGAAATATTACACACAGGAAAATTTGGAAGGATCCTATTTGAATTGGTCCATTCCGTGTTGAAGCTTTATCTACAGCTGCTGTAAAGCTTCAAGACCATTCTTCTTGGATCCATCTTAAAGACATCCAGGTGTTTCATGGCCCTGTCTCTACTGATGTTGCGCTTGTGAGCTCCTATGCCCAGCGAAGCACAGATGAGACAAAGTTGGACCTGAGTTCCACAAGGTGGCCGAACAATTCCAAGACTTCACCTGGAGCGACCCCTTCCTCCGGGGATTGAGCCCCCAGGTCCTAGGGTCGACAGGACTTCGAGACTCCAGCCAAGAGAAGAAGCACGCCAAGAGCACGGTCGGAAGTCAGGCAGAGGTCCAGGCAGGCAGCAGACAAAGAGATGGTCAGGATACAGGCAATGGTCAAAGCAGGCAGCAAGCAAAGAGATGGTCAGGATTCAGGCAATGGTCAAGGCAGCAAACAAAGAGATGGCCCGGATTCAGGCAATGGTCAAATTCACCAGACACAGGAAAACAGGAAACACCATGAACGCCACTGAAGCAAAATGCTGACTGTGTTCTGCTCTTAAGAAGGCCTCTCATCAGAGGATCCCTGCCCCAGCTGCCAGGCGAGGACACTCATTGTGCACGCCCCATAAGGATAAGCTTCCCAAGATGGCTGCCTCTCAGGAACAGCCACAGATGAACCTCCCAAGACGTCTGCCCCTCAGATGAACCTCTCAAGATGGCCGCCGCCAGGAGTAGCAAGGTAGGAGTGTAACAGTACCCCCCCCCCCCCCTCCGGAATACCCCCTCCTCACCGGATAGGTCCGGGTTTAGCAGGATATCGGGTATGGAATTCCCTCACCAGCTCAGGAGCACGGACATTCTTAGCCAGTTCCCAAGAGTTGTCTTCTGGCCCGAAGTGCTTCCAGGAGAGTAGATACAAAAGCTGTCTCCCCCGACGTTTAGAGTCCAGTATCTTCTCCACCTCATACTCATACTCAGGATCAGGCTCTGCTTCAGGAATCGCCTCCTTACAACAGTCCGGGTGCCATCTGGAAGAGAAGAAGGCTTTTAAGAGAGACACATGAAAAGCATTATGCATCTTAAGGTTTCGGGGTAATGGACCCTACGCGAGACAAAACCGAGAATGGCCCAATGAATCTGGGAGCAAATTTGAAGGATGGCAACCAAAGCCTCAGATGTCTAGTGCTAAGCCATATCTTCTGCCCTGGCTGGAAAATAGGAGCCGCTTGTCTCCTCTGGTCAAAAGACCGTTTTGCCCGAACTGCGGCTTGCTGAAGATGCTCCTGGGTGTTTCTCTACGAGTTTTGGAAAGTAGCAAGAGTTGGCTGAAGTTGCAGAAGCACTTGAGTGACAGGAACAGGTGAAGGCAAACGTGGATGACATCCAAAAACAACAAAAAATGATGGTCTGAGAGGCGGAATGACACTATTATTATAGGCAAATTCAGCCCAAGGCAGTAGAGAAGCCCAGTCATCTTGGTGATGGTTAGTGTAGGCTCGCAGAAAAGTCTTGAGGGTCTGGTTCACCCTTTCTGCCATCCCGTTAGTTCGTGGATGATACTCTGACGAGAATAGCGTTGTGATACCAAAGGCAGTGCAAAGTGCTCTCCAAAACCGGGATGTGAACTGAGAACCCCTGTTGCTAACCATCCGCTGGGGTAATCTATGCAGGCGAAAGATGTGGTGGCAAGAGTGGAAGCCGTGGGTAGCGCTTTCATGGGTACAAAATGGGCCATCCGAGAGAACCGGTCGATCACCACCCAGATGACTGTGTTCCCCTGGGAAGCTGGCAGGTCAGTGATAAAATCCATCGATATCTCATGCCAAGGCTGCTGGGGTATGGGTAGAGGCTGCAGCTGCTCCCAAGGTCTTCCATGGGACGATTTACTCTGGGCACAAACGGGACAGGTGGAAACAAATTGCCGAATGTCCTGTGCCATCCGTGGCCACCGTATTATCGAAAAAGATGACCGGCCATCTTTTGTTTCGATAATACGGTTGGGGCCGGCCAAATGTCAAAGATAGCCGGGTTTGAGATGGCCGGCATCGGTTTTCACCCATTATGGAAACTAATGCCGACGATCTCAAACCCAGCCAAATCCAAGGCATTTGGTTGTGGGAGGAGCCAGCATTTGTAGTGCACTTGTCCCCCTCACATGCCAGGACACCAACTGGGCACCCTAAGGGGCACTTATTGTACAGTGCTGCGTAACCCTAGTAGCGCTTTAGAAATGTCAAGTAGTAGTTATAAAAATTAAAAAAAAAAATTTAAAATAGCTCCCAGGTGCATAGCTACCGTCCCTTGGGTGCTGAGCCCCCCAAATCCCCCCCAAAACCCACTCCGTAGTGGCAATTGCCATTTCCAGTCTACAGAGTTGCACATGGTTTTACATTCGGTGCGTACATACATGGTATAAGAATACATTGTGATCTTGCGTAGGTGTCAACATTATATTGTTGCTCAGTTATCAACATTAGGGTAAAAAGTGATATTGTTTGGCAGTGAGGTTAGTCAGCATTGTGTGGTTACATAGTAATCGATTTTAGATTAGAAGTGGGATTGTTTGTTTATTAAAAGCATTGAGGTTATTCGATCAAGTGATTAAGGTCGATCCAGTCTTATTCTTCAGTCTTATTGTTTAGTAATTAGGACGGTTGTTTGTGGTATGCCTTCTTGAATAAGTCAGTTTTCAATAGTCTTCGGAAGATAGTTAAATCTTGCGTTGTTTTTATGTTCTTCGGAAGTGCGTTCCATAGTTGCGTGCAAATGTAGGACAAACTGGTTGCGTATGTGGACTTGTATTTTAATCCTTTGCAGGTGGGGTAATGGAGGTTGAGGAATGTGCGTGCTGATCTTTTTGCGTTCCTAGCAGGTAGGTCTATAAGGTCTGTCATGTAGGCCGGAGCATCCCCTTGTATAATTTTGTGGACCATGGTGCAAACTTTGAACGCAATTCGTTCTTTTAATGGAAGCCAGTGTAGTTTTTCTCTTAAGGGCTTGGCGCTTTCGTATTTTGCTTTCCCAAATATGAGTCTGGCTGCTGAGAGAGTCTGAGTCGACCTCGGCTGAGTGGAACCATGTCCACGCTCCAAAGAGTGCCAAGGTATAACCCTACCCTCAGACTACAAGGAAGCTTCCTCTCCTGACATCGAGAGCGGCACCGTACGCATTGAAGTCAACACCTGTTGAGGTACTGGCGCCGAAGATGTCTGCACAGACATAGAAGGAGCCTCATGGAGAAACTGAACCTGATCTGCAACTGGTGCAAGCACTCTCGATGCCTGAGCAGACTGCTGCTGCAGCATCTGTGCCAGCTCTTCCTTGAGCATGGCTTGGAAACGTTCATTGAAGGTAGACATTGGCAAAAGTGGGGGAGCCAGTAGAGAGGCATCCTGACCAGTGTCAAACCAGTAGCAGAGACCTGGATGCTCTGAGTATCATGGATCAGCATCTCTTCCAAAGAAGGGAAGCAGTCCTCTACGTGCCGGCGCTTCTTAGTTATCAGTAATGCCGATGCCTTGGTGCTCCCAGCACCGTGCATTAAAGAGGACCAATGCTTGTGTTTCTTGGGCTTCCCCTGATGCTCGGTATCGTGGTCCTTCAGACAAGGATGATGTCAAACCCATATGTGTCCTTGGTACTGGGTCTGATGCTGATCAGTCCCAGGGCCTACTCTCAACGTCCAACATCCATATCTTGTGAAGAATGTGAAAAAAATGAAAGGGGTGCAAAGAAAAGCTACGAGAATGGTATAGGATTTGCGTTACAAGACGTATGAGGAGAGACTTGCTGACCTGAACATGTATACCCTGGAGGAAAGGAGAAACAGGGGTGATATGATACAGACGTTCAAATATTTGAAAGGTATTAATCTGCAAACGAACCTTTTCCGGAGAGGGGAAGGCGGTAGAAGTAGAGGACATGAAATGAGATTGAAAAGGGGCAGACTCAAGAAAAATGTCAGGAAGTATTTTTTCACGGAGAGAGTGGTGGATGCTTGGAATGCCCTCCCGCGGGAGGTGGTGGAGAGGAAAACGGTAACGGAATTCAAACATGCGTGGGATAAACATAAAGGAATCCTCCTCAGAAGGAAGGGATCCCCAGAAGCTTAGCCAGCGGTGGGAGGCAGGGCTGGTGGTTGGGAGGCAGGGATAGTGTTGGGAAGACTTATACGGTCTGTGCCAGAGCCGGTGGTGGGTGGCGGGGGCGGTGGTTGGGAGGTGGGGATAGTGCTGGGCAGACTTATACGGTCTGTGCCCTGAAAAAGACAGGTACAAATCAAGGTAAGGTATACACAAAAAATGACACATGTGAGTTTATCTTATTGGGCAGACTGGGTGGACCGTGCAGGTCTTTTTCTGCCGTCATCTACTATGTTACTCTGTATTGGGTCTGATGGTGACCGATCCTGGGGCCTACTCTCAGCATCCGACAAAGAGAGATGGAGACCTTTTTGATGCCGGTGCACTCCCAGTGGATACTGAAAAATTGGCAGCAATCGAGGCTGATGCTTTCAGAACCGATGTTGATGCACCAGGCTTTGAGGAGTCAAAAGGTTTCTCCTGTTGGGCCTGCCATGCACTCTGTGTCCTCAGCTGCATTTTTAAACAGAGCGAACAAGAAATAGGCTCATGGTTAAGGTCCAAGGCACCCAATGCACCAAGCATGTGGGTCTGTCACAGAAACCACCAGATAGATTGGGCACACATTTTGAAACCACTAGGGGGTCCTTCTGAGACATCGAAAAAAAGAGTCGTGGTCAAATTAAACTCCTCAATTTTGAACTGAAAAGGGGGCAGTATCCAAATTGAGGTCAGTGCTCCGGCCTAAAATGGGCTGAACAGGTTGCAAAAATGAAAAGAACCTTGAAAAGGAATTTGAACAAAAAGAGAAATTGTTAACAAAACACTAAAAAAAGGAAGCAGAGAAAGGCAAAAAGAGCTGCACAGGAAGGCAATACAAAATTAGAAAAAATACAAGCTGTGGGGGGAGGAAGTGACGTCAGCATCAGAGATGGACGCCTGATCCCGGAGCTCCGCTAGAACGATGGTGAAAAGGTGAAGAAACCCTGAAAACCCGACCTCCAGACACGTAAATAGCAGCCAGTACAGGCTCATGGTGACCCGGAAAAAACTAGATAAGTTTAAATACACGGCGGAGAAACGTGACGGGGCGCCGAACTCCAGCGCTCCGCTGCACATGACACGCGCCAAAATGGCTGCCGCGGACTCCGAGTCGGAGATAGAGGGCCCATTGGAGCATCCTGAAAGCGACACGGAGATCACTAAAAAAAGAGGTCGCCCACTGGTTTAAGGCCCTGAAAGCGGAGATATCAGCTGTTCGCAAGACGATTAAAGATGCAGTTACCGATTTGCAGAAAGACATGCGGGAAATCGGACATCGAGTGGAGCAGGCAGAGGAGGAGCTGGAGCACATGGGGAGCGAGGTACAAGAGTTAAAGTCCGAACTTCAATCCCTGAAAGAAGACAAGGCTAAAATGGAGCTGGACCTGGAGGACTTGGAAAATCGCTCCAGGTAAAGTAACCTTAGATTTAAAGGTATACCGGACACTGATCAAAATATAGACTGTGCTAAAATCATCAGAGAAATCTGTGCTATTATCCTGGGAGTGGATGGAGAGGCTCAGCAAGACCAAGGTGACTCTGTAATTCAGTTTGATAGAGTACACAGAAGCTTGGGACCCAGGAAGACCTCCCAACCCCGGGACATAGTGGTCTGTTTTTCAAACTATACAATAAAGGATATGATTTGGAGAAAAGCAAGAGCCAAGGGTGAGGTCCTCTGGGAAAATCAGAAAAATATGATATTTCAGGATCTTGCATTAGGCATGCTCCAAAGGAGAAGGGCGTTCAAAGAGCTTACACAATACCTTCAGCAATCCAGCATTAAATATAAAAATGTCCATTCACAGTTGGAGGTCAATCCCGGAGGGTGTCGCGGTTGGGAGAAGCGTGGTCTATACTGAAGGAACTGGGCTGCAAGGGCCTGCCACCAGAAGCCTCTGGAACAGCCTCCACAACTACAAAGTCGACACGAATGGAACATACATGGCATAAAGTGGGATCCAGAAAGGAGTCAGTGTCCCGGGGATCTCCAAAACGGAGTGGGACTTGAACACAAGACCGTGAGACCTTGCTGAAAACCATACAGTGTTAACTATGCGGACAGTTGGTTGAATATGTTGCTATTAGGTGACAGTTTAATGTTGTTCCTTATATGATGTTACTGTGTTTTATGCTGGCTAGCAGTCCTGTTAAGGGGATGGGTTAAATGGCAGGAGGGAGGGACAGGGAACGGTAAAGTCAGTCGCAGCTGGGTTTCTAATATGAAGTTTAAAGGTAGTTTGCTCTGGCGAGGAGTTACTTCCTCAGAACCATCAGCTGGCAGGTTTTATACCAGCTAATCTGGGGGGGGGGGGGGGATAAGGGGTTAATAGTGGGCACATGGAATGTCAATGGGTTGAATTCACCATCAAAACGCAGTCTTGTGTTTCCGGAGGTGCAGCGGCTACATTGGGACATAGTAATGCTACAAGAAACACACGTTAGGCGCAGGGATGCTCACTTACTTAAACACCAGGCTTTTGCATCCTGTATAGAACATTTTGATAAAAGGGGAGGAAAAGTAGGAGGATTAGTAATCTACGTTCGGAAGGGTATACCATTCATAATCAACGACACCTATAGAGATGACTTAGGCAGATGTTTGGCTGTAAAGGGACTTTTATTTGGCAAGCCAGTGACCATTGTGAATATATATGCACCGAATGTGGGGCAGGGGGACTTCTTTAATAGGGTGGCAGGGGAGCTTTCCCAATTCCAACAAGGTAATATAATTTTTGGAGGTGACTTCAATACATGTATGACGCCAGTGGACCACTCAAAAGGAGGAGGGAGTGTAAACATGGCCCATAGTAAAAAGCTGAAAAACCTGACTTCTCAGTTAGATTTAGTAGAAGTTTGGAGGCTTAGACATCCAGGCCAAAAGAAATACACATTTTTCTCTCACTCACAGACCACATACACCAGAATAGATATGATTTGGTGCAGTTGTACTCTCTGGGATAGTGTATTAGATTCTGACATTGGCTCCATTAATATTTCCGACCATGCTCCAGTAGATCTTGAGCTGAAGGGGTTGCGGGAGGAAGACCGGCTCCTCTTCTGGAGGCTGAACGAGTCATTATTAGGGGACCATAGAGTTTGCGCGGATATTCGTAAAGTGATCCGGGATTATTGCACCATTAATGATAAGTGGGAGGTATCTGATGGAACTCTGTGGGATGCGTTGAAGGTGATGGTACGAGGGCATCTTATAAAGTGGGGGGCCTGTAGAAAGCGTGCAAGGGAAACAGCAGAACTGAAATTGAGATCTAGCTTAGTTCACTTGGAAAGACAACATCAGGGGGGGGGGGGTGGGTCCGCACAAACGTTGCAAGAACTAAGGTCATGCCGAATGGAACTGGAAAAATTACAGGTAGAGTGGATGTAATTTATGAGGAAACTTCTCCAACATAAATTTTATGAATATAGTAATAAGTCAGGGAAAATGTTGGTTAATTGCCTTAGAGCTCGGCAGAGATCTTATACCATTACGAAAATTAAAGGCCCAGGGGACCACATGTATTACAGAGATAAAGAAATTAGAGATCAATTTGTAACTTTTTATAAAGAGTTATATAAAAGAGAATTAGGGGTGGAAGCGGAAGAGATTCGTCGAAGTTTAGAGAGACTTGGGCTGTCAAAACTGACTAGTGAAGAGAGCCGGAAGCTAGAAGTTCCGTTTCGCCTTGATGAAATTACAGGAGTCATCAAGAATCTTAAGGGGGGCAAAGCCCCAGGAATAGATGGTTACTCCGCTAAATTTTACAAACTTTTTGCGGGGGAAGTGGGCCCTTTGTTGATGAGAGTGGGTAATGCTTGTTTTGGTGGTCAGTCATTGCCCATTAGTATGCACGAGGCGGGAATATCTTTGATATTAAAGCCAGGGAGGGACCCAGCTATATGTGGTTCCTATAGACCAATTTCGTTAATCAACCTAGATATAAAAATCTTATCCAAAGTACTGGCAGATCGGCTGGGCGTGATATTGCCAAAATTAATACATACTGACCAATCTGGATTTGTTAAGGGCCGACAAGTGGCGGATAACATACGCCGAACGCTGCATGTCATATGGGAGGCTAAGAGACAGGCTGTACCGGTTGCTTTACTGAGTACATTTGATAGGGTAGAGTGGCCCTATCTTTGGGAAGTTATGGAACATATGGGGGTTGGGACTGGTCTGATGGGATGGCTTAGCAGATTATATGAAAGACCTATAGCGCGATTAAAGATCAATGGTGGGTACACGTCGACTTTCCAGATAGAACGCGGGACCCAACAGGGCTGCCCATTGTCTCCGCTGCTTTTTGCGCTCTATATAGAGCCGCTAGCGCAAAAGATTCGAGAATCCGCAGATGTAAAAGGGATAGTAATTGGGACTGTTGAACATAAATTAGCCCTATTTGCAGACGACGTGTTATTTTTTGTGGGGAGCCCTGCATTGACCCTCCCAAACTTGATGGTAGAGTTAGAGGAGTATGGGCGGCTGTCAGGCTTTAAGATAAATTATGATAAATCTGAATTGATGGGGGTTTCTATCACACAATCCCGAATGCAGGAGATCATGCAGGGGTTCCCGTTCCGAGTGCGGCCAGATAAGATTCAATACCTGGGGGTCAGGATCCCTATAAAGATTTCACAATTATTTAATCTGAATTATATACCATTATTTCAGCAAGTGCGAACAGATTTGGAAGCATGGATGGGGAATTGGTTATCCTGGTGGGGGTGGATAGCAGTTGTCCGAATGAATATCCTACCCAGTGTGCTTTTCTTATTTCAAACATTACCAATAATAGTGCCCAAGGGGGAGTTGGAAAACTTGCAGAGAGTTCTTATGAGATTTATTTGGGTAAAGCACTGAGGCAAAGCAGAAAGCTGTTATGGAAGTCGGTGGAATACAGAAAGTGAAACTGACTTGTTGCTTTGTAGCTTTTACTATATGAGACGTGGGGTAAGGAATAATATAGTGTACAGGAATATATTCGAGTTATTCCCCAAGTTTTCCACGTCATCACTGTGACCCCTGACGCAGGTGCTAGTCACCGAAACACGGCCCATGTCGGGTCTTTTTGTCAAGGCTCATTCATTAAAGAACTGTGTTCCATTTTTAAAGGCCCGTGGTCCTGTTCAACTGTGGTCCAGTTCTACAACTGTGTCAGGAGCTGCCTCAGTCATCAGTCCAGAAGCTGCATGGTCCACTTGTCACCATCTACTGGAGACAGAGAAATACTGAAGATCTAAGGCTGAACAGTGCCCTTATTGGGCAAAGTATACAGGACTTCTTTTTTTCTTTGTCTCTATCAGCTGGTGGGTTGACATAACCCACAGGTTCTGCACTGGCCTGATGAAGCCGGTAAGGAAAAATCCTTTCCTTTATGTTAAGAACATAAGACTAGCCATACTGGGTGAGACCAGTGGTCCATCTAGCCTAGTATCCTGTTTTCCAAACAGTGGTCAAGCCAGGCCACAAGTACCTAGCAGAAAACCAAATCATGGCAAAACTCCATACTACAAATCCCAGGGCAAGCAGTTGCTTCCCATGTCTGTCTTTTTTCCTCCAGAAACTTGTCCAAACTTTTTTTTAAACCCAGATACACCAATCGCTGTTACCACATCCCCCGGCAAAGAGTTCCAGAGCTTAACTATTCGTTGAGTGAAAAAATATTTCCTCCTATTTGTCTTAAAAGTATTTCTATGTAACTTCCTCGAGCATCCCCTAGTCTTTATACTTTTAAAACGAATAAAAAATTGATTTACTAGGCATTTGCCCGGCTGTGATTTCCCACCTCTCTCTGTTCAATTTGCTTCTTTTATTTAATTTATAGATTTATTTCCTAGATCTTGGATCAACCTATTGTGGACTATATAATGTTAGGATAATTTACCAAGTTGAATTGATTTTCATATTATATTTTTATTTTTCTGGAATCTCTATTTATGTTGGATTGCATAAATATATATTTGAATAAAGTATAATAAAAAAAAAGATTGATTTACTTCTACTCATTCTACACCACTAAGAATTTTGCAGACCTCAATCATATCTCCCCTCATCCGTCTCTTTTCCAAGCTGAAGAGCCCTAACCTTTTTAGCCTTTACTCATACGAGAAGAGTTCTATCCCCTTTATCATTTTGGTCAGTCTTCCCTAAACCTTTTCTAATTCCGCTATATCTTTTTTGAGATACGACGACCAGAACTGAACGCAATACTCAAGGTGCGGACACACCATGGAGCGATACAAAGGCATTATAGCATTTTTGGTCTTAATCACCATCCCTTTCCTAATAATTCCCAGCATCCTGTTTGCTTTTTTGGCCGTCGCTGCACACTGAGCAGAAGATTTCAGCGTATTATCTACAACACCACCCAGATCTTTTTCTTGAGTGCTGACCACCAAGGTGGACACTAGCATCAGGCAACTATGATTCGGCTTATTCTTTCCAAAGTGCATCACCTTGCATTTGTCCACATTAAATTTCATCTTCCATTTGGATGCCCAGTCTTCTAATTTCCTAAGGTCTTCCTGCAATATTTTACATTCTGCAAGTGTTTTGAATAGTTTTGTATCATCTGCAAATTTGATCACCTCACTCGTCGTTCCAATTTCCATATCATTTATAAGTATATTAAACAGTGCCGGTCCCAGTACAGATCCCTGCGACACTCCACTGTTCACTCTCCTCCATTGAGAGAAATGACCATTTAACCCTACCCTCTGTTTTCTGTCCAATAACCAATTCCTAATCCACACCAGAACCTTGCCTCCTTTCCCATGACTCTATTTATCTCAGGAATCTCTCATGAGATACTTTATCAAAAGCTTTCTGAAAAAGCGAAGTTACTTACCTGTAGCAGGTATTCTCTGAGGACAGCAGGCTGATTGTTCTCACATGTGGGTCGGCGTCCACAGCGGCCCCAGAAACGGAAAGATTTTCCAGTAAAATCCAGAAGCTTTGCGACAGTCCATAGGACGAGGCGGATGCACCGCGCATGCGCGGCCATCTTCCCGCCAACGCGCATCCGTTCCCGCCTTAGTTATGTGAAAAGCAAAGAAAGAAGAAACAACTCCAAAGGGGAGGTGGGCGGGTTGCTGAGAACAATCAGCCTGCTGTCCTCGGAGAATACCTGCTACAGGTAAGTAACTTTGCTTTCTCCGAGGACAAGCAGGCTGCTTGTTCTCACATGTGGGGTATCCCTAGCCCCCAGGCTCACTCAAAACAACAAAGAAGGATCAGTTGGGCCTCGCAACGGCGAGGACATAACTGAGATTGACGTACGAAGCAACAGCTAACTGAGAGTGCAGCCTGGAACAGAACAAAAACGGGCCTAGGAGGGTGGAGTTAGATTCTAAACTCCAAACAGTTTCTGCAGCACCGACTGCCCGAACCGACTGTCGCGTCGGGTACCCTGCTGAAGGCAGTAATGAGATGTGAATGTGTGGACTGATGACCACGTCGCAGCCTTGCAAATTTCTTCAATAGTGGCTGACTTCAAGTGGGCCACTGACGCTGCCATGGCTCTAACACTATGAGCTGTGACATGACCCTTAAGAGTCAGCCCAGCTTGGGCATAAGTGAAGGAGATGCAATCTGCTAGCCAATTTGAAATGGTGCGTTTCCCGACAGCAACCCCCTTCCTGTTGGGATCAAAAGAAACAAACAGTTGGGCGGACTGTCTGAAGGGGCTTGTCCGCTCCACATAGAAGGCCAATGCTCTCTTGCAGTCCAATATATGCAACTGACGTTCAGCAGGGCGGGTATGAGAACGGGGAAAGAATGTTGGCAAGACAATTGACTGGCTCAGATGGAACTCCGACACCACCTTCGGCAGGAACTTAGGTGAGTGCGGAGGACTACTCTGTTATGATGAAATTTAGTATAAGGAGGATGGGCTACCAAGGCTTGAAGCTCACTGACCCTACGAGCTGAAGTAACCACCACCAAGAAAATGACCTTCCAGGTCAAATACTTCAGATGGCAGGAATCCAGTGGCTCAAAAGGAGGTTTCATCAGCTAGGTGAGGACGACGTTGAGATCCCATGACACTGGTGGAGGTTTGACAGGGGGCTTTGACAAAAGCAAACCTCTCATGAAGCGAACAACTAAAGGCTGTCCAGAGATAGGCTTACCCTCTACACGATAATGAAAAGCACTAATTGCACTAAGACTCTGACAAGTGTAGAAGGTATTCAAGCAGGGTTTGTGTAGGACAAGAGCGAGGATCTAGGGCCTTGCTGTCACAGCAGACGGCAAACCTCCTCCATTTAAAAGAATAACACACATCGGTGGAGCCGAGCAGCGAGATGGACGTCGCGCTGTGAGCTTCATCCCGCCCGCATGGAGCCCCCGATTTTAGAGCTGCTGAACCCGCTCCTGAACGCCCACATGAATATCGGGGAGTAGCAGGAGCCAAGACGCTCCCTGAACAGACAAATAATACCTGAGTGAACGGAGTGCCTGTACAAGATGGCGGTGGTGGCTGAACCGCGAGGTGCATATGGGTCATCCTTGGTGGTGAGCACGAGAAGCGTCCAGCCAGACGGGAGGAGGAAAACCTTAACCGGCTGTGGAAGGCAGCGATAGTGAACGAGGAAGGCCGCGATAAAGACCTGAGTGAGGGCAGCGTCCTTACTGAGGTAAGGCGGGGGAGCCGGCAGGCCCAATTTTAATCTCGGTGTGAAAGGAGCACTTAAAAGGCCCGAAGGGCGGAAAAGCCACGGGTCACAAGCGTGATCAATTTTGACCCCTTGAGATCGAGGAATTTATGATTAAATCTGCAAGTCTGGGAGAAGATAAGAAATAAGATCCTATAGTAATTTGTCTGCCTGCTCTGACAAGGAAGACGCCTTAGAAACACCATACCAGTTGCGAGGGGCCATGAACTGAGATTCTGATATACCTGCAAGGCAATTTGAGGGCCCGGGACGAAGTACTGGCGGAGGCCTCACACTACATAATAGCTCAGTGAGAACTCAAGGTGCAAGGAGGTCATAAGTGACTTGTTCATCTTGTGTACGGAGCAATACTTGAAGCCCATGTCATCAGGGACCACCCGCAGAGGAACAAATTTGATAAAGAAAAAATTTCACCCCTCAAGCCTGGTCACAAAACTAGAAGACATGGAAAACCGTGCCAGAAGATGTAATTTGAGAATAGTAGGTTTACCGGAAAAGATCCCTGAAAAATCGCTTGGACAGCTGTTAGAACAATGGTTAAAAAGAGAACTGGCTCTCTCCGATAGCCGAGGAGAGCTGTGCATTGAGCGAGCCCACAGGTTGGGGCGTTGGCAACCCAACCTGCAGAGACCGAGAATAGTCATCATTAAAGTGCTCAACTACCTGCACAAGGAAGAGATCCTAAGGGGATTTAGACTGAAGAGGGACTCACTTGCATATGAGGGAAACCCGATTAAGATTTTTCAGGATTATTCGGCAGGGGTTCAAGAACGACGACGCCGTTTTCATCCAATATGCTCTGCACTAGTTTCCAAGAATACTAAATTTATGCTGCTTTATCCAGCCGTCCTAAAGATCAAACATGTAAGTCAATGGCGATCCTTTCAAAACGCACAAGAGGCCCAGCAGTTCCTGGATGTGGAAATGAAAGAGCCAGATACATGACTCTTGGGCGGGAAGGGAGTTGAGCAGGACATTTGAAGGCCTCCTCCAGGTTTTCTAAACTTGGGGAGAGGGGGTAGGGGGCCTGGATGGGTTGGATGTGGTAAGAGTTGCATTGAAAGTCCTCTTTCGGGATTTGGATCATTGATATATAACAGTTGCAGATGATAAGGTATAAACCCAAGGGGCATTTATTATTCGTCCTGAATTGGGCCTATTCGGGCCGCCAGCTTATACCCCCTTGAGGGGTGAGGGGTTCAGAAATAAGATGATTGTAATTAAATTGGGAGCTTTGTGGGGCGAGAGAAGTCTAGGGTATGGAGGGGACCTGGAAGTGTGATGAGCGGGGAAGAGGGGAGAAGGGAGGGATGGGAAGAAGTTTGGGGCAGGGGAGAGGGAAAGGGGCAGAGAGTGGGAGGGATACAAGTTATTTGTGTGTATGCAATGAGACTGAGCGGGATGTCTGGAGTGATAAGAGAGTATGGAGGACCTGGAAGATAGTGCTGGGGAGGTGGTGGCTGGGACGCCTCCCTGGCATGTTTGTTGGAAGATTGTATGGAAGTACTGATAGACAGATAAGGATCACATGACTTCATTACAAGTTATAACTTGGAATGTAGGGGGTATCCACTCGCCTATTAAAAGACAAAAAATTTTAAAAATACTTAATGATCAACAGGCATCAATTGCATTTCTGCAGGAGACACATTTAACAGGAGCAGAACATGCCAAACTGAAACGTTGGTGGGTTGGAGAAATTTTTGAATCCCCGGCAGTGGGGGGAAAAGGAGGAGTGATCACACTGGTACGTAAAGGTATACATGTGCAGGTTCTTAAGATCGTAAGAGATGCCCGTGGCAGATATGTGCTGGCATCCATAATACTAGACAGACAGCCGGTATTACTCTGCAACATTTATGCCCCCAATACATATGAAAAGCAATTCTATCTACAATTAACTAAAGCATTGCAGGGACTAGGAGAGGCCCAGATTGTAATGGGGGGAGATTTCAATGAGGCAGCAGACCCGTCATTGGACAGGTCTAACCCATCGAGGAGGGAGCTGGCCAGGCCCGGGAGAGGTATAGCAGGGTTGGAAGAGGCGTTTGCTGTGGTAGATGTGTGGAGAACCTTGAACCCTTTAGAACGGGATTATACCCACTTATCGAGAGCGCACGCCTCTCTATCGCGTATTGATTATATATTTGTCACTGGAGACTTGTTCACACAGGTGGAAACAGCAAAAATTGGGCCAATAATGATCTCAGATCACGCATGGGTAATGGTGAGACTGCAGATAGAGGGGGAGAGGAGAGAGGATTATGTATGGAGATTCCCAACTTGGCTGTACCGGGACAATCAATTCTTGTCTCACTTGCTAAAATGCTGGAAGGATTTTAGCACCGATAATGAGAATCATAGGGCAGACCCAGTGCTCTATTGGGAGGCAGCTAAAACTGTACTTAGGGGGGAGATCATAGCTTATACAAGTTTCAAAAGAAAAGCGAGAAAACAGGAACTTCTTAGATTGGAGAAGAGAGTGACTAAACTACGGAGACAATATAGTGTAGACCACTCACAGAGACTAAGGGTGCTGTTATTAGAGGCGCAGCAGAGTCTCAATGAATTGCTGCATCGCACAGTCCGGAGGTCTATGGCCTATTATAAATACCATCTTTACAAGTTTGCTAATAAAGGAGGGGTTTTTTTGGCACGGGTCATGGGGAGGAAAGCAGGTTATCAGAAGATACTTTCCTTAAAAGACCGCCGAGGATCACTCGCAAATAAAGATAGTTAAATTTCGGGAATCTTTAATGAGTTTTTTGCCAAACTATATAAATCACAGGAAGATCTGGTCACGCCTAGTGCGGCTTATTTGGCTAGTGTCGAGTTGCCTCAAGTAGATGCTGAAGAACTGAGGGTGCTGAATGCAGACATCACGGTAGATGAAGTGATGTGGGTAATTAAACAGAGTTCCTTAGGGAAGGCACCAGGTCCTGATGGACTGAGGAATGAGTTCTACAAGTTATTGCAGACAGAAATTGGCCCGATATTGACCGAGGTCTTTAACATAACAGTTCAACGGGAATCAATGCCATTACATATGAATCAGGCCCATATAACGGTATTGTTAAAACCAGGTAAATCAGCTCAATACCCAGAATCTTACCGGCCCATTTCACTCTTAAATTCAGAGGCAAAATTTTTGGCCAAACTGTTAGCTAATAGGTTGGCTAGATACCTTCCCTCTTTGGTAGAAGACCCACAAGTGGGATTTGTAAGGGGCAGGAAAATAGCAAAGAATATGAGGAGGATAATCTTAGCGCTGGAAAAAACACGGCGGGAAGGGTTACCAACAATGTTAATTAGTTTTGATGCCGAAAAGGCATGTGATAGGGTGGATTGGGGATTTCTCTTTGAAACACTTAAAGCATATGGCATAGGCGGATTCTTTATGCAAGCGGTTAAAACTTTGTATACCGATCCCAAGGCGAGACTCCTGGTAAATTGTAGGGTCTCGGATTGGTTTCCTATCGGTCGAGGAACGCGCCAGGGATGCCCTCTCTCACCACTTCTCTTTGTCTTAACACTTGACCCACTGATACGAGAGATAAGTAATAACATTGATATAATGGGAGTCCATATCCAAGATAGGGAATTTAAAATAGCAGCATTTGCGGACGACCTGTTAGTTCTATTGACGAACCCCACGACTTCTCTGAGACCCCTTATGGAAAGTATAAAGGAATACGGGGATTTTTCCGGATTTCAATTAAATTTGATGAAATCGGAGGCATTGGCGAGTCAGGAGGTTAGGAGGGAAGCCTGGGTACAGTTTCCATTACGGTGGGCGACAGGGTCATTCAGATACCTGGGCATTCAATTAACATTGGATCCCATGCAGCTCTATGCCGCTAATATTCCCCAGTTACTACGAGATACGAAGGAGCAATTGGCTAAATGGAGCTCCCTGCCACTGTCACTTTTTGGTAGGATTCACTTATATCGAATGCTGGTGTTCCCAAAATGGTTATATACATTGCAAGTATTACCATTGTGGCTATGGAAAAAAGATTTGAGGGCGCACCAGAGGCAGGTAGCTCGATTTTGTTGGGCGGGAAAGAAGGCAAAGCTCAAATGGGACTTCATTAAGGGAACTCAGGGGAATGGAGGATTAGGAATGCCTGACATGCGAATATATAATCAAGCATGTCTCCTAAGACATTTAAGAGACTGGATTATGGGAACGGGCACGTATACAGATCTACAGTTAGAAAATCAGTATTTTAGTCCTTGGCACCTTACACGCAAAAACTGGAAATCTCCCACAACAGGTTAAACACAGCCTGCTTCTACAACCATTACGATATTTGTGGAAAGAGATGACAAAGCTCTGGGGGCATAGCTTAGAGAGTAGTGTGATGTTACCCATTGTAGGTAATGTGGAGTTCTCACCTGGGCGGGAAAGTAAAATTTTCAGAGATTTGGGGAAACAGGGAGTGATACGTTTGGGGAACTTCTTATTAAAAGATGGGACGATAATGCCTTACTCTGAGTTTGAGAAACAATACGCGGGGGGACTGTTAGCAAAATTAGCTTATCTCACTATGTACGTAGTCTTCCCATGGTAAGCCTCTTACCAGGATTTGAGAAGGAAATCCAGGATTTCCTGACTGGGGATGCAGCAGGACAGATATCAGTGTCCTGGTTTCATAAAGCACTGGAGGGGAAACAACCCAAAAGAGATGTTAAACTGGTTGCTGAAAGATGAAGTCAGGAGGTGGGAAGCCAATAGCAGAAGGGAAGATTTTAGCAGCGCTTCAAGGAGGTATGAGGGTGGTGCACAGTGCCGAATTACAGGAATGTCACTTCCGCACTGTCCACAGGGCATATTTCTCGGTGAAGCAGGCCTGGTACGCAGGTGTGGTGGAAACGAGTGCCTAAATGTGCAGAAGTGGGTGCCTCCTTTTACCATGGTAAGTGGCAATGTAGAGAGATACAAGGGTTCTGGTCAGCCCTCTCCCGATTTACAAGCTGGGTTCTAGGACGTCAAGTGGTCCTGTCCTTTGAGGGGACGATACTGAGTTCTATAATGGCATGGAATAAGGGAACGCTCGAAGAAAAGATATTTCTTTGCAAGCTTTGTATTCTGGGGAAAAAATGCATTCTTAATTGTTGGACTGTAGATAAGGGACCCTCGTTTTGGTATTGGAGAAATAAGTTACAAGAGCTCATGTTATGGGAAATGCAAGATGCCCGCAACTCGCCGAAGAGGCGGCTGCGATTTATAAAAATCTGGAAGGCGTATACAAACAAAATATCCCCACGAGCACGGAGTCAAGTCCTGAATACTTTAGGTTAGCTGGAGTGCTTGGAACGAGTGTGGAAAGATGCATGAAGTTAAATCATTAAGTAAGACATCACTGCACAGTGGTAGAGTGCATGAGGAGGGGGGGATGGGGAAGGACAATAAAATGTT
Source organism: Microcaecilia unicolor (assembly GCF_901765095.1). Taxonomy (NCBI): domain Eukaryota; kingdom Metazoa; phylum Chordata; class Amphibia; order Gymnophiona; family Siphonopidae; genus Microcaecilia; species Microcaecilia unicolor. Next base: position 218,106,805 of record NC_044036.1, read on the forward strand.
TTGGAGATTTCTGCTGCTATGGATATGTTAATGAAGGTCTTAACATTAAATGAAGTGTGATAGGAATGTTATAGACACATAATACCTGGGACCTTCAATAATCGTACTGGGATGGGGAAGGGGGGGGGGGGCGAGGGGGGATTCTAAGGGAGGGGGGGGGGAGGGGGGTAGAAGGATTGGGAACTGTTATAGTGGGTAAAGAACAGTTATAGCATAAAAGTGTTATGACCTAACGTGTTATTTGGAAGTTAATTGTGTTAGTTTGCATTGTGACTACATGTGTATATTTCGTACGAACTGTATAAGGATGAATAGATAGGGGTGGGGATGTAAAGGTTATAAAATGATGACTGTCTATACGAGTACAATTTCCCTAATGTATGAAGTGATATGGAGAGAAAAGTTTGTTTACTGTTGCCAGCTTGTTTGTATTGACCTGTCATCAATAAAAATTGTTATTACTTTAAAAGAATAACACTTCTTTGTGGAATCTTTCCTGGAAGCAAGCAAGACTCGGGAGACACCCTCAGAAAGACCCAAGGAAACGAAATCTACGCTCTCAACATCCAGGTCGTGAGAGCCAGGGACCGGAGGTTGGGATACAGAAGTGCCCCCTCGTTCTGAGGGTTGGAAAACACTCCAATCTCCACGATTCTTCGGAGGACAACTCCAGAAGAAGAGGGAACGAAATCTGACGCAGCCAAAAGGGCGCAATCAGAATCATGGTTCCGCGGTCTTGCTTGAGTTTCAGCAAAGTCTTCCCCACCAAAGGTATAGGAGGATACGTGTACAGAATGCCCGCCCCCAAATGCAGGAGAAAAGCATCTGACGCTAGCCTGTCGTGAGCCTGAAGTCTGGAACAGAACCGAGGGACCTTGTGATTGAGCTGAGTGGCAAAAAGATCCACCGAGGGGGGTGCCCCACGCTCAGAAGATCTTGCGTATGACGCCCGAGTTCAGCGACCACTCGTGAGGTTGCATTATCCTGCTCAATCTGTTGGCCAGACTGTTGTTTACGCCTGCCAGATATGTGGCATGGAGAAGCATGCCGTGCTGGCGTGCCCAAAGCCACATCTGGACGGCCTCCCGACACAGGGGGGGTGAGATCCGGTGCCCCCCTGCTTGTTGACGTAGTACATGGCAACCTGGCTGTCTGTCTGAATTTGAATAATTTGATTGGACAGCCGATCTCTGAAAGCTCGCAGCTCCAGGAGATTGATCTGAAGACCTGATTCCTGGAGGGACCAAGCTCCCTGAGTGTGGAGCCCATCTACATGTGCTCCCTACCCCAGGAGAGATGCATCCGTGGTCAGCACCTTTTGAGGCTGAGGAATCTGGAAGGGACGTCCCAGGGTCAAATTGGATCGAATTGTCCACCAATTAAGGGAATTGTGAAAATCGGTGGACAGCTGGATCACATCCTCTAGATTCCCTGCAGCTTGATACCACTGGGAAGCTAAGGTCCATTGAGCAGATCTCATGTGCACGCGTGCCATGGGCGTCACATGAACTGTGGAGGCCACATGGCCGAGAAGTCTCAATATCTGCCGAGCCATGATCTGCTGAGATAACCTGGCCATGGAAACGAGAGACAGAAGGTTGTCTGCTCTCGTCTCGGGAAGATAGGCCCGAGCTGTCTGAGAGTCCAGCAGAGCTCCTATGAATTCTAGTTGTTGAACTGGAAGAAGGTGGGACTTTGGGTAATTGATGACAAACCCTAGTAGCTCCAAGAGTCGAATAGTCATTTGCATGGACTGTAGAGCTCTGGCCTCCAAGGTGTTCTTCACCAGCTAATCGTCGAGATAAGGGAACACATGCACTCCCAGTCTGCGTAGCGACGTTGCAACCACTGCCAGGTATTTTGTAAACACCCTGGGCGCGGAGGCAAGCCCAAAGGGTAGCACACAATACTGAAAAATGCTGTGTTCCCAGACGGTTCGGACAGCTATTACCTGCGCTCCCGATGTCAATGCCATCCCCAGTGCCGATATCGACACCGCCAACCTCGGTACAGATGTCGACGCCGAGGAATCAGTCGGAGCTCCGCAAAGACGGTCCCAAAGAGCTCTTCTCGATGCCTGTGTCCGCTTTTTCAAGCTAAGACACAACTTGCAAGCGTCTGGGCGATGGTCGGGCCCAAGGCACTAGATGCACCAGGAGTGCGGATCAGTGCCCGAGATCGACCGCTGGCAATGAGCACACTTCTTGAAGCTGCTGGAAGACTTCTATGACGTGAGCGGAAAAATCACGGTGGCGAAATCGAACGGCTGGATTGTGCAAAGTAAAAGGCACAAAGAGAAAAAAGGGGGACCGCGGACCTGGCCGCAACGGAAACGAAAGAAAACTAGGCAAAACACTAAGGAAAAAGAGGGTTTTTTTTTTTTTTTAAATATAACTGGAAAAGAAAAAAGGGGAAAGGGGCGACGGAAACCACAAAAAAAGCGATAAGAATCGCTAAAACGCCAAAGTTTTTCCCTGAGGGCCTGAGCGAGAGGGACCGCAAGCAGCCACTCTCCGCCGCGGAAAAGAAAAAACTAAGGCGGGAATGGACGCGGGCAGGAAGATGGCCGCGCATTCGCGGTGCGTCCGCCTCGTGTCCTACGGACTGTCGCAAAGCTTCTGGATTTTACTGGAAAATCTTTCCGTTCCTGGGGCCACCGTGGACGCCGACCCACATGTGAGAACAAGCAGCCTGCTTGTCCTCGGAGAATCTAGATACACTACATCAACCGGTTCACCTTTATCCACATGTTTATCCACGTCTTCAAAGAAATGAAGCAAATTGGTGAGGCAAGACTTCCCTCGACTGAACCCATGCTGACTCTGTTCCATTAAATTATGTTTGTCTACATGTTCTGTAATTTTATTCTTTATAATAGTTTATACTATTTTGCCCGGCACCGACATCAGGCTTACCGGTCTATAATTTCCCGGATCACTCCTAGAACCCTTTTTAAAAATCGGCATCACATTGGTAACCCTCCGTATGTCATCCGGTCCAGGTGACTTACTATTCTTTGTCGATTTGGCTCAGTAGGTCTTCCAGGTTTACTGAGATTTCTTTCAGTTCCTTCGCATCATCACCCTTGAAAACCATTTCCAGTACCGGCAGATCTCTTACATCTTCTTCCGTAAAGACGGAAGCAAAGTATTCATTCAGTTTCTCCACTATGGCCTTGTCCTCCCCGAGTGCCCCTTTTGCTCCTTCGTGATCTAACGGTCCGACAGCTTCCCTCGCAGGCTTTCCGCTTCTGATGTATGTGAAAAAGTTGTTACTGTGAGTTTTAGCGTCTGCGGCAAGTTTCTCTTCATATTCTCTTTTAACCTTCTTTATTAATGCTTTGCATCTGACTTACTTATGTTGCTTTTTATTTTCTTCATTTGGGTCCAGTCCTCAGTTTTTCAGGATACCCACAATGAACAGACATGAGATAAATTTGCATGCACTACCTCTACTCTATGCAAAACTCTCTAATGCATATTCATTGTGGGTATCCTGAAAACCTGATTAGCTCGGTATTTCCCAAATACTGGGTTGAGAACCCCTGCTTTATGTGATGTGGCCTAGCTGTATGAGCACAAACCTAAAGATTAGAACCATTATATAAGCTTAATCCTTTCTCCTGTCAGGGTTCTCAATGTGATTTTGGATGTCAATTTATTTTTTTCTGCTTCAATTTCTATAAGGGCATTTAATCCCCTTTGAACAGAAGCTAAATGAAGCTAATAAGGCGTATAAGACAAACCTTTCAAACAATATACTCAAAACTTATAAAACCAGCTCTCAGCAAGCATCACTGCTTTTTCTCTAAGCAGTGTAGATGTAGGAGACTATAATGATGATGGATGGGTGTGGGGAAGGAAATATTCTGGGGCTCTAGAAGTAAAACACTAACGCCGAAGCAATATCTTTACTACACATTTCCCTTATGTTTCTAAAGCAAACTAATATAGAAACCGCACTCTCCTGATGTAACAAGTTTCTTAAAATTTGTCAAAATACAATAGGATTCTACTCTACCTCTTATCTTCAACAACAAAGAACCTGATATTTAGAGCACTCACTGGAAACCCTAAGCACTTACCTTTAACATGACCTCACAATAGTGCATCTGAGCTTCACCAAATCGCAGTTTCAACAGTTCCACATTTCGAATTTCCCTAAAAACACAAAAGGAAAAATACCACACCAAATCATACATAGCATTTCAGAAACTGAGCTCGGGGTCCCCATCTCAGAATAGTAACAATAGTAGTAGTCGTAGTCATCGTCCAGCAGGAAATGATTAGAGGGGAGCCTTTTTTTCTCGAGATGAAGGCCAGCAAGCTGGTGTTCCCATTGCCCATTCCTAATTTAAAGCAATAAATTGAGCAGAGATGCTGGAAATAATAGATTAGCAGCCAGCCCAAAGGTCTTATGTTTACAGTGACCTTTTGTGCATGTGGTCTTTAGTAATCGCCAAGTAACAGGAAGCAAGATGTGGTTATTTCTATGGCTTAATGTAATCATGTGTCCTCTATAAGCAGAGTACAAACAGTGTCCTGCTGTCTGATCAAAACTTCTTCCCATCAATGTGAAGAGTAACTTCAGGAAAAACTGCTATAGTGGATGCTATTCTGGCCACTAATGCCAATAGCGTTGCATGAGAATCACAACTCAGCTTTCTGCTGAGGCTTGCTACAGTATATGCAGGTAGGTGGTATATGGAGTAGTTTATACCACCTAACTTCATACAGAGAAGCAGATACAACTATAAGACACTTGTAAATCAAATTTTAACACTTGATTATCCTGGCAGACCGTATAAAACAATTTCTTTTTAATGATTTATATAGAATCAGTATTTTTATGCATGTTTTTAGTGTTAACAGCTTAGTTAGTTAGTTCTTCGACCCAGGAGCACTGGGCCACCAAACCCTCCCCCCCCCCCCCATCAAAGCCACCCCCCCAACAGTGCCCCTAATATAATCATCCCCAGGTATGCCTCCCCCACCATGAAAGATGTACCCCCAGATTCAGAAAGAACCTCATTTAGTTAAATTAGGTTAGCTAATGCAAGCAGCGCTAGTTCTTTGACCCAGGAGTGCTGGGCCACCAACCCCCCCCCCCCCCCCCCAATCAAAGACACCACCAACAGTGCCCCTAATATATACACCCCCAGGTATGCCTCCCCCACTATGAAATATGCACCCCCAGATCGAGAAAGACCCTCGTTTAGTTAAAGAAAGTTAGCTAATGCAAGCAGCTTCGACTAAGGGGCACTGGGCCAACAAAACTATTACCAAGAATCATCTTTCCATACAAGGGCAAAAGAAGCAGGGGGCTACTATTATAGGTGATGCCCCTTCAAGAAATAGCCAGGACAGAACAGGAAGCAGTTTAGAGGCACAATGCTCCTGAGCATTAAAATAATCACAGTTAAAAACTGGGCTTATTTTACCATAATTTAAGGACCATAACACGACTTGCAGTGGACACCAGCTGTTCACCGCAAGTCGCATTATGAAATTTACACAGTAATGAGCTGCTTTACATGCATTAGCACATTTTGCATTTCATTATTATGTAAACCATGGTGTCTTAAAATATTGCCACATTAGGGAAGGACAAACTGCATTAGTGTCCTTTAAAATCTCATTAAGGGGCAAATAACACAACTTAAAGCCCTAACACCGCTTGGAAACTTTGCCCCATAAATGAAAAGTAAATACTTCCAGCTCTTACTGTATTATATACAGTTAAAAAGGTTTCCAGGGGAAAAAGAATTAAGGTGTGAGGCCCAAACTCTTGTCCACAGAATTCTCAAATGCCTCCTCCTTTCAGTCCGTGCCAGGTTTTACCTTTCTGAGCTGTAATTAAACTGGTGCAGGAGCCGATCAGCCAGCAGCGTGCGATACTCGTTGATGAACAACTCCTTGCTACCATAGATACTAACCAGGAGGCTGATGATGTCAGAGGAACGCCGCTTGGAGCTGGATTTACCTGAGACCAAGAACAGAAAGTGAAGTCCTCCTACTCTCCATACAATGAATTATAAGGAGACCCACATTACTAAACTCTTCAGTCACAAGTACAGGCCCCTACCAGGGCTTTCTGCATTGCATTTTGTTTCAATAATAGTTACACATCATTTCCATCAAGTAGAGTTTTTGTACTAAAAAGCTCATTTATTTGGCTTCCATATATATGGGAAAACATAACACATCACAAATCTTGCAATTCCTTGGACACAGATGCAGCAGACCAAGTGGCAGGCATTTGCTTATTATGCTCCTAAATTATGGAATTCTATGCCAGTGTCTATTTGTTCTGAAATGTTATCTGAGATTTTGAAAGTTGACCAAAGCATTGCTTTGTACCAGTGATTCTTTTTTTTTTAGATTTTAGATGGTTTGACTCAGAGGAGTCAGTAATTTGCATATACTTTGTATAGATATTTTTTTTATTTAGATTATGAGTTAGGGTTTGTTTCATATGTTTTATTGTTTTTATTAATTGTTGTACCATGCCTTGAATCTTAGAGGCACGTAATCAAATTTAACAAAAAAAAAATAAAAATTATTACAAGGAAATAAGGATTTACAGAGTAAAGGGACAGGCACCTAGAACACAAATGTACCAGACCATTATGCTTCATAGGTCTCACAGGGCCCAGTAACCAGATCTCAAAGATCACTCACCTTTACACTCAGTCTGGCCTGGATCAGCATCCACAGGGTCTGGCACCCAGTCTTCAGGATCTGAAATATTATCATCACTGTCCTGGCTATTCTCAAGCATCACTGGATCTGCTTTCGAGAGCTCATTAGCTAAATCACTGGATCCCTCAGCATCTCCAGTCAGACCAGCCACAATCTGCCGCACTGTGTCATCTCGAGTTCTGGGTAGCCAAACAGAAACAGATACACCCCAGTTATTATTTTTCTATCCTTAGTTAACCTCCCAAAAATGTGTAAAGCTGCAAAACCAAAGACAGTGAAGTGCCAGATAGTCAAAAACTGCCAAATCTACCATAAAATAGAAAACACTATAATTAAGGGCTCTCAAGAGAGCAAACTGTTCACTATACCTCTTCTATCACGTGCTCAGTTGGACTTTACATGAGTAGCAGCATCCTACTTCCTAGCTCCCTGTCTGTGGCGTTCATTACTCCAATACCTCTGCTTGGAAACCTCATACTGGAAGTTTATAGCTGAACTCAAAGCTCATTTTTTCACTTTGGCATTTGGCCTTTGCTGCACTATGGGAAATGGGAGGGACCCTGGCATGTGCTTTCCTCTCTGGTGAATTTTTCTGTTTTCTTAAGCAGAGTTACTGTTTTGTATTGTAAATCACACTGGTGTGTGTATATGAAGAGTGGCACAGCAAACTGTAATGTAAACAAATATAAAACAATCTATAAGGTTTAATTTATTTGACAAACCGACTATCATTACAACGGCTAAGTGGTTAATGACAATAAATACAATTAAAAGCAGGAAAAAAAGAAATTACGTCATTTCAAAGCAAGTGAGTAAGCAAAAATGGGCAGTGTAATGCGTTCCACTACATGGCATCACAAACTCCAGACCCTTCAAGGACACTTAAAAGGTACATGTTTTTTCACAGAAACAGATCTCGGATCTTGTACATGCAGGCTTTCAAAAAGAGAATTATAGTCGTCTAGTCCACTTAGCACAAGGAAGCAAGTCAATAAATGTAACTTGTGATCCAAAAGTTAGTGCACAGAATAAATCAGTTTTACTTTATAGAAACAGTTTTAATTAAGAAGATGTGTTGTCGAAAAGTTACTTGACAGTCTAAGATGACATCTAGAATTTTCAACATCCATGAACTTAATGGCAGTGTCAGCTATACAAAATGGTTTGATCAGGGTAATGTTTGCTGGGTCCGTGAACAGAATGGCCTTAATTTTAGAAGGATTCAGAAAGAGTAACCCAGAGTGCAAATGTATTGAGCTTCATGTTTAGGTGAATGTTGTGCTCATTAGTAGGGTCAACAGTTCATTTGAATGTCACCCACATAAATGATGTAAAATCTAATACCTGAATCAGAAGTGCAAAGGGAGAAAGAAATACACTGAAGAGTATCGGAGCCTGAGAGACACCACATGAGTGACAGTATGCGATAAAGCATTGGTTACGCCAAGAATAGACAGTATTCACTAACACCTATATCTGAGTTTGTTCAGAAGAATAGCATGGTCAACATGATAAACATACTGGGTTAGACCAATGGTCCATCCAGCCCAGTATCCTTTTTCCAAAAGTGGCTGATTCAGAGGTCAAGAATACCTGGCAGAAACCCAAATAGGAGCAACATTTCATGCTACCAATCTCAGGGTAAGCAGTGGCTTCCCCATATCTATCCCAATAGCAGACTATGGACTTTTACTCCAAGAGTGGGGAGGGGAGAGGAGGGAATGGGACTTGATATACCACCTTTCTGTGGTTTTTGCACCTACATTCAAAGCAGTTTACATATTATATACAGGTACTTATTTTGTACCTGGGACAATGGAGGGTTAAGTGACTTGCCCAGAGTCACAAGGAGCTGCAGTGGGAATCAAACCCAGTTCCCCAGGATCAAAGTCCGCTGCACTAACCACTAGGCAATTCCTCCATTTTCCCAAACCTTTTTTAAACCCAGATACGCTAACTGCTGGTACTACATCCTCTAGCAATGAGTCCCAGAGCTTAACTATTCATTCAGTGAAAAAAATATTCCCTCCTATTTGTTTTAAAAGTATTTCCTTGTAACTTCATCGAATATACCCTAGTCTTTGTACTTTTTGAAAGAGTTAAAACAAAAATCAATTCACTTTTACCTGTTCTACACCACTCAGGATTTTGTGGACCTCAATCATATCTCCCCTCAGACGTCTCTTTTCTAAGCTGAAGAACCCTAACCTTTTTAGCTTTTCCGCATATGAGAGGAGTTCCATCCCCTTTATCATTCTGGTCACTCTTCTTTGAACTTTTTCTAATTCTACTATATCTTTTTTAAGATACGGCAACCAGAATTGAACACAATACTCAAGGTGAGATCGCACCATAGAGTGATACAGAGCCATTATAGTAATCTTGGTCTTATTTTGCATCCCTTTCCTAATATCCTGTTTGCTTTTTTAGCCCATACACTGGGCAGAAGATTTCTGCATACTACAATGACATTTATATAATTTTTCTTGGGTGTTGGACTTCCAAGGTGGACCCTACCATCAGGTAACTATGATTTGGATTATTCTTCCTAATGTGCATCACTTTCCATTTGTCCACATTAAACTTCATCTGCCATTTGAATGCCCAGTTTTCCAGTTTCCTAAGGTCTTCCTGCAATTTTTCACAGTCTGCATGTATGTTAACAACTTTAAATTCTTTTATGTCATCATCCTCAAATTTAATCACCTCACTTGTTCCGGTTTCCAGATCATTTATAAATATGTTAAACATCACCAGTCCTAGTACAGATCCCTGTGGCACTCCAGTATTCACCCTCCTCCATTGATAAAAATGGCTATTTAACCCTACCCTCTGTATGAATGTTTCAGGCAGGCCATTTTCACCTGCCTCAAACCAGGTAAAACGCTGAGCAGGAGCCTTCGTGATGCAATTTAATAAAGGCAAATGGAAACACATATGCTGCCTTTCTACACTGAGGGGGAATTCTATAAGGAGCTACCTAGTTTTAGGCAGAAAGAAGGTGCATAAATGGTGGTATTCTAGCCATTTACATGTATAAGTGGATATTTATCACACATAAATGATCTCTTATAAAATACCACCTAGCATAACATATGCACTATGCTTTGATGGCACATACTTTGCCAGTGGGAATGCACATGGGTAAGTTTGGGCAGAGCACAAATGAATGCATGTAAGTTATATAATACTATAATTTATGCACACACATTCATATAACTAAGTATGGGCATTTACATCAGCTATATGTATATGCATTATCTGCTGCTTGCACTCATATTCTGCAAAGAAAAGAAGGCACCTATTTTGCTTTATAGACTAGATTTTAAAAAAGCATAACCAGTGCCTATAGTAGGCACGCTATTACTGAATGACCCTTGATGGGGTTAATTGTATAAGGAGGGTGCCAACATTTAGGTGCCAAGAATATGTGTAAATCACCACAATACTGGTATAATATGTGCATATATGTGTATAAAATGCCAATATTCCAGTTACATTCTATTCTATAAAATGGCACCAAGCGATCCAAGATGGCGACGTGAAAGGACATGAGGCTCGGAGCTCCTGGCGAACCTGGACAGCTGAACGCCAGTTTTCCTACAAACAGCATGGGAAAGCTAAAACTCTTACCTCCCCGAGTTTGGCTGGGAACCCCGCTGTGTGCCAGGCTGTCTTAGAGTCCTACGGAGTAAGGATCCTTGGAGAGAGACGGCTCGATTCTACAGGGTCCGCTGTTGTTGACGCGGACCGTAGCATTGAGGGAGCTTCGCTTAGCCCTCCTCTGAATACAGCCCCTCCGCGTCCAGGAGCAAGCTTGAATATGACGGAGACACAGGAGACAGGAGTGATTGGTGGTATCCCACCCCTGCTAACTGTGTTGGGAGTGCCCGTTATATCTTCAACTCCAACCAAATCTACAACGGAGGAAATGCCTTCCTCGTCTTTGGCTTGTGTTGCTACTCCTGAAGGTATCCGTGGACCTGCTCGACTGGCTGTTGTAACTCTTGAAGCGCTCTGGGACGCAATCCAAGGTATTCACACTTCTTTGCAATCTATATCTAATTCCTTTGGTGGCGAAATAACTGATTTAAAAGCATAAACTTATGGCTGAAAAGGTCCAGGGAACTATTGAAAAGGTTTCGACCTTAGAAGGGAAAATTAGGTTCTTACCGTGATAATTTTCTTTCCTTTAGTCATAGCAGATGCAGCCATTACAGATGGGTTGTGTCCATCAACCAGCAGAGGGAGATAGAGAGCACACTTTTTTCAGTGCCTCATACCAGCTTGCTCCACTGCCTCTCCTTCAGTAATTGAAGCTTCCAAAGCAGTATAGCAAACCGCAATGGGAATAACATGAGCTTTCCTCACAGCGAACGATGGCCCTACAACAAAGGGCATTAACTCAGAATGGAGGGAATGAAACATCCTCCCGGAGGGCATAAACTCATCCTCCACTGAGACATAACTGGAGGGAATAAACTCATCCTCCCGGAGGGAATAAACTCATCCTCCAAAACATGAAACTGGAGGGAATTAAGTCATCCTCCTTTAATTGAACAAGAATCCTGAAGACTGTTTCCGACTTTCTCCCAAGGACGGAATCTCCAGGAAACATGAACAGAACCTGAAATAGATTTACAGCAGATAGCAATCAGATAGGGAGGGATCATGGCTGCATCTGCTATGACTAAAGGAAAGAAAATTATCACGGTAAGAACCTAATTTTCCCTTCCTTGTCATCAAGCAGATGCAGCCATTACAGATGGGATGTATCAAAGTAATCCCTAGATAGGGTGGGAACAAGCCATACCACGCGCCAGCACTTGCGCTCCAAAATGTGCGTCCCTCCTGGCAGCCACATCCAGCCTGTAATGTCGGGCAAAAGAGAGATTAGAAGCCCATGTTGCTGCACTACAAATCTCTTGAAGAGAGAGTGCTCCAGTTTCAGCCCAAGAAGAGGAAATTCCTCTAGTAGAATGCGCCTTAAAGGCATCAGGCGGAGGCCGGCCGGCAAGCAAATAAGCTGAAAAGATAGATTCTTTAAGCCAGCGGGCAATAGTGGCTTTAGACGCTGGAGACCCTCTGCGAGGACGTGATAGCAAAACAAACAGATGATCAGAGGTCCTGAAAGAATTAGTAACTCGCAGATACTGCAGCAGAGTCCTGCGCACATCCAACAGGTGCAATTGCCCAAAAGATTCTGGAAACTCCTCCTTGACAAAGGAGGGCAAGAAAATAGGTTGGTTTAGGTGAAACGCTGAAACCACCTTAGGCAAGAAGGAAGGCACGGTGCGAACCGTGACCCCGGACTCCGAAAACTGCAGAAAAGGGTCTCTACAGGACAGCGCCTGGAGCTCTGACACCCGTCTCGCCGAAGTAATGGCCACTAAAACGACGGCCTTCAGTGTCAAATCTTTCTCTGAAGCACGCCGAAGCGGTTCAAAGGGAGCACCCTGAAGGGCTTTCAGCACTAGCCCCAAGTTCCACGCTGGACAAGGTGCACGCACGGGAGGATGGAGCCGAAGCACCCCTCTAAGAAATGTGCCACATCTGGATGAGCAGCTAAAGACACGCCTTCAACCTTGCCACGCAGGGAGGCCAACGTTGCCACTTGCACCCGCAGGGAATTATAGGCCAAGCCTTTTCTACACCATCCTGCAAAAAGTCCAGAATCGGCGAGACAGGAGCCCGCAGGGGTGTGATCTCTTTAGAAGCACACCAGACTTCAAACTGGCGCCAAATCCTGGCATAAGCCACGGAAGTGGAACACTTGCGGGCTTGCAGGAGAGAGTGGTAATTACTTTATTGGAATAGCCTTTGTCTCTCAATTGCGCCCTCTCAATCGCCAGGCCATAAGACCAAATCAGCCGGCGTCCTCCATGGTCACCGGACCCTGTGACAACAGGTTGGGAACCAGAGGTAACTGAAGGGGATCCTCTATGAGCATCTGTCGGAGGTCTGCACACCAAGGCCTCCTGGGCCAATCCGGGGCGACGAGAACCACTTCTCCTGGATGCAGCCGAATCCGCAGGAGCACTCGCCCTATCAAGGGCCACGGAGGGAACACATACAGTAGGCCCGGAGGCCAGGGTTGAGCCAAGGCATCCAACCCCGCCGAGCGAGGATCTCTCCGTCTGCTGAAGAAACACGGGACTTTGGCATTGGTGCTTGTCGCCATTACATCCATCACGGGCTTGCCCCACTTGGCACATATCTGCAGGAATACTTCGTCTGCAGGTTCCCACTCCGCTGGATCGATCTGATGCCTGCTTAGGTAATCAGCTTGCACGTTACTCTGACCTGCAATGTGAGCTGCCGACAGAAACTGTAGATGCAGCTCGGCCCAGTGGCAAATTTGTTCGGCCTGCGCGGCTAGAGCTCTGCACTGAGTGCCGCCTTGTTGATTTATGTAGGCCACTGCTGTCGTGTTGTCCAACATCACTCCGACAGCCAATCCTTCCAGGGTCACTTGAAAGGCCAGAAGCGCCTGAAACACCGCTTTCAACTCTAGGTGGTTGATGGACCACTCCGACTCCTCGGGTGTCCATAGACCCTGGGCATGCTTCCCCTTGCAATGTGCGCCCCAGCCTTTCAGGCTGGCATCTGTCACCACTAGGCACCAATCGGAGAGCGCCAGCGGCATTCCTCGCCGCAGCATGCTGTCTGAGAGCCACCACTCCATGCTGAGACGGGCCGCAGGGAGCCAAGAGAGTCTGCATTGATAATCCTGAGATACTGGAGACCATCCTTGGAGTAGAGCATACTGTAGAGGTCTCAGGTGCGTTCTCGCCCAGGGCACCAGTTCCATGGTGGCCGTCATCGATCCAAGCAGCTGGACAATGTCCCAAGCTTGCGGGCAGGGCATCCTCAGGAGCAGACGGACCTGATTCTGAAGCTTGCACCGCCTTTGCTCGGGTAGGTACACATACCCCGAGGCTGTGCTGAACCTGGCCCCCAAATATTCTAGAGACTGCGAGGGGGTCAGGTGACTTTTGGCCAAATTGACGACCCAGCCTAAAGATTGAAGTACTGAGACCACTCTGGCTGTGACATGCTGACTCTCTGCAGCAGAGTTTGCTCGAATGAGCCAGTCGTCCAGGTACGGGTGAACCCGAATACCCTCTCGCCTTAGAAAGGCAGCTACTACCACCATAACCTTCGAAAAGGTGCGGGGAGCTGTGGCGAGGCCAAAAGGCAAGGCCCGGTACTGGAAATGCTTTCCCATCACCGCAAACCTCAGAAACTTCTGGTGCGGGGGCCAAATTGGAATGTGCAAGTAAGCTTCTTTCAGGTCCAGAGACGTGAGAAACTCTCCTGGCTGTACCGCCTCAATGACGGAGCGCAGGGTTTACATGTGAAAATGCCGCACTCTCAGGGACTTGTTTAATTCTTTTAAGTCCAGAATAGGGCGAAAAGACCCTCCTTTTCGCGGCACCACAAAGTAGATGGAGTAGCGGCCATAGCCGTGTTCGGCGGGAGGTACCGGGGACACGGCCCTTATCTGAATCAGCCCTTGCAAAGTCTCCTCTACCGCCGCCCGATTGGTGGCAGAACCGCATCGGGATTCCACAAACATGTCTCTTACAGGGGCGTCGAATTCTATTCTGTAACCGTCTCTGATCAGGTCCAAGACCCACTGATCTGAGGAAATGTTGGCCCACTCCTCGGCAAAGAGGGAAAGACGTCCTCCGATGACAGGACTCGAGGAGAGGGCTGGTGCACCATCATTGAGAGGGTCGCCCCTGAACTCCAGGCCTTGAGCCAGCGGCTGCGGAACGTTTGTCCAAGCGAAAGGAGTTCCTCTGCTGAAAATGGGCACGAGAAGTGAACCCAGCAGAACACCCCGGGCGGTACCTTCGAGCTTCACGGAAGCGAGGTCTGTAAGAGGAGTGGACCGCCGCACCCTTAGAGGAAGGCCGAGGCCTATCTTCGGGCAAGCGCTGGGGTTTAGCCTCACCCAGGCCCTTCACAATTTTCTCCAACTCCTCACCAAACAGGAGAAGGCCTTGAAAGGGCAACTTCATCAACCTTTGCTTAGAGGCCATGTCCGCCGCCCAATGCCGTAGCCAAAGAAGACGGCGAGCCGCCACTGCTACTGCCATGTGTTTAGCCAAAGCTCTGACAATATCATAAAGGGCGTCAGCAAGAAAGGACAAGGCCGACTCCATCCACGGAGCCACATCTGAAAAGGGCTCCGCTCCATCACCGGGCTGTTCCACTGCCTGTTGCAACCAAGCCAGGCAGGCTCTAGCAGCATAACAACTGCATGCAGACGCCCGAATAGTGAGACCTGCAAGTTCAAATGACCGTTTAAGTGCTGATTCCAGTCTACGGTCTTGAATATCCTTCAGGGCAACACCTCCTTCAACAGGGAGGGTAGTTCTCTTTGTCACAGCTGTGACTAGGGCATCCACTTTAGGCATAGCAAAGCGAGCCATATGCTCCTCACTCAGAGGGTATAATTGCCCCATAGCCCTGGAAACTTTCAACGGTCCCTCGGGGTCAGCCCATTGAGCCGAAATACTGTAAGCTCTTGGATGCAGTCATGCAAAGGAAAGGCTCAAGCAGACTTTTTGGTACTAGCCATCCTAGGATTCACAGAGGAGGCTGATACACTGTCAGGGTCCTCAATAGAGAGAGAGCCTGCAGGGTATCAGAAATAAGCGCTGGCAGCTCATCACGGTGGAAAATCCTCACCGCAGAGGGATTGTCTAGATCCTGAGTCACTTCTGCACCAGACTCTGGCTCCTCAAACCATGAAGGCCTGCCAGAGTCCTCCGAATCCTCACAGCCTGACCACGGGGGGGGGGGGGGGGGGAATGGAGGTGTAGCACTCTCTGAAGGGGAATGAGCCCTTCTGCGCTTCATATTCTGCCAATTATCAGGGAATAACACCTCAGAGGGCAAACTCAGGCTAGAATCCACCGGGGGGGGGCATTAGAAGAGGCCCCTGCAGGGCTTTGTGGGAGAGCTCTTTTAAGCATGTATGCTTTATGCATTAATAAGACAAAATCAGGGAAGAAAAACTCACCCTGGGCACCCGGATCTCTGCCGAAGCTAGTAGCTCTCATATCAGCCTCACTCCAAGGCCTCCCTCCGGGGTCAGGCCTCTCCGTCTCAGCGGAGGTCGCGCCATGTGATAAATTCAAAATGGTGTCCGCTGCCAGCTCAGAGCGCGAAGAATCGTCGCTCGCCATACTCGGGCTGGCTCTAACGTCTGTATAGCCCGATTTACAGAGCCCCGCTGCTGATCTGCGCTTGCCACACTTGGAACAGCACTTTACATTCTCTGTAGCCATTGCCGAAACCGGCGGTAAAATTCAAAATGGCAGTTCGCGCCAAAATCGCCCCGATCGCGGGCCCACCCCGGAGGAGTCAGAAAACACTCTTACCTCACTGGACCGAGTATCACAGCTCCGGTCCCACAGAAAAAGGCAAGGAAAAAAACCTCTGTTCCTTTTTTTTTTTAACGCTGTGAGGAAAGCAGAGGTAAATAGAACTCCGGAGGCTCAGGTGAACGGGAAAGGCAGGGAAAGGGCGAACCTATGTGCCTGCATCCACTGTTGGTGGGGAAGGACAGGGAAAGCTAAGCAATGTGTCCACATCCACGGAGGTATGGGTAAGGCAGGGAAAGGGCGAACCTATGTGCCTTTAAAATGAAGCTGCTATAGCCTCCAACACCCCGGCTAACAACTGGCAAGCTAGGAGCCACCTCCAGGCAGATTTTTGATGAAGCTCGAAGATGCTACAACCACTCTGCTAGGGGAGATAGAGATTACTGAAGGAGAGGCAGTGGAGCAAGCTGGTATGAGGCACTGAAAAAAGTGTGCTCTCTATCTCCCTCTGCTGGTTGATGGACACAACCCATCTGTAATGGCTGCATCTGCTTGATGACAAGGAAGGAGAGGTTTCTAAATCTCTGAATACTACAGCCACTTTAATCAAGGAGAGAGAAATTCTTGCTCGTAAAATATTATAGCTAGAAAATCAAAGCCGAAGGAATAACCTGAGGTTTATAAATTTCCCAAGATCCCCTTTGATTGCTCCTTTGGACATGCTGAGGAAGTATTTCCTAGAAGTACTGGAGATCCCGGCGGCAGGTTTCCCTCCTGTCGCCAGGGCCCAGTATATAATTGGAATTAATTATTACTCTGGACAACCACGGGTTGCACCGGATTTTGATTTGACCCATTTTCTTGAAAGCTCCTTGGAGACAGTGACTGAAAGGACAACGTTATTAGTTACTTTCGTGTTAGAAATGGATAGAAACAATACCTTCCAGACTTATTTCCGCCATATTAACACCTCTCAACACAACTCGAACAAATTTACCACCATCAATACACCAAAACTGAACCTACCAATCTCGGACACCCTAAAAATTCTTGGAGTTACCATTGATCGGCACCTAACACTAGAAAATCACGCGAAAAACACAACCAAAAAGATGTTCCACTCAATGTGGAAATTAAAAAGAGTAAGACCATTCTTCCCAAGGACTGTCTTCCGTAATTTGGTTCAATCATTGGTACTCAGTCATCTAGATTATTGTAATGCACGTCATGCTGGCTGCAAAGAGCAAATACTCAAAAAACTCCAGACAGCCCAGAACACTGCAGCTAGCCTCATATTCGGGAAATCAAAATATGAAAGTGCTAAACCCCTACGAGAGAAACTACACTGTCTCCCACTCAAAGAACGCATCGTGTTCAAGGTGGGCACCCTAGTTCACAAAATCATCCATGGTGATGCCCCAGCCTACATGTTAGACCTGATAGACCTACCACCCAGGAATGCTAAAAAATCATCTTGCACATTCCTTAATCTTCATTTCCCCAACTGTAAAGGTCTAAAATATAAACTAATGCACGCATCAACCTTTTCCTATATGAGCACACAATTCTGGAACACGCTACCACGCAACCTAAAAACGATCTACGAACTAACCAGCTTCCGCAAACTACTGAAGACTCATTTCTTCAACAAGGCATATCACTAAGATCATCACATGTGAAATCCCCCACATGTACCCAGAATTATCTTAAAATGTTTTCTTGTTATTTCACTAGTATGCTTTATCATTATCATGTAACCCAAAATCCTTCTGTAATATCAATTGCCTATTCTCTTCTCATTTCCACTATTCATGATGTATTGTAAGCTACATTGAGCCTCCAAAGAGGTGGGAAAATGTGGGATACAAATGCAACAAATAAATAAATAAAATAAATAAATAAATACTGCTTAGACGAGAGACCCTCTAAAGCAGTGTTTCCCAAGTCCAGTCCTGGACTACCCCTTGCCAGTCAGGGTTTCAGGATATCCATAATGAATATGCATGAACTTGATTTATATACACTGCCTCCATTATATGCAAACCTCTTCCATGCATATTCATTGTGGATATCCTGAAAACCTGACTGGCATGGGGTAGTCCAGAACTGGACTTGGGAAACACTGCTGTAAAGCATACAGGCCCTAAGGGCAAAAAGCTCCTCGCCCCCTTATTTTCTAGCACAACAATTTTACAAACTAAAAGGGCAAAGTGTACAAAACACTATAGCTGGGATCAGAGGCCAAGCTCCTCATGCAAACCATGCAGCTATAGTAAGAGGGCCATTTTCCTCAATGTGCATAAATCCTAAGGTCAGAACAAAATCACCCTCCCCTTCTCCATGGCAGCACAGATCATTTAGCCAAAGTGAGAGCCATCCTTAGTACACAATAACCAGAGTAATGTGCTCCCCAAATTCATACAACCCTACAAACAGATAAAGGTGTGTAAACCCTATTATAGCTAAGAAGACAGTGATCCTCTTTCCGAAAAAGTCTCCTGATCTACAAATTCTACAGCTATCGTTACACTGTACATGCATTAGATCAATTAAAAGTACACAATTTATGAAGATTGCCGATGCCTCTGCACATCTTTAACACATCTTTAACCTGTTAATCTTTAACAGGAGTGGAGGAGTGGCCTAGTGGTTAGGGTGGTGGACTTTGGTCCTGGGGAACTGAGTTTGATTCCCACTTCAGGCACAGGCAGCTCCTTGTGACTCTGGGCAAGTCACTTAACCCTCCATTGCCCCATGTAAGCTGCATTGAGCCTGCCATGAGTGGGAAAGCGCGGGGTACAAATGTAACAACAACAACCCATGAGAGCAATCACAATCATGGAACTTTACTAACAGTCAAAAAAGGACAAGCACCCTCCTGCCACCTACTGCTTTGTCTTACCTTAAATATTTTCGAATTGGTTCACATGCAACCTCCAGGATAACCATGGAAGGATCAAGCTCTCGCAGGGCTTTAATTGCAGAAATGTAGAGCGTTATTATGTCGGACGTGTTCACACCTAAAACAAAACATCAGATCTCAGAAAACACAAGAGTAAACTCTTAAGATGCCTCCCCTCCCTAGGACTGCTCCAACAGGGCATACTTCCTTCCTGGACAACCATAGTAATTGCTTAAGCTCTCCAGTGTCACCCAAGGTAAACGCTGAGAAGAAACAATATTACCAAAGCCATTCCTAAGGAGGGAAGAGCCCCACAAGCTAGTTGTTAGGTCACAATGAGACACAATCTGCAGATCAGTTATGAAGGAATATGTTTTTTTTGGGAGGGGGGGGTGGAGAGAGAAAATCATCACATTGATTCCCAACGTATGACTATGTTTGCTCAAGAATCCCACCTGGCTCTTACGTCCTGTCCCTGAATGAGGTCAAGGGAAAGAATAATTCAAACACATAATACTAGAAAATGGCAAAAGCTTTTGGGAGCAAAGTGGTGGCCTTCGCATAACCTCAGTAAAATGACAGCTGACTGGCTCAGCTTGCTAAGCACTCACCCTTTTATTACAAAAACATTAAGTCATAGGTTAACAGGTCAACAGTTTTACATCATAGATCATAAGATAGAAGCTATGGATAATATTTTGCTTCTGCCACCATCAGCAGGTCATTGGAGAAAAGTTCAACAACTTAAACCAATTTCAGTAAAGTCTCTGTAATTATAAGATTTATACAAATGAGGAACTCTGCTCGCAGCTGGCCCACATCGTTCCTGCATGATCTGAGGGTCCGGGGGTATGAAAGCCAAGGGTGTATATTATTCTCAGTTCCCTTTCCTTTCCCTTATTTACAATAGAGGCTAGACGTAATAGACCACTTCTGACATCTGGACAGGACATTCAGATAGACTTCAGCAAGAAAAGCATTTATTCACCATTTAACTCAATATTCCCTACTGGTGGGGGATCCCATTCTCATAAATATTCTCAATATCATTAACTACAGCACAGGGAAAGAGATTTTATAAAGAAGGAGGCCTGGCCTAGAAATACTACTGAATTATGTAGCAGAAGAGCCAAGCAGCAGATGGTGGTGGGGGGAGGCATTCCCCTCTTTGCATATCTTATGCTTTTAGGCATTTACTGATCTATCATATAAAATGCTCTGTTTTAATTATTTTTCTATGTTCTGTTTTAATATAGGGGTTCAGAGACCTCAAATCTGACTCCATCTCTAAACAGCACTAGTACTGAGGTAATCAAGAAGTTGTGAAGTTCTAAAAGGAATTGCCACTAAGAGAGACGTGAGGTCTAAGGAAAAGATACCAGCCTTATGACAAACTGGATTTAGATTACAAGTTATATAATGCAGCGAAAGATAGCCTGATACAGCAATAGCATTTATACTTACAGCCTCTGATCATAAAGTGAAGCCCACAGAACATCATTTGGGATGAGGAGTTTATTTGCCAAGATACAAGTCAAATCACGTACAATCAATTAATTATAGGAATATAATAATCCAGCTGCAAACAGGTGTTAATTAGTTCCTAATCTTTTATAATTTCTTTTACCAATTAAAGGATTTACAGTTGGGAGGAAGTGACGTCACCACTGGCAATGGCTGCCTAGCTTCTTAGCTCCCGCTCCTCGCAGCAATAAAAAGCTAAAAATAGGACCCATCTGCTATTTTTGCCACCTCAAAGCGCTCTTGGTAGGCAACTATCGACGACCAGAATGAGCAGATCGCATTCAGCGCGGAATAAAGACTTGGAGAAGTCGACGAGCGGTGGGCTGAGCAAAACGCCACGAGGCAATGGCGCAGGCCTCGCCCTCTGACTCGGCTTTATCGCTGGTGGAATCACGGAGGCCCTCTACTAAAAAGGGTGTTTCGGGCGAACTCAGACAGATCCTGTCTGGCATCCAGGAGGACATTCAAAAATCGAAAGAAGAAATACTAGATAAAATGGAGGTGCTCAGCGCGGACCTCCGCGAACTGGGGGGCCGAGTCGAGGAAGCAGAATTTCGGCTGGATGAGCACGCGGAGTCTCTAACCGCCCATGAGGCGCAAATACAGGAACTCGACCAAAAGGCAAAAGATCTGACTTACAAATTGGACGATCTGGAAAACCGAGGTCGAAGAAATAATCTCCGGTTTCGCGGAGTTCCAGAGAGTGGAGAAAGCGAATGCTACATACCTGTAGAAGGTATTCTCCGAGGACAGCAGGCTGATTGTTCTCACTGATGGGTGACGTCCACGGCAGCCCCTCCAATCGGAAACTTCACTAGCAAAGTCCTTTGCTAGCCCTCGCGCGCCCGCGCGCACCGCGCATGCGCGGCCGTCTTCCCTCCCGAAACCGGCTCGAGCCGGCCAGTCCAGTATGTAGCAAGACAATACACTTCAAGGGAAGACACAACTCCAAAGGGGAGGCGGGCGGGTTTGTGAGAACAATCAGCCTGCTGTCCTCGGAGAATACCTTCTACAGGTATGTAGCATTCGCTTTCTCCGAGGACAAGCAGGCTGCTTGTTCTCACTGATGGGGTATCCCTAGCCCCCAGGCTCACTCAAAACAACAACCAAGGTCAATTGGGCCTCGCAACGGCGAGGACATAACTGAGATTGACCTAAAAAATTTACCAACTAACTGAGTGCAGCCTGGAACAGAACAAACAGGGCCCTCGGGGGGTGGAGTTGGATCCTAAAGCCCAAACAGGTTCTGAAGAACTGACTGCCCGAACCGACTGTCGCGTCGGGTATCCTGCTGCAGGCAGTAATGAGATATGAATGTGTGGACAGATGACCACGTCGCAGCTTTGCAAATTTCTTCAATGGAGGCTGACTTCAAGTGGGCTACCGACGCAGCCATGGCTCCAATATTATGAGCCGTGACATGACCCTCAAGAGCCAGCCCCGCCTGGGCGTAAGTGAAGGAAATGCAATCTGCTAGCCAATTGGATATGGTGCGTTTCCCTACAGCCACTCCCCTCCTATTGGGATCAAAAGAAACAAACAATTGGGCGGACTGTCTGTGGGGCTGTGTCCGCTCCAGGTAGAAGGCCAATGCTCTCTTGCAGTCCAATGTGTGCAGCTGACGTTCAGCAGGGCAGGAATGAGGACGGGGAAAGAATGTTGGCAAGACAATTGACTGGTTCAGATGGAACTCCGACACGACCTTTGGCAGAAACTTAGGGTGAGTGCGGAGGACTACCCTGTTGTGATGAAATTTGGTGTAAGGGGCCTGGGCTACCAGGGCCTGAAGCTCACTGACTCTACGAGCCGAAGTAACTGCCACCAAGAAAATGACCTTCCAGGTCAAGTACTTCGGATGGCAGGAATTCAGTGGCTCAAAAGGAGGTTTCATCAGCTGGGTGAGAACGACATTGAGATCCCATGACACTGTAGGAGGTTTGACAGGGGGCTTTGACAAAAGCAAACCTCTCATGAAGCGAACAACTAAAGGCTGTCCTGAGATCGGCTTACCTTCCACTTGGTAATGGTATGCACTGATTGCACTAAGGTGAACCCTTACGGAGTTGGTCTTAAGACCAGACTCAGACAAGTGCAGAAGGTATTCAAGCAGGGTCTGTGTAGGACAAGAGCGAGGATCTAGGGCCTTGCTGTCACACCAGACGGCAAACCTCCTCCAATGAAAGAAGTAACTTCTCTTAGTGGAGTCTTTCCTGGAAGCAAGCAAGATGCGGGAGACACCCTCTGACAGACCCAAAGAGGCAAAGTCTACGCCCTCAACATCCAGGCCGTGAGAGCCAGAGACTGGAGGTTGGGATGCAGAAGAGCCCCCTCGTCCTGCGTGATGAGGGTCGGAAAACACTCCAATCTCCACGGTTCTTTGGAGGATAACTCCAGAAGAAGAGGAAACCAGATCTGACGCGGCCAAAAAGGAGCAATCAGAATCATGGTGCCTCGGTCTTGCTTGAGTTTCAACAAAGTCTTCCCCACCAGAGGGATGGGAGGATAAGCATACAGCAGGCCCTCCCCCCAGTCCAGGAGGAAGGCATCCGAAGCCAGTCTGCCGTGGGCCTGAAGCCTGGAACAGAACTGAGGGACTTTGTGGTTCACTCGAGATGCGAAGAGATCCACCAAGGGGGTGCCCCACGCTTGGAAGATCTGGCGCACCACTCGGGAGTTGAGCGACCACTCGTGAGGCTGCATAATCCTGCTCAACCTGTCGGCCAGACTGTTGTTTACGCCTGCCAGATATGTGGCTTGGAGCACCATGCCGTGACGGCGAGCCCAGAGCCACATGCTGACGGCTTCCTGACACAGGGGGCGAGATCCGGTGCCCCCCTGCTTGTTGACATAGTACATGGCAACCTGGTTGTCTGTCTGAATTTGGATAATTTGGTGGGACAGCCGATCTCTGAAAGCCTTCAGAGCGTTCCAGATCGCTCGTAACTCCAGGAGATTGATCTGTAGACCGCGTTCCTGGAGGGACCAGCTTCCTTGGGTGTGAAGCCCATCGACATGAGCTCCCCATCCCAAGAGGGACGCATCCGTAGTCAGCACTTTCCGTGGCTGAGGGATTTGGAAGGGACGTCCCAGAGTCAAATTGGAGCAAATGGTCCACCAATACAGGGATTCGAGAAAACTCGTGGACAGGTGGATCACGTCCTCCAGACCCCCAGCGGCCTGATACCACTGGGAGGCTAGGGTCCATTGAGCAGATCTCATGTGAAGGCGGGCCATGGGAGTCACATGAACTGTGGAGGCCATGTGGCCCAGCAATCTCAACATCTGCCGAGCTGTGATCTGCTGGGACGCTCGCACCCGCGAGACGAGGGACAACAAGTTGTTGGCTCTCGTCTCTGGGAGATAGGCGCGAGCCGTCCGAGAATACAGCAGAGCTCCTATGAATTCGAGTCTCTGCACTGGAAGAAGGTGGGACTTTGGATAATTTATCACAAACCCCAGTAGCTCCAGTAGGCGAATAGTCATCTGCATGGACTGCAGGGCTCCTGCCTCGGATGTGTTCTTCACCAGCCAATCGTCGAGATATGGGAACACGTGCACCCCCAGCCTGCGAAGCGCCGCTGCTACCACAGCTAGGCACTTGGTGAACACCCTAGATAGGATTTTATATAGTGCTGGGGAGGAGACGGCTGTCTTGGTACATGTGGGTACTAATGACATAGGAAAATGTGGGAGAGAGGTTCTGGAAGCAAAATTTAGGCTCTTAGGTAGAAAGCTGAAATCCAGATCCTCCAGGGTAGCATTTTCTGAAATGCTACCTGTGCCACGCGCAGGGCCCAAGAGACAGGCAGAGCTCCAGAGTCTCAATGCGTGGATGAGACGATGGTGCAGGGAGGAGGGCTTTAGATTTGTTAGGAACTGGGCAACATTCTGGGGAAGGGGGAGCCTATTCCGAAAGGATGGGCTCCATCTTAACCAGAGTGGGACCAGGCTGCTGGCATCGGCGTTTAAGAAGGAGATAGAGCAGCTTTTAAACTAGAAATGGGGGGAAGGCCGACAGTCGCTCAAAAGAGCATGGTTCGGGATAAGGTATCTTTCAAAGATATCACCATAACAGGGAAGATAGAGTATCCTGATAGTGAGGTTGCAAAAGAGATTGTAGTAGATCGGGTATCTTTAAATAACAATAAAAATCAGACAAAAGATTGCCAATTAATACTGTCAAGTACTAAGCATGATGTACTTAGGAACAACAAACATAGTTTGAAATGTCTATATGCGAATGCCAGGAGCCTAAGAAATAAGATGGGGGAGTTGGAATATATTGCACTAAATGAAAAATTAGATATAATAGGCATCTCTGAGACCTGGTGGAAGGAGGATAACCAGTGGGACACTGTCATACCGGGGTACAAATTATATCGTAGTGATAGGGTGAATCGGATTGGTGGAGGGGTAGCATTGTATATTAACGAGAGCCTTGAATCAAATAGATTGAAAATTCTGCAGGAAACAAAACACTCCTTGGAATCACTGTGGATTGAAATTCCATGTGCAAAGGGGAAAAGGATAGTGATAGGAGTGTACTACCGTCCGCCTGGCCAGGACGAACAGACGGATGCGGAAATGTTAAAGGAAATCAGGGACGCAAACAAACTGGGCAACACAATAATAATGGGGGATTTCAATTACCCGCATATAGACTGGGTTAATGTAACATCTGTACACGCAAGGGACATAAGATTTCTTGATGAAATCAAGGACAGCTTCATGGAACAGCTAGTTCAGGAGCCGACAAGAGAAGGAAAAATACTAGACTTAGTCCTTAGTGGTGCTCATGATCTAGTGCAGGGGGTAACGATACGAGGGCCGCTTGATAACAGTGATCATAATATGATCGGTTTTGATATTGGCATTGAAGGAAGTGAAACTAGGAAATCAAGTACACTAGCGTTTAACTATAGAAAAGGTGATTACGACAAAATGAGAAAAATGGTGAAAAAAAGACTGAAAGGAGCAGCTCGCAGAGTAAAAAACTTGCATCAGGCGTGGATGCTGTTTAAAAACACCATCCTGGAGGTTCAGGACAAATATATTCCACGTATTAGAAAAAAGGGAAAAAAGACTAAACGTCAGCCGGCGTGGCTAAACAGTAAGATAAAGGAAATCATTAGAGCCAAAAAACAATCCTTCAGAAAGTGGAGAAGAGAACCAACTGAAAGTAACAGGATAGATCATAAGGAATGCCAAGCCAAATGCAAAGCGGAGATAAGGAGGGCAAAAAAGGACTTTGAGAAGAAATTAGCGTTGGAAGCAAAAATACATAGTAAAAATTTTTTTAGATACATTAAAAGCAGGAAACCGGCCAAAGAGTCGGTTGGGCCGCTGGACGAAAATGGTGTTAAAGGGGCGATCAAGGAGGACAAAGCCGTAGCGGAGAAATTAAATGAATTCTTTGCTTCGGTCTTCACCGAGGAGGATTTGGGGGGGACACCGGTGCCGGAAAGAATATTTGAAGCGGGGGAGTCGGAGAAACTAAACAAATTCTCTGTAACCTTGGAGGATGTAATGGGTCAGTTCAGCAAGCTGAAGAGTAGTAAATCACCGGGACCTGATGGTATTCATCCCAGAGTATTAATAGAACTAAAAAATGAACTTGCGGAGCTACTGTTAGAAATATGCAATCTGTCCCTAAAATCGAGTGTAGTACCGGAAGACTGGAGGGTAGCCAATGTTACTCCGATTTTTAAGAAGGGTTCCAGAGGAGATCCGGGAAATTATAGACCGGTGAGTCTGACGTCGGTGCCGGGCAAGATGGTGGAGGCTATTATTAAGAATAAAATTGCAGAGCATATACAAAAACATGGACTGATGAGACAAAGTCAGCACGGATTTAGTGAAGGGAAGTCTTGCCTCACCAATCTAATGCATTTTTTTGAGGGGGTAAGCAAACATGTGGACAATGGGGAGCCGGTTGATATTGTATATCTGGATTTTCAGAAGGCGTTTGACAAAGTGCCGCACGAAAGACTCCTGAAGAAATTGCAGAGTCATGGAATCGGAGGTAGGGTATTATTATGGATTAAGAACTGGTTGAAAGATAGGAAGCAGAGAGTAGGATTGCGTGGCCAGTATTCTCAGTGGAGGAGGGTAGTTAGTGGGGTCCCGCAGGGGTCTGTGCTGGGTCCGTTGCTTTTTAATGTATTTATAAATGACTTAGAGATGGGAATAACTAGTGAGGTAATTAAATTCGCCGATGACACAAAATTATTCAGGGTCGTCAAGTCGCAGGAGGAATGTGAACGATTACAGGAGGACCTTGCGAGACTGGGAGAATGGGCGTGCAAGTGGCAGATGAAGTTCAATGTTGACAAGTGCAAAGTGATGCATGTGGGTAAGAGGAACCCGAATTATAGCTACGTCTTGCAAGGTTCCGCGTTAGGAGTTACGGATCAAGAAAGGGATCTGGGTGTCGTCGTCGATGATACGCTGAAACCTTCTGCTCAGTGTGCTGCTGCGGCTAGGAAAGCGAATAGAATGTTGGGTGTTATTAGGAAGGGTATGGAGTCCAGGTGTGCGGATGTTATAATGCCGTTGTATCGCTCCATGGTGCGACCGCACCTGGAGTATTGTGTTCAGTACTGGTCTCCGTATCTCAAAAAAGATATAGTAGAATTGGAAAAGGTACAGCGAAGGGCGACGAAAATGATAGTGGGGATGGGACGACTTTCCTATGAAGAGAGGCTGAGAAGACTAGGGCTTTTCAGCTTGGAGAAGAGACGGCTGAGGGGAGATATGATAGAAGTGTATAAAATAATGAGTGGAATGGATCGGGTGGATGTGAAGCGACTGTTCACGCTATCCAAAAATACTAGGACTAGAGGGCATGAGTTGAAGCTACAGTGTGGTAAATTTAAAACGAATCGGAGAAAATTTTTCTTCACCCAACGTGTAATTAGACTCTGGAATTCGTTGCCGGAGAACGTGGTACGGGCGGTTAGCTTGACGGAGTTTAAAAAGGGGTTAGATAGATTCCTAAAGGACAAGTCCATAGACCGCTATTAAATGGACTTGGAAAAATTCCGCATTTTTAGGTATAACTTGTCTGGAATGTTTTTACGTTTGGGGAGCGTGCCAGGTGCCCTTGACCTGGATTGGCCACTGTCGGTGACAGGATGCTGGGCTAGATGGACCTTTGGTCTTTCCCAGTATGGCACTACTTATGTACTTATGTACTTATGTACCCTGGGCGCAGAGGCGAGCCCAAAGGGTAGCACACAGTACTGGAAGTGGCGTGTGCCCAACTGAAATCGCAGATACTGTCTGTGAGCTGGCAGTATCGGGACGTGTGTGTAGGCATCCTTCAAGTCCAGAGAGCATAGCCAATCGTTTTGCTGAATCATGGGGAGAAGGGTGCCCAGGGAAAGCATCCTGAACTTTTCTTTTTCGAGATATTTGTTCAGGGCCCTTAGGTCTAGGATGGGACGCATCCCCCCTGTTTTCTTTTCCACAAGGAAGTACCTGGAATAGAATCCCAGCCCTTCTTGCCCGGATGGCACGGGCTCGACCGCATTGGCGCTGAGAAGGGCGGAGAGTTCCTCTGCAAGTACCTTCTTGTGCTGGAAGCTGTAAGACTGAGCTCCCGGTGGACAATTTGGAGGTTTTGAGGTCAAATTGAGGGTGTACCCCTGCCGGACTATTTGCAGAACCCACTGATCGGAGGTTATGAGAGGCCACCTTCGGTGAAAAGCTTTCAACCTCCCTCCGACTGGCAGGTCGCCCGGCACGGACACTTGGATGTCGGCTATGCTCTGCTGGAGCCAGTCAAAAGCTCGCCCCTTGCTTTTGCTGGGGAGCCGCGGGGCCTTGCTGAGTCGCACGCTGCTGACGAGAGCGAGCGCGCTGGGGCTTAGCCTGGGCCGCAGGCTGTCGGGAAGGAGGATTGTACCTACGCTTGCCAGAAGAGTAGGGAACAGTCTTCCTTCCCCCGAAAAATCGTCTACCTGTAGAGGTAGAAGCTGAAGGCTGCCGGCGGGCGAATTTGTCGAATGCGGTGTCCCGCTGGTGGAGAGACTCTACCACCTGTTCGACTTTTTCACCAAAAATATTGTCCGCACGGCAAGGCGAGTCCGCAATCCGCTGCTGGATTCTATTCTCCAGGTCGGCGGCACGCAGCCATGAGAGCCTGCGCATCACCACACCTTGAGCAGCGGCCCTGGACGCAACATCAAAAGTGTCATAAACTCCTCTGGCCAGGAATTTTCTGCACGCCTTCAGCTGCCTGACCACCTCCTGAAAAGGCTTGGCTTGCTCAGGGGGAAGAGCATCAACCAAGCCCGCCAACTGCCGCACATTGTTCCGCATGTGTATGCTCGTGTAGAGCTGGTAAGACTGGATCTTGGACACGAGCATAGAGGAATGGTAGGCCTTCCTCCCAAAGGAGTCTAAGGTTCTAGCGTCCTTGCCCGGGGGCGCCGAAGCATGTTCCCTAGAACTCTTAGCCTTCTTTAGGGCCAAATCCACAACTCCAGAGTCATGAGGCAACTGAGTGCGCATCAGCTCTGGGTCCCCATGGATCCGGTACTGGGACTCGATCTTCTTGGGAATGTGGGGATTAGTTAATGGCTTGGTCCAGTTCGCAAGCAATGTCTTTTTCAGGACATGGTGCAAGGGAACAGTGGACGCTTCCTCAGGTGGAGAAGGATAGTCCAGGAGCTCAAACATTTCAGCCCTGGGCTCGTCCTCCACAACCACCGGGAAGGGGATGGCCGTAGACATCTCCCGGACAAAGGAGGCAAAAGACAGACTCTCGGGAGGAGAAAGCTGTCTCTCAGGAGAGGGAGTGGGATCAGACGGAAGACCCTCAGACTCCTCGTCAGAGAAATATCTGGGATCTTCCTCTTCCTCCCACGAGGCCTCACCCTCGGTGTCAGACACAAGTTCACGGACCTGTGTCTGCAACCTCGCCCTGCTCGACTCCGTGGAACCACGTCCACGATGGGGGCGTCGAGAGGTAGACTCCCTCGCCCGCATCGGCGAAGCTCCCTCCGCCGACGTAGTCGGGGAGCCCTCCTGGGAGGTGGCCGCGGTCGGCACCGCACGCGGTACCGACGTCGGGGACCTCAACCTGGGCGATGGGCCAGCCGGCGCCACGCTCGACGGTACCGGAGGCGCAAGCACCGCCGGTACCGGAGGGGTAGGGCGCAACAGCTCTCCCAGAATCTCTGGGAGAACGGCCCGGAGGCTCTCGTTCAGAGTGGCTGCAGAAAAAGGCTGAGAGGTCGATGCAGGCGTCGACGTCAGAACCTGTTCCGGGCGAGGAGGCTGTTCCGGGCTGTCCAGAGTGGAGCGCATCGACACCTCTTGAACAGAGGGTGAGCGGTCCTCTCGGTGCCGATGCCTGCTGGGTGCCGAATCCCTCGGCGACCCAGAGCTCTCGGTGCCGACACGGGGAGGAGACCGGTGTCGATGCTTCTTCGATTTCTTCCGAAGCATGTCACCGGAGCTCCCCGGCACCGACGAGGAGGACGTAGAATCCATCCGTCGCTTCCTCGGGGCCGAGACCGAAGGAGGTCGGTCTCGGGGGGGCTGTACCGCAGGAGCCCTCAGGGTAGGAGGAGACCCACCCGAAGGCTCACCGCCACCAGCAGGGGAATGGACAGCCCTCACCTGCACTCCTGACGATGCACCACCGTCCGACGACATCAGCAGACGAGGTCCCGGTACCACCGACGTCGATGCAGCTATCCGATGTCTCGGCGCCGATGCAGAGGCCCGATGCCTCGATGCACTCGATGCAGGGGCGGCCGAGGAAGATGGTCTGGACGCTGACGACGTCGATGCACTCGAAGATCCCGGTGCCGATGAAGAGCCCGAGAACAACACGTTCCACTGGGCTAGTCTCGCTACCTGAGTCCGCCTCTGAAGCAGGGAACACAGACTGCAGTTCTGAGGGCGGTGCTCGGCCCCCAGACACTGAATACACGACGAGTGTCGATCAGTGAGCGAGATAACCCGGGCGCACTGGGTGCACTTCTTGAAGCCACTGGAAGGCTTCGATGTCATGGGCGGAAAAATCACGCCGGCGAAATCAAAATCCGAAATGACGGAAAAAGAGCACCAAAACTTTAGAGGGAGAAAATCTCGACCGAGGCCGAAAAGAGGCCTACCCCGACGACGAAAGAAAACTTACCGGGGCAAAAAGCTGGAAGTACGGGGAGGATTGACACGAAACCCGGTGGAGGGTTTCCGGAGCACTTCCCGACTTAAGCAAAAGCTTTTCCGAAGAAAAAACACGCTCAAAACAATTTGGACGCGCGAGGTCGACTTTCCGGGGCTCGACACGGCGAAAATACGACCGTACCGAGTGCGGACAAAAGAAGACTGGCCGGCTCGAGCCGGTTTCGGGCGGGAAGACGGCCGCGCATGCGCGGTGCGCGCGGGCGCGCGAGGGCTAGCAAAGGACTTTGCTAGTGAAGTTTCCGATTGGAGGGGCTGCCGTGGACGTCACCCATCAGTGAGAACAAGCAGCCTGCTTGTCCTCGGAGAAATGGAGGATGTCCCACAAATTGTGCAAACCATATGCACAACCCTGAGGGGAACTGAGACAGCAGTAGAGGCCATTGAGCTGGACAGAGCTCATAGAGCCCTGGGCCCTCGTCAAGAAAACAGAGCGCGAGACATTATTGTTCGATTTCATAAATATGAAGTAAAAGAACAAATTCTTGCCTGGGCTCGGAAGAAACAGGATTTGGAGTTTAACGGAGCCAGGATTATGGTATATCAAGATCTTTCTCAGTTCACATTGCAGCAGAGACGCCTCCTGAAACCGGCTCTGGATATCTTAATCAAGGAGCGGATTGTCTATAGATGGGGCTTCCCTTTTTCTTTGAATTTTACCATCAAAGGATCTAGACACAGGGTTAGCTCCTTATCTGAAGCCTGGGTGATCCTGCACGCGGAGGGCCTGGTGAGCACAAAGGCGCCCTCAGGGGAACTGGCATCCGTAACGAAAGCAAAACTACAAAAATGGCAGAGGGTCCCTGCATCCAATAAACGCAGTAACCCGAAGAGGAAAGTGGCAGCGGAGGGGACCTGAACGTTGCTGTGACGGCTTCATGGGGGCTTGTCGCTTGAGTTCCTGGATTCTGTGGATATCGGAAGGAAGATGGATACAGTCGTGGTAACCAAAAGACTATGCTTATTGAGTTTCTCGGACTACTCTGATTTAAGCTTACTTGATGTTTTATGTTTAACAGGGGAAGGGTCTGTATGTGCACCACTAGTGGAAGGGGAAGAGGGGGATTCTCTTCTAGTTGGGAGAAGTGCATAATGTGTTGGGGAATGTTTTAGTACCACTAGAGGGGTAATGAGAAGAGTAATATGAAGAGAAATGATCTATATAAAGTAAGCAATGTCTGAAGTTGAACGGATCAGACGAGGGACGGGAGGGGCTTTTAGTTTTGATGGTAGTATGGCAATTGCTGGGGGGGGGGGGCGGGGGGAAGCTGGGTTTGCCTGATATTCAGTGGGTTACTTTCTCACATCTCACTCGGAGAGAAGGTATCTCCGGGATGGTGTTTAAAGGGGGGGGGGGGAAGAGGGAGTTGATTAATGGGTTTAAAGGGAGGGTAAGGGAGGGTGGGATCGGACTGGTATTTTGTAAGAGGAGGGGGGAGGGGGTGAGTCCTGTGGGTGTTATATTGTGCTTGTGCTGTTCTGTCTTGTGTTTTAACTATGAACACACACCTTAAGATTCTATCCTATAATGTGAAGGGGCTGAACATGCCACAAAAACGGCAGAAATTATACAAAGAACTCAGACAGTTAGAGGCTCATGTAGTCCTGCTGCAGGAGACACACCTCCGCCGAAAACATGAAAGACTCCTCTCCCACCCTAGCTATCCCAAATCCTTCTTTGCTTCTTCAAATGAGGGATCTAAAAAAAGGGGGGTGGCAGTGTTATTTCATGAGTCAGTCGCAGCCCAAATAGTAAAGATCAAAAGGGACTCTGAAGGGCGTTATCTGTTCATACATGCAATATTAGACCAAACGGAAATAACCCTAGCCTGTATATACGCTCCAAATGATCACCAGAGGGATTTCTATACAAAAATAAAAAATTTACTAGCAACATTTGCCCAGGGATCTGTAATATTGGGGGGTGACTTCAACGGAGTTATGGACCCGAGTCTGGACCGTTCTGGACCTGTACAGCCTGTAAGTACCCGGGATGCATGGGCATTGAGATCCTTGGCCACTTCCTTAGGGACCCTAGATGTGTGGCGTTTGAACAATGCGCAAGTGAGAGATTATACATACTACTCCACAGTGTATGCATCGTA
Source organism: Microcaecilia unicolor (assembly GCF_901765095.1). Taxonomy (NCBI): domain Eukaryota; kingdom Metazoa; phylum Chordata; class Amphibia; order Gymnophiona; family Siphonopidae; genus Microcaecilia; species Microcaecilia unicolor. The sequence goes on from NC_044036.1 coordinate 218,139,572, forward strand.
CTCACGCATTGACTATATCTTCTTGGATCTAGCCTTGGCTGAGCAGGGGCCAGGAGCGGGAATTGGTAGTGCAACTTTATCAGATCACGCCCCAGTTTGGGTTAATTTACCTACAATTAAGACGGAGACCAAGGATATGAGATGGGCGCTTAACGCCACAATTTTACAGGAGGGTGAGGTGGTAGAGGGTTGTAAGAAAATGTTGAGAGAGTACCTCGAGATCAATAGGGAGTCTGGGCCCCCCCTGAGCATTGTGTGGGATGCTATGAAGGCAGTATCGAGAGGCTACTTTTTACAGCTGGCCAGTAGGAGAGCGCGGATTCGTAGAAAGCAAGTGGCCCAATGCATGGATAGGATCAAGAAGTTAGAAGCACAGCACAAAGTAGAGGGCTCTCAGGCTGTGCTGGAGGAGTTGCGAGCTCAGCGCCTTCAGTTGAACTCTATCTACTCTGAACAGTTAAGCCAACTGCAATCTAGATCGAAAGTCTATTCTTATGAATTCTCCAATAAGGCGTGGCGCCTTCTGGCCTTGCGGCTGCGTAGGCAAAAGGTGGAAAAGGCTGTAACACGTGTCAGGGGGAGGGGGGAAATATGTTGCATACATCGGAGGCTATTAGGAAGCAATTTAGTGAGTTTTACCGGGAGTTATACACTCGTGAAATAAATCCCCCAGCAGAATCCATTCTAAACTATATAGCTGAGACTGATCTAGCTTCCCTAACAGTCCAGCAGCGACACCTGCTGGATGAGCCGGTCACGCCGCTTGAGATAAACAAAGCTATTCAACATTTACCATCTTGTAAATCCTCTGGCCTGGATGGGCTCCCTAATCAGTTCTATAAAAAGTTTGCCCCAGAATTGTCTCCACTCCTGGCTGATCTGTTTAACCAAATTGGGCGGGGGGAGTCTTTACCGGTTTCCATGCTAGAGGCCTGGATAGCAGTGATACCGAAACCAGACAAGGATCACACGGAATGTGGTTCTTATCGTCCCATATCTGTTCTGAACGCAGATGTCAAAATTTTAGCCAAAGTTCTAGCCAATAGACTAGCCCCCTTGCTTCCAGCGATTATCCATCCTGATCAGGTGGGCTTTGTTTCCTATAGAAAAGCAATGGACAATACGAGACGAGTGGTAGATTTAACGTATTTGGCAAAAAGACTGCACAGGCCTATGTGCCTTCTTAGCTTAGATGCTGAAAAGGCCTTTGACAGGGTGCACTGGCCATTCATGTACAAGGTTATGGAGACCTTTGGGATAAGACCCCAATTTTGTAGATGGATTCAAGCATTCTATGCTTCGCCTAAAGCATGTATTAGACTAAACGGAGGCTACTCCGACTTTTTTTACTTTGCACAGAGGTACTAGACAGGGCTGCCCACTCTCCCCGTTGTTGTTTGCCATGGTTATGGAACCTTTTGCTTCCAGGGTTAGATCTAATCCGGGGATCACTGGAATTACAATAGCAGGGAGGGCACATAAACTTGCCCTCTTTGCAGATGACGTGCTATTGTTTATTACTCGCCCTTTAACATCTTTTCCTGAGCTCTTGAAAAACATTGAGCAGTATTCGACAGTCTCCGGCTTTAAAGTAAATATGTCAAAATCTGAGGCTCTAAACGTAACCCTACCCGAAGACCAGGTGGAAACCTTAAAGGATACGTATGCCTTTAGGTGGGCTAGTGGGAGTATACGATACTTGGGGGTGAACATAACGGTTGGGCTCCCTGACCTCTTTACGGCAAATTACAAGGGACTGGGCCGAGTTCTATCCGCTGACATGGAGAGATGGGGAGATATTGCGCTCTCCTGGCTTGGCCGAATAGCTGCAGTTAAACTGAACATATTACCGCGCTTACTGTATTTATTCCAGGCTCTTCCGATCTCGTTGCCCCGCAAATTTCTTGCTGCTCTACAAGACCGTATTGTGCGATTCATCTGGGCTGGTAAACGTCCGAGGTTAGCGAGGGCCTTTCTGTATCAGGATAGAAAAAGAGGAGGGCTTGGGGTCCCTAACATAGCTTGGTACTATAGAGCATCTCAGGCGCGTGCTGCTGTGGAATGGTTTCAGGCCTACCCTGACCGGCAATGGGTAGATTTGGAACAGTTTACCTTGGGTGATAGACGGCTGGGAGCATTAATGTGGCTACCACGGTCCCTTAGGTGCCTAGAAGACGGGCTATGTCCTTCTATATACGTAACCATGGCTAATTGGGACAGTCTGTTTCCACAGCGTAGCTGCTTATTGACGCGCCTCTCCCCTATAACGTATAACCCATTGTTTGTCCCGGGGACAGAGAGGGGCATATTTACTAGCTGGTATGAGGGAGGTTTGCGAATATGGGGGCAGCTGATCGATGGGGAGACCATACTGACCTTTGCAGAAGCCCAACAACAGTTCCCGACAGTGGTGTCCGACAAATATGCATACCTTCAACTTACTCATTTTCTTAAGACAAAAGCTATACAGGAAGTATTGCGCAGGAAGCAGTCAGCTCATGAGCAAATTTGTGAGGGGCCGGGCACGACTACAGGGCTGATATCTCGCCTACATCATATTATCACTCAACAAACATCCCGTTACATACTCCAGAGGAAAAGCTGGCAGAGGGACTTGGGTATTGAACTAGAGGAGGGGGCATGGGAGAGGATGGAACAGGCTGCGGCGGGGGTATCATCTCATGTGCCATTTAAAGAGAATGCCATTAAAGTCCTATTTAGGTGGTATAGGACACCAGAGCGTTTACAGCGTATTTACCCTACCTTATCTGGGCTGTGTTGGAGAGGATGTGGAGTGAAGGGAACCATGGGACACATATGGTGGCATTGTAAGAAAATAAAGGCTTTCTGGAAAGCGGTCCATAATAGGCTGCAGCTGTGGCTGGGGGTACAGATCTCATGGCAGCCCACTATCTACTTATTCTCTGCTAAAGCAGCAGGCCTCTTATCTAATCAACAAATATTGCTGCGCTATGCCACATGTGCAGCTCGAATTGTTATAGCAGCCTGTTGGAAACAGACTACGACTCCACCTTTAACTCGGTGGATTCGAAAGCTGAGATATGTGTGTGAGATGGAGCGGCTTATTGCAGAGCGGAGCAATCGCACCAATAAATGGCACCTGATTTGGGACTCCTTTCTCCTTCATACATAATGTAACTGTTGATTCATAAAACCAGTCCGGGTTGGGAGAGGGAGGGGTAAGGGGAGGGGGGGAGTGGAGTTTGTTTGTCTTATACTATAAAAACCCTATAAAAATTTTGAAGTTCTGAAGGATATCAGTATTACTTCATTCTTGCTCTGATGCGGAGGCAACACGTACCATATGCTAAAGAGTTGTGGTTTTAGTATTGTTAGGAGAAACCTGATTTGTAAAACAATACCTCTGTCATTATACAATGTTCTAAGTGGTACTGTTGCCACGGGTTGTACTGTTGAAAGAATGTACCATTTACTAATAAAGACTTCATATAAATTAAAAAAAAAAAAAGGTTTTACAGTTCTAATTTGTATGTGTAGGGGTAATTCTAAAAAGATTTCCCTTGTATAAAGGCACATGGTGAAATTTGGTCTTTCCTGCTAATTTCCTTTCCTTGAGTCCTACCAGACCAGTCCAGAAGCAATGGATTATGCCTGCCAACCAACAAATGGGAGACAGATACAATTTGAGCTCAGCCCTACAAAGGGTGCTGTGTGGGCCTAGCCCCTTCAGTACTGAATTAGCAAAGCAGTGTCGAACTGCAAAAAGTTAATTATTCCCCTAAATAAAAAAAAAAAACCAAACCCTTAGCGATTGGTCAATAAAGCCCCAAATTCTAAACCAAACTATACTACAAAAAATTTCTTAAGAATAGGAATCCAGCGGCTGCTGGAGAGGTAATGCTGACAGAGCCCATTCACTTTGAATGGGCTGTGTCGGCATTGCCACGCAGCTTTGTAAACAGGGGGATAGAAGAGGAGTTAAATTTAACATAGCCATTTACCACCTAATTCTATAACAGGTCACTCAAATTTAAGAAACATTTGTGTGCTCAAATTTCTAGAATATTGCCATCCTCGCGGTTAAGTGTACACTTATGTATGTAGATGGCAGCAGCCCACTAAGCACTATTCTATAATTTATAATTTATATGTAAATGCAAAGGGGCATTTTTATAGGGAAGGAGAATAGGAATGTCATAGGCATGGCCGACCTTTACAGAATAAAGTAAATGACGCATTTAGGCACACCCATGCTAGCCACAGACCTGGCCTACATTTAGTATTCTAAGAATATTTGTGTATGTAAGTGTTCTTATAGAACTGAGATTCTGAACACACGATACAAATCCCCCCACAGGGTTTGTAAGACTTCAGCAGAGAATATGCAGCAGACCTCTCTCACCTCCCTCCTGTTGCCACCCTCCAACACTGTTGGTGCTTCTCCAGACCAGAAGCAGCAGTGATGGGAAAACAACATGAAATAGTCTCGGGGCCACGGTCTCCATGAGCATGCTGTCAGCTCTTTCAGTCCCCTGCCCTGGAAAAGGAAGTTGACATCATAGGGGGCAGGGGACTGACAGAGCTGACAGTGTAAGCATGGAGACGGAGGCCCTAAAACCGCTTCAGGTTGTTTTGCCGCTGCTGGTTTGGAGAAGCAGCAGCCTGATTGGGGGGGGGGGGGGGGGGGGACAAAGATGTAAGATTAGACAGAGGGGAGAATGAAAGAAAGGGAAGAGGCCAGATGGAAGTGTAGGGGGAGAGAAAGGGGGAGAGACTAGATGGAAGGGGGAAAAGAGGACAGAGATAGAGAAAGATAGGGGAATGGGAGAGCCAGGGTAAGGAAAAGAAATTACAAATTGAAGATACATAAAAACATAAGAGTAGCCATACTGGGTCAGACCAATGGTCCATCTAGCCCAGTATCCTGTTTTCCAAACAGTGGCTAAGCCAGGTCACAAGTACCTGGCAGAAACCCAAATCATGGCAACACTCCATACTACAAATCCCAGGGCATGCAGTTGCTTCCCATGTCTGTCTCAATAGCAGACTATGGACTTCTCATCTAGGAATTTGTCCAAAACTTTTTTAAACCCAGATACGCTAACCACTGTTAACACATCCTCTGGCAAAGAGTTCCAGAGAACTATTCATCGAGTGAAAAAATATTTCCTTCTATTTGTTTTAAAAGTATTTCCATGTAACTTCCTCAAGTGTCCCCTAGTATTTGTATTTTTGGAACAAGTAAAGAGGTGTGGTAGCCGTGTTAGGTATCATCTTATTTTCTTTTCCATGTTTTATTTTGTTTGATCTCTATAGAACAAGTAAAAAATCAATTTACTTCTACTCATTCTACACCACTCAGGATTTTGTAGACCTAAATCATGTCTCCCCTCACCCTTCTCTTTTCCAAGCTGAAGAGCCCTAACCTCTTTAGCCTTTCCTCATATGAAAGGAGTTCCATCCCTTTTATCATTTTGGTTGCTCTTCTTTGAACCTTTTCTAATTCCGCTATATATCTTTTGAGATACGGCGACCAGAACTGAACACAATAGATGGAAGTTGAAGACTAGATAGTAAGAACGAATTAAATCTGGGCAGAGAGGCAGAACAATAAATTGAAGAAAGCTGAAAGGGAAAGGAGGAGAGACAAAAGTTATAAGAGTTAAGAGAACATACAGTGGGGGAAATAAGTATTTGATCCCTTGCTGATTTTGTAAGTTTGCCCACTGACAAAGACATGAGCAGCCCATAATTGAAGGGTAGGTTATTGGTAACAGTGAGAGATAGCACATCACAAATTAAATCCGGAAAATCACATTGTGGAAAGTATATGAATTTATTTGCATTCTGCAGAGGGAAATAAGTATTTGATCCCCCACCAACCAGTAAGAGATCTGGCCCCTACAGACCAGGTAGATGCTCCAAATCAACTCGTTACCTGCATGACAGACAGCTGTCGGCAATGGTCACCTGTATGAAAGACACCTGTCCACAGACTCAGTGAATCAGTCAGACTCTAACCTCTACAAAATGGCCAAGAGCAAGGAGCTGTCTAAGGATGTCAGGGACAAGATCATACACCTGCACAAGGCTGGAATGGGCTACAAAACCATCAGTAAGACGCTGGGCGAGAAGGAGACAACTGTTGGTGCCATAGTAAGAAAATGGAAGAAGTACAAAATGACTGTCAATCGACAAAGATCTGGGGCTCCACGCAAAATCTCACCTCGTGGGGTATCCTTGATCATGAGGAAGGTTAGAAATCAGCCTACAACTACAAGGGGGGAACTTGTCAATGATCTCAAGGCAGCTGGGACCACTGTCACCACGAAAACCATTGGTAACACATTACGACATAACGGATTGCAATCCTGCAGTGCCCGCAAGGTCCCCCTGCTCCGGAAGGCACATGTGACGGCCCGTCTGAAGTTTGCCAGTGAACACCTGGATGATGCCGAGAGTGATTGGGAGAAGGTGCTGTGGTCAGATGAGACAAAAATTGAGCTCTTTGGCATGAACTCGCCGTGTTTGGAGGAAGAGAAATGCTGCCTATGACCCAAAGAACACCGTCCCCACTGTCAAGCATGGAGGTGGAAATGTTATGTTTTGGGGGTGTTTCTCTGCTAAGGGCACAGGACTACTTCACCGCATCAATGGGAGAATGGATGGGGCCATGTACCGTACAATTCTGAGTGACAACCTCCTTCCCTCCGCCAGGGCCTTAAAAATGGGTCGTGGCTGGGTCTTCCAGCATGACAATGACCCAAAACATACAGCCAAGGCAACAAAGGAGTGGCTCAGGAAGAAGCACATTAGGGTCATGGAGTGGCCTAGCCAGTCACCAGACCTTAATCCCATTGAAAACTTATGGAGGGAGCTGAAGCTGCGAGTTGCCAAGCGACAGCCCAGAACTCTTAATGATTTAGAGATGATCTGCAAAGAGGAGTGGACCAAAATTCCTCCTGACATGTGTGCAAACCTCATCATCAACTACAGAAGACGTCTGACCGCTGTGCTTGCCAACAAGGGTTTTGCCACCAAGTATTAGGTCTTGTTTGCCAGAGGGATTAAATACTTATTTCCCTCTGCAGAATGCAAATAAATTCATATACTTTCCACAATGTGATTTTCCGGATTTAATTTGTGATGTGCTATCTCTCACTGTTACCAATAACCTACCCTTCAATTATGGGCTGCTCATGTCTTTGTCAGTGGGCAAACTTACAAAATCAGCAAGGGATCAAATACTTATTTCCACCACTGTATGTCAAATTGACCCTCCTTGATAAGAGTTACGCCCAGGGATAAAGCACAGACAGGACCCAAATAAGGCAAGAACCATCTGTGCTTATCTATACTGGGGGAGAAAACAAGTTGTTTTTCTCTTTGGGCTTACGTATGAAATAAAGGAAAAATACTGGACATAAGGAGAAAAACCAGTATAAAAGGGAGAAGATCAGACTTACCGGAGAGAGAATGAGAGATGGGAGGGGCATGAATGGTGGCCAAGAGGTGTGAGACTTAGGCCTGAACCACAACTATACGAAGAGTATCCAGCCCCTTATCTCTGAAAGCAGGGGGGTTGGGCTGCTGTCTCCTAGAAGTCCAGAAAGGTTCAAGGTTCAAGTCAAGAAGGTTAAGATCTGAAAAGAAGACTCTGTTAAAAGAGAAAGCAGACAGCTCATCCAGTTAATAAAAGGAAGAGCTGAACCTGGGACAGATATTTCAGGACCTCTTACCTTAAGAAGACCTCAAGGTCTACCTCACCCCCAGCCTCTACGCTCTCTCGCATTTAATCTCTATCTGTTTCACAGACTATGTGCTTATTTTCTGACATCCAGAACATACCAAGAAATCAAACTCAGATATATCTCCACCTTGGAAAGCGGAATGTGGAGTACCACAAGGATCACCGCTCTCGCCTATATTATTCAACCTAATGATGACTCCACTAGCTAAATCTCTATCCAAGCAAGGCCTCAATCCATTTCTCTACACAGATGACATCACCATCTATATTCCCTTCAAACAGAACCACACAGAAATCACCAAGGAAATAATAAACAGCATGACCATCGTGGAATCCTGGGCATCGGCATTCAAGTTAAAACTCAATAGAGATAAAACCCAATGTCTTATTCTCTCATCCCAATACAATAATGTTCCCCCCTCAGCAATTAACACACAGGGTTCATCTCTCCCAATCTCAGACCACTTGAAAATCTAGGCATAACAATTGACTGCAACCTAACGCTAGAAAGCCAAGCTAAGAACACATCCAAGAAAATGTGGAAGCTCAAACGTATAAAACCTTACTTTCCCAGGGATTCATTCCGCAACATGATCCAAGCCATGGTGCTAACCCATGTAGACTACTGAAATAGTATTTACATAGGCTGCAAAGATCAAATCAAAAGAAAACTACAGACAGCACAAAACACGGCAGAAAAACACGCTTCGAAAGTGCGAAACCCCTCCTAAGAAGCTTCCATTGGCTTCCTATTAACGCTCGCATAACTTTCAAAATATGCACAATAGTCCACAGAATCATCTACGGACTCGCACCAGAATACATGACGGAACTTATCGATCTACCAATAAGAAACGTGACAAGAACAGCAAGAACCTACCTAACCCTTCACTACCCCAATTACAAAGGTATAAAATACAAATCTTCACATGCCATCAGTCTCTTGTTTATAGGCACAGAACTTTGGAACTCACTACCCAAAGACATGAAACTTACAGAAAATACCTACAATTCACAAAAAAACCTGAAAACACATCTTTTCAACAAGTCTTTCCCCCCTGGATCTGCCTAATCCCACACCACCATTCATCACAAAAAGTTCAGAAATGGAAAACAATAATATTAACCTCTCTCATAATATGCTAATATATCAACCTAAGCGTTTATTGTACTTCTGTATTATGTACTAGACTTCTACAAATATAAATTTTGTAACCGCCTTTTTAGCAATATGTAAGCCACATTGAACCTGCCATACGGTGGTAAAATGTGGGATGCAAATGCAATAAATAAATAAAATAAAATAAAATAAAATAAATAAGATACATAAATTCCTATAGAATTATATCCTATATAATAATTTGCACCTCCGTCTAGATGCCTGGGTTCATAACACAATTCCCATTGGTCCGCCCTGGGGATGACGTCACAGGGCGGACCAATGGGAAGTGAGAGGGAAGGGAACCCAGCACCAGCCACCGGAGGTGGGTAAAGAATCGCCCCCCCCCCCCAAGTTCCATGACCCCCTACCTCCCTCCCTCCACTCCCGTCTGTTCGAGTTCCACCCCCCCTCTCTCTCTCTCTCTGTGGCATCCGAGTGCAAGCAGGATGTGTGCTGCTGCCCCTGCCCTTCGTAAGTGCCGGCTGTTCTTTAAAACTTTTTACCTCCTGCACCGCCGGCAACAGTGAAGTCCAGCACGCACGGATGGCGCTTCATACAGCCTTCACTCTCGCTTCTGTTTCAGCTGTGTCTCTGGTCCCGCCTTCGGCAAACAGGAAATGAGGGCAGGATCAGAGGCACAGCTGAAACAGAAGCAAGAGCGAAGGCTGTATGAAGCGCTTACAAAGGGAAGGGCAGCAGTACACATCCTGCTTGCACTCAGAGGCCACAGAGAGAGAGGGAGGGAGCCGCGGGGTTGTGGAACACGGACGACAGTGGGTGCATGGAACTCGGACGGCACAGGACGACAGAGGGGAGGATGGGGTCCTGGGACGACAGAGGGGAGGAGGGGGTCCTGGAAGTCGAACTGGAGGTGGGGGCCTGCAACTGGAACGGGAGGTGGGGTCCTTCAACTGTAAGGGGAGGGGGGGTCCTGCTGCTGTAAGGGGATGGGAGTCCTGAAACTCAAAGGGGACGGGGGCCTGGAACGCGGAGGGCAGGGAGGGCGGTAGGGGGCATGGAACTCCGAGGACAGAGAGGGACGGACGAACGGGAGGGGGGGGGGGTGGAACTCCAAAGACAGGGGTGCAAGGAACTCCAAGGGGGGGTGAAGGGGAGGGAGCCCTTGCTAGCGCCCATTTTATTTCACAAAGAAACGGGCCTCTTTTACTAGTATCTGTATAAGTGTTTACTGCTCTATGAGATTTATATAGATAAATAACAAATTTGTATTCCTTTTTATTATAATTATTATTATAGTTTATTTTCAAAATTTTTCAACTTTTTCAAGGTTACACTCTTGATACAGAAAGTGTTATAACAATTTAGAATTTCTAGGTAAATAAGGTACTATAGGTAGTTTATAACACTCAAGTCCAACATAATATGGATCCAAGTTACATTATAAAGGAAATGTAAAGGAAAAAAAAATGTAAAGGTTTAGTCAGTACCTAGATAGGACAAAATAAATTAGAAACTTAAACTCCTTCTGTTCTTTTAGAAGATATGAAAGATGTTAATTGAAAAGGATCCAGGAAAACATATTTAGAAGATTTATAACGAATAACGCATTTACAAGAAAACCTTAGTTAAAATACACCTCCCAATTGGAGAATAGCAGGTTTCAGCAACAAAAATTGTCTTCGTCTTTTCTGGGTTTCTTTTGAAATATCAGGAAACATATTTATACGTAATCCCAGAAAGAGTTTATCTCTATTCTTAAAAAATAATTGAAAGAGCCATTGCTTGCCAGGATTTAAGACCACAGTTGCTATCAGAGTAGCTGCTTGCATGATCAGTTTCAGAAGATTCTAGAAATGTTGTCAAATCTAAAGATTCTTTTTTATCCCCTTGGGGAGTCTCTTTTTGAGGAATATAATACACCTGAGTGAAGGGTGGTATATTAGACTCAGGAATTTCCAACATCTCTCGGAGATATCTTTTTAACATATCTATCGGATTAATCATTCTAATCTTCGGAAAGTTCACAAATCTCACATTATTACTTCTCAAGTAATTATCATATATCTCCGGTTTCCTTCTTAGATTGGTAATATCTTTTAACATCGCTAACTGCAAATTATCCATGTCTGTAATTTTTTTCTCCATGGTTTCTCTTTTCTCATTTAATAATTTTATATCCATTTCTGAATTCAATAATCTTTGTTCTGCTTGGGAAACTTCCTCTGATATAAGATTTGATTTTTGAATAGTAGACGACATAAACTGAGATATTACGTCCCACAAGGAATCAAGTGTTACCTCGGCCGGCTTTTCCAATACTTTTAGAGGTGTACTACCTTCGCTTCCCCGGTTCTCCCGTGATTCCATATCTATTTGCCCCAAGATTACCTCTACAGGACTTTCCACCTCTGAGGGCCACAACTGGTCCTCAGACTCTCCCTCGAGATGCATCTGAGCTTCCGTCGTTGGATTTCCTTCCGCGATCTTTGTCATCTGCAGCTGTGGGGGTGGAGTTCGTTGATTGGGGCTCAAGGTAATATCGTGCCCTGATGACGCCGAAACCTCCTGTATTTCACAGGTGCCTTCTAGGGGACCACTCCCGATTTGAACATTCTGTCGTTGCGAGGCTCCCACAAAACGGTCTATTGGGCCTGAAGGTAATCTGGGGGGAGGCTGCGAAGCTCGGGCTGCTGCCCTTTCACATCTTTTCGGCATTTCCAAGAAGCAAAATGAGAGCGTCTCACTCTAGCTAGGTGCTAGCAGCCATCTTGGAATTTGTATTCTGATTATTATTGCAAATACTTCCGAGAGCCTTTCCTTTGTTTTACATGGATAAATGGAATGATAGAGATAGTTTGATTTTCCTACAATTATTTCTCATTTGCAAGATGGTGAGAAGTATCTCTGCTGATCTAGGTATTTTCATAAAAGCCAGAGTTGAGTCAAGTCATCCAAACTTGCCAAGTCTGGTTCTCACCTCCTGCTGAAAAATATGAACACTTATGTATTGATCTGGGTTGCCATCAGATCCATGACATCCCCAACATCCCCAACATTCCTCAATTGAGGCAAATGCATTGTCATCTGTCAATCTGCAGGCTCCAGAGAGTGTCTGCAGAAGAAATCTGCTTGAACATTCTGATCTCCCACTATGTGGGCCACTAAGAAACACTAGACCAAACAAAGACGAACGACTGCTTCTAGGGCTACTGCTGCACTCCTCAATTCACCCTCATCTGTTGATATGGTCTATCACTGTGGGATTGTCAGAGAAAGCGAATGATACATACCTGTAGCAGGTGTTCTCCGAGGACAGCAGGCTGATTGTTCTCACGACTGGGTTGACGTCCACGGCAACCCCCACCAACCGGAACAAAACTTTGCGGCCGGTCCCGCACGCAGGGCACGCCCACCGCATGCGCGGCCGTCTTCCCGCCCGTGCGCGACCGTTCCCGCTCAGTTGAATGACAAGCAAAAAATAATCACGCAACTCCAAAAGGGGAGGAGGGAGGGTAGGTGAGAACAATCAGCCTGCTGTCCTCGGAGAACACCTGCTACAGGTATGTAACATTCGCTTTCTCCGAGGACAAGCAGGCTGCTTGTTCTCACGACTGGGGTATCCCTAGCTCTCAGGCTCACTCAAAACAAGAACCCAGGTCAATTGAACCTCGCAACGGCGAGGGTATAACAGAAATTGACCTACGAAGAACAACTAACTGAGAGTGCAGCCTGACCAGAATAAATTCGGGTCCTGGAGGGTGGAGTTGGATTTAAACCCCAAACAGATTCTGCAGCACCGACTGCCCGAACCGACTGTCGCGTCGGGTATCCTGCTGGAGGCAGTAATGTGATATGAATGTGTGGACAGATGACCACGTCGCAGCCTTGCAAATCTCTTCAATAGTGGCTGACTTCAAGTGGGCCACCGACGCTGCCATGGCTCTGACACTATGAGCCGTGACATGACCCTCAAGAGCCAGCCCAGCCTAGGCGTAAGTGAAGGAAATGCAATCTGCTAGCCAATTGGAGATGGTGCGTTTCCCGACAGCGACCCCTTTCCTATTGGGGTCGAAAGAAACAAACAATTGGGCGGACTGTCTGTGTGGCTGTGTCCGCTCCAAGTAGAAGGCCAACGCTCGCTTGCAGTCCAATGTGTGCAACTGACGTTCAGCAGGGCGGGTATGCAGTCTGGGAAAGAATGTTGGCAAGACAATTGACTGGTTAAGGTGGAACTCCGACACCACCTTTGGCAGGAACTTAGGGTGAGTACGGAACACTACTCTGTTATGATGAAATTTTGTATACGGAGCATGAGCTACCAGGGCTTGAAGCTCACTGACTCTCCGAGCTGAAGTAACTGCCACCAAGAAAATGACCTTCCAGGTCAAGTACTTCAGATGGCAGGAATTCAGTGGCTCAAAAGGAGGTTTCATCAGCTGGGTGAGGACGACGTTGAGATCCCATGACACTGCTGGAGGCTTGACAGGGGGCCTTGACAAAAGCAAGCCTCTCATGAATCGAACGACTAAAGGCTCTCCAGAGATGGCTTTACCCTCCACACGATAATGGTAAGCACTAATCGCACTAAGGTAATTCCTTACTGAGTTGGTCTTGAGGCCAGACTCTGATAAGTGCAGAAGGTATTCAAGCAGGTTCTGTGCAGGACAAGAACGAGGTTCTAGGGATTTGCTCTCACACCAACCGACAAACCTCCTCCACTTGAAAAAGTAACTCTTTTTAGTGGAATCCTTCCTAGAGGCAAGCAAGACACGGGAGACACCCTCAGACAGATCCAACAAAGCAAAGTCTACGCCCTCAACATCCAGGCCGTGAGAGCCAGAGACTGAAGGTTGGGGTGCAGAAGCGCTCCGTCGTTCTGCGAAATGAGAGTCGGAAAACACTCCAATCTCCACGGTTCTTCGGAGGACAACTCCAGAAGAAGAGGGAACCAGATATGGCAGGGCCAAAAAGGCGCTATCAGAATCATGGTGCCGTGATCTTGCTTGAGCTTCAGTAAGATCTTCCCCACCAAAGGTATGGGAGGATAAGCATACAGGAGGCCGGTCCCCCAATGGAGGAGAAAGGCATCCGACGCTAGCCTGCCGTGTGCCTGTAGTCTGGAACAGAACAGAGGCAGTTTGTGGTTGGTCTGAGAGGCGAAAAGGTCCACCGAGGGGGTGCCCCACTCCCGGAAGATCTTGCGTACCACTCTGGAATGGAGCAGATGCATGACTCTGCTCAGTCTGTTGGCCAGACTGTTGTTTACACCTGCCAGGTATGTGGCTTGGAGAAGCATGCCGAACTGGCAAGCCCAACGCCACATCCCGGAGGCTTCCTGACACAGGGGGCGAGATCCGGTGCCCTCCTGCTTGTTGATGTAATACATTGCAACCTGATTGTCTGTCCGAATTTGGATAATTTGACAGGACAGCCGATCTCTGAATGCCTTCAGTGCGTTCCAGACCGCTCGGAGCTCCAGGAGGTTGATCTGCAGATCCCTTTCCTGGAGGGACCACAGGATCATAAGGAATGCCAAGCCAAATGCAAAGCGGAGATAAGGAGGGCAAAAAAGGACTTTGAGAAGAAATTAGCGTTGGAAGCAAAAATACATAGTAAAAATTTTTTTAGATACATTAAAAGCAGGAAACCGGCCAAAGAGTCGGTTGGGCCGCTGGACGAAAATGGTGTTAAAGGGGCGATCAAGGAGGACAAAGCCGTAGCGGAGAAATTAAATGAATTCTTTGCTTCGGTCTTCACCGAGGAGGATTTGGGGGGGACACCGGTGCCGGAAAGAATATTTGAAGCGGGGGAGTCAGAGAAACTAAACAAATTCTCTGTAACCTTGGAGGATGTAATGGGTCAGTTCAGCAAGCTGAAGAGTAGTAAATCACCGGGACCTGATGGTATTCATCCCAGAGTATTAATAGAACTAAAAAATGAACTTGCGGAGCTACTGTTAGAAATATGCAATCTGTCCCTAAAATCGAGTGTCGTACCGGAAGACTGGAGGGTAGCCAATGTTACTCCGATTTTTAAGAAGGGTTCCAGAGGAGATCCGGGAAATTATAGACCGGTGAGTCTGACGTCGGTGCCGGGCAAGATGGTGGAGGCTATTATTAAGAATAAAATTGCAGAGCATATACAAAAACATGGACTGATGAGACAAAGTCAGCACGGATTTAGTGAAGGGAAGTCTTGCCTCACCAATCTAATGCATTTTTTTGAGGGGGTAAGCAAACATGTGGACAATGGGGAGCCGGTTGATATTGTATATCTGGATTTTCAGAAGGCGTTTGACAAAGTGCCGCACGAAAGACTCCTGAAGAAATTGCAGAGTCATGGAATCGGAGGTAGGGTATTATTATGGATTAAGAACTGGTTGAAAGATAGGAAGCAGAGAGTAGGATTGCGTGGCCAGTATTCTCAGTGGAGGAGGGTAGTTAGTGGGGTCCCGCAGGGGTCTGTGCTGGGTCCGTTGCTTTTTAATGTATTTATAAATGACCTAGAGATGGGAATAACTAGTGAGGTAATTAAATTCGCCGATGACACAAAATTATTCAGGGTCGTCAAGTCGCAGGAGGAATGTGAACGATTACAGGAGGACCTTGCGAGACTGGGAGAATGGGCGTGCAAGTGGCAGATGAAGTTCAATGTTGACAAGTGCAAAGTGATGCATGTGGGTAAGAGGAACCCGAATTATAGCTACGTCTTGCAAGGTTCCGCGTTAGGAGTTACGGATCAAGAAAGGGATCTGGGTGTCGTCGTCGATGATACGCTGAAACCTTCTGCTCAGTGTGCTGCTGCGGCTAGGAAAGCGAATAGAATGTTGGGTGTTATTAGGAAGGGTATGGAGTCCAGGTGTGCGGATGTTATAATGCCGTTGTATCGCTCCATGGTGCGACCGCACCTGGAGTATTGTGTTCAGTACTGGTCTCCGTATCTCAAAAAGATATAGTAGAATTGGAAAAGGTACAGCGAAGGGCGACGAAAATGATAGTGGGGATGGGACGACTTTCCTATGAAGAGAGGCTGAGAAGGCTAGGGCTTTTCAGCTTGGAGAAGAGACGGCTGAGGGGAGATATGATAGAAGTGTATAAAATAATGAGTGGAATGGATCGGGTGGATGTGAAGCGACTGTTCACGCTATCCAAAAATACTAGGACTAGAGGGCATGAGTTGAAGCTACAGTGTGGTAAATTTAAAACGAATCGGAGAAAATTTTTCTTCACCCAACGTGTAATTAGACTCTGGAATTCGTTGCCGGAGAACGTGGTATGGGCGGTTAGCTTGACGGAGTTTAAAAAGGGGTTAGATAGATTCCTAAAGGACAAGTCCATAGACCGCTATTAAATGGACTTGGAAAAATTCCGCATTTTTAGGTATAACTTGTCTGGAATGTTTTTACGTTTGGGGAGCGTGCCAGGTGCCCTTGACCTGGATTGGCCACTGTCGGTGACAGGATGCTGGGCTAGATGGACCTTTGGTCTTTCCCAGTATGGCACTACTTATGTACTTATGACATGAGCTCCCCACCCCAGGAGAGACGCATCCGCCGTCAGCACTTTCGTGGGCTGTGGAATTTGGAATGGGCATCCCCAAGTCAAATTGGTCCGAATGGTCCACCAGTGCAGTGAAGTGCGGCAACTGGTAGAGAGGCGGATGGCATCTTCTAGATTCCCGGTGGCTTGGCACCACTGGGAAGCTAGGGTCCATTGAGCAGATCTCATGTGAAGACGAGCCATGGGAGTCACATGAACTGTGGAGGCCATATGACCCAGGAGTCTCAACATCTGCCGAGCTGTGATCTGCTGAGACGCTCTGGTCTGGGAAGCCAAGGACAGGAGGTTGTTGGCCCTCGCTTCGGGAAGGAAGGCCTGAGCCGTCTGAGTATTCAGCAGAGCTCCTATGAATTCCAGAGATTGGGCTGGCTGGAGATGGGACTTTGGGTAATTTATCACAAACCCCAGCAGCTCCAGGAGGTGAATAGTGCACTGCATGGACCGGAGAGCTCCTGCCTCCGAGGTGTTCTTGACCAGCCAATCGTCGAGATATGGGAACACGTGCACTCCCAGCTTGCGTAGATACGCCGCGACCACCACGAGGCACTTCGTGAACACCCGTGGGGCAGAGGCGAGCCCAAAGGGCAGCACACAATACTGAAAGTGCCGTGTGCCCAGGCGGAATCTGAGATACTGTCTGTGAGCTGGCAGTATCGGGATGTGAGTGTATGCGTCCTTTAAATCCAGGGAACATAGCCAATCGTTTTTCTGAATCATTGGCAGAAGGGTGCCCAAGGAAAGCATCCTGAACTTTTCTTTGACCAGGTATTTGTTCAGGCCTCTGAGGTCTAGGATGGGGCGCATCCCCCCTGTTTTCTTTTCCACAAGGAAGTACCTGGAATAGAATCCCTGCCCTTCCTGCCCGGGTGGTATGGGCTCGACCGCATTGGCGCTGAGAAGGGCGGAGAGTTCCTCTGCAAGTACCTGCCTGTGATGGGAGCTGAAGGATTGGGCTCCCGATGGGCAATTTGGTGGAGTGGAGGCCAAATTCAGGGCGTATCTGCACCGCACTATTTGGAGAACCCACTGGTCGGAGGTTATCAGAGGCCACCTTTGGTGAAAAACTTTCAACCTCCCCCCGACCGGCAGGTCGTCCGGTATGGACACTTTGATGGCGGCTATGTTCCCATGGATCCAGTCAAAAGCCCGTCCCCGGCTTTTGCTGTGGAGGCGCAGGGGGCTGCTTAGGCGCACGCTGTTGACGGGAACGAGCGCGCTGGGACTGTCCCTGTGCCTGAGGAGGCCTTCGAGCCGGCTGGGTGTACCTATGCTTGTTGTAGGCGTAGGGTGCAGCCTGCTGGGCCCGGGAAAAACGTCCACCTGCTGAGGTGGATGCTGAAGGCGCCCGGTGGGAGAGTTTGTCAAGGGCGGTTTCCCGCTGATGCAGTTGGTCCACCAACTGCTCGACCTTCTCACCAAAAATATTATCCCCCCAGCAAGGGACGTCGGCCAGTCTCTGCTGGGTGAGGTTGTCCAGGTCAGAGGCACGCAGCCATGAGAGCCTGCGCATCACTATACCTTGGGCCACAGCACGAGATGCCACGTCACAGGTGTCATATATACCCCTGGACAGGAACTTTCTGCACGCCTTCAGCTGCCTGACCACCTCCTGAAAAGGCCTGGACTGCTCTGGCGGGAGCTTGTCGACCAGGTCCGCCGGTTGCTTCACATTATTCCGCATGTGTATGCTCGTGTAGAGCTGGTAAGACTGGATGCGGGTCACGAGCATGGAAGATTGGTAGGCCTTCCTCCCAAACTAGTCCGGAGTGCGAGACTCCCGCCCTGGGGGTGCCGAAGCGGTATTCCTCGAACTCTGTGCCCTCTTGAGAGCAGAGTCCACGACCACCGAGTCATGAGGCAATTGAGGCCGCATTAACTCTGGGTCCGAGTGGATCCTGTATTGGGACTCAGCTTTCTTGGGGATGGTGGGATTAGATAATGGTCTCAACCAGTTCCGAAGCAGTGTCTCTTTGAGGACATTGTGCAACGGCACCGTGGAGGACTCTCTAGGTGGTGATGGATAGTCGAGGACCTCGAGCATCTCAGCCCTCGGCTCATCCACAGAGACCACAGGAAAGAGAATGCAAATAGACATATCCCTGACGAAGGAGGCAAAGGAGAGGCTCTCAGGCGGCGAGAGCTTTCTCTCTGGTGAAGGAGTGGGGTTGGAGGGAAGGCCCACAGACTCCTCTGAGGAGAAATATCTGGGGTCTTCCTCCTCCCCCCACGAGGCCTCTTCCTTGGTGTCGGACATGAGCTCCTGCAGCTCAGTCCTCAACCAGGCCCGGCTCGACGTCGAGGCACCGAGGCCTCGGTGGCGTCGTCAAGCGGTGGACTCCCGCGCCGGCGGGGATGAAGCTCCCTCCATCGACGTCGACGGGGACTCCACCTGCGTGGTGGTCGAGACCGGCGCCGCAAGCGGCGTCGGAGGCCTCGGCACCGGGCTAGAGCACGCCAGCGCCTCCATCAACGGCGCCGAGGGCGCAAGCACCCCCGGCGCCGGCACAGTCTGGCGCATCAGCCCTTCCAGGATCCCCGGAAGGATGGCTCGGAGGCACTCATCTAGGTCCGCAGTCGGGAAAGGCGAGGGGGCCGGTAGAGGTGTCGGTGCCGGAAGCTGGTCGGGTCCAGGAGACGGCACCGAAGTGCTGGCACCCTGGCATGACGATACCTCTACCACCGAGGGGGACCTCTCCTCTCGGCGCTGCCGCTTCCTCGGCGTCGAATCATCCCTGGCGCCGGGGGCCGGATGCGCCGTGGCGACCGATGACGGTGCTTCTTCGCCTTTTTACGGTGCCCGTCATCGGCGCTTGGTGGAACAGAAGAGGAGGACGTAGATCCCCCTCGGCCTCGAGGGATCGGGTCCGACAGGGTTCGGTCCCGAGGGCCCTGGGTAGAGGGAGTGACCGGGGCCGATTGCCCACGCAGCCTCTCACCCCTGCCGTCTCCGGAGGACCGGCGGGCCGACGGGACCTGTGCTCCTGGGGTCGGTGCCGATTTCGTGGACATCGGTACCGGTACCGAAGACGTGGCCGTCGATGTCGAAGTCGATGTCGAGGGGCCGGCGCAAGTTCCAAAAAGACGGAGACCGAGACACAAGGTGCACGTCTTGGTATCATGCTCCGGCCCGAGGCACTGGAGGCACCAAGCGTGAGTGTCGGTCTGCGAGATATGCCGGCCGCACCGACCACACTTTTTAAATCCACTCGGGACCTCCGAGGACATCGACGGAAAAATCGCGTCGGCGAAGTCAAAGTCGTCGATGGTGGCGGTAAAATTCACACCTCGAAAATAAATCGACCGCGCGGCCACAAGACCGCAACGCGACGCCCCCGCTAAAAGACGAGGGAAAAACAAAGTTCTGCGGGGTTTTTTTTTAAGACAAAATAAAACAGAAAACGGAGAACGAAGGAAAAAAACTTCGCGGCGAAAGCGCAATCTGGTTTCCGGGGCTCACAGAGAGAGAGATACGAACGCGGCTCTCTCCAGCGCGGAAAAGAAAAGACTGAGCGGGAACGGTCGCGCACGGGCGGGAAGACGGCCGCGCATGCACGGTGGGCGTGCCCTGCGTGCGGGACCGCCCGCAAACTTTTGTTCCGGTTGGTGGGGGCTGCCGTGGACGTCAACCCAGTCGTGAGAACAAGCAGCCTGCTTGTCCTCGGAGAATTCCCAGTTTGCTCATCAAGGAAGACTTGAAGCCTACAGAGCCAGAGATGGCTCTCATCTCCAAAATAGTTTATTCTGGCCTCTATTCTAGTCCACTTGCCTTGAGTCAACTAGCCCTGACAATGAGCTCCCCAACCCCTTAGGCAGGCATCCATTGTCAGAATTATCCAATCGGGTGGCTCTAAATCCATGCTTGTCAAGACCTATTAGCCAAGAGCTACCAGGACAACCTCACTTTGGCTGTTAAAGAGTACATGGAAGCCAGAACTCATATGACTGGATCTCAGCCACTTAACTGCTCAGGACAGACCACCGCAGAGGATGCATATGAGTGTCGCTCACTGTACCAACTCCATGGTGCCATGGACCCCAAGAATCACACACTTGAGGAGCACACTGGATCCACAAGGCCTGGGACTTGCTGTTGAAGCTTCTGAATCCTTTGAAAGGGATGGAAGACTTTCCCCAACTGTGTGTTGAACTAGGTCCCCCAATACTCTTGCTTTTCCGAAAATTTATCACCCAGCTGAGAGACTGCAACAGCCATATTACCCGAGAAGTGGACACTCAATCTCAGCAGCAGAGCTGGCTCATAAATCAATTGTCCAGGTACAGGTGAATTAGTAGCCCTCCTTGACAAGGTTACACAGCCAGCACTACCATGATCTTGGAAAGGTTCCTGGGGCTGTAGCCAATCCAAAAGGAAGAGCACGGAGCTGATAATGGTGGTCTAAAAATCACAAAATATACAAACTTTTGCTGTTGTTGTCAAATTGGAATATAAAAGGTACACACTTCTTTGAGATCTAAGGAGGTGACAAATTTATTGTGTAAGAATGCAATGTTTCCATTCAAAAATGTGGAGCCTTTAGTGCTCGATTTGTATTCTTCAAATCTTATATTGAACAAAAAGAGCTTTCTTTTTTAACTCCACAAAATAAATCTAATATTAGCCTGTGCTTCGCCGATTTCTGGAAACACATACCACTGTCCTGAGCTCCAACAACCACAAGAAGGTGCTTCGAACCACCAGATTTTGGCAGAAGTTCAACAAAGAGAAATCAAAAATAAATATTTAATCTAATATTAGGAGATCGCGAACCCACCTATCAGACATAATTAGGACCCACTCCTCAAAAATTCTGGATAGTTCACTTGCTATTGAGGCTCCACCTTGCATCACTGCACAGTCCTCGTCCTGCACCTGAATCTCTCTTGTCAGAATGAAAAGATGAACACTGACTTGACTGCTGAAAGGGACCATATCTTCCTTGTCTGTACTGTTTTGCATCCCTACTGGAAACTGAATGTGAAGATGTCTTATTTATATTCTGGTAATCACTGAGTTCTAGGGTCTCCCAGTCTTAACCAACTTTTCTAGATTCTCGACAGGGATGCTTGCTGAGATGAGTCTTAGAAGCTGTATCTGCGACCAGCTGTAAAGCCAGAGCCTTGCACAGAGAGACTGACAAGGACCTGGCAGAAACTCTGATAATATAGAGCATCCACTGAATAACTGAGCTCTGCCTCCACAGAGGTGGTCTCTTGAGAATTAAATAAATCTTCTTCTAAGGGCTAAGAGCATGAATGTTGAAACCAGCAAAAGCATGCTGCAGAAAACGTAGCCACTTGCAGACTTAAGGCTGCTACGCCAAAGACCTGCTTCAACACGGACTTCAGCTTCCTGTAAGAACATAAGAATAGCCATACTGGGTCAGACCAATGGTCCATCTAACCGAGTATCCTGCTTCCAACAGTGGTCAATACAGGTCACAAGTACCTGGAAGAAACACAATTAGTAGCAACATTCTATGCTACTAATCCCAGGGCAAGCAGTGGCTTCCCCCATGTTCATCTCAATAACAGACTATACATATTTCCTCTAGGAATTTGTCCAAACATTTTTTAAAACCTAGATATGCTAACTGCTGTTACCAAATCCTCCGGCAGCGAGTTCCACAACTTAACTATTCTTTGAGTGAAAAAATATTTCCTCCTATTTGTTTTAAAAGTATTTCCATGTAATTTCATTGAGTGTCCCCTAGTCTTTGTACTTTTTGAAAGAGTGAAAAACGGATTCATTTTTACCCATTCTACACCATTCAGGATTTTACCGACATCAATCATATCCTCCCCTCAGCCGTCTCTTTGCCAAGCTGAAGAGCTCTAACCTCTTTAGCCTTTCCTCATATGGAAAGAGTTCCACCCCTTTATCATTTTGGTCGCTCTTTTTTAAACCTTTTCTATTCTGCTATATCTTTTTTAAGATAGAGCAACCAGAATTGAATGCAATATTCAAGGTGAGGTCACACCATGAAATGATACAGAGGCATTATAATATTCTTGATCTTATTTTGCATCCCTTTCCTAATAACTCCTAGCATCCTGTTTGCTTTTTTGGCCGCCACCACATACTGTGCAGAAGATTTCAGTGTACTGTCTACAATGACACCTAGATCTTTTTCTTGAGTGCCGATTCTCAAGGTGGACCCTAGCAACAGGTAACTATGATTCAGATTATTCTTCCCAATGTGCATCACCTTGCATTTGCCCACATTAAATTTCATCTGCCATTTGGATGCCCAGTCTGCCAGTTTCCTAAAGTCTTCCTACAATTTTTCACATTCCGTATGCATTTTGACAACTTTGAACAGTTTTGAGCCATCTGCAAATTTAATCACCTCACTTGTCGTTCTAATTTCCAGATCATTTACAAATATGTTAAATATTACCAATCCCAATACAAATCCCTTTGGCACTCCACTAGTCACCCTACTCCACTGAGAAAAAGGAGAAATTAGACTTTACCTGCTAATTTGCTTTCCATTAGTCCCTCCGGCCCGGCCCAGAATGTGGCTGATGGGTTGTGCACACCTTCCAGCAAGTGGAGACTGAGAAAACTGTGACTCTAGAGACAGCCAATAAGAGCCCTTGCCAGCTAGAGAAAGATCCAGTAATAAAGTACCAAAGCAAAAGGAAGCAAAACAGAAAGGAAATAGTATGTAAATCCGAAAGCCTGAGCAGCCACCAGCACATTGCCAACACAGGGTGTGCGCCACAGAAAAATAAAGAGGGACATAATTGAAAGGGACGCCCAAGTTTTGCTGAGGACATCCTCACAAAACGTCCCGATGGAGGGGTGGGGAAACCCGTATTATCGAAACAAGATGGACGTCCATCTTTCGTTTCGATAATACGGTCGGGGATGCCCAAATTTTGACATTTAGGTTGTCCTTAGAGATGGTCGTCCCTAGACTTGGTCGTTTCTGATTTTCGGCGGTAATGAAAACAAAGGACGCCCATCTCAGAAACAACCACATCCAAGCCCTTTGGTCGTGGGAGGAGCCAGCATTCGTAGTGCACTGGTCCCCCTCACATGCCAGGACACCAACCAGGCACCCTAGGGGGCACTGCAGTGGACTTCAGAAAAAGCTCCCAGGTGCATAGCTGAGCCCCCCAAAACCCACTCCCCACAACTGTACACCACTACCATAGCCCTTAGGGATGAAGGGGGGTACCTAGATGTGGGTACAGTGGGTTTCTGGTGGGTTTTGGAGGGCTCACATTTACCACCACAAACATAACAGGTAGGGGGGTATGGGCCTGGGTCCACCTTCCTGAAGTGCACTGCTCCAGGGACCTGCATACTGCTGTGATGGAGCTGAGTATGACATTTGAGGCTGGCATTGAGGCTAGCACAAAATATTTTTAAAGATGTTTTTTGAGGGTGGGAGGGGGTTAGTGACTACTGGGGGAGTAAGGGGAGGTCATCCCCAATTCTCTCTGGTGGTCATCTGGTCAGCTATGCTTCCAACATGCTCCCGTGAACTTTGGTCGTCCCCGCAATGGAAAGCAGTTGGGGACGCCCAAAATCGGCTTTCGATTATACCGATTTGGGCGACCCTGTGAGAAGGACGCCCATCTTCTGATTTGTGTCAAAAGATGGGCGTCCTTCTCTTTCGAAAATAAGTCTGATTGTGTCCCAATGACATGCCCCTGCATATCATGCACAACAGGCTATGTACTAAATTATAAATTCTCTCTTTTTTTTTCAATGAACAATGTAACCACAAGACAGCAACACAGCTCCCAAGAAAAAACATAACGCTTGAAGACACAGAATACTTGAAGGGAGGGACCTGGCCTAGTCTGGAGGGACTAAAGGAAAGCAAATTAGCAAGTAAGGTCTAATTTCTCCTTCCTTAGCGTCCCTCCAGACCGGCCCAGAATGTGACCAATAGGAAGCAACAAAGCAGTAAGATCATGGGTGGGAACCTAGCAGCCCCCACCGTTAAAACGTACGTCCCGAAAACAACTTGCTGACGACTCAGGATGTCCAAACGATAGTGCTTAAAAAAGGAATGCAAAGAAGACCAAGTCGCTGCCCTGCAAAATGTCCTCAGGAGGCACCAGACAACGCTCTGCCTAAGATGTCACCTGACCTCTGGTAGAATGGGCTTTAACTCCTTCCGGAACAGGTTTCCTGGAGAGAAGGTAAGCTGTAGCTGGGGGATTGGGCGTGCAAGTGGCAGATGAAGGTCAATGTTGACAAATGCAAAGTGATGCATGTGAGTAAGAGGAACCTGAATTAAAGCTATGTCTTGCAAGGTTCCGCGTTAGGAGTTACGGACCTAGAAAGGGATCTGGGAGTCATCGTTGATAAGACATTAAAAATGTCTGCCCAGTGTGCTGCGGCGGCTAAGAAAGCGCACAGAATGTTGAGTATTATTAGGAAAGGGATGGAAAACAAACACGAGGATGTTATAATGCCGTTGTATCACTCCATGGTGCGACCGCACCTCGAGTATTGTGTCCA
Source organism: Microcaecilia unicolor (assembly GCF_901765095.1). Classification (NCBI taxonomy): domain Eukaryota; kingdom Metazoa; phylum Chordata; class Amphibia; order Gymnophiona; family Siphonopidae; genus Microcaecilia; species Microcaecilia unicolor. Next base: position 218,164,468 of record NC_044036.1, read on the forward strand.
ATTCTGGTCGCCGCATCTCAAAAAAGATATAAAGGAATTAGAAAAGGTGCAGAGAAGGGCGACGAAAATGATAAAGGGAATGGAATGACTTCCCTATGAGGAAAGGCTGAGAAGGTCAGGGATCTTCAGCTTGGAGAAAAGGCGGCTGAGGGTTGATATGATAGACGTCTACAAGATAATGAGCGGAGTAGAGTGGACAGATGTGAAGCGTTTGTTTACACTTTCAAACAACAACAAAACCAGGGGACACAAGATGAAGCTAGAATATGGCAGATTTAAAACAAATGGGAGAAAGTTTTTCTTTACTCAGCGTGTAGTTAGACTCTGGAATTCGCTGCCGGAGAATGTAGTGACAGCAGCTGGCCTTACGGAATTTAAAGGGGGTTTGGACAGATTCCTGAGGGAAAAGTCCATTGAACATTATTGATTTTTTTCTTTTTTGGGGGGTTGCCGGGTTCTTGAAGCCTGGATTGGCCGCTGTCGGAGAAAGGATGCTGGGCTTGATGGACCCTTGCTCTTTTCCCAGTATGGCGGTGCTTATGTACTTATGAGGCAATCATTTCTTTAAGCCAACAGGAAATAGTGGGCTTAGAAGCCATGAGCTCTTTGCGTAAACCTCCGATAAGAATAAATAAACGATTGGACCAACAAAACTCCTCTGTAGACTCTACATAATGCTTCAGAACTCGTTTGGCATCCAAACATTTCAAGCGCTGCTGTTCCTCCGTCCCGGAGAAAGAACCCAGTACAGGTAACACCACCGGTTGGGATAAATGAAAACGAGTTAACACTTTGGGTAGAAAAGAAGGTACCGTTCGCAAAACCACCCGATCCAAGCTGAACTCCAAAAACGGAGACCTACACGAAAGAGCCTGCAACTCCAAAACGCGTCTAGCCAAGACAATAGCCACTAAGAACACTGCCTTCAGAGTCAAGTCCTTCAAAGTACAGGAAGACAAAGGCTCAAAGGGAGGCTTGGTGAGGACCGAGAGAAACCAAATTACAGTCCCAGAGAGGAAAAAGGAAGAGACGGAGGACAGAGATTTGCCCCTCTCAAAAAACGAAGTACATCATGACCTCGAAAAAATGAAAGGGCCACACACTGCACCTTAAGAGAGGCCAAAGCCAGACCCTTGTCAAAACCACGCTGTAGAAAATCCAAAATTTACAGAACGGAAACGCAAAAGGGAGAAATACCGAGCTCCTCACACCACGCCTCGAAGATCCGCCATGTTCAAATATAATTCAAGGAGGTAGAGTGCCAACGAGAGCGAAGCACAGTGGCAATTACATTCACCGAGTATCCCTTCTTTGTCAACCTTGCCCGCTCAAGAACCAGGCCATAAAACAGAATTGACCCTGATCCGGATGAACCACTGGACCCTGCACCAGAAGATTTCCCCCTAAACCTGCCTCTCCTCTCCCCCCGTTCTCTATTTCGGTAGATAACATTCTCATCCTCTCTGTCCCATCTGCGCGCAACCTTGGAGTCATCTTTGACTCCGCTCTCTCCTTCTCTGCTCATATTCAGCAGATTGCCAAAACCTGTTGTTTCTTTCTCTATAATATTAACAAAATTCGCCCTTTCCTCTCCGAGGACGCTAACAAAACCCTTACCCACACCCTTATCACCTCTCGCCTAGACTACTGCAATTTGCTTCTCGCTGGTCTCCCACTCAGCCATCTATCTCCTCTTCAATCTGTCCAAAACTCTGCTGCGCGTCTTATATTCCGCCAGAGTCGCTATACTCACGTTAGCCCTCTCCTCAAGTCGCTTCACTGGCTCCCTAACCGCTTCCGCATACGGTTTAAACTTCTCCTTTTGACCTACAAGTGCATCCACTCCGCAGCTCCTCAGTACCTTTCCGCTCTCATCTCTCCCTACACTCCTCCCCGTGAACTCTGATCGCTGGGTAAATGTCTCCTGTCGTCCCCCCTTCTCCCCCACTGCTAACTCCCGGCTCCGTTCCTTCTATCTCACTGCTCCCTATGCCTGGAATAGACTCCCTGAGCCAGTACGTCAGGCTCAGTCTCTGGCTGTCTTCAAGTCTAGGCTTAAAGCCCACCTCTTTGCTACTGCTTTCGACTCCTAACCATGACTCTCTTACTCAACACCCTCACTTATCACCCCTACCACTGCAATTTCCCCACCCCTAGCTGTCTGTTCGTCTGTCCAATTTAGATTGTAAGCTCTGTTGAGCAGGGACTGTCTTTTCATGTTAATTTGTACAGCGCTGCGTAAGTCTAGTAGCGCTATAGAAATGTTTAATAGTAGTAGTAGTAGTAGTATTTAGCATGTCTGGGAGCCTGAGAGGAGCCCCTACTAGAAGCCACCGAAGATCGGCGTACCACGGTCTGCGAGGCCAATCTGGCGCCACCAAATTCACTCAGCCCCTGTGTGTCTCGATTCTCTGAAGACGCCCATTTAGAGGCCATGGAGGAAAGGCATAAAGAAGACCAGTTGGCCAGGGCTGAAGAAGCGCATCTACCCCCTGCGCCTTGGGATCTATGCAACGACTGATGAACAGAGAAAGTTTTGCATTGAGAGCAGAAGCAAACAGATCTATCTTGGGAAGCTCCCAACACTTTACCACCGACTGAAACGCTACATCGCTTAGAGACCACTCTCTGGGATCCAGCGTGTTTCGACTGAGAAAGCCTGCCTGGACATTCTGAACTCCTTCCAACCACGGATCAGTTGCGATGTTCCTTGCTCCAACTGCCGACTCCTCGTCCCTGCTATGGCATTGTCTGACATATTGCGTACCAATTCGCCCTCCAACAGATGGAGAAAAGCCTGGAGCGCTAGCCAAACTGCTCTGGTCTCTAGCAGATTGATTGAGCAAGATCTCTCCTGAAGGGACCACAGGCCTTGAGCAACCTGCCCGACTGTGAGTTCCCCAGCCCTGGAGACTGGTATCCATTGTAACTACTATCCAGCTGGGCTGGTCCAGAGGTATTCCCTTGGTCAGACTGGCATCCCGTAGCCACCATCGTAGGCTGCTCCTCACCTGTGCAGGAAGTGACAATCCCTGATGCAGCAGTCTTTCTGCAACGACCACCGTGATAGATGAGACCGCTGCAGAGGACTCATGTGAGCCCTGGCCCGGGGCATTGCCTCGATTATTGCCGCCATGGAACCCAGGATTTTAAGATAATCATTGGCCGTTGGCCTCAGGGTCTGCAATAATAGGCGAATCTGTGACTTCAGCTTGAGGACACAAGCCACTGGAAGAAATACTCTGCCCTGCAACGTGTCGAAACAGACTCCCAGGTACTCCAACGACTGAGATGGCTGCAGACGGCTCTTCTGCACATTGACTACCCAACCTAGGGACTGCAAGAAGGCTATCACGCAATCTGAACGCTCTCCTGGTAAGACTTCGCTCTGATCAGCCAATCGTCTTAAGTAAGGATGGACTAGTATGCCTTCTTTTCTGAGTGCTGCGGCTACTACGACCATTACACCTTGGTGAACATTTGAGGAGCAGTCGCAAGCCCAAAGGGATGAGACCGAAGCTGAAAGTGCTGGCCTAGAACTGCAAACAGAAGAAAAAGCTGATGCGTTGGTCGAATAGGGATATGCAAGTAGGCTTCTGTGAGGTCGAGAGCCGTCAGAAACTCCCCAGGTCGTACTGCCAGTATGACCAACTGCAAAGTCTCCATATGAAACGAAGGCACCCTGAGAGCTAGATTCGACTGCCTTGAGATCTAAAATCGGTCTGAAGGAACCCTCCTTCTTGGGAACCAGGAAATAAATGGCGTAAGGACCTTGACGAAGCTCTGCCAAAGGAACTGAACAAACAGCCCGAAGGTTGAGAAGTCTGCTCAGAGTGTCCCCGACAGACCTGGCTTTGAACCGAGAATGGCAGGGAGATTCCAAGAATGTGTCTGGCAAAGGACAAGCAAACTCTAAGGCGTACCCGTCTTGAATAACCACCAGAGCCACTGGTCGGAAGTAATCTGGGCCCACCTCCCATAAAATTGTGCCAACCGAGCACCCACCTGGACCAGAGGCTGGGCCCGCAAACCTTCATTCCTGAGGATGGGTGGAAGTCGAGAAGGAATTTTCCGTCTCCCAACCTCCTCTACATCCATCTCGAAAGGAGTGGGTCCTCTGAAAAAACCTTGAGCACTGAACTGAAGCCACCCCGCCCGGCCTATATCGACGAAAATCACAGCCTCTACCACGGCCGGAAAAAACACCACGTCCAGACCCCCTGGGACAATCCTCAGGAAGCCTCGGGGCTTTAGTCTCCCCAAGGCTATGAACCAGCTTGTCCAACTCATCACCAAACAGTAAGATTTACTAAGCTTGGATTTAGAGGCCACACCCACAGGCCAGCCACGAAGCCAAAGAGAGTGACGGGCCGCCACACATAAAGCCATAGACTTAGAAGAGGCTCGAAGCAAATCGTAAAGAGCATCTGCTAAAAAGGCTGAACCCATCTCCAATTTCGCTACTTCGGCATCTATCGCTGAAAGATAATCAGAAGTACAATCCAAGACCTTTACAGACCAACGAAAACAGGCTCTTGCTACTAAGAAACCACAAATAGCAGCCAGCACTGCCAGAGCAGACATCAAAACTATTCTTCAACAAGGATTCTATACAGCGATCCTGGACACCCTTCAGAGCAGTACCGCCATCTACAAGAACCGTATTTCGCTTGGTCACCACGGAGACTACCGCATCTACAACCAGATGGCGTAAAAGCTCTTTGTCTGATTCTGGAACAGGATAATGCCAAACCATAGATCTAGCAAGACGAAAAGCAGAATCAGGCACCTCCCACTGTGCCTGAATAATGTCCCTAATATCTTGATGCATTGGAAAGGTTTTACCTGGCCGCTGAATACCCTTCACCAGCAAATCAACTTTTATGGGCTCCACCGCCGGAGCGTCCTGCTCTTCAAAACAAAAAATAGTGGAAACCTGAGCAATAAGTTCCTGCAGGTCGTCTTTATGAAAAATACTCACCACTGATGGGTCCTCCCCCTCCTCCATCGTCAGGCTGAACGAGATCCTCAGGTAAGGGACCATTAGGAAAAAACTGTGGCTCTTCCAAGGATGGCATTTCCTGGTAAGGTTCAGAAGAACAATCCTCTTCTACATCCCATGACTGCCTGAGCCTCTTTGCAGCCACTAATTGCCCCTCCTGAGACCTCTTTACTAGAGCTTCCACCGGACCAGCTTTGTGCAGCAGAAAAGCTCAATATATTTGTAACACAAACTCAGGAGGCACTAAGAGACCCCCACAGAACTCTGCCTCCAACAGCACAGAAAAGACTAAACTACCCAACCAAGGCTTCAACCAAACTAAAAGAAATACAGCAAGAAAACAGAAAAGTATAAGGAATGAGACTGAAGGGCTCACCACCTTCCACCTGCTGAAGACTGAGATTACTGGATCTTTTTCAAGCTGGCAAGGGCTCTTATTGGCTTTCTCTAGAGTCACAGTTTTCTCAGTCTCCACCTGCTGGAAGCCACGCACAACCCATCAGTCACATACGCTAAGGAATGGCCATTTAACCCTATCCTCTATTTTCTGTCCAATAACTAATTCCTAAGCCACAGAAGGACATGACTTTTTAATTTTCTCAGTAGTCTTTCATAAGGAACTTTGTCAAAAGCTTTCTGAATATCTAGATATACCACATCAACCGACTCACCTTTATCCACGTTTAATAATGCCTTCAAAGTGGTTCCAAGATGGCCGCTGACTGAGACAGACGTGTTTCAGAGCTCCTCCAGATTTTACTGTTACTCTCTAATTACCTTGTAATGCCGAAGAGAAGGGGCAGAGCTGCTGCTACTGCAGCCCAGCAGCAAAGACCTTTGATATCTTCTGGCTTGATTGAATCTTATCTGCAACGAGCTCAGGTTTCAACAGCAGTGTCGGTGAGCAGTTCGCTGGAACAGCCCAGGATAGGAGACCAGGAGCTGAACCTTGAACTGGAAGTTTCTTTGAGCCCCTACGCAAGGGCCCCTCCTCCCCAGCCTGTGAGAAGTAGTTCTCCAGTGGCGGCGTCCTTAGCCCTGAATACAGAAGTGTTACAGGGTGGAATTGGACGGGAGGCAGTGTTAGCCTTAACGGAGAATGTGGGAGATTTGTCAGCTTCTTCCCTGTTATCTCACACTGCCGGAAAAAACACAGGAGGAGTTGCGAGAGACATTGGAAGGTGAGAAACATGTTTCACAGGAAGAGAGTGAGAGCATTGCATTTGCTAAACTTTTTCAGAAACCAGATGAAGTGACATTGGACAATCTATGGCAGTTGATTGAAGAATTGGGGACGTTTTTGTGCCCCAAGATGAGGAAAATAAGAAATGAAGTTGTGATATTAGATGGGAAGGTAACAGAAATTGAGAATGAGGTGAAAATAGTTAAAGCAGATTTGGCTAAACAGGAAAAGGATGTTTTAGAGTTGAAATAACAGCAAACAACAATGCTTAAAGACTTGGTTAATTTAAGGAGAAAATCAGAAATGCTGGAAAATACTTCAAAATCTAATAATCTGCGTTTTATAAATTTTCCGCGACAACCACTTATCTCCCCTCGGGAGATGCTAAAAAATTACCTCAGAGAAATTCTAGAGATAGAAGATAAAGATATGCCACCCTTTTCACAGGTTTTTTATATACCTGTGAAGGGTTTGGATCCTTTACAAAGGAATAATATTCAGAATGCGCAACCATTGGATGTTTCTGCCCTTCTTGAAATGTCGGATTCAGAACAGATAACACCAACTACTATGTTGGCCACAGTAGCGTTACCTTCAGACAAGATCTGGATTTTAAAGAAGTTTTTTCAGAATAAAGAAAAAACTTTTCGTGGTTTGCAAACTCGTGTTTTTCCAGATCTAGCGAGGGAAACGCAAAGGCGACGACAAATGTTTTTACAGATGAGACAGGAGACACTTCAACTTGGCGCAAGTTTTTACCTTAAATATCCTTGCAAATGTTTAATCTCCTATCAAGCCTTGAAATATGTTTATTTTGATCCTGACCAATTGTCATCTTTTTTAACATCTAAGAGAGCTCCTAGTTAAGTAAAGTTGAATAGAAACTCGTCTGTATCTCAAAATTTGATTTATAAAGTTTATTACCTGTTTTCTCCTATTTAGGAATCTTGGACTCCTGTTGTGGACTTTAAATGAAGCTATAATATTTAATTTGTGTTATGAATAATATCTTTAGATTTAATTGTAATAGTGGATTTTTCTTTACAAGTTTATACTTGTTTACTATGTATAAAAACGATAAATAAAATATAAAAAAAAAATAATAATGCCTTCAAAGAAATAAAGCAAATTGGTGAGGAAAGACTTCCCTTGGCTGAATCTATGCTGACTCTGTCCCAGTAAACCATGTTTGTCTATGTGTTCTGTAATTTTATTCATTATAATAGGTTCCACTATTTTGCCCAGCATTGAAGTCAGGCTTACCGGTCTGTAATTTCCTGGATCACCCCTGGAACCTTTTTTAAAAATTGGCATTACATTGGCCACCCTCCATTCTTCAAGTACCGTAGACAATTTTACATGACAGGTTACAGATCACCAACAGAAGATCAACAATTTCATCCGGTCCAGGTGATTTATCACTCCAACTTGTCGATTTGGCTCAGTACATCTTCCAGGTTCACAGAGATTTTTCAGTTCCTCCTCACCCTTGAAAACCATTTCTGGTACATCCTTCAAGGCAGTACCTCCAACTGGAATGATAGTGCTCTTTTGTAACAGCTGTCACCATGATATCCACATTGGGCTACTTTAGCTTATACTTTTCATCCTGAACAAGGGGAAATAGAGCTTGTCATAGCTCTTCTTACTCTAAGGCCAGCTTCCAGAGCCTCTCACAAAGAACCATCCTTGCAAAGATTGGAGCTTGAACCACCAGATGAATAATAAAAGCCTTATGAGGCATTCCAGAATAGGATCTACTGAGGACTCAGGAAGGGTATCTATGATACTTAAGGCTTGTGAAGACTGAGCAATATTGTTAGCCAGGTCCTCCCTCCGAAAGAACCTTACAGCTAAAAGATCATCTCTCAAACACAGGAATCTCTCCCTCCTCCAGAGGAGCAAGTCCTGAAGCTCCTCTAGACACAACACTATGGATACTCCCCTGGACTGAAGGTCTCTCTCAGAGAACTGAATGAGAATCCCAGCTGACCAGCTGATTCAGACAAAAGTCATTTGGAACAAAATAGGCTCCTCTGAACCCTCCACCACCTATCATGTGCTGCATCTAGTGTTGGTCTCCTCAAGTACTTTTCAACAAAAAGAATTCGTCCTTTTCCCCAAATAAACCTCTTGAGGGACCCTCCACTGCACTGGATGGGCTTCGTAAAGACTCTTCTCTCATGTCTGCCTGAGGCTAAGGCAGGTTAAAAGGAGAAGCAGCCATCTCCAAAATGGTCGCCATTCCTGCACTTTCAGAGAAGGGAAACAGCTGAGAGAGGAAATGGAGTCTGCCACCACTGAATCCAAAACTGAATCTCTCCACCGATGTTACTTTGCCTCACAGCTAGACACCAACAGAGTGCTGCAAGAGCAGCATTGCCCCAATGAACTACAGCAGCTCCATTTTGACCGCTCAAAAGCCAATGTCATCTCAACTGAAGTGGTGACACAGCCAATGTTCTGTTACCACACAGGAGGCCTGCCCGCTGAAGGAGGCCCACACGTTGAACCGGCAATAAAAAAGACATCAGCTTCTGTAAGAAAAAGAAAACAACATTCCTCTCAGAGAAGGTTGATCCAAATCTCAGAAAAAAACCCTTTGTAATAGGCTGCTGTTTTAGTTTCCTCAGATAAAAAAAATGCTGTCTCTCTCTCTTTTTTTTTTTATTTAAACAAAGCTCTATGCAGAAAGAGGGCCAAAAGATACTGATCTCTGAGGTGAAGAGTAAAGCAGAAAACCCAGATTCTTCCAAGTATCCCTTCAGTAGAGGATTCCAAGGAAATACCCTAAATCTCTCAGAAAATCTCCACATTCAACTGATAACCCAGTTCTCTAGCTGGACTAGGAGCTGAAAGACAAAAAGAATTTCATGGTATGACAACTGTCTGCTGGAGATAGAACAATACTGAAGGGCTAAGCTTGTATGGTGCCTTATATTAGGGATGAGCTCAAATCTGACTGGCTCTTTCTCCTATCTACTGGCTAACAGGCATAACCCATTGATTCTGGACTGGTCTGGTACAGACAATAAGGAAGTAGGCATTCCCAGGTGTGTAGTTTGGACGGGACGGGGTGAAGTTGCAATGTACCATGTATTTTTATAAAATACATTAGTACATATGTAGAGTGTATGCGCACAATTACACCAGCATCATAAATATTTATTTTGACAGAAATACAGACCAGGATGCAGCAATCTTGTCTCCAGTGCAGTTTTGAGAGCCATCAACAGCTGCTGTCTCTGGTTGGTTCTTTCCAGGCAATATTTTAAGTCTTCAATTGCCGCTTTAGAATCTGGAAAATCTTCACACAAGCAAAAATAGAATTTCAGATCTTGCTCATCCACCATACTAACATACAGAGGTTATATTCTGCCTAACTAACCAAAGGAAAATTTTTTGCTTAGAGACTAAACATAGCCTTTGATCCCTTGCTACAAAGCTGGCCATGAGAATTTTATATTTATACCTCAAATTTGATTTATATTAAAGGATGTAACCATCATAATTATAATATAACATACTTTAAAAATGAATAGGACATTTCATGGAGGACACAAAATGTGGATGGTTATGATGAATTTCATGCATAATGCTGAGCTAGGGACTTAATTATTATCATGTTTAGGGCTGGGAAGGAGCTTTCTTCATTATTATACAACTGGCTACTGATATGCAGGAGATGACCCTGTAAAAAAAGAGCTCTTCGCCTCTCAGAAACATGAACCTAATGGACCTCTGCTTTTCTTTCAACACTAGTAAAAAAAGGCCCGTTTCTGACACAAATGAAACGGGCGCTAGCAAGGTTTTCCTCGGAGTGTGTATGTTTGTGAGAGTGACTGTGTGTGAGAGAGAGAGTGAATGTGGAAGTGTGTGTGTGTGTGAGAGAGAGAGAGAGAGACTGGGTGCGAGTGTGTCTGTGAGAGAGAGAGTGTGTGTTTTTGAGAATGAGAGTGTGTGCAAGTGCATATGTGAGACACAGTGTGAGAGAGAGTGTGTTTCACACAGATACAGTGTGTGTGTGTGCGAGAGAGAGTGTGTGTGAGACACAGACTCTCTGTGAGACTGAGTGTATGAGACCAAGAGTGTGAGTGATTGTGTTGCACATAGAGAGTGAATGTGATACAGTGTGGGACATAGAGTGTGTGAGAGACAGAGTGTGAGAGTGAAAGACATTGACTATGAGAGAGTGTGTGAGAGAGAGAGTGTGTGTGTGTGTGACAGAGAAACCCCCTCTCTGGTGTCAGGCCCCCCCTCTCTCTCTGGTGTCTGAGCGTTACTGTGCAGGACGCTGAGCTCTGGCTGTGCTTCAAGGAACTGACCAATCCTATTTAATAGAATGCAGCTCCAACATTCTGAAGCCGAGAAACCTCGTGTGGTTGGTCACTTCTGCTTGTGACAAACCCGGAAGGACATGATGTCAATTCAGGAGATGGATGCCGAGAGCAGGAATGCCTCAGCCATGAGGTCAGCTTCAGAATGTTGGAGGTACGTTTTATTATATAGGATAATTATGCTAACACACAGAGCCCTTGTTGTATTCCAATTCTATGGCTGTGGTAATTGTTGCAGAATTCACTTCTAGCTATGAAGCTGTAGTAAATTGCATTGTGCTGTTGTCTTCTCCTCATCTGGTGATGACTGCTTTGCTCCTCCCATCCGCTGCTTCCTGTACCTACAAGTGGTCTATTGGCTTCTCTCCTCTTCCTACTCTTCCTGCAGCTGATACGGCTCTTCTTCTCCTTCTACCTGCTTCTTCCTTTACTTGCAGCTGGGATGGTTCTTTCCTCCCACTGCTGCCCCTTCTTCCCCCCTTTGACCTACAGCTGCCTGTGGCTTCTCTCTTCCTCCTGCTTCCCCTGATTATGGACCACTAATCCTACTATCCACCCTCCTGTCACTGCTTGATTTTGTGTACTGTACTCCAGGGGGAATTCTGCACAAAAAACATTGAAAATTCTGCACAATTGTTTTTTTTAATTCAATGCACAATATTTTAAAGTTCTGCAAAGTTTATTTGTACAGTTTTGTGTAGAATTCCCTCATCGAAAGGCCTAAAATCCCTTCCTGTCTTTTCCTTTTTCAGGCGCCAGCCTCCTCGGTTCCCTCTCTCACTTCAACTGCAGATCTCTCTCCCTCTAAATCCCAATATAACCCATAATTCTGTCTACCCATAAAGTCTTCTCCTGCATGCAAGACCCCCTCTTATTCTTTCCCCTCCCCCCCCCATTTCCCACCACCCTATCACCCATGGGCAGCCTTCAGCTTCCTGCTCCCACCCCCATGGCACATTCACCCATTTACTCTGCCCCCAATCCCTCACCCCATGGTACATGATTCACTCCTGTACTCTAACCCCAAACCCTCAATGCACACTCACCTTTTCTCTGGCCCCTTCTCGTTTTCCGCCACAGCAGCGGCTCTGCTCACTCTCTCTACCCCTCCCCTACTGAGTTCCCACCACAAGGAGGAAGTAAACTGCGGCACAGTGGGTCAAATTCCTCCTCCTGTGCCAGCTTAGACCCGGCTATTTATGCGAACTGTGGGATTGCAGCATGGGCAGAATTCTGCACATCCTGCGGGGTGGAGAATTCTGCACAAATTCTATGCTGCGTAGCTGACCAGAACTCCCCCAGGAATAGTTGCAGAGTACCAACATAACAGCAAGCACAGGGTTACTGTCCTATTAGAGTAAGTGGTAGCAATGGGGGAGTGAGAGAGTGCACATGATAACAGGGGAGCATAAAAGACTAAAGGGAATAGAGAGACAAAGAGAGGCATGTTATACTGTGTGAGGGCAGGGTAAGAAAAGAGGAAGAAAAGAACAGAAAAAGAAAACTTTTTATTTTACATTTAGCTCCCATCTTTTACAGTACTATATCAAGGTGAGTTATATTCAGATACACTAGGTATTTCCCTGTCTCCAAATGGCTTACAATCTTACCGGTCAATAGTAAGCTAGCAGTGGTCAGCTTTTTTTTTTTTTTTTTAAAGCATTGAACCCCGCCAGTTAAATTAAACCTAAATATCCAATGCTGGCCTACATTTCAGCACCGGCATTGAATATTCAGGCATCACCAAACTTGTGATAGCTGCCAGCAGTTACACAGTTGTTGTACATATTCAGCTAGGTCTTACGCAGGTCCCAACTGAATATCGGCCAGGACTCATATAAGAGAATCTGTCAGGTCTGCCACCATAGCATCCACCCCGCCCCCAATTCAGATCCTCCTCCAGTGGTGCCGATCATCCTGTCAAAAAAGATATAAAGGTATTGGAGAAGGTGCAGAGAAGGGCAACGAAAATGATAAAAGGGATGGGACGACTACCTTATGAGGAGAGGTTAAGAAGGCTAGGACTCTTTAGCCTGGAGAAAAGGCGGCTGAGGGGTGATATGATAGAGGTCCACAAAATAATGAGTGGGGTAGAGCGGACAGATATGAAGCGTTTGATTACGCTTTCAGCGAATGCTACATACCTGTAGAAGGTATTCTCCGAGGACAGCAGGCTGATTGTTCTCACTGATGGGTGACGTCCACGGCAGCCCCTCCAATCGGAACTTCTCTAGCAAAGGCCTTTGCTAGTCCTCGCGCGCCGATGCGCACCACGCATGCGCGGCCGTCTTCCCGCCCGAACTGGCTCGTGTTCGTCAGTCCCATATGCAAGACAAAGACAAGGGAAGACATAACTCCAAAGGGGAGGCGGGCGGGTTTGTGAGAACAATCAGCCTGCTGTCCTCGGAGAATACCTTCTACAGGTATGTAGCATTCGCTTTCTCCAAGGACAAGCAGGCTGCTTGTTCTCACTGATGGGGTACCCCTAGCCCCCAGGCTCACTCAAAACAACAAACATGGTCAATTGGGCCTCGCAACGGCGAGGACATAACTGAGATTGACCTAACAATTTTTCCAACTAACTGAGAGTGTAGCCTGAAACAGAATAAAAACATGGGCTTAGGGGGGTGGAGTTGGATCCTAAACCCCGAACAGATTCTGAAGCACTGACTGCCCGAACCGACTGTCGCGTCGGGTATCCTGCTGCAGGCAGTAATGAGATGTGAATATGTGGACAGATGACCACGTCGCAGCTTTGCAAATCTCTTCAATAGTGGCTGACTTCAAGTGGGCTACCGACGCTGCCATGGCTCTAACATTATGAGCCGTGACATGACCTTCAAGAGCCAGCCCAGCCTGGGCGTAAGTGAAGGAAATGCAATCTGCTAGCCAATTGGATATGGTGCGTTTCCCCACAGCCACTCCCCTCCTGTTGGGATCAAAAGAAACAAGCAATTGGGCAGACTGTCTGTTGGGCTGTGCCCGCTCCAGATAGAAGGCCAATGCTCTCTTGCAGTCCAATGTGTGCACCTGACGTTCAGCAGGGCAGGAATGAGGACGGGGAAAGAATGTTGGCAAGACAATTGACTGGTTCAGATGGAACTCCGACACAACCTTTGGCAAGAACTTAGGGTGAGTGCGGAGGACTACTCTGTTATGATGAAATTTGGTGTAAGGGGCCTGGGCTACCAGGGCCTGAAGCTCACTGACTCTACGAGCTGAAGTATCTGCCACCAAGAAAATGACCTTCCAGGTCAAGTACTTCAGATGGCAGGAGTTCAGTGGCTCAAAAGGAGGTTTCATCAGCTGGGTGAGAACGACATTGAGATCCCATGACACTGTAGGAGATTTGATAGGGGGCTTTGACAAAAGCAAACCTCTCATGAAGCGAACAACTAAAGGCTGTCCTGAGATCGGCTTACCTTCCACACGGTAATGGTATGCACTGATTGCACTAAGGTGAACCCTTACAGAGTTGGTCTTGAGACCAGACTCAGACAAGTGCAGAAGGTATTCAAGCAGGGTCTGTGTAGGACAAGAGCGAGGATCTAGGGCCTTGCTGTCACACCAGACGGCAAACCTTCTCCATAGAAAGAAGTAACTCCTCTTAGTGGAATCTTTCCTGGAAGCAAGCAAGATGCGGGAGACACCCTCTGACAGACCTAAAGAGGCAAAATGTCTACGCCCTCAACATCCAGGCCGTGAGAGCCAGAGACTGGAGGTTGGGATGCACAAGCGCCCCTTCGTCCTGTGTGATGAGGGTCGGAAAACACTCCAATCTCCACGGTTCTTCGGAGGACAACTCCAGAAGAAGAGGGAACCAGATCTGAAGCGGCCAAAAAGGAGCAATCAGAATCATGGTGCCTCGGTCTTGCTTGAGTTTCAACAAAGTCTTCCCCACCAGAGGTATGGGAGGATAAGCATACAGCAGACCTTCCCCCCAGTACAGGAGGAAGGCATCCGGTGCCAGTCTGCCGTTGGCCTGAAGCCTGGAACAGAACTGAGGGACCTTGTGGTTGGCTCGAGATGCAAATAGATCTACCAAGGGGGTGCCCCACACCTGGAAGATCTGTCGCACTACTCTGGAGTTGAGCGACCACTCGTGAGGTTGCATAATCCTGCTCAGTCTGTCGGCCAGACTGTTGTTTACGCCTGCCAGATATGTGGCTTGGAGCACCATGCCGTGACGGCGAGCCCAGAGCCACATGCTGACGGCTTCCTGACACAGGGGGCGAGATCCGGTGCCCCCCTGCTTGTTGATGTAATACATGGCAACCTGGTTGTCTGTCTGAATTTGGATAATTTGATGGGACAGCCGATCTCTGAAAGCCTTCAGAGCGTTCCAGACCGCTCGCAACTCCAGGAGATTGATCTGCAGATCGCGTTCCTGGAGGGACCAGCTTCCCTGGGTGTGAAGCCCATCGACATGAGCTCCCCACCCCAGGAGAGACGCATCCGTAGTCAGCACTTTTTGAGGCTGAGGAATTTGGAAAGGACGTCCCAGAGTCAAATTGGACCAAATCGTCCACCAATACAGTGATTTGAGAAAACTCGTGGACAGGTGGATCACGTCTTCTAGATCCCCAGCAGCCTGAAACCACTGGGAAGCTAGGGTCCATTGAGCAGATCTCATGTGAAGACGGGCCATGGGAGTCACATGAACTGTGGAGATCATGTGGCCCAGCAATCTCAACATCTGCCGAGCTGTGATCTGCTGGGACGCTCGCACCCGCGAGACGAGGGACAACAAGTTGTTGGCTCTCGCCTCTGGGAGATAGGCACGAGCCGTCCGAGAATCCAGCAGAGCTCCTATGAATTCGAGTCTCTGTACTGGGAGAAGATGGGACTTTGGATAATTTATCACAAACCCCAGTAGCTCCAGGAGGCGAATAGTCATCTGCATGGACTGTAGAGCTCCTGCCTCGGATGTGTTCTTTACCAGCCAATCGTCGAGATATGGGAACACGTGAACCCCCAGCCTGGAAAGTGCCGCTGCTACTACAGCCAAGCACTTCGTGAACACTCTGGGCGCAGAGGCGAGCCCAAAGGGTAGCACACAGTACTGGAAGTGACGTGTGCCCAGCTGAAATCGCAGATACTGTCTGTGAGCTGGCAGTATCGGGATGTGCGTGTAGGCGTCCTTCAAGTTCAAGAGCATAGCCAATCGTTTTCCTGAATCATGGGGAGAAGGGTGCCCAGGGAAAGCATCCTGAACTTTTCCTTGACCAGATATTTGTTCAGGGCCCTTAGGTCTAGGATGGGACGCATCCCCCCTGTTTTCTTTTCCACAAGGAAGTACCTGGAATAGAATCCCACCCTTCTTGCCCGGATGGCACGGGCTCGACCGCATTGGGGCTGAGAAGGGCGGAGAGTTCCTCTGCAAGTACCTGCTTGTGTTGGAAGCTGTAAGACTGAGCTCCCGGTGGACAATTTGGAGGTTTGGAGGCCAAATTGAGAGTGTATCCTTGCCGGACTATTTGAAGAACCCACTGATCGGAGGTTATGAGAGGCCACCTTTGGTGAAAAACTTTCAACCTCCCTCCGACCGGTAGGTCGCCCGGTACTGACACTTGGATGTCGGCTATGCTCTGCTGGAGCCAGTCAAAAGCTCGCCCCTTGCTTTTGCTGGGGAGCCGAGGGGCCTTGCTGAGGCGCATGCTGCTGACGAGAGCGAGCGCGCTGGGTCTTAGCCTGGGCCGCAGGCTGTCGAGAAGGAGGATTGTACCTAAGCTTACCAGAAGAGTAGGGAACAGTCTTCCTTCCCCCATAAAAACGTCTACCTGTAGAGGTAGAAGCTGAAGGCTGCCGGCGGGAGAACTTGTCGAAAGCGGTATCCCGCTGGTGGAGCTGTTGTACCACCTGTTCGACCATCTCTCCAAAAATATTATCCGCATGGCAAGGGGAGTCCGCAATCCGCTGCTGGATCCTATTCTCCAGGTCGGAGGCACGCAGCCATGAGAGTCTGCGCATCACCACACCTTGAGCAGCGGCCCTGGACTCAACATCAAAGGTGTCATACACCCCTCTGGCCAGGAATTTTCAGCACGCCTTCAGCTGCCTGACCACCTCCTGAAATGGCTTGGCTTGCTCAGGAGGGAGCGCATCAACCA
Organism: Microcaecilia unicolor; assembly: GCF_901765095.1. Classification (NCBI taxonomy): domain Eukaryota; kingdom Metazoa; phylum Chordata; class Amphibia; order Gymnophiona; family Siphonopidae; genus Microcaecilia; species Microcaecilia unicolor. The sequence continues at coordinate 218,181,100 of NC_044036.1, forward strand.
AGCCCGCCAACTGCCGCACATTGTTCCGCATGTGTATGCTCGTGTAGAGCTGGTAAGACTGAATTTTGGCCACGAGCATAGAGGAATGGTAGTCCTTCCTCCCAAAGGAGTCTAAGGTTCTAAAGTCTTTGCCCGGGGGCGCCGAAGCATGCTCCCTAGAACTCTTAGCCTTCTTTGGGGCCAAATCCACATCTCCAGAGTCATGAGGCAACTGAGTGCGCATCAGCTCTGGGTCCCCATGGATCCGGTACTGGGACTCGATCTTCTTGGGAATGTGGGGATTAGTTAGAGGCTTGGTCCAGTTCGCCAGCAATGTCTTTTTTAGGACATGATGCATGGGTACTGTGGACGCTTCCTTAGGTGGAGAAGGATAGTCCAGGAGCTCAAACATTTCAGCCCTGGGCTCGTCCTCCACAACCACCGGGAAGGGGATGGCCGTAGACATCTCCCAGACAAAGGCCGCGAAAGACAGACTCTCGGGAGGAGAAAGCTGCCTTTCAGGGGAGGGAGTGGGATCCGAAGGAAGGCCATCAGACTCCTCCGTCAGAGAAATATCTGATGTCCTCCTCCTCCTCCCACGAGGCCTCACCATCGGTATCAGACACAAGTTCACGAACCTGTGTCTGAAGCCGTGCCCGGCTCGACTCCGTGGAACCACGGCCACGGTAGGAGCGTCGAGAGGTAGACTCCCTCGCCCTCACCGGCGAAACTCCCTCCGCCGACGTTGTCGGGGAGCCTTCCTGGGAGGCGACCACAGTCGGTACCGCAAGCGGCACCGATGTCGGAGACCTCACCCCGGGCAAAGGGCCAGCCGGTGCTTCGCTCGACGGTACCGGAGGCGCAAGCACCCCCGGTACCGAAGGGGAAGGGCGCAACAGCTCTCCCAGGATCTCTGGGAGAACGGCCCGGAGACTCTCATGCAGGGCGGCTGTGGAGAAAGACATGGAAGCCGATGCAGGAGTCGAAGTCAGAGTCTGTTCCGGGCGTGGAGGCTGTTCCGGGCTGTCCAAGGCGGAGCGCATCGACACCTCCTGAACAGAGGGTGAGCGGTCCTCCCGGTGCCGATGCCTGCTGGGTGCCGACTCCTTCGGCGACTCAGAGCTCTCGGTACCGACGCGGGAAGGAGACCGGTGTCGATGCTTCTTTGACTTTTTCAAACGAAGCATGTCACCGGAGCTTCCCCGGTACCGACGAGGAGGACGTAGAATCCAACCGTCGCTTCCTCGGGGCCGAGGCCAAAGAAGGTCGGTCTCGGGGGGGCTGTACCGCAGGAGCCCTCAGGGTAGGGGGAGACCCACCCGAAGGCTCACCGCCACCAGCAGGGGAATGGACAGCCCTCACCTGCACTCCAGACGAAGCACCATCGTCCGACGACATCAGCAGAAGCGGAGGTCCCGGTACCACCGACGCCGATGCAGCCTTCCGATGCCTCAGCCCCGACGATGCAGAGGGTCGATGCCTCGATGCAATCGATACCGTCGCGGCCGAGGGCGGAGGTGTTGACGCTGTCGACGCACTCGATACTCCCGATGCCGACGAAGAGCCCGAGAACAAAACGTTCCACTGGGCCAATCTCGCTACCTGAGTCCTTTTCTGTAAAAGGGCGCAAAGACTGCAGGCCTGCGGGCAGTGCCCAGCCCCCAGACACTGAAGACACGACGCGTGCCTATCAGTGAGCGAGATTACCCGGGCGCACTGGGTGCACTTCTTGAAGCCGCTGGGAGACTTCGATGACATGGGCGGAAAAATCACGCTGGTGAAATCAAAACTCGTAATTGCGGTAAGGCACCAAAAAGATGGGGAGAAAAAACTCGACCCGAGGCCTCAAAGGGGCCTACCCCGAAAACGAAAGAAAACTTAACGGGGCCAAAAACTAGAAATAGGGGGAAGGGAAAAAGACCAAAAAGGCCCTTCTCCGGAATCCCTCTTTTTTTTTTTTTTTTAGCGAAAAGTCAAAAAGACGCACGAGGGTCAACTTAAGGGGCGCGAACGGCGCAAAACACGACCGTACCGAGTGCGGACAAAAGAAGATTGACAAACACGAGCCGGTTCGGGCGGGAAGATGGCCGCGCATGCGCAGTGCGCATCGGCGCGCGAGGACTAGCAAAGGCCTTTGCTAGAGAAGTTCCGATTGGAGGGGCTGCCGTGGACGTCACCCATCAGTGAGAACAAGCAGCCTGCTTGTCCTCGGAGAATAACAATAATAGAACCAGGGGACACAAGATGAAATTAGAATGTGGTAGGTTTAAAACAAATTGGAGAAAGTTTTTCTTTACTCAGCGCGTGGTTAGACTCTGGAACTCACTGCCGGAGAAGGTAGTGACAGCAGCTGGCCTTGCTGAGTTTAAAGGGAGTCTGGACAGATTCCTGAAGGAAAAGTCCATTGATCGTTATTAAATTTTGGGTTTTTGCCAGGTTCTTGGGGCCTGGATTGGCTGCTGTAGGAGACAGAGTGCTGGGCTTGATGGACCTTTGGTCTTTTCCCAGCGTGGCAGTGCTTAGGTACTTATGTAATGACACTGAATATTGCTGGCACCCACATAACTCCCAGCTTTTCTCTGACTCTGCCCCTAGATGGTCCATCCTCTAAAGTTTTGACATGGCCACTAGTGCTGATCAGCCCCCCCAGATCCCTCCCCATAGCCTCAACCCTTCCCCTCCCCCCCACTAAAAAAAAACAACCCTCGGCACTTCCAAAACTTACCCAGAATGATTCCTGGTAGTCTAGTGGGACGGGGCAGAAGCAGTCCCCTTTTGCTCCTGCCCTGTTTGCCTCCGGGTTCAAGGCTGACTCCTAGTGGTAGTATCACAACACTATCGTTAGGGTCATAGTGACCATTTTGAACAGACCCGCATGAGGTAGAAAAGGAAGGGGATCGTTCCTGCCTGTTACCACTAGACTACTAGCAATAGCCCCGGGTAAGTCCTGGGGGTGCCTAGATCTTGAGAGCAGAGGGGTCAAGGGAGGGGAACGACCAGAAGTTCAGTGAGGTACGGGAGGGGGGAGAAACTGGAAGTGGGGATGGATGGGGATATTGAAGCATCAGCCAGAAAACCTGAAGTTATGCAGTTGCTGGCCTATATTCAGTTCCAGCACTTGCATAGCTCAATGACAGAACAGCTTTTTGTGCGGTCCTATTTAGTCACTTAATTATGCAGGCAGTAGCACTGAAAATTGTTGGCACTCACATAACTCCCAGCTCCTCCCAGACTGCCCTCCACTGCCCAGTTTTGACCTGGCTGGTTAATGCTTTTATTTAGCAGCACTGCCTAGTTAAATGCTGCTGAATAACAGTAGCCAGCCCACTCAGCATAAAGTGTCTCCTGCCCAATTAAACTCTTTCGAATGAGTCACGTGACGCCATGGTGCAGGGATGACGCTGGAAAGCTAGGCTCCGCGCACATTCACCCGAAAATCTGATAATTTGACGTACCCAAGGTGCGAAACGCTACAGCCTTGCTCATATAAGGTGAGAGAACGATTAGTGATCAAAGATCAAGCAGAGAACAACAGAATGGCAGCGAAATCGGTGAGGAGAGAGCGAGATAAATCGAAACTGCCAGATAACAAGATGGCCGACCAGCGAGATCCGGAGAACTAGCGGTGGGATCCGCATGGCTGACGGAAATTACGGCCGAGGTAACAGCAGCGGTCGAGGCGGCGTTGGATAAGAAACTCCCAGCAATTGTTTGATAGGACGGAGGAGGCTCATGAGCGTATTGATAGTATGAATCTGGAGTTAGATGAAGGTTTACAGCGGATTTCAGAGATGGAGGAGACTGTGGGGGCGCAGAAGGAGATTAATAAGAAATTAGAGCGGCGGGTGCAGGATTTGGAGACAAAGATCGATGATTTGGAGAACAGGGGCAGGCGAAATAACCTGCGTCTGGTTGGACTTCCAGAATCGCTCTTGGATAAAGATCTGCCTACCTTTTTAGAGGAATGGCTGCCGCAGTCTTTACACATCGAGGACAAATTACAGAGTTTCTGTGTTGAACGGGCTCATAGAGTTGGGCCTCCGCGACAGCCAGTGACCAGGCCGCGAGTGGTCATATTAAAATCTCTGAACTTTCGTCATAAACAACATATTCTGGACGCGATAAGAGGAGGTAGTACCCTCACTTACCAAGATAAGAAGATCCTTTGTTTTCAGGATTATTCTCAGCAGGTGCAAATGAGGAGGAAGTCCTTCGCGCCTTTATGTACGGATCTTTTCAACAAAAAAATAAAATTTGCGCTTCTATATCCGGCTAAGCTGCACCTCACGATCAATGGAGTCACAAAATTTTTTGACACAGTTGAAGCAGCTAAAGCATATATTCAACAACATGGGGGTGAATAGACCCTCCAGGAAGAAGGATATAACTACAGAAGCATATAGTGGATAAACTCAGGACAGTGGATTATTTGAGACTATCTTAACATGGAGAGTTACCCTAGGGGAGCTGCCATAAGTTTCCAAGTCTTGAATACTGAATGATGGAGATGTAACTTAATGTATGATATGAACAGAGCTTGAAGATAGGGGATCTTACGGACGAGACAATACATAATTTGACAACAGGGGAAACAGCTATGGACCGAGGAATACAATATTGAATTTCTGCAGACTTATGGGCATGGCAGGGCGAACTGCAGAATACGACTGATTGATCACATGGAACTGAGACCCAGCTTGGAATTGTTGAACTATTTCCTGGCCGTTGCAAAAGAAGATGATTAAAGACTGGTATATGAGAAGTGACCTGTAAAATTGTGAATGGTTAGGCTGTGGGGTCTGGAAAGGGTTGGATGGGTAAACGGTAACTGCAGGGTGAGTGCAGGTGTTAATAAATGACTAGTTCTTTGAACAGGAGGGAGGATTTAAAGGATGGGAGATAGGGGGGTGGGAGGTTGGGGGAAATGTAGGGTTTGGTTAACAGAATTTCAATTAGGTATATGGGGTCAGAAGAGATATGTGAGTGAGTTGAATGATGAGTGGCTGATGAAAAGAATAGTAGGAGTGGTGCTGCTGGGACACCATGCCTGCACTCTTATAGATGTGGAACATATGTTGATGCAAGAGCGAGATATAGGAGATTGATGGGACTAAAGGTATACTCCTGGAATGTGGGAGGTATTTCATCCCCCATTAAGCGAAAGAAAATACTTCATAGTCTTAAAAAGAAAAGAGCAGATATAGCACTCCTCCAGGAGACACATTTATCGTCTCAGGAGCATGACAAACTCAAAACCTGGTGGGTGGGGACAGTGTTGGAGGCCCCAGCGGTGGGGAAGAAGGCCGGGGTGGTGATATTGTTCCACAAATCCCTTCAGGTCGAGGTGGGGCAGATGTGTGTTGATCCTGAAGGGAGATACATTTTGGCACAGGTCAAGGTGAATGACACTACATACCTGATCAGTAATATTTATGTCCCTAATGTGTACTGTAGGAAATTCTTCCATACTCTCATCAGTAAGATACAGCATCTTAATGTTCGGCAGAAGATAATTGGGGGGGACTTCAATATGGTACCGGATTCCACCATGGATAAATCACATAATGTAGCAGGTGCGATAGGGGAGATGGATAAAGGTATCAATCTGATGTGTGGAGCCTTGGGAGTGGTTGATGTGTGGAGGGTTCTTAACCCAAATACTAAAGACTACACGCACTACTCTAGAGCCCACCACACGCAATCACGAATAGATTACCTACTGATAGATGAAGACAGTTTTGCAGGCATCTCAGAGGCTGCAATTGATCCTACGATTATATCAAATCATGCGGCAATATTTATTGAATTTAAAGATCAGAATTCACAAAGTAGACAGTTTAGATGGATATTTCCCATGGATCTGTATTATGATCAGGACTTTTGGACATATATTAGGGGGAAGTGGGAAGAATATACACTACATAATGCATCTCATGTAGATACACCGATACTGTTCTGGGAGGCTGGGAAGGCTGTTTTACGGGGTGAGATTATAGCGTACAGTGTCAGAAAGAAAAAACAGAGAGATCGAGAGATCATCAGATTGGGGGAACAGTTGGTGCAATTGAGGAGGTCGTATGGACAAAGGTCCGCAAATCATACCCGAGAGCAATTGTTAGCCACTCAGGTAGCCCTAAATGAGCTGTTGCATCAGCGAGCCAGTAAATCTGCTGAATATTATAGATATCAACTATATAGGTTCGGCAACAAACCAGGGAAGTTGATGGCAGGTCTAGTGAGGAAGGCGAAGGGGCAGAGGAGAGTGTTGGTGGTTAAGACACAGAGGGGAGGCCTGGTACATGATGACATAGAGATACGAGATGTGTTTAGGGATTACTATGCTAGGCTATATGCTAAAAATGATGATGATGAATTAGATCCTGATATATACCTAGAGAATGTCAATAAGCCAAAGATCTCAGAGCAACAGAAGAGGGAGCTGAATAAACCGATAGAGACTGAGGAGGTCCTTAGAGAAATAAAAGTCAGTGCATTACATAAGGCTGCGGGGCCAGATGGATTTAGGGCTGAATTGTATAAAATCTTAATGCAGGACATAGGAGACCCCTTGACTAAGGCCTTCAATAGATCAGTTGAATTAGGGGAATTTCCGCAGTCATTGCGACTTGCGGACATAATGGTCTTTCCGAAACCTGAGAGAGATCCGATCTTACCAGATTCTTATAGACCAATTTCTCTGATTAGTTATGAGGCCAAGCTGTTGGCAAAATTTTGGCCTCGAGATTGGCAAAAGTGTTACCGAGCATAGTTGCGACCCCTCAGGTAGGATTTGTGCAAGGGAGACAGAGTGGGAAAAATATTAGGTTGATATTGGCATCAATGGAGAGTGTGCGCAGGAAAGGTGGGGATTCCCTCTTGATCAGTTTCGATGCCGAAAAGGCGTTTGATCGGGTTGAGTGGGAGTTCCTGTTTGCATCATTAAGGGCGTATGGCTTTGAAGGCTATTTCACACAAGCAATCTCTATTTTATATAAGAACCCTATGGCGAGAGTGTTGGTCAACGGAGCGTACTCTCGAAGCTTTGTAATTAATAGAGGAACCAGACAGGGATGCCCTCTGTCCCCTTTACTTTTTGCTATCACGTTAGACCCTTTGGTCAGGGAAATTATGGGTAACACTGAGATTGAAGGTATAAAATTGGGAACCAGAGAATTTAAGATCTCGGCGTTTGCCGATGACATTTTGGTTCATCTAGCTAGACCGGAGAGATCGCTGCCGGTGTTGATGGAGGTTTTTGAAGAATATGGGGCCTTCTCGGGATTTAAATTGAATTTTCAAAAATCAGAGGGATTGCCCACAACTAATACGGTAAGGGAGCAATGGAAGGGAAAGTTTCCACTGAGATGGGCGAATAAGGAGTTTAAATACCTAGGCATAACACTAACCGGAGATCTGAGTAGATTATATAGACAGAATGTTGATAAGTTACTGCAGTATACGCGACATAAATTAGCAGTATGGGAGGGGCTACCTATAACATTAAGTGGGCGAGTTGGTTTGTATGCAATGATGCTCTTTCCAAAATGGCTGTATGTACTACGACAGCTGCCCATAGTATTACAGACTAAAGATATAAAGAAGCTTCGAGGAATGATGTCTAGGTTCTGTTGGAGTGGGAAAAAGGCTAAAGTTAAATTGGACTATCTTTATGGGAAAAGGACAGAGGGAGGTTTGGGGTTGCCTGATATTAAACAATATAATTGGGCCTGTTTGGCTCGGCACCTAGCGGATTGGGTTTTGGAAACAGAAGAGCATACGGCATGGAATATTGAGTGTGCTTTGTTTAGACCATATCATCCCTATTATATGTTACATGTTGAGGGTAAAATGTTACCTAAGGAATGGCGCCATCATATTTTATTACACCCAATGCGAAGTATATGGCAGTACATATTGAGGAGACTAAATAAGAACCCACGGTGTACGGATCTCCTCCCACTAGTTGGGAATGGAGCATTTGAACCAGGGAATGCTCACCCGAAATTTATCAAGTGGGCACAGGAAGGAGTGGTTTTAGTGGCGGATGTCATGCAAGAAACGGGGAAGGCTATATCCAGGGAGGCTTTAGAGGATATGGTGGGAGTAGAGAATGTGACATGGTATGATTATTATCAGCTTCATAGCTATATCGAGCACTTACATAGAGAAAAATGTGATAAAGGGATGTATGAGCTACTGGTGAATTTGTTTCTGCCTCAGGGAAGAGAACAGACTACGGTGTCCACACTGTATAAACAGTTAAGTATGATTGCCCCGTACCGTAGCTATGAGGCAGTGGAGGATTTGAGGGTAGAGATTAGCAGTGGAGATATAGCCCAGTCATTGAAGGAGATTGTACATAAAGTGACCAGTGCTAGACATAGGGAGATACAATTTAGAATCATTCTGAGAGCATACTTCTCTCCCATACAGGCTTATTATGCAGGTAAACTGCAAGAAACACATTGCAGTAAATGTAATTTTCAGAGAGCAACACTGTATCACATGTTTTGGGGATGTTTTGTTATTAAAAGGTTTTGGGGTCCAGTGCTGGAATATTGCGAGGCTCTGCTGCATAAGAGGCTTGGGCTTACGCCTAAAACTGTTGTGCTAGGACTAAGGGGAAGTGGGTCAATTATGCGATACAAAGAAAGTTTATTTATATACTAGTAAAAAAGGCCCGTTTCTGAGACAAATGAAACGGGTGCTAGCAAGGTTTTCCTCGGAGTATGTATGTTTGGGAGAGTGTATGTGAGAGTGACTGTTTGAGAGTCAGAGTGAAAGTGTGAGTGTGTGAGAGAGAGTGAGTCTGGGTGTGAGTGTGAGAATGAGAGTGTGTGCAAGTGTGTATGTGAGACACAGTGTGATAGAGAGTGTGTGTGTGTGGCCATCCATGCTCCTCTGTCCCCTGCCCCCTCCATTCATCCCTTTCCAGCATTTCCCCTCTTTGCCTGAGGCCTGCCCTGCAATCCATATCCATCCATGCCCATCTGTCCCCTCCATTCATCCCTATCCAGCAATTCCCCTTTCCCTGAGCCCTGCCGTCCCAATCCATGGCCATCCATGTTACTCTGTCACCTGCCCCCTCCATTCATCCCTATCCAGCATTTGCCCTCTCTGCCTGAGGCCTGCCCTGCAATCCATGCTCCTCTGTCCCCTGCCCCCTGCATTCATCCCTTTCCAGCATTTCCCCTCTCTGCCTGAGGCCTGTCCTGCAATCCATATCCATCCATGGCCATCTGTCCCCTTCATTCATCCCTATCCAGCAATTCCCCTTTCCCTGAGCCCTGCCCTCCCAATCCATGGCCATCCATGTTACTCTGTCCCCTGCCCCCTCCATTCATCCCTTTCCAGCATTTCCCCTCTGTGCCTGAGGCCTGCCCTGCAATCCATATCTATCCATGCCCATCTGTCCCCTCCATTCATCCGTATCCAGCAATTTCCCTTTCCCTGAGCCCTGCCGTCCCAATCCATGGCCATCCATGTTACTCTGTCACCTGCCCCCTCCATTCATCCCTATCCAGCATTTCCCCTCTCTGCCTGAGGCCTGCCCTGCAATCCATGCTCCTCTGTCCCCTGCCCCCTCCATTCATCCCTTTCCAGCATTTCCCCTCTCTGCCTGAGGCCTGTCCTGCAATCCATATCCATCCATGCCCATCTGTCCCCTTCATTCATCCCTATCCAGCAATTCCCCTTTCCCTGAGCCCTGCCCTCCCAATCCATGGCCATCCATGTTACTCTGTCCCCTGCCCCCTCCATTCATCCCTTTCCAGCATTTCCCCTCTCTGCCTGAGGCCTGCCCTGCAATCCAAATGCATTTCCCCTCTCTGCCTGAGGCCTGCCCTGCAATCCATATCCATCCATGCCCATCTGTCCCCTTCATTCATCCCTATCCAGCAATTCCCCTTTCCCTGAGCCCTGCCCTCCCAATCCATGGCCATCCATGCTCCTCTGTCCCCTGCCCCCTCCATTCATCCCTTTCCAGCATTTCCCCTCTCTGCCTGAGGCCTGTCCTGCAATCCATATCCATCCATGCCCATCTGTCCCCTTCATTCATCCCTATCCAGCAATTCCCCTTTCCCTGAGCCCTGCCCTCCCAATCCATGGCCATCCATGTTACTCTGTCCCCTGCCCCCTCCATTCATCCCTTTCCAGCATTTCCCCTCTCTGCCTGAGGCCTGCCCTGCAATCCATATCCATCCATGCCCATCTGTCCCCTCCATTCATCCCTATCCAGCAATTCCCCTTTCCCTGAGCCCTGCCGTCCCAATCCATGGCCATCCATGTTACTCTGTCACCTGCCCCCTCCATTCATCCCTATCCAGCATTTCCCCTCTCTGCCTGAGGCCTGCCCTGCAATCCATGCTCCTCTGTCCCCTGCCGCCTCCATTCATCCTTTTCCAGCAAGTCCCCTCTCTCCCTTCCATGACCCCCCCCTCGCATCCATGCTCCTCTCTCTCCCATGTCCCAGCCTGGCCCGCCCTCTTCTTCTCCCCCCCTTCGCATCCATGCATCCGTTTTTTTTTTTTTTCTTGTTTTAAAATGTACCTCCGTGGCGGTTCCGGCAGCGAAGCGTCAGGGAAGAAGGCGGCGCTCCCGACGTCTAGGTTTCCCTTCGCTGTGTTCCGCCTTCTTTTGACGTCATCCTTGACGTCAGAAGAAGGCGGAACACAGCGAAGGGAAGGCTAGACGTCGAGAGCGCCGCCTCCTTCCCTGACGCTTCGCTGCCGAGCGATGTGATTGGTTGAGTGTCATTGCTCCGCCCTCGACGTCATCACGTTTGACGCGTGGGCGGGGCAGACACAATGCGATCTCACCCCCTTCACTTTTGGCTAAAAGAGGCTTCATAGAACGTTGGAGGTGCGTTTTATATAGAGAGATAAGGCACTTATTATTGGGAAATAATGTATTTTACAATACTGGACACAAGAAATAGGACCATCCTTCTGGCAGTGGAGGAGTTTGCTTCATTCCCTGGTGCGGATGGAAGCACGTGCTATGAACAGTAGTCCTAGAAGTAAACAATGCTTCTGGGAAGTCTGGGGACCGTATGTGCAGGCTCTATCAGGCAGAGCTCGCAGCCTATTGGTGAACACACTCACTGGGGGGGGAGGAACGGAAAGTTAAAATGATATGTATGCCTATTGGAATTATGTTGATGTGACAACATTAAGGCAAGGGTATAGGGGGGAAGGGGGGTGGGGAAAGGGAAGAAAACTCATAGAAAAGTTTGATGACACTTCAGTTAAAGGTTTTGATAAAGAAGACAGAGATTTGTATTAAGTATATGTTTATTGATCTATGTATGTTGTAAACTGTGACATCAATAAAACAGTTTAAACATAAACTCTTTCGAATATTGGGCCCTAACTTTACACTTCAAGTAACTGAGGGTTAAGTGACTTGGCCAAGATTTGAACTGGGCTTCCCTAGTTGTTAGCCAGGTGCTCTAACCACTAGGCTGCTCCTCCATGTCATGAAATACAAAAAAATCTGAAAAAGTGAGAATAAAACAGAAAACGCAAAGCTACTTACTTGTAACGGAGGTTCTCTGTAGACTGCAGGCAAATGCAGCCACACTTCATGGCGATGTCTTCTGCTGGAGCTCTCCTTTACCTATGTAAGCCTTTTGGCTTACTGGGCATGTGCAGGCGTTCCCATGCTTGCTGCTGCTGCTCCTCTGTCTCTTTCAATTTTGTCCCTGCATGTTAGAAAAGATGTAAGGCAGGTAAGTGTGGCTGCATTCTCATGATGTCTATGGAGAACCCCCATTACAGATAAACAAATTCATTTTCTCCAGAAACAAGCAAGAGAGTTGCAGACACAATTCATGGCGAGTCCCAAGCTGTTTTCTGTAACAGTGGGTGGTTGGATGGCGTTCATCAAGCAAAGAAATTCCAGAAGACAGACTGTCTGAATAGCATGTCCTGCGAAATGGAGTGGTCCAAACAGTTACATTTCATGAACTAGGGGTGATGACCACATGGCAGCTTTATCAAAGAAGCCATGGCCCCAAGTCTGTGAGTTCTTACATGGCACAGCAGAAACTTGTCCGCTTTGTCGATGCAGAAGTTGATACCAACAATAATAATTAGTCCTGCTTGGATGTGGACAGGCCTAGGCTGTTAGGGTTGAAGGTGATAAAGCTGAATGGATGTGCAAAGGAATTTGGTGTCTTGAAGGTAGTAGAGTAGGGCTTGCATGTAGTATAGGGAGTACAAAAGCCTTCTTCACTGAAGAATCTTGGAATGCTGGGAAGGATGACAGGAGAAGGGACTGTTGAGATGAAGGAACATGGGTTGGGTGCGGAGACGTACTCTGTTAGTACATAAGTAATGCCATAATGGGAAAAGACCAAAGGTCCATCGAGCCCAGCATCCTGTCCCCAACAGCAGCCAATCCAGGTCAAGGGCACCTGGCAAGCTACCCAAACGTACAAACATTTTATACAAGTTATTCCCAAAATTGTGGATTTTTCCCAAGTCCATTTAGTAGCGGTCTATGGACTTGTCCTTTGGGAAACCGTCCAACCCCTTTTTAAACTCTGCCAAGCTAATCGCCTTCACTACGATCTCCGGCAACGAATTCCAGAGTTTAATTACGTGTTGGGTGAAGAAACATTTTCTCCTATTTCTTTTAAATTTACTAGTTTCATCGCATGCCCCCTAGTCCTAGTATTTTTGGAAAGCGTGAACAGACTCTTCACATCCACCTGTTCCACTCCACTCATTATTTTATATACCTCTATCATGTCTCCCCTCAACCGTCTCTTCTCCAAGCTGAAAAGCCCTAGCATCCTTAGTCTTTCCTCATAGGGAAGTCGTCCCATCCCCGCTATCATTTTTGTCGCCCTTCGCTGCACCTTTTGCAGTTCTACTATATCTTTCTTGAGATGTGGCGACCAGAATTGAACACAATACTCAAGGTGCGGTCGCACCATGGAGCGATACAACAGCATTATAACATCCTCACATCTGTTCTCCATACCTTTCCTAATAATACCCAACATTCTATTCGCTTTCCTAGCCGCAGCAGCACACTGAGCAGAAGGTTTCAGTGTATTATCAACGACGACACCCAGATCCCTTTCTTGGTCCATAACTCCTAACGTGGAACCTTGCGTGACGTATGGAACCTTGCATGACGTTGTAGAAGAACTGCGTATATAGGGGAAGTATGTGACCAGAGCCTGCAATTCACTGATACTTTTTGCCAAGGTGATGGCTATGAGAAACATGGATTTCCAAGTGAGATGCTCAAGGGTTCTTTTATTAATTGATCTAGCACAACATTGAGGTCCCAAAACGTGGCCGGTCCCTAAGGCGAGAATCTATGTTTCACAGTCCTCTAATGAAATGGGATACATAGGAGTGTGTGGAAACTGGATTGACATCATGGTAGACTGACACTACCAATAGAGGAAAGTGCACCGAGGTCGTTTTGAAACCCGGGTCAGACAAATGGAGTTCAGCAGGAGGGGTAGAGGGCAAGAAATAGGACTATGGCACTTGAATTGTACCCAGTGTTAAAATGAGCCCATTTGAATTGGATATAGTTTCCTGGTATTAGATCTTCTGGCCGCTAAAAGGACTGCTTTAACCTCTTGTGATAATGGAATGGAGTCTATGAGGTGCCGCTAAATCTCCATGTTGTTAGGAAGAGACTGGTTTAGAAGGAAAGGATGAAGACCCAGCGATATCAGTTGTTTGACCTGCATAGAGAGGAGAAGAGAAAAACATAGTTGATTCAGCCATGTGAAGCTATTAGTAAGACTTCTGCAGGACTCTGGATAGGAGTGGGAAAGGTGGGAAGGCTTAAAAGAGATGGTCCTTCCATGAGACAGCAAAAGCACCCTGGGCTATGATTGCGCCTGCTGGTTGGAAGGAGCAATAAAGAGCATATTTTGCATTCCTGGAAGCTGCAAAAAGGGCAATGTGATGAAATCTCCTTTTGTAGACTAATTTCTGCTTTGAAGGGCCAAATGTGAGGGTCCATCTCTCAGCTGAGGGAGTCTGATCTAATTGCAGTGGCCTGGTAGGTATATGGTCTGAATGACAGTGCAAATGGCCATGGTGCCGTGCCAGATGTGTGTGGCCTCCTGGCAGAGGCGTAGGGACCCTGAGCTTCCTTGTTTATGTAGAACACTGCCACTCGGTTGTCAATATGCATTTTCTTAGGATCCATGCAAGACACAGAAGTGAGCTTTGAGTTCCAGTTGGTTGATATAATTTATTTTGGACTTTTCTCACACCTTTTGGATTTTGCTCACACTTTTTTCAGTAGCAGCTCAAGGTGAGTTACATTTAGGTACACTGGGTATTTCCCTGTCCCAGGAGGGCTCACAATCAATGGAGGGTTAAGTGATTTGCCCAAGATCACAAGAAGCAGCCACAGGATTTGAACCGGCCACCTCTGGATGTCAAGACCAGTGCTCTAACCACTATGACACTCCTTTCTCCTGTTGGGACCACTGTCATTGCACCTTGATGTAGTGCAAGTGTGCTCTCCAATCTAGAGAGGAGGCATCAGCTTGCAGCTGAGGTGGAGGAGACTTGAATGGGCATCTTGCCTACAGAAAGGGAGAATGACACTACCACTAAAGAAATTACTTGAGTGCTCCAGGAACAGGTACTAGTTTGCTTAGAGACTATGCCTTTTGGTTCAAATGATTGAGGTGCCACTGGAGTGGCCACATGTACAGCCTGGCTTGAAAAGACCAGGAACACTGTGGCTGCCAAATGGCCTAGTACCCTGAGAATGGTGTGAAACAATGACTTCTGAGAAGTGCACAGGCAGTCGCATAAGTGGTTGAAAGCTCCCCTCCTTTCCTGTAGCATATAATCTGTTACTTAGCCATATCCAAACACACCCTAAGGAAAGTGAGGGACTGAGCAGGTGTGAGATTGATTTTCTGTAGTTGATTAGGAATCCCAAGTCTTGCAGGGACTGCAGACTACTCTGTATGGTCTATATGAGTCGAGCTTTGGAGTGCGCAGAAAGGAGAAATTGGGTCTTACCTGATCATTTTCTTTCCATGACCAAAGGGAGGGGAGTGGAATAAAAGATGCCAGGTTGCGTTGTGGATTTGGGGGGGAGGGAGGGTGGAAATGAGAGTGGAAGAGATGGGAGGAGACTGACGGGGAAATCATATAGGAGATGTTGTAGGGTGATCAATTTTACCAACCACTATTATTTTCCATTACGTAGCTTCCCACTATTCCAGAATCTGTGGGACAGTTGGGTCCATCAACCAGCACGTGGAGAAACAGAACTAAAAACTGAGCTGTGACACCTCTCTATAGACATCCAGTCCAGCTCCTCGGTATTTACGTAAACAAGCAGTAAAGAGAAAATCGGAATAAGAACAACAACCTTAAACAACTCGCTAGCCTACCGAGCCTCTTCGTCTTCTCTGTGAAAGGACAGAAGCTCCACAGATTGGTTGAGATAGAATGCTGACACCATTTTCAGAAGAAAGGAAGGAACCGTGCCCAGGGAGACCCCTCACTCTGAAAAGCAAAGAAAGGGATCTTAACAAGAGAGAGCCAGAAACTCCAAAACACTAAATGCCAATGCAAAAGCCACCAAGAATGCTGTCTTTAGGGTAAGATCTTTCAAGGAGGTCTTCCAGAGTGGCTCAAAAGGAGGCTTCTGAAGTGCCTTTAATATCTATCTGAGCCTTTGGGTCAGTTGAGATAATTAGGAGTATCCTTCCGCATTTATGCGGATGATATACAGTTTTTTTTTCCCCAGTTACTGAGAGTGTGTATGATGCTATTCTATGAATGCAAATTTTGTTTGAGAAAGTTCAGCTATGGTTAGAAAATAATTGTTTGAGGTTGAATGTCAAAAAAAACGGAATTATTTCTGGAGTCTGTGCTTTTGTTAGGAGCACTTCTGAAAGCTTCATCTCAGGTGCGGACTCTGGGGGTACTGATTGACTGCATTTTCTTTTGGGCCACAGATTCAGCACCTGATTCGTACCTCATTTTTGCATCTCTTAAGTAGGTTACATCGCCTTCTTCCTACGACTGATTTTGTGAGAGTTGCAGCAGCTATGCTGCTATCTGGTATTGACTACTGCAGTATTATGTATCTTGGACTGTCTGCAGCATGTACCCAATCTCTGCAAATTGTTTTGAATTCTGCACTACGCCTTGTTTTTGGCTTGCTGAAATATGATCATATTTCAGATTATTTAAGGCGATTGGGCTGGCTGCCGATAGTATTCAGTTGTTGATTATGATTCACCGAGTACTATATCATGATACTGCAGTATATCTGAAAAATGTTATTGAGCGCTATGTTCCATCAAGACAACTGTGGTCTATGACTGCTGGAAATCTAATTGTTCCTGCACTGAATTCGTTTTGTTTGGATGTTTATTTATTACATTTGTATCCCACTGATCGGTAGGTTCAATGTGGCTTACTTGGAACAAAGGGAAGGTACAAAAGACTGGTTAAAGATAAAGGAGAGGGATTGACAGTTGTAGGGATTGGTTAGGAAAGCAATAGAAATAACTACAATTTGTATGGGTTCTTGTGGAAATAGTAGGTTGGGTGGTCCCATTGGGGGCATCTGGTCGATTGCTTGTTACAAGGAGAGGATCTTTTCCATTGCTGGACCCTATGAATGGAATCATTTGCCAGCTGGACTGAAACATGAAGAACATTTGCTGACATTTAAGGATAAGTTAAAACGCCATTTGATGTGTCTGGCTTTTTTTGCTCCTGCTGTGTAAATAGCTAGCTGGTATTTTTGGACTTTTTTACTTGCAAAACCATGGATTTTTTGCTGTTGGATTATTTTTTTTATCTAGTTTGGTTGTCTTTTTATTTGCCTTTTATGTGAATTTTATGAGTGTATCTTTTACCTCGCTCTGGATAAGGGCAGATTATAAATAATAAAATCTAATCTAATCTAAATTAAGACTCCACTCGGAACACAGTGTACGAAAGGAAGGCCACAAATGGCTTCCCGTAATCGAACAATATCCAAGTGAGCCGTGAGGGACGTCTTCTATAGAGTTGGCCCCTGAACAGGCCAAGGCCGCAACATGAATTTTTAGAAAACCAAACACCAATCTTTCTGAAGACCTGCTTGGAGATATGCTAGGATGTAAGTGATCTGAGCAGAGAAGGGAGAAAGTTCGTGCTCAGAACATCAGCCCTCAAACATCCTCCACACCCTTGTACAATGTTTCTTAGCCTTAAGCATGGTAGCAATGACCAAATCAGAATAAACTTTGTCTCAACCGAGCCCTTTCAATGGCCAAGCCATAAGACCAAAGGGGCAAGGATCCTCCATGAGCACTGGACCTTGCTTCAGTAGGCTGTGTACCTGCGGAAGAAAGAGAGGAAATGTGACTGCTGATCACATTTCAGGCATGACCTTGCTTCACACGAGTTGCACAAAGAGGCCACTTTAAAACCTTATTTCAGTGAGCCTTCTAGTTTCTTATCCTGTAGGTCTTTTTGGACAACGCCCCCTTCCACCGGGAAGGTGGTCTTCTTAGTCACCGCCATAACCAAGGAGTCCACCCTAGGAAGTTGCAATTTATCCTTCTCCTCTGGAACTAATGGGCAGAGGCAAGCCATGACTCTTCCCACTCTCACATTCTGCTGTAATGAGGTCCGAAATGTCCGGATGCATCGGGAAGGCCTTAGAAGGGCCTTTAAGCCCCCTCATGATGGATGAAAGTGGAACTCCTGACATCGAAGCAGGCAGCTTCTCCATGTAAAGTACTGCCGATACCTCAAAAATAAGAGGCTGAGCTCCTCTTTATGAAACAACTTCAGTACTTTTGGATCATCTGCCTCTTCTAACAGCTTTTTCAACGATGGCTCCTAAGAATAGACCGAGGCCACATCAGATAAACAGACAGAAGCAGAGCCCTCCGGGAGGTCTATACAAGATCTCTTAGGAGCCAAAGGGGCAGTAGAGTGAGAAACTGAACTATCTTGTAGCAACTCTGACTGTCTCTGCTTCAGTAAACAGGTCTGGTGTAAGAGCAATATAAACTCTGGAGAAAACAAAGATCACGATGCAGCTGAATGTTCTGTTGAGCCCTGAGGATGTAAAATGGCGGCTGTGCTTCGTGTGTGATCAGACAGAGGCTGCTCCTCACTGCAAATCGGCCCTGACAAAAAGGTGCCCATTCCCACTCTCTCCTGCATCAAACTGCACACCGACCCTGCCAGAAATCCCAAAGACCCCAGCATATTCGGTTGCTGCGCCAAATCTAAAGATATGCTACCTCTGACTGCTTCCTCTGCGTCCCGTGGGATTCTCAGCTTGCACACACTGCAATGCCCTAATGCAGGCCAGTAGGTCCCACAGCGTGAACACCACTTAACTGCCTCCACAGAAGTAGCAATTCACCCCCGTCACAAACAGAGCAAAACGTGTCCCGAACAGTGAGTCAGAATCTCTTCCCTGTACCAAGTAGAACTTGAAGCCCTCCAAGTGGTTCCAAGTCAAACTTTAGTCGGACTTAGCATTGCCAGCTGCTCCCCAAGCTCACAGTCTCCATAAGTCTTACCCCAGATGAGAAAGGCTGAGGACTGATACTCTGTCCCATGCTCTCCAGCAAACCTCTTTCCTTCTCCTTTCTGTTTTTTTTTTTGTTTGTTTGTTTGTTTGGTGGGGGGGGGATCAGAGGTTGTTGTGCTGGAAAAGGACAGCTCCACAGGAAGCGAATGCTACATACCTGTAGAAGGTATTCTCCGAGGACAGCAGGCTGATTGTTCTCACTGATGGGTGACGTCCACGGCAGCCCCTCCAATTGGAAACTTCACTAGCAAAGGCCTTTGCTAGTCCTCGCGCGCTCATGCGCACCGCGCATGCGCGGCCGTCTTCCCGCCCGAACCGGCTCGTGTTCGTCAGTCCCATATGTAGCAAAACAAAGCAAGGGAAGACACAACTCCAAAGGGGAGGTGGGCGGGTTTGTGAGAACAATCAGCCTGCTGTCCTCGGAGAATACCTTCTACAGGTATGTAGCATTCGCTTTCTCCGAGGACAAGCAGGCTGCTTGTTCTCACTGATGGGGTATCCCTAGCCCCCAGGCTCACTCAAAACAACAACCATGGTCAATTGGGCCTCGCAACGGCGAGGACATAACTGAGATTGACCTAAAAAATTTACCAACTAACTGAGAGTGCAGCCTGGAACAGAACAAACAGGGCCCTCAGGGGGTGGAGTTGGATCCTAAAGCCCAAACAGGTTCTGAAGAACTGACTGCCCGAACCGACTGTCGTGTCGGGTATCCTGCTGCAGGCAGTAATGAGATGTGAATGTGTGGACAGATGACCACGTCGCAGCTTTGCAAATTTCTTCAATAGAGGCTGACTTCAAGTGGGCTACCGACGCAGCCATGGCTCTAACATTATGAGCCGTGACATGACCCTCAAGAGCCAGCCCCGCCTGGGCGTAAGTGAAGGAAATGCAATCTGCTAGCCAATTGGATATGGTGCGTTTCCCCACAGCCACTCCCCTCCTATTGGGATCAAAAGAAACAAACAATTGGGCGGACTGTCTGTTGGGCTGTGTCCGCTCCAGATAGAAGGCCAATGCTCTCTTGCAGTCCAATGTGTGCAGCTGACGTTCAGCAGGGCAGGAATGAGGACGGGGAAAGAATGTTGGCAAGACAATTGACTGGTTCAGATGGAACTCCGACACGACCTTTGGCAAGAACTTAGGGTGAGTGCGGAGGACTACTCTGTTATGATGAAATTTGGTGTAAGGGGCCTGGGCTACCAGGGCCTGAAGCTCACTGACTCTACGAGCTGAAGTAACTGCCACCAAGAAAATGACCTTCCAGGTCAAGTACTTCAGATGGCAGGAATTCAGTGGCTCAAAAGGAGGTTTCATCAGCTGGGTGAGAATGACATTGAGATCCCATGACACTGTAGGAGGCTTGACAGGGGGCTTTGACAACAGCAAACCTCTCATGAAGCGAACAACTAAAGGCTGTCCTGAGATCGGCTTACCTTCCACACGGTAATGGTATGCACTGATTGCACTAAGGTGAACCCTTACAGAGTTGGTCTTGAGACCAGACTCAGACAAGTGCAGAAGGTATTCAAGCAGGGTCTGTGTAGGACAAGAGCGAGGATCTAGGGCCTTGCTGTCACACCAGACGGCAAACCTTCTCCATAGAAAGAAGTAACTCCTCTTAGTGGAATCTTTCCTGGAAGCAAGCAAGATGCGGGAGACACCCTCTGACAGACCCAAAGAGGCAAAGTCTACGCTCTCAACATCCAGGCCGTGAGAGCCAGGGACCGGAGGTTGGGATGCAGAAGCGCCCCTTCGTCCTGTGTGATGAGGGTCGGAAAACACTCCAATCTCCACGGTTCTTCGGAGGACAACTCCAGAAGAAGAGGGAACCAGATCTGACGCGGCCAAAAAGGAGCAATCAGAATCATGGTGCCTCGATCTTGCTTGAGTTTCAACAAAGTCTTCCCCACCAGAGGTATGGGAGGATAAGCATACAGCAGACCCTCCCCCCAGTCCAGGAGGAAGGCATCCGATGCCAATCTGCCGTGGGCCTGAAGCCTGGAACAGAACTGAGGGACTTTGTGGTTGGCTCGAGATGCGAAGAGGTCTACCAAGGGGGTGCCCCACACCTGGAAGATCTGTCGCACTACACGGGAATTGAGCGACCACTCGTGAGGTTGCATAATCCTGCTCAACCTGTCGGCCAGACTGTTGTTTACGCCTGCCAGATATGTGGCTTGGAGCACCATGCCGTGACGGCGAGCCCAGAGCCACATGCTGACGGCTTCCTGACACAGGGGGCGAGATCCGGTGCCCCCCTGCTTGTTGACGTAGTACATGGCAACCTGGTTGTCTGTCTGAATTTGGATAATTTGGTGGGACAGCCGATCTCTGAAAGCCTTCAGAGCGTTCCAGATCGCTCACAACTCCAGAAGATTGATCTGCAGATCGCGTTCCTGGAGGGACCAGCTTCCTTGGGTGTGAAGCCCATCGACATGAGCTCCCCACCCCAGGAGAGACGCATCCGTAGTCAGCACTTTTTGAGGCTGAGGAATTTGGAAGGGACGTCCCAGAGTCAGATTGGACCAAATCGTCCACCAATACAGGGATTCGAGAAAACTCGTGGACAGGTGGATTACGTCTTCTAGATCCCCAGCAGCCTGGAACCACTGGGAAGCTAGGGTCCATTGAGCAGATCTCATGTGAAGGCGGGCCATGGGAGTCACATGGACTGTGGAGGCCATGTGGCCTAGCAATCTCAACATCTGCCGAGCTGTGATCTGCTGGGACGCTCGCACCCGCGAGACGAGGGACAACAAGTTGTTGGCTCTCGTCTCTGGGAGATAGGCGCGAGCCGTCCAAGAATCCAGCAGAGCTCCTATGAATTTGAGTCTCTGCACTGGGAGAAGATGGGACTTTGGATAATTTATCACAAACCCCAGCAGCTCCAGGAGGCGAATAGTCATCTGCATGGACTGCAGGGCTCCTGCCTCGGATGTGTTCTTCACCAGCCAATCGTCGAGATATGGGAACACGTGCACCCCCAGCCTGCGAAGTGCCGCTGCTACTACAGCCAAGCACTTTGTGAACACCCTGGGCGCAGAGGCGAGCCCAAAGGGTAGCACACAGTACTGGAAGTGACGTGTGCCCAGCTGAAATCGCAGATACTGTCTGTGAGCTGGCAGTATCGGGATGTGTGTGTAGGCATCCTTCAAGTCCAGAGAGCATAGCCAATCGTTTTCCTGAATCATGGGAAGGAGGGTGCCCAGGGAAAGCATCCTGAACTTTTCTTTGACCAGATATTTGTTCAGGGCCCTTAGGTCTAGGATGGGACGCATCCCCCCTGTTTTCTTTTCCACAAGGAAGTACCTGGAATAGAATCCCAGCCCTTCTTGCCCGGATGGCACGGGCTCGACCGCATTGGCGCTGAGAAGGGCGGAGAGTTCCTCTGCAAGTACCTGCTTGTGCTGGAAGCTGTAAGACTGAGCTCCCGGTGGACAATTTGGAGGTTTTGAGGCCAAATTGAGGGTGTATCCTTGCCAGACTATTTGGAGAACCCACTGATCGGAGGTTATGAGAGGCCACCTTTGGTGAAAAGCTTTCAACCTCCCTCCGACTGGCAGGTCGCCCGGCACTGACACTTGGATGTCGGCTATGCTCTGCTGGAGCCAGTCAAAAGCTCGTCCCTTGCTTTTGCTGGGGAGCCGAGGGGCCTTGCTGAGGCGCACGCTGCTGACGAGAGCGAGCGCGCTGGGGCTTAGCCTGGGCCGCAGGCTGTCGAGAAGGAGGATTGTACCTACGCTTGCCAGAAGAGTAGGGAACAGTCTTCCTTCCCCCGAAAAATCTTCTACCTGTAGAGGTAGAGGCTGAAGGCTGCCGGCGGGAGAACTTGTCGAATGCGGTGTCCCGCTGGTGGAGCTGCTCTACCACCTGTTCGACTTTCTCGCCAAAAATATTATCCGCACGGCAAGGCGAGTCCGCAATCCGCTGCTGGATTCTATTCTCCAGGTCGGAGGCACGCAGCCATGAGAGCCTGCGCATCACCACACCTTGAGCAGCGGCCCTGGACTCAACATCAAAGGTGTCATACACCCCTCTGGCCAGGAATTTTCTGCACGCCTTCAGCTGCCTGACCACCTCCTGAAAAGGCTTGGCTTGCTCAGGGGGGAGCGCATCAACCAAGCCCGCCAACTGCCGCACATTGTTCCGCATATGGATGCTCGTGTAGAGCTGGTAGGACTGAATTTTGGCCACGAGCATAGAGGAATGGTAGGCCTTCCTCCCAAAGGAGTCTAAGGTTCTAGAGTCCTTGCCCGGGGGCGCCGAAGCATGCTCCCTAGAACTCTTAGCCTTCTTTAGGGCCAAATCCACAACTCCAGAATCATGAGGCAACTGAGTGCGCATCAGATCTGGGTCCCCATGGATCCGGTACTGGGACTCGATCTTCTTGGGGATGTGGGGATTAGTTAAAGGCTTGGTCCAGTTCGCAAGCAATGTCTTTTTTAGGACATGGTGCATGGGTACAGTGGACGCTTCCTTAGGTGGAGAAGGATAGTCCAGGAGCTCAAACATTTCAGCCCTGGGCTCGTCCTCCACAACCACCGGGAAGGGGATGGCCGTAGACATCTCCTGGACAAAGTAAGCAAAAGACAGACTCTCGGGAGGAGAAAGCTGTCTCTCAGGAGAGGGAGTGGGATCGGAAGGAAGACCCTCAGACTCCTCGTCAGAGAAATATCTGGGGTCTTCTTCCTCTTAAAACAACTTCAGCCAATATTATATATGGATCGCGTTATTCAATGGGTGTAGTAGAGAAAAAGCCCTCAGAAACCTCCAGTGATATTCTGGTGGTTTGATGCGAGGTTATGCACAATTTTGTGAAATAACTCACGCAATGATTCTATCATAGGGCAAAAAACAGACGACGAACGCGCGAGGTCGACTTTGCGGGGCCCGACACAGCGAAAACACGACCGTACCGAGCGCGGACAAAAGAAGACTGACGAACACGAGCCGGTTCGGGCGGGAAGACGGCCGCACATGCGCGGTGCGCATAAGCGCGCGAGGACTAGCAAAGGCTTTTGCTAGTGAAGTTTCCGATTGGAGGGGCTGCCGTGGACGTCACCCATCAGTGAGAACAAGCAGCCTGCTTGTCCTCGGAGAAAACAGAGGACAGGCGAAAGGAAGGAAGAAGTAAATTCACAGGGCACTAGAGACAGGAATCTGAAGACCTCCAGATATGACTGCACACTCAAATTGCCTGCAAAGCTCAACTGGGGACCAGTTGACCAACTGGACCAGGAGCAAAGTGCTCAGAACCAGAGGCTGAAAAGTGTGTCCACATCCACCTGCTGGAAATACTGAGGAGCTGGATTTGATGCAAAGAGAGATATGTCTCAACTCTCAATTTTTCAGTTCTCTATCTCCACCTGCTGGTTGATGGAAACAACTATCCCACAGATTCTGGAATAGTAGGAACCTAAGTAATAGAAACTGTGTCTATACTGCTTTGCAGATAAATGAAAACAGACTTGGTTCCGGGTAACGATGGCAGACGAGGACGTACACAAGCCCGATGATGTGCTTCCAAAGGGTGTGAGTGAGTGAGGGTGGGGTGTGTTTGGAGGTTGGTGGTGAGTCTCTGTGTTTTTGTGATATTTTTGTGTTACATGTTGGTTTTTTTTTTTTGGGGGGGGGGGGGTTGGGTGATGTGCCGTGCTGGCAAAGTGGGATGAAGTGGTGTGTGGCTTTGAAGGTGGTTATTGTTGCAGGGTGTTGGCAGTGGAATGTGTGTGTTTCTGTGGTATTGTGTGTGTGTGTTTTTGTCTGTCTCTGACAGGGGGGGTTGGGGTGGGGGGTCCATGGGTTGGTGAAATGTGAGGGTGGTTGGAGGGGAGTCAGCGTTTGCTGAGGAGTGGAGTGGGTTGTCCATGTTTTTGCTGGGGTTTTTTTTGTGTGTTGTGCTGTCAAAGGAGGAGGATTTGTTTTTGAACTTATAGGGTTTTGTTGTGGTTTTGGAGGTGGTTCTGCCTGTTTTTTTTTGGGGGGGGGGGGATGGAGAGGGGATGTGTTGTGTGTGTTTGTGTCTGTCAGTGACAGTGGGGGGGGTCCGTGGGGGTGTGAAATGTGGGGGTGTTTGGAGTGGGGTCTGCGTTTGTTGAGGGGTGGAGTGGGTTGTGCTCTTGTTTTTGCTGGGTTTTTTTTTTTCGTAACTTCGTCGATGGAGCTTGCCTGCAAGTGTGAGGTAGGGTGTTACGGAGGGATGACCCGTGAGGGCGGGGGAGAGGGTGGGGTCCTCTAAGCTCGGAGGCGTGTCGTGACGTGAAGGGGGAGATAATGTTTGATGTTTTCGCCGATTCGGGAGGGAGTCTTTTGGTGGAGGAGGGGGAGTTCCGGAGTCTGATATTTGAGTGCGGGTGTCCGAAATTGGATGACGGTGTCTGTTGCCGGGTGACGTGGTCCAGTGGCATCTCGGGAGGGGTGAGTGTCAGAGCACCGGGGGGGGGGGGGGGGGTTATTATCGATTATGTTTGAGAGGTTTTCTGTGGTTTACCTGCGCTATGCTGTACTTCTCGGCGCTTGTGTGCCGACGTTGGTGCACGCTGTTTGGGGCGTGTTGCTTTCTGGTGGTTGGTTGTTGTCGGTGGTGACATACCAGGAAGTGCCGACATCATGATCACGAATGCCTCAAGATTTTTGTCCACGTAGTCACAGTCAGCTTCAGAACGCTGGAGGTGCTTTTTATTATATAGGATATTAATAGGGCTGATACTCATATTCAGTTTACTACTCATTGGGATTGCACTCAAGTAACTTTTCTGGATATATCGCTATCTCTATCTGATATAGGAAGGTTCAGTACTTCAGTATATTAAAAAGCCACTGATTGGAATATCTTATTACACTATTCAAGCTTTCATCTCAAGCACCTGCGGGATAATATTCCCAGTGGTCAGTTCCTCTGTCTCAAATGCTTGTGTTCCTCAACTGACTAATTTAAACATGCAAATTCAATGTTTTTGAGGTTTTGGCAATGTGGCTATCCCAGTTCAGGTTTAAAGACAGCTTATAAGAGACCATCACATGCTGACAGACTGTGGTTATTGTAGTTCAGACCACATGACAATCGAACTCCTTTCAGTGTGAAAATTAAATTGCAAATTGGGGAACACATTAGTAACATTAGGACTTTGAAACCAGAAGCCCCATTAATGGCACATTGGAGAGAGTGCAATCATCAAATTAAAGATTTACAGTTTTATTGCATATTACAATGCTGCAGGGGGGTTCTTTGGTGGACATACTTGTGCAGAAAGAACAAAGATAAATTTTCATGTGGAATACCATATTTATCCGGAGGGGTTGAACAAGGACACTGAGTGGCTATGATTGGTTAGTATTGTGTGGAATCAGATGGGTTTCATCTATATTGAGTGGTGTTTAAATCCAGCACCCAGCATCATGCTGGTACATAGCGTTGGAGTGAACGCACACTGGACTTGTTTTTTCCTGTGGAAGAACGACCGTTAGTTTTGTTGAAGATATTGTTTCAATTGATTTTAAATGATTAGTGTTTTTTTTGTTCAGTTAGTAGGTATATTAAGTACTATTTCTTTTGTAGCAGTGTTTCCTTTTGATGACACATTTTAGCGAAACTCGTCCAGAGTCGAGTGGACACAAGAAGTTTTAAATCACTGTTCACAGGGGAGTCGTCCTACTGAGTATGTACTGAAGTGGACCAGTTGGAACTTGTTTGCTCACATTCCAAGAGAATTTTGTTCATAAAAGCAGACACATACCTGGACATTACATTGGCCATCAAGGACATTATCAGATAAGTTCAGGGTTTAAAAAGAAACTGGCAAATTAATGCTGTATTATTGTCTTGTTTATCAGATGCCCGGTATGGTGTCCAGCTCTATATACATTGGAACAATGAATGTGAAGTGATGGTTCCACTAGTTCAACATTTATTGTGGTTGTAATTGAATGAACTGAGCACATTTATATCACATATTTGTGTGTTGTGTGTTATAGAGTATTAAGTTGTATTCTGTGATGGATTATATAGTATAAAATAGGCTTATGCCAGATGCCTACTTGGCCTTCCCACCTAGGTGACATGTTATAAAGTAAGAATATAAGAATAACCATATTAGGTCAGACCAATGAGCCACCTAGCCCAATATCCCGATTCCAACAGAGGCCAATTCAGGTCACAAGTACCTGACAGAATCCCAAACAGTAGCAAGACACATGCTAGTGATCCCAGGGACAAGCAGTGGCTTTCCCCATGTCTATCTCAATAGCAGACTATGGACTTTTCCTTCAGGAACTTGTCCAAACTTTCTTTTAAACCCAGATAGCTAATCGCTGATACTACATCCTCTAGCAATGAGTTTCAGAGTTTAACTATTTGCTGAGTGAAAAAATACTTGATCCTGTTCGTTTTACTAGTACCATGTAACTTCCTTGAGTGTCCCCTAGTCTTTGTACTTTTTGAAAGAGTAAAAAATAAATAAATAAAATTATCGATTTACCTGTTCTACATCAATCAGTATTTTGTAGGTCTATATCATATACCCCTCAGCTATCTCTTTTCCACGCTAAAGAGCCCTAATCTCTTAAGCCTCTTCTTATATGAGAGGAGCTCCATCCCTTTAATCATTTTGGTCGCACTTCTTTGAACTTCTAATCCTGCTATATCTTTTTTAAGATACAGCAGTTACAAACATTATCTCTCTATTCTTCTTGTTCACTGTTCCTGCATCGAATCTATCACTCAGCTTTCTTCTACCTTGCTCTGGCATTCTGGAACTCACTCCCTCTCTATCTCAGAACAGAACAGTCTCATCCCAGATTTATGTTAAATCTTTTTTATTGTTGTAACAAATGCAATCACTACAAAACATTAGCAAAAAGTGGAATGTTCCAACAACCCCTGTTCCCAACTCCCCCCACCCACAATCCCCATCCCATCCCAGTACAGATTCAAGTACAGTGTTAAGACCACCAATTCCCCTCCTTAGCCCGTGCTCTCCCATCCTAGCCTAACCTAAAAGATCAAATCCCCCTTCCGGTGAGTCTGCAAGGCCTGGGTTCTTATGACCTCACAGAGCCACCAGAGGAGAAATAACAATAATATACTTCCCTACCCTCTACCCTCCCAGGTATCCTCCCAAAATGATTAGTCAGTTACATTGGGTCATCATTTCACGAGAGTGGTAGTCAAGGATAAAGTGCAATCAAATCCCTAGGGGACAAAGAGGACAGGTATGGATCACAAAGCTTCAGAAATCGAGTTTTACATTTATAAGATCCCCTCGCCTCCCAATTTAGCAACAAATGTACCTGTATGCTGGTGGTGTGTCCGACATCCAGGACTGCAAAATACACTTTTGTGCCAACATACCTTCCGAAACAGCAAAATTATCTCCACAGTGGCTCCCCTAAAGGACCCAGCACAATCCAATACCACCTGAGACGGGTTACCTGCTATCTGACATCGAAGGATTGAGGAGAGATAAGCAATGATCTGATCCCAAAATTGCGGGACTGTCCCGCAAGTCCAGAATGCATGATAGAAAGTATTGTCCAACCTTTTACATTTAGGACAAAGGGATGAAAGCAGGTCTACCGCTCAGGCTACCTGAACTTGAGTTAGATATGCTCTAAGCAGGAACCCGGAAGTAACATTCTCTATAGGTGGCATTACTTGTAAGCCGCAGAATACCCTGAATAGAAGAGAGCAAATCCCATGATTCTAAATTCAGCCCCGTATCCTGCTCCCATCAGTGCCAAATTTCCTCCAATCCCCTGGATGCTTCAAAGTTCCATAATGCCTTATGAATTCCTGAAATGGAACTAGTAGTATCAGATATGGCTTCAAAAAAGCACGCACCTGGACTCCAGTACGATTATTCAGGGAGTCCACACGCAAGGACCGAATGTAATATTTTAACTGACAATGTGCAAGGACATCTCCCCACTTAATGCCTTCCTGACCCTTCAAGAGAGCCAAAGACTTAAGCCCACTCACTGAGTCCCACACATGCTCCAATCTGCCAATGCCTTACCGCTCCCAACACATAAAAGCTTTATTGTCCAAACCGGGTGGGAAAGAGGGGTTACCTCGCAGTAATTCGGTGATGTGTGAAAACCAGCCTAGACCCTTCACCAATAGTCTCCAAACCTCCCGTAAAGGGTTCAAATGTATAGAAGCCCTCAGTTGGGCAGGTAACAACTGACTGTCTACATATAATAGCGAAAGCAAATTGTAAGCAGCAAAGTATGTGCTTTCAAAATTCAAGGGAGTAAAACAGCTTTGAGAGTAAAGCCAATCTCGTATATGGTGCAATAAGCAAGAGGTATTATATAACTTTAGATTAGGTAGGTAGGCCCCCCCTTGTGCCCAATTACCCATCAGAAGTTGATAGCGCAATTTAGGTTTCTTCTTGGCCCAACAAAAACCTCTAGCCAGTCGCTTAAACCGCTGTATATCTTTTTTCAACTAACATAACGGGCAGGGTTTAAAGTAGATAGAACCATCTAGGTAGGATCACCATACGAATAAGACATTCTCCCTACAAGGGGAAGAGATAGTTCCTGCCAGCTATCCGGCTGCTATTCTGTTTTGCGTATCATCATTTACATTAAGATTGTAAAGATCTGTCACCTGAGGGGCAAGAATACCCAAACACTTAAAGGGTGTATTTGTCCATTTCAGCGGGAACGTCCCAGTGGAAGAACTGCCAGTGCTTCCGATTTGTTGAGATTCAGTCAAAAGCCTGCAAAATCCCCATATTCATAAAAGGTCTCCAACAGAGAATCCAGAGAGCTTTGGGGATCCGTTAAAAGCATCAAAAGATTCCCAGCAAAAGCCACTAATTTAAAGTGCTCCACGCCAAGCGCAATTCCCCTAATATCAGGGTTCAAGTAGATATCCCATATAAACGGGTCCAAAGATAAGGCGAATAGAAGAGGTGATAGTGGACAGCCCTGCCGAGTCCCCCGGCGAATTTCAAAGTCATTGAATAACTGCCCACTCACCATGACTCTTAACCAGGGAGAGGTATATAGGGTTTTAATCGCTGACATGTACCAACCCTCGAAACCATAGGTCACAAGAATATTGAACAAAATGTCCCGGGACACAGCCGACTAATATCGCAGGCAATTTACGTTCAGACATAGTCTCCAGGGACATCAGTATTCTTCTAAGATTTTTAGCCACCGACCGACCTTGCACAAAGCTTGCTTGCGACTCATGAATAAGTGGGGGCAATATTCCCCCCAACTGATTTGTTATTATTTTCATAGAAACTACACAATTAAGAAAGATTCCATTATTATCATAATGGATAAAGGACTTTCCAAATATTAGATTCAATTTAAATAAGTGAAACCTCAAGAATCCAGGGTGCCTACAGAGATGGTCTCATCATCACAGGTTTCTTACCAACCTCTGAAACCAACCACAGTGTAAAAAAACTCCTTAATGGAGAAAAAACACCATGGCAAAAAAAACGAAGGAATCAGTTTAATAGAAAAGTCCCCTATCCATAACCATATATTTCAAAAACCTCATTACGGGTGGCCACCCTTTGGGACTTATGATTAAAGTCATCGCTCTCCTGCATTGGACTACAACAGTTGGGCTTCGCTCCAGTGGTAGAAGGTAAGTGACTTTTTTTTTTCATAAATGTATGTGGTGCACCCAGACTTATATTATTGTTATATTTTTCCAGGTTTTTGAAATATATGGTTATGGATAGGGGACTTTTCTATTAAACTGATTCCTCCGGTTTATTTTGTCATAGTGTTTTTTCCTCCATTAAGGAGTTTTTTTTACACTGTGGTTGGTTTAGGAGGTTGGTAAGAAACCTATGATGATGAGTCCTTTAAAGGGTAGACCATCCTGCTTATTTTTGAAGGAGAAGGACGGCCATCTTCCGACACAAATCGGGAGATGGCCGGTCTTCTCCTAATGCTGGCCAAATTGGTATAATCGAAAGCCGATTTTGGCCGGCTTCAACTGCTTTCCGTCGCAGGGCCGGGCAAAGTTCAAGGGGGCATGTCGGCAATGTACCGAAGGCAGGAAGGGGCATGGTTAACAGATGGACAGCCTCAGCCGATAATGGAAAAAAGAAGGCCGGCCCTGATGAGCATTTGGCCGACTTTACTTGGTCCTTTTTTGTTCATGACCAAGCCTCAAAAAGGTGCCCGAACTGACTAGATGACCACCGGAGGGAATCGGGGATCACCTCCCTTTACTCCCACAGTGGTCACCAACCCCCTCCCACCCAAAAAAAAAAAAAAAAACTTTAAAAACATTTTTGCCAGCCTCTATGCCAGCCTCAAATGTCATACCCAGCTCCATCACAGCAGTATGCAGGTCCCTGGAGCAGTTTTTAGTGGTTGCAGTACACTTCAGGCAGGCGGACCCAGGCCCATCCCCCCCTACCTGTTACACTTGTGCTGGTAAATGTTGGGCCCTCCAAACCCCCCACCCCCCAAAACCCACTGTACCCAAATGTAGGTGCCGCTCTTCACCCCTTAGGGCTATGGTAGTGGTGTACAGTTGTGGGGAGTGGGTTTGGGGGGGCTCAGCACACAAGATAAGGGAGCTATGCACCTGGGATCATTTTGTGATGTTCACTGCAGTGCCCCCTAGGGTGCCCAGTTGGTGTCCTGGCGTGTGAGGGAGACCAGACCAAATGCTGGCTCCTCCCACGACCAAATGGCTTGGATTTGGTCGGGTTTGAGATGGCCGCCATTAGTTTCCATTATCGGCGAAAACCAATGGAGGCCATCTCTATTGCCGGCGATCTCTAAGGGTGGACCAAATGTTGAGATTTGGCCGGCCCCAACCGTATTATTGAAATGAAAGATGGCCGGTCATCTTGTTTCGATAAAACAGTCGGGTACGCCGCTTTACGGGGCCGTCATTATAGATGGACGCCCTTATAGATGGCCGGCCCCGTTCGATTATGCCCCTCCACCTCTGTAGGCACCCTAGATTCTTGAGGTTCCACTTATTTAAACTGAATCTAATATTTGGAAAGTCCTTTATCCATTATGATATAGTGAAGCTTTCTTAATTGTGTAGTTTCTACTATTTTTGCTCTCTAGCTCCAAATTGTTGATATTTTGAAGATTCTAATATTTTCATAAACATTTTCACCCCGTGTTTATGAGCAATATTGGTCTATAGGATTCAGGTAAAGTAGGGTCACGGCCCGCTTTTGGCAAAACTAAGATTTGTGCCAAATTCAAATGCTCAGACAAGGTACCCACTTCCACCCAGGTACTGAATAGGTTAGTCAGAAGTGTGACAATGGCATCCCCCCGTAATTTGCAGAATTCGGTTTGAACATCTTCCAGGCCAGCTGCCTTCCCTAAAATACTAGTATGAATCACCCAGTGAACTTCATCCATATGAATTGGTGCATTTAAAAATTTGCAGTCAGACTGTGATAGGCGAGGCAAATTAAGCCCTTCCAAATAAAGATGCCCTGATAACCCATGTACAGAGTCTGATAAAAGATCTTGCGGACAACTCGCATGTTCAGGGACCACTCGTGTGGTTGTATAACTCTGCTCAGCTCAGCCTGTCGGCCAGACTATACTTTTTGTCCACCAGATAAGTGGCCTGAAAGAAAATGCTGTGTTGGTGAGCCCAGCGCCACATCCGGACAGCTTCCTGACATAGAAGTGTGATCCAGTGCCCCCCTGCTTGTTGGTGCAATACATTGCAACCTGGTTGTCTGTTTTGATGAGTACAATTTGGTTGGACAGCCGATCTCTGAAAGCCTTTAGAGCGTTCCAGATCGCCCGGAGCTCAAGAAGATTGATCTGAAGACCTGATTCATGAAGGGAACAGACTCCCCAACTGTGAAGCCAATCTACATGAGCTCCCCAACCGAGGAGAGATGCATCCATCGTCAGTACCTTTTGAGGAATTTTGAATGGTAGTCCCAGAGTCAAACTGGATCGAATGGTCCACCAAAGCAGAGAATGAACAAGCTCTAGAGACACTCGGATGACATCTGTTAGATCTCCCGTAGCCTGACACCACTGGGAGGCTAAGGTCTGTTGGATGGATCTCATGTTAAGGTGTGTCACAGGTGTCACAAACTGTGGACGCCATGTGGCCCACCAACCTCAACATCTGAGGAGCTGTGACCTGCTGCGAGGCTCAAACCTGATAAGCCAGTGTGACTAGAGTGTCTGCTCACAGTCATTGGAGAAAAGCTCGAACCTGCTGTGTGAATTCCAAATGTGCAGGGTAAAAATGGGACTTTGGGTAGTTTATAACGAAACCTAGTAGCTCTAGCACCCAAATAGTCCTCTGAATAGACTTCTGAGCACCGTCCTCCAAAGTGCTCTTCACCAGCAAATCGTTGAGGTAAGGGAACACATGGACTCCCAGTCTGCGTAGCAACGCTGTGACTACCATTATACATTTGGTAAATATCCTGGGAACTGACACGAGGCCAAAAAGCAACATGCAATATTGGTAGTGATGTGTTCCCAGCCAAAATCGGAGATACTTCCAGTGGGCTGGAAGTATCAGGATGTGAGTATATGCATCCTTCAAGTCCAGAGAGCATAGCCAATCATTTTTCTGAACTTTTCCTTGACCAGGAATTTGTTCAAGGCCCTTAGGTCTAGGATGGGTTGCATCCTCCCTGTCTTCTTTTGCACGAGGAAGTACCTGGAATAGAATCCCTGTCCTTCTTTCCCTAGTGGAATGGGATCAACCGAATGGGCCTTTAAGGGCGGAGATTTCATCTGCAAGTACCTGCTCATGCTGACAGCTGAAGTAATGCTCTCTCGGTGGGCAATTTGAGGGTGTATCCGAGGCAGACTATTTGAAGAACCCACCAGTCGGAGGTTACAAGAGGCCACCTTTCGTAGGAAAACTTAAGCCTCCCCCAAACCGGTAAGTCATTCGGGATGGACACTCTGACAGTGGCTATGCTCTGCTGGAGCCAGTCAAAAGCTTGTCCCTTGCTTTGACTGGGGAACAGCAGGGGCTTTAGGCGCACGTTGCCAACAGCTTGCGCACAGAATCCTCCTGCAAGTACACGCTCGTAAAGAGCTGGTACAATTGTATACGGGACACGAGCATTGAGGCCTGGAACATCTTTCTCCCAAAAGAGTCCAAGGTCCTAGCTTCTCTGCCTGGGGACACCGAGGTATAGTCTCTAGAACTCCTGGCTCTCTTGAGAGCGGATTCCACCACCATGGAACTGTGGTGCAACTGAGGCCTATCAAAACCAGTTGTGCTGTGGATCCTATACATTGTATAGATCTTCTTGGGCAGGACAGGGACCGACAGAGTGAACTCCCAGTTCCTATCGAGGACTTCCTTGAGTACCTTGTGGAGAGGGACAGTCACAGCCTCCCAAGAAGGGGACTCGTAATCCAGGACCTCGAGCACCTTAGCCCTGGGCTCATCCTCTACTTCCAAACGAAATGGAATAGCCTCAGCCATTTCCTTCACGAAAGAGGGGAACAAATGGCTCTCTGGACAAGACTTTCTCCTTTCAAGTGGAGGGGAGCAGAGGGAATGCCATAGGACTCATCTTCTGAAAAGTACCTTGGAGCCTCCTCTGACTCCCATGAGCATTCCTCATCAGTGTCAGATAAAAACTCCTCATGGGAGGGCTGAGACCGAGCCTACGTCAACTTTAAGAAGCCATGTCCCCAAAAGGCGCATTGAGGAGTCAACTCCCGTCTCGGACCTGGCTCCAAAACTCCTCTCTGGACACCTGAGTCCTCTTCTTCATCCGAAAACAAAGGACACAGTTGGCAGGGCTATGGTCAGGCCCTAAGCACTGAAGACACCAAGAATGGGTGTATCTGCCAAAGATTGTCCGATTGCACCGGTAACAGTGCTTAAAGCCATGGGTACTTTAGTGGACATGGAAGGAAAAACTTTCAAAGCCAAATCAGAAAAAGCAATGATGCCTGAAAAAAAGGGGCAAAGCACCAGGAAAAAGTCACGGGAAAGACCTGACCGGAGACTAGGCCTAAACGTGGCCTAACTCATGGAGCATAAAGGAAACTTAAAACCCAGCAAAAAGAACTAAAATATATGGGAAGAGAAGGGGACAAAGGCCTAAACTAGGCACAGAAAAAAATCTCGAAAAAGAAACTGAAAAGGCACCAAAAAAGAAGCTCTTTCAGAAAGTGAGTGAAGAGAAACCACAGACGGGAAGGTACTTGCGCATACGCAGTGGAGCATGTCCCACACTCCACAAAGCTCTGTAAAGCTTGTAATAAGCTCTGGACTGGGCAACTCAGCGCTACACTATTCAACTGTGAGAATTAATGGCCTGCTTGTCCTCGGAGAACGACGACGACGACGACGACACTGAATGGGCTGTGTCAGCATTGCCGCACGGCTTTCTAAACAAGGAGGTTTATGTGCAGAATTTTGAATTTTTTTGTGCAGAATTTTGATTTTTGTTGGCACAGAATTTCAGCAGGAGTAAAAGACAGCCTTTGTAAAAAAGCACTGAGGCTTTTAGTTCCAGGTTTCATTAGCTGAGGTCCATGTGTGTGGAGGTTATTTTACTTGGAGGTAAAATATGGCCTTTCATTATTTAAATTAACATATATATTCTGACTTGGATACTGTTTGGGTAATTCTACAAAATTTCCAGGCCCTGTTGGATACGATGAAGATACAGCGTTTCAATTAAATTTGTGGAATGCATAAGTTAGATTCTATAAGAAAGGAACCTGCAGTGATTGTTTTCAAGCACAAATAATGGTCAACTTACAGTGTTAGTAGGGAAATATTTTTTTTTTTAGTTCCAATATTTGTATTGTGTTTTATAAATGATAACAAATGGCTAAAATAAAGCAATTAGCCAGCTTAACAAGTTAACAGTAACAGTAACAAGCATCAGCATACATGTTCAAGTAGGGAAATATTAAAATTAAGCTAATGATACATACCTGTAGAAGGTATTCTCCGAGGACAGCAGGCTGATTGTTCTCACTGATGGGTGACGTCCACGGCAGCCCCTCCAATCGGAATCTTCACTAGCAAAGTCCTTTGCTAGCCCTCACGCGCCCGCGCGCACCGCGCATGCGCGGCCGTCTTCCCGCCCGAAACCGGCTCGAGCCGGCCAGTCTCGTATGTAGCAAAAGAGAAACAAGGGAAGACTCAACTCCAAAGGGGAGGCGGGCGGGTTTGTGAGAACAATCAGCCTGCTGTCCTCGGAGAATACCTTCTACAGGTATGTAGCATTCGCTTTCTCCGAGGACAAGCAGGCTGCTTGTTCTCACTGATGGGGTATCCCTAGCCCCCAGGCTCACTCAAAACAACAACCATGGTCAATTGGGCCTCGCAACGGCGAGGACATAACTGAGATTGACCTAAAAAATTTACCAACTAACTGAGAGTGCAGCCTGGAACAGAACAAACAGGGCCCTCGGGGGGTGGAGTTGGATCCTAAAGCCCAAACAGGTTCTGAAGAACTGACTGCCCGAACCGACTGTCGCGTCGGGTATCCTGCTGCAGGCAGTAATGAGATGTGAATGTGTGGACAGATGACCACGTCGCAGCTTTGCAAATTTCTTCAATGGAGGCTGACTTCAAGTGGGCTACCGACGCAGCCATGGCTCTAACATTATGAGCCGTGACATGACCCTCAAGAGCCAGCCCCGCCTGGGCGTAAGTGAAGGAAATGCAATCTGCTAGCCAATTGGATATGGTGCGTTTCCCCACAGCCACTCCCCTCCTATTGGGATCAAAAGAAACAAACAATTGGGCGGACTGTCTGTTGGGCTGTGTCCGCTCCAGATAGAAGGCCAATGCTCTCTTGCAGTCCAATGTGTGCACCTGACGTTCAGCAGGGCAGGAATGAGGACGGGGAAAGAATGTTGGCAAGACAATTGACTGGTTCAGATGGAACTCCGACACAACCTTTGGCAGGAACTTAGGGTGAGTGCGGAGGACTACTCTGTTGTGATGAAATTTGGTGTAAGGGGCCTGGGCTACCAGGGCCTGAAGCTCACTGACTCTACGAGCTGAAGTAACTGCCACCAAGAAAATGACCTTCCAGGTCAAGTACTTCAGATGGCAGGAATTCAGTGGCTCAAAAGGAGGTTTCAACAGCTGGGTGAGAACGACATTGAGATCCCATGACACTGTAGGAGGCTTGACAGGGGGCTTTGACAAAAGCAAACCTCTCATGAAGCGAACAACTAAAGGCTGTCCTGAGATCGGCTTACCTTCCACACGGTAATGGTATGCACTGATTGCACTAAGGTGAACTCTTACAGAGTTGGTCTTGAGACCAGACTCAGACAAGTGCAGAAGGTACTCAAGCAGGGTCTGTGTAGGACAAGAACGAGGATCTAGGGCCTTGCTGTCACACCAGACGGCAAACCTCCTCCATAGAAAGAAGTAACTCCTCTTAGTGGAATCTTTCCTGGAAGCAAGCAAGATACGGGAGACACCCTCTGACAGACCCAAAGAGGCAAAGTCTACGCTCTCAACATCCAGGCCGTGAGAGCCAGGGACCGGAGGTTGGGATGCAGAAGAGCCCCTTCGTCCTGCGAGATGAGAGTCGGAAAACACTCCAATCTCCACGGTTCTTCGGAGGACAACTCCAGAAGAAGAGGGAACCAGATCTGACGCGGCCAAAAGGAGCAATCAGAATCATGGTGCCTCGGTCTTGCTTGAGTTTCAACAAAGTCTTCCCCACCAGAGGAATGGGAGGATAAGCATACAGCAGGCCCTCCCCCCAATCCAGGAGGAAGGCATCCGATGCCAGTCTGCCAGGGGCCTGAAGCCTGGAACAGAACTGAGGGACTTTGTGGTTCGCTCGAGATGCGAAGAGATCCACCAAGGGGGTGCCCCACGCTTGGAAGATCTGGCGCACCACTCGGGAGTTGAGCAACCACTCATGAGGTTGCATAATCCTGCTCAGTCTGTCGGCCAGACTGTTGTTTACGCCTGCCAGATATGTGGCTTGGAGCCCCATGCCGTGACGGCGAGCCCAGAGCCACATGCTGACGGCTTCCTGACACAGGGGGCGAGATCCGGTGCCCCCCTGCTTGTTGACATAGTACATGGCAACCTGGTTGTCTGTCTGAATTTGGATAATTTGGTGGGACAGCCGATCTCTGAAAGCCTTCAGAGCGTTCCAGATCGCTCGCAACTCCAGGAGATTGATCTGTAGACCGCGTTCCTGGAGGGACCAGCTTCCTTGGGTGTGAAGCCCATCGACATGAGCTCCCCATCCCAGGAGAGACGCATCCGTGGTCAGCACTTTTTGTGGCTGAGGAATTTGGAAGGGACGTCCCAGAGTCAAATTGGACCAAATCGTCCACCAATACAGGGATCCGAGAAAACTCGTGGACAGGTGGATCACGTCTTCTAGATCCCAGGAGCCTGAAACCACTGAGAAGCTAGGGTCCATTGAGCAGATCTCATGTGAAGGCGGGCCATGGGAGTCACATGAACTTTGGAAGCCATGTGGCCCAGCAAACTCAACATCTGCCGAGCTGTGATCTGCTGGGACGCTCGCACCCGCGAGACGAGGGACAACAAGTTGTTGGCTCTCGTCTCTGGGAGATAGGTGCGAGCCGTC
The DNA here is from genome assembly GCF_901765095.1 of Microcaecilia unicolor. Lineage (NCBI taxonomy): Eukaryota > Metazoa > Chordata > Amphibia > Gymnophiona > Siphonopidae > Microcaecilia > Microcaecilia unicolor. The sequence goes on from NC_044036.1 coordinate 218,219,190, forward strand.
CGAGAATCCAGCAGAGCTCCTATGAATTCGAGTCTCTGTGCTGGAAGAAGATGGGACTTTGGGTAATTTATCACAAACCCCAGCAGCTCCAGGAGGCGAATAGTCATCTGCATGGACTGCAGGGCTCCTGCCTCGGATGTGTTCTTCACCAGCCAATCGTCGAGATATGGGAAGACGTGCACCCCCAGCCTGCGAAGTGCTGCTGCTACTACAGCCAAGCACTTTGTGAACACCCTGGGCGCAGAAGCGAGCCCAAAGGGTAGCACACAGTACTGGAAGTGACGTGTGCCCAGCTGAAATCGCAGATACTGTCTGTGAGCTGGCAGTATCGGGATGTGTGTGTAGGCATCCTTCAAGTCCAGAGAGCATAGCCAATCGTTTTCCTGAATCATGGGAAGGAGGGTGCCCAGGGAAAGCATCCTGAACTTTTCTTTTACGAGATATTTGTTCAGGGCCCTTAGGTCTAGGATGGGACGCATCCCCCCTGTTTTCTTTTCCACAAGGAAGTACCTGGAATAGAATCCCAGCCCTTCTTGCCCGGATGGCACGGGCTCGACCGCATTGGCGCTGAGAAGGGCGGAGAGTTCCTCTGCAAGTACCTGCTTGTGCTGGAAGCTGTAAGACTGAGCTCCCGGTGGACAATTTGGAGGTTTTGAGGCCAAATTGAGGGTGTATCCTTGCCGGACTATTTGCAGAACCCACTGATCGGAGGTTATGAGAGGCCACCTTTGGTGAAAAGCTTTCAACCTCCCCCCGACCGGCAGGTCGCCCGGCACGGACACTTGGATGTCGGCTATGCTCTGCTGGAGCCAGTCAAAAGCTCGCCCCTTGCTTTTGCTGGGGAGCCGCGGGGCCTTGCTGAGGCGCACGCTGCTGACGAGAGCGAGCGCGCTGGGGCTTAGCCTGGGCCGCAGGCTGTCGAGAAGGGGGATTGTACCTACGCTTGCCAGAAGAGTAGGGAACAGTCCTCCTTCCCCCAAAAAATCTTCTACCTGTAGAGGTAGAGGCTGAAGGCTGCCGGCGGGAGAACTTGTCGAATGCGGTGTCCCGCTGGTGGAGATGCTCTACCACCTGCTCGACCTTCTCTCCAAAAATATTGTCCGCACGGCAAGGCGAGTCCGCAATCCGCTGCTGGAGTCTATTCTCCAGGTCGGAGGCACGCAGCCATGAGAGCCTGCGCATCACCACACCTTGAGCAGCGGCCCTGGACGCAACATCAAAGGTGTCATACACCCCTCTGGCCAGGAATTTTCTGCACGCCTTCAGCTGCCTGACCACCTCCTGAAAAGGCTTGGCTTGCTCAGGGGGGAGCGCATCAACCAAGCCCGCCAACTGCCGCACATTGTTCCGCATGTGTATGCTCGTGTAGAGCTGGTAAGACTGGATTTTGGCCACGAGCATAGAGGAATGGTAAGCCTTCCTCCCAAAGGAGTCTAAGGTTCTAGAGTCTTTGCCCGGGGCGCCGAAGCATGCTCCCTAGAACTCTTAGCCTTCTTTAGGGCCAGATCCACAACTCCAGAGTCGTGAGGCAACTGGGTGCGCATCAGCTCTGGGTCCCCATGGATCCGGTACTGGGACTCGATCTTCTTGGGAATGTGGGGATTACTTAATGGCTTGGTCCAGTTCGCAAGCAATGTCTTTTTCAGGACATGGTGCAAGGGAACAGTGGACGCTTCCTTAGGTGGAGAAGGATAGTCCAGGAGCTCAAACATTTCAGCCCTGGGCTCGTCCTCCACAACCACCGGGAAGGGGATGGCCGTAGACATCTCCCGGACAAAGGAAGCGAAAGACAGACTCTCAGGAGGAGAAAGCTGTCTTTCAGGGGAGGAGTGGGATCAGAAGGAAGACCCTCAGACTCCTCGTCAGAGAAATATCTGGGGTCTTCCTCTTCCTCCCACGAGGCCTCACCCTCGGTGTCAGACACAAGTTCACGAACCTGTGTCTGCAACCTCGCCCGGCTCGACTCGGTGGAGCCACGTCCACGATGGGGGCGTCGAGAGGTAGACTCCCTCGCCCGCATCGGCGAAGCTCCTCCGCCGACGTAGTCGGGAGCCTTCCTGGGAGGTGGCCGCAGTCGGCACCGCACGCGGTACCGACGTCGGGGACCTCACCCCGGGCGATGGGCCAGCCGACGCCACGCTCGACGGTACCGGAGGCGCAAGCACCGCCGGTACCGGAGGGGTAGGGCGCAACAGCTCTCCCAGAATCTCTGGGAGAACGGCCCGGAGGCTCTCGTTCAGAGCGGCTGCAGAGAAAGGCATGGAGGTCGATGCAGGCGTCGACGTCAGAACCTGTTCCGGGCGTGGAGGCTGTTCCGGGCTGTCCAGAGTGGAGCGCATCGACACCTCCTGAACAGAGGGTGAGCAGTCCTCTCGGTGCCCGATGCCTGCTGGGTGCCGACTCCCTCGGCGACCCAGAGCTCTCGGTGCCGACGCGGGGAGGGGACCGGGTGTCGATGCTTCTCGACTTCTTCCGAAGCATGTCACCGGAGCTCCCCGGCACCGACGAGGAGGACGTAGAATCCAGCCGTCGCTTCCTCGGGCCGAAGTCGAAGGAGGTCGATCTCGGGGGGGCTGTACCGCAGGAGCCCTCAGGGTAGGGGGAGACCCACCCGAAGGCTCACCGCCACCAGCAGGGGAATGGACAGCCCTCACCTGCACTCCTGACGATGCACCACCGTCCGACGACATCAGCAGACGAGGTCCTGGTACCACCGACGTCGATGCAGCTATCCGATGTCTCGGCGCCGATGCAGAGGGCCGATGCCTCGATGCACTCGATGCACTGGCGGCCGAGGATGAAGGTCTGGACGCTGACGACGTCGATGCACTCGATGACCCCGGTGTCGATGCCGACGAAGAGCCCGAGAACAAAACGTTCCACTGGGCCAATCTCGCTACCTGAGTCGCCTTTGTAACAGGGAACACAGACTACAGTTCTGAGGACGGTGCTCGGCCCCCAGACACTGAAGACACGAAGAGTGCCTATCAGTGAGCGAGATTACCCGGGCGCACTGGGTGCACTTCTTGAAGCCGCTGGAAGGCTTCGATGTCATGGGCGGAAAAATCACGCCGGCGAAATCAAAATCCGAAATGACGAAAGTGAGCACCAAAACTTTAAGGGAGAAAAATCTCGACCGAGGCCGAAAAAAGGCCTACCCCGACGACGAAAGAAAACTTACCGGGGCAAAATCTGAAAAATACGGGAAGGGGCAAACGAAACCCGAGAGGGCTTCCGGAGCACTTCCCAAACAGTTTGAGGATTTTCCGAAGAAAAAACACGTTGAAAAAAGGACGCGCGAGGTCGACTTTCCGGGGCTCAACACGGCGAAAACACGACCGTACCGAGTGCGGACGAAAGAAGACTGGCCGGCTCGAGCCGGTTTCGGGCGGGAAGACGGCCGCGCATGCGCGGTGCGCGCGGTGCGCGCGAGGGCTAGCAAACGACTTTGCTAGTGAAGATTCCGATGGAGGGGCTGCCGTGGACGTCACCCATCAGTGAGAACAAGCAGCCTGCTTGTCCTCGGAGAATATATATATATATATATAGAGAGAGAGAGAGAGAGAGAGCTAAGAAAATAATTTGAGAAATGTATTGCTCGATTGTAATTTTTCAGAGCATAAAGTCCTCACATAATGCCTACAGTATAGACCAGTGTCTGGACTCCTTTAAAATGGGAAACATCTCAATGCTACTTTCTCTTGTTACTTGTGCACAGTTTGGATAAGCATAAAAAGCTGGTATTGATGATGGGTTGTTTTTTTTTTTTTTTTTTACACGTTCTCACAAAGCTCATGTCTCAGAGCTTGTTGAGAAGTCCTTGTTAAAATGGCTCTCCCAGTTGTTAGCCTGTGCTTGCAGTTCCTGGGACTAGAGGGTAATAACCTCCTGTGAGTTTTGCAGAGGGCTGCTGTATATAGAATATCCATATATTAACACTGCCGACTGCAAGCTCTGACAACCCCCAGTGGGCCTCACGGGTTCACATTCACACAAACAAACTAGTTTTAGTTTTTGGCTGAAACCAGACGATAAGTTTCGGCTGCAGTTTCAGCAAAACTTGGGGGGTGGGGGGGGAGCAGGGCTGCCTTTGCTTTCCTTCTGAGATCTTATGGAACCACAGTCCAAGATGGCATGTTTACAGGCAATGCAATTTACTCCTCTCTGAACTGGCACATGTATTTGTGCCTCACTGACTGTAAAGCAGGGGATGTACAGAAATCTATGGTGGAGTAATCAAGTGATTAAAATAGCAGACTGAGACCCTGGGAGGACAGGGTTCAAATCCAACTGATGCGTCTTGTGATCCTGAACAAGTCACTTCCACCACCAATGTATCAGGTACAAGCTTAGAGTGTAGGCTCTCTGGAGACAGGGAAATAGATACTGTCTCTTAATAGCTACTGTACATATCTCATCTTGAGCTCGGGTCCAAAAAAGGCAAAATAAATCTAAAATCCACATCCAAATGACACCCTTTCTGTAAAGGGGTGCTTGGTGCTCACCTCGGATAATGCCAAATAACTCCTCAATGCGCATGCTGGCATAGATACGATAGAAGAAGCGCTGCACATGGCAACGCCAGCGTCTCAAGGTGCTGCTGGCTTCAGGGGAAATGGGTATGGTATTTCTGTCCTGCAAGAACACGTTGCTGAGCCAACCAATCACTTTCTCTATCCACTGCAGAAAGAGAACAAGCACTATATGTTAAAGGATCCAGATGTTCATAAGCAGTAATAAGAGAGGCTCTTTGGTGCTTGCTTTTGTAGCACAGTGCTATAGTGATGAGATTTGCCTTCACCCTTGTGATTGAAGGTAATAAACAGAAACTAAAGAAAACATTACCTTTTTTTATTGGACTAAAAACATTTTTGACTAGTTTTTGAAAGCAGAATCTTCCAAATTTCTGTGGGGTAGATGTAGAAAGTAGACAGAAAACTAGTTGTACCATTATAGATCCCTTCCCCCTCCATGATTACAGCGGCAGGGGGGAGCATAGAAGAGACAAAGAAGCACCAGTAGAGACAGAGTGGGAAAGGAGGAAGCATGCGAGCGCACAGAGCTTCAATGACACAGTGAAAGGCAATACTGTGCTGCACTTACAAGCTGGTTGGTCCTATAGGCAAAGCACATAAGAAAACACTGAATGTATCAGAGCCATGAGGTAAAATCAGAGAACAAAGTGTTGGGAAAATGAAAATGAGAATGGTGGCATGTGATAGTGGAAAGGCACAGAGGTTTCTATTACCCAAGAGAATGATGCAGTATGACAGCATGGAGCTTCTTGCCTCAGGTTTGGATACCACTACAAACAAGTTGCTTGCATTTTTAAAGCCACTCCTAGAAGTCAAACCTAGCCCTCCAAAGGTCATCTAGAAGAACACCTTTCATTGACTGCAATGAGGTTAATCATCACTAGGGATATTCAACCAATAAGATTCCCCAGCAACAGACACATTAATTGAAAAACTGAAAAAGATTCTTCAGCACTGATGAATGTGAAATATTTGAAAACTTTATCAAAATGCTGACTCAGAGATCCCTTTATCCAGTCATGTTCGCCTCCTGATCCCTCTCATATAAACTTGCAGGTGACAATGTTTTCACAAAGTAAGAGGTACTTCACCCACAGCACCTCTAAATATGTACAACAGGCAAAGCTGGGTTGTATACATGCAGCTGTCTGACTTTCAATTTCATCTAAAAATGCATGAAAACTACACAGGGGGGAAGAAATAGATATCGCAAGTATATGTGTTGCTTATCGGGTTGGGAGAGGGAACAGGGGGACCTACCCACAATTAAAAATGGAAACAGGATTTAAGATGGGAGTTGGATATGAAGCATTAGAAAGAGTTGAGTGACCAATTGACGCATAGAGCAATAGCATGTCATGTGGTGGAAAATGCATACAAGATACTGATGAAATGGAATTATACACCGGAGCATTTCCAACATATGTATAGATTGGATCAGGGACTGTGTTGGCGGTTATGTGGAGAAAAGGAGACATTTAAACACATCTGGTGGAATTGTGAAGTCATAAAACCCTACTGGTCTCAAGCTATAAGTATGCTGGGAGAGCTGATGGAATATACACTGGACTTGGACATGAAGGTTGCTCTATTAAACAAGGCAGTAGAGACCCTCACAAGTGCCTATAAGCAGCTTCTGATAGACTTGGCAATAGCTAGAAAGACTATGGTGGAGTACTAGAGAATGGCTGCAGTGCCTCCTGTGCAGAGGGTTAGAGAGAGACTCCAGCAATATTGCTAGATGAATAAATTGACTGCTTTGAAGAACAATACTGGATGTACTTTCAATAAGGTGTGAGCTCGCTTCAAAGAATGGGAAGTAGGGCAGGGAGAGAATACCTCATCTTGATAAGGTGGATGATCAAGAGGATGGGGATATTCAAAAGGTGTCATAAGAAGAGATTCAATGGATTGGATCTTGGGGGGAGGGGTAAGAGTTGAAGGAGGGGAGGGGGATGTTGGATTTGTTTTCTTATTTCTGTATTTGAAAAGTTATAGAGTTTAAAAAAATAAAAAAGTGTCAAGGGATCCAAATTGGAAGGACTTGAAACATACATAAACGCGGAAAAACATTCATGTGGGTAACTGCAATTCGGCCAAACCAGGAAAGTAGAAGTATATTCCACCTCTCCTGATCCCAGTAAATATCATTAGCTAAATCTACTTCTCTCTTTCCTGCTGTCCTCCATTCCTGTGGTCCAACATCTCTCCTTTTTTCTTCCATTTCTCTATTCCATTGTCCAACATATCTCCCTCCCTCTCTTCTACCCTCACATCCATTATCACTCTCTTTCTTCCCACCCTCACTCGCCTCTGCCTCCCAGGTCCAACATTTCCCTTCCTCCCATTGTCCAGCATCTCTCTCTCTCTTCCCCATCCCCCAGTGCACGGTCCAGCATCTCTCACTCCATTCTACTCACCCCACCCCTGCAGTTCGGTATCTCCACTTATCCCTCAAACCCCCCCTCCCCAATACACCTTAAATGTGATCTTCTAGAGGTCTGTAGCAGTAGCAGCAATACACGTAGGTTGCCTACGTCCTGCTCTAGAATCAACTCCTCTAATCCATCCTGCCCACAAAGAAACAGGAAGTAGGATCAGAGGGGGCAGGACGGATTAGAGGGAAAGCTCTGATGCAGGAAGTGTATGTGTACCACTGCCAGGGATCTCTACAAGAACAGGTTTAAGGTAGACTGAGAGGAGGGGATTGAGAGAGAGAGAGAGAAAATGATGCCAAACCGCAAATGGAGGGAGGGGAGTGGAATAAGAGATGCCAGGTTGTGTTATGGATGTTGGGGGAGGGGGGTGGAGGATGGGAATGGAAGAGATGATGGGAGTGGAAGAGATGCTGGAAGGAGACCGACCGAGAGATCATGTAGGAAATGCTGTAGGGTGATTAATTTTACTAACCACTATTGTTACTTCCCATTACATAGCTTCCCACTATCCCAGAATCTGTGGGATAGTTGTGTCCATCAACCAGCAGGTGGAGATAGAGAACTGAAAACTGAGTTGAGACATATTTCTCGTGGCATCCAGTCCAGCTCCTCAGTATTTTCTATCTCTAACAGGTGGATCGACACACTTTTCAGCTTCTGGTTCCGAGCACTTTGCTCCTGATCCAGTTGGTCAACTGGTCCCCAGCTGAGTTTTGCAGCACAACCTTAAAAAAAAATAAAAAGAGAGAGAAGGAAAGAGATTTTCTGGAGAGCGCAGGACAGGGTATCAGTCCTGAGTCTCTCTCATCTGTGATAAGACTTGTGGAGACTGTGAGCTGGGGGGGGGGGGGGGGGGGGGGGGGGGGAAGCAGCCAACAGTGGTAAGTCTCACAAAAGTTTGACTCAAAGCCGCTTGGAGGGCTTGGTGCAAGGAAGGAATCCTAACTCATCACTTGGGAAAAGTTGTGCTGTACTGGTGACAATCAGGATAAATGTCAACTCCAGTTGTGGGACCCGCTGGTGTTGGGGCATTGCAATGTGTGCAAGTCAGGAATCCCACAGGACACTAAGGAAACAGTCAGCAGCAGCATATCTTTGGATTTGGTGCAGCATCCAAATATACCAGGGTATTAGTGCTCTCCAGTAGGGCTTGTGGGCAGTTTGATGCAGGAGAGTATGAGAATGGAGGCAATTTGTCAGGGCCAACTTGCAATGAGGAGAAGCTGATCACAGGCAGAGCACTGCCACCATTTTACAGCCTCAGGGCCAGAAAAGAGCATTCTGCTGCATCTGGATCTTTTTTTTTCTCCGGAGTTATATTGCCCTTACACCAGGCCTATTTACTGAAGCAGGGATAGTCAGATTGCTACAATGTGCTTCAGTTTCTCACTCCACTGCCTCTCAGGCTCCTAAGACCTTAGACCTCCAGGAGTGAGCAGTTGAGGCTATCTCTGCTTCTCCCTCTTTATTTGATGTGGCCACAGTCTATTCAGAGGAGCCATTTTTGAAGGAGCTGTTAAGAGAAGGGACAGCTCCCTTCCGAGGAGGGGAATTATCTGAAAGTACTGAAGTTGTTTCAGAAAGCACAGGCGCTGCTTTATATTGAGAAGTCATCTGCTTCGGCATCAGGAGTTCCATCTTCGTCCATTATCAGGGTTCTTAGAGGTCCTTCTAAGGCTTTCCCAATGCATACAGACATTTAGGACCTGATTACAACGGAATAGGTCTCACCGGACAAGGGTCTGAGCATGAGAAGAGCCATGGCTTGCCTCTACCTACTAGTTTCAGAGGAGAAAGATAAATTGCAGCTTCCTTCCTAGGGTGAAATCCCTGGTTATGGCAGTGACTAAGAAGACCACCTTGCTGGTGAAAGGGGGCATTGCACAAAAAGATCTGCAGGATAGGAGTCTAGAAGGCTCACGGAAACAAGCCTTTGAAGTGACAAATGTGCAGCTCGATTCTGTAAGTGTGCAGCTCGATCATGGCAACTGCATGCCTATAGTGGCGCTATAACACCCAGCTGGAAGCGGGATTGGCCTACGTGACAGATGGTATTTATGACATGTCACAGCCCACATGGATGTCATGGCACATCAACAACTCTGGTTGTGGTACTGGGCAGCGGATTCAGTGTAACATTTAAACTACCTTTTGAGGGCGAGTGGCTATTTGGAGAAGATCTCAATAACTTGGTGACAGAACTGGGGGAAACTAAGCCATAGCAGTTGCCAGAAGATAAGCTGAAAGCCTCTAGTCATCCATCTTCGGGGGGGGGGGGCTCTTGATTTCTACACAACAGTAGTGGTCTGGACATCAGTAATATGGTCAGAAGTCCCACTTTCAGGCATGCCCATCTTCCTTTCGTGAGGACAGGAAGTCCTTCTCTCAGTCAGCCAGAACGCCCAATGCATCCAGAGGTTCGCAATGATGCGAGGCTGGTCCTCTCTTCTCTTCCTCAGGTGGAAAGGCATCTTCTGGAGTTTCAGAAAGAGTGGGCCAAAATCATGTCAGACCAGTGGGTTCTGGATATTCTCCCAAAAGGTTACAAGATAGAGTTCTCCAGCGTGGTTGCTTCTTTCTTCTAGCAATCTCTTTGTCAAAGGGGAATCAAGGTGGTCGAGGTTCAGGCCACAGTAGATTTCTTGATGGCGCTCCAGGCCATTGTTACAGTTCTCCAGGCTGAACAAGAACAAGGCAGGCACTCTGTCTACTTCATTGTCCTACAGAAAGAAGGCACCATTCGTCCGGTCTTAGATCTCAAAAGGTTTAAACCACTGACTCCAAGTGTCCCACTTTCGTATGGAGACACTAGGAGAAGTCATAGCCTCGGTTCAAGCGGGAGAATTTCTCACCACACCCTTGATCTCAAGGAGGAGTACTTGCATATATCCATGTGGCCTCCACATCAGAGGTTTCTACGTTTTGAAGTTGGTCCACCACTTCCAGTTCAGGGCTTTGCCCTTCAGTATCACCATGGTTCCAAGAACATTTGCCAAGGTTATGGTGGTAGTGGTATCCTTCCTTTGGCACCAGGGAACTAGAGTTCACCTATATCTCAATGACTGACTCACATATGCATCATCATATTCGGACAGCATGTCAGTGACGGACAAAGTTGTACGTCTTCTACAGTCATTGGGTTGGGTGATCAATTTTGAGAACAGCAGACTATCTCCATCGCAGACGCTAGAATGTCTAAGCATTCTATTCAACACAGCATGAGAGAGGATCTTCCTCATGGAGCGCAGAAGGTCAAAGCTGGTTCAACAGATACATCTCCTCCTCAGTCAAAGTATTGCACCAGGGTCGAATAATTCTCACTGCCCTGGACTGGACGCAAAGGCAGTGTTATGCAGACCAGATTCGACTTCTGGACGGGGGTCCTCTCCGTCTTCCACAGGTACGTGGCCTACAGAAGCAAGGTCCGGTGCTCATGAAGGATCTGTGCCCCTTTGGTCTTAGCTTTGCCACTGAAAGGGTTCAGTTGAGACAAAAAGGTTAATCTGATTTTGTCACTGCTACCTTGCTTGAATCGGAAACACTATACAAACTATAGGGTATGGAAGATGTTCAAGGACTGATGTTCTGAGCATGTGACTCACATATGCATCATCATATTCGGACAGCATGTCAGTGACGGACAAAGTTGTCCGTCTTCTGCAGTCATTGGGTTGGGTGATCAATTTCGAGAACAGCAGACTATCTCTATCGCAGACGCTAGAATGTCTAAGCATTCTATTCGACACAGCATGAGAGAGGATCTTCCTCATGAAGCGCAGAAGGTCAAAGCTGGTTCAACAGATACATCTCCTCCTCAGTCAAAGTATTGCACCAGGGTCGAATAATTCTCACTGCCCTGGACTGGACGCAAAGGCAGTGTTATGCAGACCAGATTCGACTTCTGGACGGGGGTCCTCTCCGTCTTCCACAGGTACATGGCCTACAGAAGCAAGGTCCGGTGCTCATGAAGGATCTGTGCCCCTTTGGTCTTAGCTTAGCCACTGAAAGGGTTCAGTTGAGACAAAAAGGTTAATCTGATTTTGTCACTGCTACCTTGCTTCAGAATCGGAAACACTATACAAACTATAGGGTATGGAAGATGTTCAAGGACTGATGTTCTGAGCATGGACTATCTCCCTTCTCTGCTCAGATTACGCACATCTTAGCATTTCTGCAAGTAGGTCTTCAAAAAGGCATTCAGCTCTCTGAAAGTTCAGGTTGCAGTTCTGGCCTGTTTCAGGGGCCGACTACTGAAGACATCTCTTGTAGCTCGCCCAGATATTGTTTGATTCTTGCAAGAAGCAGGCCGCTTGCAACCTCCCTTTCGTACTCCATGTCCAGAGTAGAACCTTAATGTCGTCCTTAGGGTTCTTCAGAAGCCTCCTTCTGAGCCACTCCAGAAGGCCTCCCTGAAAGATCTTACGATAAAGACATTGTTCTTGGTGGCTGTTGCATCGGCACGTAGGGTTTCAACGCTTTGGGCTCTCTCATCAGGATCTCTGTCTTCGCTTTTCAGAGGCAGAGGTCTCCCTGTACACGGGTCCTTCCTTTCTTCTGAAAGTGGTATCAGCATTTCATCTCAACCAATCTGTGGAGCGTCCATCCTTTTGCTGAGAGGATGAAGAGGCTCAGTATTCTTCCTTGAAGTTTCTCAATGTGCGTAGAGTCCTCTAGGTTAGTCTTTTTAGGTGATTTGAATCTTCCCTTGGAACATGATACTGATTCAAGGGTTATGGGCTTTAAATTATTTTTAGTTTCTTGTAATTTGAAGTTGTTTCTCAAGATGTCACTCATGAAAAGGGGCATTCCTTAGATCTTATATTATTATCCAGTTAATATGATAACTGATGTTGAATTGTCAACCATTCCACGGTCTGACCATTTCAAAGCTAATTTTAATTTACATATTCATTTAGCATCTGTTACTAATATGCATCATCAAAGTTCCATCATCAAGGTTCAATCGAGGGGAAAAATTGATGCAAGTTTGTTTTGGCCTTTAGTTTTAAAGCATATTAATAAGGTTCAGACAGATCCAACTGCATTGAAATAAACCTGGGAAGCAGGAGGAAGTGACGTCACCGACAGCAATGGTCGCTTGAAAAACAAGCTCCAGTTCCCCTTCAGTTTTAAGCATATCTATAGCCCACTAAATAACATCATAAGTGGCATCTCAGCTGGAGAAGCGTTAGAAGGGCTAGAGGAATTGATTAATCTATAATCGGAAGATGAACCAGCAACCCGACTTATCCCAATTCGGGTTCTCAAACACAACCGCGGACCGCATGGCGAGCCCTATGTCGGAGGCCTCGCAACCAACTCGGCACTCCGAAAGCTCATCCCCAAAAGACCTGTTTGGGACAAATGTGGAAATGGATCGCACGGAGGTACTGCCTCTCTCTGAGTTTAAAGAGTGGCTGCAAGAAATCAGGGGAGATCTTAAAGCAGTCCGCGCCGACCTGGCGTCCTTGGGGGCGGATTTACGCGGTGAGATCCGAGAGTTGGGAGCAAGGATGGAAGAAGCGGAAAACCGTATGGATGAACATGCGGAAGAAATGAGTGTGATGAATATGCGATTTTCTGCAACGCAAATGGATCTCCAGAAGCTTACCGAGAAAATTGAGGACCTCGAAAATCGAAGCCGTCGACGGAATCTGAGGTTCAGAGGATTGCCTGAGGTGCCATTATACCAAGATTGTGAGGCAACGATAAAGCAGCTGGTTGGCTCGCTGCTTACTGAGACAGGAATGGTGATTGATTCAGCTGCGATTATATTGGAACGTTCTCATAGAACATTAGGCCCCGCAAGAGGCAATCTTCCAGGATTTCAAACTTAAGGAACAGGTGGTGCAAGCGGCTCGCAAAGCCCACAATTTCAAATGGGACTCTTATGCCATTGAAATTTATCAGGATCTAGCCTCTGCCACTTTGAAACACAGGGCTGCATTGAAGCCGGTCACTTTAAAGCTCCAAGAAATAGGGATTAAATATCGATGGAGATACCCGTTTGCCCTAGCTTTTTACAAAGATGGCCGCATGTACCAAGTTAAGTCTATAGAAGAAGCTTGGGAGGTTCTACCTGACGGAAATGTGAAGGAACCTTCAGCAGCCCCGAGTACTTCCAGAATGTCCTCCTCAGCAGGGCGTCCACAATGGCAGCGGGTCGAGAAGGGCCATAAGCGCTTGCAGCGCCAAAAATCTGATGGCCAACTCACATGACTGGAGCAAGTGTAATTTCTATTCTATTCAACAAAAGCTAAATATTTGGTTTGAGATTGATATGTTTGGCAGTAGTTGACTGTATAGCTGTAAGGTTGGGAATAATATATTCCGCAAGATGGGATTTATTATCATAGGGGCGAGGGGGGAATCGGGAGAAAGTTACAATTCCTCCACCTTGAGACCTCTCTGCAATTGTTATAGAGAGGATTATGATGTTAGAGGGGGGATTGGGGGGAGGGGATGGGGGGACAAAATGTTAAAGAATGCATACATAATCATAAAGCATATAAGCTTAGTGTCTTAGTGAAGAAAGGAACTGGGGGGAAGCAAAGAGGCCTGAGAGGACCTGGGCGAGAGGTATGGTATCCTGTTTACTATATTTTAATTTGTGCACAGATGTCTAGCATAACTTTGATAAGTCTGAATGCAAGGGGCCTTAATATTCCAGCTGCTATTTAGGGAGTTGGGGCGTTTGAAAGCAGATATAGCCTTCATTCCGGAAATGCATTTAAAGCCTGCCCATGAATCACTTTGCAAACATTATAAGTATCCCTATCAATATTTTGCATCAAACAAAGATGGTGCTAAAACTAGGGGGGTCCTAATTGCTCTCAATGAGTCCCATCCTTGGAGTATAGATAAAATCATTAGAGATAAAGAAGGGAGATATCTACTGATGGCCATCTCTCTAGGGGTTATAAAATATACTCTGCACAATATCTATGGACCTAATGCTGACCATGGAGACTTTTTCCGCCAGCTAGACCAAGTAATATTGAAACAAAGTAGGTCTACTGCTAATTGGTGGAGATTTTAATCTAACTCTTAATCCTTATTTGGATAATTCCACAAACAAAGTGTTATATGCAAAAAGAGATCGTGAACTCTTTCGTGCGTTTCTGGAGAGATGGCAGCTATCAGATTTTTGGAGACAAACTAATCCAAGCGGGTGGGAGTATACATGCTTCTCGCAGGTTCATCAATCTTTTTCACACATTGACCATTGGTTGGGAGATGTGGAGCTTGGGCATGCGATTCTGGAACATCAAATTATACGCCGCACATGGTCAGACCATAGCCCTGTAGTCCTGAAATTGAATCTCCCGGTATGGACAAGAGATTGGCCTGAGTGGCGTTTAGATGATTCTATCCTATCAGAGGTGCCAAATGTTTTCCAAATAGAAGCCCACATTAAGGAATATATTAAGTTTAATGATAATAATGAGGTTTCTATGGGTGTTGTATGGGATGGGCTGAAGGTGGTATTACGTTGCCATTTTATAGCTTTGAAAACTCAAATGCAGCGAGAACATAGGAAAGTAGAGGATGTTTTGAGGAAAAGATTACTAGAAGTAGAGAGAAAGCTTTATGGGACGGCCCCGCAGCATTCACCGTCGTTATCTCAACAGCTACATAAAATAAACATGAATTACATGAGTTACAGCTAGCTGATATCGCTGAGCAGTTGCAGCGAGCTCGGCAGTGCCAGTTTGAATTTGGCAATAAATCGAGCAAGCTCCTAGCTCACAAGCTAAAGAAACAAGTCTCACAAAATCATATCTCTAGCCTTAAAACCGAGGATGGTAGAATAACATCAGATCAATTGCACATACAAAGTCGGTTTCAACAGTTTTATAAACATCTCTATACTCCTCCTACTACTACTACTATTGAGCATTTCTATAGCGCTACAAGGCGTACGCAGCGCTGCACAAACATAGAAGAAAGACAGTCCCTGCTCAAAGAGCTTACAATCTAATAGACAAAAAATAAAGTAAGCAAATCAAATCAATTAACGTGTACAGGAAGGAGGAGAGGAGGGTAGGTGGAGGCGAGTGGTTACAAGTGGTTACGAGTCAAAAGCAATGTTAAAGAGGTGGGCTTTCAGTCTAGATTTAAAGGTGGCCAAGGATGGGGCAAGACGTATGGGCTCAGGAAGTTTATTCCAGGTCTAGGGTGCAGCAAGACAGAAGGCGCGAAGTCTGGAGTTGGCAGTAGTGGAGAAGGGAACAGATAAGAAGGATTTATCCATGGAGCGGAGTGCATGGAAAGGGGTGTAGGGAAGGATGAGTGTGGAGAGATACTGCGGAGCAGCAGAGTGAGTACATTTATAGGTTAGTAGAAGAAGTTTGAACAGGATGCGAAAACGGATAGGGAGCCAGTGAAGCGACTTGAGGAGAGGGGTAGTATGAGTAAAGCGACCCTGGTGGAAGACGAGACGGGCAGCAGAGTTTTGAATCGACTGGAGAGGGGAGAGGTGACTAAGTGGGAGGCCAGCAAGGTAAAATTATGTATCATACCTGATAATTTTCTTTCCATTAATCATAGCTGATCAATCCATAGACTGGTGGGTTGTGTCCATCTACCAGCAGGTGGAGATAGAGAGCAAACTTTTGCCTCCCTATATGTGGTCATGTGCTGCCGGAAACTCCTCAGTATGTCGATATCAAAGCTCCATCCGCAGGACTCAGCACTTAGAGAATTACACCCACGAAGGGACACTCTGCCCAGCTCACCACCGCCGAAACGGGGGAGGGGAATTAACCCAGCTCATCCCCACACAAGTGGGGGAGGGGAATCCGTCCAGCTCATCCCCGCGGAGCGGGGGAGGGACACCACACCCGCCGATGCGGGGGGATCTGGCTTATCCTGCAACCGCAACCGCGGGAGGAGCTGACTGACCCTAACACCGCCGAAGCGGGAGGGGTACAAAGCTGCCCTACAGCCGCACGAAGCGGGAGGGAGTGCCGGCAGAATTTATGTCTCAATCCAGCCCCGTAAAACGGAGGGGAGAGGAATGCAGCAGCTCACTGTAACACAAAGTCGTCTCAACTCTTGAAGAATCCAAGTGAAAGAAGAACTTGAACACGAAGTCCTCCTGAAGTAACTGAAGGCTAAACTTGAACCTAAAATTCAACCAGAATATAAACAGTACAGATATCTGGGAGGGGCTATGGATTGATCAGCTATGATTAATGGAAAGAAAATTATCAGGTATGATACATAATTTTACCTTCCATATCATCAAGCTGATCAATCCATAGACTGGTGGGATGTACCGAAGCAGTACTCACCCAGGGCGGGACATAGAAATCCCTGACCTCAACACTGAAGCTCCAAACCGGGCCTCCGCCCGTGCAGCCACAGTCAAACGGTAATGCTTGGAGAATGTATGAGCCGAAGCCCACGTTGCCGCCTTGCATATCTCTTCCAAGGAGACGGATCCGGCCTCTGCCATCGAGGCCGCCTGAGCTCTCGTGGAGTGAGCCTTCAGCTGGATAGGCGGCACCTTCCCCGCGGCCACATAAGCCGCTGCAATGGCTTCCTGGACCCATCTTGCCACTGTAGGCTTAGCAGCCTGCAGACCCTTACGAGGACCTGCAAACAGGACAAACAGATGATCCGATTTCCGGAAATCATTGGTCACTTCCAAGTATCTGATGATGACTCGTCTCACATCCAGATATTCAAGAGCGGAGTACTCCTCTGGGTAGTCCTCCCTACGAAAGGAAGGGAGACAGAGCTGCTGATTCACATGGAAGCGAGAACCAATCTTGGGCAGGAAGGAAGGCACTGTGCGAATAGTCACTCCTGCCTCAGTGCACTGCAGAAAAGGCTCTCGACATGAGAGCGCCTGGAGCTCGGAAACTCTTCTGTCTGAAGTGATAGCCACCAAAAAGACTGCTTTCAACGTCAGGTCTTTCAGAGATGCCCTCGACAAGGGTTCCAAAGGCGGCTTCTGCAATGCTCTTAGCACCAGGTTGAGATTCCACGCAGGCACCACTGAGTGCAGAGGAGGGCGCAGGTGATTAACTCCCTTGAGAAAGCGCACCACATCTGGCTGCGAAGCCAGGGAAGCACCCTTCAGGCGGCCCCTGAAGCAAGCCAGAGCCGCTACCTGGACTTTAAGGGAACTGAGCGACAGGCCTTTCTCCAGACCTTCTTGCAGGAACGCCAACACTGAAGAAATTGGAGCAGTGAAGGGAGAAAGTGAGCCTGCTTCACACCATGCTGCAAAGATACGCCAAACCCTGGCGTAAGCAGTAGAAGTAGAGCGCTTCCTCGCTCTCAGCATAGTGGCGATGACCTTGTCTGAGAAGCCCTTCTTCCTCAGACGCTGCCGCTCAATAGCCAGGCCGTAAGACCAAAGGGAGAGGGATCCTCCATCACCACGGGACCCTGATGTAACAGGCCCTGCTCCACTGACAGCCGCAGAGGATCGTCGACTGAGAGCCTGAACAAGTCCGCATACCAGGGACGTCTGGGCCAATCCGGACCCACCAGGATTACCCTGCCGGGATGCTTTGCCACCCGGTCTAGCACCCTGCCCAACATGGGCCAGGGCGGGAACACATAGAGGAGCTCTTGTGTCGGCCACTGTTGGAGAAGAGCATCTACTCCCAGGGATCGAGGGTCCCGTCCTCTGCTGAAAAAGCGCGGCACTTGGCCATTGGCCGATGACGCCATCAGATCTAGGCTCGGCTGGCCCCAGCGCTTCGTGATGTCCAAGAACGCCTGAGCAGATAGTTGCCACTCTCCGGGCTCCAAGGTATGGCGACTGAGAAAGTCCGCCTTGACATTCATGACTCCGGCAATGTGGGCCGCTGAAAGCTGCTCCAGGTTCGCTTCCGCCCACTGGCAAAGACTCATAGCCTCCTTGGCTACAGGGGTGCTCTGGTACCTCCCTGGCGGTTGATATAGGCCACAGCCGTGGCATTGTCCGACAGGACCCGTACAGGCTTCAACACGAGTACCGGGATGAACTCCAATAACACCAAGCGAATGGCTCTGAGTTCCAGGAGGTTGATAGACCACTTGCCTCTGCAGGAGACTAGAGCCCCTGCGCTGTCCTTCCCAAGCAGTGGGCTCCCCAGCCCATCAAAGAGGCGTCTGTCGTGACGACAATCCACTCCGGGGTCACCAGAGGCAATCCTGCAGACAACTTGTCTGTCTGCGTCCACCAGCTCAGCGCCTTGCGCACTGCTGGGTCCACGGGAAGGCGCACAGCATAATCCTCCGACATCGGAGTCCAGAACAGCAGCAGAGATAGCTGTAGTGGTCTCATATGAGCCCTGGCCCAGGGCACTACTTCCATCGTGGCCGTCATAGAGCCCAACAGCTGCACGTAGTCCCAAGCCCGAATAGGAGAGGCTACTAGGAACTAGTCCACCTGAGCCTGAAGCTTGACAATTCGATTGTCTGGCAGGAACACTCTGCCCACTTGGGTGTCGAATCGAACTCCCAGATACACCAGGGACTGAGTCGGGCGCAGCTGGCTCTTCTTCCAGTTGATGATCCATCCCAGGGAGCTCACAAGAGCAACTACCCGGTCCATAGCTTTGCCGCACTCTGCATAAGAGGGGGCTCGGATCAACCAGTCGTCCAGATAAGGATGGACTTGTACTCCTTCCTTTAGCAGGAAGGCCGCTATGACCCCATTACTTTGGAAAAGGTCCGCGGAGCAGTAGCCAACCCGAAAGGGAGGGCTCTGAACTGGAAGTGTCGTCTCAGGACTGTAAAACGCAGAAAGCGTTGGAGAGGAGGCCAGATGGGAATATGCAGGTACGCTTCCTTGATGTCCAAGGAAGCCAAGAACTCTCCTGCCTTCACTGCCGCTATAACAGAGCGGAGAGTCTCCATGCGAAAGTGCCTCACTTTCCAGGCCCGATTGACCCCTTTGAGGTCGAGGATAGGCCGGACAGAACCTCCTTTCTTTGGAACCACAAAGTAAATGGAGTAACGTCCCTTGCCAATCTGATTTTTTGGCACCGGAACGACCGCACCCAGGCGGATCAGGTTGTCCAAGGTCTGCTGTACTACCACAGCTTGACCGGAGACTTGCAGGGAGAGAGTACAAACCCGTCTCTTAAGGGTTGGCAGAACTCTAGCTTGTAGCCGTCTCTGATGACTTCCAGCACCCACGCGTCTGAAGTTATAGTGGTCCACTCGCCCAGAAACGAGGACAGCCGTCCTCCAATCTGCACTGGGGCGTGGACCAAGGCCCCGTCATTGGGTACGAGACCCTGGGGGAGGACCGGAGGGAGCACCTCCGGGACGGCGGTCTCTGCGAAAGAAATGCTGCTTGGGGGAGAAATTCCTCTTGAAGGAAGAGGGGGCAGAGGAACCCGACTTGCCCGGGCGGTATGGAGGTATCGGGACGAGTACTAACCCGAGCCCTGACCTCTGGTAATTTCTTGCCCTTAGACGTGCCGAGATCGGTCACGATTTTGTCCAGCTCGACCCCAAAGAGCAGCTTGCCTTTAAAAGGCAATCTAGCCAGGCGGGATTTAGAGGCGTGGTCAGCAGACCAATGTTTCAGCCAAAGCCACCGCCGCGCAGAGACTGTCTGAGCCATGCCTTTAGCTGAGGCTCTCCAGACATCATACAGCAAGTCTGCCAAATAGGCTAAGCCCGATTCCAGGGCCGGCCAATCAGTCCTCAAGGAATGATCCGAGGGGGAAGCCCGCTGCACCATAGTCAGGCACGCCCTGGCCACATAGGAGCCGCAAACTGAGGCCTGCAAACTTAAAGCAGCCGCCTCAAAGGACGACCTTAAGGCCGCCTCCAATCTTCTGTCTTGGGCGTCCTTTAGGGCCGTGCCACCTTCCACCGGCAACGCCGTTTTCTTAGTCACCGCAGTGATTAAAGAATCCACGGTAGGCCACAGATAGGCCTCACGTTCACTCACAGCCAAAGGATAGAGGCGGGACATAGCCCTAGCCACTTTAAGGCTCGTTTCCGGGACATCCCATTGAGCCGCAATTAAGGTGTGCATGGCATCATGCACGTGGAAGGTTCTAGGCGGGCGCTTCGTCCCCAGCATAATGGCAGAGCCAACAGGGGCTGAGGGAGAGACGTCCTCCGGAGAGGAAATCTTCAAAGTGTCCATGGCCTGTAACAACAGGTTGGGCAAATCCTCTGGGCTAAAAAGCCGCGCTGCAGAGGGGTCATCCGCTCCATCCGAGCGGGGATCTATCTCCTCCAAGGAATCCGCAAAGGATCGTTGGGAGACCTCAGACACGCTGCCCTCATCTACATCGGAGGAGACAAAAGTCCTCCAAGGCCTGGAAATCAACCCGAGGGCGTTTACCTCTGGGAACCTCAACCTCTTTATCAGAAGAGGGAGCAGGGGCAGCGTTTTGCATGAGGAAAGCCTGATGCAGCAGCAAAACAAACTCGGGGGAGAAACCCCCCAGACTGTGCACTTCCGCAGCCTGGGCAACAGCCCTAGACGCACTCTCAACCGGCGCTCGCAATAGCGGGGGAGAGACATGCTGCGCATCCAAAATGGCGTCCGGCGCGAAACTCCGTGAAGGAGCCGCGCGGGAAGAACGGCGCTTAACTTTAGCCGCTTTTGTGCCGTCGCCCAAATTAAGGGCGTTCATGGCATTAATGTCTCCAACCTCAAGGGCGGCCCCGAAGAAGCCGTCCGAGCCGCGTGGCCGGCCAAGATGGCGGAGGCGAGGAGCGGGGGATGGGCGTTTATGGCGGGAAAAAACCGCCATGCCGGAGGAACGACCGGGACATTCATCGGTCACTAAACTATCACCCATCAAGGGCGAATCAGGTTGTAAAACCCCCGCATCCCCTCTAGAAGCGCTCCAGCGATCCGGGGAGCGACCCTTTGCGCCCTCGCCCTCCGACGCCATTGCCACGAGGAGAAGAATCGGGGAACCCCCTGCCCGCTATAAAAAGGTAAAATTACCTGCTTGCCGCTCCGAGCTGTAACGAACTGGTGTCCCAGTGAGTAGCTGCAATGAACGTTTAAAGAAACGTCGAATTAAACGCCTTTAAAGACGTTTAAAAATATATTTTTTTTTTTTTTTAAAACGGAGCCAGCGGGAGGGGGGAGAAAAGGAGGGACCTGGCACCACCAGGTTTGCACTTGCCCAAAAGAGCCCTCAACCCCAGGCCTCAACAAAACCTAAGGATTAGGCTTGGAGGCCTAGCCAGAGCTGCTGCTGTGTGTGACCACCACCTGCTGAGATAGAGAACATACTGAGGAGTTTCCGGCAGCACATGACCACATATAGGGAGGCAAAAGTTTGCTCTCTATCTCCACCTGCTGGTAGATGGACACAACCCACCAGTCTATGGATTGATCAGCTTGATGATATGGAAGAAGCAGATTGCAATAGTCTAAACGAGAGGTGACAAGAGTGTGGATGAGGGTTTTGGTAGAGTGCTCGGAAAGAAAGGGGCGGATTTTACGGATGTTGTAAAGAAAGAAACGACAGGTCTTGGCGGTCTGCTGGATATGAGCAGAGAAGGAGAGAGAAGAGTCAAAGATGACCCCAAGGTTTCGAGCTGAGGAGACAGGGAGAATGAGAGAGCCATCAACAGAAATAGAAAACGGGGGGAGTGGGGAGGTGGTTTGGGGGGAAAAATGAGAAGCTCGGTTTTGGTCATGTTTAATTTCAGGTGGCGTTGAGACATCCAGACAGCAATGTCAGACAAGCACGCTGAAACTTTGGTTTGGATGCAAGGTGAGATATCAGGGGTAGAAAGGTAGATTTGGGAGTCATCAGCATAGAGATGGTAGGAAAAGCCATGGGATGAGATTAATGAACCAAGGGAAGAAGTGTAGATAGAAAAGAGGAGGGGACCAAGAACAGAACCCTGAGGTACGCCGACAGGCAGAGGGATAGAAGTAGAAGAGGATCCACCAGAGTGAACACTAAAGGTGCGGAGGGAGAGGTAGGAAGAGAACCAGGAAAGGACAGAGCCCTGGAATCCAAGTGAGGACAGGGTATCGAGAAATATGCTGTGATCAACAGTGTCAAAAGCAGCGGAAAGATCAAGAAGAATGAGGATGGAATATTGACCTCTGGATTTAGCCAGTAATAGGTCATTGGAGACTTTAGTAAGCGCAGTTTCGGTTGAGTGGAGAGGGCGAAAACCAGATTGTAGTGGGTCAAGAATAGCATGTGAGGAGAGAAAATCAAGGCAGCGGTGGTGAACAGCACGCTCAAGTAATTTGGAGAGAAAAGGGAGGAGGGAGATGGGTCGGTAATTAGAGGGACAAGTAGGGTCAAGTGAAGGCTTCTTAAGGAGAGGTGTGACCACAGCATGTTTAAAGGCAATAGGGACAGTTGCAGTGGAAAGTGAGAGGTTGAGAATGTGACAGATAAAAGGAATAAGAGCAGGTGAGATGGCATTAAGAAGGTGGGTGGGAATGGGATCAGAGGAACAGGTGGTACATTTTGAGGAAGAAAGGAGAAGTGTAGTTTCCTCTATAGTAACTTCAGGAAAAGAGGAAAAAGAATGAGGGGAAGGAGAGAGAGGGGAATGGACTAGTGGAGGGAGAGGTGGCGAGGTAGAGAATTCAAGGTTTATCTTTTGAACCTTGTCGTGAAAGAATTCAGCAAGGGTCTGAGGAGATAATGAAGGGGGAGTTGGGAGAGGGGGCACCTTCAGGAGAGAGTTCAATGTGGTGAAGAGAAGTCGAGGATTAGAGCCAAGAGAGTTGATCAGTTGGATATAATAATCCTGTTTGGCGCATAAAAGAGCAGATTGGAAGGAGGTCAGCATGAACTTAAAGTGTAAGAAATCAGCAAGTGCCCGAGATTTCCACCAGAGGCGTTCGGCGGAGCAGGTACAGGAACGTAGGTAGCGGATATTAGAAGTCAGCCAAGGTTGGGGTTTTGTACTCCTTATAGGGCGGGTCATCAAAGGTACTCCTGATGTTGATCTTTCGGGAGAGGAGATCTTAGAGTATTCGGACCATATCGAGTTACCCAGGCTCTCCGAGGGGGCTCAACTCCAATTATCCCGCCCTATTGAATTAGACGAGGTGACCCAGGCAATCCACATTCTTTCTCCAGGCAAAGTCCCAGGCTCAGATGGGTTTTCCAATAAGTTTTATAAAGTCTATGCAAAAGTTTTAAGTCCATTGTTGGTCTGCCTGTTCAATTCCTTCAGTTTAGGTCAGCCGATACCAAAAACCTGGAACCTGGCGACTATCTCAGTAATATTAAAGCCTTGCAAAGACCCTCTTAATTGCGGGTCCTATCATCCCATCTCACTATTAGGGGTCGACTACAAAATCTTTAATAAGATTTTGGCCACCCGTCTACAAAGGTACCTTCCGTCTTTAATACATGAAGATCAAACAGGCTTCATTTGTGGTCGGTAAACCTTTGACAACATACAAAGAGTCCTCCATCTAGGTCAGCTAAAATCCCCATGGGCTTACTCTCTTTGGACGTGGAAAAAGCGTTTGATAGGGTACACTGGCCATTTATGTTTGCAGTTTTAGAAAAGGTGGGTTTCACAGAACAATTTCTTTCCTGGCTGCATCTTATATATGTGGAACCCTGTGCTTCGGTGAAGGTCAACGGCAGGAGCTCTCCCCCATTTCCTCTAAATAGGGGCACAGGACAGGGGTGTGCTTTATCGTCTCTGCTTTTTGCGCTGGTGGTGGAGCCCCTGGCTTGTTATATCCAAGAGCATCCGAGAATTACGGGATTAAATGTAAAGGGAATGGAGTCGTGAGTTATGCTGTTCGCAGATGATATTATATTAACACTAACCAATCCAGAAGTTTCATTTCAAGCTTTGTCCTCTACACTACAACAATATGAGCAGGTCTCGGGCTTTAGAATCAATATGGAAAAGTCGGAAGCTTTGAATATTAGCTTGCCCGATGATCAAGTGCTACGATTGAAACCTACCTTTCCCTTTCGCTGGGCGAAAAGATCTATTCGCTATCTGGGAGTTAACTTGACGTGCGATTTAAATAATCTCTATGATGCAAATTTTCCGGGAAAATTGAGAGAGCTCTTCGCGGAGCTGGAACGCTGGGAGAGCTTAACGTTCTCGTGGATGGGCCACATTAGTGCAATTAAAATGATAATACTCCCCAAGCTGCTTTATCTATTTATGGCTCTCCCCATCTCTTTGCCAGATCAGTTCTTTCGAAACTTGAGTCGAAAGGTCTTTTCCTATATATGGAATAAAGCCACCCAGAGTGCGTGCAGAAGTGATGTTCCAGAGACGTGAACAGGGAGGGATGGGGGTTCCCTCTTTTGTAGATTACTACCAAGCTGCTCATCGCCGCATATTGGCAGAGTGGCTCCATGGGACGGGCAACCCTTGGCAGTTACTTGAGTGGTTGGAGCTTGCTCCATATCCATTAAGAGCTATTCCTTGGTTGCCAGATCGGGTGCTGGGAAGGATTGCCTATTTGGCCCCTCTACTTCTTCACTGGCCCCTGTTGACTTGGGTTGCAATCAGGAAAAAATTCTTCCCGGGGCGGAAATATTTTCTACAAATGTATATTAGATTTGCTCCGCAATTTGTCCTGGGGACTGTGGATCCATGCTTCTATACATGGGAAAGTTGGGATTATGTACATCAGGGCAATTTAGGGAAGAAGAAAAGTTTATTTCATTTCAGGAAAACAGCGAGGAGTATGGCCTCTCAGCCAATCACGCATTTCAATATCAACAGGTGCAGAACTTTGTAGCTAGACGAGCTAAATGAGAATTAGTCTTAGCTGAGACACCCTTAAGAGAGGGCAATGGTGGGTGAAGCAAATAAGGGATGTATTTCCAGAATATACAGAGCCCTTTTAATGTATCAAAAACCAATTACATACTATTTATCCAGGTGGGAATCTGCGCTGGGTGCCTCCTTTGAATATGAGCAGTGGGAAGTTATGTTCAAATCTTTGCTCAAAGTTTCGATATCTAGTAGTCTGATGGAAAACGGACATAAGATTCTGTATCACTGGTATTATACGCCCAAGCGGCTGTCCAAAATTTTTCCCGCAAGCTCAGCTTTGTGCTGGCGACAGTGCGGAATGGAGGGAGATATGGTTCATATATAGTGGACTTGTCCACATGCCCAAGAGTTTTGGACCCTAGTGCTAAAACTGGTGTCTAATCAATCGGAAGTCCAGTACCCTTTAAAGATGGAATATTGCCTGCTGCATGCTAAGCCTCGAGGGGTGAAGTCTTCCATGCACCAGCTGATTGCTTCAGTGTTTGTTGCTAGCAAGTTGGTGCTGGCTGGCGCTTGGAAACAACCAACTATACCAGGTTTTCGACACACTTTACAAAAAATGGACTATATTCATTTAATGTCGAAGCTAGGCTCTACGCACTGGACACCTAGTACCATACCATCATATATGGGACCCTTACGTGCAATGGTCTTCTGATCCCAAACTTTGCAAGCTGGTACAGTAAGAGAGACACTTAAGCTTTCTCTATGAACAAGGGGAGATGGGGATGGAGGGGGGGAGGGGAGTGTTACAATAGTTGTGGCATTATTGTGCAATTTACAACAGCATTGGAACTGTTATCTAATTGGATATTTTGTCATATGGATTATTTTTATGTAGTAAAAAATCTAAAAGTAAAGATATAAAAAAAAGAAATAAACCTGGGACAATGCAGTGGTGAATGTTGCCCCTTTTAAAATATGGAAAGTGGGACTTTCCAGGTCTGCTCCCTGGTTTACTGAATCACTGAAAGAGATTAGGCAAAATGTAGGCAACTGGAGAGGAAATGGCATAAGAACCAAGTCAGTTGTATTAAATATAAATGGAGGGAGGCTTTGAAACTTTGTAAGTTTCATTTTATTTCTTTATTCATACTTGTATCCCACAATTATCCCAAAAAAAAAGTTTTGGTTCAATGTGGCTTACATTTAACAGTTGCTTGAGATTACGTTAATTCAATTACATTTACAAAGTTGAATGATGCTGTGTTTTATAGTGGTTGGCAAGATAACTATTAGTGCTTATGGAATAGCTGAAACTAAGAAAAAAAAATTGTAGGCACTGATTTTGTGGATTCTAAGAAACTATTTCAACTTGTTGAGATCCTGACATCACTTCCTCCAGCTCCTGCCTCCATTAATTCTCAACCAACAGCGCACGAACTTGCAGAATTATTTTTATATTAAAACTGAATTGATTTTAGAGGAACTTGTAAAAGATTAAACTCTACTATTGTGTAGACAACAGTCTGAAAATTACAATAGTTTGAGCCATGGTATCTCTGCTAATCGTTTTCAAACCTATTACTGAGGAAGATGTTTGTTCTTTACTATCTAGGCTTACTAGTTGTCATTGTGTGCTGGGCATTTGTCCTCAACATCTTTTAAACTACGCCTCCATCTAATATAATTTTATGGCTTGCAGCATTTTTTTATAATCTTTTGGTTACAGGAACACTTTCTATAGAGAAGGGTCATACAGCCTTTACCCCTATCCCTAAATCTCAGGATTTGGACTTGTCCGTTCCTTCTAGCTTTAAGCCTATTACAGCTATTCCTCTTTTTACTAAGTTGTTAGAGACTTTCATTAGTAAACAATTATCAGATTATGTAGACCTACATTCACGTCTTCATGTCTCACAATTTGGGTTTAGAAAGCAACACAGTACTGAGTCTCTTCTGTTGACTTTGATGACGGAAATTTGATGTTATCTATGTAAAGACAGATACTTCTTTTACAGTACGATATTTTCTGCTGTTTTCAATTCCGTTGATCATAATGTGATGTTGAGGAAGTTGAGTGAAATTGGTTTAGCTGGCCCTGTCCTAAACTGGTTCAGGGAATTTTCATATAACTGATCTTATTGCGTTTGGAAAAATGGGGTAATGTCAAACAGATGGCACTCTGGTTGCGCGGTACCTCACGGCTCACCGCTGTTTCCTATGTGATATAATCTTTTCATGAGCTCTCTTGTATCTCTTCTCCTTTGTGATGGAAAGTGACTTTTGTCTTACTCTGACAATAATTTTATTTTAGTACCAGTAAGATCCACTCTGGATGACACTTTTATCAGAGTCTCTTGTTGTGTAGATAAAATTCAATAACCTAAGTGTTATAGCTTTCTTTTTTTTTTTTTAATATTTTTATTAAGGTTTTTACATATTTATAACAAATGCTGATAACCACAACTTAACCATGCTTCAATTGGATTACCCCCCTCCCCCCCACCCTTCCTATAATATCGCTAATAACCGGTATAGTTACATGATATATCTTTACTCTATAGCTAAATCATGGAGCTGTCATTAACCTGGGCGCATCCAAGTCCACTCCATCCCTCAACCTCCAGGCTGTATATTTGTCCCACTGTTTGTAGAATTGCGTAATCCTTCCTGTCTTTATTGCTGTCAACTTGGTCATTTGATAGATGTAGTCCATTTTATGTACCACCCTTATCACCGGTGGCAAAAAAGGTTGTTTCCATGCTGAGGCTAGCACGATTTTTCCTGCTACTAGCCACATCGACGCCAAACGATGGGCTGTTGATGTTATGCCTGCCGGTTGGAATTGCAATAGACAGGTCTCCATCCTCAGGGGATAATGGCTCCCTAAGAATTTTTCTAATGTCTTAATTATTTCTAGCCAGTATGCCTGTGCTTTAGGGCATATCCACCAAATATGAGCCATATCTCCAGTCTCTTTGCATCCTCTCCAGCACCAGCTACTTTCTTTCTTATACATTCTTGCTACCTTATTGGGTGTCAGGTACCACTGGTACAACATCTTATAACCATTTTCAATTAAAGAGCTAGAAATTGATACTTTAAGCAAGTAACTCAAAGCTTTTTCCCAACTGTTGCTGTCATACTTCTGTTGCATAACTTTTTCCCACCTCTGGGTGTAACGTTCTAGTGGGTTTAAATAGGATCCCAACGCTCTGTATAAACGGGAAATACACCCCCTCTGACTCCCCCCTCCCATAGCCTTTTCTAGTGCCGTATCCTCAAGGGCAAGCTCTCTTTTAGCTCTTCGTTGTATGTAATCCCTAATCCTATGGTAGTGATATAGGTGGGACACAGGGAGTTCGAATTCCTCTTGGAGGTCTGCAAATGGTATCATGCTCCCCTCTTCCCAAATTTGATGTAATGCTACCAGCCCTTTCTGCTTCCAGACTCGGAACACATTGTCTGCTGCTCCTATGGGACATCCCATAGCTGTCTGTATTTTCATTAGCCTAAAATGTTTCCTGCCTGGTAGCAGCTTCTGTCGCAATGTATTCCAAGTCCTAAGGGGAAAACGTATTGCGGGGGCGCCTGTCGAATGCATGTTAGCAGTTGGTTCTGTGGAGCCCATAATATGGCATCTGGTCTCTCCATCTTTAACCAGTATTTCTCAATTTGTATCCAAGGAGTTGAGAGATTGGAACCCCACACCGCTAATACCCGCAGCTGAGCTGCTTGATAATATTGTTTAAAGTTAGGCACCCCCATACCCCCCTTATCCTTTGGCTGAAACATAATATCTGCCCTCACCCTAGGCGGTTTGTGTTGCCAAATGTATGCGAATACTTTGCGCTGCAGATGACGAAAGAAGTGGTTTGGAATCGGTAGGGGCAGTGCCATAAATAGATATAAAATCTTTGGTAGGAGCATCATTTTTATTGCTGAGATCCTTCCTATCCATGATAATTCTAACCCTTCCCATCTCTCCAATTCCCTTAACAATTCCCGGACTTTTTGTGGGAAGTTAGCCTCATACAAATCTACTAGTTTGGCTGTGAGATTAACCCCCAAATATCTCAAATATTGATTGACCCATCGAAAGGGATACTTTTGGCTCAATGCCAGTGTCATCTCATTAGAGAGGCCTACCCCCATGATCTCTGACTTATCCATGTTCACCCGGAACCCTGCCATCGTCCCATACTGTTGTAAACACTGCATCACCCCTGGTAGTGATTCCTGAGGACATGTCAGTGTAAGCAAAATGTCGTCTGCAAACAACATACTCTTATGTGTCTCCTCACCTATGGTCAGGCCATGTATGTCTACGTGCTGTCTAATATGTTGAGCCAGCGGTTCCATTGTAAGTGCGAATAACAATGGAGACAACGCACACCCCTGACGAGTTCCCCTCTCAAGGTGGATTAGATCAGATCTGGATCCATTAATTCGTAAAAAGGCTATAGGGTTCAAATATAGTAATGTAAGCCATGAGATGAACCTTCCCGAAATACCTATCTGTTCCAATACTGGAAACATAAATTGCCACTGAACCCGATCGAACGCCTTTTCGGCGTCGAGAGATAATACCAACATCGGTTGTTCTGTATCTCCTGCCTCATGGATCAAGTGTATGGCTCTACGAATATTATCGAAAGTCTGTCTCCCACTTATGAAACCCGTTTGATCCCCATGCACCAATTTCGGCATGACCCGTTGCAGTCGATAGTGTTATAGCTTTCTAATGATCCTTCAACTATTCCTACTACTGTGTTACTGACTAGTAGTAAAATCATAAAGGTGGACTTTGAGGCTCATTTTCAAAGCACTTAGCCTCCCAAAGTTCCATAGAAACCTATGGAACTTAGCCTCCCAAAGTGCTTTGAAAATATGCCTCAAAGAGTCTAGAACTTTAGGAGTAATCCTGGATCCTTCACTTACATTTGATTCACAGGTTAATCGACTGTGGAAACGAACATTCTATCGTATGCAACAATTACGAATGATTAGGTCTTATTTCTTTGAACCACATTTTGCGTTACTGGTTCAAATGTTGGTATTGTCCCATTTGAAGTATTGTAATTGACTATATATGGAACTGAATGCTAAAGTTTTCCACAAATTACAACCGATTCAAAATACAGCAGTACATTTAGTTTTTCATTTGACGAAGTACATAGTATCTCTATGTAAGTGAAGCAACTTCATTGGCTTCCCCCTATAGCATGCATTATTTTCAAAACAGTTTGTATAATTTTCCATGTGTTATATAGTAGTACTTCTGAGTTCTTGGTACAATTTTTTCTGACTCTTACTTTGTTTCTTCTCGGGTACATGACAAGTTGATATTAAAATTACTCACATTTAGATGTGTGCAGTTTAAACATCAATATGATGCAATGCCCTTGTTTCAGACTAATTCAATCTGGAATTCTCTTCCTTTGCGTTTTAGATCTATGATGAGTTATATGCAATTATGCAAGAGTTTAAGTAGCAGTAGTATTTCTGTTTGATATATATATTTTTTTTAGATGACTCTTGTACTATGAGATTCTTTTTGTAAACCACCTTGACATCTTCAAGCTGGGATTAGTGCGGTATACAAGCCTTAGATTAGAACTGTCACTTTGCATGGTGCTTTCTGCATATCTCTTGTTCTCTACAAGTTGTCCAGAGATGAGAGAGGTCCACACGTTTGATTGTCTGGTTAGTGTTAGCTTAGCGAGTTACGGTTGTTGTGTTTATTCTGAGGTTCTCCTTACTGCTTGTCTACGTAAATACTGAGGAGCTGGACTGGATGCCAAGAGAGAGATGTCTCAGCTCAGTTTTCAGTTCTCTATCTCCACCTGCTGGTTGATCAACACAACTATCCGACAGATTCTGGAATAGGGGGGAGGACTAATGGAAAGAAAATTATCAGGTAAGACCTACATTATCCTTTTTAATCACGAATAAATAACCTGTTAATTCCAGTGTTAATCATGATTAACATGCAGACCCACTAAGTTTGCCACATGACTCCATAAGGCCAGGCTAATCCTGGTTTTAGCTCATTGCTTATGAATTTATAGTTTTTGATTTACTTGGGAAACTCCATGGGAGCAGCAAAACTGAAAATCCATGTGCATAATACTGTAAAACCTGTACTGGATTAACCTATTACTTAGTAGATGCGTGCAGACAAACTAATTTTCACTTTATTTAGTCTCCCGTGCCATTTTCTTTCCCTTTCGGGGGCAATTATAGGGAAAGGTGCACACTATTTGTGAACAGTGTGCTTTTGTTTGGTAGGAGTGCACAATCTTTCCTGACAACATGCACACACACTATTAGGAATGAGTATACACTCTTTCACAAAGAGTACAAACTTTTGGGGGAAAGTGTATACTATTTCCAACAGAGAAAAAAAACCCCTGCTATTTCAGGTTTTTTTCCTATCATTTTGTACAAAAAAACTACATGAAACAAATGCACATCCCTATTTCTTATGACATGAAGTCAGGTGGCAACCCAAATTCCATCTGCGCCTCACTCTACTGTTCTTACGTAGTTTTGAAGCAAATATTTCACAAATAGTTCTTGTCTTCAGTTAAACTTCATCTACTACTTGAGCTCTACTCACTATTCTGAGACTCTACAGAGCTTCACACCTAATAGCTGACCCCACTGTTTTAACTCAAAGACCCCCAACTAACATGTTTTGCCTGCATTTCTTGTTCATTTGTCTTTATTAGTCTATAGGTTTCAAGAAACAGGGACTGTAAAGCACTGTGTACAGCTCATAATGCTATATTTTATTGTTAACCACTCTGATGCACTGTGAACGGTGGCATAAAAAGTTTATAATAAGCATAAACATATATTAATAATAATAATAATAATAATATGGCCTAATCCAGGGCCAAAGACTGGCTCAGAAAGCAGAAAAAAATCCAGGTCCAGAAAATGAAATCAAGTCTTCAACACAGCAGCAAAGCATTATCACAGGACTGCCCTAACTAAATTCCAGAAACAACAGTGGAAATTGCAGAATGTTATTTTTGATTGTTGAGCACAGCCAATATTACAGCTCACTGTCCACTAGGTTTTACCTGCTGAAATTCACTGAGGAAGGAGCGTTCATACTCCCCTCGGCATCTCTTCTCCATTCTCTCCTCAATCATCTTATGCAAGATTGTGGTGACTGCATCAGAGCTGACTCTCTCTAGCAGGTCCAATCTGTGCCTGCAGGACAAAGAGCAGGAAAAAGGTCGTTTTGCGCTCTTAGTGTCTGCTAAATTTAATAAATGAAATAAAATGAAATTAACCAGCATATATGACTAAAGACAAATAATTGAGTACAAATACTCCTACAATATAAAAATTACAGCCTACGTACATATATACAGGGTGAGGCAAAAAAAAAAAAAAAGGAACCCCTAGAGATTTTTGCTGTTTTTCAGCAACCACTTGGAATTTCAATGTGACATTTTACAGCTCTTTTTTTGTTACATTTGTACTCCGCGCTTTCCCACTCATGGCAGGCTCAATGCGGCTTACATATTATATACAGGTACTTATTTGTACCTGGGGCAATGGAGGGTTAAGTGACTTGCCCAGAGTCACAAGGAGCTGCCTGTTATATACAGTGCAATCCACTTAAGTGCAAGGGTCTGAGACCAAAGAAATACATGCAGTTAACTGGAGCGTGCACTTAACCGTTGTGCACAGTACAGTACTGTTTATTATGCAAGTGTTCCATCAGGAATCGCTCGCCAGTAAATGCCAGAAAATGCCACGAGGTGCAAACTCGTTCAAGATGGTAGGAAGAACTGAAACAACCCCATTTTCAGCACCAAAGTCATCAGCGTCTTGTTTCTCACCATGCTGTTTCTTGAATTTTATGTTGTTCCTCTCCTTCCATCTTTCCAACCATCCAACAGTGGCTTTGAATTCAGTTAGTCCAAGGCTTTCAGCTAGCTGGTTAGCTTTCTCCATAAGCAGTGGACCACTGACAGGAAACTGTCTGCTCCAGACTCGAGAAAACCACTGAAGAAGAGCATCTTCTACCTCCTTAGCTTTTCCCGCTTGACACCATATTCTTTAGCAATAGATGCTTGACTTTCTTTGTTTTCTAATTTTTTCAAAAGAACTTCTATTTGTTCAGCCAGTGTTAAAGTCTTACAGTTCCGCCGCCGCGACGACGACAAGCCCGGTGCATGCATATATATATATATAATTTATTACATTTGTATCCCACATTTTCCCGCATAGCAGTAGGCTCAATGTGGCTTACAGGTTCTGGAGAGGAGAGTACCAACTCCGGGAATATATACAGAGTGGAAAATAGAGTAACAGTAGGTGCAAGGAAGCTGATAAGGTTCTGGAAAAGAGAATACAACTCTGGGACAAATATATAGTAGCATATAGAGAGAAGTAATCCCAATGAGGCTGATAAGTCTCCGGGGATGGGACTACAGCTTCTAGTGAGCAATACAGAGTAGGATAAGGGTAGAAGTACACTTAATTATAACTTGAGTGGTAAAATACATACAGTTTGAAGTAATAGGATTATGTGGAAGGGGTATTGTTCATTTCTTAGTTCGATAGATGTGATGCATTGTTCATGAATTAGTTCAGGTCTGCTGGGTATGCTTTCCGGAAGAGGTGAGTCTTGAGGTCTTTTCCGAATTTTAGATGGGTGTTCACAATTCTAATGTTTCTAGGTAATGCATTCCAGAGCTGGGTGCAAATGTAGGAAAAGCTAGATGCATATGTCGATTTGTATTTTAGTCCTTTACAGTTTGGGTAATGCAGGTTTAGAAACATTCTTGATGATTCGATGAGGTTTCTAGTTGGTAAGCTGATAACTACTACTACAAATCATTTCTACAGTGCTACCAGTCGTACGCAGCGCTTCACAACTGAACATGAAGAAAAGACAGTCCCTCCTCAAAAGAGCTTACAATCTAAATCAGGACAGACAGACAGGACAAACAAGGGATAAGGGTAGGACAGACAGATAGGACACAAAGGGAAAGGGGACTATTGAAGAGAGGAAGACAAGAACCTGCCATGAGTGGGAAAGCGCGGGGTACAAATGTAACAAAAAAATAAGATAAAGGTTACGAGCAGGTGACAAGTTAGGAATTAAAAGCAGCATCAAACAGGTAAGCCTTTAGCCCGAATTTGAAGGCGGCCAGGGATAGAGCTTGACGTAATGGCTCAGGAAGTCTATTCCAGGCATAAGGTGCGGCGAGATAAAAGGAACGGAGTATGGAGTTAGCGATGGAGGAAAAGGGTGCAATTAGGAGAGATTTGCCTAGTGAATGGAGTTCCTGGGAAGGAGTGTAGGGAGAGATGAGGGTGGAGAGGTAGTGAGGGGCAGTAGAGTGAATGCACTTATAGGTCAATAAGAGGAGCTTGAACTGTATACGGAAACGGATAGGGAGCCAGTGAAGTGACTTCAGAAGAGGGCTGATATGGGCATAGCGACTTTGGCGAAATATTAATCGTGCAGCAGAATTTTGAACAGATTGAAGAGGAGAGAGATGGCTGAGTGGAAGACCTGTGAGAAGCAAGTTGCAGTAGTCCAAGCGAGAGGTGATGAAGTATGGATGAGGGTTCTGGTAGCGTGCTCAGAAAGGAGAGGGCGAATTTTGGTGATATTATAGAGGAAGAAACGACAGGTTTTAGCAATCTGTTGAATATGTGCAGAGGAGAGGGAGGAGTCGAAGATGACCCCAAGGTTACGAGCAGATGAGACAGGAAGAATGAGCGTGCTGTCAACAGAAATAGAGAGTGGGGGAAGGGGAGAGGTTGGTTTAGGTGGGAAGATAAGGAGCTCAGTTTTGGACATATTGAGCTTCAGGTGGCGGTGAGATATCCAGGAAGCAATGTCAGACAGGCAGGCAGATATCTTGGCCTGGATTTCTGCCGAGATTTCTGATGTGGAGAGGTAGATCTGGGAGTCATCAGCGTAAAGGTGATATTGAAAACCGTGAGCTGAGATTAGAGCACCAAGGGAGGAAGTATAGATGGAGAAAAGGAGAGGTCCTAGACAGAGCCTTGAGGTACACCCACTGAGAGTGGGATAGAGGAAGAGGAGGATCCACCAGAGTATACACTAAAAGTACGCTGAGAGAGATAGGAAGAAAACCAGGAAAGAGCAAAATTCTGAAATCCAAGTGAGGACAGCGTGCCAAGGAGTAAGCTGTGATCAACAGTGTCAAAAGTAGCAGAAAGATTGAGAAGGATGAGGCTAGAGTAGAGCCCTTTGGATTTAGCCACGAATAGATCATTGGAGACTTTAGCAAGTGCTGTTTCAGTTGAATGAAGGGGGTGAAAGCCAGATTGGAGTGGATCAAGAATAGCTTGAGAAGAAAGAAAGTCGAGGCAACGACGGTGGACAGCACGTTCTGATAAGAACGTGGAATGTGCAGTGGAAAGTGACAGATTGAGGATATGACAGATGAAAGGGGTGACAGCAGGAGAAATAGTGTTGAGTAGATGAGATAAGTTTGGTCATGTAGGTTGGGGCCAGACCACGGATTGTTTTGTGGACCAGAGTGCAAATTTTGAAGGCTATTTGTTCCTTGATTGGTAGCCAGTGCAGTATTTCGCGTAGGGGTTTAGCACTTTTGACTCTTGTCTTACCGAAAATGAGTCTAACTGTCGTGTTCTGCGCGGTCTGGAATTTCCTTAAGATCTGTTCTTTGCATCCCACATATACGGCGTTAGAGTAGTCAACATATGATAGTACCATTGTTTGAATTATGTTATGGAAAGTTTCCCTTGGGAAGAATTGTTTGATCCATTTGCGTTTCTATATTGCATGGAACATTTTCTTCGTGGTGGCAGAAGCTTGGCTCTCCTTCCAAGGATCTTCAGTTTGTCAGATATTGGGAGAGTGTGTTACGGGGTTTTATGGATGAAGGGGGGTTTGTTTTGTAGTGAAAACAGAGAATAAGGCAGTGAGTTTTTTCCTTGTTGAGTTTGAGTTTGAATGCCGATGCCCAGGCATCCATTAAGCTTAAACTAGTCTTTATTGCAACAGTGATTTCTGTTGGATTAGAGTTGAATGGTATGTAAATGGTGACATCATCCGCATACAGAAAAGGATTAAGATTATGCTTGAATAGGGCATGAGCAAGGGGGATCATCATCAGATTAAATAATATGGGTGAGAGAGTTGAACCCTGGGGTACTCCACAATCGGTACTCCATGATGGTGATATGTTTGAGTTTGCTTTTACTTGATAAGATCTTGTGGTTAGGAAACCCTTGATCCATTTGAGTATATTCCCTCCTATGCCTATCTTGTCAAGTATTCTTAATAGTATATAATGGTCAACCATATCGAATGACAAGTCAAATTGCAAGAAGAGTATGCTTTTACCTAATGCGATTTCCTTTTTGAACTTGGCTAGGAGAGTTACCAGGAGGTTTCTGTACTGTGGAGAGATCTGAAGCCCGACCGTGATTCATGAAGGAATGAGAAATTGTCGATGTATTCAGTAAGTTGTTTAGCTACAATGCTTTCCATCAGTTTGGTTGCAAGTGGGATGGATGCCACAGGTCAGTAGTTGGTGATATCGTTAGTTTTCTATTTGGTGTCTTTTGGTAATGGTGTGAGTAGTATATTACCTTTGTCTTTGGGGAATATGCCATGCTGGAACAAGAACTTGAGGTGGGAGGTAAATTCAGTGATGAATCGAGCGGGGGGGGGGGGTCATTAGGTAATTGGGGCAGGTGTCCAATTGACAGTAGGATGTAGAGATCTTATTGGTTGCTAGTGCTAATGTTTCTTGTATGATCTGGGCGAAATTTGTCCAAGTTCGGTAGGCTGAGTATTCTTCTGAGCGTGGGTCTAGCTCATTAAGGAAGGTATCAAGGTTGGTGTAAGTCCTGTGACATATTTTTGCGTAGATCGACAGTTTTGCCTTTGAAGTAGTTAGCAAGATCATCTGCTGTTGGGATTCTTGATATTGCTGAGGACACTGGTTTTGTATTTAGTAATTTATCCAGTACCTTGTATAACGTTTTCATGTCTTTGAAGTCAGAACCTAGTTGTTCATTTTAGTAGTTCCATTTGGATTTTTTGATTTCATATTTGTATTTTCTATGTGATTCTTTCCAAGCGTTTAGATTTTGATAATTTTTGTTTTTACTCCAGGCTCATTCAAGTTATCTGGTTCTAGATTTTAAATGTTTCACATTTTCGTTGAACCATGGGGTCCTGTTTGGTTTGTGAATGGTTATTGTTCGTAAAGGAGCTAATTCATTTAGAACGGTGTTACATCTCGATTCTCAATCTGCAAGATAGTTGATGGAATCAGATCGAATAGACCAATTGTTGTCATAAATTGATTGACAAAATGCAGTTGTGTCCACTTTACCTCTGGTTTGGTAAGATTTTTTTTCATCAGTTTTGAGATGCCCATTCTTCAGCCAATGTAGGGTCAGATTTAATTTGAAGTGATCTGACCATGGAATTTCCGTCCATTTTATTTATTTGTATCCCACATTTTCCTACATATTGTAGGCTCAATGATTTTAATGATTTGGTGTGATGCGAATTTATGGGTTAGCAGGTCAAGTGTGTGGCCTTTTCTGTGGGTGGCATTCGGATGTGGCCATTCGAAATCACATGGAAGAATTCCTTACAATCTTGGACACCAGTTGAGTTTGGGTCTTCTAAATGAAGGTTTATGTCCCCAATGACTAGTATGTATGAGTTAGATGTACAAGTGGCCGATATGAAATCCATTAGGGTTATATATGCTTCGCTCCAAGTGCCTGGTGGTCTGTAGAATAGGACGCAATTTAGATTGCCAGCTACACTTTTATGTTGCAATCTGAATGAGGCAATTTCTAGTTGAGGTGTAATTGATTCAGCAGTGGTTTCTAAAGTGAGATGGGATCTGTAGATTATGGCAATGCCCCCGCCTTTTTTACCTATTCTGGTCCAGTGTGTAATGTTGTATCCCGGAGGGCAAAGGTCCAGTATTATGGGATCTTTTTGGTCATGGATCCAGGTTTCGCTAATGAAGAGTAAATCTAAGGTTTTCGATGTGATCCAATCTTTTATCATTTCTGTTTTGTTTACTGTTGATCTGGCATTGATGTAACCTATTTGAATTATAAGGTATGTATCTTCATTTATGTAGAGAGTGGCATGAGATTATCTTTAAACACTGTAAACTTACAGACTTTTTAGCGTGACCACCCATCAATTTTCACATGTTCAAAAATGTTTGCACTGTAAAACTATCATTATTTGAAAAAAAAAAAAAGGGGGGGGGGGATACCAGCTTACTGTTAACGTCATCACAATGAAGCAGACTTTTGTCTAGGGAGCAATGTTGGAGGCCTATCACAAGCTCCATCCAAAGCTGCAAACAATCACTAAACTCAAGGAAGCGCTACAGATTATCTAGGACAGCCTGCCACAGGGATCAATCGACAAGGCTGTTAAGAACTTCCCAAAGCGACTGAAGGCTAATGTTAAAGCTGGGGGTGGATACTTTGGGCATTCAAAATGATTGCAAAATTCTGACACATTGTTAATTGTATCATTTGAATGACATTATTTTACTGTGTTTTAGCTTGACCATTTTTAACACACATAAATCACTAGGTAGAAACGCTAAAACGTCAGTAGCCAACATAGCTTAAGATAATTAAATGTTGTTTAACAGTAATACAGAAATATGATGACTAACCAGCTTATAATCGAAAGTGATCGCCGGCCATCTTCCAACACAAATCGGAAGATGGCCGGCGATTTCTTAAAAGCGGCAAAATCGGTATAATCGGAAGCGGCATTTTTGACAGCATCGCCGCTTTCCCGTCGCTTCGCCGGCGAAAGTTCAAGGGGGCGTGTCGGTAGATTAGCGAAGGCGGGACATGGGCGGGCATGGGTGTGGCTACCAGATGGCCGGCTTTCGCCGATAATGGGAAAAAAAAAGCGGCGTTAAGCAGTATTTCGCCGGCTTTACTTGGACCTTTTATTTTCACGACCAAGCCTCAAAAAGGTGCCCCAACTGACCAGATGACCACTGGAGGGAATGGGGATGACCTCCCCATACTCCCCCAGTGGTCACCAATCCCCTTCCAAACTAAAAAAAATAAAACTAAAAACCTATTTGCCAGCCTGTATGCCAGCCTCAAATGCCGTACCCACCTCCATGACAGCAGAATGTGTTGTATCCTCCGACAGCTTTTCCCTGGTTGCGATGTGGCTCTCGGGTGAGTGTGACACCTTTTCTGTTAGGTGCCCTGCACATTAGCAATGCATTATGGTGGGTGTAGGGTACTGGGCTCTACTCCCATGGTGCTTTTCCTCCCTGCTAACTGGGTCAGAGTGTGCCCTGTTTTGTTTCCTGTTGTAGTCCATGCAGTAGTGGCCATTTTTGTAAGCCAGTTTTAGTTCCCTTTCCTGTGTTACCCACATTAGAGAACGTAGTTCTTACCTTGCATGGTGCTGAAAGAGAGCATTGTACACCATTGTGCCAGCTCTGACCTACTACTAATCTTAGTACCAGGGGACTCTTTGCCAGTAGGGCACAACCTCTGACCTGCAGTTAACTGTGAGTAAACGTGGTTATTTCAAGAAAGGACTTTTTCAGAGAGATTAGTCTTCAGGTGTGAACTGGTGTGCCAAAGTTATACAGCAACAATAAGTCCTAAAGGCTGTATGCAGGTCCCTGGAACAATTTTAGTGGGTGCAGTACATTTGTGGGTAGTGGGTTTGGGGGGGGGGGGTTGGGGGTCTCAGCTCCCAAAGTAAGGGAGCTATGCACGTGGGAGCTCTTCTGAAGTCCACCGCAGTGACCCCTAGGGTGGCTGGTTGGTGTCCTGGCATGTCAGGGGGGCCAGTGCACTAAAAATGCTGGCTTCTCCCATGGCCAAATGCCTTGAATTTGGCCGGGGTTTGAGATGGCCGACATAACTTTCCATTATCGCTGAAAAACAAACCCGGCCATCTCAAACCCGGCGAACTCCACGGCATTTGGCCGGGCTAAACCGTATTATCGAAAAAAAAAAAAAAAGATAGCCGGCCATCTTTTTCGATAATACGGTTCCGGCCAGCTGTAGCGCCGCCAACAACATAGATCACCGGTGATCTATTTGGCCGGCGACATTCGATTATGCCTCTCCACGTAAGCAAAATTTCTCATTGAAATCAAAGTGGGTGCTGAGAAAATGGCAAAAAACTCTAGGTGGCTACTTTTTTTTTTTGCCTCATCCTGTATAATAAAATTGATCTAACAGTAATGGATAACACATTTTCCATTCACAAGCAGGACTGAGTTATGCACATAATTGGTTGTTGTCAGCACTATGGCAGAACTGCTCTCCCAGAGCTCAGAACTTACTGTAGAGTTCTGAACATGTGTGGTCCTTCCCGCATGCAGTGGCCTCCTCAGCATCAGTTTTGTTTTTCCACTCAGAGAAAGAGGCACAAAACAAAGCTCTCCTGTGTTTGTTATTTTCAAAACTGTTTTTCATCATATTGAGTTTACATTCTTCCTTCAAAGAATAAGAGACTATCCCCTTATTTTCGAAAGTGATGGGCGCCCAGATTTCAACCCAAAAGGCATATAGACGTCTCCATGAGCAAAGGGCGCCCAAACCTAATAATCGAAACAGGACTTTCAGCGCGCGAACGCCCAGGTACGGACGCCCTAACAAGGGGCATGTCTGGGGCGTGTTAGGGGTGGCGTTATGAGATGGCCACCTCCAACTTATAACAGATAGCGAAATGGTTTTGCATGGGCGGGAACATGGGCATCACTGTTTAGACCCGAAATAAAAGCGACCACAGTAAGGGGGAAATCGTCTTTAGACCCATTAGCGATTGTGGAGTTGGAGAGTGGCGAGATCGTTGTTGGGAGAGCTGAATTGTTGGTTGCAGAGAAAGCTGAGTGTGTTGAGTACCTGTTAACTTTGTCTGTGTGCCCTAGTCGGAACGTTTGCACTCTCACCTGCCTCGTGTGTGGATCGGGGGAAGAATTCAGACAAGCAAGCTTCCTGAAGGAAAACAGATTTATAAGGACTAGTGGAACATTGATTTATTCACTGAGAACATTATGCAGATAAGCAATTATTTCAGGGGTGCAACGTATAGGGGGTCTGTAGGGGAGAGTGGAGGGAGGGCAGGGTACCCAGGTGAGTGTGGGGAGCATGGGAATATGTTGGAAAATGGTGAGGTGAGAGATTGAACTGGAGGGATTTTGGGTGTGGGAATTAAATTTATGCGGGTTTGGGGGTGGAGAGATGGAGGGATGCTTGGCAGAAGTATATGGGTTGAATGAATGCAGTGGATGTGAAAGAATGCAGGGCGATAGGCGGGTTATGGATTAGCTTTTAAGGGGTCGAAATCCCAGGAGAGTGCGTTGATTCCTCATGGGATGGCTGATCTACTGATAGAGAGATCAGCTAAAGGGAGGGGGAGGGAAGGTGAGGATAGGGGGAGGGGTTGGGGATATGTTGGAGCACAGGAGAGTGGGTTTGGAGCAGGGGGGCAGAGATTGCCTGTGGGGAAGGGGAGAGACCTTATTGGTGGGTACATGGAATGTAAACGGGCTCAATAAACAGGGGAAGCGCAGTAGAGTATTTAAGGAGTTGGGCAGGCTGAAGTGGGACGTAACGTTTTTGCAAGAAACACACAAGACCGAGAGATACTCACATGTAGTCGTAGGCCTTTTCGGGAAGTGATGGTACATATCAGGGAATAGGACCAAAAAGGATGGGGACAGTGGCCATTTTGATAAGTCAAACTTGTAGGTTTGTGATTAAAAAGGTGTTTCGCGATACCAGTGGGCGTTGTATGGTCCTTAGAGGATGGTTGCAGGGCAAGGAGCTGACATTGATTAACATTTGTGCTCCAAATGTGGGGCAGAGGAAATTCTTTCAAACATTAAAAGAAGAAATGTAGGGATTTGTTGGAGGGCAGGTTGTGGTAAGGGGGGATTTTAATATTGCCCCGGGTGCAAGGTTAGACCATTCGACAGGAGGAGGGCAGCAGAGTGGCCCTGGGCAGAAAGCATTGTTACAATTTTTGAAGGGGTTGGAGGTGGTGGATTGTTGGAGGTTGTTACATGGGGTGCAGCGGAATTACACCTTTTACTCACATGCAGCGCAGACTTATTCCCGTATAGATTGGTTGTGGGTACATCGCAATGGATGGCCTATGTTGGAGGCAGCTGAGATAGAGACAATTTGTATTTCTGATCATGCACCAATGTGGATTAAATTAATTGGGCTGGGCCAATGCAGGCGACAAGGAATCTGGAGACTTAATGAGTCATTGCTAGGCAATGAGGAAGTGCGGGATGATATTAGGCTTACTATTCAAGAGTTCCGATGATTTAATGATAAGTACATAAGTATTGCCATACTGGGAAAGCCCAAAGGTCCATCAAGCCCAGCATCCTGTTTCCAACAGTGGCCAATGATAATGGGGAAGTAACTGGTGGGGTGTTATGGGATGTGTTGAAGGTAGTAGTGAGAGGGGCTTTGATTAAGTGGGGGTCGCGCAAGAAAAGGGAAAAAGGGCAACACTTGCTAGCATTGCGTATGAAGTTATTGTATTTAGAAAAGCGACATAAGCAAAACCCTATGCCACAGATCTAGGAAGATCTTAAGCAAGTGAGAGGGGGAAATAGCATAATTGCAGATGGTTGACGTTGATTATATGAAAACCAAGCTAAAGCAGCAATATTTTGAGTTTGCCAACAAATCGAGTGCAATGTTGGCCCGTTATTTACAGGTGATGAGAGGGCGTTCCCTTATCCAAAAGATGAAAGATGACAGGGGAGGCTGGCACTACCCTGATTCAGATATTGGAAAATGCTTTGTGAAATACTATCAGGATTTATATAGAGCCACTGGGGGTACCCTGGCTGCAGATAAAGCTTGTTATTTGGACCAAGTTCCATTACAATGTTTGGATGAGGTTGAAAGAACTCAGCTTGGGGAACCTATTAGAATAGGGGAGGTGCAGGGAGTGATAAAACGGCTTCCTAATGGTAAGGTGCCAGGATTGGATGGATACTCGGTGAGGTTTTACAAGTGCTTTGGGGATGAGCTTGGAGATTTATTGGTGCGAGTGGGTAATGGGGTTTTGGAGGGTAATCGGCTGCCGGTATCCATGTCCAAGGTTGGAGTAACAGTCCTACCTAAACCTGGGAAAGATCCCACTGATTATGGTTCCTATAGGCCTATTTCACTTTTGAATGTGGATGCAAAGATAATGGACAAGGTCCTGGCTAACAGGTTGGCTAGGGTGTTGCCAAAATTGATTCATATGGATCAATCTGGATTTATCCCAAAGAGGCAGGCAGGGGATAACATAAGGTGTACTCTACATTTAATATGGGAGGCGCAAAGAACTGGGTCTAGCACAGCACTGTTGGCTATAGATGCAGAAAAGGCCTTTGACTGGGTAAGTTGGGGGGTTTTGCGAGCAGTGATGACTCGTATGGGCCTTGGAGATAATTTTGGTGCTTAGCTGGGAGCCCTGTATGCAGCCCAGAAGGCATGCCTTAATATTAATGGGGGATACTACTACTACTACTACTACTTAACATTTCTAGAGTGCTACTAGGGTTACGCAGCGCTGTACAATTTAACAAAGAGAGACAGTCCCTGCTCAAAGAGCTTACAATCTAATAGACAAGTGAACGGTCGGTCCGATAGGGGCAGTCAAATTGGGGCAGTCTGGATTCACTGAACGGTAAGGGTTAGGTGCCGAACGCAGCATTGAAGAGGTGGGCTTTAAGCAAAGACTTGAAGACGGGCAGGGAGGGGGCTTGGCGTAAGGGTTCAGGAAGGTTGTTCCAAGCATAGGGTGAGGCGAGGCAGAATGAGCGGAGCCTGGAGTTGGCGGTGGTGGAGAAGGGTACTGAGAGGAGGGATTTATCCTGTGAACGGAGGTTACGGGCGGGAACG
The DNA here is from genome assembly GCF_901765095.1 of Microcaecilia unicolor. Taxonomy (NCBI): domain Eukaryota; kingdom Metazoa; phylum Chordata; class Amphibia; order Gymnophiona; family Siphonopidae; genus Microcaecilia; species Microcaecilia unicolor. The sequence continues at coordinate 218,262,769 of NC_044036.1, forward strand.
TAAGGGAAAATGAGGGTAGAGAGGTAGTGAGGGGCAGCAGACTGAGTGCATTTGTAGGTAAGAAGGAGAAGCTTGAATTGAATGCGGTATCCGATCGGAAGCCAGTGAAGTGACCTGAGGAGAGTAAACCTCAAACCTTTTGTACAGTGATACGACAGTCTTGATTACGATGTAAGTCTGAAAATGTCTGTAGTACTGTGAATGTATATTGTTCCCTGCTCAGGATTGTAGATTTGTGGGTTATAAATTTTTAAATAAATAAATACCTGCTCTGTTTAGTCCCCCCCCCCCCTATGTTCTTAGGATTGTAACTGCTGCACCATACAGGTCACCAGACCCACCCCCAGCTTTTTGTTAAACTAAATTAAAAGTGTAAAAGTCATATATGTGTTGCTTCGAGCTGATATACATCTTTTTTCCCAATAGGTAGAGGGACTAGGCAGGGCTACCCCTTGTCACCCCTCCTTTTCGCACTGAACATAGAGCCATTGGCAGTAATGATACGTCAACATCCACATGTTTGAGGGATTAGGGTTGGGGGATGGAACATCGTATTGAACTGTTTGCGGATGATGTGCTACTTTATGTGGTGGATCCTGAGCAGGCACTGCCAACGGTGTTGGAGATCCTTAGGGAATCTGAACGATTTGCTAGCCTAAGGGTTAACATGGATAAAAGTGAGCTATTGGCGATTTCTTTGACCCATAGGGAGAAAAATAGATTAAGAGCATTATTTACTTTCAAATGGGTCAAACATCACATTCGATATTTGGGGATTCAGATTCCCCGAGACCGGGGAAGGGTGTATAGTCTTAATTATTGGAAGATATTTGACCAAATTAGGGTGGAGTTGTCCCAATGGAAGGGGTTATGGCTTTCTTGGTGGGGGCGCATGGCAGTAGTGATGAATGTGTTGCCTAGATTATTATTTCTGTTTCAGGCACTGCCAGTGGCGGTTCCGAGACGGACACTTAAACAATTGCAGGGTTTTCTGTCCCAGTTTATCTGGGAGGGTAGGCATCCCCGTTTGGCGGGACGAGTATTGTGGGGGGCTCCTGAGATGGGGGTAGAGCAGTGCCAAATATTGAGTGGTATTATTTTGCTGCCCAACTGCGGATGATTATGGACTGGGAGAGGGGGATAACTAAAAACTAGTCAGTTAGAGCAGTCGTATAGCCCGCATAGGCCAATGAGTTCTTACTTATGGTCTACTGAAGGTGCGGGAGGGATCTTGGCTGGGATACAAAAGCCATACGTGAGGCATTTGGTGGAATTGTGGGGAGATGTGCGGAGGAAATGGGGACAGACTGATAGGGTATTGACACTGGCACCTTTGCGATGGGAGCCTAAATTTGGGGCTGGGAGAGACAATTATATATTTCTGCAGTGGGAACAAGTGGGTATTTTGAATTTCCGAACTGTGCTGCAGGGGGATAGGATGAAGAGTTTTGATACGCTGTGCTCCATGTATGGCCTGCCCGGAGGGGATATTTTTTCTTATATACAGATTCAACATTTTGTGGGGACATTAAGTTGGAGGGGAGAGAACCCTCAGGAGATGGAAAGTCTATAAAACCTGTGGCTTTTGTTGAGGAGGGTGCCCAGACCAGTATCAGTGATATATAAATTTCTTAGGGGATGGGATCCCAGGCCATTTGATTTTCAGGGGGCCTGAGAGGCAGATTTAAATTGCCGTTTTTCTGATCGGGAGTGGAAAATTATTTGTGGGGAGGTTCAAAAAGCCTCGGTATGTGTTTTGGTGCAGGAAAATGCATATAAAGTCCTATCCAGATGGTATTACACACCTGAGAGATTGAAGCGGATGTACCCTGGTGCATCAGACTTGTATTGGAGGTGTAAATCACAACTGGGTTCTTTTCTGTAATCTGATGGATTGGTCGTGAGCCCTTGAGCCCAGGCCGAGGCCTGCTGACAACCGAGGCCAAGGCCTAGGGGAGACCAAACCAGCCACTACCCACCACAGCTAACTAACACCCCACACTCACACTACACCTCAGGAAAAAGGGAAAATAGGCATACAAGCGGGCCTCACGGCCAACCAGGAACCTGTAGGAGTATTTCCCTGTGTGTCTCACCTTGTGGGCCTTGGCCTGTATAATCCTATGACAGCAAAATGGAGGCTGTAAACTCTGACCCGCACATCTCTGTGTCAGCAAGAAACAGCTTTGCAGCTTGTGGAAAATTACAGCAGAAGCTCAACACCAAGGACATGCTGTGTGCAAAGCAGCCCCTCTTATCTCCCTGAGAGGCTGGCTCCAGCAAGGCGGGTGAGAAACAGAAAATGCATACCAAAATGTAACAACTTGAAGGTCAAGAACAACGAACGGTTCTTGCCACGCAGTGAACCGAGGAAGATCCAATTTGGTTCCTGCAGCCACCGGACCAGGAGGTACTGGGGAGAGCGGGAACAAGGAGAAAGGAGTTAGTCGGAAACCTTGGAAGAAGGTGGAGGTGAAAATAAGACAGGTGAGACCTAATAAGGTCCACCAACTGATGAACTGTGTATCTGGAGGAAAGTATCGTGGTTCAGCTGTACCTGCACGGAGTGACCTGTGCCCTCCTTATCTGCTGCAGAGTTCCCTTCCAGCTGTGACTCGCTGTGAATCCAGCTTGAGTCTGAGGAGTATCCTGTGCAAATCCCGAGAGAATGCCACGAAGGTCAGCTTGGTGAGAGACACGGTGATCTATTCCCTATCAGTCGGGGGCTAGTTAGTGGTAATTACCTGAGCAAAGGCTGGTGGCATCACACTTGTGATCAGGAGGCTGCTAATAACTGTACTACCTCGTAACATAGTGTGACTGATCAGTGGTGTAATTTTATCTGGTAACCAGTAAGAATTAGTGTTTAGTAGTGTGATGTATGAGTGTAATTTTTATCAGCCAGTAATTTTGTATTCAGCCAAAGCTTTGCAGAGTTCTATTTTGTATACCTTAGCTATATTTTCTTACCTGATATACCATAATAAATCTAATATATATATATATCAGCCTGCGTTCTCAGCTACAGTTCTTTCTAACGGAAGTATTTGGCTAGGTTCCAAGGTTCCCACCTTAGACCTGGTACAGGATTATTTGCTTGCAGATAGTTCTGCCTGGGGAACCTGGACACAGGTAATTTTTTATCTGTGATTATCCTACAAACCGATGCACTCAGACTACACATGTACGGGCCTCACGGCCGAACTGGAACCGATTTACACCCAGGAAAGGGGGAAAGGAACCCAGGAGTCCCCATGGGGACCAAGGTGTCAGCAACGCACTGAAACCCCAGCAGCAGGGTACAGAAAAACACCAAGCCACGGAGGCTCCCCAGACCCAGCAGCAGGACCCCCCGAGGCAACCAAGGAAGGGCACCAAAGGAAACAGAACGGGGTGCAACACCCCACCAGGAACTACAACAGGTAAGGCAAAAAGCCCAGGAAGCACCCCACAGCAATAGAAGGGTACGGGGAACAACTAGAAGGCAAGAACCCCGCAGCCAGGAAGCCTAGAGGACAGAGGGAAAAAGCTAACTCTAAAGCCACAATAGCCAGAGACTGGGGCACAGAAAACAAAAGGTAAATTAGCCTTCTGAACAGAAGCCAGAGGCAAAGACACAATAGGAAAGCAGAAAAACTATCTATCTAAACACACAGAAGTCAGAGAAAGAGACACAGTATACAAGGGGTTAAAACTAACTGAACCAAAAGCCCGAGGCAGGAACACGGAGAAAAACAAATAAACAAACAAACCTGAGGGAAGGCCTGAGGACCAGAAGACTGCCGAACAGGCAGGACAAGATAAGGTAACATCAAACAGAGAACGCCAGGGTACCTCCAAAGGAAGGGCGCGCAAAGTCCCCACTGAACAAACAAAGCAGCTGGCCTCCCACAGAAAACTGCAACCTACACACACACAAGCTGACAGAAGCTAACCCAGGAAACTAACAGAGAGCTGAATACACACACACACACATGCTGGCAAGAGATAGCCCAGACAAAGGGAAAGTAACTTTAACTCCCCAATAAGAGAAAACAGATTCAAAACGACAGCACAGAACAAACGTTCTGACAGAGAACTGCAAAGGCTTTAGCCACCTAGGAAAGTAACGCCAAAGCAGGGGTAGCAGATACCAAGAAAACAAGCAACTAATAAAAATTAACACAACCATCTCCCAGACTGTACCATACCAACCAATCCAAATGGGATATGTAAACGCCAGGTCAGTAGGGTGGATCACAGAAAGGGTGGTGGAGGCGTGGAATGGCCTCCCGGTGGGAGACTGTTCCAGAATTTAAAAAGGCATGGGATAAGCATGAGGGATTGCTTAGGAACAGGAAGAATTAGGGGTTACAGAGGATGGGCAGACTGGATGGGTCATATGGCCTTTATCTGTCGTCATGTTTCTATGTTTCTACCACTATCCTACAAATACCAGTGGAAAGTGGGGGTCTGGGACTGCTAAATAAACGACATCTTACAATTGAGTGGCATGCACCACATCAATGACTGAGAAATCTTGAGTAGATTGAAACCAGTCACACCTTTAGAGACTCACATGGTCCAGGGTGTTCACTATAGCTGTCTACTGCATACGTCGGGGGGGGGGGGGGGGGGGGAGTCGCATCCTTCCCAAATTACAATGGTCTTCTCTATGATAGTGGCAAGGGAAGTGTGGAGATGGGTTTGCTGCCACCATTATTTTCCTCCTGTGGTGACACCATATCTGGTCATATGTGACAATCCAGTCTTTCCACCACACATTTCGTCAAGGGTGCCAACAGGATATTCACTATTTGCCCCGGCACAGACCGTATAAGTCTGTCCAACACTATCCCCGCCTCCCAACCACCAGCCCTGCCTCCCACCACTGGCTCTGCCACCCAATCTAGGAGCTTAGCCGAGATTGGGTGGCAGAGCCAGTGGTGGGAGGCGGGGCTGGTGGTTGGGAGGCAGGGATACTACTACTACTACTTATCATTTCTATAGCGCTACTAGACGTACGAAGCCCAGTACACTTGAACATGAAGAGACAGTCCCTGCTCGACAGAGCTTACAATCATAGTGCTGGGCAGACTTATACGGCCTGTGTCGGGGCTGGTGGTTGGGAGGCGGGGATAATACTGGGCAGACTTATACGGTCTGTGCCAGAGCTGGTGGTGGGAGGCGGGGCTGGTGGTTGGGAGGCGGGGATAGTTCTGGGCAGACTTATACGGTCTGTGCCCTGAAGAGGACAGGTACAAATCAAGGTAGGGTATACACAAAAAGTAGCACATATGAGTTTATCTTGTTGGGCAGACTGGATGGACCATGCAAGTCTTTTTCTACCGTCATCTACTATGTAACTATGTTACATTTCGTCAAGGGTGCCAACAGGATATTTACTATTTGCTTCATGTGGTTACAGAGAAGAGCATATGAAATCATTTGAAGCGCTGCAGCGGGAATATTCCATCCCAAGTTCAGACACCTTTTATTACCTTCAACGGAAACATTTTGTGGAAAGCCTACCATGGGAGGATTTGGCAGAGGATGTACAAGAGCTGTCTACTGCTTACACACTTGGGGCACACCAATGAGTATCTCTCTACTTTCACCATCGCCATCTGAGAAACACAACGACCAAACTTAATTATGCCCACTTAATCCTTCTTTGGAACATAGTACTGCCTACACAACTTAAAGATCACATTCTCTCACTCCACAGACTTATTCCAGACACCATCCACTGGGAATTACAATAAAATTGTGTGCTTAGACCTTATGTGCCTCCAAGATGGGTGTTCCACATGGGCCTCTCCTCTACTGGCTCATGCCTAAAATGTGGCGCTGCAGGTGCCACTTTGGGGCACATGTTCTGGATGTATCCACTAGTGGGGGCCTTCTGGAAGATGCTACCTCATCAGGTCTCCCAACTGTGGAGTGCCGGTTGGCACTATGATCCTCTATTACTGTTTGGCTATCCGACTGACTTCTCCAGCTCTACGAGGTATGAAAGCCTCAAAGCTATTCTTATGGCAAAGAAAACCATACTTCTAGTTATCTGCCGGTTGGCCTTCTATACAGCATTGGCGAGTGCAAATGATTCTTTTCTTTTGTGCTTGGAGAGACATGGCATCAAAGATATCTCCTCTACAGAAGGGCACTACTTCCAAAGCATTTGATCTCCATTTTGGGACAAGTTATCATGCGTCCAACAGTATGCTTTGGACAGATGAGCTACAATACAGTGGACTGTGCAGAAAGGGAGGAAGAAGGGGTAGGAGGGATAGGGAGAGAGGGGTTGGACTTTAGGAGATAGACCTAGGTTTCTTTGTACAAAATACATAATCAGCTTGGAGAAGAGATGGCTGAGGGGAGATATGATAGAGGTTTATAAAATAATGAGTGGAATAAAACGGGTAAACGTGAATCACTTGTTTACTCTTTCCAAAAATACTAGGACTAGGGGGCATGCAGTGAAGCTACAAAGTAGTAAATTTTAAACCAATCGTAGAAAATATTTCTTCACTTAACGTGTAATTAACTCTGAAATTCGTTGCCAGAGAATGTAGTAAAAGCAGTTAGCTTAGCGGGGTTTAAAAAAAAAGGTTTGACTTGGGGAAAATCCACTGCATATTTCCAGGATAAGCAGCATAAAATGTATTGTATTGTTCTGGGATCTTACCAGATACTTGTGGACTGCACTGGCCACTATTGGAAACAGGATGCTGGGCTTGATGGACCTTTGGTCTGTCCCAGTATGGCAATACTTTTTTTTTTTTTTTTTTGTTACATTTGTACCCCGCACTTTCCCACTCATGGCAGGCTCAATGCGGCGGGCAATGGAGGGTTAAGTGACTTACCCAGAGTCACAAGGAGCTGCCTGTGCAGGGAATCGAACTCAGTTCCTCAGTTCCCCAGGACCAAAGTCCACCACCCTAACCACTAGGCCACTCCTCCACTCAAGTACTTATGTACTTATGTACTTATCCTGTTATCATATGCCTTGTTGATTAAAAATTAGTTCAAACATAGTGTTAGTCAAGAAATGATTTTACAATGAAGTTTATATATTATATTATAAAATAAATTGATAAGTGTTATTGCTCTTGATTGTAATTTTTCAGAGCATACAGTCCTTGCATTCAGTAACATTAATCTGCTTTTTTTTATTCTGGATTGTGCATCAGGCCTGGTACAACACCCACAGTGTACACCAGTGTCTGAACCCTATCAGTTTTATTATTAAATACAAAACAGGAAACATCCCAATGCTACTTTCATCTGTTATTCATGTACAGTTTGGGTATGCATAAAAAGATGGTGATAATGATTTTTTTCACATATTCTCACAAAAGTTCCTTTCTCAGAGGATATATAATTACATCTGCATTGACTTGGGAACCTAAACATGCCAGACTTGTTGGGAACTCTTGTTAAAATGATTCACTCATCGGCCAATACTCAGAACCAAACACAGGCACTAGAGGCAATTAGCATCAGATTAGCGCCTGTATTAGTGAGTGCAGAATGCTCAAAGGCTCTAGCGCAAATAGCATGCAAATGTAGTCAAACGTATATTAATGAGGTCATTTCCTATTCCCTCCCAATCCTCAGAGAACAGCGCACAAAACAAAGCCACCTTACCATTGAATAAATAACACCTGCTCTGAGCAAGAATTACAGTGCTTGAAGAGAAGTTTTTTCACGATTTTTTAAAATCTGCCAGTTTTTATTTAATTTGGAAGCAGAAAGAAGCTCGTGCAAGCCCTTATATGCTGGTAGTCAGCGTCGCATGTGTGCAAGCAGAGCAAACCCAAAAGTGAAAGCTTGCAGGAAAGTAAAAGTAAAACAAAAATTGAAACGTTTATAAATAAATGCGTAGAAAATAGACACCACCGTGTGCTTCAATTTTGGGTTTGTCTGGAGAATACACACAGGAGCAGAGTTTACCATGAAACTAAACAAATTCTCTGTAAACTTGGAGGATGTAATGGGTCAGTTCTGCAAACTGAAGCGTACTAAATCACCAGGACCTGATGGTATTCATCCCAGAGTATTAATAGAACTAAAAAATAAACTTGTAGAGCTTCTGTTAATAATATGCAATCTATCCCTAAAATCAAATGTGGTACCGGAAGACTGGAGGGTAGCCAATGTTACGCCGATTTTTAAAAAAGGTTCCAGAGCAGATTCTGGAAATTACAGACCGGTGAGTCTGACATCGGTACCGGGCAAAATGGTAGAGGCTAATATCAAGAATAAAATTACAGAGCACATACAAAAACATGGGCTGATGAGACAAAGTCAGCACGGATTTAGTGAAGGGAAGTCTTGCCTCACCAATCTACTGCATTTTTTTGAGGGGGTGAACAAACATGTGGACAATGGGGAGCCGGTGGATATTGTATATCTGGATTTTCAAAAGGCGTTTGACAAAGCGCCTCATGAAAGACTCCTGAGGAAACTGGAGAGTCATTGGATCGGAGGTAGGGTATTACTATGGATTAAAAGCTGGTTGAAAGATAGGAAGCAAAGAGTAGGGTTGAATGGTCAGTATTCTCAGTGGAGAAGGGTAGTTAGTGGGGTCCCGCAGGGGTCTGTGTTGGAACCGCTGCTTTTTAACATATTTATAAATGACCAAGAGATGGGAGTAACTTGTGAGGTAAAGCGAATGCTACATACCTGTAGAAGGTATTCTCCGAGGACAGCAGGCTGATTGTTATCACTGATGGGTGACGTCCACGGCAGCCCCTCCAATCGGAAACTTCACTAGCAAAGGCCTTTGCTAGTACTTGCGCGCCCATGCGCACCGCGCATGCGCGGCCGTCTTCCCGCCCGAACCGGCTCGTGTTCGTCAGTCCCGTAAACAGCAAAATAAAGACAAGGGAAGACACAACTCCAAAGGGGAGGCGGGCGGGTTTGTGAGAACAATCAGCCTGCTGTCCTCGGAGAATACCTTCTACAGGTATGTAGCATTCGCTTTCTCCGAGGACAAGCAGGCTGCTTGTTCTCACTGATGGGGTATCCCTAGCCCCCAGGCTCACTCAAAACAACAAACATGGTCAATTGGGCCTCGCAACGGCGAGGACATAACTGAGATTGACCTAACAATTATCCAACTAACTGAGAGTGTAGCCTGGAACAGAATAAACATGGGCCTAGGGGGGTGGAGTTGGATTCTAAACCCCGAACAGATTCTGAAGCACTGACTGCCTGAACCGACTGTCGCGTCGGGTATCCTGCTGCAGGCAGTAATGAGATGTGAATGTGTGGACAGATGACCACGTCGCAGCTTTGCAAATCTCTTCAATAGTGGCTGACTTCAAGTGGGCTACCGACGCTGCCATGGCTCTAACATTATGAGCCGTGACATGACCCTCAAGAGCCAGCCCAGCTTGGGCACAAGTGAAGGAAATACAATCTGCTAGCCAATTGGATATGGTGCGTTTCCCCACAGCCACTCCCCTCCTGTTGGGATCAAAAGAAACAAACAATTGGGCGGACTGTCTGTTGGGCTGCGTCCACTCCAGATAGAAGGCCAATGCTCTCTTGCAGTCCAATGTGTGCAGCTGACGTTCAGCAGGGCAGGAATGAGGACGGGGAAAGAATGTTGGCAAGACAATTGACTGGTTCAGATGGAACTCCGCCACAACCTTTGGCAAGAACTTAGGGTGAGTGCGGAGGACTACTCTGTTATGATGAAATTTGGTGTAAGGGGCCTGGGCTACCAGGGCCTGAAGCTCACTGACTCTACGAGCTGAAGTAACTGCCACCAAGAAAATGACCTTCCAGGTCAAGTACTTCAGATGGCAGGAGTTCAGTGGCTCAAAAGGAGGTTTCATCAGCTGGGTGAGAACGACATTGAGATCCCATGACACTGTAAGAGGTTTGACGGGGGGCTTTGACAAAAGCAAACCTCTCATGAAGCAAACAACTAAAGGCTGTCCTGAGATCGGCTTACCTTCCACACGGTAATGGTATGCACTGATTGCGCTAAGGTGAACCCTTACAGAGTTGGTCTTGAGACCAGACTCAGACAAGTGCAGAAGGTATTCAAGCAGGGTCTGTGTAGGACAAGAGCGAGGATCTATGGCCTTGCTGTCACATCAGACGGCAAACCTCCTCCATAGAAAGAAGTAACTCCTCTTAGTGGAATCTTTCCTGGAAGCAAGCAAGATGCGGGAGACACCCTCTGACAGACCCAAAGAGGCAAAGTCTACGCTCTCAACATCCAGGCTGTGAGAGCCAGAGACTGGAGGTTGGGATGCAGAAGCGCCCCTTCGTCCTGTGTGATGAGGGTCGGAAAACACTCCAATCTCCACGGTTCTTCGGAGGACAACTCCAGAAGAAGAGGGAACCAGATCTGACGCGGCCAAAAGGGAGCAATCAGAATCATGGTGCCTCGGTCTTGCTTGAGTTTCAACAAAGTCTTCCCCACCAGAGGTATGGGAGGATAAGCATACAGCAGACCTTCCCCCCAGTCCAGGAGGAAGGCATCCGATGCCAGTCTGCCGGGGGCCTGAAGTCTGGAACAGAACTGAGGGACCTTGTGGTTGGCTCGAGATGCAAAGAGATCTACCAAGGGGGTGCCCCACACCTGAAAGATCTGGCGCACTACTCGGGAGTTGAGCGACCACTCGTGAGGTTGCATAATCCTGCTCAACCTGTCGGCCAGACTGTTGATTACGCCTGCCAGATATGTGGCTTGGAGCACCATGCCGTGATGGCGAGCCCAGAGCCACATGCTGACGGCTTCCTGACACAGGGGGCGAGATCCGGTGCCCCCCTGGTTGTCTGTCTGAATTTGGATAATTTGGTAGGACAGCCGATCCCTGAAAGCCTTCAGAGCGTTCCAGACCGCTCGTAACTCCAGGAGATTGACCTGCAGATCGCGTTCCTGGAGGGACCAGCTTCCCTGGGTGTGAAGCCCATCGACATGAGCCCCCCACCCCAGGAGAGACGCATCTGTAGTCAGCACTTTTTGTGGCTGAGGAATTTGAAAAGGGCGTCCCAGAATCAAATTGGACCAAATCGTCCACCAATACAGGGATTTGAGAAAACTCGTGGACAGGTGGATCACGTCTTCCAGATCCCCAGCAGCCTGAACCCACTGGGAAGCTAGGGTCCATTGAGAGGATCGCATGTGAAGGCGGGCCATGGGAGTCACATGAACTGTGGAGGCCATGTGGCCCAACAATCTCAACATCTGCCGAGCTGTGATCTGCTGGGAAGCTCGCACCCGCGAGACGAGGGACAACAAATTGTTGGCTCTCGCCTCTGGGAGATAGGCACGAGCCGTCCGAGAATCCAGCAGAGCTCCTATGAATTCGAGTCTCTGTACTGGGAGAAGATGGGACTTTGGATAATTTATCACAAACCCCAGTAGCTCCAGGAGGCGAATAGTCATCTGCATGGACTGTAGGGCTCCTGCCTCGGATGTGTTCTTTACCAGCCAATCGTCGAAATAGGGGAACACGTGCACTCCCAGCCTGCGAAGTGCCACTGCTACTACAGCCAAGCACTTCGTGAACACTCTGGGCGCAGAGGCGAGCCCAAAGGGTAGCACACAGTACTGGAAGTGACGTGTGCCCAGCTGAAATCACAGATACTGTCTGTGAGCTGGCAGTATCGGGATGTGCGTGTAGGCGTCCTTCAAGTCCAGAGAGCATAGCCAGTCGTTTTCCTGAATCATGGGAAGAAGGGTGCCCAGGGAAAGCATCCTGAACTTTTCCTTGACCAGATATTTGTTCAGGGCCCTTAGGTCTAGGATGGGACGCATCCCCCCTGTTTTCTTTTCCACAAGGAAGTACCTGGAATAGAATCCCAGCCCTTCTTGCCTGGATGGCACGGGCTCGACCGCATTGGCGCTGAGAAGGGCGGAGAGTTCCTCTGCAAGTACCTGCTTGTGCTGGAAGCTGTAGGATTGAGCTCCCGGTGGGCAATTTGGAGGTTTGGAAACCAAATTGAGGGTGTATCCTTGCCAGACTATTTGGAGAACCCACTGGTCGGAGGTTATGAGAGGCCACCTTTGGTGAAAAACTTTCAACCTCCCCCCGACCGGCAGATCGCCCGGCACTGACACGTTGATGTCGGCTATGCTCTGCTGGAGCCAGTCAAAAGCTCGCCCCTTGCTTTTGCTGGGGAGCCGAGGGGCCTTGCTGAGGCGCACGCTGCTGACGAGAGCGAGCGCGCTGGGGCTTAGCCTGGGCCGCAGGCTGTCGAGAAGGAGGATTGTACCTACGCTTACCAGAAGAGTAGGGAACAGTCTTCCTTCCCCCATAAAAACGTCTACCTGAGGAGGTAGATGCTGAAGGCTGCCGGCGGGAGAACTTGTCGAAAGCGGTATCCCGCTGGTGGAGCTGCTCTACCACCTGTTCGACTTTTTCTCCAAAAATATTGTCCGCTCGGCAAGGGGAGTCCGTAATCCGCTGCTGGATCCTATTCTCCAGGTCAGAGGCACGCAGCCATGAGAGTCTGCGCATCACCACACCTTGAGCAGCGGCCCTGGATGCGACATCAAAGGTATCATATACCCCTCTGGCCAGGAATTTTCTGCACGCCTTCAGCTGCCTGACCACCTCCTGAAATGGCTTGGCTTGCTCAGGAGGGAGCTTGTCCACCAAGCCCGCCAACTGCCGCACATTGTTCCGCATGTGTATGCTCGTGTAGAGCTGGTAAGACTGGATTTTGGCCACGAGCATAGAAGAATGGTAGGCCTTCCTCCCAAAGGAGTCTAAGGTTCTAGAGTCCTTGCCAGGGGGCGCCAAAGCATGCTCCCTAGAACTCTTAGCCTTCTTTAGGGCCAGATCCACAACACCAGAGTCGTGAGGCAACTGAGTGCGCATCAGCTCTGGGTCCCCATGGATCCGGTACTGGGATTCGATCTTCTTGGGAATGTGGGGATTAGTTAGAGGCTTGGTCCAGTTCGCCAGCAATGTCTTTTTTAGGACATGGTGCATGGGTACTGTGGACACTTCCTTAGGCGGAGAAGGATAGTCCAGGAGCTCAAACATTTCAGCCCTGGGCTCATCCTCCACAACCACCGGGAAGGGGATGGCCGTAGACATCTCCCGGACTCTCGGGAGGAGAATGCTGCCTTTCAGGGGAGGGAGTGGGATCCGAAGGAAGGCCATCAGACTCCTCTGTCAGAGAAATATCTGATGTCCTCCTCCTCCTCCCACGAGGCCTCACCATCGGTATCAGACACAAGTTCATGAACCTGCGTCTGAAGCCGTGCCCGACTCGACTCCGTGGAAACACGGCCACGGTGGGAGCGTCGAGAGGTAGACGCCCGCACCGGCGAAGCTCCCTCCGCCGATGTTGTCGGGGAGCCTTCCTGGGAGGCGACCGCAGTCGGTACCGCAAGCAGCACCGATGTCGGAGACCTCACCCCGGGCAAGGGGCCAGCCAGCGCCTCACTCGACGGTACCGGTGGCGCAAGCACCCCCGGTACCGGAGGGGAAGGGCGCAACAGCTCTCCCAGAATCTCTGGGAGAACGGCCCGGAAACTCTCGAGCAGAGCGGCTGTGGAGAAAGACATGGAAGCCGATTCAGGCGTCGAAGTCAGAGTCTGCTCCGGGCGTGGAGGCTGTTCCGGGCTGTCCAAGGTGGAGAGCATCGACACCTCCTGAACAGAGGGTGAGCGGTCCTCTCGGTGCCGATGCCTACTGGGTGCCGACTCCCTCGGCGACCCGGAGCTCACAGTACCAATGCGGGAAGGAGACCGGTGTCGATGCTTCTTTGACTTTTTCAAACGAAGCATGTCACCGGAGCTTCCCGGTACCGACGAGGAGGACGTAGAATCCAACCGTCGCTTCCTCGGGGCCGAGGCCGAAGAAGGTCGGTCTCGGGGGGGCTATACCGCAGGAGCCCTCAGGGTAGGGGGAGACCCACCCAAAGGCTCACCGCCACCAGCAGGGGAATGGACAGCCCTCACCTGCACTCCAGTCGAAGCACCACCGTCCGACGACATCAGCACTAATGGAGGTCCCGGTACCACCGACGCCGACGCAGCATTTCGATGTCTCGGTACCGACGATGCAGAGGGTTGATGCCTCGATGCAGTCGATGCCGAGGTCGAAGGTCTTGAAGCTGTCGACGTTGATGCACTCGATACCCCCGGTGCTGTTGCCGACGAAGAGCCCGAGAACAACAAGTTCCACTGGGCCAATCTCGCTACCTGAGTCCTTTTCTGTAAAAGGGCGCAAAGACTACAGGCCTGCGGCGGTGCCCAGCCCCCAGACACTGAAGACACGACGCGTGCCTATCAGTGAGCGAGATTACCCGGGCGCACTGGGTGCACTTCCTGAAGCCGCTGGAAGACTTCGATGACATGGGCGGAAAAATCACGCCGGCGAAATCAAAACTCGGAATGGCGGTAAAGGCACCAAAAATAGGGAGAGAAAAACTCAAACCAAGACCTCAAAAGGGCCTACCCCGAAAACGAAAGGAAACTTAGATGGGGCAAAAATTGGAAACACAGGAAAAGGGGAAAAAGACCGAAAAGGTCTTCCTCCAAGTTCCCTTTTTTTTTTTTTTTTTTTAAGCAAAAGCTCAAAGATGCGCGAGGGTCAACTTGAGGGGCGCGAAATGGCGCAAACACGACCGTCCCGAGCGCGGACAAAAGAAGACTGATGAACACGAGCCGGTTCGGGCGGGAAGACGGCCACGCATGCGCGGAGCGCATCGGTGCGCGAGGACTAGCAAAGGCCTTTGCTAGTAAAGTGTTCCGATTGGAGGGGCTGCCGTGGACGTCACCCATCAGTGAGAACAAGCAGCCTGCTTGTCCTCAGACAACTAATTTTTCATTTACTGCAATATATTCTAACTCTCCCATCTTATTTCTTAGGCTCCTGGCATTCACATATAGACATTTCAAACTATATTTGTTGTTCTTATTTACATCATGCTCAGTACTTGACAGTATTGCTTTGCAATCTTTTGTCTGATTTTTATTGAAGGACACCTGATCTACTATGGTCTCTTTTGCAACCTCACTATCAGGATACCCTATCTTCCCTGTTTTGGTGATATTCTTTGAAAGATACCTTTTCCCGAACCATGAGCTTCTGAGCGACTGTCGGCCTTCCCCCCTGTTTCTAGTTTATCTCCTTTTTAAATGCCGATGCTAGCAGCCTGGTCCCACCCTGGTTAAGGTGGAGCCCATCCTTTCGAAATAAGCTCCGCCTTCCCCAGAATGTTGCCCAGTTCCTAAGAAATCTAAAAACCTCCTCCAAGCACCATCGTCTCATCCATGCATTGAGACTCTGGAGCTCTGCCTCTCTCTTGGGCTCTTCGTATAGAACGGGTAGCATTTCAGAAAATGCTACCCTAGAGATTCTGGATTTGAGCTTTCTACCTAAGAGCCTAAATTTGGCACCCACATGTACCAAGACAGCCGGCTCCTCCCCAGCACTATCTAAAATCCTATCTAGGTGACGCGTGAGGTCCGCCACCTTCGCACCAGGCAGGCAATTCACCAGGCGATCCTTGCGTCCACCAGACACCCAGTTATCTATATGCCTAATGATCAAATCACCAACTACAACAGCTGCCCTAACCCTTCCCTCCTGGACAGCACTTGGAGACATATCCTCAGTGAGAGAGGATAGTATATCCCCTGGTAGGCAGTTCCTGGCTACAGGAGTACTTCCTGCTTCACCAGCGTGATCCTCTCCATCTAGGAGACCACTCCCTTCCAAAGTAGCACAGGGGCTACCAGACTGGAGGAGGGACTTCTCTACAACATCCCTATACGTCTCCTCTATGTACGTCTGCTACTCTAGCCTCAAGAGAACAGACCTGTTCTCGGAGAGCTAGGAGCTCTTTGCATCGGGCACACGCATATAACCGCTCACCAACTGAGAGATAATCATACATGTGACACTGTTACACTCCTACCTTGCTACTCCTGTCGGCGGACAACTTGAGAGGTTCATCTGAGGGGCAACCATCTTAAGAGGTTCATCTGTATCTGTTCCTGAGAGGCAGCCATCTTGAGAAGCTTATCCTTGGGAATGCCCAATGAGAGTCCTCACCTGGCAGCTGGGGCAGGGATCCTCTGATGGGAGGCCTAATTAAGAGCAGAACACTGTCAGCATTTTGCTTCGGCTTCAACTTCGGTGGAGTTCGTGGTGTTTCCTGTTTTCCTGTGTCTGGTGAATTGGACTTTTGCCTGAATCCTGACCATCTCTGTGTTTGCTGCCTGCCTTGACCGTTGCCTGTATCCTGACCATCTCTGCGTTTGCTGCCTGCCTTGACCGTTGCCTGAATCCTGACCATCTGCGTTTGCTGCCTGCCTTGACCGTTGCCTGAATCCTGACCATCTCTGCGTTTGCTGCCTGCCTTGACCACTGCCTGAATCCTGACCATCTCTGTGTTTGCTGCCTGCCTTGACCATTGCTTGAATCCTGACCATCTCAGTGTTTGCTGCCTGCCTGAACCTCTGCCTGACTTCCGACCGTGCTCTTGGCGTGCCTCTTCTCTCGGCTGGTGTCTCGAAGTCCTGTCGACCCTGGGGCCTGGGGGCTCAACCCCCAGAAGGGGTCGCTCCAGGTGAAGTCTCGGAATTGTTCGGCCACCTTGCGGAGCTCAAATCCGCGTTGTCTCATCTGTGCTTCGCTGGGCATAGGAGCTCACAAGCGCAACAGACACTGAACGCAAAAGACTGGATAGCACCCCTCTCGCTGCTGGACTGCTGACTCCATCTTAGTATTTTTTTCAATAATTCAAAACTTTCTGAAGTATTAAGGATATTAGCCTAATATAAAAATGTCTTTTAGTTTATATGGTATATTGTGATTTGTTTAGTGTTTCCATCTTAGATGGTAATGAAATGTATTTGAAACTCTGTAAGAGCACTCCTTCCTTGTTATCCTAATTACAATAACTTACTATAAATGAAGAGTTGTGCTAGGGATGGGCGGGAAGATTAATCTAGATCCTTCAGTGCCTTGTAGAGGCTATCTGTTAATGCTGTGGTACAAAGTTCAAATTTTAAAACTAAGGGGAAAAGACTATGGAGATTAGTTGATAAAATTTGCTTTTTGTATTTTTATTCTGCCTATCACTAACCTACAATTCCTCCTTTAAACCCCAATCTTTAAGTTCCCAAAGCACCAAGCAAAATAGTGTTCGCTTACCAGAGAAATGTCCCCTTCTTTCAGAACTTCTCAGAAAGAAAGTTCAGTGGGACCTTTCCTCTTTATATAGTTTTGAATCTAAGGGGCCTTTTTTAAACAGGCTTTTTGAAGCTAACTCAGCATGAAACGGAGAGACCACCTTTGGCAAGGAAGGAAGAAACCGGGTGCAGGACAAAGCACTCCTTGAGAAAGAGGAAAGGCTCCAGCAATGAAAGGGCCTGAAGCTCCGTGACACACCATGCCACTATAATGGCAACCAAAAACTTCATTTTCAGCAAAAGATCTTTTAAGGTCGCCAACTGGACAGGCTCAAAAGGCGGACAACACTAAATTGAGGTCCCAAGGAGAAACGATCGGTCTAACCAGCAGCTGCAACCTCCAAACTCCCTGAAGAAACAGTGCAACATCTGGATGCACAAGAGTGAACAGCCCTGGACAGGTCTCCTGAAGATCACCAGATCCGCCAACTGGACCTTCAACAAGGAGAGGGTCAAGCCCTTCTGCAACCCATCCTGGAGGAATTGCAAAACATCAACGAAAGTCGACTGCCATGGCAACACCCCACGGCCTGCACACCAGGCCTCAAAAATGCACCAGACTCTGACATAGACCAGTAAAGTGGACCACTTCCTCGCACTCAACAAAGTAGAGACAGACAATGCCAAATAACCACGCTTCAACAACTGCACCCACTCAAGAGTCACACTGCAAGCGAGAATTGAACTGCATATGACATGGCTACGGACCCTGAAACAGCAAGGGAGACAAGAGAGGAAACTGCAAGGGCTGGTCCATTAGCAGTCACACCATATCCTCGTACCAAGGACAATGAGGCCAATCTAGGACAACGAGGACCACTTGAACCCCATGAGCATCAATCCCCACTGTAGGACCTGCCCTACCAGGGGCCACAAGGGAAACACAAATAAATACACATAATGCAGTCAGGGCTGGACAAGGGCATCAAGGCCATCCAACATAGACTCCTTCTTGTGAAAGAAGAGCCGAGCTGCCTTGTCATTCATGGCCGTGGCCATGATCGGTACTCCCCATTAGCAGACAAGAGACTGGAAGGCCTCCTTGGACAGGAACTATTCCCATGGATCCAAAAGGATTTGACTGAGGAAATCACCTGCAAATTCAAGACTCCAGGCACATGTTGCGCCGAGATCTGAAGATGAGCTTCCACGCATGTCAGCAACTCAGCCGCCTAGAGTGTCAGATCCCAACACAGCCATGGCATTGTCTGACAGAATCCTGGTTGCTCTGCTCTCCAGATGGGGCTGAAAGTACTCCAGAGCCAAATGAATGGCCCTGGTCTCCAGACGGTTGATGGACCACTGTGCTCCTCCAACGACCAACAGCCCTGGGCCAGCTGACCCAAACAGTGAGCCCCCCAGTCGAAAAGGTTGGCATCTGTCATCACCAGGATCCAGGTCGGCATATCCAGAGGCATACCGACCGACAACTGGACTGGATCCAGCCACCAGAGCAGACTGTCCCATTCAGTTTGTGGCAAGAGAAGCAGAGTCCAAAGATCGCCCGACATCAGCGATCAGCGGGACAGTAAGGCTTGTTGCAGCGGTGCTGAAGTGGTGCATTCGGGCCTTGGCCCATGGAACCACTTTGATTGTTGCTGCCATGGAACTGAGCACCTGCAAAATGTTCCACGCTGACGGAGGACGGTGACCTGCCAGACCCTGCACCTGAAGCTTCAGATTCCGCTGCTAGGGCAGAAACATCTTGCCCATCACTGTATCGAACCACAAGTGCAGGTACTCCTGGCTCTGGGTGGGCTGAAGCCTACTCTTGGCCAAGTTGAGAACCCAGCCGAGATGTTGCAACAAAGATACTACTCGGGTCGTGACCCGCAGGCTCTCCTCGTGGGACTTGACCCAGATAAACTAATCATCCAGGTAGGGGTGGACCAGTACAACCTCTTTCCATAAGTGTGCCGCCACCACCATCAACTTGATAAACGTTCTGGGCACCGTGGCCAACCCGAAGGGAAAGGCCTGGAACTGATGATGCCCAAGAATTGCAAAGCGCAAAAACTTGGTCCAGATGAATGGAGATGTGGAGATAAGCCTCAGAGAGGTCCAATGCCATGAGGAATTTGCACACCGCTACAATGACCAATCTC
This sequence comes from Microcaecilia unicolor, assembly GCF_901765095.1. Taxonomy (NCBI): domain Eukaryota; kingdom Metazoa; phylum Chordata; class Amphibia; order Gymnophiona; family Siphonopidae; genus Microcaecilia; species Microcaecilia unicolor. The sequence goes on from NC_044036.1 coordinate 218,282,038, forward strand.
AGGGTCTCCATACAGAAAGGCATGACCTGGAGACCCCTATTGACACCCTTGAGGTCTAAAATGGGGCAAAAGGAACCCTCTTTCTTGGGCACCACATGGAATATCTGCCAGAATCTCTCTCATGTGGCAGCACTAAAACTATGGACCTCAACACCAACAGTCAATGCAACATCTCCCGGAAGGTGCCACATGGAGAAATGAGAAACTGATCCCGAAGGGCATGGCAGAACTCCAGAAGATAACCAACTCGCAACAGGTCCAAGACCCACTGGTCAGACGTAATGTGGACCCACCTCTGGTAAAAGTGTTGCAAGCACCCCCCAATTAGAGGCATCAGAGGCTGGGTCCGCCAACCTTCAGTAGACAGGAAGGGAAGAACCCGAGGCTCCGAGAGCACCATCATGGCCTCCACAACATCCACCCCAAAAACCATGAGCACAAGCCCAATCCCAGGAGGCACCCAAAAAATGGGAACGAGAGCATCAAATATCCCATGAATGACCATTGGATACCCCCAGGTAACCAAGTGTGTGCAAAGCTCCAGCAACTGCAGCACCTTGAACTCACTCACATCCTTCACCAATTTCTCGAGGTCCTCTCCAAAGAGAGAGGAGTCTCGAAAGGGCAACTAGTTGAAGCGCACCTTGGATGCCACATCCGGTGACCATTTGCGGAGCCACAAAAAACAATGCTCCGTCAAGGAGAGTGCCAGATTCTTAGCTAAAGCCCAGAACAAATCTAGGACATTAGACAAAAAAAGTTGTGCCCATTTCCAAATCCGTCAGGTCCTCAGACGCCTCTCCCAGAGCATCAGGAAGATTTTCCACCCAACAAAAACAGACCCTTGCTACATAGTTGTCACTGATGGCTGCTTGGAAAGCCATCTCCGACACCACAAAGGACCTCTTGAGAAGCTCTTCCAGGTGCTAATCCTGCAGATCCTTGAGAGCAGCACTGTGTTCCACATGTACTGCTGTTTTCTCGGTCACACCTTGGGCACAAAACAACCTTGATCCTCTGCTGGCAAACTATGCAAGCAAGCCGTAGCACATGCCATGCAGAAAGGAACATCCAGATGTTGCCACTGCACCTCTACAAGGTCCTTGAGATCCTCGTACGGAAAAACCTTAGGAGGCTGACAGGTGCTATTTAGAATTAGATTCCCCTTACAGGGAGCCACCGGTTGCTCCTCTTGCAACCCCAGATGGTGCAGTACCTGGGAGGTTAACTATTGGGAGCTCTGAGCCCTCCTCTAAGACCAATCGGCCCACTCGTCCTCCTCGACAAGTTCCTCCTCCAATAGTGGAGAAGAGAGGACCTCCATTGTATCCAAGCCAAAAAATACCTGGCGGGATGCTAAGCATCAGAAGGCCCCCCCGTGTCAGAAGACCCACACAGGTCCTGCGAGGAGCTGGGGCCACTGCATTTAAGGTAGTATGCCTGATGCAAAAGCAAGACAAACTCAGGCGAAAACATCGGAGAGCTCCCCACATCCAATCCAGCCAGGAGAAAAGGCGCCAATGAACGATTCGGTCCCACGATGGGGAAGAGACTGAGACAAAGCAGGCTGCTCTAGCCAATCTGCTAGATTGCGAGTGGAGTCCCCTGGTCACTCCACAGGTTCCGACACCACTGCCAAATCGGACTCTGAAGGACCGAACACCTCCAGGGACGATGGCTCCCCTGCTGAGGCCTCTTCACACACTTTACAAAGCCACGTCGCTGGCGCCAACATGCAGAATGCCTTTCAAATCAGCACAGCCATTAATCAGACCCAAAAAAGGCAGGAACCAGGCCTCACTTTCCAGAAAACTTATCAAGCACTACGTGTTCCCATCGGGACCAGACCCCAGAGAAATAGTGGGAGGCAAGCAAGCTGTTGGCAAAAAGGCATTCCCTGTTCTGTTTTGACTTTTGTTTTTATGTTTGTTTTTTACATGCACAAAAGAACTCCAGGAGCTCTGGTTCTCCCACAAGGTTGCCCGAAGGAGCCCCTCTCTAGAGCAAGGAAGAGGAGGCCTAGGCAAACCACAAACCAACAATAGGCTGTTCAAAAGCAACATCGAGGTGCTGGTTCTTTGCTTTAGTGTTCGTTTATTCTGTTTGGTTTGGTTTTTAAAATTTCAAACCAATGCTGCTCTTTTTTTTTTTTTTCAGATCTTAGAACTGAATAAGCCTCCTAATCTGTTGTTCCTCAAGAAGGCCAGAGAAATTAGAAAAGCAGAGCCCACAGCACCTACCTACCATCTGCTGAGGAGACTGAGAAATACTGAGGTGTGCTGGGCTTCACAGAACCAAGTGTAAACACTTCACAGTTTGTCTCAGTCTCCCCATCTACTGGTCAGAGGGCTTATACCCCATTCATAGGGCATAGTCTGGAGCTGACGCTAAGAAAGAGACAGTTGAAGGGAGATATGATTGAGGTCTACAAAATCCAGAGTGGTGTAGAATGAGTAGAAGTAAATCAATTTTTTTATTGTTTCAAATGTACAAAAACCAGGGGACACTCAATGAAGTTACATAGAAATACTTTTAAAACAAATAAGAGGAAATATTTTTCACTCAACGAATAGTTGAGCTCTCGGACTCCCATTGCTAGAGGATGTGGTAACAGCGGTTAGTGTATCTGGATTTTAAAAAGGTTTGGACAAGTTCATGGAGGAAACGTCCATAGTCTGCTATTGAGACAGATATGGGGAAGCAACTGCTTGCTCTGGGATTGATAGAATGGAATCTTGCTACTATTTGGGTTTCTGCTAGGTACTTATGACCTGGATTGATCACTGTTGGAAACAGGATACTGGGCTAGATGGATCATTGGTCTGACCCAGTATGGCTTATGTTCTTAAGTAAACTTAACTATACTCATACAAGTCTGTACATGCACGCACAACGGGGAACTAAGAAGAACAGAACTTGAAACCAGAGAAGAAAAACAGCAGAGAATAATACTTAAACTCGTAGAAGAGTATTAGAAAAGATCTAGTCGTACTAATCCAAAAACATAGAGCAAGTGAGACCAGTCTGGTAGAATTAAAAGAAAATTAATCAGGTAAGACATTCTCCTTCCTTAGCATCCAGACCAGTTCAGTCCAGTCCCTTTCTTGAGGTGGGACTGTAAAACCCCTGCCTAAAGCACTTCAATCCCAAATGCTGCCTCCTCCCACAAAGCAACATCAAGCCTGTAGTGCTTGACGAAAAGTAGTCGGGACCAGGTTGCAACTTTACAAATTTCCAAAGGCAGTACTGCATGTGCATCTGCTCAAGAAGTTGAAACTTTCTTTGCAGAATGAGATGCGACTGCTAAGGGAGGTTGCCTTCTCCATAAAAATATAAGTGAATGCAATCATTTCCTTCAACCAGTGAGATATTGTAGCTCTCAATACCATCTCACCTTTTCTAAGGCCTCCAAAAAGGATGAGACGCTTCTCAGATCTTCTAAATTCATTGGTGACCTCCAAATATCGAAGTAGAACTTGATGAGCATCCAAGAACCTCAAGGAAGCAACTTTGTGACCACAGTCTTCTCTTCTAAAAGAAAGGAAGCAGAGCTGTCTGGCTCATATGAGAAAGAGTCAACCATCCTTCCTAACAGAAGCCATGTCTCTGTAAAATCAGAGGAAGGGATCCCTGCAGGACAGGCCTGTAATTCCAAAATTCTGCAAGCTGAGGCAATAGCGAGGAAAAACACACTGAGATCCATCATGGTGGATTTCTTCACACTCAAAAGGGGGGAATATACAAAGATCTGAGCAGCACGTTTAAATTCCACTCCAGAAAGGAATTACAGGCAAGGGGATGTATGTAGGATCCTCCTCTGAGGAAAACAGACTACATCCAAATGAGCTGCAATTGACGAATGCTCTACTCAGCATCGACTGCAAGATAAGGCTGCCACCTGCATTTTCAAGGAACCCAGTGCTAAACCTTTATGCAGGCCTTCTTGTAGAAATGCTAGAATATATACAAGAGAAAAAGAAAAGGGGAACTATTCCTCCAGCACACAGGGACTCAAAGGTTCTCCAAACCCTTGCACATGCTGTTGATGTGGATTGCTTCCTAGACTGCAACAGTGTAGAAATTAATTCCTCTGAATACCCTTACACCTCTAGCTTGACCACAGCCAGAGTGTAATACAGAAAGGTGCCAAATCCTCAATTAGCAAAGGCCTCTGCTGTAGCTGTCTCCTCCTCTTCTGGGGAAGGTGTATTGGATGGTCTAACTGTAGACAAAACAGGTCTGCAAGTCAAGGTCTTCGGGGCAGGTCTAGAGCTACCAGGATTAACAGTCTGGGATGATAAGAAAATTTTCAAATTACTTTGCCTAACACTGGAAGAGGCAGAAAGTGTACAGACGTTCTTAAGTCAGCCAGGCCTGTAGCAATGAATCCAGAATTTTGGATTCCTGTTCCTTTTTTATGGACTGAAAAAGCGAGAATTTTGGCATTCTTCCTTATTGCCATTGGATCCATCACTAGCATGCCCCATTGGTGCACTACAAGTCGAAAAACACTTGCGACAATTCCCACTCCCTTGGGTTGAGAGAGCGTCTGCTGAGAAAGTCCACCTGGGAATGTTGGACTCTGGCAGTGTAGGCCACTGAGAGGTAAAAGATCCTTCTACACCCAAACCAACAAACAAGTCGCTTCCTTGGCTACTTGCACAATCTTTTGTGCCTTCTTGCTTATTTAAGTAGGTAACTGCTGTCATGTTGTTTAAAAACACTTGCACCAGATTGCACTGAACTGAGAAAAGAAAATGAACTGCTCTGAGCTCCAAAAGCTTCCATTCTTGTTCAAAACACCTTATACTACCTGCTCACTACAGTGAGTTTCCCAACTGTAAAGATGGGCATCCACTGTCACAACAATCTAGTCTGAGAGAAGATGACTCATCCCTTGAGACACACAGGAATCCTGAAGCCGCCATACTGTCTTTCACTTGAACCAACCACAGCAGACATACTTTGTAATCTTGCAACATCAGCGATCATCGAGATAAGAGGGCATACTGCAATGGTCTCATATGGGCTCATATGTAAGGTACTAGACCTACAGTTGCCATCATCGAACCTAGCACTTGCACATAACCCTAGGCCCATGGAGCTGAACATCTGAGCAACAATTGGACCTGAGTCTGTAACTTGCTGTATCTGTAGTGAGGAAAGGAATACCATCCTCAGGGCTCCCTTTTACAAAGAGGTGCTACCGATTAGCGCTGCACTGAATAAGAAGAAACCCATTCAATTCCCATGGGCTTCTTTGCATTCAGCGCACGCTAATCAGTAGCGCTGCTTTGTAAAAGGAGCCCATAATCTGGTATTGAACTTTGCTCCCAAGTACTGAAGCTCCTATGAGGGGGACTAGTTTGCTCTTGGCGAGAAACGCCTTTTCCTTTCTGCATTAAGAGCAGAGAAGCTCTAGAGACATATGTGCTACATATTACTTTCTGAAAAGTTAAGGCAGAAACATCAAAGGCTTGTTTTGGCAAGGTTTCCAGCTTACGATCCTTAACTTCTTTTAATGCTGATCCTCATTCCACTGGGATAGATGGTTTCTTAGTGATTATGAGGGGCATTTTTGATATTTATTTATAGCATTTGTATCCCACATTTTCCCACCTATTTGCAGGCTCAATGTGGCTTACATTGTGCCGTAATGGCGATCGCCATTCCGGAATAAGAAATACAGAAAATTATTACATTTAAAGTACAAGTTATAAGGAGTAGATATACAGTTTATTTATTTATTTTATTGCTTTTGTATCCCCCATTTTCCCACCTATTTGCGGGCTCAGTGTGGCTTACAATACATTGTGATTGATGGAAGTACAATTTGTTACAATACAATTTTGGGTTACATTGTGAAGAGTTAAGGGAAGACAAAGAGGCATATTTTCAAAGCACTTAGACTTACAAACTTCCATAGGTTACTATGGAAGTTTGTAAGTCTAAGTGCTTTGAAAATGAGCCCCAAAGTCAATTCAGAATATCATTTGGGGGATATATCAATGGAGTGTAACAAAGGGAGATGATAAGACGATAGAACAATAGCCTGAGAACGTTAGGGTGTAACAGTTTATCTGTGGGTAGAGTTTTAGGTGTGGTGAAAGTATGGGGAGGGGGATTCAGAGGAAGTGTATTGATGCATTTCTATTAGTGTGTATGGACTTCATGTCAGTTCAATTCAGGCATTAAAGATCAAGGGTAAGTGTAGAAGATTCAACAGTAATAATGTTAATAAAGTAAACAAATAAAAAGAGTTCAATATTAACTTGTTTCGATAAAGTTTTGACATCTGGCCATTTATGAAGGATCCTTTAGGTAAGTCTCTTTGAACAAATTAGTCTTCAATAATTTACAGAAATCTGTCAAAGCGTGCATAGTTTTTATGGCAGTTGGTAATGCATTCCACAGTTGCGTGCAGATATAGGAGAAACTGGATGCATAAATTGATTTATATTTAAGTCCTTTACAACTGGGGTAATGGAGGTTCAAGACAGTGCGTATTGATCTTTTTGTATTCCTTACTGGTAAGTCTATGAGGTCTGACATGTAGAATGGGGCCTCTCCGTGAATAATTTTATGAACTAGGGTACAAGTTTTGAATACAATTCAGTCTTTTAGTGGGAGCCAATGTAATTTTTCTCTTAGGGGTTTGGCGTTTTCGTATTTCGCTTTTCCAAATATGAGTCTAGCTGCAGTATTTTGGGCAGTCTGGAGTTTTTTAATGATTTGTACTTTGCATCTGGTGTAAATGGAATTGCAATAGTCTAAGTGGCTCAACACCATTGATTGCACCAAGTTGCGAAATACCTCCATTGGGAAGAAATATTTAACTCTTTTGAGTTTCCACATGGCATGGAACATTTTCTTTGTTACATTTTTCCCATGGCTTTCTAGTGTGAGATTTCTATCAATTGTGACTCCCAGTAGTTTCAAGGTGTCTGAAACAGGAAAATTATAGTTTGGGGTATTTATAGTAGTATACTTATTCTTGTTATATTGCGATGAAAGGATAAGGCATTGTGTTTTTTCTGCGTTAAGCTTCAGTTGAAATGCATCCGCCCATGAGTTCATTACTTGGAAGCTAAGATCGATTTTGCTTGTAATTTCTAATAAATCCTTTACAAACGGTATGTAAATTGTGACACTGTCTGCATAAATATATGGATTGAGGCCTTGATTGGAAAGTGATCTGGCCAGTGGAATCATCATTAAGTTGAAAAGAGTTGGTGAGAGGGATGAGCCCTGAGGCACTCCACATTCAGGTTTCCATGGTGATGATGCTTTCAGCGTTGATATCACTTGGTATGTTCTTGTAGCCAGGAAGCCATTAAACCAATTCAGTACTTTTCCTCCAATACCGAAGTGTTCTAAGATGTTCAATAGTATATTGTGACTGACCATGTCAAATGCGCTTGGCATGTCAAATTGCAAGAGGAGAACATTATTGCCAGCTGCTATTATTTGTTTAAATTTGGTTAGGAGCGTTATTAGTACTATTTTGGTACTATGATTAGCTCGAAATCCCGATTGAGATGTATGGAGTATAGAGAATTTGTTTAAGTAATCGGTAAGCTTTTTGGTAACTAAACTTTCCATTAACTTAATTACAAGAGGGATGGATGCTACTGGGCGGTAGTTAGTTATATCCTTTAATTTTTTCTTTAGGTCTCGGAGTGAGTAAAATATTTCCTTTATCCAAAGGGAAGAATCCATGTTGGAGCAGAAGTTTAAGTAGGAGGTGAGATCTGTTAAGAAACATTGAGGGGCAGACTTAATTAGACAACTGGGGCAAGAGTCCAGTTTGCAGTGGGACTTGGCGAATCTATTGATCGTTGGGTGACGATATCCTCTTCCAGTATATCAAAATTTGTCCAGATTCGGTCTGCTGGATATCAATCGGTGAATGGGTCCAAACAGTTAATGAAAGTTTCATGGTCAGTGGTATTAGGTGGTAAGGTAGATCGTAGTTTTATAATTTTCTCTTTGAAATAAGTAGCCAAATCGTCTGCTGATGGGGTATCTGTGCTGGTTGTGGTAACTGGTGAGATGTCAAGAAGTTTATGCACGAGTTGGAATAATTTATGTGTGTCTTTGTAATCAGGCCCTATTTTGGATTTTTAATATGACCTTTTGGTTTGTCTAATTGTATATTTATATTTTCTTTGCATTAGTTTCCATGCATTGAGTATAGATTCGTCTTTCATTTTATTCCATGCTCATTCAAGTCTCCTAACTTGAGTTTTTAGTATTTTCAGATCTTCGTTAAACCATGATATTGAACTATGTCTTTGTGAGGTTCTTGTTTGTAGTGGTGCGATAGTGTCTAATATACTCTTGCATCTGTCATCCCAATTTAGGAGATATTGTTTGATATGGCATCTTAAGTCTGAATTTGGGCGTTTTACAAAAAACGTCCAAATCCAGAATAGTAAAGAAGGTCATTTTCAACAACAACAAAAAAAAAAATCTATCTTTCCCTTTTGAAAATACCGTTTGGAAAAACGTTTTATGATTTGGACGTTTTATTGTTTGGTCCATTTTCAAACAAAAAAACGTCCAAATGTAAAATGTACAAAATAGAGGAGAGGCAGCTTAATGGGTAGTGCAGCGGACTTTGATCCTGGCAACATGGGTTCGATTCCCATTGCATCTCCTTTTGACTCTGGGCAAGTCAAAAGCACAAGAGGCATTTTTGGATATGCCATTTTTTGTAACATCCAAAATCAGGACAGGAAAGGTCATTTTCTACAAAAAAAAAAGTCTATCTTTTCCTTTTGAAAATGCTGTTTGGAAAAACATTTTGCAATTTGGACGATTTATTGTTTGGTCCATTTTCAAACAAAAAAACATCCAAATGCAAAACGTACAAAATACACAAGAAAATGTACAATAGAGTGAAACTATTCACAAGTTCTAAGTGTGGTAAAAGCTTTGGTTGTAATGTAAATTTCAAAGTGCATCAGAAAGTCCACACAGGAGAGAAACCATTTGCATGTATAGAGTAAAAGCTTTTGTCAGAAGATAAACAGAAGGTAAACCTCACAATGCACCACAGAATCACACAGGAGTGAAACCATTTACATGTCCTGAGTGTGGTAAAAGCTTTGGTTGGAAAGAAAGCCTCACACGGCATCAGAGAATCCACACAGGGATGAAACCATTTACATGCACTGAGGAGCTAAAAGCTTCAGCTGTATTGGGACAGAATCAGGGAACGTACACTCTTGCTATAAAGTATGGAAAAATAGCACTCTGGTATTTAGATATATATAATGAGACCTCCTTTTTATCTATAGGTCTGAATTCAAAGCCCAAATTTACTGATAAACAACAGACACAAGGCTTGGATGTTATAAAAAAAATAGAACGCTTGGCATCAGGTAGAATAGTGGAAAAGTGGCATCCAGGAAAGCAATAGGGCATCCTTGGGGGCACTGCAGTGGACTTTATAAAATGCCCCCAGGTATACATCTCACCATTCCTCCCTTACCTTGTCTGCTGAGCCCCCTCAAAACCCACTACCCCCAACTGTACACCACTACTATAGCCCTTACAGGTGAAGGGAGCACCAATATGTAGGTACAGTGGGTTTTGGAGGACTCACAGTTTCCTCCATAAGTGTAACAGGTAGGGGGAGGTAGAAGCCTGGGTCCTTTTTTCCTTTTGTCAGGCTACCTCAGAGGTCCTGTGGCTTAGGAAAAGTGGAATTACACAAGGTACAGTCCCCCACTTGAAAGCACCTGGCCCCGCACCATGAGTAGTGCTTGACATACTCTGCCGATGCTTCCATAGCTACCAGAATGAACCATTAACACAGGCACGCCAACTGCACTAAAAATCGAGAGTGGCTTTCCCGGCACAGAGGGGAATCTGGTTGAAGAGCAGGAACTGCACTATCAGGCTACCTCAACTACTGACCGCTTAAAATATCCTCCCAACGACATGTACTTGGTTAGGCTATAGCTAAAAAGCCAAGCAACATTTGGGACAAAAAGAGGAGGGGGCAACAGAGGTATCTCGGACTCCTCAATTTTCCATGGCTCTGCCCCAAAACCAAATTCTATTTTTTTTTTTTACTTCAGAAATGGAGAGCCACCAGACAAATCTGTACCCCCTGCTCAACTGAAACCTGGCCTCCTGATCTGTTCAGAAGCTTTACAGAGACCTATTCAAGAGCTGCACAGACTGCCCATTACCATCTGCTACAGACAAATACTTAAAACCTTAGGCTGCACAGTGCACTTATAGAGCAGAGCCCCCAAGGCTTTAGTCTCTGTCTCCATCTGCTAGTCGACAAGCACATCCCACAGGTCCTAGTCTGGGAAAGATGCTAAGGTTATAAGGTTATACCCTTATTGACATTGACAGGAAACTCAGATTTTGTCCCAGGACTGGATCTAGGAGGGATGCACTATTGGGTGAGAAAAGGAATGCTCACAATGAGAGATGTTATCATGGAACAAGGGTTTAAAAATCAGAAGATGAGCGGGTGGAGCCGCGATCCAAGATGGCCGCAGAGGAGTGAGCTCCACGAGACCCCTGGCGAGGCCCCTGGAATACAGGGCGCTGGACCCCCCCAAACCAGAGTACAGTTTGGGGCGAAGTAGGGGGAAGAAGGGGGAGAGTCGCGACAGCGGAGAGCAACTCAGGGAGACCAGGGGAACCGTCCCGAAGAACAGCCAAAGCCGGACAAGATGGCGGCCGGAGCGAGAGAGTAGCGGAGACGGAGCTAAAAGCCCCACCGGCAAGCCGCACAGGTAGCACTCTCCCCCCCACACATCAGCGGGCAGCTTGTAGAAGTGGCGATAGTGAGAGAGAGCACCGAAGAGTGGAGACTGGCGGGACCGGAATAAACAGAGGCTCGCGCTGCATCCCTTCTTCCCCTCCCCCCACATGACTCGTGGTGATTATGCAGGGAATGATACGAGGGGAGCAGTAGAAGAAGCAGGGGGGAGAGGACAGTAGAGAGGTGAAAGGGAGCGCTCCAACGAGAGGAAAAGGACCCCGGGAACAACTGAGGCAAGAGGGCAACAGTTTCAAGAGAAACAGGACATACAGCAGTTTGAAAAGCCCAACAGTCACAGTAACAGAGGAATCCAGTGGCAGAGAGAGACTTGGACTTGGAATTAAAGAAACAGGCTTAGACCAGGCAATGGACAGAGACAACTGCCGGTGAGATAGCTGCGGGACAGCAGACTAAGTGCAGCAGCCAAAGTAGGGGTATGCTTGAAAGTATTGCCTGGTGATAAAGTGCCAAAGGAGAAGAGTGCAAAGCAAGCAGTCGCAACCCAAAGAAGTCGGGACGGAGGAGGAGGGGGAATAAAGAGAGCAGCACTTCAAGATGCCACCAAGAAAGAGCCTTGAAAAATTTAGATACACGGCGGATCCGACTAGTAAGGGGAAACCAGAGACAGCAGGTAACAGCCAAGGAGTGGAGAAGCTGAGTGTCATCCCATCGGACTCGGAAGATGAGACTCACAGAGACGAGGGGGAAAACACTGAAGAGATTACAAAAGCGGATGTGGTGGGCTGGTTTAAAGAATTGAAGTCGGAACTGGCGGGATACCGAACAGATGTCCAAAATACGCTCAGGGAGATACGGGCGGAAATCCGAGACCTGGGAACACGAGTGGAGGAGGTGGAGGAAAAGCTTGAACGAGTGCAGGCTGAAACAAAGAAAAAACAGACAGAGACACATGTCAAAACAGCGGAGATCCAACAATTAAAAGACCAGGTGGAAGATCTAGAAAATAGATCCCGCTGCAACAACCTGCGGTTTAAAGGAATCCCGGAGCTGGACATTTTTACTAACTCAGAGGCAGTGATAAAGGAATTGTGCCAGTTTATCCTGAATCCGGAAGAGGAGGATGCGCAGCAGGAGATCCGCCTACAAAGAGTGCATCGAAGCACGGGACCACAGCGAGATTTGGCACCTAGAGACATTATTGCATGCTTCTTAGACTTTCCCACCAAAGAACGGATCCTGGCTAAACCCAGGCAACAGAAGGTGATAACATGGAAAACCTACAAGATAGGAGTATATTAAGACCTGGCTGGAGTAACCCTGCAGAAGAGAAGGACAATGTGAGAGATGACAGGGTTCATGCGAAACAAAGGGATCTGGTATAGATGGCTATTCCCTTTTGCAGTGTGGCTCACGGTGGCGGGAAAGTCGAAAAAAGTGAAAACGCCGGAGGAAGCGTGGGCAGCACTTAGAGCACTGGGCTGCGAGGGAGTACCAACCCAAGAGCAGCAGTCACAAAGGGCAGAGGATCCACGACCGGACTCGGCCGTGGCAGGTGGCAGTAAGTCGAGGAAAGAAGGGTGACAGAAGCGCTTCCTGAAGACCAAGAGAAACAGTATTAAGATGAGTATGAAGGACATGTCCAGGAAATTGACTGTTTACATGAAGGGGGGAAGTTGGCATGGGGAGGGGGAGGTGGGCTGCTGTGGGACCCCACAAGAGGGGAGACAAGAGGTGTAATATCAAGGTGAGGGGGTTCAGTGTCCAATTTGATAAATGATGTGAATAAAGTGTACAAGGAATGAGGGGGATGGAAGAGTAACAAAGGGAGGCGAGGGTGGCGGGGGGAAAAAGTGGGGGGGATCCCAAATGGCACAATAAAGGTTAAAGGGGGAGGGGTTTGGGGAATAGGAGACTAAGGGGCCTCGGGGGATACGGCGCAATCCCCTTTTTGCCTGACAGTAGTAATCATGTCGGGTAAGAGAGGGGTGCAGGGAGGGGGAAGAGGGAGGGTAGGGCAGGGAGGGAAGGGGAGACCTGGGGGAGGGGGGGAGGGGGTTGACTTGAAGGTGGGTTCCTGGAATGTGAATGGTCTCAATAACCCCGGGAAGAGAGCGAGGGTAATGAAAGAGATCAATAGGGTGAGATGTGATGTGTTATTCTTGCAAGAGACACATTTGAGACCCAGATATGGGCATTTGTTATGTTCTAGAGCGTATACTGAGGTGATTGTACACCAGAGGACAGGAGGGAGGAAGGAAGGGGGGGTGGCTATAATGCTTAGACAGACCTGTGGAATGACTAATATAAAGGATTTCAAGGACACAACAGGGAGATGTGTGGCTATCCGGGGACTGATACATGGGAAGGAGGTGACACTGATCAACCTATATGCCTCAAATACAGGGCAGGGGGAATTCATTCGCACAGTATGGGAAGAGATTCAAGGGTTTATAGGGGGGCAGGTAACTGTGGGAGGAGATTTCTGTTGGAATGTAATTGTATTTTACATGCATTGCCTGTCACCTATTATTTCTCTGTGATTACTCTGTGACCTCTGATGTGAATTACTTAGAGAGGTCACACAGCTATGTAACTTCCTGTTGGGGGATAGATGCAGCACATGCAGCACATGGAGCACATGGAGCTCATGATCTCTCCTAACCTGAGAGGATCTATGGTGGTGTGAGCATCCATTACCATCTAAGCACATGGAAAGAGCTGATAATACAAATGTATAGTAATATGTATATATAAGCCTGTCTGATTATAATCAAACTACAAACTGTGAGTAAACAGATGTTTTGTTACTTCAACTTTAAAGTGACTCAGCAGTGAATTATTCAGGGGTGAATGAGAGAGAGATGAAGAAAGAAATTAACATTTCTAAAGCTGAAGCTGTGTGTACTAAAATCTGCTAATTATTTACTACAAATAATCCAACAAAAGGGTTATGGGCCCAGGGCCAGGAATTGAAAAAGAAGAGAAATATTACCAGGCAGAAAAAAAGGCCACATTTTTCTCTTAAGTTTTAAAGGAAAGATTCAGTCTGTCTCTCTCTCCCCCCCACACAGCAGACAGAAGGCTAAGAAAATGGCTGAGGGAAGAAATTCACCATTGTTCTATTCTCTCAAGGTGCCTAAATTAAATGAGTTTAATTATCAGCAGTGGGAACTAAGATTCATATGTCTCCTTCGAGCAAAAGGATTAAATATATGCTTAGACCAAGACAGAACAGCTGAAAATATGGCTGAATGGGACAATGCAAACTATTATGTGAAGTGCATGCTTTTGGAAGCTCTCTCAGAGAAACAAGCCATATTAGTGGAGGGAAAAGATACACCAAAGGACATTTTATATAAACTGAGAACTATGTATGCAACTACATATGCAAAGCAGCAACCAATTTGGCTGGCAGAGTTGAATGAAACCAAATTAAGGGATAAAAGTAAATGTAATGATCACATTATGCATCTTATGTCTTCATTTCAAAAGTTAGAACTTTCAGGAATTCCCATGTGTGATGCATTGAAAAGAGCATTTCTTTTTACCTCACTATCAAAGAAGTTCGATGTTTTTAGGTCTGTAAATGAGGCCATTGAAGGGCAATCTTTTGAACAGACAACATCAAAACTAAGGCAGGAATGCATAATAAATGATTCTGAGGAGATGTGTTCTCAAAGTCAGTCAGAGAGAAATGAAACAAATTTCTTGGCAAAGAACAGAGGAAGGCGGAGCTATGGGAAAACTCCACCCAAGGGCAAGCTGATTTGCTACTCATGTGGAAAGGAGGGACATGTATCTAAATGGTGTAAGGAAACACAAAACACTCCCTCTAACTCACCTAAGCCAATGGAACTAAAGAATTTTCAAACCAGGAAATGTATGAAGGACAAAGATAAACACAAGGGCTTTCTAATGGCAGAAAAATCTTTGACTATGGTAAATAATAATTCAAATGAAAGTACTTGGATTTTGGATTCGGGGAGCACATGCCATTTAACCAATTGTAAGGATTTCTTTCAGGAAATGTGTCCAGAAGAAGGTATTCTTAAAACTGCAAACGCAGGGACTGCTAAGATCCAAGCAAAAGGTATTGGATTCTTAAAATGCAAAGTGTCTAATGAAGTTAAAGAAATTCCTGTAAGTGATGTCTTGTATATTCCCCAAGCAGTTTGCAATATGCTTAGTGTATCTACATTAGATAAGAAGGGATTTGTGATTCATTTTGAAAACAGTAAGTGCACAATCTCTAAAAATGATGAAGTGTATGCTGAAGCTTTTATGCATAATGATGTTTATAAACTGAGCATTTCAGGTGAAGCCTCACATATGGCGCAAGTAAGGAAGAATGATGGTAAATGTAGTCTGGAAATCTGGCACCGCCGCCTGGGACATCGTGATTCTAAGGTGATCCAGGATCTTTACAGTAGGCAACTAGCCACAGGCATTCAGATAAGTGCAAATGCTGGTAAAATGGAGAAATGCATAGACTGTGTTACTCAAAAAGGTGTGAGACCCTCATTTCCTGCATACACAGGAAATAGGAGTAATAAAGTGCTGGACTTAATACACAGTGACTTATGTGGACCGTTTAATATCCCATCATTGGGAAATAACAGATTTGTGCTAATATTCTTGGATGATTTCTCTAGATACTGTGTGGCCTATTTGCTGAAAGAGAAAAGTCAAGTCACAGACATGCTGAAGAAATACGTAGCCATGGTGAGCAATAAATTTGAAAGAAAACCAAAGGTTCTTCAGACCGACAATGGTGGTGAGTTCACTTCACAAAGCATGCGCACATTTCTAGAACAAGAAGGCATTCAGCATATCACAACAGTAGCTTATACACCAGAGCAAAATTCTGTTGCAGAGAGAAAATTTAGGTCACTTGTGGAAATGACCAGATGTATGCTGTCAGATAGCAATCTCCCTAAAAGACTATGGGGGGAAGCCATTCTCACAGCAGTGTACCTACAAAACAGAATGCCAACTAAAGGCGCTGAGCGCACACCACATGAGACATGGCAGGGTAGGAAGCCAAACCTGTCACACATAAGAACATTTGGAAGTACAGCATATGCTCATGTACCAAAGCAAAGAAGGCATAAGCTGGATTCCACAACAGAAAGGGGCATTTTAGTTGGCTATGCTCCAGGACACAAAGGATATAGAATTTTGAATCTGAAAACTGGCATTGTTGGCATAAGACATGTTACATATTTTGATGAAAACAAAAGGGTTGATAAAGGCTGGATTATCCCAGATGAGCCTTATCATCCAGAATATGAAACTAGAACCATAATAGACATGCCAGTGTATATAAATGCCATACCAAGGCAGATGTCTGAAAGCAACTCATCTGTATCTAACGAGGAACAGGCAGAGGAAACAGACACAGAAAGGATCATTGAAGAAGACAGTACAGTTGGAGAAGGGGAATCAATTGGAGAAGAACTCTCAGATTTTGAGGATGCGGAAAGGTCAGACCAACCTGTTGTCAGACGCTCATCCAGGGAAAACAAAGGTGTTCCACCCCCAAGACTGTCTTACCTAACAAAGTCAGCAGAAGCTCAAGAGCCCTTAACATGGGATGAGATTGAGAAAATGCCAGCAGAAGAAGCTGCTGAATGGCATAAAGCTGCACAAGAAGAAATTGATGCATTGGATAAAAATAATACTTGGATTCTTACAAAATTACCTCCTGGCAAGAAAGCTATAGGATGCAAATGGGTATTCAAGTTAAAAAGGAATGCACAAGGAAAAGTGGAAAGGTATAAAGCCAGATTAGTGGCAAAGGGATATCTTCAAAAATATGGAGAAGATTTTGATGAAGTGTTTGCACCTGTAGTGAAACACACGACAATTAGAACACTTCTGAGCATTGCAGTCTCAAAAGGCATGCAAGTCAACCACATTGATGTGAAAACAGCATTTCTTCACGGAGATATAACTGAAGACTTGTACATGGAACAGCCAACAGGTTTCATAAATACAAAACAAAGACAGCTAGTGTGTAAATTAAACAAAGGTCTTTATGGATTAAAGCAAAGTGCAAAATGTTGGAATGAAAAATTGCATGAAATATTGACAAATTTAGGATTTAAGCAAGGTGAAGCAGATAAATGCTTGTACACTAGGTGCACAAATGGACAATATGCATACATTTTAGCTTTTGTTGATGATCTGCTCATTGCAAGCAAAAGTGAGCAAGAGTACAAGGACATTGTAAAGTGTTTAAACCACAATGTTGAGATAAAAGAACTTGGTAATGTGTCATACTATCTTGGTATAGAAATTGAGAAACAAAATGATGGTTCTTATCTTCTAAGCCAGAAGCAGAAAATAAATGAGCTTATTGAAAGTTTAGGTATGCAAGATGCCCAAGTTGTAAGCACTCCCATGATCACTGATTTTCTGAAGGATGAAACAGTAAGAGAACCTTTACCAGATAACATCCAATATAGATCAGCCATAGGTAAGCTTTTATATCTAACTACCACATACAGGGCTGATATAGCAAATGCAGTAGGAATTTTGAGCAGAAGGGTCAGCTCACCTACCAAATCAGATTGGACTGCAGTTAAAAGGATGGTAAGGTATTTAAAGGGTACCATTGATTGTAAATTAAAGATTTCAGCCAATAGTAATCCAAAACTAATATGTTACTGTGATTCAGATTGGGCAGGGGATCATTCTGATTATAAATCCACAAGTGGATATGTGTTTATGTATGGAAATGTACAAATTTCATGGGCCAGTCATAAACAAAGTATTGTGAGTTTGTCTTCTACAGAAGCTGAATACGTGGCCGTATCGGAAGCGTGCAGAGAACTGATGTGGATTGAAAAACTTATGCTGGATTTTGGAATAGCTGAAAAGAGACCAATCCAGATAATGGAAGATAATCAGAGCTGCATCCGACTGTCACAGAATGACAAGGTTCAGTCACGCACCAAGCACATCGCAACGAAATACCACAACGTGCGAGAGTTGGCAAAAGAAGGGGTCATCAGTCTACACTATTGTCACACCAGTGAGATGACAGCTGACATCATGACCAAACCGTTACCCAGAGAACATTTTGTGAATCTGCGTATAAAGCTTGGACTTTGTATGAATAAATAATTGCATGACAGTTATGCATGAGAAGGGGTTTGTTGGAATGTAATTGTATTTTACATGCATTGCCTGTCACCTATTATTTCTCTGTGATTACTCTGTGACCTCTGATGTGAATTACTTAGAGAGGTCACACAGCTATGTAACTTCCTGTTGGGGGATAGATGCAGCACATGCAGCACATGGAGCACATGGAGCTCATGATCTCTCCTAACCTGAGAGGATCTATGGTGGTGTGAGCATCCATTACCATCTAAGCACATGGAAAGAGCTGATAATACAAATGTATAGTAATATGTATATATAAGCCTGTCTGATTATAATCAAACTACAAACTGTGAGTAAACAGATGTTTTGTTACTTCAACTTTAAAGTGACTCAGCAGTGAATTATTCAGGGGTGAATGAGAGAGAGATGAAGAAAGAAATTAACATTTCTAAAGCTGAAGCTGTGTGTACTAAAATCTGCTAATTATTTACTACAAATAATCCAACAATTTCAATATTGCACCGGATGCGCGATTAGATCACTCGGGAGGAGGGGGGTATCAGTCAAGGCCGGGGAGAAAGGCACTTCGAAAATTCTTGGCCAATATGGAGCTGGTGGACAGCTGGAGGATGGTAAGGGGCACACAAAGAGGATATACGTTCTATTCTCATGCAGCAAACTCATATACCAGGATAGATGGGTTGTGGGTACACCGAAACTGGGCACCAACGATAGTGGAGACAGAAATAGAGCCAATTCATACATCTGATCATGCCATGATATGGGTTAGATTACAGGGATGGGGCTACAGGAAGAACACTAGGTGGAAACTAAACGAGTCACTCCTGGGTGAGGAACAGGTGAGGGAGGAGGTGAAGACTAGTATACAGGAATACTGGAGAACAAATGATACAGGGGAAGTGGGGGATGGGATTCTGTGGGACGCAATGAAGGCAGTGGTAAGGGGTACATTGATTAAATGGGGAGCAAGGAAAAAGAGGGAGCGGGGACAGAAGATGATGGAGTTATGACAACGATTAAACAAACTTGAAAGAACCCTTCAGAGAAACCCATCTCCCCGGGTGTGGGAGGAGCTCCTGAAAATTAGGGGGGAGTTGGAACAAGAACTGATGGTAGAGGTGGAATATATGAGAACGAGAATCCGGCAGCAGTTCTTCGAGTTTGCTAATAAATCCAGCGCCATGAAGGCAAGATGTCTGAGAGCAAAACGGGTAAAATCTAAGATACAAAAAATCAAAGACGGTAAAGGAGGGTGGTTGTATACAGACTCAGACATAGAGAAGGGATTCCTAAGCTATTATAGGGACTTGTATAAAGCTCCGGAGGGAGAGTCGCCTGAGGCTGCTGCTGGATACCTGGACTCGATCCATCTGCAGAGACTGAATGAAGAGGAGCGCCAAAGGATAGAGGAACCAATAAGACAGGGGGAGATCATGGGGGTCATTACAAAACTCCCCAATGGTAAGGCCCCCGGGCTAGATGGCTTTACGGCACGGTTTTACAAACAATTTGAGAGTCTGGTAAGTCCCCTGTTGGTGAAGGTGGGTAATGGGGTACTGGAGGGAGGGGAGCTCCCGAGATCAATGATGGAGGCGGGAGCGACTGTCATACCTAAACCGGGGAAAGACCCGACGGAGTGCGGGTCATATAGACCCATCTCATTGCTAAATGTAGATGCTAAAATCATAGCAAAGGTGCTGGCCAACAGATTGGGCAGATTGTTGCCTACATTAATAAATTCAGACCAAGCCGGTTTCGTACCGGGGAGGCAAGTAGGAGACAATATCAGAAGAACATTGCACCTGATGTAGGATTTTAATTGCCAAACTTTAGACCATTCTTCCAGCTTCTTCAGATCTTTTTTCATGCTTTCCACTCCCTCCGGGGTGTCCACTCTGTTGCAAATCTTGGTGTCATCCGCAAAAAGGCAAACTTTACCTTCTAACCCTTCGGCAATGTCACTCACAAATATATTGAACAGACTGGGCCCCAGCACCGATCCCTGAGGCACTCCACTACTCACCTTTCCCTCCTCCGAGCGAACTCCATTTACCACCACCCTCTGGCGTCTGCCCGTCAACCAGTTCCTAATCCAGTTCACCACTTCGGGTCCTATCTTCAGCCCTTCTAGTTTATTCAAGAGCCTCCTGTGGGGAACCGTGTCAAAAGCCTTGCTGAAATCTAAGTAGATGACGTCCATAGCATGTCCTTGATTTAATTCTCCTGTCACCCAGTCAAAGAATTCAATGAGATTCGTTTGGCACGATTTCCCTTTGGTGAAATCATGTTGTCTCGGATCTTGCAACTTATTGGCTTCCAGGAAATTCACTATCCTTTCCTTCAGCATGGCTTCCATTACTTTTCCAATAACCGAAGTGAGGCTTACCGGCCTGTAGTTTCCAGCTTCTTCCCTATCACCACTTTTGTGAAGAGGGACCACCTCCGCCGTTCTCCAATCCCTCGGAACCTCTCCCGTCTCCAAGGATTTATTAAACAAATCTTTAAGAAGACCCGCCAGAACCTCTCTGAGCTCCCTCAGTATTCTGGGGTGGATCCCGTCCGGCCCCATGGCTTTGTCCACCTTTAGCTTTCCAAGTTGTTCATACACACTCTCTTCCGTGAACGGTGCTCTATCCACTTCATTCTCAGGTGTACTTTTGCCAGTCCCTCTCGGTCCTTCCCCAGGATTTTCTTCAGTAAAAACAGAACAAAAGTATCTATTTAGCAAATTGGCTTTTTCTTCATCATTTTTTACATAGCGTTTTGCTGTATCTTTTAGTCTCACAATCCCCTTTTTAGTCTTTCGCCTTTCACTAATATACCTGAAGAAGTTTTTGTCTCCCCTCCGTACATTTCTAGCCATTTGTTCTTCCATTTGCGCCTTCGCCAGACGTACCTCTCTCTTGGCTTCTTTCAGTTTCATCAGGTATTCCTCCCCGTGTTCCTCTACTTGAGATTTTTTGTATTTCTGGAATGCTAACTCTTTAGCCTTTATTTTCTCAGCCACTTGCTTTGAAAACCATATCGGTTTCCTTTTTCTCTTGCTTTTATTTACTCTCCTTGCATAAAGGTCTGTGGCCCTGTTTATTACTTCTTTCAGCTTGGACCACTGTCCTTCCACGTGTTGTGCATTCTCGCAGCCCATCAGCTCCTTCCTCAGGTATTCCCCCATTTTGTTAAAGTCAGTTCGCTTGAAGTCCAGGACTTTGAGTTTAGAGTGGCCGCTAACCACATGAGCCGTTATATCAAAACAAACCGTTTGATGGTCACTGCTTCCCAGGTGCGCAGCCACTCGGACATTTGACACACTATCCCCATTCGTGAGCACCAGATCCAGCGTCGCTCCCTCCCTTGTGGGTTCCGTCACCATTTGTCTGAGCAGAGCACTTTGGAAAGCATCCACAATCTCTCTACTTCTTTCCGATTTCGCAGAAGGAACCTTCAAATCTACATCCAGCAGATTAAAATCTCCCAACAACAGCACCTCTCTTTTCTTCCCCAACTTTTGAATATCAGCGATCAGATCTTTATCCAGTTCCTCCAATTGTGTCGGGGGTCTGTAGACAACACCCACGTGGACCAAGGTTCTATCCTCTCTTTTTAAGGTGATCCATATCGCTTCTTCCTTTCCCCACTTCCCTGTCATTTCAGTTGCTGCGATATCATTTCTCACATACAGAGCTACTCCTCCACCTTTACGTCCCTCTCTATCCTTCCTAAAAAGATTATAGCCTGGTATGTTTACATCCCATTCATGGGAACCATTGAGCCATGTCTCTGTGACTGCAACTATGTCCAAGTCAGTCTCCAACATCAGGGCTTGAAGGTCATAAATTTTATTGCTTAGACTATAAGCATTTGTGGTCATTGCTTTCCAACTACATTTCCTAGTATGTGTTTTGGGTATAGTGATTTGTGAGTGTCTTTTCTCTTTGGGTACCTTCTCCTCTTTTTGTTCCCTCTTCCTTGTTTTTTCTTTTTCTTGTGCTTCAATTTTAGTTTCAGGAACATCACAATGCTGTAGTGGAGCAAAAGAATTTTGTAGTGGCAACACTTGTGCGGGCGGATGCTTCTGTGTCACATGACGCCAAAAAGGCCTTCGATAGGGTGAATTGGGGTTTCCTGCGGGCGGTACTTCAGAGAATGGGTCTGGGAGGGAACTTCAGCCTTTGGGTGGAGGCACTGTACAAGAACCCAAAAGCGTGCCTGAATATCAATGGGGGGTACTCACCCTTTTTCCTGATTGGTAGAGGCACCAGACAGGGATGTCCGCTGTCCCCACTTCTTTTTGCCCTTTATGTGGAACCGTTGGCTGTGGCGATTAGAGACCACCCGGGGGTGAGGGGAATGAGGATCGGTGACCGGGAACACCGCATAGCGCTGTTTGCCGATGACATGCTACTCTATGTAAAAGATCCGGGAGACACACTGCCGATTATCCTGGGGATATTTGAGGGGTATGAGAAGTATGCAGGGCTCAAGATAAATAGGGACAAAAGTGAGATTTTGGGAGTTTCCTTAAGGGAGGAGGAGGAGGCAGAGGTGAGAGAACGGTTTGAGTTTAAATGGGCGAGACAAAGAATTAGGTATCTAGGGATTCAGCTACCGGGAGACCTAGAGAGGTTATTCTCACTTAACTATGGACGCTTGCAAGAGCAGATACAAAATGATATGTTAAGATGGAAAAACAAATGGCTGTCATGGTGCGGGAGGATGGCTGTGATTAAAATGAACATGCTGCCGCGCTTACTGTTCCTCTTCCAGACATTGCCAGTGGTGGTGCCGAAACCATTTTTAAAGAGATTGCAGAGCACCATACTGAAATTCATATGGGGTAATAAGAGACCGCAGCTGGCACAAAGGGTATTGTGGGGGGGAAAGGAGAGAGGGGGGAGAGCGGTCCCTAATCTGGAGTGGTATTATTGGGGATCCCAATTGAAGATGATTTTGGATTGGGAACGGGGAACAGAGAAACCTGCTATCCAAGTGGAACAAGCTTACTGGCCACAAAGGAAGTTGAAGTCATTGTTGTGGACTTCCGAGAATTTGGGGAAAGGGCATAGACGGCAGTGCAATCCGTATCTACGACATCTGCTGGAGATGTGGGGAACGATGAGGAGACGAAGGGGGCAACTAGCAGAGGTGTCATCAATGGCTCACATCAGGTGGGAACCCAAATTCATAGCGGGCAGGGAGAATGCCACATTTGCTAGATGGGAGCAGAGGGGTGTGGAGAGATTTAGAGATGGGATGCATGGGAGTGGGTTGTGGACCTTTGAGGAAATGAGCGACAGGTACGGGATTTCTGAGGGAGACAGATTTGCGTATACACAATTAACACATTTCATGGGGAAACGGGGGGGGGGGGGGGGGGGGGGGAATACCACGGGACAGAGAATGTTTGGAAAACCTGTGGGTACTGTTGGGAAAGGTTCCAAAGTCCATGTCGGTGGTGTATCGCTACCTCCAGGGAGAGGAAGAGCGGGCATACCCATTCCAGGGAGCGTGGGAGAGAGACCTACACTACCACTTTACAGAGCGGGAATGGGAACACATATGTGGGGAAGTACAGAAAGCCTCAGTATATGTATTGATACAAGAAAATGCCTATAAAGTCCTTACACGGTGGTACTACACACCAGAGAGGTTGAAAAAAATGTATCCAGGGACATCAGACGGGTGTTGGAGATGCAAGACACAGATAGGCACATTTCTTCATGTGTGGTGGACTTGCCCGGGGGTGGTACCATTCTGGCAAGCAGTGATGAAAGTACTAGTCCGGATTATGGGGACCTCCATGGTGTATAGTCCGCAGGCATGCTTACTGGGAATGTACAATGAACGAGAGGTGTGGGAAGAGAGCAAAATGCTGCGCTGGGGACTGGCAGCGGTTAAGTGTCTTACTGCGCGCTGCTGGAAGTCAGTGGACCCCCCAGATATAGCGGATTGGAAGGTTAAAGTACGACAATTGTGGTACATGGAGCGGCTGACGGTCTATAGAAGGGAGGGTGAACTCAAACACAAGAAGGGATGGACAAGAGTACAACACATGATAGAGCAACTCTAAAAGGGTTGGACGCGCATTCCAGGGAAGGGGGAGGGGGGAGTAGGGGTTAACATTTAGAGGGAGAAGGGGAAGGGAAGGGGGGGGACAACCATATATTAGTAAAAAACATTTGCATGACTAATGGGGGGAACACATAGGGGGCATTAAAGACGGAGGAAGGGTACTAGGGAATCAGGGGGGGATTACTGAGTTGAACATGGGGAGAAATTCAGCAATTAAGGGAAAGTTTACCTGTTGCAATAAAGTTAAAAGACAAAGATAAGAAGAACGGGATATGTTATGGGTTGATGGTTGTAAATGTAACTAAACGGAAAAGAAGTAATTTGAAATAGTTAATCAGTTTGTATGTAGAGGTAAACTTGAGAGATAGCCATAAAATTGATGTTTATTCAAGGTTAAATGTTATGAATGTAAATATATGACAAAATGCAATAAAAACTTTAAAGTTAAAAATCAGAAGATGAGATCGCCCAGGGAGATGAAATCAGAGGACAAGATCTTTTTACATATTTTCAAATTAGGTCAAGTTACTGGGAAAAATAAAAGTTCTTGCATAGCACAATTCCCCATCAATTTGGTTCCATGTGGTGTATACAATTAAGAAGCTAGAATAACACCAGGAACTACCATTGTATCTGGTGCCTAGTAAGAGTGTCTTTAAGAGAGGGGCTACTTCCTGGAGAGGTGGAAATCCTGAAAAGCAGTGCAAGCCCAAAGCTAAGATATTTAGAATTTATATATTTTCAAATTTGTGTTTTGGATTGTTTCATAAATTCTGAACTGCTCTCTTCCCTGTTTGTCCCTCTTTCTCAATAGAATTCTTGCATTCTGCTGACTTTACCTCTACCTTATATTAAAACAAATAAATAAATAAATAAATAAATACAACCTTCCTTTACTCTGACTTGGAGATCTACTGGTTCCTATAAGTTTCTATATTTCTGTCCTTCTGACTTTATGGCCAGGATTCAAATCCCACAGTTACTCTTTGTAATCTTGGGCAAGTCATTTAGCCCTCCAATGCGCCTCAGCTACAAACTAAGGGACCTTTCATTAAAGCTTAGAATATGCTAACAGAAGTAGCATGCACTAAATGTTAAGAAGCTTGTTTTATACCTATGGGCTTCTTAGCATTTAGCGGGACCCTTACAAAGATGTGTAAGGGCCTATGCTCATCCAGCGTGCGTTAAATCGGCATTACCGCCTGGCTAGCGTGTGTGCCTGGCGGTAATTCTGGCACATGCCCAAAACATGCAATAGAAAAAATTTTCCAGCGCAGGGGCGTTCCTGGCAGTAATCAGAAATTGGAATGCGCTGGACGGTTATCGCGCGGGTAACGTGTGAACCCTTACTGCTAAGTCAATGGGTGGCATTAAGGGCTCAGGCCGTAAATAGACGTGCACTGGTTTTAATTCTGCCGCACGTCCATTTCCCAGCCCCCCCCCCCCCCCCCCCAGATGGGGTGGAGAAATGGTCCAGCGCACGTCCAATACACGCGCCCACACTAACACAGGCCACTTTTTGGCACACCTTTGTAAAAGGGCCCCAGCGTGCGCTAATTCCATTCGTACGTGCTAAGCTTTAGTAAAAGGGCCCCTTAGATTGTAAGCACTCTGGGGACAGGGAAATACCTATTGTACCTGAATGTAAGTCATCTTGAGTTACTAATGAAAAAGGTGTGAGCAAAATAAATCAAACAGTCTTCAAATTTTGTGACACAGCCTGCATACTTACAAAATCTCACTCAGCTGCTGAAACTGCTCCATGGCTGAATGGCACCAGCACTCTCCCTTGGTACTTTCACAACCAGAGCACTCAGACTCCTCAGTTGCTCCATCCTCTGCATCGCTATCCCATTCATTTTCATTCATACCCTCAGCTACAGTATTCTTTCCCTTCCGTCTCTGCCTCATGTAGATCTTAAAGGAGCGACAGTAAAATTGTTGGATCATGTCCTGAAAGGTCTTTGCGGTAGAGAAGAACAGGATTGCTTTAAACATAGTATAAACTTTCTCTCGAAGGCCTTGAGATCCACACCCTAGAAGCAGACCCATGGCTGTCCACCTCTCTAAGATGTCAAGACTGTTCAGATAAGGATCCAATCGACGCTTAAGCAGACGGAAGGCATCCAGAAGCAGAAGGGTGTACTGCTGCTCTTCCACTGTGTTTTCATACTGTGTGATGCAGTTCCAAAACTCGGGGGCAATGCTTCCTTGCAGATCTGTCTGCAACACCTCTGCAAACCATTCTTCTATAATAGAATGCAAGTCATAGTGCCGCAACACTTCCAAAGCCCGCTTCATCTCCGCTTCTTGGAACATCTCTGAAGAGTCAGATCGAAGGGCTGGCTAGAGAAACAACCACATTTTAGGAACAAGCAAAAGTGACCAGAAAAGAGTTAACAATAACAAACTGCACGGGAATGTTGACACCACTTTAGGAATGAGATTAGTTAATGTTAAGCTATGTTATGCAAAATTAACCCAGCTGGAGAGACTGCCCCAATAGTAATAAATTTCCTAAACATTTGCAATTCTTTCCTTGTAGAAACTCAGAAAATAACAATAAAAAGTGATTTTGGCCCAAAATCTTGACAGAAAAGCTGTATTCAGAAAGTTGTATTTCACAAAATTACCTAGAACTAGCAGTGTTTCCCAACCTTTTCAAGCCTCAAAAATATCATACACCAGCATCCATGGGACAAGAAGTATGGACATGGGAGAGGGCTTACACGACCAAAGAAAAGCTACACAAGAACTACAAGCCCCGTTGGAGTGTCAGGTGGTGGTGCTGAGTGCAATGCTTGTGCTGCACAAAGTAGGACCCTGTTATCCATACCCTCAGTAAATCCTACACTACAGAGGTCATTCCATATCTAGAAGAATGACAGTGGTACTCACTGTTACATACCACTTAGAAATGTAGCTAGGTGGTAAATAAGTGTGATAAATGAAATGGTCTTCAAGAGACACAAATAGGATATCCTTAATGATATGCATTACCACATTAACACCACAATGTATAAAAACTTTATTAACACTTTAATCAAATTCTTAAAACTATACAACAAAATGCTACATCAACTTGCTTCCTCCCTCCAAGCCCCCAACAGACCTACAGTTACAGTTATTTTACTTATAGCCCGCCATTCCCATATAAACAGTTCATAGCGGATTGCAGAAAGATCCTAGAACACAATAGTCTAGGAAATTACATAGTATGATTACAAGATGTACTTGAACCTAAACAGTATCATAAGAGAAAAATAGATAATAAAGGTAACTGCAATCATTAGTCACGTATATCTGAAACCATGTCTTTAAGCCTTTCTTAAATATAATATAGTTAGTAATAAGTTGTAAATTAACCAGTATAAATTTCCAAAATTTAGCAGCTTGAAAGGCAAACAGATAATTTTCTTTGAAGTAATACCTCAGGGACTCGGGAAATCAAATAACGCCAACTTTTGAAAATTATATAAATAACTGGCCAATGAGTAATGCACAGAAATCATATATAATGGAACTTGTCAAAATGCAATTTTCCATAACAAGCAACCCAGCTTAAAAAGTATCCTGGCCTCAACAGTTAACCAGTGAAGCTTAACAAAGTAGACAGTTATTCTGTTTTCTTAAGGGAGAATATTAGGTGTAAAGCCACATTTTGGACTGTTTGAATTTTTCTCAACAGATATTTTGGTTAACCCAAATAGATAATGTCACCATAATCAAGCTTCCTAAGAATCAGAGACTGTACCACTAGTTGAAATGGACCTACAGACAAATATTTGGGAATAACCAGAGTCCCATTCATTATCAAAGCATTATTGAACCAACAATCCAGTAGTACTGTTACAAATTTTACTGCCTAAGTTCCACTATACGAAGTCTTCCCCTCCCCTAGAGAGATATACAAGACCTGCACTTACGATATGAATGTGGTATAAAATACGCATACTTGCTCCTCATCTATCTTTGCCATGCCATTTTCAAGACTCAGACCATAAAAAAAGTCTGCCCTGCACTGGCCTTACTTCCCAGATATAGGAGCTGGTGTCAAAACCCACTCCAGCCCATCCTGATTTGTCCTACCATATATGGGACATAGGCTGTAGAAGTCCATCTGGCATTGGCCTCACATCCCCACTGCTGGAGTTGCCATCAAAGCCCACTCCAGGCCATCCTGATCTGTCTTGCCATATATATATGGGACACAGACCATAGAAGTCCATCCAGCATTGGCTTCACTTCTCCAGTGCTGAAGCTGCCATTTAAATGTGTTAAAGTTTTGTACTGATACTATTCTATTTCTATTTAGAGATCCTTTGTGTCTGTCCTATGTACTTTTGAATTCCATTACCGTTTGTTTCCACCACCTCCACTGGGAGGGCATTCCAGGTATCCACCACCTTCTCAGTGAAAAACTATTTCCTGATGTTACTCCTAAATCTGCCACCCTGTAACCTCAAATTATATCCTCTAGTTTTATCATTTCTCCATCTCTGGAAAAGGCTTGTTTCTAGATTAATACCATTCAAGTATTTAAATGTCTATCATATCTCCACTATCCCTTCTTTCCTCTAGGGTATACATATTCAGGTATTCAAGTATCTTCTCATACTTCTCTAGGATTGTGCCAATAACTAACTTTACCTAAATGAGATCTCGTTATTTAAATTGCAGATTCTATTACTACATACACATTAACTGCAATACATCCTATATAATAAAACACACCTCCAACGTTCTGAAGCCGAGAAAGTGAAGCCTTCAAGCCTTGAAGCATTCATGCGCTCTGTAAGGCTCCATCTCCTGAATTGACGTCACGTAGTTCCGGGTACGTCAGCCGCAGCACTGACCAACCGCACGATAGTAGCACGAGGCCCTGCTGCCGCTCAACTCTCCACCCCCCTCCCCGGAGGTCGCCAACCCTCCCCCCTCCACCCCCCCAGGGTCACCACCATTCCCCCCCTCCACCCCCCTCCCCCCTCCCGAGTTCGCTGCCCAGGCCAAAGAACTAATTAAAACAACAAAAATGCTTTAAAAAAAGCAAACGCGGCACCGCAGGCAGCCGTCAGGCATTGGCTGTTGGCTCTGCAGCCACTCCTCTCAACTCTCACGTCAATGCCCCTGGAGCAGACCCTGGAAGAACACAGTGACGTGAGAGGCGAGAGGAGCAAATGCAGAGCCGACAGCCAATGCCTGATGGCTGCCTGCAGTGAGAGGCTGTTGAAAGATAGAGGGGACACATTGGGAGGGGGTGCTGAGACCAGAGAGGGGGTGCTGAGACCAGAGAAGGGGAGAGAAGGAGGGGGTCCAGAAACCTGAGAGGGGGGGAGAGGGGGGGAGAGGGGGGGAGAGGGAGGGGGGAGGGGGTCCTGAGACCAGAGGGGGGAGGGGGTCCTGAGACCAGAGAGGGAGGGGGGAGGTATCTCTGTCACACACACACTCTCTCTCTCTCACAGTCAGTGTCTTCTTCTCTCTCAGTCTCACACACTGTCTCTCACACACTCAGTGACTCACACTATGGGAAAATTAGGTTCTTACCTTGGTAATTTTCTTTCCTTAAGTCACACCAGATGAATCCATTAACTGATGGGTTGTATCCGCCTACCAGCAGGTGGAGATAGAGAACACTGAAAGACCATAGTGCCTCTAGGACGGCTAGCCCCAACTGCCTTCAGTATATGAGATTTCCAAAGCAGAGTGATAACATAAACTTTCCTCACATCGAACAATCGCCCCATAACAGGAGCATCAAAGGAGGGACGATCTCAACCTCCTGTAGTAGAACTTCATGTAGAAATTCTGATTTCCAACTTCTCCCAATGAGATTTATATCTGCATGAAATATCTGAACAAAAAACAAAGTCAGACAGGGAGGGATCATGGATTCATCTGCTGTGACTAAAGGAAAGAAAATTACCAAGTTAAGAACCTAATTTTCCCTTCCTTGTCATCAGCAGCAGATGAATCCATTAACTGATGGGATGTACAAAAGCAATCCCTACTTAGGGTGGGAACAGGCCACACCACGAGCCAATACTTGAGCTCCAAAAACAGTGTCCTGCTTCGCTGCAACATCCAGCCTGTAATGCCGGGCAAAAGAGAGCTGAGAAGCCCAAGTAGCCGCACTACAGATCTCTTGAAAAGAGAGTGCACCCGTTTCAGCCCACGAGGAAGAGATGGCTCTCGTGGAATGCACCTTAAACGCTTCAGGCAGAGACCGACCTGAAAGCAGATACGCAGAAAAAATGACTTCCTTGAGCCAACGGGCTATAGTGGCCTTAGACGCTGGACCTCCACGCCGAGGACCTGACAACAAGACAAAAAGGTGATCAAGAGTCCTGAAGTCATTAGACATCTGTAGATACTGCAACAACGCCCTGCGGACATCCAAAAGATGTAACTGCCCAAAGGAGTCCGGGAACGCTTCCCTAGAAAAGGAAGGAAGAAAAATGGGCTGGTTCAGGTGAAACGCTGAAACCACCTTAGGCAGGAAGGAAGGCACTGTACGTACCGTTACTCCGGACTCTGAGAATTGCAGAAAAGGGTCCCGACAGGTCAGCGCCTGCAGCTCAGACACGCGTCTAGCCAATGTGATGGCCACCAAAAAGACTGTCTTAAGAGTCACATCCTTCTCCAAAGCTCGCCGAAGCGGCTCGAAGGGCAAACACTGAAGAGCCTTCAACACTAGCCCCAGGTTCTAGGCCGGACAGGGCAACCGGACAGGAGGACGGAGCCTAATCACCCCTCTGAGAAATCTGGCAATGTCCGGATGAGCAGCAAGGGACCAGCCAGCGACCTTCCCTCGATAGCATGATAATGCTGCCACTTGCACCAGCAGGGAATTGTAAGCCCTCCTGCAAAAAGTCCAGCACAGTTGAGACTGAAGCTTGCGTGGGTGTGATCGCCTTTGAAATACCCCATGCCTCAAATTTGCGCCAGATCCGAGCAAAAGCTGCAGAGGTGGATCGCTTGCAGGCCTGTAAGAGAGTGGAGATGACTTTATTAGAGTAGCCCTTGTCTCTCAATTGCGCCCTCTCAATAGCCGTAAGACCAAATCGGCAGGGATCCTCCATAGTCACCGGACCCTGAACCAACAGGTTCGGCACCAGGGGCAAATGCACCGGCATGTCCACCATACCACGGATGCCTTGGCCAATCTGGAGCTATAAGAATCACCAGACCTCGGTGCTGTCGAATCCACAGTAGGACTCGCCCTATCAAGAGCCAAGGATGGAACACATACAGGAGGCCCGAGGGCCAGGGTTGAGCCAGAGCATCCAACCCCACCGAGTGAGGATCTCTCCTTCTGCTGAAAAAGCGAGGTACTTTGGCGTTTGCACTTGACGCCATTAGATCCATTCTGAGTGTCCCCCATTTGGCACAAATCTGAAGAAAGACTTCTTCTAACAGTTCCCATTCTGCCGGGTCGATTTGATGCCTGCTGAGAAAATCGGCTTGCACGTTGCTCTGACCTGCAATGTGAGCTGCTGACAGCAGCTACAGGTGTAGCTCGGCCCAGTGGCAAATCTGAGCAGCCCCCGCGGCCAGGGCCCTGCACTGAGTGCCGCCCTGATGATTTATGTATGCCACCGCTGTCGTGTTGTCTGACAGAACCCAGACAGCAAGCCCTTTCAGAGTCTTTTGAAAGGCCATAAGAGCCTGGAATATCGCTCTCAGTTCCAAGCGATTGATGGACCACCCCGCTTCCACGGGTGTCCACACACCCTGAGAATAGTTTCCTTGGCAATGCACTCCTCAGCCTATGTCACGTGTTCCACAGCAGGAACTGGGTTTGTGAGCCCTTGGACCACTGCCGAGGTGCGGCAGTGCAAGGCAAAACCACCCCACACAGGGATAAGGCAGAACTCTTTTTATTTATTTAATTATTTATTGCACTTGTATCCCACATTCCCCCACCTATTTGCAAGCTCAATGTGGCTTACATAGATTTGAAACATTGTCATCACAGGATATCAGATGCAATTATTAATGTGTAATGATTAGGAGAGGTAAGAGAAGACGGAAGAGAGTAATTAGGATAGTTGTAGCAGGTAGGCATTCTTAATTTATTGGGTTAGTGGGGTGACTTAGTAAGGCTATAGGTTATCATTGTGGGACTAGCAGAAAAAAGAAGAATGTCTTCAAGGCTTTTCGAAGGATAAATGTTTTCATTGATTAATTTAGTGAGGCTATATATAGGTTATCATTGTGGGACTAGCAGAAAAAGAAGAATGTCTTCAAGGCTTTTTGAAGGATAAATGTTTTCATTGATTAATTTAGTGAGGCTATAAGTTCTCATTGTAGGCCTTGTTGAAGAAGAATGTCTTCAGGGATTTTCCAAAGACTGTTGTTTCGCTGATTGCTTTCAGGTCTGTAGGTAATGCATTCCATATCTGCATGCTCATGTAGGAGAAGGTAGTGGCATGCATCTGCTTGTATTTAAGACCTTTGCAGCTGGGGTAGTGCAGGTTGAGAAATTTGCGGGATGATCTTGTGGCGTTTCTGGGAGGTAGGTCTACAAGGTTTAGCATGTAGATTGGGGCGTCTGTGTGAATGATTTTGTGTACTATCGTGCAGATCTTGAACGCGATGCATTCCTTGAGTGGGAGCCAGTGAAGTTTCTCTCTTAGGGGTTTTGCACTTTCATATTTAGTTTTTCCAAATATGAATCTGGCGGCCGTGTTCTCGGCAGTTTGGAGTTTTTTGATTGTCTGTTCTTTGCATCCGGCGTATAATGCATTGCAGTAATCTAGATGACTTATTATCATTGACTGTACCAGGGTGTGGAAGATGTATCTCGGGAAGAATGGTTTTATTCTTTTGAGTTTCCACATGGTGTAGAACATCTTTTTCGTTGTGTTTTTCACGTGGCTGTCAAGAGTGAGGTTTCGATCTAAGGTGACTCCAAGAATTTTCAAGTTTTGTGAAACACGAAGAGAGCAGTATGGTGTGTTTATGGTGGAGAAGTTTTTTGTGTTATGCTACGAGGTGAGAACAAGACATTGTGTTTTTTCTGCATTAAGTTTTAGTTGGAATGCATCTGCAAAAGTGTGCATTATTTGGAGGCTTTGGTTGATCTCGTTGGTGATTTCATTTAGATCATGTTTGAATGGGATGTAAATTGTGACGTCATCTGCATAAATGTAGGGGTTAAGGTTTTGATTGGCTAGTAGTTTGGCTAGCAGTACCATCATTAAGTTGAATAGTGTTGATGACAGAGGTGATCCCTGGGGGACTCCGCACTCAGGTGTCCATGGAGGTGAACTGTCCGCATTCGTTGTTACTTGGTATGATCTTGTGGTCAGGAATCCTTTGAACCATTTGAGAACTGTGCTTCCTACTCCAAAGCATTCTAGTATATGTATTAGTATATCATAATTAACCATGTCAAAGGCACTGGACATGTCGAATTGCAGGAGGAGGATGTTGTTACCAGTCGCAATTGTCTGTTTGAATGAGTTCATTGCAGATACTAGTACAGTTTCAGTGCTGTGGTTCGACCGAAATCCTGATTGAGATTCGTGCAGAATTTAGGTATTCAGTAAGTTGTTTCGTTACTATGCCTTCCATGAGTTTGGTCATGAGTGGAATCGATGCTACTGGTCGATAGTTAGTTAGGTCCATTGTGCTTTTTTTAGCATCTTTCGGCAACGGGGTGAGTAGGATGTTTCCTTTATCCGTGGGAAAGAGTCCATTTTGAAGCCTGTAATTTATGTGGTTCGTGAGGTCTGTTTTGAATTGTTTGGGTGCAGATCTTATTAAGCTGTTAGGGCAGATGTCTAATTTGCATTGTGATTTGGCGTATTTTCCTAGCCAGTGTGAGATTTCCTTTGGTGAGAGCGTGTCAAAGTTGGTCCAAGAGCGATCTGCTGGGCATTCTCCGGGGTTTGGGTCTAGACATTCAAGGATATTTGTGTAGTCCGTTGTGTTGGTGGGTATCATGAGTCGGAGCTTTATGATTTTTTCATTGAAATAGTTTGCACATATTCAGCAGACTGCTAAAACCTGTCATTTCTTTCTCTATAATATCACCAAAATTTGCCCTTTCCTTTCTGAGCACACTACCAGAACCCTCATCCACATGCACAAGATGGCCGAAAAGTAAGGAGCTCCTGAGGTCCAGAAGAAATAAACCCACCTGGACCACCTAACGCAGCCTCCGACTGGACCGGAATGGACCGGAAATGAATCTGAGCTGATCCACAGTTAACCGAGAGTTGCAGGATCGCGACGACCTTGCTAAAATCCAGCACGCGGGAACAAACCCGGGACTGGCCGAGACGGCCTGTCCACAACTGGCCTCGTGGTCTCGACACATCCGCAACACATCCCTGGCTGGACAGGCCCATCTGGGCCTAAAAGAGCCCGCCAGGTCACCCCAAAACAACCGGACTGAGCAGAGACCGGACCAGAGTAGAAGCGGAGTTGAATCGGCTCCCAAACTGAGACAGTGCCGCAGCGCTCTAAGGCGAGCGGATGAGCAGGCGAGAGGCCCGAAACTGATCGGAGCTGTTGGCCTGCCGCACCCCAGGTCTGACTAATCAGACCGCGACGAGATCGGCCGACCCGTTGTCCGACGGCCTCGCGGAGAGGTGTCGAGGGAGTGGAGCTTCCCCGGTCCGGTGTGCCGCTGGGATCGGTCGGACCACCCAGGACCTGTGATGCCCAGAAGGTCGGAGGAAGGCCGATCACCGAGGTGGGCGGACTCAAGAGGATAGAAGCACCGCACGGAGGCCGGAGAATCGGGAGCCGATCCATGGGCCCCTAGACGGATCGGGAACACCAAGAAAGCCACCCGAAGGTCCTGAACCGGAGGCACAGCAGAAGCTGATGAGACCAGGCTGGGTGAGATCCTGTTGACTAAGTGGCTTCACTGCTTACATAGGACTACATAGACTCACTTCCATTCCTACCCTATCATACCAGCTATGAGTCCTGCAGGCAGTGTCTTTGAGTGCACTAGATGACGGCAGCACAAAATCGGGGAAATAGAGACTAAATAACACTGATTCCTTGCTTATAATGGCCACAGCAGGTTTTACTTCCACACCAACCTACTCCTGCCAACTAAAGACCTCACGTACGTATAACTGATGAGATGCATACCCAGACTCTGACAGGACCAGCTAGACTTCACCTGCATTTGACCACCGTTCCTCAGGAGTTGAGCCCGAGTGCAGGTGGCCGGCAGGACTTACTGGACAAGGCAGGAACTGGATACCAGCAGGATACACACAGGGACTAGAACACACAGGGAGGCTAGGCAGAATACTAGACTAGGGCTCTAAGACAGACAAGGGACAGAACTGCAAGCAGCCACTGAAACAGGGGGAAAACACTGATAGATAAGAGACAGAACTGAAAGCTGCCAGGCAGCCACTGAACAAGAAACACAGACAACCTAGCACTAGACAAAGACATACAAATAAGAACAAGACTGGGAAACAAGCAATACAGTAAACAAGCAGTACAGAACACAAAGCTACACAAAGACTAAACTAGAATCAGGCAAGAATACAAACTATAAACTGGACTAGGCAGAAGTGCAGCAAGCACCAACAAACCAGGGCCTTAGGCAATGCAAAGGCCAAGCAGAGAGTTTCAAAATGGCTAACAAGCCATGGCTAACAGCTGCAGCAATCACCAGGCAACTACGGGTGCTGTGTAGGTTCAAACAAAACAAGCAAGTCTGGCAGGCCGGAAGATCCGGACTGGACTAGGCTGAAGTCTGGAACGGGAAACAGCACACAGACACTCCAATGCAGCCAGCACACAGAGACAGAGACAGAACTAACACAGGAAGAACAGACAGGAGACAGCTCAGAAGC
This sequence comes from Microcaecilia unicolor, assembly GCF_901765095.1. Lineage (NCBI taxonomy): Eukaryota > Metazoa > Chordata > Amphibia > Gymnophiona > Siphonopidae > Microcaecilia > Microcaecilia unicolor. The sequence continues at coordinate 218,317,825 of NC_044036.1, forward strand.
TGACCGCCGGAAATACAGTGAGTCTGAGAGGGGTCACGGCAACACCAGGCACCAGGAAGGAAGCGCCAGGGGCATTCCTTTGCGCAGCATCCTGTCGGAGAGCCACCACTCCAAACTGAGCCGAGCCGCAGGGAGCAACGTTAGTCTGCGTTGATATTCCTGGGACATCGGAGACCATTGTTGAAGCAGGGCAATCTGCAGAGGCCTCATATGGGCTCTCACCCAAGGCACCACCTCCAAGGTGGCCGTCATTGACCCCAACAGCTGGACAAAGTCCCAAGCTCGCGGGCGAGGCATTCGCAGGAGCAGACGGACCTGATTCTGAAGCTTGCACCGCCTTGGTTGGGGAGGAAGACCAACCCCGAGGCCATGTCGAACCGGACCCTCAAATACTTGAGAGAGTGAGAGGGGGTCAGGTGACTTTTGGGTAAATTGACCACCCAGCCTAGCGCCTGCAGGACCACCACCACTCTGCTGTGGCAAGACGACTCTCGGATGCAGAGTCCGCTCTGATGAGCCAGTCGTCAAGATAAGGATGAACTCTGATACCCTCTCGCCTGAGACAGGCAGCTACTACCACCTTTACCTTGGAAAAGGTACGGGGAGCTGTGGGTAGGCCGAAAGGCAAGGCCTGAAACTGGAAATGCTTTCCCAACACTGCAAAGCGGAGGAACCACTGGTGTGGAGGCCAGATAGGAATGTGCAAATAAGTTTCTTTTAGGTCCAGAGACGTGAGAAACTCTCCTGGCTGTACCGCCACAATGACGGAGCACAGGGTTTCCATGCGGAAATGTCGTACTCTGAGAGCCTCGTTTACTCTTCGTAAGTCGAAGATCGGCCTGAAAGACCCGCCTTTTCGAGGCATGACAAAATTAATGGAATAGCGGCCGCAGCCACGTTCGGTGGGAAGCACAGGGATCACCGCTCCGAGGTGCAGCAAGACTTGCAAGGTCTCCTCTACCGCCGCCCATTTTACGGCAGTGCCGCATCGGGGCTCCACAAACACATCTCTCACCGGGGCACCGAATTCCAGTCGGTAACCTTCTCTGATCAGGTCCAGGACCCACTGATCTGAGGTAATCTTGGTCCACTCCTCTAGAAAGCGGGAAAGACGTCCTCCTATTGCAGGCAAGGAGGAGAGTGGACTGGCGTCCCATCATTGTGGAGGACGGCCCTGAACTCCTGGCCTTGAGCCTGCCGCTGCGGAGCGTTTGTCCGAGCGAAAGGAGTTCCTCTGCTGAAAACAGGCATGTTGAGAAAACCCAGCAGAGCACCCCAGGCGATACCTTCGAGCTTCACGGAAGCGAGGTCTGGAAGAGGAGGGAAACACAGAAGAACCCTTGGAAGAAGGCCTCAGCCTATCCTCAGGTAACCTCTGGGGTTTAGATTCACCCAGGTCTTTCACAATCTTCTCCAATTCCTCTCCAAATAACAGGAGGCCCCGAAAGGGTTGCCTCACCAGTCTTACATAAGTACATAAGTAACGCCATACTGGGAAAAGACCAAGGGTCCATCGAGCCCAGCATCCTGTCCAAGACAGCGGCCAATCCAGGCCAAGGGCACCTGGCAAGCTTCCCAAACGTACATTCTATACATGTTATTCCTGGAATTGTGGATTTTTCCCAAGTCCATTTAGTAGCGGTTTATGGACTTGTCCTTTAGGAAACCGTCCAACCCCTTTTTAAACTCTGCTAAGCTAACCGCCTTCACCACTTTCTCCAGCAACGAATTCCAGAGTTTAATTATACGTTGGATGAAGAAATATTTTCTCCGATTTGTTTTAAATTTACTACACTGTAGTTTCATCGCATGCCCCCGTCATCTGCCCAATGCCGCAGCCAAAGAAGGCGGCGGGCGGACACCGCCACAGACATCTGTTTAGTCAAAGCTCTGACCAGATCATACAGGGCGTCAGCCAAAAATGACAGGGCCGACTCCATCTGCGGGGCAACCTCAGAAAGGGGGCCCGCACCATCAGCGGGCTGTTCCACCACTTGCTGTAGCCAGGAAAGACATGCCCGGGCTGCATAGGAACTGCAAATAGACGCCCTCAAGGCAAGGCCCGCAATTTCAAAGGACCACTTCAGCGTGGACTCAAGCCGCTGGTCCTGCATGTCTTTCAAAGCGACTCCTCCCTCTACTGGGAGAGTGATCTTTTTTGTCACCACCGTGACCAATGCATCCACTTTAGGCATCCCCAAAGGGGCCAAGTGCTCCTCACGCAGAGGGTAAAGCTGACCCATAGCCCTGGCCACTTTCAAAGGCCCATCAGGGTCAGACCATTGAGCAGAAATAAGCTCTTGGATGGAGTCATGCACAGGAAAGGCCCGAGTAGACTTCTTAGTACTCGCCATCCTAAGATTAACAGAGGAGGCGTTGCCTTCAGCAGGATCATCAATCGAGAGGGCCTGCAAAGTGGTCATGGTGGAAAATCCGGACCGCATTGGGATCATCCAAATACAGTGGCAAACAAGCACCCTCCTCTGGATCATCTGTCCCTGAGGGTCTGCCAGAACCCTCAGACTCTCCACAGCCCAACCACCTGGGGGGGGGGGGGGGGGGGGGGGGGAGAGGGTATGCGCCACTTTCAGATGGGGAATTTACCCGTCTATGTTTAGCGTGTTTCCAACGCTCGGGGGAGGAAATAACCTCTGAAATCCCCGGGGCATCAACACCCGGAGGGAAACCAGGAGGCAGCGCACTGTCAGACACCTGCAGCAGAGCTCTTTTCAGCATGAACGCCTTATGCATTAACAGCACAAACTCAGGGGAGAAAAACTTACCCTGACCCTCTGCCTCCAAATTAGGAGAAACGGATGTAGGAGCTCCTCTGGCAGTCTCTAAACGAGGCGTCCCCCTGCCCTCAGACTCCTCCGCAACCGCAAGGGTTGAGGCATGCGGCGCTTCCAAAATGGCGCCCGCTGCCAGCTCCGTCGAGTGGGAAGAACATCGCTCGGCATGCTCAAACCAGCGTGAGTGTCTAAGGAGCACGTTTTACACAGCCCCGCTGCTGATCTGCGTTTACCACAACGGGAGCAGCGCTTAACTCCTTCAGCAGCCATCGTCCGTTTTTTCCAGGACGGGAATATAGCAATAAAATGGCGGCTTCACGCCAAAACTTACCCCGATCTGAACGGCGTCCGCGGGATCTCCCCGGAGGAGCTGGGCACCACTCTCACCTCAGAAGACCGAGCCAACGAGCTCCAGTCAAGCTGCACAGAACCAGGATCACTGGAAAAAGCCTCAGAACAGCCACGCAGTAAAAGCGCGCTCTTTTTTTTTTTTTAACACTGTGAGGAAAGTTGGAGGCAGGCAGCAACAGAGGGACTCCGGGAGGCGGGGGGAATGGGTAAGGCAGGGAAAGGGCAAACCTATATGCCTTTAAAGTGGGCACCACCAGCCACAACACCCCTGCTCAACTGGCAAAGCACAGGAGCCACCCCAGGCAGTCTGAAATGCAGGAGCTGATCAAGCTACGTCCACACCTGCTGGGAGTTAGAGAAATACTGAAGGCAGTTGGGGCTAGCCGTCCTAGAGGCAGTATGGTATTTGAGTGTTCTCTATCTCCACCTGCTGGTAGGTGGATACAACCCATCAGTTAATGAATTCATCTGCTGTTGATGACAAGAAAATCACATTCACTCTCTATCTGTCACACAGTCACTCTCAAACACTCTCTCGATCTCATACACTCTCTCGGTCTCACAGACAGTCTGTGTATCGCACACATACTCTCACGCTGTCTCACACACTCTCTCTCTCACAGACACACTCGCACCCACACTCACTCTTTCTGTGTCACGCACATTCACTCTCTCTCTCTCTCACACAGTCACTCTCACACACACTCTCTCAAACATACACACTCCGAGGAAAACCTTGCTAGCGCCCATTTCATTAATGTCAGAAACGGGCCTTTTATACTAGTTTTATATTTATATATTACTTTATATAGGACTTTAGTTTTTATTCTTTATCCAGATTTTAACACAAATCAAACATATAAACGCGAGTGACCGTACTCACTCGCAAATGCGCAGTAGAGACTTCCCTCTCTGCCCCGCCCCCGTGTCAATACGTGATGACGGGGGCAGGACAGAGAGGGAAGTCTCTACTGGCTTGCTGCAGACGTCGGAACCGCTCCCCTTCCCCCCTCCCCCGGAGTCGCCGCCGCCCCTCCATCTGGCCGCCGATACTTAAAAGGGCGGCCTCCAAGACTTCAATAGCAGTCTCACGAGACCGCCATTGGAAGTCTCAGCGGCCATTTTCAACAACGATCCAGCATCGGGGGAGCGTCAGCAGCGCGCCAGCAGCGGGCAGGCAGGATCTGCACTTCCCCAGCTGCAAAGGAATGAAATACAAACTAATGAATGTGTCAAACTTCACCTACCTGAGCACGCAATTATGGTATGCACTACCACGCAGCTTGAAATCAGTTTACGAGAGAACGAACTTCCGCTCATTACTGAAGACCCACCTCTTGAATAAAGCATACCACAAAGATCAACCAATGTGAATATATACAAATCGCCCATCTATATTTAGAATTGTCTCTTAATATCTGCTTGTACACTATTATTCTGTCTTCTTATCATCATGCTGACCAAAACCCTGCAATACTAAATGTTTATTAACTAACACTCTTCCACTATTCATGATGTATTGTAAGTCACTTTGAGCCTGCAAAGAGGTGGGATAAGGTGGGATACAAATGCAATAAATAAATAAAACAGTGAAGAAAATCTAATATCGATTAGCGCAACACCTTAGCAATATAAGGTTATCCAAAACGGAAACACCTTTAGTAGAGCATTGGCAGACTATGAATCATACGATCTCTCAGTTACGTTTCATTGTTTTGAAAAGATTTGAAAAAACTGATGTTGGTAACGTGTTACACAAAATGATGAATACGGAACAGAGGATGATATACGAATGGAATACAGTTATACCTTCAGGGCTCAATAAGGAAGTGGAGTGGGCAGGGCTATGAGTTCGGACCACTGATTGGCTACCCTCTGATATATCTAAGGGGCATAAAACCTTTAATCATATGTTTTGGTGAAACAATCCTTAAATGGGTCCATTTAAGGATTGTTTCACCAAAGGTAAAATTATGTATCATACCTGATAATTTTCTTTCCATTAATCATAGCTGATCAATCCATAGACTGGTGGGTTGTGTCCATCTACCAGCAGGTGGAGATAGAGAGCAATCCTTTTGCCTCCCTATATGTGGTCATGTGCTGCCGGAAACTCCTCAGTATGTCGATATCCAAGCTCCATCCGCAGGACTCGGCACTTAGAGAATTACACCCACAAAGGGACACTCTGCCCAGCTCACCACCGCCGAAACGGGGGAGGGGAATTAACCCAGCTCATCCCCACACAAGTGGGGGAGGGGAATCCGTCCAGCTCATCCCCGCGGAGCGGGGGAAGGACACCACCCCGCCGATGCGGGGGGATCTGGCTTATCCTGCAACCGCAACCGCGGGAGGAGCTGACTGACCCTAACACCGCCGAAGCGGGAGGGGTACAAAGCTGCCCTACAGCCGCACGAAGCGGGAGGGAGTGCCGGCAGAATTTATGTCTCAATCCAGCCCCGTAAAACGGAGGGGAGAGGAATGCAGCAGCTCACTGTAACACAAACTCGTCTCAACTCTTGAAGAATCCATTGAAAAAACTTGAACACGAACTCCTCCTGAACAGGAACTGAAGACTAAACTTGAACCTGAAATGCAACCAGAATATAAACAGTACAGATATCTGGGAGGGGCTATGGATTGATCAGCTATGATTAATGGAAAGAAAATTATCAGGTATGATACATAATTTTACCTTCCATATCATCATGCTGATCAATCCATAGACTGGTGGGATGTACCGAAGCAGTACTCACCCAGGGCGGGACATTGAAATCCCTGACCGCAACACTGAAGCTCCAAACCGGGCCTCCGCCCAAGCAGCCACAGTCAAGCGGTAATGCCTGGAGAAGATATAGGCCGATGCCCAAGTTGCCGCCTTGCATATGTCTTCCAAGGAGACGGAACCCGGCCTCTGCCATCGAGGCCGCCTGAGCTCTAGTGGAGTGAGCCTTCAGCTGAATAGGCGGCACCTTCCCCGCGGCCACATAAGCCGCTGCAATGGCTTCCTTGACCCATCTTGCCACTGTAGGCTTAGCAGCCTGCAGACCCTTACGAGGACCTGTAAACACGACAAACAGATGATCTGATTTCCGGAAATCATTGGTCACTTCCAAGTATCTGATGATGACTCGTCTCACATCCAGATATTTGAGCGCAGAGTATTCCTCTGGGTAGTCCTCCCTACGAAAGGAAGGGAGACAGAGCTGCTGATTCACATGGAAGCGAGAAACAATCTTGGGCAGGAAGGAAGGCACTGTGCGAATAGTCACTCCTGCCTCAGTGAACTGCAGAAAAGGCTCTCGACATGAGAGTGCCTGGAGCTCGGAAACTCTTCTGGCTGAAGTGATAGCCACCAAAAAGACTGCTTTCAACGTCAGGTCTTTCAGAGATGCCCTCGACAAGGGTTCAAAAGGCGGCTTCTGCAAGGCTCTTAGCACCAGGTTGAGATTCCACGCAGGCACCACTGAGTGCAGAGGAGGGCGCAGGTGATTAACTCCCTTGAGAAAACGTACCACATCTGGCTGCGAAGCCAGGGAAGCATCCTTCAGGCGGCCCCTGAAGCAAGCCAGAGCCGCTACCTGGACTTTAAGGGAACTGAGCGACAGGCCTTTCTCCAGACCTTCTTGCAGGAATGCCAGCACTGAAGAAATTGGAGTAGTGAAGGGAGAAAGTGAGCCTGCTTCACACCACGCTGCAAAGATACGCCAAACCCTGGCGTAAGCAGTAGAAGTAGAGCGCTTCCTCGCTCTCAGCATAGTGGCGATGACCTTGTCTGAGAAGCCCTTCCTCAGACGCTGCCGCTCAATAGCCAGGCCGTAAGACCAAAGGGGGAGATCCTCCATCACCACGGGACCCTGATGCAACAGGCCCTGCTCCACTGGCAGCCGCAGAGGGTCGTCCACTGAGAGCCTGATCAAATCCGCATACCAGGGACGTCTGGGCCAGTCCGGACCCACCAGGATTAACCGGCCCGGATGCTTTGCCACCCGATCTAGTACCCTGCCCAACATGGGCCAGGGCGGGAACACATAGAGAAGCTCCTGTGTCGGCCACTGTTGGAGAAGAGCATCTACTCCCAGAGATCGAGGGTCCCGTCCTCTGCTGAAAAAGCGCGGCACTTGGCAATTGGCCGATGACGCCATCAGATCTAGGCTCGGCTGGCCCCAGCGCTTCGTGAACGCCTGAGCCGATAACTGCCACTCTCCGGGATCCAAGGTATGGCGACTGAGAAAGTCCGCCTTGACATTCATGACTCCGGCAATGTGGGGCCGCTGACAGCTGTTCCAGGTTCGCTTCCGCCCACTGGCATAGATTCATGGCTTCCTTGGCTAGAAGGGCGCTCTTGGTACCTCCCTGGCGGTTGACATAGGCCACAGCCGTGGCATTGTCCGACAGGACCCGTACTGGCTTCAACGCCAGTACCGGGAGGAACTCCAAAAGCGCCAACCGAATGGCTCTGAGTTCCAGGAGGTTGATAGACCACTTTGCCTCTGCAGGAGACCAGAGCCCCTGCACTGTCCTTCCCAAGCAGTGGGCTCCCCAGCCCGTCAAAGAGGCGTCCGTCGTGACGACAATCCACTCCGGGGTCACAAGAGGCATCCCTGCAGACAACTTGTCTGTCTTCAGCCACCAGCTCAGCGCCATGCGCACTGCTGGATCCAAGGGAAGGCACACAGCATAATCCTCCGACACCGGAGTCCAGCGCTGCAGCAGAGAGTGTTGTAGTGGTCTCATATGAACCCTAGCCCAGGGCACTACTTCCATCGTGGCCGTCATAGAGCCCAACAGCTGCACATAGTCCCAAGCCCGAAGCGGAGAGGCTACTAGGAACTGGTCCACCTGAGCCTGAAGTTTGACAATCCGATTGTCCGGCAGGAACACTCTGCCCACTTGGGTGTCGAATCGAACTCCCAGATAGTCCAGGGACTGAATCGGGCGCAGCTGGCTTTTCTCCCAGTTGATGATCCACCCCAGGGAGCTCAAAAGAGCAATCACAGCTTTGCCGCACTCTGCATAAGAGGGGGCTCAGATCAACCAGTCGTCCAGATAAGGATGGACTTGTACTCCTTCCTTTTGCAGGAAGGCCGCAATGACCACCATTACTTTGGAGAAGGTCCGCGGAGCAGTAGCCAACCCGAACGGGAGGGCTCTGAACTGGAAGTGTCGGCCCAGGACTGCAAAACGCAGAAAGCGTTGATGAGGAGGCCAGATGGGAATATGCAAGTACGCTTCCTTGATGTCCAAGGATGCCAGGAACTCCCCTGCCTTCACTGCCGCTATAACAGAGCGGAGAGTCTCCATGCGAAAGTGCCGAACTTTCAAGGCCCGATTGACCCCTTTTGAGGTCGAGGATAGGCCGTACAGAACCTCCTTTCTTTGGTACACAAAGTAAATGGAGTAACGTCCCTTGCCAAGCTGATTTTCTGGCACCGGAACGACCGCACCCAGGCGGATCAGATTGTCCAACGTCTGCTTTGACCGGAGACTTGCAGGGAGAGAGTACAAACCCGTCTCTTAAGGGTCGGCAGAACTCTAGCTTGTAGCCGTCTCTGATGACTTCCAGCACCCAAGCGTCTGAAGTTACCCTGGTCCACTCGCCCAGAAACGAGGACAGGCGTCCTCCAATCTGCACTGGGCCATGGACCAGGACCCCGTCATTGGGTACGAGACCCTGGGGGAGGACCGGAGGGCGCACCTCCGGGACGGCGGTCTCTGCGAAAGGAATGCTGCTTGGGGGAGAAGTTCCTCTTGAAGGAAGAGGGGGCAGAGGAGCCTGACTTGCCCGGGCGGTACCGACGGGCTTCCTGAAACCATCCTCTGGAGATACCGGGGCGAGCACTGGCCCGAGCCCTGAACTCTGGTAACCTCTTGCCCTTAGACGTGCCGAGATCGGTCACAATTTTGTCCAGCTCGACCCCAAAGAGCAGCTTGCCTTTAAAAGGCAACTTAGCTAGGCGGGACTTAGAGGCGTGGTCAGCAGACCAATGTTTCAGCCAAAGCCAAAGCCACCGCCGCGCAGAGACTGTC